>NC_135336.1:8801200-10051200 GCF_023851605.1 Tamandua tetradactyla | reverse complement strand
TAAAGGTCACAATTCTCAGCCTGCCTCTCAGGTGGGGTGGTCAGTTGACAAAGTTCTGACCGATGAAGCATGTGTGAAACTGTCATGGAGTAGATTCCTGTCTTAAGAGACAACTGGTTCTATGCACCTGCTACCATCCCATTTCTTCCATTCTTCTACTTTTGAGCATGGATGTGATAACTGGAGCTACATTGTGGACTGAAAGGAAAAAAAGCCAGACCCTAGAGATGGTGGAATGCAAACTTAGAAGGTGGTAGAACCCTGAATAATTTATGCAACTGCCTCACCAGCCCTGAAGTTCCTACTTTTAGATTTTACATGAGAAACAAATTATCTTTTTTAAAGCTTTGTTAACTCAAAATTGCCCATAACCCACCAGCATCATCAGTATCCCTTTGGAGAATATCAGAACTGCAGACTCTCAGGTCATAACCAGGCCTGTATTGTAACAAGATCCTCAGGTGATTACTAAGCACAGAAAAGTTGGAGAAGTGCTGGTTTCAACGTTTTGAATCACCTTATTTATAGCTCATGGCAGCTCAGGGGTCGGGGCTCCCTCTCTTAGGGAAAAGGTAGGGCCTTAAGCAGGTAGCAGCCCATGCTACCAGAGCACAGACATTCATTAAAACTCCCCTCCCTTAATCACTGACGGCAGGCAAATTTTACCTCTCCACCCCAACCCTGGCATGCTCTCTCTCTTGGTTTTGGGCAAAGTGCAGACTTCCATTTCCCAACTGGCTGCCATTGGGAAGAATTACCTACAGTCTCTAAGTCCCTAACTAAAATTCATGTCTAATCTTCTGTCTGGTGTATGCTTTGGTCTCAGGGTTGTGCTGGGCTGGAACATTCAACGGGCCAGTCAGGAGACCAAAAATCTGCTGGCTGTAGAGAGCATGAATCTGGGGAAAGGAGACTGTGCGGGGGTAATCCCAGGAATACCAGCAGAATGGCCTGCTTCCTTGATGTGTGAAGGACTTGTACACTTGCTTGATTGCACTGTAGTCAGTCACCCATTGTGTAAAGTGTAGCCAGCTACAGCAGACAGTCTTGGAAAGATAGCGAAATGAGCAAATTTGAAGGATGCATTGGATGAGAGGCTACACCATGTAGATAAGAGTTTAGAAATATTGGCATGCTGGTAAGAGGGTGCAGATGGACCAAGGGGCACATGACACACATCCTGACTTCCCCTGATTGGGATCAAAAAGCTTTGAATCCCATAGATTCTTTATCCAATGATGAAAAGGAGAACAAAGAAGAAGCTTGGGAGGCAAAGGATGGAGTGCTGCTACCTTTGAATGCTGTGGTTCCAGAGGTACTTTGCTATAAGGAATTAGCACTCAGTTCTTTAGTGTTTCTTTAAAGATGGCCAGGCAACCCATTTTTGCCTTCACTGGGGATGGAGAACAAAGGATTTTCATTGTGTTCATGCAAGGCTATTCACATAACCTGACCATCTGCCACAGGCTCTGTGCAAAGGATTCTCCTAATTAGAAAACTGTAACTCTATTTCATTATATTGATGATGCCATGTTAACAAGTAACTCTTTTCCAGAACTAAAGGAAGTCTCAAGCTCATTGCTATTTCATCTTAACAGCTGGAGATGGACAATTGATCATTGTGGACTGCCATGCCTTGGCTGCCCTATCAAATCCTTGGATATCATATGGCTGGGAAAGGCAAATGTATTCCTTTTGTAGCAACTGATAAGATACAATGTTTTCCTATGCCACATATACCACAACAACTAATGGCTTTCTTGGAATGTTGGGGGTGTTGGAAATCTTTCGTTCCTCACTCAGCCCAAATGTTAAAACCTGTGTATATTCTGATTAGGTAAAACTATTCCTGGGAATGGGATATCTCCAAGAAGACTGCTTCTGAAAAAGCTAAATGGGCCATTGCACTGGCTGAGGCTTTCTGGGGGATGGACCCAGAGGTGCCTTGTGAATTAGACACGGCCACTACCGATACTGGATTTGGAGAGGGCTAAAGGGAAAGGCATCAGGCAAAGTGAGTTAAAAGAGCTGGACTACAATACAGACCCTTAGGAAAACAATTGTGTGTTTCCTATAATGCCTTTGTGCAAGTTAAAGGACTAACTCAGAAATACCCTGTGAAATTAAGACCAGCCATCTCCATACAGGGGTAGATATGGGACAATGCCACTAAGCCTTACTCTGGTAGTGCACAATTGAGCATATTATGAAATGGAAAGCTTATCTGCTACAGAAGAGCATTTTCAGCAACAGTCCCTTAAGTGCAAAAATGCATGATATCCTGAGACCAGTTGCCGATGCGGAAGAACACCGGTTGCCCCTCCCTGCTGATCCTCCTTAGGTGACTCTCTCATCCACTGATGGATGTGGCAGTATACCTAAGTCTGCCTGGTATACTGATGGATCAGCACCTGGGCAGCCTGCCACCTGGACAGCAGTAGCCATATAACCTAGTATGGATATTATATGGTGAGAAACGGGGACTACGCAAAGCAGCCAGTGGGCTAAATTATGGGCTGTACGGTCACTGTTCACGAACCAGGAGATGCACTGACTATTTGTGATAACAGCTGGGAAGTGTACCAGGGCCGAGCAGTGTGGATGGCCATGTGGAAGCAAGAACAATGGACTGTTGTCTACTGCCTCTTATGGAGAAAAGAAATGTGGGAAGGTATCTGGACTACCTGTCACAAGTGAAAGGTAACTTGTCTTATGTCTCTGCCCATAACACTAATTCTTTACCTGGCAATATTGAAGCAGATGCTTTAGCAAAAATTTATAGTCGAAAGCCAACATCACACGAGGTTGCTGAATGGTTGCATAGAAAGACAGGACACTAAGGGTACCAGAGTCTGTGAAGACTGGCACAGCAATTTCAGCTGTCCATCACCAGACAACAACAGAAAGGAGTCGTGGACACCTGTTCCTTCTGCTCACTGTGACACTGAGGGATGCTTCCTCATCAACTTGGTCACACTGGCTGCAAGAAGGTTCCAGTCACTAGATAGCAGATCAATTACATTAGGCCCCTTCCCTTATCTGAAGATAGATATCTACAGCCATAGCTATGGCTACTAGACTGTTGCTTGCCTTCCCAGTAGGGAAAGCTAACCAAAGAGCTATAATACGTAGCTTAGAAAAGCTCAGTGCATTCTTTGGAGTCCCTACACATGTGGACAGTGATGGGGGGATCCTTTTACTGTACAAGTAACCCAAGTCTGGGCTATTGAACATGACATCTTAAGGACATTTCATTTGCCTTACAACCCCATAGCAGCAGGGTTAAGTGAAAGGATGAGTGGGCTTTTAAAAGACAATGAGCAATGTCTGGAGCAGTGAACATGCAGCCCTCACCAGCCTCAGTTCACAGGCTCAAGCAGCTGCTCCTGCCCCTGATGAACTGGTAACGGTGGGGCCCATGCAATCACTGCAAATTCAGTTACAAGGACCAGCAACACTACAGCCACAACAAGGTATTGAAAAGAGCTTGCTCTTGGCTGCACTACAAGCATTCGAAATTGAAGAAAATTAGGTTGTTTGGCCATGGTCTTGGCCAATGCAGCCATGGTGGTTGGGAATCCTAAGCTGATAGATACTGGAGTCACCCAAAATTTAAGTATTAGACCACTGTTTATACAAAAAAATACCAAAAGTTGCATATGTAACAAACCTGGAATATCCATACCTCAATTCACAGTATGCATGACTCTGGACACTACTTATGCCCAGGCTAACTGTGGATTTCACTCCAGAAAGTTCCCTGCAATTGCAGGGAGAAAAGTTGTGGTATCCGCCTACTAATGGAAATTTAGCTTATATTCTTTTTGCCCTTAGAGTCATAGCAAATACCTTTCTGCAGTAGGCTTCTCTAAATGCTTTCACAATGCTAGGTATGCACTGAACTGCCACTGTCGGATGTCACCAGTCAGCCTTGGACTGTGACCCCTATGAATAGAACTACAATTCTGGCAGAATTCAGCACAACAGAAAATCTGGAAGAATATTCTCATTTAATACTGAAATCACAAGTTTTGTTAAATATCAGTAGATGGCTTAATTCCCTTTCTTGCCCATCATGGCACTACTTTGCAGGACTGTTATCTCTGTGTGAGGGACTCCTAATGTTCTGTTGTCTCTTATACTCTTGCAGAATATGAACACAGTGTCTGTCCTATGGTCAACACAAACTGCCGCATGGGGGTGGACTGTGGATGCCTGGGGTTTGGTACCCCCTCCCTTAGGGAAAGCGCCCACATGACCAGAGAGCAGACCTTCATAAAAACTCTCCTTACCTAATCACTGTTGGCAGCCAACTCTCACGGTACTCGGCAGAGACTCCATTGCAACCAAATCTTGCAGGAGTCTGTTGAACTTTATAAGATCCCCAACTGCACCCCACCTTGGCATGCCCTTTCTCTGGGTTTTGGGCATAGTACAGACCTCCTTTCCCAACCAGCTGCCACTGGTAGAGTTATTCTCCTGTCCCTCAGTCCCTAATTAAAACTCATTGCTAATGTTCTGTCTGGCATGCTCTTTGGTCTCAGGGCTGTGCTGGGATGGGAATGCAGTTTAAATCATCCTGACTGATAGCAGTATCTTTTAACAATTTCATTTGTTAAAATAAGTTGGTGGCTTAACTATTTTTGCATTTTTACCTTCCCCATGAGGCCATATTTTTTGGTTAATATTTACCTTTAAAAACACATTTTCCCCCCTCAGAAGAGAAAAGAATGTAAATGAACTGAATATTTTTTCCAGCATATCCTATAATAAACTACCTGCTAATTCTTTCAAAAAATCTTCAAACTCCACTTACCTCGAGAGTGATTTACAATGGAAAAACTATAATTAAAACTTAGATATTTTTTTATTCAGGAAAGATCTCCTCAAACAAAGGTCTACAAATGTTTCTGGAGATTCATATTTGTCAACTAAGCCACAAAAAAGAAGAGAGAAAAGGTAGGGGAGGGGAGGAAGAGCTGGAGAGGTTGTGAGCACCCATTATTCATTCTCATGTTGCTTGTAAAGTTAAAAAAAAAAAACAAGTCAGCAAATATCTCAGCAGAAGGCTTTCCTTTAGCAAGCAATTAGGTACATCTTACTCCCACCAAAAAAAAGGGAGTCTTCTTGATTGAATAGTTTGAAGAAAATAGCCCTGAGCAGATAATAAGTTTTTCCAGATAAAGAAAGAATGCCAAATACAGAAAGTCTGGGGAGAGAAACCAAAGTCACAGCTATCAGTTTGCAAGGGTTGCTAGAGTTTATTCCCAGAACAAGTTTTATCTCTAATACTGTCCGACTCCTAAATCAACTGGAAGTGGCAGGTCTGGCTAGTTATAAAAGTATGGAAAAAGTCATTAACAAGCAAACACGAGAAGTTTCTCCTTTATGAAACAAAGGAAAGAAGAAAACGAGTGGAAACAGAAAGCGAACCCAAGCAGACCTCCACAAATGAAGACAACCCAACCCATGAAGGATGAATTCAGAACATACATAGGTGACACTCAGAGGTACAAAATCAAATTACCTATTGAGTTGTGGCTCTTTCAGAGTCTGACCATTGTTACAGAAACCATATTCTAGGATCTCTGAAACATTTGGCTTTCACTCAATCCCTGCATGCTGAGCTGCCACTGTGAGTTTGTGAAGACAGTTTGATTTTCTACAGTTTTTCTTATGGCAGAAGCTTTGAGTAAAACCCTAGGTTCACTGGAGAATTTTAGAGCTGTAGAGAAGCTAGCACTTCTTTCCTGGTCTTCATCAAGTCATTTCACAACTGGTCTTTTGGAGCATCAGCATAAAGACCCCTAATCATCTTGTACTTACGACCAGTAAGAGTCTAGCCACTACTCTTCCTGCTGCTGTGCATAATAAGGAAAACTATGGGGTAGTATCATCTAATAGCCATGCAGAATAGGCTCTGTACCTCTCTCTCATCACAGTGGCAGCAGGGGTCAGCAGGCTAAAGAATGGATTCTGGATGTGCTCTTCTGTACCAGGGCTCCATTATATTCTTAAAAAAAATAACTGTAATAAGCATCTTCATGCTGCTGAAAGGAATGATTTTCTTTACAGGGCTGTTGTGACAATAAATAAACTGGGCTATGTCAAGTAGGGCACAGTATACTTGGAAAAATCCAAACAGCCATTAGCTGGTTTTGTCTTTCTTTCCCATTAAGCTATCTTTCCTGACCTATGATTAAGATGTCAAGTTCCAATTACTATTCTCATATAATAATCAAGCAGCCTTCATTCTCATTATTTTCATTATTACATAATATTTATTTGGGATCCTAAGAGTGCTAAGGGATATGGACAATAGGCAGAAAAAATATGGTTTCTGCCTTCAAATCTCCATTCAAGAAACAGAATTGTAAGTCAAGGTGTTTCCTACATTATTGTAAAATCCCAAAACACATAGGATTTACATATGATGGGTAGCCTCTGGTTCATGTAGGATAGCCAGTCGTACCCCCATTCCACAGATGAGATGAATGAGGCTAAGAGAAGACAAAAGATGGGTCTGAGAGACAGACCAACAATAAATGATAGAGGTAGGGTGGGACCAAAAACCGAGTCTCATATTCCTAAACTACCTGCCCTATAAGAGCTAGTCTGGGGAATCTGGGGAAACTGGAGTGTCAAATCAAATCCTTGTTCTGCTACTTTCTGCCATGTGACCTGGGGCAAGTAAACCAAATATTCACATCTACAAAGGCTGGCTTGAAAAGCAAACGAGAAAACACTTATCAAGTGTTTAGTAGAGAGCTATGCACATAATCTTCCCTGTTTTTAATATTAGATTATAGCCCTCCCTCTCTTTCTCAATTCCAAACCAAATATGGCAATTCCAAACTGACTATGGCCCAACAAATGTTGACTTTTAACTTATGAGTACTCACCTCCAGCAAAGTGTTTGAGAGTACGGAGAATAAGAGGGTTTTAAGAGCACTCGTTGCAACTCTTTTATTTTACAAATGAGATAACTGAGCTTAGAGAGGTAACTTGATGAAAGCCTCAGAGATCACTACTGGCAAGAACAGAGTCATTTCTTTTCATACCAAATCCTATGTTCTTTCTATTGTGCCAACCAAGTGAAATACATATTCGAAATACATATTCTGGACAAATATTCCAGTCGGTATTGGAAATGTAAATAGTATCCTAGTACATTCCCCTTCTAAATGGAGGATGAAATCAGCAAAGAATGAAACTCAGGAAGATTGAAACAGATTATGGAGACAGAACATACTTTGCCATATGTTCCAGGTAGTCAAGACATACCATTATCATTCTCGCTTCTTCTGTGTTATAGGTGAAGAAGCCTAAGTACGTGTCTTTCCCTTGATGCTGAAAGCAAGTTGGGTGACAAGGCTGCCCACAGTGGTGACGTCTGGAGAGAAGAATCCTGTACCACAGATTCCTTCATGTAATAGTACATGAAGCTAAATAGGAACCTCATAAAAGTCCTTACTCCAAACACTTACATTTAGGAGCAAAAAAAGAGCACACATGAAAATACCATATGGTCTCTGGGGCATAGTAAGAGGTCAGTGAATTATAGCTACAATTATTATCTTAATTGTACAGATAAGGAAAACTGAGACCTAGAAACAGAAAGTCCATAGAAAAAGTGAATTTTTTTGTGTGTGTCTGCTGCTTATTTATTTTTGTATTTCATTTTACCAGAATTGGGAACAGAAAAGCCAACATTAACATGAGTCCTAAAATGTAGAAAGCAGGCTAAGAATGGACTCACTTTTTACTTAGATTATGAATGGACGTAATTCTTAGCAAAGCAAAGGTAGCTGAGTAAACTCACTTTTTTTCACTCAACAGCATGATGGAAATTAAAAGCCTTCAAAAGATTCAACCATCCCCACATCTCAATTTCCAGTCAGAGGGTGAGGCAGACTTATTCAGTGAAAGTGCACCAGGCGCCCTCAACTTTCAATTATGATTCCCCAGCCTCAAGATGTGCAGCCATATTCTATGCTCAACTACAAAGTCAAAGGAAAGCACATCTTGTGAGCCTTGTCAGCAACCTCCCCAGCAAGTCTCAGGAAATTGCCTGGAGTGAAAGAGAGCTTGAGATTGTCATCATCTGCCAGAGAAAGAGATGCAAGCTGCAGTCCTGCCACTGTGTTTAACAGAGGCATTACCTGTGAAATGCCATGAAGTCTCATTCAATTTTAATAATGTGTCAAGCATGTAGATTTTTCTTGAAGGCTAAGGCTGGTAGTGACAAGCTGAAAACGGAGACTGTGAGAGAAAATAGGGTGAAGCAAGCATTAAAGCTGCATTCCTGAGAAATGGGGTTTAGAGAAATATCTGGCAGGGAATGACGATAGAGTGGTGGGAAGATTCAAGAGGTAGTTTCTCAGTGGCTGGGTTTTCAGGGGTCACTCATCTGGAGAACTGTGTCAGCTCCTGAGAGAAGGAATGGAGTTTTGGAAAGAGAAAACACCAAGGTGAAATCTCGTTCTGAATTTCTGTATATCTGAATCACCTGTAATTCACCACACATCTTAGAAACTCACTGCAGATTAGAGATGGAAGGGGTCTTCAGAAATCATCTAGTTCCACCCATACAGTGTACGAATTATATACAGAAACCAGAGTGGGGAGAGAATACATGAGGTTACAGATTGAGTTAATGGCAGAGCCAGGATGAACAGCTCAAGCTTCCAGATTCTTAAATTGTCTCATATTACACATTATTTCTGCATATAAAAACCACCTACAAAAGAGAGTTTACATTACGTTCATATCAGTCTTTGTTTTCTTTTACTCTTAGTAGAGCAGAGTTTGAATTTTTACACCTAAATTTACTTTCAGCTTCTTATATCACTAGCCTTAAAATTGAGAATATTTTCCTCAAATATTTATTATGGAAGAGAAAGCAGAAACTACATATCAACTTCTTTGAACTCCGGAACTCTTAAAAGAAATAAAGCAAAACAGGAGAAATGCACTCTTCATATATGAAGCAAAAGCAAACGGTGCAGAAAAATCAAATTTGGAACACCTTACATAATGTCCCTGCTCTTGCCAGTGCCCCTTTCACAGGGTACACATGTTCTCTCCATTCATACTTACCAGTAGCTTTATCAATGTTCTGCCACTGAAGAAAACCAAAATAATTACCAGAAAATAGAGAAAGAAAAGGAAAATAGGTACTAGATCTTGGGAAAAAGTCTACAGTCATGCTAAGAGGGCTTTTAGAAGTTTGTACAATTAAAACTGTACAGATGTATATTTTGTGTGTGTGTGTGTGTGTGTGTGTGTGTGTGTGTGTTTAGGTGTATATTCCATGGCAAAAATTGTCAAGTCCTGGACACTTGGCTCTCGGGACTTTTAGCCTTTCCATGTTGTGGTTCTGTCTTATGAAGAAATTGATAATAAAGGTGGTTGCTTAGAAAGCTGTAACAAAGCTTTTTATTTCTGCAATCTCTGAGGCAGGAAAATGTTCCAAACTCATCACCTAGGAACTATCGCCTTCTCCCCACCACCACACACCATCAAAGATCCTAAATCCACAACTGTTAACAGAATACTTAGGAATTTACAGTTTATACAGAAGTTTCAGACATATCATAGCCTTCAATAACTGAAATAGGGAGTGCTTCCCCATTTGGGGGTTTGAAAAGAGAGACTGATAGGGTGATAGGGGAGCTCTCTGACTGTGACAAGTAGCTTCCCTTCTCTGGGACATGGTTTTTCTTATCTCTAATACATAAAAGTAGAATCAGAGGGTCTCTAATCCCTTCCATCCCTATTATATGATATGTTTATAAACAATGCTAACTTCATGGGTATTTTCTAGACTGAATCCTAAAAATATAAAACCCATAGGGAGTTTTCAGGGACAAAGGGGAGAAGAAGGTGGTTACTAATTAAGACAAATTGAATACTGAGAGAGAATCTTAAATAAGGAGCAAAAAATTCTTGAGTAGAGGTTGCTAGCATCAGAAGGCACGGGTCACAGCCATGCAACAGTGAGGCAGGTCACATCTGTCTGACTTATAGCGTGTCATTATCTAGACCTGTTTCCACTGGTGACTCAGAAACTAACTTTTATGCTTAACTTTCCCGCATAACACCCACTTTTAAGAAGCAGAGAAGTCAGAAATGTCAGCCTGTCCTCAAAGGCAGTTCCCTCAGGCTTTATCTGCTTCTGTCTTATTAAGTATAGTCAAGCATGACTCAGCTCCTCCATCAACTGTCTGGGAAGGAGAACATTTCATGCTGGTAGGAAATCACCTTAAGCAGAACAATGGAAGGCATTAAAGGTAGACACTTAAGAGTCAAGTCGCTTATTACTCAAAATCAAATCACCTTTTTCTTTCCTTGGCAGAAGAGCACAGTCACAGCAAATAGAGAAACAGAATTGCATTTGCTTAGAACCCATCAGATGTTCTGTCACCTCAGTTACAACTATCAGCCACTCAGACACTTCCTCTGTCTGGGTCAAAAAGCAAGGTGAACCGTGGGTTATACCATGTCCTTCAATCAATAAACGTTCCTCAATGAGAATCTGTGGCATACAACAGCTAATAATAAGCTCCAGTGGGGGAAAAGGTGCAAATAGAATATGGTATCAGCTCTCAAAGGCCTCATTATCAAGAAAGGATGGACAGACAGGCTAACAATTAACCACAATACAAAGTAAAATGGAGTAAATGCTTAAAAGAAAAAAAAGAAAAGAAAACAGATGTGCCATCCCATATGAGGGCAGATGAAGCTCTTAGCTCTTAATTCTGGCTGCAGGAGGGGTGGAGTTCAAAGAAAGCATCATGGAAGAGATGGCATCTGATTTAAGCTGGAAAAAGGAGTAGAATGTGTACAGACAAGGGGAGGAGCCCAGGCTAAATGAAGCTTGTAAGCAAAGGTACAGGATGGGGTTGGGGGGAGCCATGGGGAGTCAGCCAGTCCCTCAATTAGGTGGGGCTGGATTACAAAGTGTGGGGTGATTTGATTTACGAGGTTCTGAGAATAGTAGATTAGGGTCATACAGGGTAAGCAATTCTGAGTTTATCATGGTACAATGGGAAGTCACTGATGGTACTTGAAGAATGAAGTGTCACATGTTAAAGATAACCATAAACAGAAATAAAGGATGGGTTGGGAAATTATATTTGTGCCTCCGGCTGAGTTCCAGAGATCTTATGGGTCTCACAGATGTGTAACATGTCAAGAAAGGGCTGTCTTTATCTTTTACTTATCTCTGTTTTTTCTTACAGAAACCACAAATGAAGACAAAGGAAAGAATTACAGCAATCTAGGAAGGGGGAATGGGGACAGTGAGGCTAATTATTTCTGGAATAAATAGATAAACTGTGACACATCATTGCAATGGAATGCTACTCAGCAACAAGGAATGAACCTCTGATACAACCAGTGATATGGCTATATCTTGAGATTATGTGGAATGAAAGAAGCCCATCCTGTATATATGTGACAATATGGAAAAAGCAAAATTATATGAATAGTGGTTGCTAGGGTGTTCTAGTTTGCTAGCTGCCGGAATGCAACACACCAGAGACGGATTGGCTTTTAATAAAAGGGGATTTATTTTGTTGGTTCTTCAGAGGAAAGGCAGCTAACTTTCCACTGAGGTTCTTTCTTACATGGAAGGCACAGGATGGTCTCTGCTGGTCTTCTCTCCAGGCCCCTGGGTTCCAACAACTTTCTCTTGGGTGACTTCTTTCTGCATCTCCAAAGGCCTGGGCTGAGCTGCAAGTGCTGAGATGAGGAATGCCAAGCTGCTTAGGCTGTGCTACATTGTGTTCTCTCATTTAAGCACCAGCCAATTAAGTCAAACATCACTCATTGCAGCAGACATGCCTCCTAGCTGACTGCAGGTGTAATTAGCAACAGATGAGGTTCACATACCGTTGGCTCATGTCCACAGAAACAGAACTAGGTATGCTCACCTGGCCAAGCTGACACCTGAATCTAACTAACACATAGGGCTTGGTTGGTCACCTGCACAGTAGCAGCATAAGAGAAACTATGTGGGTAAAAGAATGTCTCTGTATCTTGATTGTGTCAGTTGTTACACAGATGTATGAATCTGTCAAAATTCATAAAATCTGTCCCCCCCAATTGAATTTTACTCTATGTAAATTAAAAAGTGAATAAAAAATATATTTTTTAAAAAGGCCAGGAATTTAACAGTAAAAATCAAAGCAAGAGAGGCAAGGCAAGGGAGGTGTGGAATTTAGTTAGTCCTCTAGAGCAGCCAGGAACTATCTGAAACAACTGTTTGGGGGACATCTGTGAAGGGACACACATCATATACCAGTCTAGAATGGGTGGAAGGGCCAAAATCTCAGCAGGAAACAGTTAGCAAAGTCCCCAGTCTGCGGAGGCTGGCACCCCTCCCTCACTGGAAGGGCAGGATGCTGGAGACACTTCCTTGTGGGAAAAAGAAGCATTCTCTACTAGGAGCGAGGGAAGGTAGCTCAATCAAGTTCCAAATGTAATTTTCATGCACAAATTGGGACTGATAAATACAACCCTTGAGCAGAGATAAACCCAGGGACAGGAGGAAAGTAACCCTGAGGTCTCTCCCAACAGAGAAGAAAAAAAAAAAAGGGAAGCTTTTGGAGTTAGCTGAGCTCAGGATACTGAAAAAGAGCTGTATCCTAAGAAAAATAGCACATTGAACCGAGTACCAGCTCCAGCTCTTGACCGGTGAACCTTAGGGGCAGGGGACTGGCTCTGAAAAGGGATTTTATTTTAATTTTAATCTTATTTTTTCTAAAGTATTCTTTTTAAAAGTATTCTAAGTAGCTCACTAGAGAAAGCCTCAAGCACTTTCAGTCCTCAGCCCTGACCCAAGCAAAGGCAGAGTTAAGAAGGTCTGAGAGACAAAGTAACAAGTCAAGTATAGGGGATAATTCCTTAAAGGGCATATCTTCCCCAAGAGATGGGGGTGGGGTGAATGGAAGTGATGACCCTCCTTCAGAGCATTCAGACCTCAAGGGAATCAGAAACAGCTTCAGCTTGTTTTCCACCTCAGCCTCTGTCTCAACCACACACCTGGCAGGTTGAGAATTAAAGTCTCTATACCATTTTACATCAGTGAGGAGCTGCGGTTTCACAAGCAGCACCTGCAGGACAGGATAGGAAAAGCACAAGAGAGGAAAGTCAGACAAACCTGCTGGGTCTCACACTCAGGGAAATTTGATACTGATTACACCCTCCTCCTGAGACATGGGCTTGCCCTGACTAGGAAATTTTTGTTGGGGTTGATCATATCTGGAGAGACCATCCTCAAAAAAAAAGAGTTTCCACATAGGGCAAGAACCAAAAAAACAAGAGCTAAAAATTCTCATTTGAAAAAAAAAAGCTCAACTGAATTTCATCTGAAAAAAATTCTCAACTGAAGCTACGTTAGAGGTCTAGAATAAAGTTGAACTGAATGCCAAAGTACAGATAGAGAACAAAGCCAAACAACAAGAAAACCAGGGTAAAGGAGTGAAAATGACCTCCAAAATAATCAAGGAAATCAGATGCCTAGACACAAGCAAAAAATTAGGAGTCTAACCAAGAAAAATAAAGATATATATAGCCCAGTCAAAGGAACAAACTAACAACTGAAATGAGATATAGGAGTTGAAACAACTAATTAAAGATGTTCAAACAAGCATGCTAAATCAATTCAAAAATCAAATCAAAGATTTGAGGGGAGATATGGCAAAAGAGAGAAAGTATATAAAGAAGACACTGGGTGACTATAAAGAAAAACTTGAAAGCTTGAAAAAACAAATGGAAGAACTTATGGGAATGAAAGGCAAAATAAAAGAGATGAAAAACACAATGGAGACATACACCAGCAGATTTGAAGAGGCAGAAAAAAGGATTAGTGAACTAGAAGACACAACATCTGAAATCCTACACACAAAAGAACAGATAGGGAAAGAATGGAAAAATATGAGCAGGATCTCAGGGAATTGATGACAACACGAAGCATACTGATATACATGCTGTGGGTGTTCTAGAAGAAGAAGAGAAGGGAAGAGAGGCAGAAAAAATAATGGAGAAACAATTACTGAAAAATTCCCATTTCTTATGAAAAACATAAAATTAGAGATCCAAGAAGCACAGCATACCCCAAACAGAAGAGATCCAAATAGACATACCCCAAGACTCTTACTAATCAGATCGTCAAATGCCACAGACAAAGAGAGAATCCTGACAGAAGCAAGAAAAAAGTGGTCCATTACATACAAGGGAAGCTTAATGAGACAATATGCAGATTTGTCAGCAGAAACCATGGAAGAGAGAAGGCAGTGTTATGAGACAGTTAAGATAGTGAAAGAGAAAAACTGCCAAACAAGAATTCTATATCCAGAAAAACTGTCATTCAAAAATAAGGGTGACTTTAGAATATTTTCAGACAAATAGACACTGAGAGAATTTGTGAACAAGAGTCCTGCTCTACAAGAAATACTAGAGGGAGCACTACAGGTAGATAGGAAAAGACAGAAGAGAGAGGTCTGGAGAAGAGTGTAGAAATGAAGACTATCAGTAAGGGTAAAAACAGAGAAAAAAATAAGATATATTACATCAGAATGAAGTAATGGTGCATACAGCAATATGGATGAACCTTGGGGATGTTATTTTGACTGAAATTAGCCAGAAACAAAAAGACAAATACTGCATGGTCTCACTAATATGAAATAACATTAATGATTGAACTTCACTAAAGTTGAGAACACAGGTTATCAGGAGCAGAAAGAGAGCAGAGATTGAACATTTGATACTGAAGAATTACAGAATGTTCACAAGGATTGATTATAAAGATCCAGAAATGAATAGCACAATTCTATCTGATGGTAGCACAATGTTGTAAGTAACTGAACAAAGTTGAGTGTGAGTAGGCTCAAAAGAGGAAATCTAGGGGCATATAAGACACTAGAAGGAAAGATAGAATATAAAGACTGCGTCTGTATAGCTTAGTGAAACCTAAAGTGGACAATGATGACAGATTAAATGTGCAAATATAAGAATGTTTTTATATGAGGGAGAACAAATGAATATTAACACTATAAGATATTGAAAATGGGATGGCATATGGAAAAAATAAAGCCAACACAAACTAGGGTCTCTGGTTAACAGAAACACTGGAATATGCTTCAAATTAATGTAACAAAGGCAATATACCAAAGCTAAATGTCAGTAAGAGAGGGATATAAGGGAAGGGTATGGGATTCTTGGTGGTGGTGCTGGTTCTCCTGTTTATTTTTTATGCTTTTGTTCCTCTCTTCATTTTTATTTTCAGAAGTTGAAATTTCTTCATAGATTGTGGTGGTGAATGCATAACTCCGTGATTATACTGGGAACGATTGATTGTTTACTTAGGATGGATTGCATGGTGTGTGAATAAAACTGTTTACAAAATAAGCAGAAAGATACACATGCTGGAGAAAATGTGGAGAGAGAGTTGTACCTGTTCACTGTTCGTAGGGAAACAGAATGAAGCAGCTCTTCTGGAGGGCTGGTTCCATAGGAGGCTAGGTATAGGGTTGCCATATGATCCTGCAACTCCATTATTGGCTATATACTTAGAAGAACTGGAAGCAGGGACATGAATGGACTTTTGTACATTGGTGTTTATGGTGTCAGTATTCATGATTTGCAATGCATGTAAGTGGCCTATGGGTACATGGACAAACAGTGAGGTATATACACAATGGAATATTGAACACTTGCAAGAAAGAAGGAACTTGTGAGGCACACAATAAAGTGAATGAACCTCAAGGACAATATGTCAGTCAATAAGTCAAAAAAAAAAAAAAAGACCGGAAATATAATGCCTCACTAATATGGACTAACTATAACGTGCAAACTCTGAGAATTGAAATTAAGGGCATAGATTATCAGGGGAAGGCTTATTGTAAAGGTTCCTAGATTGTAAGCTAATACAGAAGTCATATGTATACCTGAGTTGTAACGGTTATTTCCAAATTTTGACATGTTGTGCTTTTTGTGTATAACCTGGTCGGTCCCTAGAACTTCGGATATCTGTGTAACAGCTGAGACTCAGAGCTAGAGATATGCAGCTATGAAAGTTAGGATTTCCCCACACAGTAATGTTAAAAAAAAAAAAAGGCTCTAAAAGAAATCAGAATTCAATTAGAGATATGAATGAAGCAGAACTGGTTAGGATTAAGGTAAATCAGACTAAAGGGTAAAGAATGATATTGACCGCATTTTAAAACTTCAACTTCTCTGTGAGACCAAAGGAAGAGATGTTTATTTGATGCAAAAATTATATTTTCTGCAGCACACTATCTAATGTAACTTGTATGGTCAGTCTATTTGAACACCATAATTACATGGAACCTTGAATAGGGAGTGAGATCTTGTTGCTTTGTAAGGTTTAGTATGATGCGCGATACATCCCAGAGTAATCTGGGCAGAAAATAAAAATGCATTTGGAAAGTCTCCTTGGGGGACTGGGGAGAAAGGAGGAAATATTCAACTTCCCCATTTGGGGAATTTCTGATATTCTTGTAAGCAGTGGAGACAATCAGAACAATAGGCTGAGACCTTGATCTTGGGGCTTGCCCTTACGAAAGTTTTTCCTGAAAAGAAGAAGCTGAGCCTACTTATAATTATGTGTAAGAGTCACCCCCAGAGAACCTCTTTTATTACTCACATGTGACCTCTCTCTTTAAGCCAACTCATTAGGGACACTCACTGCCCTCCCACACCCCATGTGAGACATGACTCCCAGGGGTGAAAATCAACCTGACAGTGTGAGACAAAACTCCCAGGGATGTGCCTGGCTCCAGAATAGTGGGATTAAGAAAAAACTATTGACCAAAAGAGGGAAGAGAAACTAAACAAAATAAAGTTCCAATGGCTGAAAGATTTCAAATAGAGTCGAGAGGTCATTCTGGAGGTTATTTTTATGCATTATATAGATATCCCTTTTTGGTTTTTAGTTAACTAGAGGGAAATGCCTAGAACTGTTGAACTATAATCCAGTAGCCTTGATCCTTGAAAATGACTATATAATTATATAGCTTTTACTGTGTGACAGTGTGATTGTGAAAACCTTGTGATTGACACTTCCTTTAACTTCCTTTTACTCACCTGTATGGACAGATGAGTAAGAAAATAAAGACAAAAACATAAATAAATAATGGGGGGATATGGAATGTTTTAGGTGCTCTTTTTTTACTTCTATTTTTATTCTTATTTTTGTTTTTGTAGTAATGAAAATGTTCAAAAATCAGTGGTGATAAATGCACCACTATATGATGATAGCGTGAACCACGGATTGTATACTTTGGATGATTATATGGTATGTGAATATATCTCAATAAAATTGCATTTTAAAAAAATCAAACCAAATAACTCCTACTTCTTGTTTAGAGATTTGCCTATAACAACTTGAGAGAACAAGTTTGCAGTCACAGGCCCTTTGCTCACCCATCTCTTGCCATCAAATGGCACTAATCCTTCAAGGTATAATATGACACTAACCCTCTAAAAAGCCCTTCTAGATGCCTGCAGCTTAAACCATCCTAAACCTAGCTGTTTCTATGCACTTCTCTCATGACACTAACCATGTTCAGCCTCACATAACTGTTATTTGAGGATTGGGCTGTGCCTTGCTAGAGCTCAAACACAGGGCTTAGATCTTGCACAACCAATACGGTATTCAGCATGTAGAATTAAATCATTGTATGTTTCTAAATGGGCTGGAATAAAGAAGCTCACAGGAAACGCAGAGATCAATAACTGCAATAAGATAAATGTTTATGCTCCCTCAGAACTCACTGACATACATATCATGCTCTCCCATACAAAATAACCTCTTAACCAAAGTAAACACTTTAATTTTATCTATTTATTATACCTATCCATTCATTTCCCAAGTATTTACTGAGCACCTACTCAGTGAAAAGCCTTCTGTCAGGCACTAAAGACACAGAGGTGAATAAAACAGCTCCCTGTCCTCTTTGGAACGTCCATTCTAGAGATGGCAGACATTAACTAATAAATCAAATAATCACACAATTAATTACCTACTGAAATGGGTACCATCAGAAAGAAATACACGTTGATACAAAAAGGTATATTATAGAGATATTACTGGGCTTGAGCTGGCAGAGGAAGGGGTATATTCCCTGAGGAATTGACTTTTGAGCTAAAGCTATAGAATGCAAGGTATGAGGGGCAAAGGTGAGAGAGGCTGAGTGAAGGCCTTAGAATGGAAAGGACACAGAGTTTGTGACTATTTCGAAGAGTCCCAGCGTGCTGATTTGAAAGGATTATGCACCCGAGAAAGGCCGTGTTTTAATCCTGATCCACCTTGTGGAGGCAGCTGTTTCTTTTAATTCTATCCAGTACTGTAGGTTGGAAGCTTAATTAGATCATCTCCAGGAAAATGTGACTTGCCACATTGTGCGTATTAACCTTTGGTTAGAAGGAGATGTGACTCCACCCATTCCAGGTGGATCTTGATTAGTTTGCTGGAATCCTTTAAAAGAAGAAACATTTTGGAGAAAGCTTCAGAGTCACCAGAACCATAAGCGCCCACACAGCCAGAAACCTCTGGAGATGAAGAAGGAAAATGCCCCCGGGAGAGCTTCCTGAACAAGAAGACTGGAGAGAAAGCTAGCAGACATCGCCATGCTCGCCATATGCCTTTCCAGTTGAGAAAGAAACCCTGAACTTCATCAGCATTTCTTGAGTGAAGGTAACCTCTTGTTGGTGCATTAATTTGGACATTTTTATAGACTTGCTTTAACTTGGACATTTTCATGGCCTTAGAATTGCAAACTTGCAACTTAATAAATACCCCTTTTGAAAAAGCCATTCCGTTCTGGTACAGTGCATTCTGGCAGCTTGCAAACTAGAACATCCAGGAGACTAAAAAATATATCAATATAATGATTCAGCAGTCACACTCATTTGTTACACCCTATCTTCTCTGTATAACTCCACCATCAGCTTTGATCTTTCTCCCCCTCTTTAGAGGTATTTGGGCTAAGCCCATTCTAACTTTCTCATGTTGGAAGGGCTTTCAACAATATGGGGTAAGGAGATGGAACAGCAGATGTTCTGGAGAGGCTGGCCCCTCTAGGTTTCAGGACTCACCTGGTCCAGGGACCCATCTGGAGGTTGTAGTTTTCTGGAAAGTTACCCTAGTGCATGGAACCTTTGTAGAATCGTATATATTGCCTGAGATGTTCTTTAGGATTGGCTGAGATGGTTTTGGTTGGGGGTTGTCAAGTTAACTGTAGTTAGCAATGTCTAACAGAAGTTTGCATGAGAATGATCTCCAGAGTCACCTCAATTGAAAAACAGTACAAGTCTCAACTGATTTAGAGTCATCAAAGCCAGAGTAAATAGCAGAGAACCATGGGACCACAGACTGGTCTCAAAGCAACTGATTTTAAAGAATATATTACTACCTTCCTTTGAATTCTTAGAAAATTGGCCAGTAAATAAGCACCTAGAGCTCATGAAAACATTTCTGGGCAAAGGTTTAATCACACCTGGGAATGTGGACTCTTGTGCACAAATAACCACCTTCAAAAGGCAAAATCTCAATCTTAATCTTTAACACAGATGACCAGTTGATGTTTACCCATCTGCCACATGTGTGGCATCAATTTCCAAGTTCATTCAACTCAACTTCTGCTTCTTTACTTGCCTTTGCTGATTACAGATAACTTTCAAATATATTCCTGCATTGGAGCTCCATAACAATTCTGCAAAGTAAGCAGGACTGATATTCACATTTTCATTTTAAAGGTAAGGACACTGAGTCACTTAGAGAGAGATTTGACCTGAGTCCAGGATTTTTTCCCCTCCATTACGTATTGTGAATTACCCAGAACATTTTCTAAACCAGGACATTTTCTGAGCAACCACAGCAAAGACCTAAATTTGTTGCACTAACAAAAAAGCAAATGCTCAGATTCTCCTCTACTGGATCAAGGTTTAAAGGGCCGAATCCTGGGAATTCACAATGATCTCTTCTTTATTGTTGCAATGCACTTTACCATATGGAGTCATTCTGTAAAAGGGCTGTGGTATAATGCCCAACATGAGATAAATCTGCTATTTCAGTACTTCAAAACATCATTTGCAATATTACAGCCACTTTGGAAACCCATTTGGCAGTTCTCTAAAAGGTTAAACACAGAGTTAATGGAGACATGCCCACGCAAAGCTTTTACATGAATGTTTAATATAATAATAATGTGAACTATGGCACATATTGTAAGTCCAAGACTGCATATGTTGACTGCATGGCAGAATGAAGGAATACAGACAGAATGAAGGAAGAAGTATTCACTTGTGTTTTTTTTTTTTTTTTTTTTTTAACATGGGCAGGCACCGGGAATCGAACCTGGGTCCTCGGGCATGGCAGGCAAGCACTCTTACCTGCTGAACCACCGTGGCCCGCCCTATTCACTTGTTTTAACACATGTATAATCATGCCTATAGATAATGAAAGGTTGACAGCTAGCCCACTGTATCTGTAGTACAGAATTCTTTAAAAACAACAACAGAAGAAGAATCCCACAAAACAGCCTGTAATCAATAGAAATGTTTAAGTGAGCAAATAAAATAGGTAAGAATCAGGGTATTTAGGTATTTTGGGGGCTGAGTCTCCAGTATTGGCAACCTTTGAAGTGGGGATGTAGGGATTCACTGATTTCAGCTTCCAAGTATTTGGATGCCTCAAATTTATTTTCTTGACATTACATTCCTAACAAATATACAGACAATTCATGGTTACACTGCAGGAACATCAACAATGCTACTCATCTCACAAAGCTTTTAATTTTTTTTAATTAAAACTAGGCTAACAAGGTCATTTCATAAACCTGGAAATTATCTCTGTGCTGGGAAAATCATTCACATCCCAATTTACAGGTAGAAACAAAGAGCCAGTGCTTCTACACTCTCTCTCACAAGCATCCCTTCTTTCCCATCCCTAGGACTCCAACAAGCTCTGGTCTTCATTCTTTCTTGTTTCCAAAAATTATATTTACCTTTTATTTCTAATTATAAATATAATCAAATTGTAATGTATTCCCCAAATACCCAAAATTATTTTTAAAGAGGAGAGGGAATAAATGCACACATAGTTTAAAGATAATCACTGTTGAGATTTGGGTGTATCATCTAGCAAAGGTTTCCTACATATATGCACACACTTGCTCACATATCCACGCACACACTGGTGTGTGAGTAAACGAGCTTGAGGGTGGGGCTGCTTTATAGCTTTTGTTCCCCACTTGCTGCGATAATCTCACCATGGCCAATTTCAAACTACCCACAATTTTAACAACTGGCTGGCAAATTTCATAAAAACTTAGCAATTTGCTCCCAGCAAATAATTGTCACAGTTTTTTCAAAGTTCTGAACCAAACCTGCAGCTTCGCAAGCTGTTGTTAAACAGACACTTCTATCATAAACTCAACTCCAGGTCAACAAATATGAATGTATATTATATTTTTAACGACTTCATAGTATTCCACTTTATGGCTCTAACAACCTATTTAAGCACCCTTTATCATTGGACACTTGTTGGTTACCTGTTTTAGTAATCTTATGAAAAATATAGTTGGGAATGCGTTGTGATGCATTTCTCTGATTATTTCCTTAGGATATACCATGAGGTTCAAGGGACCTTTGGAACAATAAGCCAAAGTACCTTCCACATCCTTTCACCCACAATCATGTCACCATGCCCTAGCCAAGGCTGGGGAGGACAGTCTCTTTAATCTTTGCTAAGCTGATTGGTGAAAGGCAGCATCTCATTGCTGGTCATACTGCATTTATTTACTTACTCACAAGCTTGAGCTTCAAATTTTTGCCCATTTTTCCATTCAGTATAATTTATACTGGAAGGCTTTCATTTGAGTCTAATAATAGCTCCTTGCGTTCGCGTGACATTAATCCTTAGTCAGATACCCATATTTTCCTAATTTTTCATTTGTCCTTTAACTTCATTCATCATATTTTGATGCTACTCTAACTTTGTCAATCCTTATGCAGGTAAATACAACAAATTTTCTTTTATTGGTCCCTACTTTTGATGAAATATCTGAAAAGGCCTTCTCCAAGGTTATAAAACTTTGCACATATTTTCTACTAGTGCTTTTAGGGTGTAATGTATTTTTTACATTTAAATATTTCATTTCACTGAGATTTGTTTTAGGGTAAGGCATAAGGTAAGAATCTAACTTATTTTTTAAGGAATTATCCAATTATCCTAGCACTTAAATACAACTATCCCACTGACTATGGGTGTTACCCTGGGTAGCTGCCAGCTGTAGAGCTGGCTTCCCTTTTTTTTTTTTTTTAAGATTCCTGATTTTCACTTCAATTTTGGCCCCTGAGAATTTCTTAGCAATTCAGCAGTTCATTGAATAACCCTACCTAACCTATCTGTAATATTGCCCCGTTGCTTTCCATTATCAATGACATGTGCCTTACTGATAACCTTCCCAGAACATAAAAAGTAGTAATAAAATAAAATGTGTTTATTTACTTGTTTTCTTCTGTCCCTCCCCTCCTGCCAAGACTGTAAGCTCCATGAGGGCAGAGATAATTTCTGCCTTGCTTACCAATATAGGCTAGCACAACATCTAGTACCTACCCCAGCCCTGCAAATGAATAAATCCAATGTCGTATGCATCTTTACATTCTCTATGGTACAAAGCTTCGTACATAACAGGTACCCAGGAAACAAGGGCTGAGTTGAGTTTCACTTCTAATCACAAAGGATTGGTTGCCCCATATACAGAGGTTGTATAGATCTTTGCCCTATTTCTATTAAATCACAAAGGTGCTTTATCAAAATAAGAGAGGAAGATATTATCCTCTTGTGACAAAAGGATTGCATGCTTTAAAATGTATAACTAGCCTATGAAAAATTTGATTTCCTAGGGCTATAGAGGATTTGTGCATTAAGTCGGCTGGGATTTCAATTCTGGAAGGTTCATAGTGAAAGAGCTTTGCCTCTGTATGGATCAGTGATAATCCTTCCAGCCCAATCTTTTGTGCACTTGGTGAATCCAAGTGACAGTTATTCTAGTTATTTTGTTGACAGACACACACACACACACACATACAATGGCAGTTGCTGAGAAAGATAAAACATATCAGCTCCATCAGAAATAAAACGGCACATGGAGTGAAACCACTAACAAATTTCAAAACTCTTTCACACCCAATCATTGCCAAAATCTAGCAGAAAAGAACTGGCATTTCCAAACTGAAAAAAAAAAAAAAATTATAATCTCTTATCCTGATGTAAGTCACATTTACTAAGTCCCTTAACAAGTAAGAAGAGGGAAAGAGTCTGCAGCAGTTGGGTAAGGAGGAAAAGACAAGGAGTTACAGTCATTTGATCTCTGAGTTGCAACACAGGAGGCCAAATGAGTAATGCCAGAATAACCTTGCAGTAAGCTAAAGCTAACAGCTTTCCACCCCACCTGACCATCATTGCAGCTGTATTAAGACCCCTCTCCTTCATTCATCTGCAATCCTTTAGAACTACTTTCCTTTAGGCAATTTATTGTAGTCCTGGAAAGATGTACACAATCTGAATATGTGCAAGTCAAGCATAGAATACATGTTTCAAGGAAGCTTGGAGAAAGTCAAATTAAAATAGCATTTGCAACGGGAAAAATCACATCCTATTTTCTCTATTTTCTTTAATTGTTTGAATGTGCTTTTCAAATGAATGTATTCCATATCATCAATTATTTACAGAAACCTCTGGTTGGCATGTTTGGAAAGTAAAGAGCTTTGATTATAAAGAATTCAGCGGCTGCATGGGATAGTACAAATAGCATGCATACTAAAGTCAGACAAAAATACAAATTTTACTACTATCTACTGTAAGCATGGGCAAGTAGATGCCTATAGTAGATAGTAGTAAATTCATAAAATTCAATTCATAAAATTCAATAAATTTTATGAATCTGGAATTCCTCACTAGTAAAATGTAGATGAAAACACCTATCTTATGGGATTATTCAGAATTTTATGCTATATATTTATAAACATCCTAATTCATTTAGTGCAATTTCCCTTACCTTCCTTTCCTTCTATTACTCTCACACACACACATACACACACACACAAGCCACGTAGTTATTACCAATTTCCAGAGAATCAGAATAAAAGAGATTGAAAGCTATGCTTAGCGTCACATGATTTTCCTTTAGTGATTAAAAAATTCAATATTGTATAATGCTTTATGACTGCTATTGCAGTCATCAATTATCGCTGCATTGTAAATGAGAAGAAGAACCTTTTTAATATCAGGATATTAAGAGTAATAAAGGTGAGATAACTAAGATTTTGCTCTAATAAAGCAACACCAGAACAAAGACCCTGTCTTCTCTTTCTTTCTGAACTCTCCTTCAGGATCTCACACAGACCACTGCACACAGTGGGGGAGAGTCCTCCGACTTGTCCATTTACTCATTACTGTTAACAATTTCCACGCTTTCAATTATTCTCCAAAGCAAAGCCTCACCCTTCTCCTAGGCCTGGATACAAGCTAGGTTTCCACTGAGCCCCAAGCAGCACAGTGCTCCCGGCACAGATGCGTCACCTCTTTGTCCCGACTGCAAACCACACTACATTGCTTTTCACTTAGAACTCATGGAAAGAGAAGGCAAAAGAAAAACCAGAGTCTATGCTCAAGACGGCCATCTCTTCTTTTTCCACTATTGTGAGAGCTGTGCAGAGCTCTATGCCTACATCATCTCTGCTATAAACTTCAGTCAGAGTGCACATATCCTTGGTATACAAGCATTATCTCTGGAGATCTTGAGAGCTCTCACAACTGGAGGTGCCCGAGATGCAAGGAAATACCTGCATAATATTCAAGGCTACTATTTCCTCACATCATCTTAATATCATAGGAAGGAGGAAAAGAATCAGAATGTCAAAATTAATAATAAAAAGAACACAACTAAAAAAAGTCACTGTTGAAGAAGAAAATCATCCAAGAAGAAAGAGGGAGTATGTTAAGTGTGGTACTAAGAAAGGTGTTTTTTTTTTTTCTTTATGATCTAAAAGGGTATATAGCTGGGGTTGCATCAATTCTAGCAACTTCCTCTGTGGGGCGCTGTCTCTATCTCTGTTTTTCTCTATGTATTTCTGTCTCTCTATCTCTTTTCTGTCTCTGCTTCTGTTCTCTTTCTCCCTCTCTTCCTCGTCCTTCCAATCTGTTCCCTTCTTTACTTCCCCTTGCTTTTCTCTTCATTTTCCTTTACCTTGAGTGGGCAATGAGAAATGCTGAAGAGTCATTTAGAATCAAGCTACAGATGTCAAAAAATTTTTCACAAGAGAAATCTGATTTCCCTAGGGAATCAAAAGGAGTTTAAAAATGCCAAAGAAAATTAGGAAAAAAATAAGGATAAAGTTCATGTTTTCTCTCTAGAAAGTAAAAATCAGTTCATTAAGTAACTTTTGGGACAATTTGAAGTCTCAGAGGAAGTAGAAAAAGGGCAGAGTTAACTCAGGTGCATCAATTTAAAGCTATTAAGCCTAATGTATCTGAACAGCAAACACACCCAGAAGGAACAGTTAAAGGTTTCACCCCAAAGTAAAAAAAGGGAAAACAAGCTATAGTAAATTATGGCTAATAACAACTGAAATCCACTTGAGAACAACAATTTGTATATCTACGCTTGTTTTAAAAATGGTAAAATCTGGAGAGGCACAGGTAGTTCGGTGGCAGAATTCTTACCTGCCTTCAGGGAGACTCAGGTTCGATGCCCAGCCCATGTACTCCCCAAAAATTATAATAATGAAGTCCTAAATTTCAACTATACTTATATTTGCTATGCGAGTGCGTAAATAATTGGGACTCAAATAAAAGTCACCATACTCTCAATAAAGAGTCAAAATAAACAATAACAAATATCTTTATATTAGACTATTGTGATCCATAATATATACTATATAATATAATACAAATAATGAATAGATAAAATACTCGATAGAATTTTTTAAATGTCAACTCTCAATAAAAAGTTATATTATGTATAACTTATGTTATATTTATGTAGAAAAACCATTAGCAATTGATGGATGCTCTCTCTTTTGTTTTCTTTCCACTTTGGCCATCTACACCTAGATAGGAGGCCCCAAGGTCCATGTACGAAGCATAGCTGGTAAAGCTCCTAATTGGGCCAGTCTGCTGGCATGGCAAGTCCAAGGCATAAAGGGGCTGCAATGGACTGTTGTATAAGCTAAGGGGAAAATGCAAACACCAGTACCTTGGTGTGCATATCAAAACGTGCACTTCTGTTTCCTTTAAAAGGGCACTTCAAAAACTATGAAGGCAAGGCGGACGATGGTGGCGCTGTGGCAGAGTTCTTGCCTGCCAGGCTGGAGACCTGGGTTCGATTCCCGGTGCCTGCCCATGCAAAAAAGAAAAAAGAACGCAGGGTGCAAGGGTAGTTCAGTGGGGGAATTCTTGCCTGTCATGCAGGAGACCAGGGTTTGATCCCCGGCCCATGCACACATACCCCCCCGCCCAAAAAAATCAACAAATAGCCACATGAAAAAAGAATGAAATGTGACCCTCACCATACAGCATACAAAAAAAAAAAAAAGTATCTCTGAAGAAAAAAAAATAATTGATGGGAAAATCCTTAATTTATTATTCCAGACCCTACAACACTGCTGGGAGGTGATATTTACTCTTCTAGCAATGTGTAACGATACAAAAAGTTTTGATGCCAAGAGCAGGCAAAATGAAATTCATGAAAACAGAACACAGTCAAGTCTAGATTATTGAGGGTGTGACTATTTTCTCAGTCATTTTACATTTTCATCGTTCATATGCCTCTAAAAACAGGGAGAGATAAAACAGGGCAATTCTGTACATCAGCCTTTATGGGTTCGTATGGCAGGCTCCTGAAATTATTGACTGAGGTTCCCAGATTATTTGTAAAATGAGTTCATTTTCTCTCTCATGCCCTAAAATAAATGAGAGATAGCAGCACCCACTGAATTTAAATATAGAATAATCATCACTTTGTTACCTTGAGGTTGGAAATACAATGGAAATATATTTTATTTCCTAAAAAAAGGTAAGTCACTAAGCAGAAAATAGATTTTAAAAGCAACAGAATAAAAAATGGATGGGAACAGACCTGGGAATGATTCCCTGAAAAATCAAGGCAACTATTTGGTTCAGAAAACTCATCTCAACATGGCAGAAACAAATGTTCTGTGAAGACAATTCTGAAACAAAGGTGATCCAAAGAGCAGAATAAATTCTTATAAACCAAACAATGCCACCTCCAGCCATATGCACCCATATATTTCTTACAAAAATAATAGTTTCCCTTAACCAACACACCCATGTCAAGGAAGAATCAGGTAATTTTCCTAAACGTAGAATTATCACTTTGATACACGAAGCAGGTCTAAAGAGTCTATTTGCAAAGCCAGCATCAGTCTGCCAGTTACTCTTGAGAAGTATAAAGTAAATTAAAAATAAACACCAATGTACTTCAAAATACAAATAAATGCAGTCTTAAAAAAAAAAGAGAGAGAGAGAGTAAAAAGTTTGAAGAGATCTGTTCCCAAGAAGCAGCTATTAAAGGACAACAGGGTGACATGCTGTAATTTCAATGACCTTTAGGTCTCAGAAGAAAATGGAACTATATTCTATATACATTCTCCAAATGTGCAAACTAAATTACATAGAAACGAAGTGTGTTCAGGATGCCTAGCCATGTGCAACAGAGACAGGAGGGAATGTCACAAGCACATCTGAGTGCCGAGTTTTTTAAAAAAGCACATTCAAATAAAATGAGGCCATTGGAGATGGCAGCAAATTGATTTTTTACCAAAAGCTGAAAGAACCATTACCAAAGTATTAAAAATGTCATACATTCTTCTAGACTTGAGTAAAACAGAATTTAAAAAGGAAAAAGAAGAAATAAAGAAACCTGCCAACTACATTTAAAATACATTAAATGCAGCTATTCTCTTTCTTGCGGGGATTCCAGTCCTCCACAATCTGCTCCCACACCACCTTTGCAGTTTTGTTTCTAATTGCCCTTCCATTCCCTGCCCCCTCAATTGTCCTGCATTATTTTGTTCCCAAACAAAAGATGCATCTCCTCCTAGAAAAGAACAGTTATCCTTTACTCAGAAAGTCTTCCCCAATATCTCCCAACAGGATTAATAAATGTTTTCTTTGCTCTCTCAAAACATTCTGTTTGATATTCATTTTCTCATTTCTTTCTGTAGAAACTTACTGTAGAAACCTTAAATAAGAAACTTGCCTTATTCACCCTGGATTCTATAATATAAAACGATCAATTACACGATCTTTAGAAAGAAATGAAATCTTTGTAAGAGAAACACTTGTCATTAGAAACTGTTTAATTAAATGATAGGAAGAGAAACTGTTTAATTAAATAACAGGAAGAGTCTACCACGTATACCAATAATGTAGAATGCTTTTTAATAAAAACAAGAAGGCAGAATAATTGGTTAGGTTTTTTGGCTAGTTCGTTTGGTTTATAGCTAAAGACACAGGGACACAGAGTGATCAAGTGACTTATTTAATATAATGAAATAAGCCACCGAATGAAATAGACCAATGTCTCAATTCCCAGTAGAGCAATGTGTGTTTATTTTTTATTGATTTATTTTTCATAGCATAACTCCTTCTCAATAAGCCAAGAGTCCATGTCCACACTCTGCAAGTTTCTTTGAAATATAATGAGGAAAAAATCAGGAGCTCTTTCTTCTTAGCAGAAGAAAATCCTAAAGGAAGACAGACAATGTGGTATAAAGGAGTCAGGCAGCCGGTAAAACTCAGCTCTAGCAAGCCTGCCATTCAGAGCACTGTGAACTTGGGACACCTTCCTGCCTCTTCATTTCCTCAACTACAAACTGAGCTTAAGAATTTTTACCCCACAGTGTTTTCTGTGACATTAATAATAATGGGAATGAAATAAAAAGCTATATTCAGAAAGATCAATGTGAATGTGCTTTGGAGGGGGGAGTAGCAAATGCATTGCCTATCATTTTTATGTGGTCTTTTTAGCAAATAAGTTTGATATGGCAATGCTTTTGAAATTCACCATACTATATGTTTTCACTCTCTCCCCAGCTTGGAATCACAGGTAAGAAATATTTATTTCTTCTCCAGAGGCAGCCTTAGCAGTTTGACGTTCAAAAATGCTGCCAATGAAACATACCAAAAGAGAAATGTGTGATTAGTTGAATTCTTGCAAAAGGGGAACTTCTTTGAATGTAGTTGTGGAAACGTTCAATACTATAATAAACAAAAAATGGGAGTGCTGAGTTTTATCACAATGATTTGCCCCCTGAAGAAAACTTCTGAAAAAGATGGGAGTGGGGGAATGTAAAGATACTGCTTATCTAGAAAGCACAGAAACCTATTACTGAGTGGCTCCCCAGCAGTCAGGAAAACTATTACTTGTGATCCCCCGGATCTTAATATGCCCAGAGGGAGCATACTTAGTAAAGATAACACAGATTTGGGGAAGTGGAGAACTTTTTGAAGTCTCAATCCTGCTAAGTATTAGCCTTATAGCTTTCGGCAATTCACTTAGCCACTTTGATCCCAAGTTTTTAAATCTAAAAATGGGAGTTAAAACAGCTGCCTTGAATTACCCCATGGTTTGGGTATGAAATCAAATGACATCAAATATTTAAAATGCAAAATGCTTTAAAGATACCTTCATGCACAGAGAGGTCAGCTGATCCCTCAGGATGTGCAATGATCCTTTCCCCCCTCCCGATATCCCAGAGCCAATTCCCCCACCACCCTATATTTTTGTCAACAACGCTTCCTTTTTGTTGCTCTTCCTCTAACGAGGAAGTGCAGCACTGACATGGACACAATATACCTCTTCATAAGGAAGGCAGATGAATATGTGCCAGATGGACCGAGCGGATTACAGCATGTTTCCCATGATGACTCAATGGGGATGCTATGAGAACTTATCTTGTTCAAGAAGTCAGCTTCCCCTGGCAGAATTATGAGTCACAGTTCCTGACTAAAGAGCTCCCTTTCCAGCAGCACTGGGGAAGGGGAGAAGAGTTTTCTTGGACGGATTACAGCAAAGGTCATTCAGAAGGACACACCAGCACTGTCAAGGCCAGTACACACTAACGTCTGGGGTTTCCCTGCTCTCTCAACAAGGGTAACACAGTTACCTCTCCCTTTTCCTTTAAGGTGAGGCCAGGCACAAAACCAGACTGATGAGTTGCTGGTATGGATCTGAATAAGTTCCATTATGAAACTGGCCAGTTTGGACAAAAAAGGAATATGAAGAGACACTTATTCATCCATGTAACATGCCTGTTTTGAGTGTCTATTATATGTCTATTCATCAATCATTTTTCCAAGTGTTTAGGTAACAAACAAAATGTGTAAGTCTCTGTCCTATAGCTTGAAAGTAGAGGAAGGGAAAGAAGGAGAGGAGGAGAAAAGGAGGGAGGGAGGAATGAAAGGATGGAAGGAAGGAACAAAGGGAGGAAAAGGAGAGGAAGAAAAGAAGAATAGGAGGGAACAGAAAGAGTTCATATAACAACAGAAAATGATGATTTCTATGAAGAAAAATTATGGCAGGATAAAGGATAGAGAGTTTTGGGCAGGGCTATTTTAGATAACATGGTCAAGGAAGGCCCTATGAGCAGATAACATTCAAGCATAAAACTGAATCAAATCAGAACAAATTATAATCAGGGCTTATATTCCACACATTTGCAATCGGTACATCCTGGCACTGGCCGATGAGATAAGACACCCAACCAAGCAGGACAGACACTGGTCCAAAGAGCCAGTGGAGCTTGTGTCCCAGATTGTATGAGCCCTGATTATACTATATCCTTTCCTCTGTGAAACTTCCTAGGGCCACCAAGGTCTGAAGTTACTTCTGTTTTTCTCAGCTTGAGCTGTACTCTTAGTCAAAGCTCTCCTTTTTTGCCATATTTTGTTTACAATGTTTAAAGTGACACAGAACAATTCAAATGCAACCAGGAGAGATGATCAGGGCTCAAATCCATGCCCTGTGAAAAGCAGTTAAAGGAATACATTGTATAAGATAGAGGCCATGGTCATATGGTCATTGATCTAACATTTCTCAGTCTCTTTTATAGAAGAGAATTTAAAGTATGTCCTATGGCCTTCATAAGAATCATCCATGAGAAGCTTTTTTTAAATGAAGATCCCTAAATGCCCTGCCTTAAAATTATAGATTTTAAATTTTATTTAAAATTTAAATATTTTAAATGAGTTATTTTCTGTTTTGATCAAGCATTTAATCCAAAGGAACATGTGGAAATGACAGAGACAAATTTCAGTTATAGGTTCCAAAAACTTCCTAAGAATTACAGAAGAATTCAAAAATATAATGGACTACAATTAGATGATGACTCATCACAGGTTACAACGAATGGTTCCAGGCAGTAATCCTGGGGATCGGAAGAGACTTGAAAAGATGGACTTCCCAGTCCTTCTAATCCTGATTTCATGTGATCCAGTTTCATGATAACTGAGTTGGGTTATTTAAACTCTCTAAAGGCCTACGCTGGCTCCTTATGAAGCAGTGTCCAAAGAAAGAGCCTAAAGATAGGGCCTTTTCTTCCCTATACAGAAAAAGAAACCCATCTATTATTTGTTAGTTTCTATAAGGACTCGATGAAACAACCAACCCAGAGTCTTTCGTTCACTATTGGCCCAAGGCTGGAAAATAAATTTGTGCCCATCATCACTGACATTCTCTTTCCGAGTACCTGAGTTAAGGGAAAGAAGCGGGATCTCCAGTGACTTGGGTATAAAGGTTATGAGAATGTCCTGTGTTTACACACACTGCCCTGAGTGCGATGTGCCCTGTGAATACTACTGATGTCAGTGGCTCCTCCCATTGCCAAAATTTTACGATTCTGTCTAACAGGCTATCACAAAAGACAATGTGAACAATATAATGTTCTCTTCAACTCATTCTGATAAAGAGTTGATAGATTACCCAATAATGCATGACTTGCATTTTAATAGATAATCAAAAGCCATTCGCTTACCTGAGGCATCATTTTGCAGGATCCCAAAGATGCAGAGACTCATTACATACCACAGAAGTCCCATCCTGTCAACATACATACAAAGGTAAGGGTGAGTCCTTATTACTCTCAACTTCTTAAATAATAAGTAATGAATACACATACTAACCAATGGACTAGAAACTGTTCTAGGATTTTTACACTAACTCATTTACTAATCACAACCAACCAATAAGATAGATAGGCTCATTTAAATCCCCATATTGTAGATAAATAAACCGAGACAAGTTTAAATAACTTGACCAAGATCACTTGGGTGGCAAGTGGGAGATCCATGATCAAAATTCAGCAGTCCAGTTCCAGAGCTGTCTCTTAAGACTGAACTGTAACTGCCTACTTAAAAAATATTCACCTGAATTTTTTCATCAGGAGTCATACTTCTGCTAGATAAATTTGACTTTTTTACTTTCTTTTCATTTCCCTGGTCTATTCCCAATTGGAACTATTTTATGATCTGGACACTTTTCTTTCTTAGTGATGAATAGAAAGCCTAGAATCCTGGATTCACATTTGGTCTGCAGTCCATTGCATTTTGAATTTATAGTAAGGGGAAATATTTAAACCTCAGGTCCTACTGCCACTACTTTCTCCTTTCCTCGCCAGAAGAGATAAACGATGAGGCTGGGGTCCAGTTTCTGGATCTTTAGCCTTCTTATTGATAACCAGCTAAAACAGGAAACAAGCATACCCATGACCTACACTTGATCTTTACTGCAGAAAGCCTAGAGATTTAAGAACTTTGTGAAATATTTCTTTCCCTACTATCTTATAAATATCTGGTCCTTGATCATTGCTGTAGGTTTACTCATTCTGAAACCAGGAGATTACTGAGAAATTCGGTGCTCAAGACCTCTGCTTTCTGTTGTGAACACCATGGCCATAGAAAGGTTCTTAAAGCAGTCTTGGTGACTTGTCCAGCTCATACTTTTAGTAAGTGACAGAGCTGGACTTTGTACCCAAGTCTGTTTAACTACAGAATCTATGACCTTATACTTTAACCTATGTTAACAGTTTCACTACTGCAAAGATCCACCAACCTAAAATGGCCAAAGAGGTACTTGATAAATAAAGTGCCTATAATAGATTAGATTGTGTCCCCCAAAATGACATGTTCAAGTCCTAACCCTACTTCTCATGACTGTGATCGTGGATGTTTGAAGATGATAATAGTTAAATGAGGTCAAACTGAACTAAGGTAGATCCTAGTCCAATACAACTGGTGTCCTTATAAGGAGAGGAATTTGGACACAGAGGGACAGAGGGAGAAGACAGATATGTGATGGATGCAGAGGCTGAGTTATGACTCAAGCAAAAGAATATGATGAATTGCTGGTAAGCCGCTCCCAGAACCCTACACAGCTCAGAGGAAGCATGATGCTGCCAATACCTTGATTCAGACTTCTGGCATCCCAAACCGTGAGACAAATTTCTGTTGTTTTAAGTCACCCCACTTGTGGTCTTTTGTTACAACAGAGCTAGCAAACTAAGACAGCGATCATATAACTTACCATCTAAAATGGGACACCTTTTAGAGTGCTAAATTGAAACGAAAGGTATGAGGTGGCACTGCCCAGGCAAACGAGGGTGTTTGTTCACATTGAAGGATGCTGCAGGTTTCCAAAGCCTAGAGCTCCTCTGTCACTTCTCTTGACCACACATCATCAAAAATATCCGCTTCCTTCTTTAGACTGGTTGTACATATATCACAGATGAATTTATTATATCTCAAACCTTTTTATCTCAGAGATTAAATGCCTCTTTCTTTCCACCACTGCCCCCTTCCAATTCTTATACAATTATCTTAAGGAAATCATCTTCTCTCCATTGATTTATTCAATAATACATGTTCAAGCATACCTATGAGATATTGCAGGTTTGAGTCTTGACCACCAAAATAAAGCAAATTTAACAATAAAGCAAGTCACCCAAATTTTTTGGTTTCCCAGTGCATATAAAAGTTATACTGACACTATAGCATAGTCCAATAAGCGTATCATAGCATTATGCCTTAAAAAACAATGTACAAACTTTAATTAAATTGTGGTATGGAGACATGAAGTAAACACATGCTATTGGAAAAATGGTGCCAACTGACTTACTCAATGCAGGATTGCCACAAACCTTCAATTTGCAAAATATACCTCTGTGAAGCACAGTAAAGCAAAGCACAATAAAGCGAGGTATGCCTGTACTGAAAATTTGCTGTTTACAATTTACTCTGACATAACTGCAGGGGGACTCTGGTGAACAAGATGAAGGTATTTGTTTAAAGGCATTTGTCCTCAGTAGAGTGGATAAGCACCATGTAAACCATTCCAATATCACCAACTACGCATAGAGCATGTACCTGTGGAGGTTGACTATAAGGGGTGGAAAGATTTATCATTCTTAAGTTCTAGTGCAAGGCAAAGTTTAGCAGGAATTTAAAACGATACAAAAAAAAGTAACTGAAATCCAAAGTAAACAGAGATAAAAATAGCCTACTCAGAGAAGAACAGATAAGTGCTGCTGAAGATTTGTAAAGGAAAGGGATACTCCAGCCAAGGCAATCAAAGAAGACTCAATACAAGAGGTGGCTTTTGGACTAAGCAAGTACTGGTCTGGACATTTAGAACTGAAGCAGAAGTAAGTATGGGAAAAAGAAACTCCTAGTGGAGAATAAGGTACGGAAAGCATGGAGCATTAATAGGAAATGCTCTATAAATAAGTCAGTTTGGCTCAAGCACAGAGCATTAGAAAAAGAACTATAGAAGATTTTGTTGTAAAACAGGGGTCATTAGGATCAGAATATTGCAAGGCTTTGAATAACAGGCTAAAAACTTCAGATTTAATTTAAAAACAAGTAAGGTGTGCTGGTTAAAAAATGCTATGTACCCCAGAAAAGCTATGTCCTTTAACCCTGACTCAATATTGTAGGGTGGGAATCTTTGATTAGATTGTTCCCATGGAGATAAAATCCACTCAATTGTGGGTGTGACCTTTTAATTAGATGGAACTATGTGGCTCTGCCCTTCTAAGGTATGTCTTGATTGGTTTACTGGAGTCCTTTAAAAGAGGAAACACTTTGGAGAGAGTCTAGATGCAACAGAGCCAACAGAGCCGAAATGAGACCCAGAAATTTAGAGATGCAGAAAGAAAACATCCCTGGGGAAGCTGTTTGAAACCAGATGCCAAAGACCCCCAGTAGATGTGCCTTCCCAGCTAATACGACCCACTGGCCTTTCTTGAGTTCAGGTGTCATTCCCTAGACACCTTAGTTTGGACATTTTTTATAGTCTTAGAACCGTAAGCTTGTAACTTAATCCATTTCTTTTATAAAAGCTGTTCTATTTCTGGTATAGTGAATTCCAGCAGCTTTAACAAACCAAAGCAAAAGTTAAAAAAAAAAAATCCATTACCATATATACAACCTAACATTTCCCCTGCTAACTTTATTCAGATACATATTTCATTACTGTTAAATCCATTCACAGTGTTGTGCTACCACCACCACCATCCATTCCCAAAACATTTCCATTGTTCCAAATAGGAACTCTGCACATTTTAAGCCTTAACTTCCTATACACCAAACCCGTTCCCTGGTAACCCATATTCTAAATTCAAAAAATCCATGGAAATTCACTACACAAGCAGCAAATCCTAAATTGCACTATGGACTATGGTTAATATTAACAGTACAATTATAAAATGTGCTTTCATCAGTTGTAACATATGTATCACATGAATGCACGGGGTTAATCATATGGTGGTATATGGGAATCCTGCATTTTATGCACGATTCTTCAGTAAACCCACAACTCCTCTAAAAAAAAAAAAACTCAGAATCACCAGAGGCCTCTGAGCAATACAATCATCAAACGGTGTCCTATGCAGATCATTCTGCCAGGCATGTTTTGGATGGATTGCCACTAAATTCTGTCCTGAAATCATTCTGGCTCCAGAATCTGTCATCACAATAATTGCTATTCTCCTAGCTTTGTGCCATCTATAAACTTGATCGGCATGCCACCTATGTCCTCTTCAAGTCATTAATAAAAGTAATTAATAATTCTGCATTAATCCTTGTCAGCTGAGAGCAACTAGATACTCATTGCAGATTCAGGACACAGTAAATTCAGCCCCAACACTCAGCTATGCTCAGCACTTTGGCCTTGTAAATTGCTTTTGGCTATTAAAAAAAAACAAAACACCTCACACCTCTAGAATTTCCAAATTTGCCTGTTTATAAGCCACTGAATTCCTTAGGCAACATTTAGAAGACATTCTAATTAGTGTGATTGAGGGCCTTAATTAATATTCCCATGAGTAACTGCATTACACATAAAGCAGCAGGGAGTCAGGTCACCAAGGTAAATCTAATCTAAAGATAACCAAACTCATATGCGAACACAAATCCAGGGTCAGCCCTGCCCTGTGATGAGTTAGAATAAAGCAGTCCAGAAAGAAAACGTGACTGTGCAAGCTGGTTCCTAGACTAAAGGTACTAAGGCTGGCTGATCTGAAACCTCAGAGAATTCTGGTTCATTTAACATCATCTTGCTTTCATTTCAGCCTTAGAACTTTATGGCAAGTAGTAACACATGCTTAGTTTGTGTTTCTTAGCAGAGAGGAGACACATGGTATTTTCAGAAATGGGAAAACTGGCAGAGCAAAGGAATTTACACTTACTTTAGATTATCGTGATGAGGCATAACAGACCCTTTGCTTAAGATAATTGGAATTTTTATATAATAAATTTCCAGTCAGGCTTCCCTCCATCATCCATTTTATTTGCTATAATATATATTTCCCCTCTTAGGTGTCAATATTTCTTTCATATTCTTTTGCATGCTGTATGGTGGGGTCACATTTCATTATTTTTCCATCTGAGTATCCCGTTATTGCAGCAGTATTTGTTGAATTTTTGTTTATTTGTTTTTTGTTTGTTTGTTTTGCTTGTTCATTTATTTTTTCAGACATGCATAGACTGGGAATCGAACCTGGGTCTCCATGGCAGGTGAGAATTCTACCACTAAACTACCCCTGCACCCCTAATTTCTAGCATAGTTAATGTTATTGCTTCCCAGTATATCAATTCGGATCCCTATGGCATCAAGCAAGAAGGTCCTTCTATGTACTTATTTCTATGTAATACGCAGTGATGTTAACGAAGAATGTGCTCAGAACTGTAACATCTACACCTGCATGTGTGTCTTTCTATTGCCTGCCTCCCCTAGGTTTGATAAGCTTTGAGATCTCCCTACCTCTGAGTCAGCCCTGACCATGGGATTCTCCCACTGGGACAGTGGTGACAAACTGCCCCAAGGCTGGTATTAGCTCTGGACTACCAGTTGACTAAGCTGCAGCCTTCCTATGGTGCATCAGTGTTTCTCCAGGCCACAGGATCTCTCCCTTGGTTTCTCGATTCAACATATAGGATGTAGGTCCCAAACTCAGATCACAATCACTACTCAAAGCCCACCAGTCTGGTTGGGGTGTGGACCTTCAGCCAGTGCTTGTCAGCCTTCTTTCCAGGAGCTGACACTTTTCATTTTGTTCCCTGTAAAGTCCTGCTTCAAGCTGGATGAACCTCCTATAAGCATAAGGTTGCTATGACCTGCTTGATACCTGCCATGGTTGACAGATGCCCTTTTCTGTAACCTTCTCACTGAAAACTTGGCCACTAATTCTATTCTAAACTTGGCCAGTGTAGAGTCAGGCCTTCAGTCAGAGCATTTTCTTGAATCCTAAACCCATTCAGATCCTTCTTTTTCCCTTCTCTAACTTACAGATGAAGTTGCAGCCATGCCTACCTAAGACAGTACAAACAAGCATTTGAAGAACACAGGACCAGTCATCAATAATCTCACTTTACATAAAAGGAAATAACATTTGTTAAGAAATCAGGGTTGTTTTCATCAGCAACTTTTTATCTAGTTTATAGAGTTTTTTTTTTTTTTATGTATTCTTAAAAAGGATCCCTGTGCAAAATATTTCAGAATCCAGTATTGACCTTTAAAAATAGTTGTTGGCAAAAATAGAACAGGGCTCTGATTCTCGGTAAAATGAAGTAAAGCATAGGATATCATGCCTTTCCCAATGAACGCAGCTATAAAACATGGACAGGATGCACGGAACAAATACTTGAGGATTCTAACAACAAATAGTAGCAAGCAGATTACAGACGACTAGAATTTGAAGTATCCATGAACCAGCAGTGTGACTGCCATTCTTTTTCCCTTCTACTGAAGTCAAGTCACCTCAAAACCTTGACTGTGGACAGGAGACCCAGGAGAAGCACTCTACTCCAGTGCAGGCTCTGCATATAAGAAAGGCTTCTCTTGGCTTCTCTTGGCAGGGGCGGTGGCAGTAGCAGCAGTAAGGGCCTGCAGGCAACTCTGAGACAGGGGAATGTTCACCACCTGTAAGAACTGTGTTTCCAAAAAACCAGAGAGACCCCCCATTGCTTGTTTTCTATTTCTCTATTCCCACCACTTGGTCCCAAATGCAGGTGCAAGCAGTTGTAGAAAGTGTATAGCCAAGTGAGATTTAAAAAATAAATAAATAAAATAAAAAGCCCAGCTTTCTAGCCATATATCTGTAATGAGAAGCCCAGGCAAATCAAAAAGCATTGTGTAGAATGGGAAGAGGGAAGAGCTTACGAGAGGGACTCCCATAAAATCACACATGTGGGAATCTAATTCTCAACAGCATACGAAAGACTTGACAATAGAGCTAGACTACTTTTAAAGTGTCAGGATGGCCTCAGGGAGGCACAAATATAGGACAAACCTGAAGAGAGCTCTGAAGAGTCTTTGCAAACAGGACTAATAATGAAATCACTTAGAGAAGGCTCCTCAAAACTTGCAGTCTCAACTTAGCCAAGCAATTGCATGCTAAAACAAAAATATCAATACACTTTATAGGATTTAAATAAGACCCAGAGCCCCATAATATTATATTCAAACTGCCTGAGATATAATACAAACTTACTTTATATATGCTCAACCAGGAAAATCCCAACTCACACAGAAAAAAAGTAATGAACAGATACCCACAATATGACACACACACATATTGGAATTATCTGAAAGAAATTTTAAGAAGTTTTTACAAAGATACTCTAAGAATTAAGAGTGAATGAAAAAATAAAAAGTACCAGCAAAGAAATAGAAGCTAGAAAGAAGAACCAGCTTCTTGGATATTTTTAAACTAAAAAAATAGTTACCAAAAAATATTAAATGATCTGAGTAACAGAATGGAGAATGACAGAAGATGGAGATAGTAAACTTGAAGAGAGATAGATATCATTCAATCTGAAACACATAAGACAAGAAATGGAGAAAAAAAATGAAGAGAGCTTTAGGGACCTGTGGGATAATACCAGAAGGTCTAACATTTATACCATCAGAGCCCCAGAACCGAGGAGAAAGAGTGGTGCAGAAAAAAAATATTTAAACAGCTAATAACTGAAATCTTCCAAAATTTGCATAAAGATATACAAAAGACAGATGATAGATAGGTAAATAGATAATGATGTAGATGATAGGTAATAGATTCAAGACACTCAGTGAAACTAAAACTGTAAAAACCCAAAGAAATCCACAACCAGTTACATCATAATCAAAGTGCTAAATAATAAAGTCAAAGGAAAATTGTGAGAGTGCCCAGAGAAAAACATATTCACCAAAAAAACATTTATTGGTGAACCATAATTTCAATGACTGTGGATTCTTATCATAAATCATGGAGGGTTAAAGGAAGTATGAGAATGGGGAAGAGAAGAACTCTCAACAAGGAATTCTATACCCTGTGAACATGTCCTCCTAGACGGAATTATACAAAAACGTTCTCAGATAAAGAAAAACTAAGAGAATTTGTTTCCAGCAGACTTGCTCTTAGAATTGCTAAAGGAAGCTCTTCAGTGAGAAGGGAAATGATGTGAAGGAAATATGGAGCATCAGGAATGAAAGAAGAGCAACCAAAGGGTAAATATCTCAGTAAATATAATAGATTAATCACTCCCTCACGAGTTCTTTAAAGCACAGTTGATGTTTGAAAGCAGAAATTGTGAAATTTTCTGATGGGGTTTTCACTGCATATAGATGTAATATACAAAACAACTAAAACGTAAAGGAGTAAGGGATCTTTATGGTTTTAAGTTTTCTACTTTCTAATAAAAGTTGTAAATATTGATTCTAAGTAGATTGTGAAAGGTTATGTATATTAAAATCTCTAGTACAACCACTTAAAAAAAAACTTAAAACCATAAGATATGAAATAAAATGAAGCAGTAAAAAATGTTCAAATAAACCTTAAGAAGTGCAGGAAAATAAAGAAAGGAAAAATAGAGGGAACAAACAGAAAACAAACCAAAAAATGAATCAGTGAACCTAAATTCAAACATAATAATTACATTAAATATATAAAGTCTAACCACATAAACTGAATGACAGAGATTGTCAGAATGGATTTTTTAAAATATTGACCCAATTATAAGATATTTATAAGAATCTAAAATCAAACTAAATTATATAAGTAGGTGAAAAGTAAAAGAATGGAAAAATGTACCATGAAAACACTAATCAAAAGAAAGCTCAAGTTACTGTACTAATATCAGAAATAATATTTTAGAGCAAAGAAAATTACCAGGGAAAAAGAAGACATTGCATAATGCTAAAAGGTTAATTTATCTAAAAGATATACCAATCCTAAATATGTATGTACCTAAAACCAAGTTTCAAAATGCATGAGTAAAGAAAAAAACTGACAAAATTGAAACAATAAACAGACAAATCCACAATTAGAAATCTATAGAACCAGGTGACAGAAAATCATCCAAATACAGAGGAATTAAATAACACTGTCAACCAACTGGATCTAATAAACAGTTAGAGAATACTCCACTCAACAAAAGTAGAATAGACATTCTTTTCAAGTACACAAGGAACATTCCCCAAACTAGCTCAAATCATGCACCATATGTCAAACCTTAACAAATATGAAATAACTGAAAACATGTTCTCTAAACATGAATTAATCTAGAAATCAATAACAGAAAGAAAACAGGAAAATATTTGAACACTTCTAAATTAAAGAATATACTTCCAAATTATCCATTATTTATGGGGAAATTAGAAAATATTTTGAACTGAAGAAAAATGAACATATACCAAATGTATGTGACACAGTTTAAAACAGTGAAGTCAGCAGGGAAATTTATAGTAGTAAACGCTTATGTCAGAAGAGATGAGTCAAATCAATAATCTAGACTTATTATCATAGGAGCCTAGAAAAAAAAAAGAGCAAAATAAACCAAGCAAGTAAAGTAAGGAAATATTAAAGATCATAGTAGAAACAATTAAAAGAAAAAATTAGAAAAAATAAAACTTAAAGTTGATGTTTTGAAAAGAATAGTAAAATTGATAAACCTGTAGCCAGTCAACCCAACAACAAAAAAGAAGACACATATCCCTTAAATTAGAAATTAGAGAGGGCATATCACTACAGTTGCATAGACATTAAAATTATAATAAGTTAATATCAAGAAGTCTAGGTACAAAAATTCCACAACTTAGATGAAATGGACCAATACCTCAAAACCCACAAACTGCCAACACACACTCAAAGTGAAATAGACAACTCGAAGAGTCCTGTAACTACTAAAGAAACTGAATTTGCAGTTAGAAACTGGAGTGATTTGAAACTGTATTTACCCCAGAAAAGCATGTTCTTAAAGTTCACCCATTCCTGTGGGTATGAACCCATTGTAAGTAGGACCTTTCGATGAGGCTACACAGTTAAGATGGGACCCACCTGGTTCGGATGGGTCTTAATCCTATTACTGAAGTCCTTTAGCAAACAGAATGACTACAGAGAGAGAGGGAGGAAGCCATGGAAGCAAGGAGCTGAAATCAATGAAACCCAGAAGAGAAGGCAGAAAGGAGGAGATGCTGCCATATGTCTTGAGATGTGGTTGGGGAGCCCAGGATTGCTGCAGTCAGTCTTCAGGAAGAAAGCTTCGCCTTGATGATGCCTCGATTTAGACATTTTCTGTCTCAACAAATTAAAAAATAAATTCCCATTGTTCAAGCTGAACTATTCCATGGTATTTGCTTGCAGCAGTCTAAGAAACTAAAACAGAAACCTTCTAAAAAAGACATCTTTAAAGGTTTTAATGGTCAATTCTACCAAACATTCAAAGAAATAACATTATTAGTTCTACATGATTCTTCTGGAAAATAGAGAAGAAAGCACTGCCCAATTCATTTTATGAGACCAAAATTACTCTGATTCCAAAACCTGCCAAATATAGCACAAAAAACCTACAGGCCAGTATTCCTCAGGAATATATTTGCAACCATTGTCAAAAAAAATTAGCAATCAGCATCTGCAATATATATATATATTAAATCACAACCACGCAGGGTTTATTTCAGGAATATAAGGTTATTTCAGCATTAGAAAATTTATCAATATAATTTACCATTTTAACAATCTGAAGAAAAACATATAAACATATTAATTGATGTAGGAAAAACATTTTGCAAAATTCAACATCCAATCCTGACAAAAACTTTCAACAAACTAGGAATAGAAGGGAATCTCCTAAACCTGATAAAGTGATTCTACAAATAAATAACAGCTAACATCATACCTAATAGGGCAAGTCTTATCCAGTGCAGTATGGCTACTCACAGATGACATGATTTTCTGCATAGAAAATGTCAAGGAATCTACTAAAAAACCTCCTTGATCTAAACAATGAGTTTAGCAAGGTTGCAGCATATGTGGTCAACACATGAAAAAAATCAATCATATATACTAGCAACAAACAATAGGAAACAATTTTTTAAAAAAATACCAGTTACGATAGCTAAAAAAAATCTGAAATGCTTACTAAAAGTCCAACAAAATATGAAAGCGTTTTGCTGCTGCTGAAAACTATAATATGTTAATGAAGGAAATTTAAAAAGAACTAAATGAATAGAAAGATGTGGTAGGCAGAATGCCCCCCAAAATATTCACACCTTAATTTTTGGAACTTTTTATGTTAAATTGCATGACAAAGGGAACTTTTCCAATGTAAATGTTTTGATGGTGTAGATCTTAAAATAAAAAGATTATACTAGATTATCCAGGTAGGCCCAATCTAACCACAAAAGTCCTTAAAAGCAGAAAACTTTCTCTGGCTGAAGTCAGAGGTGCCACCCAAGTCAGAGAAATTCAAAGCAAGATAAAGGCTTCACCCCCCTAGTTTGAAGATGAAAGGGGCAATGTGTCAAGGAATGCAGGTGCCCTTAAAGAGACAAGAGAGGTTATTAGCTGACAGCCAATAAGAAAACAGCACTTCATCCCTACAGCCACAAGGAAATGAATTCTGTCAGAAACCTGAATGAGCTTGGAAGCAGATACTTCCCTAGAACCTGCAAGACAGGGTCTTGCTGACACCTTGTGATCAACCTTGTAAAACCCTAAGCAGAGAATACCTAAGCCACAGTGTACCTGTACATCTGACCCACAAAAACTTAGATTTTAATGGGTGTTTTTGTAAAGTCGCTAAGTTTTTTTGGTAATTTGTAATGACAGCAATAGAGAACTAATAGATAAGCCATATTTGTGGAAAGACTCAACATAGAAAATAAGTCATTTCTCCCTGGATTAGTTTGTCACGACTGCTACCACAAATTCCACTCATCACAGGGAAGCTGGAGGCTGGAAATCAAGGTACCTGGAGGCCATGCCTTCTCTCATTCATGCATTCTGGTGGTGGCTTCTGGCAATCAGTCTCTGCCTCTGTCACCTGGTAATCTGCCTCTTCCTGTGGCTTCTACTTGTCCTGCTCAGTCACCTGCGTCTCTGGGTACATTTCCTCTTATAAAAGTCTTCATGTTGGATTAAGGCCTGACCTGATTCAATTGGCCTCATCTTAATAGGATCTTTGAAGATTCTATTGACAAATGAGTCTACACCAACAGGGCCAGGCCTTAGGACCTAAACATGTCTTTGTTGGGTGCATGATTCAATCTACCATACTCCACAAACTGATCTAGGTATTTAATGAAATTCCAATCAAAACCCTGCAAGATTTTTTGTATATAAATAAAGACACGTTGATTCTAAAGTTTATATGCAAAGGGTCAATCCTAAAGAACACCTAGAGCAATATATAAGATTCCACAAGGGTTCCATTCACTTAATTTTCCAGAAACTGACAACCTTCAGATGGATCCCTGGACCAGATAATTCCTGAAACCTAGAGGACCCAGCCTCTCCAGAACATCAGATAGTTCGATCTCCCTACCGCATATTATTGACAGCTCCTTCCAACATGAAAAATTTAGAATGGCCATAGCCCTCAAGAATGGAATAGAAAGATCAAAGGTGATGGTTGATTTATACAGAGAAGATAGAATTTAACAAACGAATATGATTGCTGAATTATTAAATTGATAACTCTTATTCTCCAGTATCTTAGAGTAGCTAGAATTAAAAGCCCAAAGATGGAAAATTGTAACCCATGCCACACTCTGAAGTATGTTCTACAACATATGTTCTACTAATTGTAGTGCTGTGCTTTGAAATTATTGCTCTCTTGTATATATGTTATTTCTCACAGAAAGGACAAAAAAATGTCAATTGTGATGATAAAAAAATATTTATGCCTTCTAGCCTCCTATATTCTGGAGCAACTAGAAGGAAAAATCTGAGAGGACTGAACAGTAGCCCATGACAAACACTTGGATATGTCCTGTGTTTTTTCGTACTTTTCAGAATGACTGAAATAAAGAACACTAACAGTATCAAGTGCAGTAGAAGATGCAGTCACGGGGACTTTTATACTGGTGGGAATACAAAATTGTACAGCCACTTTGGAAAACTGTTTTTTCATTAAGTTAAACAAACATGTACCATCAGGTTCAGCTATCCCATTCCTAGGTATTTACCCAGAAAAATAAAAATTTATTGTGCCAGTTTGAATCTATTATGTACCCCAAAAATTCCACGTCCTTTAATCCTCACTCAATATTGCTGGATGAGATCTTTGTGATTGTTTCCATGGAGATGTGTCTCCATACATTCAAGGTGGGGTTGCTTACTGGAGCACTTTAAGAGGGAACAATTTTGGAAAAACCTTATGAGCCACTGGAACCGATAGAGCCAACACAGAGCCCCGGGGAAGCCATTGAAGGTTCCTGGAAAGAAAGCTAGCAGATGTCACCGTGTACCTTTCCAGCTGAGAGAGAAACCCCAAATATCATTTGCCTTCTTGAACCAAGGTATCTTTCCTTGAATGCCTTAATTTGGACATTTTTATAGCCTTGTCTTAATTTGGACATTCATAGCCTTAGAACTATAAACTTACAACTTAATAAATTTCCCTTTTAAAAGCCATTCCATTTCTGGTATCTAGCATTCCAACAGCTTATAAACTAACACACTTACATTCACATAAAAACCTAAACACACATTTATAGCAGCTCTATTAATAACTGCCAAAAACTAGAAACAGTTCAAATGTCCTGCAAAAAAAGGAAATAAACAAACAGACTCTGGTACATCCAAAAAACAGAATATAATTCAGTAATACAATGCAATGAGCTATTGATATAATAACTTGGATGAATCTCAGAGGCATTATATTGAGGGAAAGAAGCCAGTCTTAACATATTACCTACACTACAATTCCATTTAAAAGACATTCCCCCCAAAAAGACAAACCTAGAATGATGAAGAATAGATCAAGGGGTTATGGGTAGTGAGAGGGTGTAATTGCAGAAGGTTGATAGCACAAGAAAGATTTTTGGGGGAATGAAACTGTTCTGTATCCTCATTGTAATGATGGTGATATGATTATACATATGTATTAAAACTCAAGAATTGGGGCGGGCCATGGTGGCTCAGGAAGGCAGAGCTCTCACCTGCCATGCCAGAGACCTGGGTCCGATTCCCAGTGCCTGCCCATGTTAAAAAAAAACACACACACAACTCAAGAATTGTCTCCAAAAAAAAAAAAGTCAATTATGTTGTATGTTAATTATAACTTTTTTTAATGTGGCATGATTTTTCTTTTTAAAAAGCTCAAGAAGTGATTTGTGAACCCTTTTAGGCAGTTTAAATAAATGAAAGCTGTTTTAACCTAAATATGATTTTCTATTTTCAACATTTACTCTGGAAATAACTCAGTCCTGTCTTTAAGTACTGAATGTTCCAGAAAACCCTAGCAGTAGAAGTACATAGAGATCAATGAACTGTCCCAACTTTCGGCTCATTAAGCCAGAGCTGCGAACCTCTGCTGATGCGACAGAGAGACAGAGTTCACACCAGTAAAAGTTAGCACGCTTCTCAAGATATTGCCTCTCCCCTTCTTACTAAATAACTTCAAAGTACTTTGAACTCCAAGAGGACATGGAAGCCTGAATAGACTGGGAGCAGACTGATTTCACTGCTTCTTTAATATTTCGAATAGCAACATGCTCTGCGGGGTAAGGGAAGAAATAGCATCATGCAGTCATGGGGAAAAGAGAAATGGGTTTTCAGTGGAGGTGAAAGAACACTTGAAAAAGAACTTGGAGTTCGGAGTTTGAGTGACCTCAGACAACCTGATAGAAGAGGAGAGGGACATCCATGGGGACCAGTTAGGAAGTGCTGTACCCTGGTTACTGTCTTGATCGAGTTAAGAATGATGTGCCAAGGGTTTACAGGCACTGCTTCATGAGGGAATGAAGAGTAACCTCTTCCTAAGGGATGGACAATTTGAAGACTAAGTGTTCTCTACTTACAGAGACAATAAGGTTAGTTGGGAAGACTGTGCTCGATAATTCCTGTAGAATACTTAGAACTGTTCAGACACACAAACAGATCTCAGCAAATGCTGGTTACTATTTGCTCTTATTTAGTGAAATAATGCACACAAAACACTTAAAAGACTCTGACGCAGCAGATAAAAGTGAGCCATCATTACTATTATTTACAAAAGGGTGCCCAAGTTACTCAGGTCAAGTTGATCATTGATCATTAGGAAAAACCTGCCACATCCTGCCCTTTGCATGCATGAGGACCAAGTTCAGTGCTTTGTTCCTCAATATTTCAGAGAAGACATTTGTGGCAGTAAGTCTGGACTTTATTTATAACTTACAGAAATGCCATGATTGTTGATAGACTCTACAATGAAACTTGAACTTGGAAAAAACCCTGGTTCAGGAGGTTTCCCTTCTCTAGGCCTCAGATTCCTCATTTTAAAAATAGCTGTTGTAAAAAAAAAAAAAAAATCAACAAATGGTACTGCAATAATGGAGCAGTCACCTGGAAAAAGAATGAAATGTGACCCCCACCATACTGCATACAAAAAAAAGAAAATAGCTGCTGTAGAGGATCAAATGCTGCACGTGTAGAAAGGGACTCAATAATTATAAAGTGCTAAACCTATATAAAGGATTAGGGCAATTGTTCTTTATAATAAAATTAGCTGGAAGCTCTGTTTCTTTTTTTTCTTTTTTTTTTTTTTAACATGGGCAGGCACCGGGAATCGAACCCGGGTCCTTGGGCATGGCAGGCAAGCACTCTTACCTGGTGAGCCACTGTGGCCCACCCAGCTTTGTTTCTTAAGGTTTAAATTTTAAAGAGGTTGAGGTCACAGCAATTTTTTTGTTTTGTTTTGTTTTGTTTTATTGTGAAAAATAGCATATATACAAAAAAAGCAAAAAATTTCAAAGCACATCTCAACAATTAGTTGTAGGACAGATCTCAGAGTTTGGTATGAGTTACAATTCCACGATTTTAGGTTTTGCCTTCTAGCTGCTCCAAGACACAGGAGATTAAAAGAAATATCAATATAATAATTCACCACTCCTACTCATTTGTTAAACCCTACCTTCTCTGTATAACTCTACCCTCTCCTTTGATCTTTCTCCCAATCTTTAGGGATATCTGGGTTATGCCCACTCTAACTTTTTTTGTTGGAAGGAGGTGTCAATAATATGGCTTGAACTAGCGCGTGTTCTGGAGAAGCTGACCCCTCTGGATTTCAGGACTTATCTGGCCTAGAAACCCACCTGGAGATTGCAGGTTTCTTGAAAGTAATCGTCACAGTGATCTTAAAGGCAAAAAAAGAAGCATTTTTAAAATTGCTTAATTCAAGTTATAACAAGGATTATCTTTAGGGGTATTGACAAGGAAATGCTGGTAATACTCTATTTCTTGGTTTGGGTGGTGGTTATATGACTGCACATTTGTAAAAATTAATCACATGGTATACTTAATCTTCACACACTTTACTGTTGCTATGTGATGCTTCTATAACAAAAATTAAAGACAAAATATTTGCTTAATTGAAGTTAAAAGGTGGTTTAAAACTCCAGGGGGTGATGAAGGAAAGAAAAAGGATTTTACACAGCCCTATAAACCAAGATACCAGATTTAATACAACACAGGATGTGCCAGGGAGTCATTCCAAAAAACCTCACGGCTAGGAGCAAGAATGTCTATGATGGCTGTTTCTAACATTCCTTCTAATTCACTCAGAAAATATCTTTAAAGCTCTGGACACAGTCTGGAAGGAAGAGGGAAGGAAACTTTCCTGTACTCCCGGAGCTTGCAGTCACAGGTCATACAATACACCAGCGCCTAAAAACCAGAGGCTGCAACAGAGGCATTTCCACACCTGTGAGAGGACAAGGGTGAGAGCAAATCACCAGGGAAAGCGCAAGTCATGTGAAGTCCAAGTAGGAAATCAGGCGAACTTATAAACACAGACACAAAACAGTCCTATCACCTTGTGGATGAAGATCCAGTCACTTTCAGATTAGGAAATCAATTACTTTTCCCAGCACAGAGAAACTTCTTAGGCATCTGAGGTTTTCTGTCGTTAAATTTCATACAAAGACATTGCCACTATAACCTCTCTAATTCAAAGAATGGTCTGCACATCACACAATCCTGTCTGCAGGGCTCACAGGGTAAGACACCATCTTCAAACTGCTAGAAAGGCCACAAGTAATAAAATTGTGGCCAAGTTTTTCATAGATTTCCCCATTAAGACAGCATGCTCTAGGCTTCTGTGTCTACAGCATCAAACTTCATTCAAAGTTATTTGACCATGGACCCCTTTACTGCATTATAGCTATTAGGGTGCCACTGGAAAATACTGACAACAGTGAAGGATCCAATTAGGGAAAGGCGAGTCCAAACCCACATACTCAGGGCAGTGCCAATCCAAAAGATGCACAGGCTTTTCAAATCAACCAATTCCACATGAGACTAAATTCGCTACCAGTGAAAGGGAATGATTCTTAATTTTTTCACAGCCTCATTCAATGCTCACCTCCCCTCTGCAGCCTTTCCTGATTCTTTCTTGACTTGCCACAAAAGAAGAGGAAATTAACTATTCCTTTTCTAACAACTCTGGGCAGGTATCAGTACCTCTCTCTCTCTGAGCCCTGAGAAATGTCTACACTGTTCTGTTGTCATTCAGGTTTTTGTCTCATCACCCCCTCCCCTTTCTTTTTGGACAGGGACTCCAAGTATGTGTGCCCAGAACCTAGTCCAAAACCATTATACAATAAACACACATAAATATAGGGCAGCTGATGGGACATATAAATAATTTCTCCCTAGGATGTGTCAACTCCTGATTTAGTTTGCTCTTGATTACTTATTAACTGTGTGCCCTTGGATAATCTGCCTAATCCCTCTGAATCATTGTATATTATTAATAAAATAGGGTTAATAAATATTTACCTCATAGAATGCTCTAAGGACCAAATTAGATAATATGACAAAACTGCCTCATTAGTGGTAAAGGGGTATACAAATATGAGGTGATGATGCTTGTATTTTATACAGATATTGACATGCATACAACATTCTTTTTTTTATTTTTAATTTTTTTAAACATAACAACATACAAACACAAACATTCTTACCATATGACCATTTCATTCTTGATATATAATCAATAACTCACAATATCATCACATAGTTGTATATTCATCACCATGATCATTTCTTAGAATATTTGTATCAATTCAGAAAAAGAAATAAAAAGAAAAAAGACAAACATTCATATATACCATATATGAATGGTATATTACCATTCATATACCTCCTTACCCCTCTCTCATTGATTGTTAGTATTTCCATCTACCCAACATATTTTAGCCTTTGTTTCCCCTATTTTTTCTATACTTCTTATCACTCCTTTTCATTGATCACTAGCATTTCAATCTACTAAATTTATTTTGACATTTGTTCCCCCTATTATTTATTTATTTTTAATCCATATGTTTTACTCATCTGTCCATACCATAGATCAAAGGAGCATCAGACACAAGGTTTTCACAATCACACAGTCACACTGAGCAAGCTATATCATTATACAATCATCTTCAAGAAAATGGCTACTAGAACACAGCTCTACATTTTCGGGCAGTTCCCTCCAGCCTCTCCAAAATACCTAAACTAAAAAGGTGATATCCATATAAGGTGTAAGAATAACCTCCAGGATATCCTCTCAACTCTGTTTGAAATCTCTCAGCCACCGACACTTTATTTTGTCTCATTTCTCTCTTCCCCCTTTTGGTCTAGAAGTTTTTCTCATTTCTCATTTCCTTGATTCTGAGTCCTAGCTCATTCTAGGATTTCTGTCCCACATTGCCAGGGAGGTCCACACCCCTGGGAGTCATGTCCCACATAGAGAGGGGGAGGGCAGTGAGTTTGCTTGTCATGTTGGCTGAGAGAGAGAGGCCACATCTGAGCAACAAAAGAGGTTCTCTGGGGGTGACTCTTAAGTCTAATTTAAAGTAGGCCCAGCCTATCCTTTGCAGGGAAAAGTTTCATATGAACAACCCCAAGATTGGGGGCTTGGCCTATTGATCTAGTTGTCCCCACTGCTTGTGAGAATATCAGGAACACACAACATTCTTTAATGAGGCAAAAGGCCACCCAGAGAATGAGATCTCTTCCAAGGCCCAGGCCAAATAGAAGACACCATGAGTTCTGTGACGCTCATCAAGATCCACTACCTACAAAACGTACCTGTCTCCAGAAATTTGATTTGCATGAGCTAAGCCATCTTGGGCTCCCCACACAATCAGCTGACCTCTCCCAGAGTACTTCCCTGTCTCATTTCCACCCTGAGATTGTCAGAAATTGGCTGGCTCACTGGAGACCATCTACCCAACAAGAGCCTGACACCTTCCTATTCAGGGGTCTTAAAGCTTCAGACAGTTCACGCTTAACATGCTGACCCCGCAGCATCCAGGAGCTCCTCAATCTCAATTGCACAGAGGAATAACAAGAGTAAGGAGTCCCAGGCCCTAGTTCTGACTCTTGCATTTGCCAGCTCTGTGATTTTGTCCTTATGCCTCAGTTTCCACAACTTGTTCTATTAAGACAAGTTAAGGTCAAGAGTTAAATTAGGACTTTTGCCAAACAACTTCCCGCATACCAGGCCAACACTGTGCCAAGTGTGAGAAAACAGCAGGGTTACCACATGCACAGTCTCTTCCCTCAGGTGTGCACAGTCTGCTACAGAACAGGATTTATGAGCCATCCTCTCCCATCCCTAGCCCCGTCCCCAGAACACTAGGGTAATAATTCCAAGTTTTCCTGGAAACCCACATAATGCAAAACTAGTGAGTCTAGGTCTGAACTGAAAGAAAATATCATTGCTCTGAATCTAAAGTGTTAAAGAAAATCCCCTTAGGAACTAACACTGAGAGGGTCTGTGTGAGTCTGTGTCCTGTTGAGAAAATTCTATGACTTCTTTCACTGATTTTTGGGCACCAGCGTCATCCTGACAGGTGGCAATGTGTACCCACCAGTCCCATAGTCTGGGCTGTGACCTCAGTCCTCCAGATCACGGTTTGCAGGGATGAGTTCAGGGACCAGAGAGGGCTGGCCACAGACCTTTTCATAGGCAGTTGGCATTTGGTAGCTTTATTGCAAATAAAGGAAGATCATGCAATCCCCCTTTCATCACAAAGAGAACGAGATGGATTTTAATAGTGCAATTATCTACTGATCCATAAACCTCCAAAGACTCAAGTGACCCTAATTTCAACAAGTATGCCTTATCATCACCATACAGGTATTTACAAAAAAAACCTATGCCCTCACAGAGAGCTGCTCAAGCAGTACTTAATAGGAGGTTTTAAAATACTTGGACTAGCAAATTGGGCAGGAGGGAAGAACATATATACTGAAAAAGTACTGACACAGTAAGGGGAGTGGGGGAAGCATTTGTGAGTTCACCATAAGCTCTTCAGGGGCATTTTTTTAAAGCAAGGCCAATAAACAGTAACTGAGTACCTACTGTGTGTACCCCCTATGCTAAATAATAGGAGCCAAATACATTTTAACATGCCCCAGACATCTAAGAACTCACACCTGGTTGGGATTCCTAACATGGAGCAAATTAAGTAATCTCTCAGTGCCTCAGTTTCCTCATCTGTAAAATGGGAATAATAATAGTATCCACTTCATATGCTTTTTTGAAGATTATATGAATTAATATATGTAAAACACCTAAAAGAGTGTTTGCAATATATATTCTTTAACTATGTAAAGCAGTTTAGCTGTGGTTGCGCATGCTATTATTAAGTTTACAAATCAGTCCAAGCAAAACACTATAATGAATTACTTGCACTGGGGAGGGACTTGCATGACCAGGAGGTGGGGGGGGGGGGGTAGAGCTGGGTTAGGGGTGGGTGGGAAGGCTTTCTGAACAAGCTGGCCTTACAGCTGGACTTTGGATACAGGTAGCATTCTACCTATGTCCAAAGTCCAGCCCTGCATGAAAAAAGGACAGTCCTGCATGAAAAAGAAAGGAATTTAGGGCTATCTTAAAACAAAAGAAAACAAACCTTATTTGTTACCACTGAGGACAGAAGTAAAAGGAAGATGTTGAAAATTGCTAATTGGATGAATATTTTCATAATTCCATAACCATAAGGCAGGAATAGTAATTAAGAATAGAAACGTTATTCTGTACCTCATTTCAAAGGCATACACTCCTTGGAGCTGCTAAACATACCAACGCATTGGTTACCACATTCTGGCTAAGTCATAGTACAAGTGATTACAGGAGTTAATAGGACATTACCCAAGAAATGGGCCGTAAAAGTGTGCTTGATTATTATGACACCACCAGTTCAAGAATGAAAGCCTTACTCATTAACACAAAAAATATTTTTAAAGCACTTTGCCACTTGCAAAGTGTTTTTTTCATGCATATACACATTTAAACCTCTCAAGCTTGCCAGAAGTTTGGTATTTAATAACAACCCCATTTTACAGAAGAAAAAGATTTACCCAAAGTGTGACAGATACTAAACTGTGATACCAGCGTTCAAATTCCCATAACCTGACACCAAATCTCATGATCTTTTCATCATATGCTACCTCTCTACTCTTGCTATCATTACATTAAAAGTGTGTACCACATTTTCTAAAATTGAGAGTGTTGATTATACAAGTAAGTGAGGATAATATGAGACATGGAGAGCAGGGTCGGACCAAGATGGAGGTGCAGGTGGTACAGGCAGTGTAGGTGGGTCACCTCGAGTCTGACGCTTTCCTGGTTTGTCTCAACCATCCCCTGAGCACAGAAAAGGCAGAGGTGATGGGGCTGTGCATAACGAAGTTGAATGATGACCAAGGAGTGACCAAAATTTGCACATACAGAACAGAAATGTGCATGGTTGCTGAAAAGGCTGACACTGCAAAAATTCTTCACATTCATTCCATTATTGTCTTGCCCCATTCTGATAAGAGGAAGGACTGAGTGGAAATTTCTTCAGAGTAGCTAGCTGTCTACAGCTAGGTGGAGAGGCTGGCTGAACTAACCGGTTGCCCCATGGGAGTTGTGGGCTGGTATCATTCCCATCCTCTTACAACTGTTTGGCTTTCACATGTCAATGTTTGCACACAAGCCATGTACCAGATGATGGATCAAGGCTTTGTAGGGCTTATTTTTTCCCGTTTCATAGAAGGCAAAAACACAAAGAATGACCGGGTTCTCTATACTTGTTTCCAATCCATATCAGCCCCAAAGAGCTCAGAGTATAAAAGAATTGAAATCCCAATCCATATAGCACCTCATGTCACCATTGGGAAAGTGTGCCATGAATCAGCAGTAGAGCTGCCCAAGATCCTATGCCAGGAGGAACAGGATGCATATAGGAGGATCCACAGCCTTACACATCTCAACTCAGAAACCAAGATCCATAACGGCTCAGTGTTTACCAAGAATCTGTGCAGTCAGATGCTAGTAGTCAGCAGGGCTCTTCTCCAGTGGTTGGAGAACAGACTGGAGCAAAACCAACACCATTTGCAAGAGTTGCAACAAGAAAAGGAAGAACTTATGCAAGAACTTTCTTCCCTGGAATAAAGGCAGGAGACAAAATGGGGAAAGATGAAAATATCAGGATGTAAGATTAATTAACCTAAATCAATTATGAAGAAGAAAGTTGGAGGACTCCCGTTACCCAATTTTAAGACTTACTATAAAGCTACAGTAATCAAGATTGTATGGTGCTGGCAAAGAGACAGAAACAGAGATCAACGAGCAGAATAAAGAAGCTGAAAGTAGACCCATACAGATACATCCATCTATTTTGACAAAGATGAAAAAGCAATTCAATGGAGGAAAGATAGCTTTTTCAGCAAAAGTTGAAACAAATGTGAAAACACATTTGTTGAAAAGGCTATCCTTTGTGCTGGAGCCATTGGACAGGCAGAAAAAAAAGAACCTCAATTTACACCTCACACTTTATACAAAAATTAACTCATCGTGGAGCATGGACTTAAATGTATGGCACAAAATCATAAAATTTTTAGAAAATATCATGGAAGAAAATGTTTGGGATATAGGGCTAGGCAATGAGTTCTTGGATTTTACCCCTAAAGCACAATCCATAAAAGAAAAAAAAGTGATATATTAGACCATAAAATTAAAAACTTTGGCTCTGAAAAAACTTAAGAAGAGTAAAAGACAAGTTACATATTGAGAGAAATCATTTGCAAATCATACAGCGCACTGATCTAGAATATATAAAGAATGTTCAAAACACAACAGTGAAAAAACAATCCAATTAGAAAAAGGTCAAAAGACATGAAAAGAAATTTCACTGAAGAGGATATATGGATGGCAATAAGCACTTGAAAAGGTGCTGAATGAAAGTAGTCGTCAGGGAAATGCAAATTAAAGCCACAATGATATCAATATATACTTATCAAAATGGCTGAATTAAAAATAGTGATAATACCAAGTGCTATACCAACATGGACAAATTGCACCTTTCATACATTGCTAATGGGAATGTAAAAATGGTAAAGCCACTCTGGAAAACAGGTGGAAAATTTCTAATTATGTTAAGCACACACTTAGCATTCAACCTACCAGTTGCATTCCTAGACATTAATCCCAGAGAAATGTGAACCTATGTCTGCACAAAATCCTTGCATATGAATGTTCATAGGAGCTTTATTCACAGTAGCTAAAAACTGAAAACAACCCAAATGTCCATCAATGGGTGACTAGTCAAACAGTGTCATGGATGGTTAAACAAACAGTGTTACATCCATAACACAGAATGCTACTCCGCAATGAAAAAGAACAGGCTATTGACACATGCAACAACTTGGGTGGACCTGTAGGGCTTTATGCAAAGTGAAAAATGACAATCTTAAAAGGCTACATACTGTATGATTTTATTTATGTTACATTCTTGAAATGACAAAATTACAGAGATGGAGAACAGATTAGCAGTTGCCAGAAATAGAGACGGGAAGAGGGATACGTGCAACTATAAAGGAATCACACAGGGTGCTCCTTTGTGCTGATGGAACAGTTTTGAATCTTGATTGGGGTGATGATTACATGAATCTATACCTGTGTAAAATTACATAGAATTACACACACATATAAATGAATGCATGTAAAAATCTAATGAAATGGAATAAAGTCTGTAGTCTAGTTAACAGTACTGTACCATTGCCAATTTGCTGATTTTTAAATTCTACTTTAGTTATATAAAACCTTACCACTGGGAAAAACTGGGTGAAGGGTACATGGGACTGTACTATTTTTGCAACGTCTTGTAAGTCTATAATTATTTCAAAACAAAAAGTTCTAAGTATTACCTAAGGGAAAAAAAATGTAAGACATGGAGTGTGGACTTAGGACCTTATACATGATGTCGTATGCATGGAGGTGAGTGAAGGATTCACTGATTGAGAAGCAGAAAGGCAACCTATAGTGCATACATGTGATTGTATCTTGTGCTGCTACCGAAAGGAACAAAGTCGTGAGGCATGCAACAAAGTCAATTAATCTGGAGGACATTATGTGATGCAAAATGAGTAGAAACAAAAGAGCAAATATTGTATAGTCTCATTTAGAAAATATTTTAAGAAAACATGAGCCCAGATTGTAAGCTCTTACAGCAATCACATTCAGTCCAGAGCCATAATTGTTATTTCTAAATTCTGAGAGGCTGTGCTATATGTATAACCTGTATTTCCCTGGAACTCTGGGTACCAGTGTGACACTGAAAACCCAGAGCAGGAGTTTTGCAGGTCTGAAGGTCTGCAAGTCCACATACAACAACTGTTAAAGAAACTGAAAAAGAGGTCGGGCTTCAATTAGTGATAAGAATGAATGAAACCAATCAGGTGGGGACTAAGATAAATCAGAATACAGGGGAAAGCAGGACATTGGCCGTATTTTAGAACTTCACCTAATCTATGAGACCAAAGGAAGAGAGGTTTATTTTGTCCAAAACGTAAATTTTCTATAACACATAATCTAACTCAACCTGTCTGGATAGGGAGCCTAGAATGAGAATGAAGGCCAGTAATTCTGTACAGCTTAATGTAATGCCTGGATACATCCCAGAATACGTTGAGCAGATAATTTAAAAATATTGGAAAAGTCCCTTACGGGACAGAAGAAAAAATATGGAACTATTAAACCTTACCACCGGGGAAACCCCTGATACCGTGTCAAACATTAGGGACTCCCAAGTCAATAGGCCAAGCCCTTGATCTTGAGGCTTGCTTTTGTGAAGCTTGTGTATATAACAGAGAAGTTTAGCCTACCTATAGTTATGCCTAAGAGTTACTTCCAGAGGACCTCGTTTGTTGATCAGATGTGGCCTCTCTCTCTGTCTCTAAGTCCAGCTCTGCAAGTAAAATCATTGCCCTCCCTGCTATGTGAGATATGACATCCAGAGGTGAAAATCTCCTTGGCAGTATGGGATATGATTCCTAGAGATGGGCCCGGCCTGGCACTGTGGGATCAACAATGCCTTCCTGACCAAAAGGGGGAAAAGAAGTGTAACAAATAAGGTATCAGTGGTTGAGAGAGTTCAGATAGGGTAGTGTCTACTCTGGAGGCTACTTTTACTAGATATTGCTATTCATCAGGGTTTGTCAAACCCTAACCAAAACCATTCCTGGCAACACTAAAGAATGCCTAGGGCTTTATCTGAGAGTCTATAAAGGTCCCATGTACTATGAGTACCTTCTAGAAACTTAAACTTCCAGATGGGTTCCTAGGCCAGATAAATCCTGAAATTCAGAGGGGCCAGCCTTTCCTTCTGGAAAGTTCCATCCTCCATCCCATATTATCGATAGCACTTTCCTACATGAAAAAGCAAGTATAGGCATAGCCCAAATACCCATAAAATTGGGGGGAAAGATCAAAGGAGAAGGTGGAGTTATAGCAGAGAAGATAGGATTTAACAAATACGAGCATGAGTGTTGAATCATTATATTGATATTTCTTTTAGTCTCCAGTATCTTGGAGCAGCTAGAAATAAACACCTAAAATTGTGGAACTGAAACCCATACCAAACTCTGAAATTGATTCCGTAACTAATTGTTGCAGTGTGCTTTGAAATGTATTGCTTTTTTGTATATATGTTATTTTTCACAATAAAAAAAAGCTTTTTTGATTAGAGACAAAGAATCACAGAAACACTTATTTTCTAATGGAGTCTGAATATTTATCTTCCGCTTAACAATCTCAGCATTCGTCAAGTCCTAAACAGAATCCCATGTTGCTTCATGCCACTGATCTGTAGCCGTCTCCCACAAAAGGACTTGAATGCCTGCCATAGCCCTGGGAATTTTAAATAAGAAGTCAATGAAAGATGCTAGTAAGTGGTTCTGTAATTGTCTAGAGGCAGATAAAAACCTTGGTAGAATAATAATCATATCAATATGCTAGCTACATGAATGATCCTGCCGTGAATTACAACAGGGCACTTCAACTCCAAAGCCTACAGTGGTAGATCTGCATAATTAATCTCACTTTGCAATAACCCCACAGGGTCAGCAGTATTGGCTTGCTGCAGCTGAAATTAACGTCTTATTATTTCAGTCGCCTTTGGTTCTTCTTCTGATTCAGGAAAGAATATCAGATACAGCTACTCTGTTGACACAGGCCGAATTTTACAAGATCTCCAAATTATAAAAAAAAGTCTCGCATAAATCCTGTTAGTTGGAGAGAGGATAAACTCCATACATAGTATCTTGTATACCTACTAAATGCAAGGCTCTTGATATTTTGGGGGATTGTTTTATTCTTGGACTAACTTTGACCCTCTTATACTGATGCATATTACCCAGCTTGGGCTTCTGCAGAACAATTTCGAGAAGCTACATCTGTGTATTTTGTCCTCATTTTGTAGAAGTATAAGGTTAAACAAAGCGAAAAGGTTATCTTTTCCATAGGACTTCCCAGGGCATTTAGAATGTTAATATATACTGAGAAACTTCCAGCACTTCTCAAACTTAATCGACTTTAGGAATTCTTGTTTAGTAACATTGCCAAGCATTAGGATTCTCGGCATGGTTCAGAATTGCTGATGGAAGTTTTCATACAGAAGGGGTTTCGTCTGTGTAAGACACCAAACCAATAGACCAACTTTGATAAATACCTATAAATTCTCTCATGGGTGTATTACTCCTAGACCTTACTCATAGTAAGGGTCATGAATTCTTGATTGGGGGAAAAAAGTGGGACATTCAGATCAATTTTCTAATTGGCTAAGCCATTTTTATGCCAAGCTGATGCAGGCACAAAGGCAGAATAACTAGCTAAAATGAGGCAGAAGACATGCTTGTGGATAGAAGTATGGCAGTGCCATGCTCCACCAGTACAGTTAACTGGAGCTGATTATAACTCCATGTCTCCGAGTACATGAGAGACTTAAAGACAGCTGTGGAATCAGAACATAAGACACCATAGAGAAAGAGTCAAAGGCAGAGAGGAGCCCTCAATCTTCCAATTATAAAAGGAACCAGTGCACATGTGCATGCGTGGCAAATAACCCTATCACCTCTGTGAACTTAATATATGCCAGTAAAAATAAAATGCATTCTTAATTTTAATTATCCTACCCTCCTCTGAAAAAGAGGAAGATAAGAAAAAAAATGCATGCATTAGGCTGACAATGTAGATTTGCTCGTAAATATTCTTTCTATCCACTGATGCCTGAAAAACAGCCCAAAATCTTATTCTTCCAAACCCAACGGAAGAGATGTTAACCACATCACACACAAGAAGACTGTAAATGCCTTAAGTAAATCTGGGGTGTCATGAAGGACACCTGCAAAGGCTGACTGATGACAAGGACTAAATAAATTTTCTCTCGCACAGTACATCTTCCTCATGCTAGTTTCCTCATGTCCTTCACTCAACGTTCTGGATCTTCCACAATCTGGCTGCAAATCTCTCCTTCCAACCTTTTCCCCACCACTCCTTCTCATGTAACGCAGCCTCTAGCCACAGTTACCCACGCAGATGGTACTATAAATCAACTCTGTGCGTTCTGCTCCCTTTTATAGATACTTCTGCCTGGAATGTCCCTCATGACCCTTTCTGGGTGTGCAAATACTGCCCATCCTTCAAGACCTATTTCCAAAACTATTTCCTTCATGAAACCCCCTGCTCCTCTGAGCTGGATATAATTTCATCCTTCTCCCTATAATGTTCTCTACGCTTTCCTTACAGTCCCAGCAACTCTTCACCTTGTACAACAGTTAAGTGTACACATCTCCTCTCAACACTAAACTGTACAGTTCTTGAGGACAGGGTCTGCCCCTGGTTAATTTTGTCTCCCAGGTCCTGGTGCACAGAAAGTGTCCCACACTACCGGCTGAATGAATGCTGTCTCCTGATTGGAGGGATTCCACAGTTTCTCAATCCAGGAAAATACTATAACTCTCTCACTTTATTTCCACACCTTTAATCTTTCAACCCTCATTTCTTTCTTTGAGATCAGCATTAGAGAGGTGTTTTCTCACTAAAATCTGTGAGACAATTTACATTCAGCAGAAGACCCAGGACTGAGACCAGTGTTTGTCAGTGTAAGACTTGGTCACGCCATATAATAAATACATTTGCATTTATCATGGGCACAATGGTAATGCATAAGAGAGTCCCTCAGTGAGCTCCTGTCCAAGTTTCCAAATAGAGAACTCCTAAGATGAGATCCTGAAGAGTGTTTAATTTGGATTCACAGGGTCTGATTCCACATTATTGTATCTCATTATTTTTTAGCCTGAATTAAATCCCCTGAGTCTGCTACTGCTAGGCAAAAAAGAAAGTTTCCTTTTTCCTAACTGTATATGTTCTAGTAGACAATTTTTAGCTGCCATTTCTAATTGTCCAAAAGCCTTGTGGAAGCAGCTAGATTTTATAAAAAAGAACTGATGGGAGGATATAATGAAATTCTTTGGACCACTTCAGATCACTCCCCAAACACTGAAATCTGGAGTCTTTAAACCTAAGGCATGATTTGGGTCAGGACAGGAGGGCATGATTAGGAATCAGAGGAAAGCAGAGAGTGAAGACAAGGAAGGAGTTATGGGTGGAGAGGAGAGAACCCCTGAAAAATTAACTGTGAGAACAGTATCTTCTCATTCACTCAACAGATATTTTGCAAAATCCTTCTATAGTCTAGTTACCTTACTCACCGGAAATAAATTCATGCTTTGACAGTATACATAGTATTTCTTTCCATGCCCATTTTATTTGTTATTTATTTCCCTTATTCAGAAAGGAATATACTTTTCTGGGTTTACAGACGAAGTAATGAAGGCACAAAAAGGTAACTCAAGATATCACAGCAATCAAATAGAGCTCAGTTTTAAATAAGGTTCTCTGACTGCAGCAGATTGTCTGCCCATGGCACATTATAAAATGAACATATGAAGAAAGTGTTCATTATTTAGTTTGCTGTGTTTCACAAAATATCCAAAAGATCAATTAGAAAAGATAAAATTTTGCTGGAGCAGAGGTCATGGAAAATGCCAATCTATATTAGTAAAATTCCTGAATTATAAGCAAAAAATGGATTACTAGAAAAGAGGTTTTTATTACTTTGGAAGTAATGGAGTGGCACAAATTAGACATTTCTGGGAACTGCACAGACTCAGATTACTTGTAATTAGTGTAACATCACTTGAATAAATGGAGGCACTACATTCAAAGGATTTAAAGTTGTTTTCCCAGTCAGTTTCCCAAGCACAAACTTTCGTCTTTCAAATCCTGAACAAACACAATTCTCCACTATCTACTGGTAGGATACTAAAATGCTATGGGCACTTTTTGAATAGATAGGATAAGATGCTAATGAATTTGCAAATCAGAACCCATCATGGAGGTACATTATTTGATAGGCTAAAAACAAAACAAACCTCAGCTGAATCTCTGATTCATCATAAACTCAGAAAAGAAAAATTTTAATGCTGAATTTCATTAAACATACTAAAGTATTTTCTGGCTTCCTAAATCTATAACCTCTATAATTTTCACTAATAATATATGGTAGGGGAAAAAAAAAACTAAATAAATACACATCAGAAAAACTAGTTCCCATTATTAAAATGGGTAGAAAATCAGAAGAAAGAGCCAAATGAATTTCTGGAAGAAAAGGAAAAACAAAAAAAGAGGGAGATTAAGTACGGCTATCTTCAAAAACTAATAAATGGTTAATTATACATCCAGGACAGACTACAAACAGTTCATAAAATTACTTCCGAAAAGATAAACTTCGCTGCCTTTTGAAGCTTTCAACTTCAGAAACAATATCACATATCAAACATTCTTCTGCCAATGATAAAAATGGAAGGACAAAGGGAAAAAAAGGTAATAAGAAATGTGGGAAGGAAGGGGGTAGAAAAGGTGAAAAGAAACCTGGGAAAAGGAGGTTTAAGGAGGGAGGAAAGGAGAGAAACTGAGAGACAAAGGGAGGGAGAAAATGAGGGTGAATAACACTTATCAGAATTCAATGTAAACTAGGCTCTCACAACCTTTCTGCCATTTCCCTTCAGCCTTCCCTCCTGGATCTCTAAATAAAAACTGCATCACAATTTGTTTCTATGCTTGTTACTATTTATCCCCTTCTTTTTTACCTTCCTGCATGCACATGTTTTCTCTCTTCTACTTGACTGTGTTCAAGTTGAATGCAAAACATACTTTGTTTCAGTTTGGTTTTGCATTATTTTTGCATCTATTACAAAACCTCATGGAGAGCACAAACCTAGAAAATATCTTCTAAATACATTAATGAATAAACACAGGAAGAAGTATTCAAGCAATTTTGTAATCTTAATAATCTAAAGGAAATGGATGTAACAAGCATAGGATCTTCAAAATTTGTTTTTAATAATGGGGATAAAGAGGCCTCCACTGGACTTGTTCTTATATAGGTCAAATAAGCATGTGTGATTATTTTTACTGTATTTTAACATTCAGCGTTTTTTTGTGAAAGATGAGGACATCACCACGGTTACACAAAAGAGTTGTCTTGAATGGGATAAATCAGAAAAGTACAAAACAATTACTGATAGAAATACATATTCAAGAGAAAAGACTGAGGTGGGAGACAATAAGAAAAAATAGTAATATGAGAGAAAGAGGAAAAAATAGAGACACTGGAAGGAAAACTTTGGGAGCTAGAAAAACTCTTTTGAAATTACAAAGCTTCTCTCCTTTCAAATTTTAAAGAAGCAAATACAATCAACTAAAACAATATCATTTGCCTGGGATCAGATGCATGAAAACTGCTTCTGGACCTTCCTCTGACTGTGATCAGGCTTCCGATCCTTGGAACAAATACACAATTATACCAGTTATACAGACAGGCTCTTATTAATATAATATTAATACTAAGAAATTCCCTGTGCCATAAATTTAATCCCTTGAACAGTGAATTCACATAGGCTTCTGAATGCTCTAATTGGGGCACTTCTCAAAGAATTGAGAGGTGGAAACATTTGATAATGAGCTAAGCCCCTTTGTACCACGGTGTGTAAAGTCCAACCATACCAATGACTAGAAAGGAAACAATTTAAAAGGTATCTCACTAATAAGAATCACAAAAATACCCTGCATTCATATATTACCTTCACACACCCCTTGTAACTGAAAGCATGCAATGAAAGCAGACTTTCATACAACAACAAACTGAAAGTTGCCTACTGGATGCAAAACACTCAGTTGTGTTCTGCAGACTTCATCCAGGCTGGAAAGAACTAGCAAACTTGGATGGCAGGTAATAGGCTTTTTTTTTTTCTTTGGTATGCTGTACTTTAGGGTCATACTTGATTATTTTTCCACGTGAGTATCCTGTTTTTACAGCACCATTTTTTGAATTTTTTGTTTGGCTTTGTTTGTTTGGGGGAAGTGCATGGACTGGGAATCGAACCTGGGTCTCCAGCATGGCAGGCGTGAATTCTACCACTGAACTACCCTTGCACTCTCAGTAACAGGCTTTTGTAGATAGGTATGTTAAGGTCAGTGAGAAAATTCAGCCATTAGCAGAGAGGAAAATTAAACAACAACAACAGCAATATGGAGTCTGGGGCCATTTATTCTTATAGTCTTACACATTTCAGTAGGTCCCGAGGACATCATTAAGCATACCAAAAAATCATGGCCCTAAATTATTAATGAAAGGTGTATAATTTGTCAGTATACGTGCTGAAAGACAGCACCATGGTAGGGAATACACTGTAAAAATATATCCTGTTTAATTAGTTACAAGAGAAGCCTTGATCATAGAATTTTATGGCTAAAAAAACCAAGGAAAGCTATGAGCCAACCTCCTCATGCAATACAGAGGAAAACAAAAGTATAAAATATAACATGATTGATATAAGGTCAATTGGTTGTTGGAAATAACCAGTTATAACCCAGGAAAGATGAAACTTAGGCTACTGTGTTTCTGACTACCCCATGATTACAAAAATGAAAATCTGTCATAGAAACCTTAACTTTTCATAATGTATAACTTCCTAGAATGTACCCATCACTCAGTATTTTCAGAGCTGAAGGTTTACCTTAAGAAACACTGGCATCAGAAAGGTGAGGGTAAGTAGCCCTGGTAGGAAACTGAGAGTGAATTATAAGGCATAACTTTTCTTGAAGAATGCAGACCTTCTACAGCCTAAGAAAAAAAAAAGGTGTTACTGTACTTGTTGGCCAGGAAGAGAGCTCCACAAAAGGCAACTTACGTCCAACACATTTATAATGGGGAAAATAAGTCATTGTTAAATGCATACGAAGTAGGTCTCTGTGGAGTAAGCATGTTTTTCTGCTCACCAAACTCCATTGTTCAGAATCAATCAACTTTGAGACTGTAGCTTGATTCTTTCTCCAAAGACTCATCATTGCTAATGAACACTGAATAGGCAATGTATTTGAAAGTGCATTACACAAAGAGGTAGGAGAACTGAGTTCAAGGCTCTGTGTAACTCTGGGCTATCTGTACTATGAATAATTTGGATGTGATCATCTCTAAACTTCCTTATGACTATGATTCATGTGCCAGTCAGGTTTTAGTAAATAGAAATGAGATAATTAGGGGAAACCCTTATGCCCCACAAAATTCAATACAGCAGTTTCCTGAATTTGGGGCCTTTGCTGCAATACAGGACTTTCAAGAAGTGTTTAAAACAGAACACGCCTATTTTCCCAAGTCCTCTCTCTGCTTAGTTATTTTTCATTCCTGCCCATTTGGCTATCTCATCAAGAGGATCCAAAAGGACCTCAGAAGTCAAATACTGCCTTTTGGGAAACAGGAGCCCAAGAAGGAAAAGTGACTTTAATAAGGTCAATAGCTAACTGGTAAAAAAGTAAGAAAATGGAGCTGGGTTCCCAGTTCAAGACTTTCTCTGACGAAACCATCTGCCTCCCATCTCCGAAAAACTATGGTGAAATACAACTGTTCCTAAAAATAACATATTCTCTATAACCAAAGAAAGACTCATGTCTGTACAAACAATGGTACTGTGTCAAATACAGCTACTTGGACCCAGGAGCAATGAGCAAGCTCCTAAGAAAGCTGAGATTCCCAAGACTCTATGAAGATTTATGTTAAACAAGGGAACTCTTGGCCACACTAGCTACAGGTACTATTGGACCAGATCCCTAAGAAGTGTTTGCAGTGATAAAGTTTTTAACATCTTTTATTTCCTGGGGACAGTGGGGTTCACCTGACTTCGGATATCTGTGATTCCTGAGGCTTCCCTGAAAATAAGACTGAGCTATCCACACATGATAGGTTTGAGAAAGCATACTAAGCTACAAAATTCCATTTAAAAAAAATAAAAGCTAAACTGAGTTAGAGATCAGTAAAATCTCTGTAAGACCAGAGGGGAAAGATTGACTTATTTAATTGAAAAGCATTGTCCTTTCTTAGTTGCAACTCTAGTTGGTCTGACCTGCTGCCAGTTTTAGTAGCTTTCTTTTCATTCTTTCAAAATCAAAGCTGTTTCAAATCAGCTGCTGGGCACTTCCTATCATTGCAACACTCCTTCCTTCAAGAACTGAGGAATTGTCTTAATTCTAACATTAAATCAAAGGATTATCATTTTTGAACAGCTGAGTTTTCAGATTAGTAGTAAGCCAATTAAAAGTAAAAGAAAAAAGGGGAGCTTTGCACTCTTGACCTCCTGGTCTGCAAGCAGCTTTCCTTTGAAATGGCAAGAAGAAACTACCCTTAAGAGACACTTTCTAACATGCTGCCAGTTGCAGGGGGAATAATATTCAGAGGATCCCTGTCTGATCTGACTTGAACTGGTTTCAGGGTGTCTCAGCATTCCTCTATGAAGTCTGCCCTGGACCAGACTGCATTCATTATGGAGGAATTAAAAATAAATACATAAAAAAAAATCCAGAGCCCATAGCCAGTGGGAGGTTTCAATCTACGGATGTGTACCTCCCACGTGCTCTGGTCCCAGACACGAATGAGCTGGTAAGAGGGCCTGACGGAACCGTGCCAGGCCCAGACACAAGTCTTCCATTCTCATACGGAGCGCTGGCAAGCGGGAAGAAGCCACATCCTTCCTCATCCTAAATTCCCTTCTTAAATCGAGTGGTTGTTCCTCCGGGGGGAAGCACAGAGGGAGGGAGGAGGCGACATCACTAGATGGTGTTAATTATAACAAGGGAAAACCTTTATACCCAATATAAAGTTTCTGAGTGCATTCAAGACAGAGTCTCGAGGCCGGAAAAGCCCCCAAATGTCATATTGATTCAAACTCCTTTTCCCAATATTCAATTCTCCCTGTAACATCCTTGCCAAGTCGATGTCTAGGCCCTATTTAAATATCTCCAGTGATGGTAGACTCATTACCGATTTAATTTTCATATGGCTCTCACGGTAATAAAGGTCTCATTGTGTGGCGCTGGACTCTGATTCCCTGTCATTTCCACCCACTGGTCCTGGCTGAGGTCTCAGGAGCCACGTTGGACAAGTGTCCCCTGCTTCTACAGACATCGTCAGGTATTTAATCCAGTGGTGCGAGCAGCTGACAGCAGCATTTTCAGGTCTCTAAAGATCTCACTTTCAACAATGGGAAATTAGGGCTTTTGGGAAGCACTCATCCCTATACTCCTGACCTCCAAAGCGAGACAAGCATACGGAGGAAATGAAAATGGCATTAAAACATGAAGAACTGACATCAATTGATCAAGGCTTCCTCCATGCTGTCTGAACTACAAAGAAAATTGAAAAAAAGAGAAAAGGCAGGAAGAAGAGGCAGAAATGCAAATGACCAGTGGGGCTGACTCAGTCCAAGTTAGGGTTTCCAGGGACTTGTCAGACAAATCTGCACATTTACTCAACACCTGTTATAAGACACTGTAAACAAATGGGATGGGAGCCATGGTAGAGTAGGGCAAGCCTCCACCCATGAAGCAAAGCACAAAGTTTCAGCCTGGCCTTTGAATCCCACTACGTAGGCTCAAATCCCAGTTTTCTTAATAGCTATGCAAGCTACTTAAGCACGCTGAGCCTCTTAAACATGAATAAGGTCAGTAAAACATTTCATGGAAATAGTATGAGGATTACATAAAATAATGTCATAAAGTACCTGACACACAGTAGGCACTCAGAGTTATTAGGTATTGTTATTAATGGTCTTATTCTTTCTCTTAACACTAGAAATCCAGCCTTTGATTCTCCCATACTTTCCCTACAAACTGTACCAAAAACAAGGAAGCAGATATACCACATATGTAGTATAGATTTTCAAGTGGGAGAACTAAAGTAGAAGAAGCAACCTATTACAGTAGGAAGTACACTGGACTAGAACTTGGGAGGCCAGAGTCATAGGCTGGTTTGGGTGACAAGAAAACAAGGCAAGTCCCACTTGGCCTATCTGTAAAGCCTGGGAGTTAGTCTTTTTGACCCTAACAGACTAGTGTTCTCTGAGAACCTTTACGAAGACTCCACTTAATGGAAGCTGGGGAAATCTGATGCCTCCTTCTGCCTTCCTGATCCACATCTTTGCATCAATAACTGTAGTTACTATCAACTTCCCAAAGTACAAGAACTCAGGCAGTCACCTCAATTTGGCATGCCCTGGGATCCCTCTAGGACTACAAAACATTGCAATTGGATGGAGTTTGCAAGGGCTTCTTGTTGGCTGTTGAAATCTCAAGTGATTCAGTACTGTGTGTAAATGTGTCTTAAATAAGTCAAGATAATTGAATGAATTCGATTGTGTCTTGACAAGTAAGAAGCCAGGAGATGTGTTTTTTAAACATTCATGGGTGTGTGCTTGGAAGCACTGACAGAGAAGACTTATGGAACAGCCCAGTTCAAAGGTGTGTGGATCTCCTGGGGATGTTAAGACTCTAGCTTTGAGTTATTTTTTGTAAAGAATGCTTTCTTTCTTACCTTGTTTTGTGCTCTGTGCTTTCAGGAGAGGCAGTAAAATATTGCAGTAGGGCAAAGAGTCAGAATAGCTAAAATCATAACATCTGAGAGATGTATAGCCTGCTCTCCTAGTGGAAAGAGGCCTGAAAGGGAATGAAGCCCCCAAAACTAAGGACAGATTTAGAATACAGACAACCATGATCAGAGCTCTGCCCCCAAAAGATAATTATGCAGTGGCACACAGAATGAAATGGAGGGACAAGAGACAGAAAGGTGACTCCTGAATCAGCAAGGGCTTGAGTGGCCAGTTGATGGTCATTACAGCCCCAGAGGATTAGTTTTCTCACTTAAAATAATTCAGATCAAACTGACCTCCCAGAGTTGTTGTGAAGTACATGAGATAATGGACATGTAAGTAGTTTGTAAATTGTTAGGTACTTGGACAAACATAAGGACGATTGTCAGTAAAGCCAAACAGCATGAGTTTACTAAATGTAATAAGTAACTGATTTTATAGGATCGCTCTTTCTCCTAAAATGATGTTGGGGTGGTTGCATAAGTCAATTTCATTTAAGTCAGTGTTCCAAATACATATATACTTTTTCTTGCTTTACACATGCAGGAAGCAGAAACAATCAGGGAATTTTAAAGAGTTATCTAGGTGGGTCATAAGGATATTTTTGCCAACAATATTAGCCCTAGGTAAAATCCCTTGGCTTGCAATCTGCACTAACATTTTTAATTCCCAGCCTGGTCTCAAACCATCTCTTAGAACAATCTCTTGAATTGAGTCTGAGTCACTTCCCCCAGTGAGCACAGAAGAGAGCTCTGGGAATGCAAATTTTCTTGCCTGGATTATTGTAATAGAATCCTCATTAATTGCCCCACCTAGTCCCTTTCTCAACTCCAAAACTTCTGATATCTTATGCCAGAACTGTCTAAAACACAGATCTGATATTACCTCTCCCTTGCACAAGAATATTCAGTGCTCCTCCTTGGCTTACAGGTTGTGCTGGTTTGAAAAGATTTATGTACCCTAGAAAAGTCATGTTTTAATCCTAATTAATCTTATGGGAGTTTCTTCTCATCCCTGTTCAGTACTATAGGTTGGAAATTTGATTAGATTATCTCCACAGAGATGTGACTCTATCAATTGTGGGTATTAATCTTGATTAGATGGAGACGTATCTCTACCCATTCTATGTGGGTCTTGATTAATTTACTGGAATCCTTTGAAGAGACAGTTTGGAGAGAGTTCCTTTTGAGGAGAGAGCCGCAGAACCACTACAGAAGGACGAGAGAACCACAGAGTCCACCAGCCCCCGATCTTTGGAGATGAAGAAGGAAAACGCCTCCCAGGGAGCTTCATGAAACAGGAAGCCAGGAGAGAAAGCTAGCCGATGACGCCATGTTTGCCATGTGCCTTTCCACTTGAGACAGAAGCCCTGATTTGGCCTTCCTGAATCAAGGTATCTTTCCCTGGATGCCTTAGATTAGACATTTCTATAAACATGCCTTAATTGGGACATTTCAATGACCTAAAAGCTGTAAACCTGCAACTTATTAAATTCCCCTTTTCAAAAGCCGTTCCTTTTCTGGTATGTTACATTCCAGCAGCTAGTGAACTAGAACACATGGTTAAGAGAAAATTGCTCAACAGGGCATTTAAGGCCCTCAATAATCTATCCCCTAGTCATCTTTTTCAGTTTAATCTTTAGTGATCCCTGTGCTCATATTTCATCTCTCAAGCAGACTGGGCTGTCCCCAAACAAGGCTCCTGCTTTTATTTCTCACTTTGTTTCCATCCCATTCCCTCTACCTGGAGTGTCACTTGTCATTCTGAACTGTATCAACTTACTTAAACTGGAATTATGTTTCCCATATTCCCTTTCCTGTATGGTTCTGACTCAGAGCTGGCCAAAAGGGAATTTGCATGCGATTTCAATGGGAGAAGTGAAGCAGTGGCCACTGCGTTTGTTAAGGATTTAATAATTTTCAAGTCTTAACCCCTTGTCCTGTGGGTATAAACCCATTCGTAAACAGGATCTTTGAAGATATTATTAGTTAAGATGTGCCCAACCTGAATAAGGATGGGCCTCAATCCAATATGAATTAGTCCTCATAACCAAAGAAAACTGGACTTCTACTTCTACAAGAAGTAGAAGCCAGATGTTAGCAGAAATCAGAAGAGCAGACACAAGGAGAGAGAGGATTTCAGGAACAGTAAAGACTCTGTGAGAAAGCAAGCCCTGCTAATACCTTCACGTTGAACTTCCAGCCTCCAAAATCATGACACAATAAATTCCTGTTATTTAAGCCAACTCATTGCATATTTTTGTCATAGCAGCCCTGTTCAGAGGGTGGTGAAGGCCCCAAAGCACCACTGCAGGTCACACACATTTTTGTTCATCCACCGGCTAACCACGTGAGTGGGGGCAGTCAAGCCCACTGCTCCCTAAGCTGGTATCAGCTCTCCCCCTTCAACGTCTCCAAATCCAAATCCAGACAGGTATATGGCTCCATGACTAACTGCACCAGCGTCTTCAGCTCAGCAGGCCACCACATCATCAAATTTAGATACAGTGAGAGTGAGGGAAGGTTACGGAGTCCAGGTTTCTCTCTGCTACTTCATGCCCAGCTTTTCTTCTGGCCTGTCTGCCAAGCATAGACAGAGATAATGACCTTCACCAACTTCCTTTCAGAGTCCTTGGCTGGTGTTTTTTCTCTGATCTTCCAGCTGTCTTCTCCTGGGCCTTTAATTCCCTGGCTTCTCTCACAGTCGTAGGTCTAATGCCTATGATAAATCCCATAATCCATACATATAATGCATATATATATATAGAGCCTCCTTTTCACGTCCCCCCAACTCATATACTGCTCCTCCCTACCAATCTCTCCCTTTCCAAAACCTGTCCATGACCGCAAGGCTCATTTCAAACAATATTTCCTCCTTAACCCTTTGCTGAGCTACACAATTGTCTCTTCCTTTGAAACACCAAAATGTTTTCTTTTATCTATCTTTTAAAAGTTACATTATAGACTCTTACACTATTTTCAATATTACTTAAGTTGTATTACCAACCCCTACGCATATCTTATCGTTCGTAACAATCTATAAATTCTTACTTTTGGGGGGCTGTCTGTATGTTTGTTTCTTTATCTCTGTATCTCACAATGTCCTGAGAAGGTTCTCAGAAGATAGTTACTGTCTGAAAGAGTAAATGAATTATCCATACTACCACTCTCTTTTTAATCCCGTGGGTAACTGAAACCCAGTGTTACTGTATATGGTGTCACTTCACTTATGGAGACTATTTCTTCAGCAGCCTTACCTTTTCATTCCCCTCCTCTAGAGAAGAACCTGTTCAGGTTCTTCTGTACAATGCTGTTCATTTTTATTATACACACAGTTCTAACAAAATTAGTTACCTAACTCCCTATCTACAGAATGGTAGAAAGAGATAAGTGTATGGGGAATAGAGGGAAAACTGCTAGAGGGAAAAATGCTGAAAGCATCAAGAAATAGCAGCCAATAAGAGAAAGAGAACACAGAAAAATTATGAAAATCAAATTACAGAAGTTTAAGAGTATACTAGTCTCGCCCTATTGGGTATATGGGTAAATGATCTCATTTCAATAAATTCTCAAAGAAGTACAGTCCACTCCAATAAATTGTGTTGAATCACCAAGATTAAATAGCGCCATGTACTTCCGAATAATCTCCTTTTGAAACTGTTCATAAGCCAAAAATGAAAAACAAAGGTGTTTATTGAAATTTCACTATTTTTTTTAAACCCCATGGAAGTCCTCCTTCTCAGAAAAAAAAAAAAAAGAGGGGTATTTATTATCTCACGCATTCACTCAACAAACATGTAGTGAAAGCCAACTATGAGTCAGGTACTCTGCCTCAAAAGACTTCATCAAATTTTGTCAGATTCATTGAAATACATGAAATTTTCTTGGGAGATACAAGAAATCTACAGGAGGAGGAAATTTTATAACTTTGAAATATACCATAAAGCAAAACAAGAGATCACTGTAAAACACACCATATTGTTTTCTTAGGAAGAAGTAACAAACACGACCAACAAAATAGGACTCAGTTCGCTGTTACTAGCTTTTTCTAGGGCAAAATAAACTGTCAATTGGAATGCAGCTTCTTGCTTTCATGACACAACCTTTGCCTCATTTCTCTGCAAAACAACTCTTCACTGTAGGAAAGGTGCTACAACACTACACAATTTGCTTTTGAAGAAAAATGTGGCAAAACAGAGGTAAAGAACACGTGATTTTATCATCACAGGCCCCATAATACTCATATGGAGACAACTGTGGTACTTAAAAAAAATTCCTCCTGGCTTATAATCAAAATTTAAAATTCTCATAGAGTTGCAGTAAGAATTGAATGAGATAGTGAAAACAAAGCACTGATCACAGCTCCTGGCACACAAGCAGCACTGGATCAATATTAGTAATTATGATTAGCAAGAGGTCCTAAACTTCTGGAAAGCTTGTAAATTAGTCTCATTAACTACTATCTAGGGCAAAATTTGATTCTTCTGCTGCTTTTCCCTTGTCACCCAGAATGCTCTGGGGCCATCACTGGAATGCAAAATGACTTTCTACTAGCCAGGCATAACTTGGGAAAAAGAATGGACAGGGTTAGAAGGGCTGCCTACAGGTACACAGATGTTTGCCCCCATGTCGGTCCCCAGGACTGGCCTTCCAGCTACAGGGTGGTGTGTTCCCTTGAGGGCAGGGTGCCACAGTGGGCCCCAGAACAAAAGCAACAGCCCTGAAAGTATGATTGCAGCTTTGGTTTTGATTTTGAAAACAGTTAATAAAACAAGCACCACTGAAACTGCCTGGGTAGATAAATGTAAGCATGTTTGGGGAGGTTATTTTAGCTCAAAAAATAATAAAAACAGCTGAGATGGACTGAGCACTAATTATGTACCAGGCACTGCGCTAAGCACTTTACATGCATTACTTTATTCAAGCCTTGCAACAGCCCTATATACACCAACAACACACATGAATAAACGGCCTAGGAGATGTTAAGTAATTTTGTCAATTCCCGGAAGTAGGAAGTAGCATTACCCAGCCCAGGTTGTCTCAGACAAAAATCCATGTTCACTATATGTTAATAAAATTATAAAACCAAAATTAGAATTAGAAAACCACTTTTTCATTCACTGATCCAATGTTTATGCATTCTTTTTTTCACATGAGAAAACTTGATGCAAGGAAAAGAGGATTATAAATCGTGAAGATTCACTTCTTCCAGTGAAAGGGCAGGATAGTATAGTGGTTGAGATTGTCCAAACCCAAATAAAGGCTCTCCCACTAAGTGTGACCTTGGACCTCAGTTTCCTTCTCAGTAAAATGGTGCTTATAATAGAAACTGCCCTCAGAGGGTTATTCGGAAGTTTCAATGAGCTAATATTTATGAAGCACCTGGATCATTGCCTGGCACACATTATCAAGCTATTGTTAGCTCATATAATTAAGAGATAAACGTGAGACGACATGTGTATGTGTCACATAAAGACATTATGGAAGAGCTGTGTTCTTAAGTTACTTCTTGAAGATTTGTAGAGCCAGAAGGAAAGAACAGATCTCATGTGGAATGTTATTTGCCTTTCAGGTGCTCACTTTTCAGTATAGCAGATTTCCAAAACTGGTAGCTAAAGTCTTCTAAGGTAATAGCTCTAGGCCTTTTGTTTTGGGGACTGATTATATAAAACACCTACATAAGAACTGTAAAATTTCTAGTTGAATTGCATTGAGCAACAGTATATATATATTTCTATCCACTCTTTAATGCATTTGGAAGAATAATAATATCATTTTATAATAAGCAAAGAAAACTGGTTTTACCTGTTTTGGGTGCTTTTTGTTTTTGTTTTCTGGAAAGTTCTAACAGAAGAGAGAGGCTGTGAATAGCACATCAATGAGATCTGAATTGTCTTCCTTGTCTGTAAATAAGAGTCTATATGAGATCAAAGCAGTTTATTACCTCACCTTATAAATAAATTTCTCCAACTTCTTTCTCTCTCTGCTCATGGCTCCAAATATGTGTCAAACCTGGCCACCATTCTGCTTCAATCCTTTCAATGGCTGCTGTTGCACTTTGCAGAAAGTCTAAACTCCTTATCACAGACGGCAAGGCCCAATCTAGTTAGACTCTGCCTACCACAGGAGCTTATTTCAATATTCTAAATACATATAATTATTCAAATTTCTAAGTATATATATTCTAAATATATATATATACACACACATATCACATAATTGTCCATACACATGTATATATATATATGTGTGTATCGATATATAATATTCAGATAAAATTGTTCCCCTGTCCAGTTCCCACTATTTCTGAATTCTACTCCTTGGGGCAAATAATCATCTTGACATCTATCCATACATTTATTTATTTATTCTCATTCATTCATGATGGGCATCGACACTCTATTGGCACTATTCTGGGCACCTGAACAAAACCAAGTTCACTGGGTGGTAAACAAAACCAAGTTCCTTGTTCTTGTGGATTTTATAACTAGCAGGGGTAAAACAAGCAGCAAACAACAGACATAATAAATATATTAATTAAGTAGTATGTTGAAAGCTGATAGGGTGATAATTGCTACGAAAAAAGAAAAAGTAGAGCAGAGTAAGGGAGAAGTGGAATGGCAGAGGTGAGGGGAAATTTTATATAAAGCAATCAAAATAGCCTTCACTGATGAACCCTGCTGTATAGATACAATGGAATATTGTGCAGCCTTGGAAACGATGAAGTCGTCAGGCACGCAATGATGTGAATGAACCTTGAGGACATTATGTTGAGCGAAATAAGCCAGAAACAAAAGGTCAAATATTGTATGGTTTCACTAATATGATCTAACTATAATTAGATACTTCTGAGAGTCAACATCAAAAGCCTAGGTTATCAAGAGATAGAACGAGGGCAGTGATTGGGCAACTGGTGTTTAAGGAGCACAGAATGTTCAATTAGGTTCAGAAACGGATAGCACAATACTGTGTGAGGGTAGCACAACACTGTATGAATAAAACTGTTAACAAAGCTGAGTATGCGTATGGTTGAAAGAGAAAGGCTAGAGTCATGTATGTCACCAGAAGAAAAGCTAGGGGATAAAAACTGGAACTGTTGGCAAAATCAGGTGGCAAAATCTAGGGTGGACAATGATGGATGGTGGTTGATTGTATAAATATAAGAAAGTTCTTACATGAACTAGAACATACATGTGTCTTTATTACAAAGTGTTAATAACAGGGTGGGATATGGGGAAAAATACAATTAATATAAACTAAGGTCTATAGTTAACAGTTACATAACAATATTCTTGCATTAATTATAACAAACATACTATACCAAAGTTACATGTCAATAATAAGAGGATATAGGGAGTTTGGGATTATTTTCTTTGAAGAAATGAAAATGTTCTCATATTTACTATGGTGGTGAATGCGATTCACCAACTATGTGATTATACCAAGAGCCAATGGAGTATACAATTAGGATGGGTTGTATGGTGTGTGAATAAAACAGTTTAAAATAATAATGGGGGAAGGGATATGGGATGTTTTCAGTTTTTATTTTTTATTTTTATTCCTTTTTTGGAGCAATGAAAACGTTCTAAAATTGACTGTGGTGATGAATGCACAACTGTATGATGATATCTTGAGCCACTGACTGTATACTTTGGATGGATTATATGGCATGTGAATATATCTCAATCAAATTGCATTTAAAAAAATGTCTTCAGTGAGAAAATAAAGACTTTAAGGAGCTGAAGGAAGTAGCCATGTATTTATCCATGAGGTTGCATCAGCAAGGAAACAGAACACAAACCATGTGAGGGACGTCATCTTGTAAAGTATTTCAAAGACCAGCTTCTATACTTAGTGAAATACTGTGTGGTTGTTTGTGCCAATCACTGTTCTGGGCGTTTCACTATTAAGTCATTTAGTTCTCAAAACAACCTCAATAAGTTTGTTTCATTTTTATCCTCAATTTACGCAGAGTAGTTAAATAAACTTTCCCAGGATTACACAAATGGAGCCAGAATTTGAACCCATATTAAAAGACTTCAAACCCCTCCAATACACGGCCTTTCACAATAGAAAAATCTAATCCCATGTTTGTCAGATGTCAGTACAGAGCCTTTAGACGAGCTATCCAGATGATTCTGATGCAGACGGTCCATGGACCGTAATTTCATTATTACTGGTCTGAATCCTCCATAAGTAAACTTCCCAGATATTCTGCAGTAAATATCACATTTATTTCCTACCCCTTGCCATCTCCGTTTTTCTTTTCGGTTTCTTTCCTACTTCGAGTCATGCAGTTGATAGCATATGTAACATAGCAGGTAGAGTTTTGGGAATACTAGAACTCAGAGTTCAAATAAAGAAAAGTTGACTTCCAAACTTGCCAATCAATGGGGGCATGAAGGAGAAAAGGACATATATGTCCTCACTTTATTCAAGTCTCCATCCAAATGTTTCTAATTACAGAGAATTTCCTAGACTGTAGTACACAAAAGAGTAGCACCAGTCACCCTCTACCCTTACCTCAGCTTCCATTGTATTCTTAATATTCTATTTATTGAAATGTTCCCATCATAAATTGTAAACTCCATCATACTGCAGAGATGTAGTCTGTACTTTTCATGGCTGCATCCTGGTGTCTAGAAGTTCTGGCACATGGTAGATGGGCAACAAATAGATGTTGAATGGACCCACACTCCATTTGGGTAGAAACTATGTCCATATTGTGGCCTATTTTATCTCTAGCAACTGGCCTGGTATATGGGGCACTATTAATGAACAGATGATGAATAAATAATTGAAAGAGTAGATAAATGGACATATGCAAGGATGAATGCCTAGTCTGAGGCAAAGGAAGATGTGCTGATGACAACATATCACAAGCTATGAGTTCTACTTCCATAAAGGACATGATTCAGGTATTCATTTCACTCTGTGAAATCTCTCCCAATTTTTCTTTTCGCAGGTGGCAACTCACGTCTCTATGAATGGGTCTACTTCTTAAATTCAGCCTGTCCAAATCATCCTTATTATCTTGACCAGCTACAGGCAACCCTCAGCTTCTCTGTCACATGGCCAGGCACATCTGCTAGTCTTTCCCTTCTCTCCTGGGTTTTGTGGCTCCCAGCTTCTAACTTTGGTGACTCTCTGCTTCTGTGTGTATCTCTCTGTTTTTCATGTGTTCTCTCTCTGCTTCTCTGGCTTTTCTCTCTGAGCTTCTCTGGCTTTTTTCTGTATCTTCTCTCTGTCTTATCCTCTCATAAAGGACTCCAGTAAGAGATTAAGACCCACCCTGAATGAGATGAGTTACGTCTCAAGTTAAGAGCCCACTCACAATGGGTCCACACCCACCAGAATGGTTTAGCTTTAAGAATATGGTCTTTTCCGGGGTCCATACAACTTCAAACCATCACACAATCTAACACAGCAGGCTTTTAATTGGTCTTTCTGTTTCCATTTTCACGTAACCCCATGACTACTCCTTCAAACACCCAACTCTGACCCTAGTCATCTACTCTAAGCACATCCTCAACTGTCACTTCTTCTCCTGAAATATTTCCAGTGGCTTCCCACAACTTTGCCTCAATTAACCCTTCAAATATTTTGTAACACACCTCCCCACTTACTCTATCTTACATGTCTGATGGATAGCCTCAACTTCTAAGAGTAATAAGAATCTCCTATTCTTACTCATGTTGAACCCCTTATTTACAATGTCCCGCTTTATATCTCGACTGAATCAAGTCCTCCCCAATGACAAAGGCCCTAAGCTAAATTACCTCCTAATTTAGGCCTTGTCAGATATGCCCAGTCAGAAATATTCTTACTTCCCTGAATTCCTGCTCCCATACATCTCAATTCATAGTTATTATATAGCATTTAGGACTGCCTGCCAGCTCAATTACCCTGACTTGGACACTGTTCTGGTTTGAAGCTGTTATGTACCCTAGAAAGCTTATTTTTTAATCTAATCTTGTGGGGGCAGACCTATTGTTGAGTAGGACCTTCTGATTAAGTTGTTTCCATGGAGCTGTGACCCACCCAATGGTGGTGGGACATTTTGATTAGGTTGTTTCCATGGAGATGTGGCCCTACCCATTCAAGGTGACTCTTAATCCGCTTACTGGAGTCCTTTAAAAGAGACATTTTGGAGAGAAAAACAGATGCTTGGAGTGGCAGACAGAAAAGCACCTCGGAAGATGCTAGGCTAAGGGATGAAATCCAGAGTCTGCCCCAGAGAAGTTAAGAAAGGACCCACAGGTGCTCAGAGAGAGAAAGCCAATGGAATCAGAAGCTGAATTCAATGAACCAGGAACAAGGACCAGCAGATGCCAGTCAAGTGCCTTCCCAGCTGACACGAGGTGTTCTAGATGCCAGCAGCCCTTCCTCCAAGGAGGTATCATCTTGTCAATGTCTTAAATTTGGATGTTCTCATGGCCTTAGAATTGTAAACTTATAACAATAAATCTGCTTTATAAAAGTCTATCCATTTTTGTATATTGCATTCAAACAGCTTTAGCAAACTGTAACAGACACTTCTAACTACCCAACTCAACAACTCAGCACATATGCAACAGCCAACATCCACCGGTAACTAAACCAGGCTTCTAGTCCTATCCCCACATCCCAATTCCCATATGTGCAAACTATAACTTTATAACTTTTGCCTAATTCTGAATTCATGGTTGAGACCCTAGTATCAGTCCTGCCTCTGGCCCTCGAGTTTGTTTCTCTGATTTTTGAAGGCCCCACACTGGTACCTATAGAAAAGTTGCCCTTACAGAATATGACACTAGAGTGTTCAAGTGGCCTTCTGACTGGTAGGGGGGATAAAGCTCCTTTCCCAATGGGGACTTCAGCCTATTCCCTGTCAGCATGCCTCACCTCTCCCCAACAGATAACAAGATAGAAACTTAGACTTATGAACCTCTGTCCTAATACAGCATCTAAAACCTAATACATGTTCAATAATGTTTGCCAAACTTGGGCACATTCCCTGAGACCAGATGAAGCATATACTTAATATACTTTCCCTATCCATTTGAGTTTCATCAAATGGGTGAGAATGCAGGGTAAATGATGGTGTTAAATGAAGAGGAAAAAATTAATATTTATCGAGTACCTTCTAGCTGCCAGGTGTTTAAGTACTAAGTGCTTACTATATTTCATCATATTTTAACTTCACCAAGATAGAAAGAGGCAGATATATAGATGACGATAGATAGGGAGATAGAGAGATAGGGAGATAGATAAAGATGATAGAGAGAGGGCATATTACCGTTTACAGATAAGGAAACTGTATTGGGACAGGCTAAGCAAGCAATACATCTAGGATTCAAACGCAATTCTGACTCCAAAGCCAGCCAACTTTTCATTACCCACTCTATCCATTCAGTTCCCTGTCCCTACAATCGTCTCACTCTAAACTGGAAAAGTTCTAATCTTCCAGAAAAGTGCTATTTAGTGTGTATGACCACTCTCAAGTCTTTGTCATTATAGGCTGGAAGAACCTATAGAAGTTTATAGTTCTAAGGCCATGAAATTGTCCAAAGTAAGGGGCCAACAAGCACTCCCACGTTTCAGCGAAAGCCAACCTTCTTCCATGGGCACTAAATCAGCTCCAAAGAGGAGAGCTGAAAATGTGCACTCATAATGCTTAAATCCAAATGGAAGCTAAATATTAAATATTTTATCCCTTTATTTCTCTGTAGAAGATTACGATGATGAATGGTGATAGAGAGCCTACTTGATAAAAAGGCTTTATTTTCATTTCCCAAATAATAAATGTCAGGGTGCCTAACTCAGCTTTCTATCATCTCTACCCACCACAAACCTGCATCCTGCGGGAGTGGGGGGACTACCTGCAGGTCACGAAAATGTGGCAGAACCAGATCATTACAGACATAAGAGGTTTCTTTATAGCTTGCTTCTTTTGGTCCAGGGCTCAGGTGTGTTTCTCACAGAAGCCAAAGAGACCAGAAAGCGTCTGGGACTTAAGATGCTCCACTGATCATGATACTGGAGGTTTTTGTGGAAAGAATAGTCGAGTTCTGCTCTTAGCCTTTCACGGTACCATCTAAGTCAAAACTCTGCAATCACAGATTCAGAGAACACTGTGCTTTAGAGACCACCTTGTCCAAATTCCTCATTTAACAGGCTAGAAAAAGGTAGCCTAGAGAGGAAACTGCAACTAACCAGTAGCAGGGCTGGTAGACTGAAGAACTAAGAAAAACACACGATTTTGGAGTTTTACAGTTAGAACCCATATCCCAGCTCCACTATTTACCAGCTGTGTAGCTTTAGCAAATACCTAGCCTCTCTCACACTCAGGATACAAAATGGTACTGGCAATACCTGCCAAGATTACTTTAGAGCTATTGTAAAAAATAATTTTTTTGCATGAATGCATTGTGCATAAAATAGCATAGGCATTGTGAAGACAATATTCTGTATAAATAAAAACTGCTATTATTTGAACCTAGGTCTTATATCTTCTAATACAATATCCACTGGGTATGCAATGGAATCACCAGTGTTGATGCTAATCATAATAAAGATTAAACTACCTGCTCTCCAGGCACTTAAATGTCATGCATATGACTGGCACCTCCCGACAGCCTGATAAAACAGATTTAATTATCCCCATTCTACAGATGCTGAAAATTAGGCAGAGACAGACCAAATAAATTGTCCAGAGTCAAACCCAGGGTGGACAATCTGATGCCTCAACCTGCAGTCTGTACACTATGTTACTCACCCACAACTTTAGGTCACCATAGCATCTAATCATAACTGGCTTATGGAACTGGGTTATCTATGAAAAAACATTTTCAGATACCAGAATTTATAAAATGACCGATTCTCCTCTCTGTTGCCTTTAGCACTGATTGGGAAGGGAAGGAGCCAGTGTAATTATAAGGACTTATGTGCCAGACAGGTGGAAACTGCAGGCTTTTCCAGGATATAGACTGGATATAAAAGGTCACCTGCCCTTATATCCAACTGATGCCAAATTATATCAAATAATAGTTGGACTGATGTGAATTCTTCACTGCTTTTAAAAATATTGAGATAGAAGCTTATTGCAGCTTCCCCTGGAAACTTTCTACTTTCTTTCAGGTAATTTATTTATGACACTTTACTGGCCTTGCTGTCAATAGATGCAAGTAGACACTTCAGTGTCATCCTTCACTGTGTTTGCTGCAAAATGCCCTTTATTATTAGTAGAGAAAGGTGTTTTTCTGTCTTTGAGCCAGTGATGTACAACTCTCCTACAGTCTGTGACTCCTTACACTTGTCTAATTTTGTGACCACAAAATTAAAGGAAATTAGAATTACTTTGTTAATCTGTAGAGGCAACCTTTGAGATAATTAAGGCATGCTAAAAGTATAAGCAAACCAGAAAGCTGGTTCTGGGCCTACCTGGCAGTATGAATCCATCATCCATTCAATTCTGCACCTTTTATGTACTAGGCAGTTGCTAACATGGTGCAGGCAGGGTTAAATCTACCTTCAGCTGCCTAAGTGCTAAATCAGGGACTTGGGCAAGAGCACAAAAGCACAAATCATTGGCCAGGAGTAAAAAAAAAAAAAAAAAAAAAATCAATGGGGTTCCATGGTGGATTAGGAAGAATCAAGTAAAGATTTGAGCAGCATGCTTGGGAGGAAAAAGGAGGAAAGAAGATAGCAGCTGCTGTGTTGTGGTATGAGGGGACATTTCCGAATCTAGTTATGCAAGTTCTCAGATTATATAGCATGGGGTCTAATAAATGAGGTATGCAGAACCAAAAGGCTTTACTCTTAGGCACACACAGGTTCTAATCCCTACTATCTGGCAAGTCTGTAAATCTCTCTGAACCTCAGTTCTCTCATCTGTAAAAGGCAGACAATAATATATTAGAGTTATTTTTATGCTTAAACGAAATGACAGAAGTACATGCACCAATGAATGCTGATTTCCCTTGCCCTCCCCTGTTTGACTGGAAAACACATCTCCTGGACATAAAGCAGCAAGGGTATTTTCTCTTAAATCCCTCTTCTCCCTTTTGAGCCTTGACTTTCCCAAAGAGACATGATCATAGAATTTCAGAGCTGAAAGAAATCTTAAAGAAAAATACTCAATGTATTGTAGCCATAAAAGCTTGGAGATCATCTAGCCCAGTTCTCTCATGTTTTAGGCCCAAAAATAAAGAGAATTTTCAATCACAGGCAAGTTAATACTCAAATCAGAATGGCAGGGTTGGAAGGGGTGAGTCACTGGTATGAGTTTCACAATAAGCTCTTGCTTTGTGATACCAGTCATGCTACTTAACCTCTCTGAGTCTCAGTTTCCTCAGAAAAAAAAAAAAAATGCACAGGATTATTGCATAGATTGAATCTGGTGGTATATGTAAAGCATTCAGCATAAAACATGACAGAGTTCAGTAAATAGTGGCTATTAAATTAGACTATCATAATTTTACAGACTATTAAATTGAAGGAAGAGAAAGCAGAGGAAAGAAGTCACATCTGCTAAATGCCCCCTATAAATAAGGTGCTGACATAGGAACTTAAACTTCCAAGTAGGCATCAGTGTCACATTTTCTGATTGAGGAGACTGAGGCTCATCATGATATAAGAACTTGCTTCTAGTACTTGTTGGATTCTCATTCTCCATACTTCCACAGCTGCCAGGGCTGGGCAGAATAAAATTTGCCTTGAAGGAGGTGTTCTGAAAACCTGATCAGCATCCATTCAACCTCTGAAGCCTGCAGTTTCGGTACCAAAGAATGACAGAAAGAAAAAAAACCTGAACAAATGAGTAGCTAACCTGAATTTATCTCCCAAAATATCAGATACCAAGTGTTCTGCAACTTTCCTTCTTTCCAAAATGGGCAAAGAGCACAGTAGGTGGCTCACTTTAATATTGCATGGCAAAGCGATAGTGACTCACCAGATCCTACATCTGTGTCACCAACAAAGCCTGACAAAGTTGAATAACAAATGAAACTGTGTATGCCGAGATACCTTTATTTTATTCTGTTTTATTTTATCTTCTGCCTCCTCCTGGCTGATTTCCTCCAGCCACATTCTGCTTTCGTAACTGTCCCATGTAGGATGATGCTACCTGCCTACCTTTTGGCAAAAGCAAACATATGCCAAATTCCTAAATGCCAAATTCAAGGAGCAAAACATTACTCTCAGAGTTTAAAGAGCCTGTCTGCTTGCTACAAAGCAGAGGAACTTGATGGCCTGGAAAGATCTCAACAAATATAACCCTAATGCCTAGGTTAGATACAGGTTTGTTCCTCTTCCTACATGTTTCCAGTTTCTGGAGGGAAATTCCATAACAGTGATCAGCACACCAGAAAGCACTTGTTTTTTCTGCAAATGCTACCTCTGCCTACTGAGGTAGATAGTCTACCCATGGCCCATGCAATTAGCAGAAGTGAATAATGTTAAGGTCACTTGTGGCACTTGTTCCTCAATCTTCTTACCATTTCATGAACTAGCACAGGGATAGCAGAGGAAGAAATCTGTTCTGTTTCTTCAGAACAAGAAGGAAAATATGACACAATTCTGAACTTTATGTCTCATAGTACCCTTCCTCCTAGCAGATGAAGTTGCATTACATCAAACCTTCAGTACAAGAGAGTAAGAGCGTTACCTTAGAGATCATCTCTTTTAAACTCCATTTCTGGAAAGTAAGCCCCACCAAACTCCATAGAGCCATGTTTAAGGATTGTTTTATTAGCAAGGAAATATCACCTTTGGGACAGACAGGATCCCCTTCAACCTCAATTATCTAAACATATAAGGTAAGCATAACAACTGAAGCAAATTGTTAAAAATTTCATTGGTCAGCCTCCAGGGAAATGCCATTGGACATCAAAGGTGTGATGGAAAAAACTGTGAATTACAAGTCAAAAGATTTGATCTCTGTGCCCAGAGCTGAAACTTAACTAACTTCATGTGGCTTGATTACCATTTGCTTTCTCTGCATCCCAATCAGTTTCCTTCTCAATAAACAGGGACCGCCTAAGAAGAGATATTTAATGAGCACCTACTCACTACACATATGTCACAATGTTCCATTCAATTTGATCCTCACCCAAATCCTTGGGGTAAGCATTTTTCCCCCATTTTAAAGCTGGGAAAAAGAGATGCTCTAGGGTGGGCCACGGTGGCTCAGTGGCAGAGTTCATGCCTGTGATGCCAGAGACCCGGGTTCGATTCCCGGTGCCTGCCTATGCAAAAAAAAAAAAGAGAGAGAGAAGCTCTAACTTGTGAAGTAGCTTTCTCCAGCTATTTAGGTATCAGAACTAGAATTTAAATCAAGTAAGTTTGACCACAAACCTAGCCTTCTTCCGCTGTTAACATGCTTGGCATGTCCTTCTTCCAGGGCTATTGCAAGTAACAAGGAAAAGGAGTATATGCGGAATATACTTTGGAAAATTTAAAGTTCTATACATATGTATGGTTTTGGTAACAAATAATAACCTGGACAAGGGAGGAGAGTAAAATTGGAAAATTGGATATCCTTTCCTCAAAGAAGAAGAATCAAAGGGAATTAGCCTTCTCTCTCCCTTCCATCCTTTTGTTCTGACCTTATTTTGAACATTTTTCTTTCCTTACAAGTCCCTGGTCTCTCAGGCACACGTTCAGATGTATCCTGGCCAGCTCATCACAATGCATGCACACGGAACAGGATGATGGGAGTAAGTGAGCCCATCCTCTGCAAATGCTCGATGCAGGAAGAGCCAAGCCGAGCACGACCAAGCTCGTCCCTTTCCTCAAGATGCTCCACACCTCCTCCGGCACCCATATCATAGACTGTGAGAAAGGCAGCCAGTCACTTACAAATGCTAGATGCTCACTCAATTCAAGGGCTTTTGAGGTCACCAGTTCTAGATAGTAGTAAATAAGACAAACAGATTAAAATCAATTGTCATGAGCAGGATGGGGGCATCATAAGGGAAGCTATTTAATTTTAAAGTATAACTATTAAAGTAAAGTTAGCGTGGGCATGTGTGCGTTTAAACAAGGCAAGTCTATGTCCAGTAGGGACTGGAATTAGCAGCATTTGTGCATATCCAGAGAAGCGCCTGAAAATTTTGCTGGTGGTGTTTTCCCATACTATGAAAAACAAAGTTGCTTGTCTGAACTGAGAGAGCAGGAACATAAGGCTTAGAACAGTCTGTTATCACAGTGAACTTCCACCTTCTCTTGTCTTTCTATGTCTTACCAAATTCAAGGCCCTTTTTGTCAATAAAGAATACCCTCTCATTAGGGCAGATCACAGATCTAAAGTTTGGTCTAAAAACTACTAGGGAATTTGCATTACTGAGAAGAGTCACCTCTATGTCAGGCATCCATGAATCCAAGTCGCATAGAAACAGCATTCAGAAAACACTTTTTATGAAACAGAAGTTCAAATACCAAAGAAGAAAATACCATATTTCCAGACCTTTTTTTGGTTGTTGTTGTTGTTTAAAAAAGGAAGAAAACTATGCAGCTCTAAGAGTATAAAATCATCTTTCTGAAACACACTGTCCCCCAAGGGACGAGATTTACAATAGCTGCGATCAGTTTTTGAGCTGACCAGACATTGTGGTAAACATATTACTTGAACGACCCCATTTAATCCTCACAATTATTCTAAGGGATCATAATGATCATTATAATCTCCATTTTACCGCTGGAGGGCGGGGGAACAAAACAGGATCAGAGAGGTGGGATAACTTGCCCAGGGTCACAGAGCTAATACTGACAGTGCCTAAGTCCTCCTTCTCCGCAGGTAGCTAACCCAGAGGTGTGCACAGCAGGGCAGCAAAGGGCTTCTCCCGGCGCCTCCTGGGTTCTCAATTTCACAACCAGGGGGTGGAGAAAAGACAGGCTGGGGACTGGCTCTTAAAGGAAACGTCTGAAGTTTGCTTTTATGTTTGTGCTTTTTTTTAAAACTCAGCCTTCTTGTTCCCTCACAGAACTCAGAAGTAGGAAGGGACCACAGGATTCATGAAGCCACCCCTTGCAAAATGCGGGGTATCCCACCTCCTACACGGTCACCAGCTAAGCTTCACCAGAACTGGGAAGAGAAGTGGGAGGCCAACACAAGATCACCGGCGCTCAGGAGCCCCTCACCTCCGCCGCGTCTTCGCCTGGCGCGGGACGGACACCTTGGGCAGAGGCATCTTTCAGAGAAAACAGGTCAGGGGAAGAGAGCGAGGCTGCAGGCAGCTCCTACCCGGGCTGTCACGGATCCAGTCGGGGAGCGACGTGACACCGAGTGGGCTGCTGAAATACAATGCCCTTTTCTATTCCCACTGCTTACAACAGTGCTCTAGAGAAACCAAGAAGTGGGGGAGAACGGAGTAGATCCCTAAAAGGGCTGGGAGACGCGGGCAGCAACGCGCAGCCCTCCCACCTCCACTGCATTACTTAAACCCCTACAAAATGTAGATGGGGCTCTGCACAGCCAGGGTTCGAGTCTTGACCTTAGCACTAACTGGCTGTGTGATCTAAGCCAGCCGCTGCCTCGCTTGTGCCTCAGTTTCTCCTCTGTAAAACAGGAGGGTTGAATGAGACGATCTTTAAGAATCCTTCTGCCCTGATATTCTGCTACTGGGTGATTCCTAAGAGACCGCATGGCAGCGCGAAACTCACCTTTCTCGAGAAGCACAGAGGGTGCAGCGAAGGCAGAGAGGATGGATGCTGAGTGGCCCCGCACTACTTCTTTCAGCGCGTCTGTCCAAAGCAAGAACCCAGGGGCCCCTAACCCGCCGAGTCCTCCCTTCTGAGCCTTTTACTTTCCGCCGCACTTTCTTTTTCCTCCTTCTGGGCTCCTCCTCTTGTACGGCGCGATTGGCCGCCGCCGCGCGGCTGGTGCTCCACCCGCTTTCTCGGTTCTTGAGCCTCTGGCACTCCGGGCTTCCCGGAGCCGCGATCACTGGGCGGCACTGAAGGCAACTCCGCCCGCCGCGAGGTGGAGCCGCGCCGGCAGGACTGCAGGAGGGCTCGAGGCTGCGCTCCGCCGCTTCCGCGCCCTGCCTCTGCCTGGGCGGGCTTGCGAGCGCAGAGAAAGGAGAGCTTCTGCGCTGCGGCTGGACACCCAGTTGGGCGCTCTGGGAAGATACGTACCCCCACTATACACTATATGTACCCCATGCACACGTACGCGTATGCAAGATCATGGTCTCACAGTCGAGGTCTATGCCACCCTGTCTTTTCTTTCTGTCTCTATGTATTTAGTTCTCACGCTGCATGATCGTGAACCAGTTCAGGTTACGTGATTTGCGCTCCCCCCGAGTGCCCAGCACAGAGTACAACAGCAGGAAATAGACGCGATCCCCGCAGTCCGGGGCTCCTGATCAGCTGGCAGTACCTATCATCGGACCAAACAACGGGTCATCATGGCAGGACTGGGACAAAGTAGGCACTCAGGACATGAAGGCTGAGTAAGTGAACGAATGAAATAGCTAATAAGGTATGGAAAGAAATGATCTGGAAAGAATTGCCTCCTTTTCATTCATTCCCATTTCTCCAGGTTTCTGCCAGAGCCCTCAGCTGGTCTCTCCCACTCTAGATTACCACTGGAATCATCATCCCGAGAAGCTTTGTCATGGCTTCCATTAAACCACTGCCTTGCTCAAGACCTTCTGTTTCTCCCTATTGGTAGTCCATCATGATTTCTTCCTGACTCTCAAGGCCTTTTATGACCTGTGCCCATTTTCGGGACTCCCTGACAAAGGCAGTCTATCAAGGTGGGCTTTCCTCCTCACACATGCCTTGCGCATTGCCACCGCAAGGCTCTTCTCTCACCGCTCGAGTGAAGCTAATGGAATTTTACTCATTTATCCAAGAAACGGAGCTCCAGAGAAAGCAATGAAGGAGGGGAAAGCATAATGGGAAAGAAGGAAAGGGCCTGGGTGAGTGGGGAGGACAGGTGAACTAGCAGGTCCAATTCCTGAACAACTGCTGAAGGTGTACAGAAGTAAAGCTCAGGCAGGGCCCCACCCCTAGTGGAGCTTAACTTCCCGAGATGAAATAGTAAAACAGAAGCCACAGCCACATCACGTCACCTATTGGAGACACTTATGAAAATTAATCTGAAGTAATTATTATTAATTACTTTAGTACCTGGCAGTAATAGGTTCTCAGAACGCTTTCACTGAACTGAAATGGAAATAATCCAAAAGAAGGGAAAAAAAGCTGCCTGCCTGAAGCAGAAATGAAACAGTTCTTTGATTTATTATTCATTATTAAACATATTGAGGGTACTGAATTTATTTTTTTCTTGTATAAAGCAGTTATCAAACTTGTGTATAGTGCTTACGATGTAGCAGGCAAAAGCATAAGAAATGTGCACATTAACTCATTTAATCCTCAGAATCACCCATAGGGTACTATTTTTAACTCCAATTTTATAATGAGATGCAGAGAAGTAAAGTAACTTGACCAAGCCCTACAAGTGAAGGCAAGATGAGAACCAAGGCAGTTAGTTTCACTCTTTTAATCACCCATTGGATAGTCTCATCTACTACCTAGCAGCCATACTCGGTACTAGGCAGATGGTGGTGAGTCACAGTTAAACCAGAGGTGGGCCTGGGTTTTGAGGGGCTCCTCATAGCTAAGTGGGCATTACAGACATCTAGACAAATAGTGTATTGTGATTTGAGGACAACATAAATGGTTGGGAATGAAAATTATTAAATGATGCTGTATATTCACACAATGGAGTATTTGTTATCATAATTAAAATGTTATGAAAAGATGTCTGCAAAGGAAAAGGCTTACAAGATCATAAATGCAGTTGTATGGAAGTTGTAGAGATATATGGACAGTAATTGAAAGGAATATGGAAAAATGTTAATGTGTTAAGATTATGGGAGTATAGATATATTCTTTCCTTTTCTGCTTTTTTGTTTGTTTGTTTGGTATGCTGTATGGCAGGGTCACATTTCATTATTTTTCCATGTGAGTATCCTGTTATTGCAGGATCATTTGTTGAATTTTTGTTTGTTTGTTTGTTTTTTGGGAAGTGCATGGACTGGAAATTGAACCCAGATCTTCTGCATGGCAAACAAGACTTCTACCACTGAACTACCCTTGCACCACCTACTCTTTCCTTTTCAAACTTGCTTTAATGTCAAAATGATACTGTAACAATTAAGAAAAACATTTCAACCCCTACCTATTGAGCGTTCATCACATACTGGGCATTCAATGAATAACAGTTGCCTGAATGAATAAATGAATGAGGTTGCAAATTTATTAGAATCAATGCCTAACAGTGCAGGATGTATAGGAGATGCTCAATAAAATATTTAATTGATTGAAACATTTCAAAAAGCACTAATACTCTCTTTCCCCTTTGTTCTTGTTTGCTAGCTGCTGGAATGCAATATGCCAGAAACAATGTCTTTTAAAAGGGGGAATTTATTAAGTTGCAACTTTACAATTCTGAGGCCATGAAAATGTCCCAATTAAAGCAAGTGTATAAAAATGTCCAAATCGAGGCACCAACAAGAAGTTATCTTCACTTAAGAAAGACCAACAAAGTTCAGGGTTTCTCTCTTAACTGGAAAAGCACATGGCAAACATGACAAACATGGCAACATCTGCTAGCTTTCTTTCCAGGCTTCTTGTTTCATGAAGCTCCCCCAAGGGCATTTTCATTCTTCATCTCCAAAGGTCTTTGGCTGCGTGAGCTCTCATGGTTCCTGTGGCTCTCGGGACTCTGAAGGTTTTACCAAAATGGTTCCCTTTTAAAGGGCTCCAGTAAGCAAACCCACCTTCAGTGGGTAGAGACACACCTCCATGGAAATCATCTAATCCAAAGTTACCACCAACAGTCGGGTGGGTCACAGATCTGTGGAGATGATCTAATCAAGTTTCCAACCTCCAGTACTGAATAGGTATTAAAAGAAACAGCTGCCTCCACAAGATGGATCAGGATTAAAATATGACTTTTCTAGGGCACATAATCCTTTCAAACAGGCACACCCTTCTACTACCCTCTACCTCTTTTCTTTATGTTTTATCTTTAATCATTTTGCCATAGCTATGAGATCTGATGGATTTTGGTAGTCCCTCGAATTCAATTTTATCAGACTTTTGTCCCCCACACTCCATTGCCAAGGTCTCTAATGACCTCCACCTGGTCAAATTCAATAATTAACTCTCAGTCGTCATTTTATTCAATCCTTTAGCAGCTTCAGACACTGTTGTTAAGTTGCCATTTTGAAGTTTCACTTAACTCCTTGTTTTCCATCTATCTCATGACAGTACCTTATCAGAGGAAGGTTCCTCTTTCTCTTTGTGACCTCCAAGGTTAGAATGTTCCAAAACTTAGGGTCGAGATGCTTATATTCCATCCCAAGGGGATCTTATCCAGGCATAGCTTTCTAGAACATTTGCATGATAATGACTTACAAATTTAAATCTATAGCCTGGACCTCTTCCCTGAACCCTAGACTCCATAAACCCTTTTAGCTCCTTGATATCACCTCTTAAATTGTCTCAGATACATCACAATCTCTACATGTTTAAAATAAAACTCTTTATTTCCACCCCTCCAGTTTTCCCAGCTCTGTAAAAAAAAAAAAAAAAAAAAAACACCATCTTTTACCCAGGTACTCAAGCCAAAAAGTTGGAGTCACTATTGATTCCTCTCTTTCCCTCATTTCTCATATGCAATCCAACACTAAGCCTTCTATTTCCTTTACATGCAAAACACATACTGAATCTGACCACTATCTTGATCCACATGAAGTGCTATATGAATATTAGTTATTATTTTTCCTGGTACTATTATATCATCCTTTGCTCTCAAGCATTCAATAATTTCTCATCATGATTAGAAAAAGTTCCAGAGTCTTTACTGCAGCTTACAGGCCCCTATGTGATCAGGCACCACATTTATTTCTTTCAATCTCACACTGTTTGCCTCTCCCTGTGGCCCAAACAGGCTTACATGTTCCCATTTTAGAGCTCTTGCCACTCCCTCTGTTTGGAATGCTCTTCCCCCATGGCTCACTCCCCGTTTCATTCATGTCTCTGCTCAAACATCACTTCTTCACATAAGCCTTTCTTGATAACCATATCAAATGTCACCCCTTTTATTCCCTATCTTAGTTATGTTAGATGCGAATGTATTCATTTTTGGAGTGCCTCTTTCACTGGAATGTAAGCTCCGTGAGGGTAATATGGTGCTTCCCTAACAAATGGACAGTACTTTGTACATTTGTAGTTGTTCAATGAGCATTTGTTGAATTATAAATCCAGCCCAAAACTCTCACGGTTAAACAGAGACCTGAAGATAGTAAGTTATCAATTTGTTGCTCTTCTCTCCTTTAATTTACAATTTTGGGGGAAGGCAGAATTATTGGAAGAGAAATCAAACAATAAATGTCTTTTCTTGGCTAGGTGCAGGTTAAAGAAAGTACAGTATAGAGACATTTCCCTTTGAGTTTTTGGAAGGAAGTCAAAAAGTAGGACTAGGCCAAGAGAAAAGAAATGTGAAAAAAAGCCTAAATTAATTATGCCACATTCCACATTCTTTTATGTTTCCACCTTTTACCTGCTGGCCTTTTTTCTTCCATCTCCACCTGGCCCCACAGCTGTTTCCTAGCTGCCCAAGCCTTCAGGCGGTACTCAATCATGTCTCACTCCACCGCAGGGAGCCCATGTTGCCAAGTCATTGCTCTCTCTTCCTCCCTTCCTCCTCTATCCTTGACAGAAGTCCCTCTCAGCTCAGCTCATTCATCTAGGCAGAGGAAAATACATGAAGTTAACAAAGTTACATTAAGGAGGAGCTGACTAAGAGCTCAACCCAACTTGACAGAGGTATATGATCTTTTGCCCACATATATTTAACTATTGAAATACAAGTGGTTTGGGGGAGGCATGTTGGCTGTGCAGTAGAAGACTCCTCAGCCTGGCAGGCTATATGGCATGCAGTCTTGGAAGAAGGGAGGGGAAAGGGGAGCTTCTGGATCTCACCTAGAACTCTCTTTGCATGGGGTGGCGTGAGCCCCGTGAGTGGGGGTTACTCTCCCTTGGTGGTCAGTAGATTCTCCCATAGGACACCTGTATTTGAACAATCAGAATCCCATTCCCTGAGTTGCTTCTGCTTTTAAACTGTCTTCCCCTCCCCTGGAATGCTTGTCTTCATGGTGATGTTCCTCCAGTGCCACCACAGGGGCACATCTAGATCAGTGACAGGGTGACAGGAAAAGGCATGTATTGCAAAAGACAGCCTGAGTCTTCCTGGCCTATGGCCTAAAGCTCCTGGAGACTGTTAGAAAAGACCTAATGTCTCTCCTCACTTTTCTCCTTCCAAACAGAAGCTTTGAAGCAAAGGTCAAGATTTTAATAATGTCTTGGAGGATGCTTATTATGCAATGTTGACACTTCACTAGAGCAGGAAATTTAAAGACAAGAACTTTACATGCAAAAAAGGAGAAATTTACCTTTATGGTTCTAACTTGGCCTTGCAAGTAGCTAACACATTTGCCAGCTTCCAGCCTACAAAATCTAATCTAAATGGAAGGCATGGTCTTTCTATCTTTCTATAGATGCTATCAGCTGTATCATCCCATAAATCAAACCATGGCAATATTTTTTAGTCCCAATCTAAATTAGTCACCATCTGGTGAGTAACAGCCAGTGATCTCCAGTTAAAATATGCTAATATTTGCTTGTTCATTCAACAATATGAAAGGGCTATGCCATTTGGCCTTTTTTTTTCTGCTCCACAAGGGGAAATTGAATGATATTTGAGCTTGGAGGCACTTGTAGTATTATTCATCTCCAAAGTAGAATTTTTAAGTAGTCACCTGGGATTCAGAGACTGTATGGGATTCTCTCTCTTTGCCACTAGCATTGAAAAATGTGTTTTATCTTTCATTCATTCATTTATTCAAACATGTGTTGAACATTTTCTCTGAACAGGCATCGTGAGCAAAGCTGAGACAGGGATGACATGGTTCCTTTATTATAGGCAAGAGAAGAAAAGATACAGTGTCTACACAGATTATACAATAGAAGGTCGAACGAATATATCCTGTCAGTGAGCAATTATTATGTGGTAAGACCTTCAAACACATATTCTTTCTAAATGTTACGATAGCCTTAAGCAATAAAGATAGTTTTCTTTTATGATGTGAGGTGAGAAAACAGAGTCAGAAAAGCTGACTTGCCAAAAGTCACACAGCTAGATAATGTTAAAGCTCATACCAAAACCCACGTCTAGCAGATCCTAAAGTTCACACTTTTCCTATACAAGACTAAGGTTCACAAGAAAGTTCAAATAAAATGCCTTGGAAGAATTGAGGATGGAAAACTATACTATTTGGTGGGAATTATGGAGAGAAACAGAGGGATTGGAAGGAGAGGTAGACTTGGGATTTATGGGAATAAAGGGGAAAAGGAATGAGAACATTACAGACAAGGAAAGAGCATTCATTCATCCATTCAACTGTCATTCAATGTATAAGCAAAGTAATTGCTAGGTGTTGTAATAAGTGCTTTTGGAAAGCTAACACAATACACTCTATGAGCCCAGAGCAGGTATTTCATGTGATACCAAAGGGTGGGAAGGGCAAAGAAGTGTGATTCTGGCTGGAGAATATGTGAAAGGTGGTGGGAGAAAAAGCTGGAAAACTATACTTGGATCAGGCATTGGAAAAAGGTGTGGGGGGAGTAACACATCTTACTCACTAGAGAGCAAGAACTGTGACTTTTTTGCCTTTATATCCCAGATTGGTGCCTGGCATAAAAAATGTTTGAACAACTAAATTAACTAGTGATTCCTACTAAGAGCCAGATGCTCTTTAAGCCTACCACTGTTTACAAAGATTGTATTAAGTTTTCATCACATTACCTCCATAAGGTAGGCACTTATTTTTCCAAACAGAAGAGGTACGAGAAATTTCTGCTGCTCAGAGAAGTAATACAACTTATACAACATCACAGAGCTAGGGAGACATAAAGCTAGGTTTTAAAGTTTGACCAGATCCTCTCACTTTTTTTTCCTGTTTCTGGCCTGCTCTAGATGCCAGGACAAGGAGAAGTTATGTTGTTGTTGTTGTTGTTGCTGTTTTATTAAAGTGAAAATTTCTTTGAAGTGTAACATGGATACAATTGTAATTGGCATCCAGACTAAGACACAATTCATTATAGGCTACGGTATGCTAGTTAGTTAGTGAGTGAGTGAGTTAGTTAGTTAGTTAATATGTTAGTCACTGATACCTTCATTTCTGTTACTCTGTAGTCTTTATTCATGGGAGTCATTTGTGGGATCCATTCATGGGAATTCATGTGATATTGAGTCATAACCTGCCTGGAAAATGAAGGAGTGAGTGATGGATAGCTTCTCTTTGGGAAACAAGCATACTCCCTCAAGCCAGAAAGTTACCTTCGTTAAACAACAGCACCAGAGGCATACCTTGGGACGAGACGATTCTATCTGGGGTGAATCTTGCTGCATCTGAATCCCAGATAGCACAAAGAGAAACATCAGTAAGATTTTGGTATCAGTTTTTTTTAAATGATCTGAGAGTAACATACTGCTTTGTTGCATTTCTGAACTGTGGTCTGTAAAATTTAAAGTGGTCAGGCAGGTGGCCCACATCCAGAACTCTGAAAAAGCTGGCAGGGAGGTCAGAAACAGAGTAGCACACATCACTGGCGTTCGGTGACCTGGGTTCCATTATAGATTTGGCCAGTCACTCTCTGGATGATCTTGACAGAGTCACTTCTGCTCTCTGAGATTCTGGTTCCTCACCTTTAAAACGGTCATGGATTAACAATATTGTACTAGAATAGCAGTCATCAGCCTTTACTAAGCATCAAAATTGCCCATATATTTTTTGCTGTTTTGTTTTATTGTTTGGGTTGTTTTGTACTTAATAATTAGAGATGCCCAGATCCAATATTTTACCAATGTGAGTTGTAGGTTTTGTATGAGATTCACTCCAGAGGTAATTCTAAAGACAGAAATTTGAGATAGAGAATGACTGAACTAGATGATTCCTCAATTCTCTTCTAGGGCTACATTTCTAAGACCATATATTAGCTTGAACACAAATTTGGCAAATTTCCGAAATGTGCACTTAATCTGACTCCAAGAAAAATGGCATACAAACTGTATATCTAAAGTGTATTTCTCTGGCCCCACATTTTTTATTACAAGAGATAATTAAATTTCAAATGCCTTTGGTAGAGTATGCACAGATATAGTGATTGAATATTATCTGAAGTCCACAGGAAGGAGGAACAATTAAAAGATTATTTGAGTATGTTTGTATTTATTCATTAACCTCAAATGAACTATAGTATTAGTTGCCTTCTTAAAACATGCTATGATATTCAGATAGGTTATCACATGAAAATAAAGCTTTAAAAAGTCAGAGAAAAGAACAATCAGTACATTTAAAATCCTACGTTGTGTCCCATAGGAAAAACAAAGTAAACGTTAAGTTAAATATCTAGTATGAAAGCTTTAAGAACTATGCAAACATGCATTTCCATACTGTGGAATACAAGATGACTTCCAGCTGGAAGAGCACAGAAGGCTTTGTGGAGATAGTATTTGAGATCAGTCTTGAACAGTGGATAGGACGAGTCTATCAAGAAGAAAGGGAGGTAGGAGCACTCAAGCAGTAGAACCACCACGGACAAGGGCATATGGCATATTTCCACACACACAACGAGAACGTAGGAAATGGTCCAGTTTCCTTGCCTGTGATCTGTATCCCCTGCCCCTGAGAACAGGTGGAGATAAGATAGGAAAGGCAGGTTAGAGACCAGGTCGTGACAAGCCTGGTAAGGTTAAGGCATGCTCAAGGATATGAGTTGCTTATGGACACACAGGTAATAAAAGAGGGGTTAGACTGGAATTCAAATGGCCTGGTCTGTTGTCTAAAGCTCCTTTAACAGTCCCCACCTACTTAAATGCAGTTGGTAGGGTCACGCAAAAATATCCACGCCAAACCCACTATTTAAAGATCCCCAAACTTTCCTAGAAGAGCCTAAGTGATTGGAAGTAGAATTCTTTAGAAGTGAAAGGCAGAAGTGACATTTACAATGACTTTCCCCTTGCAGCTTCAAGGCCTTCTCCAGAGTAGACATGGCAACACCTACGTACTTATCCTTGCAAAACAGCAGAATGCGTGGGGATGGCATCAGGAAGCACAGAAGGTATTGCCTTAGAAACTGCACAGGGAATTTAAAATTGACGGAAAGCAATTACCCACGTTGGAATTTGTCCAAGGTCTCAAGATTTAATATCGCCGCTTATCCTGGGTCCTTGTAAAGACCCTCTGTGGTCAGAGACCTTAATTTTATGGGTCCTGTAAAATTCATGGGAGAGCGCTGCTCAGCTGCATCCCCTGCCTCCCCAACCAGAACCCCTTATTTGGCCACAGGACTTCCAATATGGCTTTTATTGGTGCTACTGCTACCAAGACACTTTCATTGCCCCTGAAGGCCATTTTATTTATCGGCGTGATGTTTCCAAAAGATGCATTTCCCTCTACCAATATGTTCAGCTGGCCATGTAATAGCATAGGCTGACATTTTGGTGACCACTTAGAAGAGCAGCAGATTGTGTAAATTCCAGAGTGCCAGTGTGTCAGTTGTGATACCTTGAAAATATTTCAGCAAGCTGATCCTGCTTTATAAAATCATAGAAAATATACAAGCATAGAAAATATAGCAGGAAGTAGAATCTAATGTCACATTTGGAAAATCAGAGAGATTTAATTAATTACACACATACACATACATTTATATATACACATATGTATTTTCTTTACAAGAAAAGCTAAAAAGTAACTAAAATACAAAACATGTATAGGGAAATATTTCAGAATAACTGAAAAATTAAGAGAAAAATTCCAATAGTTAAATAGGCAAATATGTGATAAAACTATTAATAGATAAGGGAATATAGTTAGGCCAAAGATACATAGAATAATGTCTTTCAACTTCACTAGTAATCAACAAAATGCAAATGTAAGCAATAAGGAATATTTTTACACTTATTATTAAAAAAAGTTTTATCCAAATTTTGCTAATGTAATTTTAGGATTCCTGGTCTGTTGCTAAATTTAAAAGGCACAACTCTTTGAAGAAGCAATTTGGCAATTAAAGTCAAGATCTTCAAAATATTAGGCTCTGTAAACCAGAAATTTCAATCCCAGAAAGTTACCTAAAGAAATAATTAATCCTAATTTTCAGAAAGTAGGTGAATGATTTAGTCAATTTAAGACATCACCTAATAGAATCTTATGCTGCCATTAGAAATTATGATTATATATAGCATACAAAATTCTTATGATATTAAAATTTAAAACACAGAATCCCAAACCCCTCTATTAAAATCACCATATGAAGAGGGGAGGGTGTAAGGGTAGTTTAGTGGTAAAATTCTCCCTGCCATGTGGGAGACCCGATTCAATTCCCAGTACGTGCACTTCCCAAAAAACAAATGAGCAAGCAAACAACAAACAAAACAAACAAACAAAAATTCAACAAATGATGCTGCAATAACAGTATGCTCACATAGAAAAAGAATGAAATACAGCATACAAAAACAAACAAACAAAATCACCATATGACCCAGAAATTCCACTAGGAATATCTCAAAAAATAAAAATAGATTATTAAATACTTATACATGAATTTCCATAGCAGCCTTATTTGCAAAAGCCAAAACATTTGGAAAGAAACCAAATGCCCATCAACAGATGAATGGATAAGTGAAATGTGGTATGTACATACAGAGAATATTATTCAACCATAAAAAGGAATTATTCCATACTACAACATGGATGAATCTTGAAGACATTATGCTAAGTAAAAGAAGCCAGGCACCAAGGGTAATATATTGCATGATTCCATTTATATGAAATACCCAAATTACGTAAATTAGTAGAAACAAAGAGCAGATTGGAGGTTGCCAGAGTTTGGAGTGAGGGAGAAATAGGGAGTTACTGTTTAATGGGCATGGAGTTGCTTTCGGTGTGATGAAAATATTTTGGAACTAGATAGAGCTGGTGGTTGCAAGGCATTATGTATGTATTAAATGCCAATGGATTGTAAACTTTAATATGGTTGATTTTATGTTATATGAATTTCACCTCAATTAAAAAAAATTAAACCCTGTATTTATAACCATCTAGACAAATATAAACATGAAAAGAAGTGATGTGTTAGCATGGTAGCCCTGTGTGTAAAATTTGTAATGTTTTATTTATTACTCTACAATAGTGTTAATTGTATAATAAAATCGGTACCACTCTCCCCCAAAGGAGGTTCCAATACCTTTTCTCTTGTGGGAAAGGATTAAAAATATCTGTTCTCCTTACTTCCCACCCAGCCCCCGCCTCCATGGAAAAGTGAACAAATAGTAATTTGTTACATATAGAAAATCTCTATAGAGTGAAGAACCGAAACAAACTACTTAGGCTGGGGTAAAAGCGAAGGGACAAAGGCAAAGCAATGAACCGGAATTTAAACCACAAGATACAGAAAATCCTTAGGATACAAGGAAATTGAGAATCTTATTTAGCATCTTATGTTTTAGAATTTATAATTTGTGATTTATTTTAGTATTATTATTATTAATGTTTTCATGCTAAAAATTTTTTTTCTTTTCAGTATATGGTTTTATGAAGCTGATACTCTTCCTTTGTGGATATTTTAAAAGTTCATACCTAATACTGCAAAAGCAATTTTCCATTGGAATGTATCTCCAATATTATAATGGACAACCACAAAAGAATATGAGATGGAATATACTCTCTGCAATAAGTAACTTTTAGAGGATAGCAAAGGCGCTTTAAAGTGTTTATTGATTCAATAGATGCACACTTGTATTTTCTTCACTAATTTATGGTAACTGACACTTAGATATGTCAGGTATCTCTGAGATGTTCTTTAACCTGCCTAAATTTCTCTAACTGTGAAACTAAGGAAAGTGCCCTCATCCTCTTTGCAATAGTCAAATATTCTGTGAAGGTAAAAAAAATATATATGAAAACACCAGATATGAGACATTAACATTTAAATGAAGCAGGCTATTGGATATAAGTTTCCCACAGATGTGAGTACGTGCAAAACATTCTGAGAGAGGGAAACCACAGAAAATGAGGGAGGAAAGAACAGCTCCCATCTGTCCCCACCATCCTTGGCCAGATTTTCCTACTCTTCACCCATAATCTGACTTGAGTTGGATTTTCAACTTTCTGGCTCTATGCTATCTGGCTTCATTATGTTTCAATGGTTATATACGTGAAAAACTGGGATAGAAAGACCTCTATCTCAAAAGGTAAGTTATTGCGAGAATTACATGAGGTAATGCATTTTAAGTGCCTCTGGCACCTTATACATGGACAGGAATTAAAATTTCTATGTTCAGGTTAAATGGACTTAACCTGAATTCTTGTCTCCTGCCCCGGAGCAACCATATATACCTTAAGTGCCCGATAATCATTCTTTAACTCCACAACGTGTAATGCAATTCCTTACGTGTGATAGGTATCTGATATACATTCATTGACTAACACATTCAATAAACACTTTTTGATCAATCAACACTGAAGCAGGAGATATATGGTTTTAAAATTCTGAGACGTTTGGGGTGCCAGGTTCAGAGAAGATGGGACGTCAGCTCCTACATTACTATTTAAGAAGAGGAAAAAGTCCTTCCCTGGCATCATTTTAGTAGTTACTATTTTTAAAATTGTATGCACTTTAGTACACTTCATAAAGCATTATCATCTATAACTTGATTCTCAAAACAATCATCTAAGAAAGCTAAAAGCAGTAATTAGTATTCCCAATTTTAAATGAAGCCCAAATTAGAGGATGTAATTTACCCAGAGACATATTTATAGTAAATGTTAACAAAGGGACCTGAATCTAGAGTTACTTCACTAGATTTTTTTTTTTTTTTTACAGTGCTGTTTTGGGGTTAGTCTTAGCCTCTCTATCTCAAGTCCTTATACCACCTCTCCAGTCTTGACTTTATTTGCTTATATTCAGGTATCGCAAGACTAGTTGATATCTTCATTACTTAGCTTCATAGTATTTAGCTCTGAGCCTCTACCTAATATTGTACTGAGATTTGATTAGACAGGTCGATTTCTCCATCAAGAAAGACACAAAAAGACAATTTTATTAAAATTACTGTAATTATCATTGCTATTTGATATGGGCTATCCACTGATGCTTTTCATATTCCATTCATATTAAATCATCATCATTTTTTCAAGCTCTTTACCTTTGAAGATCCTCAACTCAGAGCTAAGTTTTCAAAAGAACCTCAGTGTAAAATGAGTGGGTGAAATTGTCTTGTCTGCAAACTAATTAAATGAAACTGGCATCACAGAAGAGACTGACAGAATCTTTCCCGGGCATCAACGGCAGTTGTCTAACATGAGCATGAGTGCCTTGTGGTTTGGTTTCATCAGACCAGTTCTGCTGATACAAGCTGATATCTTGTCACCTAAGAAGTCCGTATGTGTTAAGCAACATTAAATTATGTAGCTGTCTTTCCCATCCCATTGGCGTGACTTACTATATGTTATAGGAAGGATTATCCAAGACTGACTGACAGCAGGATGCAGGGATACAGAAACAGCACACTATAATCCACATGCACCTTTAATACTTGCCTTGCATGCCTTCTCATGCCTTTAGCCAATCAGTCACTGTTTACCGTGCATCTGCTGTCTACCAAGTATTGCATCAGGCATTATGGAGAAGGATGTTCTCAATCAGACCCACTTCCCATCTTCAACAAATTTATGGAATTGCAGAGGGGGTGAAAATACACACGCAAAAATATCAAAGAAGGAAAATAGGATGATAGCCATAGACAGTCAGAGAGGGCAAAGGAGTTCAGAGACGTAAAAACAAATTCATTCTAATTGCTTCCATTTGGGAAACTGTCTCCCCCATGCATATCTTAGTTTTAAACAATTCTGTAAAAACCTAACATCCCACACTTTCACACTTTATTTTATGTTGGTTTTTCCTGACATAATCACCGTAAAAATACAAAGGTGCCTTTTTGCTTCTCTCACTCTTACTCTCTGCTTCAAAGAGAAAGGGATTTGTTCTGCTCATTAAGTGATTTTAAATGTTATGTTTTATTTTCTGCTAATGGAAGTCCTGGCATCACGGTAGTCAAATTTCAAAGGAGATTGAAAAAGGGGATCTTGTCCATTTGTCTGGACTCCAGCTCCTGACTTCTGACTTAGGACCATCTCTGACAAAGGACAACGGAAGAGAGAAAACATCTGACAACAAAGAGTGCAGCCCATTACTGAGAGAGTTTTAAAGGTCGGACTGCAAGTAACCTACCCTTACATGTGAATTTCACAATGACTGAAGAACAAATGTTCTAAAGAGATTAGCTAGATAAAATGACTATTATAAACGCACCATTTATGTATGTCAAGACAAACGGAGTAGAGTAAGAAACATTGTTTTTTTTTTTTTCTGAATTTCCTTGAGGTATGGCAGAGAAAATTAATTTGAGACTAGAGAATAGGAAGGGAGAGTTATAAATTTGGAATTTGACATATAAGGCACGCTTATACAATGTGCCAAGTCTGAAATAAAAATGTGTTAGAAAATCCCAAGTCCTTCTGAAGAAGTCTCTTCCCTGAAAAATTTTATGCCAGTCAGGCCTTTTTGTACCTCCTTTTTCTTTTTTGTTGTTTCTGTTTCTGTGTTGTGAATACATTGAGCATGATCAGATCATTATCACCATCTTCATCATAAATAAGTATATAATATGTGGGTATAATTTTTTTTCTGGATTATGCATAAGCTAACATATAAACACTTTAAATTCTACAGCCACAGGGGGAAAATTTTAAAGAGCCCAGTAAAATTAAACAATATCATTTATGTGCATATATTCACATATATATGACATGTATAAAGAGGGCAGATATACATTTACGGTGATGATTTTTTCATACAACTACATGTATACACAAGCACACATTCACACCCCACCCCCACCCCCAGGCAGTGCTCTTGATATATGTATATGTAAATTTTTATAGATGTTATATATTTATATAAGACACAAAGATAGACATACTACACTTTCTGTAGCACGTTAACCATCTGCTTTAGAAGTTCTCATATATTCCCTTCAATTAGATTTCATAGTGAGCATGTCTTTCCCATTGGAACCAGGCAAACCCATGTCTTTATTTCTACTCAGCATGTGGTACCTAGTACCCAGGATACTGTAGGCACTTAGTAAATAATGTTTGAATTAGACCAGATTGAATGGTAAACACTACAAATCTGAATTAAATCAACCTAGTACTGATATGATTTATAACAAAGGCATAATGAGGCAGGGTTTAAATTTATAATCAAAATGATTCAATAGTGAAATATTATGAGATTCATAAAACCTGGGTATGGATTTCAGCTCTGCCACTAAATACCTGTATGTTTGGGGGTGATTTAACATCTGAAGACAGTACTTTTGAAAAAAAAGTTTTGAAAACTCAAATGAAATAACATGTATGGGCAACTTGTATATATTAAGCAGTTGATATACATTGGTTTCTTTTCTCTTTTTGATTCTGACCAAATTTTAACTGTTCAATATTTGGAAGTAACAGTGTTATTCTTTGTGAATATAAAGATACAGCTCCTCCCCCATTTAGAGGAATATTAAATGCTTTAAGAATATTACGTTTCTATTAGTTCGGTTATATTATCCATTTTTTTATTCAGCAAACAAATATTTTCCACTGTAATGGGTAACCATGAGGTATTTGTTTGTATCCAGGTGTTGAAGATGGGCAAGGCTGAAATGGCATCCTGGAGACTGAGTTCTAGACTAGTCTATTTGACCATGGACAAATCATGTTTCCACTCTCTCAGCCCCAATTCCACGATTTTTTAAATGAGGAAATTCTGAGAGTTCTGTGATGTAGGAAAAAAAAAGCTCCTCCTGCTTATTGGAATTTGGGGGAAAAACAGATTAAAAAAGAAAAGATTTAAGACTTATTTACCCTAGTTGAAGAATGGAGTCATTCTTTTGAATTTCCTCTGATCATAAAAGTATTAATAATTGAAGCACAGCTGTATTCAAAGAAGTATCCTACAGTTAAGTGTCCACCTGTGATTATGCCTACTTCATAGTTGGTGTTATTATTGCTTCGAACAATGACAGTTAATATTATTCTCATATCCTTTCTCTGGGCAGCCCATCCATTTTAACCACTTGCTGAGAGCTTCCTGTGTGTCAGCTGCTTTGGTGCTATGGGGACTGCACAAAATAAGACAGACACTGTCCCTGTTGTCAAGCTGTTCACAGCCTAGTGAGAGACAGAAAGGGACACACAGACAGCTAAAGAAGAATAAAATAAGGTCTCTAATTAGGGCATGAGAAGGTGGGGAGTATTGAGCGGAGAGTGATTAATTCTGACTGGGGAGAAATGCTTAGCAATTTTAAAATAAATGAACTGCGAGTTTCCGTACACAGTTCTCAGGACGATTCCTTTCTTCAAAAGTAATAGCATTTTAGAATGAAGCAAATTTACGTCTTGCAATACTACTCATATAAAGGTTCTATGATAAAGTACTGGATCCCATCTGCCTTGGGGAAAGAGTCTGATGCAGTTAGGGGATTCTGGCCCTAACAGCCCTATCCATTACTCTTACTTCCAATTCATATTCATTCATTCATTCAGCAAATATTTATGGAGTGACGCCTCTAAGCCAGGTACAAAGAGGTTCTGGGTGTTGGGGATATATAATTAATAAAACTGTCAGAAGTCACTGCTGCTCCTTGGAAAAAATGACTGATTCTAGGAATGGGGCAGCAAGCATACAAAATAAGCCTCAAGCATTTTGTAGTGCCAAAAATGAAGGATGTTCTAAAAAATATAAAATAAACCACATTGATGAGGATACCCCAAAGAGGCAAAATAGCTCCCCCTGACCAAACCTGGAGCAATTAGAGCAACAAAATAATAAAGGAATATTGGATTAGAACTCAAAATATAAAATAGCCATTAGTGTCTTACAGAGATAAATCAATAATTAAATAAATTAAGAAATGGGGAGAAGAGGCAAATCTCCTACACAGAAGATTTCCAAATAATTTATGCCGATACTCTGCTCTAAAGGAGTGGGAATATAACTCCTCACTCCTTAAGTGTGGGCTGTACATAGTAACTTCCTTACAAGAACAGCAGTTACAAGGACAGCAGTTTGGAAAGGGGAGTAAAAAGAATAACTTTATGGGGAGAAGATAAAAAACACTTCCTCAGCCACGTGATCCACATCAACATCAACAATTGCAAATCAGGTTAATAGTATATACCCTTGCAACAGTGTGATGCAAAAGGTACTTTACACTCTGGGGTCTACATTTCCCAAACCCATAATCGCAGTGTATTCATGAAAAAATATCAGATAAATTCCAATAGAGAGGCATCCTACAAAAACCTGAGCAATATTCCTCAAGACTATCAAGGACAACAAAAATAAGGCAAGTCCAAGAAACTGTCACAGCCGAGGGAAACCTAAGAAGACATGACAACTAAATGTAAAGTGGGATCTTGGATGTCATCCTGCTACAGATAAATTTATCTACATTAGATAAAAATGAATGAAATCTGAAGGCACTATCGATTTTAGTTAATAATAATGTATTAGTATGGGTTCATTAATTGTAATACATTAACATACTAATGCCAGATGTTAATAATAAAGGGAAACTGTGTGTAAGCTATGTGGCAACGCTCTGTACTATCTTCTGTATTTTTCTGTAAATACAAAACTGTTTGGGGGGAATTATTATGTAATGGGTACAGAGTTTCTGATAAGGTTTTGGAAATTACAGTGTAAATGGTTGCACATCAAGGTTAATATAATTAATGCCACTGAATTGCACACTTAAAAATAGTTAAAATGACAAAATGTATGTTTGATATCTTTTATCACAATAAAATTTTAAAAACTGTTCTAAAAACAAGTCTATTTTTAAAAATCCCTCTCTTAATGGAGTTTACTGATGTCTGTACAACAAATGGTAGAAGATATAGTATGCTAGATAAGACAAATCCCAGGGAGAATAAAGCAGGAAAAGAATAGAGAAGCATGGAGGAAGTGAATTTTATACAGTGTGGTCAGAGAAGGTGACATTAGAACAGTCTTAAGTGAGGCAAGGCAGTGACTCAAGTCGCTTCTGGAGAAAGGGATTCCAAGCAAATGGGATAGTACAAAAGCCCGAAGCAGAAGCTGACTCCTCATGTGTGGCTGTGTGGAGAGAGCAAGACGAAGAGTAGTAGGTGACATTAGAAAGGGAAATAACGGGAGAGATCATGTATGGCTTTCAGCCACCATAAAGAATTTGTCTTTTACACAGTGAGATGGGATGCTGGTGGATTCTGAGCACAGGCATGGCATGATCTGATCTTTATTTTAATGGGATCATCTTGAGTGCCGCATGGATCAGGAGCCCAGGCATGAGACTATTACAGTAATCCAGGTGAGACCAGATGGCAATTTGGTCTAGAGATGTAGACGTAGGATTGGTGAAAGGTGGTTTATTCCGAACGTATTTAGAAAGTAGAACCAACAGCAGAGTGCTGGCTGTTTGAATGAAGGGTGAGGGGGAGACTCCAAGGAATAATTGGAAGGATGGAGTAACCGTTGAGCAAATCTTGGAAGATTGTGCAAAGAGCCAGTTTGTGGTAGGAGAAAATCAGAAATTCATCATCAAGTTTCTTTGCTTCTACCTCCTAAATATATCTCAGATTTGCCTTTTTTGTCTCTATTTTCCCTGCCTCCCACTTCATCAGCACTCTCTCCTTCTCTTTCCTGGACCATAGTGATAGCCTCCATTCTTGTCCTCCTACAACCACGTCTCCTCCTGAAACTGAGTATGAGCTTTTAAAAATACGAATTGCATCAAATCACTCCTCTGCCTAAAGTCTTCCAAAGGATTACTATTCACTCACAATAGCTAAAATTCAAATCCCTGTTTATAAATGCCAATCTCATTTCTCTTCTCCAACTCCAATCCATTCTGCTTTTCTCACTTCCTTGGGGCAAGCTCTTTCCTGCCCCCTACCCCTTCCTGGGGGCATTTGCATAAACTGTTCCTTAGGCCTGGAGTATACTTCAAGCAACTCCTGCCTTCCCATTCTTAGCATCTCAGACACAGAAAGCTCTCCTCTGTCCACCTATTTAGGAAGCCTCCTCCCTCCTTGTTATTCGTTCTTGGCACGTGTTTATTTCTTTCATTGTCCTTATCATGATTTATCAGTTGGATGTTTTTTGTCTATTTCTCTGTCTCTCTTTCCATCTCTTTATAAGTTCTTTGAAATCAAGGGTCAAGTTTGCTTAATTCAATAAATTTATTCCAATTGCCTAATGCAGTGCTATAAACAGTGTAGGTGCTCACTGAATATTTGATGAATAAATGGATTGATATGTTTTTCCTGTTATTTCATCAATACATTTTTTTTTTTGGTACAGATCATTGGCCTCAGTCCTACACCACCGCATAGATACCTAACTATTGAGTTCATAGACAAACACTGGTAAATGCTTAATCTGCACAAGTTGCTTTGTAGCAAATTTCAGTGGTAGAATCCTGAGCAGGCCTCTATTCTGCTCAAGTGGAGTAAAAATAGGCACTGCCTAGCAACCAGTATTTTGTATTGAGCTCTCTCCTCTGAGAAAGGCAGAGCTATGCTAGGGCTAAAACGGTAAGGGAGTTTAGGAACTGGTAAGTATATTAAACAATTAGCGAAAAAGGCTTTTAAGAAAAGCCTGCACACACTTGCTCCAGATAGAACAAAAACATGACATGTTGATGATGGAAGGATCCCCTTTTACAGGAAACCTTGGCATCTCCAAAATTAGGTAGAGCACTCAGGCCATATTACAGATACGTTCTTCACATAAACCAAAATAGACTTATTGAGCGTAAATAAATCTTCTCTATCCCTCCTGTTTATCTTGACATACTGTTCTTATTACCACAATCACAAACTAGAAAAATAAAGTTAAAAACAAACCAAAAGATATTTTTGGTTTGTGAGTTTGGAGCTTTGGTCTTGGTTTTGATGTTTAGTTTTAACCTATCAGGCAGAGCAGCTTGGCCTCGATTTTGTTTCTTCTGTTGCATCTTTGTACAACTTTGGGTGAATCACTTTTGCTCTTAATGGAAGGAGTTTCGGTGACCTCCACAGTCCCTTTTAGATCTAAAGGTGATTGTATCATTTTTTTGGTTAAGATTTAGCTTCCAGAAGTAACTCTGAACAAGCAATTTGTAAAAATGTAATGACATCTAGAGACATAGAATGAATAAAATACATCTTCATTTTTAACACCAGGTACTTCCACTTATACATTTTATATAATTCATGAAACAACCTTTTGAGGAAGATGTATCCCTATTTGCACGCTACAGAAAACTAAAGCTCAGGAAAGTAGCATGTATAGTTTCAAATCATACAGATGTAGTAATTACTAAGTAATTTTAATACTTTAATTTTGATTTTCTGATTCCTAAGTATAGAGAACTTCCCCCTCAACAGAGCTGACTTCCAGTAAAATGACAAAAGTTAGTTGTGTCAGTTATCAATTTATTGATCTCAGTTCCAAATGCACCTTTAAATACATACTCCTGATAAACAACAGAATTGCTTTAAGTATTACTCCTTTAAAGTGAACACCACATTAAGCCTTCTCAGTAGAAGGTGTTGGATGGACATGACAGGAGGATGCTTCCTGAGCAGTGCTGGGACCAGTGATGTGTGTGTGAGAACATCTGGGGAAACATTCCACAACCATGGGCCCAGAACTCAGTCCCTCCGTGAACTTGCAGCTTCTGCCTGGTGATGGCCTTTCCACGACCAGTGCAGATGCCCTAGACAAGCTCCAGTTGCCTGCGGCCTGGAGAGTCAGACACTGAGCAGTGGTTCCATCTGCAAGCCCCACTCTTCTAGCATGACTGGCCATGCTCTGAAGGACTTTTGTGCCCAAGAACATCCAGACTCCTACTGGTTGCCTACAAAAGTTGGTTATTGATTCCCTGCTCTGCCTGAACTCCAGAGGGCTACCTGTTATGCACCTAGAAATTTAAGACCAGCTCTAGTCTGCTTAAACTAGTCAACCTCTCTGTTATCTGAGAGTGTGAACATACTTTCTCCAATGAGGGCTGAATCCCTTAAGAGTTTGTCTTTCCTTGGACACTCCTTTACTCCTTGAGTAGATACAGAGTTTCCTTATATCTTACCGTTACTCTTCTATTATATTTAATACTTCTTTATATTCAACTTTCCCTGTTTAATTTACTATATAGTTTCTATCTCTTGATTGGAACCAGACTGCCACTTCAGTGGAATTAAATTTACAATAGATCCCACCCAGAATATTTGTTAAAGGGAGTGAATCTCTCAATCTTAATGAAAAAGTAACATCTTGGAGAAGATATCACAATTTGGAAAGGACAATTTTCATTAAACATTGGTTCCAGGCTCATCCTCATTGATTTAATGCATTAAGGAGGAAGTATTGTCAAAGTCAGAGATGTAGAAACTCTAACGAGGGATGGAGAAGCAATTTGCATCATTGAAAAATATATATTCACTTTCGGTTCCAAATATCTGTATCTTCTCCCCCTTTCTTTAATACTGTGATGCCATTTTGGAATTAAAAGAGAAGGGTAGGAAATAGAAATGCAATTGAGAATGAAATTGACTTCAGTCAATCCTTAGGAAGAGTTTGTTCAGACAGCTCTATCCCTTAGGAGTCTGCAGAGCATCTACTTCAACCTGGAGGGAAGTCTGTTGTGTGGCAACACAGGAATCTGACTTGTCCTTAATTAGGTTAAATATTTTGCTAGTGGATTAAAACAAAGGGGAAGATAAACTTTTAGACAGCATTTTCTAGAAGGAATAACAAATACAAAAGTACAAAATAAAGAATCAGAAAGATGTATATAGGATTGAGGCAAAACACCATAATTTAACAGAGCTAAAAGCAAGTTGAGTTTTCAGTTGATTTATACTTCAAGACAAGTCACTAAAATTTTACAGCTCTCCAAAAGAGAGGAGGTTTACTATTTTCTCAACAAGAAGTTATGTGCATTGCCTGTCTTTACTGATTTCTCTTGGTAAAAGTGGAGCCCATAATGAATTTTTAACAAGATTCATAAATATAGAGGATTCGTCTGATCTTGCTTTCTCTAAGCAGTTCTTAAGGATCAGACATGGGATATCTGACATAAATCTGGTCAATTCAGTTTAAAATAAAAGCAAATTAAATGAATGAGAAATAAATCAAGGAAGATGTTAGCTGCAAAAGAATAACTTATTTGATTCAATTTCTCAGTTTCCAAATATCCATATGGATAACTTATGCAGTATTTCTGCAGATAATTGGGATAGGTTTATGGAAGCTATAAGCAGACATTATCAATCCATCACTGAAAAGGAGCTACCAATACATGTACCTCAGATAGCCAAATTAGAATTTTATAATAAATTATAATAATTAATAATAGCATAATAGTAAAAATGTGTAATAATTATTTAGAGCATCCCACTTGCCAGATACTATAGTAAGCATTTTACTTATTGTAGGCAATTAAACAACTTGTTAAGTTTATACAGTTGAAAATTAGGGGACTGTTGAATTTGAATCCTGATACATTGACTCCAGAGCCAGTTTTTTGCATTACCAGATGTTCTGGTTTGCAAGCTGCTGGAATGCGGTATATCAGAAACAGAACGGCTTCTAAAAAGGGGAATTTAATAAGTTGTAAGTTTACAGTTCTAAGGCTTTGAAAAATGTCCAAATTAAAGCAAAGTATAGAAATGTACAGTCTAAGGCATCCAGGGAAAAGACAACTTGGTTCAATAAGGCCGATGCTGTTCAGAGTTTCTATCTCAATTGGAAAAGCACATGGCGAGCATGGCAATGTCTGCTAGCTTTCTCTCCAGGCTTCTTGTTTCATGAAGCTCCCCCAGGAGCGTTTTTCTTCTTCAGCTTCAAAGTTCTCTGGCTGTGTGGGCTCTAAAGCTTTTTCCAAAATGGTTCCCTCTTGAAGGGCTCCAGTTAGGTAACCCCACCTTGAATGGTGGAGACACATCTGCATGGGAAAAATCTAATCAAAAGTTACCACCCAGCCATATTGAATGAGGATTAAAGAGCATGGCTTTTCTGGGGTCCACAACAGATTCAAATTGGCACATCAGAGTTAAAAGGAGTCCTGAAGATCATTTAGTCCACTCTCGATTTTGTAGGAGAAAGAGGCCTGAAAGGAGAAAATTGTATAAAATGAGATCACAGAATCAAAATTCACACCTATTTGTCCTCTTTGTTTGTTGTTTCCCATCACACCAAGCTTATTAAGGATATTAGATTCTCTTTGGTGATGCAGAATGTGTGTTTCTGAGTGCGTATGTGGAGAGGGGCAGTGTTTAAATTAATTTAAATGCAGAGAATAGTATTAATAATGTTCAGATATGGATAATCAGTGCAGTACATATTTACTAAATCAATCACATATAATTTTTACCCTCAAGGATTTATATTATAGTAGGGGAAATTTCCATGTCTATACACTAATATAATATAGGGCAGCCTTGTTTATGTCCATAAGATAATTTTTTTAGGAGAGGTGTGCATTGAGTAATTAACTGATGTCTGCATTTGATTATATGTTTCATGGTGGTTAAGCCCTGAGTCTTTGGATTCACTATACTCCCTGAGTTTGAGTCCTAAATATGCTACTTGTTAATAGGGTGACCTTGGACAGGTTGTAATTTGTTGAGCTTCAGTGAGTTTTTCTTTAAATGGATTTGGGACAATAAGAGTTACTGCCCCATGGGGTAGAATTAAACTAGTCCTGAAGGAGGAAGGAAGGGAGGGAGGGAAAAGGGCAAAATGTTAAAGGGTATAGAGGGGATACTAATTAATTTCATTGAGTGATATAGTCCTTGTTGGCTTCAGGAAAATCATGAAAGTTATCTGAACTAAGCTTTGAAGACTTCAAAGAGCTTCTATATATGTAGTAGCATAATTTATTCAATTTTAATTGTCTTATAAGAAATGTATATGAATGAAAAGCTAATTTAAAACTTTCCTTTTGACCTCCCTTTCCACTACTCTGGAAGGATAGGTAAAATGTTATATTCTAAAGTCCACGACAGAGATCACCAATTTCTAGCCTGTGGGCAGATTTGGCTGCAGACATGTTCTGACTGATCCACGAAAGGTTTTTTGATATGTCAAGTTATTTGGAAACCTTTTAAAAGTCAAGAAATTTTGCATAAAAGCTGGCATCTCCAGTGTCTTCAGCCCTGAGAGGGATAGCCATGAATGACTAAGGTCCAAAACCCACTTTTCAAATTTTCTGAACTCCACAAGCCTTCTGGATTCCTACATGACCCAAAAGGATGCAAGAAGCCTCTATGATGCTCTAAAAGTAATGGCTGAGATCAAATTTCCTCACATTCCTTGTGGTTCCATAAATATTTTATGGATGATCTTCTTGGCACCTGAGCAAAAACGCAACCTTTTTCATGTGCATAGAAGAAGGTAGAGGAGGACATTCTAGTTTAAAAGAAAAGGCAACAATTTGACATGTGCTCCAGGTATGATAAATAGGTGAAGTATAGCTATGTGGGGTGGGGGTGAGGGCAGTAGTGAAGGAATGAAGTAGGAAATGTAAAAGGAAGATTGTAGTTCCATTATATAAGATCTTGAATGCCAAACTAATGAATGTCTATTATGTTCTTTTCCTTTCTTTTTCCTTTTCCAGAAAAAAAGTTTCAAAAATATTTAAGCACATATAATGACCTTAACAAAAACTAAAATAAAAGAAAAAGAATTCAACCACAATCTTTTCAATTAGATGTTTTTTCCCATATCCCTCTCAAATTCTTGTCCATATTAGTCACAATCTTTAATAGTTTTCTAAAATACCTTTGTAAGAGAGAAATATTTTGAATAAGTATTTGCTCCCACAACTATCTCTCAGTCAAAATGATCAAAATGACCAAAACGACCCTTGAGCTGGTTTGAAGCTTTTATGTACCCCAGAAAAACCATGTTCTTTTAATCCTAATTCAGTCACATGGGGGCAGACCTATTGTCTGGGTTGGACCCAGATTAGATTCTTTCCACAGACATGTGGCCTCGCCCATTCAAGGTGGTCTTAATTAGTTTACTGGGGTCCTTAAAAGACCCCACAGAGACAGCGTTAGAGCCAACACAGAGAGCAGAAAAACAAAACCAGAACACAGACATTTGGAGATGCTAAGCTAAGAAATGAAATCCAGAATTTGCCCTGGAGAAGCCAAGTAAGGACCCACAGATGCTTAAAGAGAGAGCTGTTTGAAACCAGAAACCAGGAGAAAAGGGCAGCAGATGTCTCCCTGTGCCTTCCCATGTGGCAGAGAAGCCCCAGATGCCAGCTGTTTTCCTCTGAAAAAGTATCCTCTTGTTGGTGCCTTAATCTTGGCATTTTAATGGTCTCAGAACTGTAAACTTGTGACTTAATAAATCCCCTTTACCAAAGCCAACCCATTTCTGGTATGTTGCATTCTGGCAGTCTTAGTAAGCCAAAACAAACTTGGAGGTGGCTGAAATTATATTTGCTTTGGAGCCAGCTGAGGCTTTGATTCTCATATCCCCACACTAACACAAGATGGAGCTAAAACCCACGTCTTATGCCTTTTGGTCCTGGGTCTTTCTAACATTCCCCAATCACCACAAGATTCATTCAGTCTTGGTGCTCTGGACCCTATAGATACAAAAAGCCTTAGCTATATAGAGCTAATGAGAACCGGCTGCCATAGAGCCAGGTCTGTCTATCAGAAGGATGCAGGTGGTCAGCAGGGTGGCGGGGCTAGGAAGTGATCAACTGCAACTGCAAGCCCAATCAGCTAGGAAGGAGAGATACAGTATAAATGAGAGCTGCTCAGGAGTCCCAGGGGGCAGGAAGAGAGGCAATTGTGTCAAAGGTGCCAGATTACTAAGAAAACTAAGGTCTATGAAGGAGGGTCTACAAAGAGTAAGAAGGGGTTGATGCCCACAGCCTCCTGGGCATGTTAGGAAGACAGGGATTGGAAAGGTGATTCCAGGAAAAAGCTAGAGACAGAGTATTTTAAACTACAATGCTTCTCAAAATTTCAGGTACCTATGAATTACCTGGTGTCTGGGGTGGGGCCTGAGATTATGCCTTTCTAACCAACGCTCAAGTGTCACAGGTGCTGATGGTCCTCTGCTGAGTAGCAAAGCTCTAAAGCAAAAACAGAAAGTCAGAACTGATTAGCTGCCAGGAGCCCTACAGCTGCCTTTGGTGAAGACCCATCCTAAATATGCCAAGTTTGACTAACAGGTGGGGATTGTATAACCTCTGCTACGTGGAAAGTGAAGCTGAATGATCTCAACACAAGCTAAGCCTGACCCATGTCTCCAGGCACTGTTCAATGGTGAATGTGATAGAGAAGACTTCCAATTCTGTAAACAAGAACTCATCAGAGACCCACAAGCCATGCAGAGCTTTTCTGAAGTAATAATTTGATACATAAATGCTTTTTTCAAAAGGCTTGTCGAAAATCACAGGGAGCCATTTTAGCTCTGTCCTAGGTCAGTAGGAGATAATAACTACTAGATTTTCATTGTTTTAAAACTGGCAGTAAATTTGGGAACATAGCTCAACTTGTGTAGCTTGCCCAAGAGAGCCGAAAATAGGACTCGCCAGCAGAGGATGTCATCTGCTGTATTTGAGATTAAAACAAAAGCCAGATGGGCACCGAAGACAGAAGAAGAGGTGAGGCAGATGGGAAGTGCCCACCATGGGCTATATAAAATGCAGAGTGAGAAACTTGTTTGTATTTTACCCTTTTGACTAAAAGGAAGTTAGGGAAGTATTCACTTTGAATGAAATGAGCAGAGTCTGCATGGCATCTAAATAGTATGATTTTGAGGGTGCTGGGAAGTTCCTAAATACTTCCACCTTTGGGAAATTGTGGAGCATGAAATATTTACCCACAGATGCATATTTCTAAGTGATGCAATGAGAACATTAAGGCAATCCTAAAAGAACCATCAACTACCATAATAATAACAAAGCAAATCTGTAGATTACTGCTATAAGGACCTAAAGAGTTCACCTGGGCAGCCATTGCATCCTCACTGTGCTCAACTCTGGCCATTTCATAAATGTCCACAGAATGATTCAAGGAAGGGTGAGTGACATGCCCAAGGTCACACAAATGTCAGAAAAAAAAGTTTCTGAAGCAAGGTAGGAAATTCAATTTCACAAAAACTGGGATTTCCCCCTCATACTTAGAGTTTGCAATGCCTTCCCAAACTTTCCCCACACCCGCACCCATGCTTGTTCTTATGCGATATCCATAGGCTCAGGTGGGAGGCAGTGAGTCTCAATGCCATCTGTGCTGCTATGATGCCCTGGTATTTCTACCCTCCACCCCCTAAATCTCATCTCCACCCTTATATTTTCTTCTTTGGAAAAATCTGCCATAGAAGCAGAGAACTGTTTGAATTCATCCCCCTCCCCCTTCCCACTCCCCTTTCATCTCCCCCCACACAAAAACACACAGTTCTCCCTTGAGTCAGTTTGTCAAACCTTTTGTTATTTACCCTTTAGCATCACAAATAAGTCTGGTCTTGCCAACATTAACCACATTGCAGCATTATTTATATAGCAGCAATTGCTTCCTGCATCTGTGATTATAACCTAGAAGAAAGAACTAGAACACTGGCTGGTCTTTCAAGTATTTCCTTTTTGTTTAAGTCATTAATGTTCCAATGTTCGGTACAGGTTTTCTATCATAGCTTTTAGCCACTAAACTAAAGTTACATTAAAGTGATAAATGTTGCTATAAAAATAAGAAACCCCAGATGAGGGATTAATGTGAGATGCCCTTTGAAAAGGATTTAGATTACATGTTTTGAATGTTTTTATTATGAGATTCCTTGAGTATTTTAGCAAGGCACCAGCTTTCAACACTTGTATTCTGGTGTGTCTGTTTAAACAATGTCAGGTCAACTCTTGCTCCATACACACCAAAGATAAATCTTCTCATTAAATGAAGCTGTTTTGGTACTTCCAGATTGAAGCCCATGGTAGGCAAATGATTATGTGACTCTTCTGAACTCAGCATCATTCGTTCAGTCCCCTGCCTTCCTCTTCCAGATCTTTCCCTTTTTTCCCTCCCCCCAGGATCACTTGCTTTCTAACACTAAATGGGTGAAACCCTAGTTTGACATCCTACCATGCAAAGGTGCTTGGCAGAGGATAAATCTTCATTGCTAAGAACTGGGCTACTGTGTCTTCTCCTTAAAACGGGGATGTTTTATGTTAACATTCAGTTGTTCTGGGTCATCCAAGAGTTAATTAAAGGAAAGACCAAGCTTTTTCCCAGCCATATCAGAAATAGACTTATTTCATTTTACTTTTTATACTTGTGAGAAGCTTTTAAACTAAAACTCTCAACCTGTTCCCCAAGTGCCAGCTCTTAAAGTCATTGCATCATAAGACACATGTGCTAATGTATGCTATGAGAAAATTATGTTTCCATTAAGTAGAGTACTGACATTAAATTATTCCATAATGTCACCTTTTGTTAATTGATCTTTTTATCATACCTTTAATTTTACGTCACTATTTAATACTCAAAAACACTTATGATAAGGGATGACATAGGTACAAGAGGGGTCATAGCAACAAGACGCTAAAATTATTCTGTAGTGCTATCGATTTGGTTTACCTAGAGTCATGTTCTCTTAAAGAAAATGTGCTTCCTTTTCAACTGAAGGTAATTAGAAGTCTGTGCAGATCGGCTATTAAATCGAACATCAGAAAGGATATCTGAGCCCAGTTATTCAGTTTCTTTTTTTGCAACACACATCATGCAGAATGATGCAAAAAAATAAGTGGGGAACTCAGAATTGTTGATAGTTCACACCAAAAATGCTTTGAGGTTACCTTTCTGACTCTTTTTTTTATAAATTTTTTAATTGTATATTATAATGTATATACAAAGCAACGAAATGAAAAAGGAATACTTTGCAAAGCACTCTTCAGCAAGTAGTTACAGGATAGATACCAGAGTTTGACATGGGCTACCATTCGATCCTCTCAGATTTTTCCTTCTAACTGCTCCAGAATATTGAGGTTAGAAGTAATAAATATTTTTTTTATCATTACAATTGACTTTTCTTCTTTTTTGTGAAAAGAACATATATACAAAAAAGCAATAAATTTCAAAGCATAGCACCATAATTAGTTGTACAACATATTTCAGAGTTTGACATGGGTTACAATTCCACAATTTTAGTTTTTTACTTCTGGCTGCTCTAAGATACTGGTGGCTAAAAGAGGTATCACTTTAGTGATTCAGCAATCATATTCATTTGTTAAATCCTATCTTCTCTGTACTCTTTGAGTTTCATTTTATCATTAAAGTCTTGATTGAAGAACTGATAGTGTCTTCAAGCTTCTCACCTTTTCTTCTTTATTTCCCTTTTATTTCCTCTTTTGGATGAACTTTTATTCATGTGACTCATCACAACATGATAGGTTATGTGACTTCAAAAACAATTAGAGACACAGGAAAAGGGCTTTGGTCCTTAAAATACCAAAATTCAAAAGTAAATAATGCAGGTCTAATTCAGGGACCATGCACCCCCCCAAAAAAAAGTAAATAATAACGATGATTCAAAGGTCCCTTTTTGTTGATGTCTAATCAGTAAAGTTACCTTTATTGAGCACTCCAATTGAAAACCCTATTAAGTAGGAAAATGGCAAGAATACTGCAGTCTGAGCTTTGCTCCATCTGGATCATCATGCTCAATTTTCCATTTATTTGCCAATCATCAAAAGCATGTATCCACTTACTGTTTTTTAAGATCAACAAAGGCCTCTATTCTAAGTAAACCTTCATTACACAATTACTAGTGCCTGATTTTTACCTTTCCCACTTTTTTTGGTATACTGTATGGTGGAGTTACATTTCATTATTTTTCCATGTACGTATCCTGTTATTGCAGTACCATTTGTTGAATTTTTGTTTGTTGTATTTCATTTGTTTGTTTTGCTTGTTTGTTTATTTTTGGGCAAGTGCATGGACTGGGAACCAAACTCGGGCCTCCCACATGGCAGGTGAGAATTCTACCACTGAATTATCCTTGCACCCCCCTATTTTTCCCATTTTATAAATATTATTATTCCTTACCTTAAAAGAATTTTAAGAGTCCAATAGTTATATAAATTATTTCTCTGCATTAAGATGTAGCCCTTCATGAGGATCTGGAAAACGGAAGCAATTAAAGCCATTCTGCAACCTCTCCTCTGTCGCAACCACACCTCCAGCAGGAAAAGTCTACTGAAGTTAAAGGTACCACATCACTTTATGCTGGTGGGACCCACAGGCAGACAAGTGCTACATAATGGGAAGAACAGAAAAAACACAGAGTCCAGAGGCTTCATAGGAAGGTCTTTCAACCTGCTGGGGAGTCTCACCCTCAGGGAAAACTGATGCAGGTGACTTTTTCCTCCTGAGAGGAGGCCAGTTTGGTCTGGGAAAATCTGACTGGGGTCTATAATACCTAATTAGATGCTCCTAAGGGTGGGGGAAAGTACCATAAAGGCAGGGCAAGAAACAAGAACTGAAAAATTCTGATCTGTTAAACAAAACCTAAAGCTAGATGTCTAGAATAAGGTGAACTGAATGTCAAAGAACAGATAGAGAACAAAATCATCCAGCAAGAAAATTCTGAGTAAAAAAAAAACATGAAACCAATCTCCAGAATAAACTAATGAAGGAAATTAAATGCCTAGATGCCAGCAAAAAATAATGGATCATACTAGAAAAATTGAAGATACGGCCCAGTCAAAGGAAACAAACCAACAATTCAAATGAGATACAGGAGTTGAAACAATTAATTCAGAATGTTCGAACAGACATGGAAAACCTCATCAAAAATCAAATCAATGAATTGAGGGAAGATATAAAGAAGGCAAGGAATTAACAAAAAGAAGAAATCAAATTCTGAAAAAACAAATCACAGAACCTATGGGAATGAAAGGCACAGTAGAAGAGATGAAAAAAACAATGAAAGCCTGCAATGTTAGATTTCAAGAGGCAGAAGATAGGATTACTGAACTGGAGGACAGAAAATCTGAAATCTGACAATCAAAATAAAATATAGGGAAAAGAATGGAAAAATATGAGCAGGGACTCAAGGAATTGATCAATAGCATGAAGTGCATGGATAAACATGTTGTGGGTGTCCCAGAAGGATAAGAGAAGGGAAAAGGAGGAGAAAAACTAAAGGAGGAAATTATCACTGAAAATTTCCCAACTTTTATGAAAGACTTAAAATTACAGATCCAAGAAGCACAGCATACCCCAAACAGAACAGATCCAAATAGACATACTTCAAGACACTTACTAATCAGAATGTCAGATGTCAAAGAGAAAGAGAGAATCTTGAAAGCAGAAAGAGAAAAACAATCCATCACATACAAGGGAAGCCCAATAAGACTATGTGTAGCTTTCTCAGTAGAAACCATGGAGGCAAGAAGACAGTGGTATGATATATTCAAGATACTAAAAGAGAAAAATGCCAACAGAGAATTCTATATCCAGCAAGATTGTCCCTCAAAAATGAGGGGGAAATTAAAAAATTTTCAGACAAAAAATCACTGAGAGAATTTGTGACCAAGAGACTGGCTCTGCAAGAAATATTAAAGGGAGCACTAGAAACAGATAGGAAAAGACAGGAGAGAGAGGTGTGGAGAAGAGTGTAGAAATGAAGACTACACTTCATTTATCAGTAAAGGTAAAAAGAAGAAAAATTAGCTGTGACATATAAAACCCAAAAGGCAAAATGGTAGAAGAAAGTACTGCCCTTACAGTAATAACACTAAATGTTAATTGATTAAACTCCCCAATCAAAAGACATAGCCTGGCAGAATGGATTAAAAAACAGGACCCATCTATATGCTATCTACAGGAAACACATCTTAGACCCAAGGATAAACATAGATTGAAAGTGAAAGGTTGGGAAAAGATATTTCATGCAAACAACAATCAGAAAAGAGCAGGAGTAGCTATACTAATATCCAACAAATTAGACTTCAAATGTAAAACAATTAAAAGAGACAAGAAGAACCCTATACACTAATAAAAGGAACAATTCTACAAGAAGACATGATCATAAATATTTATGCACCAAGCCAGAGTGCTCCAAAATATATGAGGCAAGCACTGAAAACACTGAAAAGAGAAATAGACACATCTACCATAATAGTTGGAGACTTCAATTCCACACTCTCATCAGTGGACAGAACATCTAGACAGAGGATAAATAAAGAAACAGAGAATTGAATAATACAATAAATGAGCCAAACTTAACAGACATTTATAGAACATTACACCCCACAACAGCAGGATACACCTTTTTCTCAAGTGCTCATGGATCATTCTCAAGTATAGACCATATGCTGGGTCACAAAGCAAGTCTCAATAAATTTAAGAAGATTGAAGTCATACAAAACACTTTCTCAGATCATAAAGGAATGAGGTTGGAAATCAATAATAGGCAGAAGACCAGAAAATTCACAAATATATGGAAGAGCTCAGCAACATACTCCTAAACAACCAGTGGGTCAAGGAAGAAGTTACAAGAGAAATCAGTAAATGTTTTAAGGCAAATGAAAATGAAAGCACAATATTTCAAAATTTAAGGGATGCAGCAAAGGCAGTGGTAAGAGGGAAATTTATTGCCTTAAATGCCTATATCAAAAAAGAAGAAAGAGCAAAACTGGAGGAATTAACTGTCCACTTGGAAGAACTAGAGAAAGAATAGCAAACTAACTGAAAAGCAAGCAAAAGGAAAGAAATAATGAAGATTAGAGCGGAAATAAATGAAATTAAGAACATGAAAACAATTGAGAAAATCAACAAAACCAGAAGTTGTTTCTATGAGAAAAACAATAAGATCAATGGACTCTTAGCGAGGTTGACAAAAAGAGGAAGAGAGAGGATGCAAATAAATAAAATCAGAAGTGGAAGAGGAGACATAACCACTGACTCCACAGAAATAAAGGATGTAATGAGAGAATACTATGAACAACTTTATGCTAATAAGCTAGACAATGTAGATGAAATGGACAACTTCCTAGAAAGGCATGAACAATCAACATTGACTTGAGAAGAAATAGACAACCTCAACAAACAAATCGCAAGTAAAGAAGTTGAATTAGTCATCAAAAAGCTCCCAAAAAAGAAAAGTCCAGGACCAGATAGCTTCACTTGTGAATTCTACCAAACACTCAAGAAAGAATTAGTATCAATCCTGCTTAAACTCTTCAAAAAAAAAAAAAATAATAATAAGGAGGAGGGAAGGCTACCTAACTCATTCTATGGAGCCAATATCACCCTTATACCAAAGCCAGACAAAGATATCACAAGAAAAGAAAACTACAGACCAATCTCTCTAATGAATACAGATGTAAAAACCCTCAACAAAATTCTTACAAATCGAATCCAACACCACATTAAAAGAGTTATACACCATGACCAAGTAGGATTCATCACAGGTGTGCGAAGATGGTTCAACATAAGAAAGCCAATTAATGTAATATACCATATCAATAAATCTAAGCAGAAAAACCACATGATCATCTCAATTGACTCAGAAAAGGCATTTGACAAAATTCAACATCCTTTCTTGTTGAAAACACTTCAAAGGATCAGAATAGAAGGGAACTTCCTCAACATGATAAAGGGAATATATGAAAAACCCACAACTAACATCATCCTCAATGGGGAAAAACTGAAAATTTTTCTCCTAAGATAAGGAACAAGACAAAGATGTCCATTATCACCATGGTTACTCAACATTGTACTGGAATTTATAGCCAGAGCAATTAGACAAGAAAAAGAAATTCAAGGCATCAAAATTGGAAAGGAAGAAGTAAAACCTTCACTGTTGCCAGATGATATGATACTATATGTTGAAAACCCGGAAAAATCCAAGCAAAACTACTAGAACTAATAAATGAGTACAGCAAAGTGGGAGGTTACAAGATCAACACTCAAAAATCTGTAGTGTTTCTATATACTAGTAGTGAACAATCTGAGGGAGAACTCAAGAAAAAATTCCATTTATAATTGCAACCAAAAGAATAAAATATTTAGGAATAAAAAAAAAGTTATAGCCCTTCCTACTCTCAGATCTTTTTCATTTTCACTAAATCTATAGTCTTTCAGGAGTTTTCTCAGCAATCGACTGAGGTAATTTTGGTCAGATCACTGGATCCAGATGTCACATGTGGCAATCCTCACATTAATATATAGAATTGTACTTAATTCTCCTGAAATAGATATGACATAGATAAAAATAAGAGAGGGAGATAAAGGGAATACGGGGTGAGAAATTGAGACAGTACAGATGGTTCTAGGTTACACTAGAGGAATCTTGTTGCAAATTATCTATTACATCAAAAGTAATCTTTTTTCCACAATCATTATCTCCTATCTGAAATATTCCAATAGCTTACTTTCTGGTCCCCCTCTTTCTTTCCATCTGCCCTAGTCACTTACCTGCAACACACATAGATATTATTATGGGAATTCCTTACTAGAAAAAATATATATAGCAAAGTTTCTCAAAAGTGGGTTCCATGAAACTTATGATTCAGAATCTCCAGGGGACCCCGTGAAAAATGTAGATTCTGAGTCCTTGACCCAATCGAATGAATAGGGAGCTCTAAGTATTATAATAAGCATCTTTGCTACGTTTTAAATAAACAGCTATTAGTATATACTGTTTAGTCTAAAATACCTAGCTTGCCATGGGAAGCACTCTAAGATGAGGCCTAATTTTTTACTAGCTTTCATGGTCCTTGGATTAGGCAGGTTCTTTTGGAGACTCTTTGAGAATCAGAGACTCTCAAGATCACTTAGGATAAAGAAAGTTTATGAGAACACATTAGGGAATTAAGTAGCTTTAGGGATAAGCCACTTTCTGACTCTCTTAAGAGCCTCATAGTTTCTTAACACAGAGCTTCTTTCACCTGGTGTGCTGGTTTGGAAGGATGTATGGACCCTAGAAAAGCCATGTTTTAATCAAAATCCCATTTCATAGAGGCAGAATAGTTCCTATTAAATATTGACTGTTTGAAACTGTAATTAGGTCATCTCCCTGGACATGTGATTTAACCAAGAGTGGCTGTTAAACTGGATTAGGTGGAGACGTGTCTCCACTCATTTGGGTGGGTCTTGATTAGTTTACTGGAATCCTATAAAAGAGGAAACATTTTGGAGAAAGCGGGAGATTCTGAGAGAGAATGACATAGCCAGGAGAAGCAGAGAGTATACCAGCCAGTGACCTTTGGAGATGAAGAAGGAAAATGCCTCCCAGGGAGCTTCATGAAAGGAAGCCAGGAGAGAAAGCTGGCAGATAACACTGTGTTCACCACATGCCTTTCCAGATGAGAGAGAAATCCTGACCCTGTTCGCCATGTGCCTTCTTACTTGAGAGAGAAACCCTGAACTTCATCAGCCTTCTTGAATCAAGGTACCTTTCCCTGAATGCCTTTGACTGGACATTTCTATAGACTTGTTTTAATTGGGTCATTTTCTTGGCCTTAGAACTATATACTAGCAACTTATTAAATTCCCCTTTTTAAAAGCCATTCCATTTCGGTTGCATTTCATTCCAGCAGCTAGCAAACTAGAACACCTGGTAATCACAATTTGGTCCTGATTGCATCTTTATATATTCTCTTTCAGCTTCATCTTCCATTGAACTTTCGTATTTACAGGTTCAGTTCATTGAGAGAGAATACGACTGGGCTCTTCGCCTTTTTGCCATTATGGAATAGTAGCTCTCCAATCCAGGGGTGGGGAGGTGTTTTTGGAAACAGATCACATGATCATAATCATAACTATCTAAGAGAAGGCCCTGAGTGAATGCTGGATGTACAAGCAAGTACTTCCAAGACGAGGCTATGCATTGGCAAGGACAACAACTTTAAGCCAAACTGCACACACTCTCCCACCTCAACCACTCACAGTGTGTTTGCTTTTCCTAAGAAACACACTAGAATTTCCAACCTTCCTGCCTTTCTGTGTATATTCCTTCAGCTTTCCCAATCTATATCCACTGCAATCATGCTATTCCTTCAAAGTCTCTCCTTCATTTAATTTCATGACTTATTTTCAAGCTCTCTATTCAGAATCGAACACTCCATGACCTAGTCTCTCAATGCCTCTTTACAAATGACTTTATTTTAGTTTTCCTCTGCTTAGTATCACTTTAATAACCGAAAATCAATGGAGGTCAAGAACCTTGTTGAATTAATTTAAGGTTTCTCTGAAGAATTAAGTACAGGGTCTGTAAGCAATAAGCATCAAAACTGTTTTTAAACTTTAATAATATGGTTAATCTAAAATTATAAAGTTCAAGTCATTATTTTGGACTTTAGATGTGACAGGGTGGTATTACATTCACTATGGTTATATCATTTTACATATCATTAAAGTATTTAAATATTAGTATGTGAAATGAAACAGTAATAAAAAACAATGCCAGTGATATGAATCCCCTCAAAAAACATGGAGATTCCAAGAGTTATTACATGTCTTATCATTTATTTGATGATTAAGAAATTAACAACATTAAGAAAGGAAAAAAAAACAAGCCTTATGACTTTAACTACTTTGGGCCTTATTTGTAAAACTGGCATGGATGGTTTTCAAAGTGACTTCTGGCTCTGACAACCTGTAATCTCAGGGACCTCATGCTCCATTACCAAAGTCATTCACCTTCCCTGCCATTCCTCTTCTCCTTTCATTTTCCCACCCATTTTATTGCATTCCTGCACTATTTTTTCCTTCCTCTTCTTTGAAGTTATAGCTTCAGCTTCCAAATTCATCACAATTGCATTTGTCAGCCTCCACTTGCACCCACCTTCCTTGTGTTTATAATTGTACTTTCCCACTGATCTTAGCATCTTTCATTTCAAGCTACATTGGAAGAAATACTCTACACTTCATGTCTTTTTTGGTTTAATTTCCATAAAGCTAACTTCATTAAGATGTTCAGAATATTTTCTGTGACTCCACAGCTGAATCGTCACCAGAGGATGCCCAGGGACTTTTGGGAAACTTGTCAGCGTGTAGGCACTGGCCATTCTCTCCCCTCCCGCCTCCCTTTCAGGGACCCCCCAAGCTGGTGAATCACGGCTGTACTGGCAGAAACTTGGAAGATCCTGGAAAAGAAGATTTTTGAGAAGGGCAGATGATTCTTCTTTGTGGAAAATGCCAAGTTGCAAAAACAGAGGCTGAATGACTGAATTTACAACAGTAATTCTCTCAGAATGATAATTAGCTATTTTCTTCAAGTGTTCAGTGATTTAAATGCCTCCTACTTTCCTGTAATACTACCGCTTTAGTGTGAGTGTGTTTGGATCTTCTGTTTGGATTCCAGAGAATGAATTGTTGACTTTATTTTTTTCTTTCTAGGACTTTTGCACTCATCTCCCACTTCTTTTCATATTCTATGATGGAAATCACTTCTGTACCACTAGATGTTTTTCCAAATAAAATGACCATGAGTTATGGGAACTCTGTATGTATTTTATGCATGATTTTTCTGTAAACTTAAAATTTCTTTTTAAAAAAGTGAAAGAATGACTGTAAGTGAATATATCAGTTTTTGAACTTTAACATCAAAATGCTTTTAACATATTGTGTTAAGTTCTCAAGCTTTCTGGCTCATCAGACAATTTTGGGTCTAGTAGGTTTCCTGGGGCAGAGTGGTGTGTACCAGGGATGGTGTAATGGGGTGCTTTACCCCAGGGATAGGCAATAAAGGGGTGCATTGTTCATAGAGAATATTAAGCAATGTCCATAATAAAATACTGCTCAAAAATATATTCTTTTTTTGGTCTAACTTCTAAGTCAATGGATCTCCAGGACTACATGGGGCCATGTGGTCAAATCTACTCTTACAATACTAATAAAATATTACTTCCTTTTTCATTCTTACCCTCTCATGATTGTACAGAGAATTTTTCCAAAAACTGCATGACATGATGGTATAATATACTGAATATTGAAGCAATCAGGTATTTTACATTAGCCAAAATGTAAAGTAACATACATTTTAATGAAACTATAATTTTTCATTAAAATGTTTTGCGTATTCTATTTGTACATTTATTTTTTTATTTATAAATAAATATTCTTAAAAATTTCTCTTTCTAATTTGTAATATGTCAAATATCATTAAATATATCCCATTGAGGCTCTCAATAATTCTTAAGAGTTTAAGGAGCCCTGAGACCGAAAAGCGTATGAAAAAGAACTGTTCCAAACTATTTTTCTTTTTGATGGCTGTATAGTATTCCTTTGAAAGGATGGACTGAAATATATTTAACCAGTAACCTAGTAAGGGGTAATATTTGCAATCTTTTTCTCTTATAAGCAGTGCCACAATATATACAATTACATACTTATAAGATGCCTATATAATTTATCATTAAAATGAGGGTACTTTGAGACTGTAATGTCAAGGCTATTAGTAATTATGCTAGAACAGGACAGATGTAAACCGGGACTATCCCAGAGAAGCTGAGATGCATGATCACTCTAATTATATAGAATTTATGAGCCATGCATATAACGTATTTCTGATTCAATAACCATAGCAACTTAATGAGGTAATTGATCTCATTATCTCCATTTTAAAAATTAGAAAACACTGGCATAAAAGAAGTCAGATAATTTATCCAAAGACACACGATTATTAAATTCAGAACCAGGATTCAAACTTAAACAGTGTGACTCTAGGGCATCAGTGGTTTTAACCACCACATTAAATTGTTTCTTCGTGAGCACTTGCATAAGTTTACTAAAGGATAAACTCCTAGAATTATGTGGTTAGAAGTTTATGTGAATTTTCATGCTGATAGTTATTGCCAACTATTTTTCCATAAGATTATATCAATATTCTTTCACCAGGAATGCATAGGATTATCTATTTTCTCACAATCTCACCAATGCAGTGTATTATTGATTTAAAAAAAAGCACCGGACCATACACCCACCACCTCCTCCCAAAAAAACAATTGCCTTTCTGGTAAGTGAAAAATTCCATTTCTATGTATTTGCATTTCTCCTATTATGAGTGTAGTTGAGCATATTTTCATGTGTTTAAAAATCATATGTACTTCACTTCTGTTCATATTTTTTGCACTTTTATCAGTAGTGTTGTTTATCCTTTGCTTATTGATTTGTAGAGCATTACATAAGCTAAGGAAATCTGACCTTTATGTTCTTAGTGTTAAAATGATCTTCCTCACTCTTTTCACTGTGTTTATATTAGTGAAATACATTACTTTTGTCCATGCAGATTATATATATGTATGTATATTTGTGCAGCTAAATTAAACAATCTTGAATGACTTTGGGGCTTTGTTACATACTCAGGAAAGACAGCCTCCCTCCATTTATGCATGTATGTGTATGTGTGTGTGTGTGTGAGAGTCCCAGAATTTCTTCTTGGTTATTTTATGGCTTAATTTTCACAATTCAATCTCTGAGTTACTTGTAATTTATTTTAGTGTAAGAAGTGAGGTAGTCACTTTTAATTTTATTTTCTAATATGTTATTTAGATTGTTATACTGTTATCATATATTTCAAATATAATCACTCCTATGTCTCTGTTTTTCAAAAATTTTCTAGATATTCTTTTTGTCTATTTTCCCGTATGAACGCTACAATCAGATAATTTAGTTATAAAACCAAAATTCTATTAGTTTTATTAATTTATCTATTATGCTAATTTATAAAGAATTTATGTTTTTTAAATCATTCTTTTGGAGAAACTGACTTTCTTTTTCATTATTTCAAGTCTTATTTAAGTTGCTCAAATGTCTTAAATTTGTTTTCACATAGATTTTGTTCAAATATACAAGGGGTATTTATTTTTATAAAATAATTTTGTATATAAGAACCTTACTGGATTCTAATGCCTCAGTATTAAATATTAATGCAGGGCTAAAGATTGACAAGCTTAAAACAAATCTTTCAAAATGAAAGAGTAGAACAAAATAAATAAGCAGAGAAAATATATCACTGGATCTAATACAAATAATTCAGAAAAACTGAAGATAATTCAACCAAAAACAATGCTCTAATCATAGTCCTGAGAGAGATAAGAGAAAATGTTGCATAAATTTAAAAAAATAGAATGCTATGGAAGGAAATCCCCTAGTTTTACATAAACCAATAAAATTCTCTATTTTAGAAAGAAGGAATTTTGTCATAGTGTCACATTTCCATACTTTGTTTTAGTTTTCCTTTGATTTAACAAAAATAGTCAAAGCAACTTTCCAGCATTATTATAGAGTTAACAGGTTCTAGTTTGTTTTCATTTATCTCATGAAAGCTCATTACTTCTCAGAAACCAAATGAAACTTAGCCTTTCAAAGCACTTTGTGGTGTGAAGACAGAAGACGTGAGGTTTGTTACTGACTGAACTACAAATTATACAAAATAGCCACTCCAGTTCTTCATAATTTGGTAAAAATAAGCTGCTCCTTGGATGTTAGGTAAAGTAGGGCAATGGGTTTTAATGGAAAGAGCAAATGAGAAGTCAAGCACTGCTGAAACTTCTCTGAGACACTGTCAATCACGTTGCCTGTCCAGTACTCTATTTCCATTATTCATAAAGTTAGGGGTTGTAGTAGATGAAGCCTAAGGTCATTTCCTGCTTTACAATTCAATGAACATTTTTAAAAGTTACTTAGTCCTTTTTATTTTTGTTAGGTTTGTTATAAAAGTGTTGGGACAAAATCGTTTCTTCACTTATTAATATCTTATTTGTCATACACTTCTCTCCTATTTCAATATTTCAATATTTTTACCTATTGAAATTCTACTCAGTCTTGAAATTCCAACTCAATGCCATTTCTTAAGTATAGCTTTTGCCTCCATAAAGAATTAGCCTCTATTTATTTTGGGTTTCCCACTGCCTGGTTTCCCCTCATATTTTTGTTTAAGTGCATACTGCATTGCATTATAAATTATCTATTTATACATATTTCCATATTAATCTAGGAGTGCGTAAGTGGATAAAGACTACTAAATTGAACTTTTAAAAAACACAGATTCCAAAGAGGGCAACCAAGGACACTAAATGTGTTCTAAGCACAGTAGACACTAAATGATAGCTATTGAATAAGAATTCAACTTAGCAAATGTTAACTTACCAGGTAATAGACACACGCTGCACATCATGTGAAAGCCAAAGTGAGGAAGACCCAGTCCAAGACACTTATAATGTAACTGAAAGTAAAGGTGAAAAACCAACTTCAATAACCCTAAGTTAAAGCGTAGTTTCTCTATCTCAGCCATTATTGTGGAAGACAATGACGTGCAATGTTGGATATTTAGTATAATCCCTGACCTCAGAGTTGACGTGCAATGTCGAGTTGTGACAACCAAAAGTGTCTCCAGACATTGCCAAATGTTCCCTTGGGGTCGACATCATCCCTGGTTTTGCTCAAATATGGCAAGTGAACTTACTGCCCTCCCTCCTCTATGTGAGACATGACTCCCAAGGGTGTAAACCTCCCTGGCAACATGGGACAGAAATCCTGGGATGAGCTGGGACTTGGCATCAAGGGATTGAGAAAACCTTTGACCAAAAGGAGGAAGAGAGAAATAAGACAAAATAAAGTGTCAGTGGCTGAGAGATTTCAAACATAGTCTAGAGATAAACCTGGAGGTTAATCTTATGCATTATATAGTTAACCCCTTTTTAAGTTTATGGTGTATTGGAGTGGCTAAAGGGAAGTGCCTGGAACTGTAGAGCTGTGTTCCAATAGCTTTGTTTCTTGAAGATGATTGTATGATGATATAGCTTTCACAATATGACTGTGTGATTGTGAAAACCTTGTGTCTGATGCTCCTTTTATCTATGGTGTGGACAGATGAGTGAAAAACATGGATGAAAAATAAACAAAGGCTAGGGGGAAAAAATTAATCCTGATTGAAAACCAGTGAATTAAAGTAAGACAGGTATCATATAGTCACACAAACAAAGTGCTGTGGGGATTCAAACTGGGGAAGATTAGGAAGTTTTTCATGAAGGAACTGTTTGCAATGAGCCATTATTCGTTTTATAATCAAGTCATATTTGAGATATTGGCTGATATGTTCATCCTTTGAGCTCTGAGCAATTTCGATTTTACAGGCATACCTCGTTTTATTGCACTTTGCTTTATTGCACATCACAGTTATTGCATTCTTTACAAATTGAAAGTTTATGTGAACCCTATATTGAGCAAGTCTGTTGGCACCATTTTTCCAACAGCATGTGCTCACTTTGTTTCTCTGTGTAATATTTTGGTACTTCTCACAATTTCAAATGTTTTCATCATTATTTTATCTGTTATGGTGATCTATGATCAGTGATCTTTGGTGTTACTATTGTAATTGTTTTGGGACACCACAAGCAACACCCGTAAAAGACAGCAACTTAATTGATAAGTGTTAAGTGTGCTCTGACTGCTACACCTTACTGGTTCATCTCCTGTTTCTTTCTCCCTGTCTTCAAACCACCCTATTTCCTGACACACAAAAGTATTGGCATAAAAATTATCCTACAAGGGCCTCTAATTGTTCAAGTGAATGAACATGTCATGTCTATCACTTTAAATCAAAAACTAGAAATGATTAATCTTAATGAGGAAGACATGTTGAAAACTGAGATAGGCCAAAAGCTAGGCCTCTTACACCAAATAGTTTGCCAAGTCATGAATGCAAAGGAAAAGATCTTGAAAGAAATTAAAAGTGTTATTCCAGTGAACACATGAATTAGAAAGCAAAAAGCCTCACTGCTGTTATGGAGAAAGGTTTAATATGGTCAGGGTAGAAGATCCAACCACCCACAACATTTCCTTAAGCCAAAGCTGAATCCAGAGCAAGGCTCTCTTCAATTCTATAACAGTTAAGAGAGGTGAGGAAGCTGTGGAAGAAGTGTTTGAAGGTACCAAACATTGGTTCATGAGGTTCAAGGAAAGCCTTCATCTCTATAAACTAGAGGTACAAAGTGAAGGAGCAAGAATTGATATAGAAGATGCAGCACATTATCCAGAAGATCTAGCTAAGATAATTGATGAAGGTGACTACACTAAACAACAGATTTTCAATATAGGCAAATCAGTTTTGTGTTGGAAGAAGATGTCATCTAGGACTTTCATAGCCACAGAGAAAGCTATGCCTGGTTTCAGAGTTTAAAAGGACAGACTGACTTTTTTATAAAGGACTAATGCAGCTGGTGATTTTAAGTTGAAGCCGATGCCCAACCAGTCCAAAACTTCTAGGGCCCTTAAGAACGATGTTAAATCAAATCTGCCTGTGCTCTATAAACAGAACAATAAAGCCTGGACTGAAGACATCTGTTGACAACATGCTTTACTGAATACTTTAAACCCACTTTTGAGGTCAGCTGCTCAGAAAAGATTTCTTTCCAATATGAAAAAGTTAGAATGGCCATAGCCCAAACACCCCTAATGAGAGGGATGGAAAGATCAAAGGTGATGGTGGAGTTACACAGTGAAAATAGGATTTAACAAATGAAATATGAATGCTGAATCATTAAATTGATATCTCTTTTAGTCCCCAATATCTTAGAACAGCTAGAAGTGAAAACTTAAAATTGTGGGATTGCAACCAATGTCAAACTCTGAAATATGTTCTACAACTAATTGTGGTGCTGTCCCTTGAAATGTATTGCTTTTTCATATATATGTTATTTTTCACAATAAAAAAAGGAAAAAAAATTGATTGTGATAATAAAAATAATTTAAGCCTTCTAGCTTCCTATATTCTGGAGCAGCTAGAAGGAAAAAAAACCTGAGAGGATTGTATGATGGCCCATGATAAACTCTGGGATCTGTCCTGTAACTACTTGTTGAAGAGTGCTTTGAAAACTATTGCTTTTTTATTTCTTTACTTTGCATATATGTTATACTGTACAATAAAAAAGTTAAAAAATAAAAGTTGCTGCCCACAATTTTTGGTGGGTCACATCTCCATGGAAACAATCAAAAAGATACTAGCCAGAGAGATTTCAAACAGAGTCGAGAGATTATCCTGAAGGTTGTTCATATGCTCTATATAGATATCCCTCTTTAGTTTATAGTGCATTGGAGTGGCTAGAGAATAGTATCTAAAACTGTTAAGCTGGTTCCAGTAGTCTTGATTCTTTTTTATTTTTTTTTTTGTAATCTGTATGTCTGGGTCACATTTCATTGTTTTTCCATTTAAGTATCCCATTATTGCAGCACCATTTGCTGAATTTTTGTTTGTTTGTTTTGGTTTTTGTTTTTTGAGGGGAAATGCATGAACTGGGAGCCTTGATTCTTGAAGACAACTGTATAATGATATAGCTTTTAGAAGGTGACATTGCGTCTGATATTCCTTTTATCTAGGGTATGAACAGATGAGTAAAAAAATATGGCTAAAAAATAAATAAACTAATATTGGGGGGGAAAGGGTTAAAATGAATTGGGTAGATGAAAATACTAGTGGTCAATAAGAGTGATGGGTAAGGGGCATGGTATTTATGAGCTTTTCCTTTTTTCTTTTTATTTCTTTTTCTGCAGTAGTGCAAATGTTCAAAAAAATGATCATGGTGCTGAATACACAAATACGTGATGCCATTGATTCTATACCACGCTTGAAATATTTGCATGGTAAGATTTATCAATAAAAATATGAAAAAGAAATATCACTGTTCATTAACAAGACAATAGCTCTTATAGGGATGTACAGAGTTTGAAGTTGCTTTCATGCCTGCTAACACAACATCCATTCTGTGGCCTGTAGATCAAGGGGTCATTTCAACTATCAGGCCTTACTATTTAAATATTTACATATCCTAAGGCTACAGCTGTCATAAACAGTGATTCCTCTGATGGGTCTTCTTGAAAGGATTCATCATTCTAGATGCCTCTAAGAACATTCATAATTCGTGAGAGGAAGTCAAAATATCAACAACGAGAGTTTGAAAGAAGTTGATTCCAACCCTCATGGATGACTCCGAGGGGTGTCAAGACTTCAGTGGAGGAACTTACTGCAGATGTGGTGGAAAGAGCAAGAGAACTGGAATTAGAAGTGGAACCTCAATATGTGACTAAATTGCTGCAGTCTCATGGTAAAATTGAATGGATGACAAGTTGCTTCTTACGAATGAGCAAAGGAAGTGGTTTCCTGAGATGGAATTAATTCCTGGTGAAGATGCTGTGAACATTGTTGAAATGACAATAAAAGATTTAGAATATTAAATAAACTTAGTTGATAAAGCAGTGGCAGGGTTTGAAAGGATTGACTCAAACAGTGTTACATACTACAGAGAGATCTTTCATGAAAGGAAAAGTCAATTGATGTGGCAACCTTCATTGTTCTGTTACTTAAGAATTTCCAGAGTCACCTCAACCTTCAGCAACAATCATCCTGATCAATCAGCAGCCATTGACATCAAGCAATGTCCTCCACTAACAAAAAGATAATGGCACACTGAAGCCTCAGATGATGATTAGCATTTTTTAACTATAAATATTTTTAAATTAAGGTATGTACATTATTTTTGTATGCATAACACTATTGCACACTTAATAGATTATAATACAGTTTAAGCATAACTTTATATCCACTGGGTGTGCCGGTTTGAAGCTCTTACCCCAGAAAAGCCATGTGTATTAGTTAGGGTTCTCTAGGGAAATAGAATCAACAGGAAACACTAGCAAATATAAAATTTATAAAAGTTTCTCACATAACTGTGATAATGCAGAGTTCGAAATCTGCAGGGCACACTGTGAAGCTGATAATTCTGATGGAGAGTCTGGACAAATTCCACAGGAGAGGCCCACCGGCCAAAGCAGAAAGAGAACCTGTCTCTTCTGAATCATCCTTAAAAGGCTTCCAGTGATTAGATTGAGCATCACTCATTGCAGAAAACACGCCCCTTGGCTGATTACAAAAGGAATCAACTGTGGATGCAGCTGACATGATCATGATCTAATTCTATGAAATGTCCTCCTTGCAACAGACAGGCCAGCGCTTGCCCAACCAGACAAACAGGTACCACCACCTGTCCAAGTTGGCACATGAACCTGACCATGACACCATGTCCTTTAATCCTTATTCAATATTGCTGAGTGGGGTATTTTTATTGTTTCCATGGAGATGTGACCTACTCAACTGTGAGTAGTAACCTTGTATTAGATGGTTTTCATGGAGATGTGTCTCCACTCATTCAAGGTGGAGTTGCTTACTTTAAAGAGGGAATCATTTTGGAAAAACTTTAGAGTCACCAGAACTGACAGAACCAACAGAACCAAACAGAGCCCCAGGGAAGCTACTGGAGAAGCCTGGAGAAAAAACTAGCAGATATCATTGGAGAAGACTGGAGAGAAAACTAGCAGATATCACCCATGTGCCTGCCCAGTTGAGAAAGAAACCCTGATCTTCATTGGCCCTTTCTTTGGAGTTCAGGTATCTTTCTCTGGATGCCTTAATTTGGACATTTTCATGGCCTTTGAACTGTAAACTTGCAACTTAATAAATTCTCCTTTTTAAAAGCCATTCCATTTCTGGTGCATGGCATTCTGACAGCCTGCAAACTAAAACACTGGGAAACTAAAAAATTTGCATGGCTTGCATTATTGTGATGTGCTTTGTTGCAGTGTTCTGCAAGTGAATCGGTAATATATTCAAGGTACGCTTGTACCTCAGAATAGAATGAGGGGGTCATCAAGGGAATGTATATTTAAATATTCAGGAAATTCCCAAATTGTTTTCTAAAACAGTTGTATCTCATTTTACGTTCTCGCCAATGATGTATGAGAGTTGTAGTTACTTTACATCTTTGCCAATACAAAATAGGTGGTCTTTTTAATAGCTGTTCTAATAGCTATGTACAATATAACATACGATTTTTATTTTCATTCCTCTTATGACTGAAGATACTGAACATATTTTTATGTGATTGCTGGCCATTTGTTTATCTTCTTTTAGAAAGCTTATTTTGAAAGTTTGCTCATTTTAAAAATTGGGATATTATTGAATTGGAAGGTCTTTAAAATACATTCTACATGCAAATCCTTTGATGCATGTGTCACGAATATTTCTTCCCAATCTGTGGCTTGCCTTTTCATTTTCTATAAGCAAATTTTTCTTTGATGGAAGTCCAGTTTATGATTTTGTCTTCTGTTATTGTTCATGATTTTTATGTTTTTCTTAAAAAAAATCTTTCCCTACCTCAACTTCACAAAGATATCTTCCTGTTTTATTCCAGAAGCTTTACACTTTTAGTTCTTACATTTCAGTCTGTGATCCACTTTGAATTAATTTCTTTGAATGAAGTCAGGTAATGATTGATGTTCTGTATTTTCCTATTTAAAAGTTTTATTTTTTTAGCACTGTTTGCACTGAAAAGATTTTTCTTTCCTCATTAAGTTGTGTTGGCATTTTTGTTAAAAATTATTTGATAATATATATGAATGTCTATTTCTGAACTCTCTATTCTCTTCCACTGATCTGCATGTCTATGCTTTACAGATGCAAAACTGTCTTGATTATTGTTGCTTTATAATGAATCTTGAAATCCAGTAAAATAAATAAGTCCTGAACTAGAAAGTCTCCACTAACTCTGGATGTTTTCAAGATGGCGCCTCTCTGTGTTCCAGTACCTATAACAGGTAGAGCTGGGAGGCTGCGGACTTCCTAGCACCATGCCAGACATGTCTTGGAGAAAACCTATTAATCAGAATGGCCAAAGAAAATCATGGGAAGGAATGCAAAAATCTGTGCCAGGCCATTCACCCACAGGTGCCCAGGGTTCACATGTATTTCAAGAAGGCCGAAGGATGTCAAACTTGCAGCAAATTGAAGAATATCTGCCAGACTTGCCTCTTGGACCTAGAATATGGCCTGTCCATCCAGATTTTTGATGCAGAATTATTTTGCAAGGATGACGTGCCAAATCAGATGGTGGCAGAAAGTACTACACACAAAATTTGGAGAAAGAGATTTCTAAATCTAATGAAACAGAAACAGTCGGTATGCTGGAGAAACCCACATGTACCAGTGACATCATGCTCAAACCAGCCCAGACCACACTCTACTATAAACATAATCGACCCTACATTTGCTTCTTCTGGGTGAAAGGAGGATATAAGAGAGGAGAGGAGTGTCCATAAAGATACGAGAAGACAACAGATCCAGATGGCCCCCTTGCTGATTAGAATATCAAAGACTGATGTTATGATCCTGTTTAGAAGCACTTAAGCTTCCAAAGCAAGCTCCAACAATACTTTGTCTGGACTGGTCAGAGAATAAGACTGTCACCATACTATGTTGGTGGCCTGGGAGATACCATTACTGAGACAGATCTAATAAATAATTTCTACCTGTCTGTAGAGATTTGGACAATAACTGTTATGCAGAGAAAGCAATGTGCTTTCATCCACTTTGCCACAAGACAAGCTGCAGATGTGGCTGACAAAATATCCTTTAATAAGTAGATTGTCAGTGACCACAGGTTCAATGAGAAATGGGGAAGATCCCACACAACCAGAGGGAAAGATAAAGAGAAGGATAGAACCACAGAGTTTGAAATCAAGCTAGAGCTTTTCCCAGGGCTGCCAGAATCTTTTCCTCCTCTTTCTGCAGCAGAATAAGTAGCCTCTGCCAACTTCTTCAACCTACCCCAAGTGGTCCTCCAGATGTGGTGAAAATTGGACTGCCACCAACCCTTGGTATTGCTGTGCTCCAGTCCCCAGGTTTGGGGACACACACGTTCCACTCAATGAGACTACCCCTTTCTTTCATGAAGGCTCCAGGACACAACCCACTATCCTTCACAGGACTCTCAGGGGATGGGATCACATGTTGAAAAACACAGCAGTCATTAGCACATTATCACCACACTTGAGCTTTATGGAAGACAGGATGCTTAAAAATCCCAATAAATGATCTTTGAAATAAATACATTTGTCTTCCTTTTTAGTTTCCATGGTAGCTGAATGTGTTCTGATGTGGGCAGTCAGAGAACTATAGCCATGCCTTCCTACATATACTCAAAGAATGGATGAACTTCAAATGAGCTGCCATCAATGCATCTGACTACTAGTATGGCATTATTAATAAAACCTAATACCTGCTCACCTTTCCTATATGGAGGACAGGTGACTGAATGAATTGAAATACCCAGCAGAGTTATCATCCCAATTATATGTTCATTTTCTGTCTTTATTTTGGAAAATAATTGACCTGTGATTAAAAACAAAAAACAAACAAACAAAAAAACGCTTTTGACCATTTTTAAGTCCATTGGATATTTTCCTTTTTATCAACTACAAAAAGACTACTAATTCTAATCATGTAGTAGCATGAATATGATTAAACTTTTCTGAAGTCACACCATTGGAAAAGCAAAAAGAGAATAGCATCCAGCGCAGTCCAGATTTCTTCCCCTGCCCTCTTCTTTTTCTCATTTTTTACTAAAGGAATCTGGCTGATAGCTTTACTTCCCTACACCTAAAGACAAAAATAAAATCCAAACTTCATGGAGTTGAATATCATCTGGAATGAGATTATTTTAAATAACTTCTGTGAAACATTTCAATAAATGGGAACAAAAAGCACTGGAGAGTGTTTGAATGGAAAACTTGTGTACAGCCAGACTTTAATCTCCATCATTCACCTGTGTAAATCTTCAGCATCTCATTTTAATACCTTTGCTCCTGAGCAAGGGAGTAACTATTGGTCTTAGAATGTTTGGATATAATATGAATTATAGATGGTAAAGGAAATGTGACGTTGTATTGTGTTGTGTGATTAAATGATAAAATTGGGTCAATTTTCAAAAAAAATCCTCCAATTTTGGTGAACACTATCATTTCAAAATTATTGAGACTCCCAATCTATGAGCATCATATATCTCTCCATTGATCTTCAATTTTCTCAACAGTGGTTGTGGTTTTTAGCATAGAGATCTTGAACATCATTTACTAGATTTATTACCAAACATTTTATGTTACTTTGATGATGCTATAAATGAAAAATTTATTTTCCAGTTGTTTGCTGCTAGTATGATAATAACTGATTTTTTCTTTTATACTGCAACCTTGCTAAAGTCACTCATTTAGTTCTAGTAGTTGTTTTGTAGATTCCTTGAGATTTTCTTAAAGTCATATTCTTTCCATTGCAATTTTTATTTGTTTTATTTATTTTACTTGCCTTATTGCAATGGCTAGACCCTCCAGCATAATGTAAATAGAAGTGGTGAAAATAGGTGTCATAACCCTAGCCCTGATTTTAGTGCAAAACAATTTGGGCTTTCAACATTATAATGTTAGCTTTAAGTTTTTGAGTGTTTCATTTATCAGATTAAAGAAGTCACATACTGTACTGATTAGGTTCTGGTGTCAACTTGGTCAAGTGATGGTGTCCTGTTGTCTGGTAAGGCAAATACTGGCCTGACTATTGCTGCAAGAATATTTCATGGCTGGTTGATAAACCAGAAGGCTGGTGTATTAAATCATCCATTGACTGCATGTGTGGCTGATTACATCTGTGATCAACTAAGGCATGTCTCCCAGAATGAGATAATCCAATCAGGTGAAGACTTTTAAGGAAGAAGGGAGACTCTTTCACTGCTTCTTCATTCCCAACCCTCTCCTGTGGAGTTCATCCAGATCCTTCATCAGAGCTTCTAGTTTCACAGCCTGAGCTATGGATTTTGGACTCTTCCATTCCCACAGTTGTATGAGACACCTTTATAAATCTCATATTTAAAGATCTATCCTGTTGTTTCTGTTTCTTTAGAGAAGGCTACTCTTCCTAGTTTGTTTAGAATTTTATCATGAATGGATGCTTAATTCTGTTCAAAGCTTTTTCTACATCTAATGAAATTTTCATGTTTTTTCTCTTATTATTTTTATAGAGCGAGCTAATCTGAAACTGTTATGTACTCTAGAAAAGCCATGCTCTTTTCCTAATCCAATCTTGTGGGACAGACCTATTATTTAGGGTGAAACTTTTGCTTGGATTATTTTCACGGAGATGTGACACACCCAATTGTGGCTGTGACCTTTTGATTAGGTGGAGATGTGGTCTGTCCATTTAAGGTGGGTCTTGATTACTTTACTGAGCCCTTTAAAAGGAGAAACATTTTGGAGAAACCTCAGATACAGACACAGACATAGACTGTATTAATTAGGGTTCTCTAGAGAAATAGAATCAACAGGGAACACTTGCAAATATAAAATTTATGAAAGTGTCTCACATGACCGTAGGAATGCAGAGTCCAAAGTCCACAGGGCAGGCTGCAAAGCTGATGACTCCAATGGATGGCCTGGATGAACTCCACAGGAGAGGCTCAACAGCCAAAGCAGGAATGCAACCTGTCTCCTCTGAATCTTCCTTAAAAGGCTTCCCATGATTGGATTTAGCATCACTAATTGCAGAAGACACTCCCATTTGGCTGATTACAAATGGAATCAGCTATGGATGTAGCTGACGTGATCATGACCTAATCCTATGAAATGTCCTCATTGCAACAGACAGGCCAGTGCTTGCCCAATCAGATGAACAGGTACCACAACTTGGCCAAGTTGACACCTGTCCCTAACCATGACAGTCCACCCCTTGTCAACTTGGCATATATATAGATATATATATATCACCTTAGACCATACTTAATTTCCAAATGAAAACAAATAAGCACACATTTTTTTCTTTTACCTGACAATACTCAACTGTCCTGCATATAACTGGAAACACATTAAATCTCTCCAGAATAGCGTGCAAATCCTTGGGCAACATTCATTCTTAAACTTGATATCTTACAACTTAAATAGTATAACACAAACAAAACAGCATTACAGACCTCGTTTCTGTAACTGATCACGTGGTCGAAGTTCATATTTATCACTACCTTCTTCCACTACCCATTCCATGTTCCCTTTCCCCTCAGCAAGCACTTCAGCTGGCCGTGGTTCTTTGCCTGGTGGAGTGACCCAAACCTTCATTCCTGAAGTCTCAGAGCCACTAGTGGTCCTGTCTGGATTGTGTTGTTGCAGTTTTCCATTGATTTTAATCACAGGGCATGGTAGTACTAATAGACGCCCCAGGGGATCTCCTATATTCCAAGAAAACTCTTCTTTATCTCCATTATGTAATTGCAGTCCTACTTCCTTCTGATAGTCAGGGTCAATTACCCCAGACAATAATGTAATCCCCTTCTTGGTGTGTTGATCCAGAGGCATAAGTAGCCCAAAGTGGCCAGGTGACAATCTTAACTTCCAGTTCAGTGGTATCACTGTTGTTTCTCCTGGAGAAAGCACACCCCGTTTTGGAACTAAAACCTGTAGACCAGCAGAACTCATGGTAGCAGGGACAGGAAGCAAAAATTTTCCTAGTGGATTACTAGGAGTAATAGTGAGTGGCACCACACCCATTTCCACCCCTTGGTTCCTGGACCCATGGATCCTGGCTATGGGAGAAACAGCACCATACAGTGGATGCGGATTCAGAGCATACACAGCTTCCTGGAGAACATTACCCCAGCCTTTCAAGTTTTTGCCACCTAGTTGGCACCGTAATTGAGTTTTCAAAAGGCCATTCCACCATTCTATCAATCCAGCTGCTTCTGGATGATGGGGAACATGGTAAGACCAGAGAATTCCATGAGCATGTGCCCATTCCCGCTCTTCATTTGCTGTGAAGTGTGTTCCTTGATCCGAAGCAATGCTATGTGGAATACCATGACGATGGATAAGGCATTCTGTAAGCCCACGGATAGTAGTTTTGGCAGAAGCATTGTGTGCAGGGAAAGCAAACCCATATCCAGAGTATGTGTCTATTCCAGTTAGAACAAATCGCTGCCCCTTCCATGAAGGGAGTGGTCCAATGTAATCAACCTGCCACCATGTAGCTGGCTGGTCACCTCGGGGAATGGTGCCATATCGGGGGCTGAGTGTGGGTCTCTGCTGCTGGCAGATTGGACACTCAGCAGTGGCTGTAGCCAGGTCAGCCTTGGTGAGTGGAAGTCCATGTTGCTGAGCCCATGCATAACCTCCATCCCTACCACCATGACCACTTTGTTCATGAGCCCATTGGGCAATAACAGGAGTTGCTGAGGAAAGAGGCTGACTGGTATCCATAGAACGGGTCATCTTATCCACTTGATTATTAAAATCTTCCTCTGCTGAAGTCACACTCTGGTGTGCATTCACATGGGACACAAATATCTTCATGTTTTTAGCCCACTCAGAAAGGTCTATCCACATACTTCTTCCCCAGACCTCTTTGTCACCAATTTTCCAATTATGGTCTTTCCAAGTCCCTGACCATCCAGCCAAACCATTAGCAACAGCCCATGAGTCAGTATACAAACGCACCTCTGGCCAGTTTTCCTTCCAAGCAAAATGAACAACCAGGTACACTGCTCGAAGTTCTGCCCACTGGGAGGATTTCCCCTCACCACTGTCCTTCAAGGACACCCCAGAAAGGGGTTGTAACGCTGCAGCTGTCCACTTTTGGGTGGTACCTGCATATCGTGCTGAACCATCTGTAAACCAGGCCCGAGTTTTCTCTTCTTCAGTCAATTCACTGTAAGGAACACCCCAAGAGGCCATAGCTCTGGTCTGGGAAAGAGAAGGTAATGTGGCAGCAGGAGTGGAAACCATGGGCATTTGTGCCACTTCTTCATGTAACTTACTTGTGCCTTCAGGATCTGCTCTGGCTCTATCTTGTATATACCATTTCCACTTTACAATAGAGGGCTGCTGTGCAAGCCCAACTTTATGGCTTGGTGGGTCAGACAACACCCGACTCATGATAGGCAACTCAGGTCTCATGGTAACTTGGTGACCCATGGTTAAGCATTCAGTCTCTACTAAGGCCCAGTAGCAGGCCAAAAGCTGTTTCTCAAAAGGAGAGTAGTTATCTGCAGCAGATGGTAAGGCTTTGCTCCAAAATCCTAAGGGTCTGCATTGTGATTCTCCTATAGGGGTCTGCCAAAGGCTCCAGACAGCATGTCTATTTGCCACTGACACTTCCAGCACCATTGGATCTGCTGGATCATATGGCCCAAGTGGCAGAGCAGCTTGCACAGCAGCCTGGATCTGTCGCAGAGCCTCCTCTTGTTCAGGTCCCCACTCAAAATTAGCAGCTTTTCTGGTCACTCGATAAATGGGCCGGAGTAGCACACAAAATGAGGAATATGTTGTCGCCAAAATCCAAAAAGACCAACTAGGCATTGTGCCTCTTTTTTGGATGTGGGAGGGGTCAGATGCAGCAATTTATCCTTCACCTTATAAGGGATATCTCGACATGCCCCACACCCTGGACACCTAGAAATTTTACTGAGGTGGAAGGCCCCTGTATTTTTGTTGGATTTATCTCCCATCCTCTGACACGCAAATGCCTTACCAGTAAATCTAGAGTAGTTGATACTTCTTGCTCACTAGGTCCAATCAACATGATATCATCAATATAATGGACCAGTGTGATGTCTTGTGGGAGGGAGAAATGATCAAGGTCTCTGCGAACAAGATTATGACATAGGGCTGGAGAGTTGATATACCTCTGAGGTAGGACAGTGAAAGTATATTGCTGACCTTGCCAGCTGAAAGAAAACTGTTTCTGGTGGTCCTTACTAATAGCTATTGAGAAAAAAGCATTTGCCAGATCAATAGCTGCATACCAGGTACCAGGGGATGTATTGATTTGCTCAAGCAATGATACTACATCTGGAACAGCAGCTGCAATTGGAGTTACCACCTGGTTGAGTTTACGATAATCCACTGTCATTCTCCAAGACCCATCTGTTTTCTGCACAGGCCAAATAGGAGAGTTGAACGGGGATGTGGTGGGAATCACCACCCCTGCATCTTTCAAGTCCTTAAGAGTGGCAGTAATCTCTGCAATCCCTCCAGGAATACGGTATTGCTTTTTATTTACTATTTTGCTTGGTAGGGGCAGTTCTAGTGGCTTCCACTTGGCCTTTCCCACCATAATAGCCCTCACTGCATGAGTTAGAGAACCAACGTGGGGATTCTGCCAGTTGCTCAGTATGTCTATGCCAATTATACATTCCAGAACTCGGGAAATAACTACAGGATGGGTCCGGGGGCCCACTGGACCCACTGTGAGACGGACCTGAGCTAAAACTCCATTGATCACCTGGCCTCCATAAGCCCCCACTCAGACTGGTGGTCCAGAGTGACGTTTTGGGTCCCCTGGAATTAATGTCACTTCTGAACCAGTGTCTAATAATCCCCGAAATATCTGATCATTTCCTTTTCCCCAATGCACAGTTACCCTGGTAAAAGGCCGTCGGTCTCCTTGGGGAAGACTTAGAGGAAGGTTAACTGTATAAATTTGTGGCAGCGTAACAGGTTTCTCCCCCATAGGGACCTGGCCTCCCCTTCATTCAAGGGGCTCAGGGTCTGTAAACTGTTTCAAGTCTGGAAATTGGTTAAGGGGCCGTGACTCTGTGTTTTTGTAATTCAGGTTAGACTTCTGTTCCCTTGACCTAGAACTCTTTTGTTTATACAGCTCCAACAAGAATTTAGTGGACTGCCCTTCTATTGTATTTCTAGGTACCCCATGATTTACTAGCCAATGCCACAAATCTCTGCATGTCATATAATTTTGATGCCTCCTTTGAGTTTGTTGTCTATTATAATACCCACGTCTACCCTGTCTTTGGTGATTAAGTGCTGCCACCTGGCTTCTGCCAACTCGGGATCCTGTCATCCCCATTGTGTTTAAGGATTCCAGCTCAGTGACAGCAGTTCCTACAGTAATATCTGACCTACAGAGAAGTGAAACCACAGAGCTCTTGAGGGATGATGGTGCTAGTCTCACAAATTTATTTCTCACTGTTCTGGTGAAAGGTGCATCCTCTGGACATTCTTGGGGTGTAAGAGCAGGCTTTGCATGATAAATCCACTCTAACATCCCAATCTCTCTAAGCCTCTGGATCCCCTCATCTACATTATACCAGGGCAGTTCTGGCATTTCAACCTCAGGTAATGTTGGCCACCTTTTGATCCATGTTTCAACCAACCACCCAAACAAGCTGTTAACACCTTTTCTAACTGCTCTAGCTATAACATTGAATGCAGAATCTCTGCTTAGTGGGCCCATATCAATAAATTCAGCCTGATCCAGCCTTATATTCCTCCCACCATTATCTCACACTCTTAAAATCCATTGCCACACATATTCCCCTGATTTCTGTCTATATAAATTGGAAAACTCACACAGTTCTTTTGGAGTATAACGTACCTCCTCATGTGTGATATTTTGTACCTCACCTTTAGGGGTCTGTTGGGACTTTAGTCTAGTTATAGGTCTAGAAGAAATGAGGGGTGGTGGGGGTGGGTCATGAAAAGAATTAGAAATATCTTCCAAGCCATTTGCTTCAGGGCTTTCATTTGCAGTTTCATCTGGTGAAACAGGATTAATAACTCTAGGGCTAATCCCTTCAGGAGGAGTTTGGGTGGCCAATTCCTCAAGGCAGGCTGGAGGTGGGGCAGCTATGTCCTCAGGGCAGACTATTACAGGGTTATCTGAAGAAGGCTCAGCATGGTCTAGGGTTTCAACCTCACCCCCAACATCATTATCAATCCATATGTCACCATCCCATTTTTCAGGGTCCCACTCCTTTTCAATCAATGCCCTCACTTTAACGGCAGACACCACGCAAGACTGAGATTTCAGTTTACGTTGTAAAGTTGCTACTCTAACAATAAGATTCTGAGTTTGATTTTCAGAGATCTCAAGTCTATGGCTACAGAAAATAAAATTTTCCTTCAGGATACTCATAGAAACCTCTACATCTTTCAGACAGCACTTAAGCTTCTTGTTTGAAGCCTTAAGCCCATCCCTTTCACCCTTTAATGTAGACAGTGTATCTAACAACAACCAACCAACATCTCTATAACTCTTATCTCTACAAAACTCTGTAAAGGTGTCAAAAACATTATCCCCCAGAGTCTGGCTTTGTACAAGCGAAGCATTAGGAGAATTGAATGATGATATTTTGACTATCTCCTTTGCCAACTCAGTCCATGGATTGGGAGTGTCATTCTGTTTATGGGAATCAGAGTCCTTAGTGTCTCTGAGCCCAGTCAGAGTAGAAAACCATTCATAAAAACCCATTTTTAAGATTCTGTTCCTTAAGAACCACTCCTGGTACCAAGATGTATTAGTTAGGGTTCTCTAGAGAAACAAATCAACAGGCAACACTTGCAAATATAAAATTTATGAAAGTGTCTCACATGACCGTAGGAATGCAGAGTCCAAAATCCACAGGGCAGACTGTGAAGCTGATGACTCCAATGGATGGCCTGGATGAACTCCACAGGAGAGGCTCACCAGCCAAAGCAGGAATGCAACCTGTCTCCTCTGAGTCCTCCTTAAAAGGCTTCCCATGATTGGATTTAGCATCACTAATTGCAGAAGACACTCCCCTTTGGCTGATTACAAATGGAATCAGCTGTGGATATAGCTGACGTGATCATGACCTAATCTTATGAAATGTCCTCATTGCAACGAACAGGCCAGCGCTTGCCCAATCAGATGAACAGGTACCACAACTTGGCCAAGTTGACACCTGTCCCTAACCATGACATAGACCTTTGGAAATGCAGAAGCCCCAGGAGAAGCCAGAATCTGAGAGAGGCAACAGAAGCTAGACAAGAACCAGAAGTAACATAGACACAGGCATTTGGAGATACTTGGAGTGCTGAGAGAGAGAGCAGGTGCCATCCATGGACATTTGAAGACACAGAGCCCAGCAGATGTCACCATGTGCCTTCCCATGAGATGCTAAGCAAGGATCCACAGTACTGAATAGCCAGAATCTGGAAAAAGCCAAAGGAAGCTAAGAGAAGAAACCCAGTGTTTGCCTCAGAGAAGCTAGAAAGGGCCAGCAGATGATGGCCACCTGCCTTCCTATGTGACAAAGGAAACCCAGAAACCATCTGGCTCTTTCTTCAGTCAAGTTATCTTTTCCTTGATGCATTAGTTTGGACACGTTTAAGGCCTTAGATCTGTAAACTTTTAACTTAATTGTACTGGCTTGCCAAATGGTGTCGGAATGCAATATACTAGAAATGTAATGGCTTATAAAAAGGGAATTTACTGAAGAATATTAGAACAGAATTCAGGGAAGATGGCGGCTTAGTAAGACGCGCGGATCTTAGTTTCTTCTCCAGGACACCTACTAGGGGAGTAGAAACGATACAGAAAGCGCCCAAAGCCACAACAGAGATAAAAAAAGACAGTGTACCCCATCCTGGAATGGCTGGCTGGCTGAGAGAAGCAGCTCGGGTGAGATCGCCGAGGCGCGCGGGCCTTACCGGGCGGGGTGGCAAGCGGCCGGAGTTACTCCCTTCCCCCTTCCCGGGCCGGCTGGGAGAATTGGAGAGGCGGTCCCCTGAAACAAAGCCGGCTGGCGCCCACACCACGCGCAGCCCCCGGACCAACTGAGAGAATTGGATCGGAAACCCCCAGGCTGCGGAGAACGGTGACGGGTGGGGGAGGCCCCTTCCAAACCCGTGACTCCCGGGGAACGTGCACTCTCTTGGGCGGGCCGCTGCCGCTGGCGCCCTCCCGCCACGCTTGTTGCCCAGGGCCGACTAGGAAATTCGGACGGGCTCTTTCCCTGGCTGCGGCGACCAGCAACCCTCCCTGCGTTCGGACCCCGGGCCGGCTCAAGCCGTTTCGGCTAGCGAACCCCCAGGACGGCGAGAGTTTTCCAAAGTTTAAGGTCCCACAGCACATTTTACTGGTGGGACCCGCAGACAAACGGGTGCCACGAGCGCCACCTACTGGGCAGGATAAGAAAAACAGAACCCAGAGATTTCACAGAAAAATATTACAACCTTGCTGGGTCCAACACCAAGAGAAATCTGAATAAATGCCCAGACGCCAGCAGCAGAAGATAACTGTCCATGCTCAAAAGATTGAGAATATGGCTCAGTCAAAGGAACAAACCAATAGCTCAAATGAGACACAAGAGCTGAGACAACTAATGCTGAATATACGAACAGAAATGGAAAACCTCTTCAAAAATGAAATCGATAAATTGAGGGAGGACATGAAGAGGACATGGGCTGAACATAAAGAAGAAATAGAAAAACTGAAAAAACAAATCGCAGAACTTATGGAAGTGAAGGATAAAGTAGCAAACATAGAAAAAATAATGGATAGCTACAATGATAGATTTAAAGAAACAGAAGATAGAATTAGTGATTTGGAGGATGGAACATCTGAATTCCAAAAAGAAACAGAAACTATAGGGAAAAGAATGGAAAAATTTGAACAGGGTATCAGGGAACTCAAGGACAATATGAACCGCAAAAATATACGTATTGTGGGTGTCCCAGAAGGAGAAGAGAAGGGAAAAGGAGGAGAAAAACTAATGGAAGAAATTATCACTGGAAATTTCCCAACTCTTATGAAAGACCTAAAATTACAGATCCAAGAAGTGCAGCGCACCCCAAAGAGATTAGACCCAAATAGGCGTTCTCCAAGACACTTACTAGTTAGAATGTCAGAGGTCAAAGAGAAAGAGAAGATCTTGAAAGCAGCAAGAGAAAAACAATCCATCACATACAAGGGAAACCCAATAAGATTTTGTGTAGATTTCTCAGCAGAAACCATGGAAGCTAGAAGACAGTGGGATGATATATTTAAATTACTAAAAGAGAAAAACTGCCAACCAAGACTCCTATATCCAGCAAAATTATCCTTCAAAAATGAGGGAGAAATTAAAACATTCTCAGACAAAAAGTCACTGAAAGAATTTGTGACCAAGAGACCAGCTCTGCAAGAAATACTAAAGGGAGCACTAGAGTCAGATACAAAAAGACAGAAGAGAGAGATATGGAAAAGAGTGTAGAAAGAAGGAAAATCAGATATGATATATATAATACAAAAGGCAAAATGTTAGAGGAAAATATTATCCAAACAGTAATAACACTAAATGTCAATGGACTGAATTCCCCAATCAAAAGACATAGATTGGCAGAATGGATTAAAAAACAGGATCCTTCGATATGCTGTCTACAGGAAACACATCTTAGACCCAAAGATAAACATAGGTTGAAAGTGAAAGGTTGGGAAAAGATATTTCATGCAAATAACAACCAGAAAAGAGCAGGAGTGGCTATACTAATATCCAACAAATTAGACTTCAAATGTAAAACAGTTAAAAGAGACAAAGAAGGACACTATATACTAATAAAAGGAACAAATAAACAAGAAGACATAACAATCATAAATATTTACGCACCGAATCAGAATGCCCGAAAATAGGTGAGGAATATACTGCAAACATTGAAAAGGGAAATAGACTCATATACCATAATAGTTGGAGACTTCAACTCACCACTCTCATCAAGGGACAGAACATCTAGACAGAGGATCAACAAAGAAATAGAGAATCTGAATATTACTATAAATGAACTAGACTTAATAGACATTTATAGGACATTACATCCCACAACAGCAGGATACACCTTTTTCTCAAGTGCTCATGGATCATTCTCAAAGATAGACCATATGCTGGGTCACAAAGCAAGTCTTAACAAATTTAAAAAGATTGAAATCTTACACAACACTTTCTCGGACCATAAAGGAATGATGTTGGAAATCAATAATAGGCAGAGTGCCAGAAAATTCACAAATACGTGGAGGCTCAACAACACACTCCTAAACAACGACTGGGTCAAAGAAGAAATTGCAAGGGAAATTAGCAAATACCTCGAGGCGAATGAAAATGAAAACACAACATATCAAAACTTATGGGACGCAGCAAAGGCAGTGCTAAGAGGGAAATTTCTTGCTCTAAATGCCTATATCAGAAAAGAAGAAAAGGCAAAAATTCAGGAATTAACTATCCATTTGGAAGAACTGGAGAAAGAACAGCAAGCTAACCCCAAAGCAAGCAAAAGGAAAGAAATAACAAAGATTAGGGCACAAATAAATGAAATTGAAAACATGAAAACAATAGAGAATATCAATAAGGCCAGAAGTTGGTTCTATGAGAAAATCAATAAGATTGATGGGCCCTTAGCAAGATTGACAAAAAGAAGAAGAGAGAGGATGCAAATAAATAAGATCAGAAATGGAAGAGGAGACATAACTACTGACCTCACAGAAATAAAGGAGGTAATAACAGGATACTATGAACAACTTTATGCTAATAAATACAACAATTTAGAGGAAATGGACGGGTTCCTGGAAAGACATGAACAACCAACTTTGACTCAAGAAGACATAGATGACCTCAACAAACCAATCACAAGTAAAGAAATTGAATTAGTCATTCAAAAGCTTCCTAAAAAGAAAAGTCCAGGACCAGATGGCTTCACATGTGAATTCTACCAAACGTTCCAGAAAGAATTAGTACCAATTCTCTTCAAACACTTCAAAAAAATCGAAGGGGAGGGAAAACTACCTAATTCATTCTATGAAGCCAACATCACCCTCATACCAAAACCAGGCAAAGATATTACAAAAAAAGAAAACTACAGACCAATCTCTCTAATGAATACAGATGCAAAAATCCTCAATAAAATTCTAGCAAATCGTATCCAACAGCACATTAAAACAATTATACATCATGACCAAGTAGGATTCATCCCAGGTATGCAAGGCTGGTTCAACATAAGAAAATCAATTAATGTAATACACCATATCAACAAATCAAAGCAGAAAAATCACATGATCATCTCAATTGATGCAGAGAAGGCATTCGACAAGATTCAACATCCTTTCCTGTTGAAAACACTTCAAAAGATAGGAATACAAGGGAACTTCCTTAAAATGATAGAGGGAATATATGAAAAACCCACAGCTAATATCATCCTCAATGGGGAAAAATTGAAAACTTTCCCCCTAAGATCAGGAACAAGACAAGGATGTCCACTATCACCACTATTATTCAACATTGAGTTGGAGGTTCTAGCCAGAGCAATTAGACAAGAAAAAGAAATACAAGGCATCAAAATTGGAAAGGAAGAAGTAAAACTATCACTGTTTGCAGATGATATGATAGTATTTGTCAAAAACCTGGAAAAACCCACAACTAAACTTTAGAGCTAATAAATGAGTACAGCAAAGTAGCAGGTTACAAGATCAACATTCAAAAATCTGTAGTGTTTCTATACACTAGCAATGAACAAGCTGAGGGGGAAATCAAGAAACGAATCCCATTTACAATTGCAACTAAAAGAATAAAATACCTAGGAATAAATTTAACTAAAGAGACAAAAAACCTATATAAAGAAAACTACAAAAAACTGCTAAAAGAAATCACAGAAGACCTAAATAGATGGAAGGGCATACCGTGTTCATGGATTGGAAGACTAAATATAGTTAAGATGTCAATCCTACCTAAATTGATTTACAGATTCAATGCAATACCAATCAAAATCCCAACAACTTATTTTTCAGAAATAGAAAAACCAATAAGCAAATTTATCTGGAAGGGCAGGGTGCCCCGAATTGCTAAAAACATCTTGAGGAAAAAAAACGAAGCTGGAGGTCTCGCGCTGCCTGACTTTAAGGCATATTATGAAGCCACAGTGGTCAAAACAGCATGGTATTGGCATAAAGATAGATATATCGACCAATGGAATCGAATAGAGTGCTCAGATATAGACCCTCTCATCTATGGACATTTGATCTTTGATAAGGCAGTCAAGCCAATTCACCTGGGACAGAGCAGTCTCTTCAATAAATGGTGCCTAGAGAACTGGATATCCATATGCAAAAGAATGAAAGAAGACCCATCTCTCACACCCTATACAAAAGTTAACTCAAAATGGATCAAAGATCTAAACATTAGGTCTAAGACCATAAAACAGTTAGAGGAAAATGTTGGGAGATATCTTATGGATCTTACAACTGGAGGCGGTTTTATGGACCTTAAACCTAAAGCAAGAGCACTGAAGAAGGAAATAAATAAATGGGAACTCCTCAAAATTAAACACTTTTGTGCATCAAAGAACTTCATCAAGAAAGTAGAAAGACAGCCTTCACAATGGGAGACAATATTTGGAAATGATATATCAGATAAAGGTCTAGTATCCAGAATTTATAAAGAGATTGTTCATCTCAACAACAAAAAGACAGCCAACCCAATTACAAAATGGGAAAAAGACTTGAACAGACACCTCTCAGAAGAGGAAATACGGATGGCCAAGAGGCACATGAAGAGATGCTCAATGTCCCTGGCCATTAGAGAAATGCAAATCAAAACCACAATGAGATATCATCTCACACCCACCAGAATGGCCATTATCAACAAAACAGAAAATGACAAGTGCTGGAGAGGATGCGCAGAAAGAGGCACACTTATCCACTGTTGGTGGGAATGTCAAAGGGTGCAACCACTGTGGAAGGCAGTTTGGCGGTTCCTCAAAAAGCTGAATATAGAACTGCCATACGACCCAGCAATACCATTGCTAGGTATCTACTCAAAGGACTTAAGGGCAAAGACACAAACGGACATTTGCACACCAATGTTTATAGCAGTGTTATTTACAATTGCAAAGAGATGGAAACAGCCAAAATCTCCATCAACAGAAGAGTGGCTAAACAAACTGTGGTATATACATACGATGGAATATTATGCAGCCTTAAGACAAGATAAACTTATGAACCATGTAATAACATGGATGGACCTATGGAATATTATGCTGAGTGAATCCAGCCAAAAACTAAAGGACAAATACTGTGTGGTCCCACTGATGTGAACGGACATTCGAGAATAAACTTGAAATATGTCATTGGTAACAGAGTTCAGCAGGAGTTAGAAACAGGGTAAGACAATGGGTAATTGAAGCTGAAGGGATACAGACTGTGCAACAGGACTAGATACAAAAACTCAAAAATGGACAGCACAATAATACCTAATTGTAAAGTAATCATGTTAAAACACTGAATGAAGCTGCATCTGAGCTATAGGTTTTTGTTTTGTTTTGTGTTGTTTTGTTTTGATTTTACTATTATTACTTTTATTTTTTTCTCTATATTAACATTCTATATCTTTTTCGGTTATGTTGCTAGTTCTTCTAAACCAATGCAAATGTACTAAGAAATGATGATCATGCATCTATGTGATGATGTTAAGAATTAATGATTGCACGTGTAGAATGGTATGATCTCTAAATGTTGGGTTAATTTCTTTTTTTCCGTTAATTAAAAAAAAAAAAAAAGAGAAGGGATAATTGGAGATGAAGGGATACAGACTGTACAACGGGACTGGATATAAAAACTCAGAAATGGACAGCACAATACTACCCAATTGTAATGCAATTATGTTAAAACACTGAATGAAGCTGCATGTGAGGTATAGGTTTTTTGTTTTTGTTTTTTTTGTTTTTTTTCTTTCTATTATTGTTTTAATTCTTATTCTGTTGTCTTTTTATTTCTTTTTCTAAATCGATGCAAATGTACTAAGAAATGATGAATATGCAACTATGTGATGTTATTAAGAATTACTGATTGTACATGTAGATTGGAATGATTTCTAATTGTCTTGTTAATTCTTTTTTTAATTAATAAAAAAAAAAAAGGGAATTTACTAAGTTACAAGTTTGCAGTTCTAAGGTCAGAAAAATGTTCAAACTAAAGCATCCAGAAAAAGATACCTTGATTCAAGAGAGACAAACGTCTATCACATGGGAAGGTACACAGCTGGTGTCTGCTGATCTTTGTTCTCAGTTCTGTTGCTTCTATCTTCTGATGCTTGTGGTTTCCACTCTAAGCCCCTGTGGGCTTTCACTTAGCTCCTCTCAGACACAACTCTGAGTTCTGGCTTGCTTAGCATCTCATGGGAAGGTAAGTGGCAACATCTGCTGGGCTCTGCTCATATCTAGGCATCTGCTTCCTCTGACGCCACTCCAAGCATCTCAAATGCCTGCATACCTGTTGACTCTGAAGCAACTATTCTTCAAGTGTCTGTGTTATTTCTGAGCTAGCTCCAAAATGTTTTCATTTTTAAATGATTCTAGTAAACTCATCAAGACCCACCTTGAGGTTACTTCCGGAGAAGATGGCGGCTTAGTAAGGTGTGCACCTCTTAGTTCCTCCTCCAGAACAACTACTAAATAACTAGAAACAGTAAAGAATTCCTCCCGGAGCCACGACAGAGACCGGACACACAGTGTACCCCAGTCTGGAACAGCTGGACTAGCTACGAGACTCCACTGTGGTGAGGTCCCCGAGCAGCGCGCACTTCTCTGGGCCACAGAGGCTGGCGGCTAGTGCCCCTCCCTCCCTCCTTCCCGGTCCAGCTGAGAGACTCAGAGAGATGAGTTCCCCAAGCCGCGGTGGCTGGCGGCCGGTGCCCCTACCTCACGGGCAGCTTCCCGGGCTGGCTGGGAGCCTCGGATCAGTGGTTCCCCAAGCCGCGGCGGCCGGTGACTGGCGCTCTTCCCACACACGTGGCTTCCCAGGCTGGCTGGGAGCCTCGGATCAGCGGTTTCCCAAGCCGTGGTGGTCAGCGCCCCTCCCCCACAGGCAACTTTCCAGAGGGAAAGGAAAGAGTCTCCAACAGTAGTAGAGACTGAATCCAACCTACCACCAGTAGTGGCATTAATGAACAACTTCTGACTACTAAAAACAGGCCCTCAGCTCAGGCGAAACTGATCAAAGCGGAAGTCGCCTATTGGGCTAACTGAAAAAGAGGAAAGGGGGTGAAACAGAGCCTTCTGCGGCTGTTTCTATGGAGGCTTCATTGCCTCTGGGCTCAGTGTGGGGATTACACAGGTGGCAACTGCCCCGAACACAGAAACAGGCTGCTTTCAGGGCTCTCTACCACCTGAACCTTCCCCGCTGGAGGGGTGAAATGCAACTCAGGTGGAATCCCTCTCTCAAGGAATTCAGATTCCAGGTCTCCACAATTTGAAGCCATTGAAACCAACCTACAACCTTTCCTCTGTCTCCACCACACACCCAGCAGTGAGAGTCTTACAAAGTTAAAGGAGCCACAACATCTTTTGCTGGTGGGACCCGCAGACAGACAAGCACCACATACTGGGCAAGATAAGAAAAACAGAGCCCAGAGACTTCACAGGAAACTCTTTCAACCTGCTGGGTCCCACACTCAGAGAAATCTGATTAAATGCCCAGACACCAGCAAAAAATAACAAATCACACCAGGAAAATTGAAGATATGGCCCAGTCAAAGGAACAAACCAATAGTTCAAATGAGATACAGGAGCTGAGACAACTAACTCTGAATATACGAACAGAAATGGAAAACCTCTTCAAAAACCAAATCAATAATTTGAGGGAGGACATGAAGAAGGCATGGGATGAACAAAAAGAAGAAATGGAAAGTCTGAAAAAACAAATCACAGAACTTATGGGAATGAAAGAAACAGTAGAAGAGATGAAAAAAACAATGGAAACCTACAATGGTAGATTTCAAGAGACAGAGGTTAGAATTAGTGAACTGGAGGATGGAACATCTGAAATCCAAAAAGAAACAGAAACTATAGGGAAAAGAATGGAAAAATTTGAGCAGGGGCTCAGGGAATTGAATGATAATATAAAGTGCACAAATATACATGTTGTGGGTGTTCCAGAAGGAGAAGAGAAGGGAAAAGGAGGAGAAAAACTAATGGAAGAAATTATCACTGAAAATTTCCCAACTCTTATGAAAGAACTAAAATTACAGATCCAAGAAGTGCAGCGCACCCCAAAGAGATTAGACCCAAATAGGCGTTCTCCAAGACACGTACTAGTTAGAATGTCAGAGGTCAAAGAGAAAGAGAGGATCTTGAAAGCAGCAAGAGAAAACCAATCCATCACATACAAGGGAAACCCAATAAGACTATGTGCAGATTTCTCAGCAGAAACCATGGAGGCAAGAAGAGAGTGGGATGATATATCTAAATTACTAAAAGAGAAAAACTGCCAACCAAGACTTTTATATCCAGTAAAATTGTCCTTCAAAAATGAGGGAGAAATTAAAACATTTTCAGACAAAAAGTCACTGAGAGAATTTGTGACCAAGAGAACAGCTCTGCAAGAGATACTAAAGGGAGCACTAGAGTCAGATATGAAAAAACAGAAGAGAGAGGTATGGAGAAGAGTGTAGAAAGAAGGAAAATCAGATATGATATATATAATACAAAAGGCAAAATGGTAGAGGAAAGTATTACCCAAACAGTAATAACCCTAAATGTTAATGGACTAAATTTCCAAATCAAAAGACATAGACTGCAGAATGAATTAAAAAACAGGATCCTTCTATATGCTGTCCACAGGAAACACATCTTAGACCCAAAGATAAACATAGGTTGAAAATGAAAGGTTGGGAAAAGATATTTCATGCAAATAACAACCAGAAAAGAGCAGGAGTAGCTATACTAATAGCCAACAAATTAGACTTCAAATGTAAAACAGTTAAAAGAGACAAAGAAGGACACTATGTATTAATAAAAGGAAAAATTCAACAAGAAGACATAGCAATCATAAATATTTATGCACCGAATTAAAATGCCCCAAAATACGTGAGGCATACACTGAAATCACTGAAAAGGGAAATAGACACATCTACCATAATAGTTGGAGACTTCAATTCCCCACTCTCATCAATGGACAGAACATCTAGACAGAGGATCAATAAAGAAACAGAGAATTTGAATATTACAATAAATGAGCTAGACTTAACAGACATTTATAGGACATTACACCCCACAACAGCAAGATACACCTTTTTCTCAAGTGCTCATGGATCATTCTCAAAGATAGACCATATGCTGGGTCACAAAGCAAGTCTCAACAAATTTAAAAAGATTGAAATCATACACAACACTTTCTCGGATCATAAAGGAATGAAGTTGGAAATCAATAATAGGCAGAGTGCCAGAAAATTCACAAATACTTGGAGGCTCAACAACACACTCTTAAACAACCAGTGGGTCAAGGAAGAAATTACAAGAGAAATTAGTAAATATCTCAAGGTGAATGAAAATGAAAACACAACATATCAAAACCTATGGGATGCAGCAAAGGCAGTGCTAAGAGGGAAATTTATTGCCCTAAATGCCTATATCAAAAAAGAAGAAAGAGCAAAAATTCGGGAATTAAATGTGCACTTGGAAGAACTGGAGAAAGAACAGCAAACTAACCCCAAAGCAAGCAGAAGGAAAGAAATAACAAAGACTAGAGCAGAAATAAATGAAATTGAGAACATGAAAACAATAGAGAAAATCAATAAGACCAGAAGTTGGTTCTATGAGAAAATCAACAAGATTGATGGGCCCTTAGCAAGATTGACAAAAAGAAGAAGAGAGAGGATGCAAATAAGTAAGATCAGAAATGGAAGAGGAGACATAACCACTGACCTCACAGAAATAAAGGAGGTAATAACAGGATACTATGAAGAACTTTACACTAATAAATAAAACAATGTAGATGAAATGGACAAGTTCCTAGAAAGGCATGAAAAACCAACTTTGACTCGAGAAGAAATAGATGACCTCAACAAACCAATCACAAGTAAAGAAATTGAATCAGTCATTCAAAAGCTTCCCAAAAACAAAAGTCCAGGACCAGACGACTTCACATGTGAATTCTACCAAACGTTCCAGAAAGAATTAGTACCAACCCTGCTCAAACTCTTCAAAAAAATTGAAGTGGAGGGAAAGCTACCCAATTCATTCTATGAAGCCAACATCACACTCATACCAAAACCAGGCAAAGATATTACAAAAAAAAGAAAACTACAGACAAATCTCTCTAATGCAAAAATCCTCAACAAAATTGTAGCAACGAAAATCCAGCAACACATTAAAAGAATTGTACATCATGACCAAGTAGGATTCATCCCAGGTATGCAAGGATGGTTCAACATAAGAAAATCAATTAATGTAATACACGATATCAACAAATCAAAGCAGAAAAATCACATAATCATCTCAATTGATGCAGAGAAGGCATTTGATAAGATTCAACATCCTTTCCTGTTGAAAACACTTCAAAGGATAGGAATACAAGGGAACTTCCTTAAAATGATAGAGGGACTATATGAAAAACCCACAGCTAATATCATTCTCAATGGGGAAAAATTGAAAACTTTCCCCCTAAGATCAGGAACAAGACAAGGATGTCCATTATCACCACTATTATTCAACATCGTGTTGGAGGTTCTAGCCAGAGCAATTAGACAAGAAAAGGAAATACAAGGCATCAAAATTGGAAAGGAAGAAGTAAAACTATCACTGTTTGCAGATGATATGATAGTATATGTCAAAAACCTGGAAAAACCCACAACTAAACTTTAGAGCTAATAAATGAGTACAGCAAAGTAGCAGGTTACAAGATCAACATTCAAAAATCTGTAGTGTTTCTATACACTAGCAATGAACAAGCTGAGGGGGAAATCAAGAAACGAATTCCATTTACAATTGCAACTAAAAGAATAAAATACTTAGGAATAAATTTAACTAAAGAGGCAAAAGACCTATACAAAGAAAACTACAAAAAACTTTTAAAAGAAATCACAGAAGACCTAAATAGATGGAAGGGCATACCGTGTTCATGGATTGGAAGACTAAATATAGTTAAGATGTCAATTCTACCTAAATTGATTTACAGATTCAATGCAATACCAATCAAAATCCCAACAACTTATTTTTCAGAAATAGAAAAACCAATAAGCAAATTTATCTGGAAGGGCAGGGTGCCCTGAATTGCTAAAAGTATCTTGAGGAAAAAAAACGAGGCTGGAGGTCTCATGCTGCCGGACTTTAAGGCACATTATGAAGCCACAGTGGTCAAAACAGCATGGTACTGGCATAAAGATAGATACATTGACCAATGGAATCGAATAGAGTGCTCAGATATAGACCCTCTCATCTATGGACATTTGATCTTTGATAAGGCAGTCAAGCCAACTCACCTGAGATAGAACAGTCTCTTCAATAAATGGTGCCTAGAGAACTGGATATCCACATGCAAAAGAATGAAAGAGGACCCGTATCTCAAACCCTATACAAAAGTTAATTCAAAATGGATCAAAGATCTAAACATTAGGTCTAAGACCATAAAACAGTTAGAGGAAAATGTAGGGAGATATCTTATGAAACTTACAATTGGAGGCGGTTTTATGGACCTTAATCCTAAAGCAAGAGCACTGAAGAAAGAAAGAAAGAAAGAAATGGGAGCTCCTCAAAATTAAACACTTTTGTGCATCAAAGAACTTCATCAAGAAAGTAGAAAGACAGCCTACACAATGGGAGACAATATTTGGAAATGACATATCATTCCAGAATTTATAAAGAGATTGTTCAACTCAACAACAAAAAGACAGCCAACCCAATTACAAAATGGGAAAAAGACTTGAACAGACACCTCTCAGAAGAGGAAGTACAAATGGCCAAAAGGCACATGAAGAGATGCTCAATGTCCCTGGCCATTAGAGAAATGCAAATCAAAACCAATGAGATATCATCTCACACCCACCAGAATGGCCATTATCAACAAAACAAAAAATGTCAAGTGCTCGAGAGGATGTGGAAAATGAGGTACACTTATCCACTATTGGTGGGAATGTCAAATGGTGCAACCACTGTGGAAGGCAGTTTGGTGGTTCCTCAAAAAGCTGAATATAGAATTGCCATACGACCCAGCAATATCATTGCTAGGTATCTACTCAAAGGACTTAAGGGCAAAGACACAAATGGACATTTGCACACCAATGTTTATAGCAGCATTATTTACAATTGCAAAGAGATGGAAACAGCCAAAATGTCCATCAACAGATGAGTGGCTAAACAAACTGTGGCATATACATATGATGGAATATTATGCAGCTTTAAGACAGAATAAACTTATGAAGCATGTAATAACATGGATGGACCTAGAGAACATTATGCTGAGTGAGACTAGCCAAAAACTAAAGGACAAATACTGTATGGTCTCACTGATGTGAACCGACATTAGAGAATAAACTTGGATATGTCATTGGTAACAGAGACCATCAGGAGTTAGAAATAGGATAAGATAATGGGTAATTGGAGCTGAAGGGATACAGACTGTGCAACAGGACTGGATACAAAAACTCAAAAATAGACAGCACAATGCTATTTAATTGTAATGTAATTAGGTTAAAACACTGAATGAAACTGCATCTGAGCTATAGTTTTTTATTTTTTATTTTTTTTATTTTTTTATTTTTTATATTTTTTTGTATTTTTTATTTTTATTTTTTCTCTATATTATCATTTTATTTCTTTTTCTGTTGTCTTGCTATTTCTTTTTCTAAATCGATGCAAATGTACTAAGAAATGATGATCGTACATCTATGTGATGATATTAAGAATTACTGATTGCATATGTAGAATGGAATGATTTCTAAATGTTGTGTTAGTTAATTTTTTTTAATTAATAAAACAAAATAGACCCACCTTGAATGGGCATCTAATCAAAAGGTCACATGCACAACTGGTCACAGCACATCTCCATGGAAATAATCCAATCAAAGTCTACACACACACACACACACACACACACACCTATATTGAATTTATATTAAAAGAAACGTGGCTTCCCCCACATGATTGGATCAGGGAAAAGGACATGGTTTTTCTGTGGTACATAACACCTTCAAAACAGCACATTAATAAGTCCCCTTCATAAAAGCTGATCTATTTCTGATATATTGCGTTCCAGTGTGTTTAGCAAGCTAAGACACAGGGAGATCTATGTTGTTTGATTTTTTTATGTTAAAACAACCTTGTTTTCCACACACACAAAATAACTCTTAATTGGACTTAACATATTATTCTTTTAATACATTATTGGATTTAATTTTCTAGTCTTTTGCTAGAGATTTTTGCATCTGTTCCTGTTGATAGTGATCTATAATTTTCTTCTTAAATTATAAGAATTTATAATTCTTGTTTTCTTCTCCTCTTCTTTTTCTGAAAAAGTATCTGTGAAATTGCTATTAAGTTTGACTTGTACATTTAACACAACTCACCAATAAAACCATTTGGGCCTGAGTTTTTTGGGGGGAATGGCTTAACTATAAATATAATTAAAGAGTTACAGAGCTACACATAGTTTTTTGTTTATTTTGCTTCAGTTTTGGTATTTGTATTTTTCCAGAAATTTTCCTATTTCATGTAATTGTCAAATATTTTCACCCTAATTTACCTAATATTTTTGTTAAGTCTCATTTAAACCCAGGTAGTTGATAATGTTCAACTTTCCTATGTTTTTACTGAATTTTTAATCTAGTTTCTGTGAAAATTGCTAAAAAGGGATATTAAAATATCAGAATATAGGTGGCATAAGGGTACATCAACTGAGTAATTGAAGGGGGGGACTATGGTGCATACCTACAATGGCATATTGGGTGGCTGCATAAAAGAATGAGGTTGCGAGGCATGTAACTAGGTGAATGAAACGTTAGGACGGTATGCTGAGTGAAATAATCCAGAAACAAAAGACAAGTATTATAAGTTCTCACAAATATGGACTAAGTATAATGGACAAACTCTGAGAATTGAAGTTGAGAGCATAATTAATCAGGTGAAGGCCTTTTTAAAGGTTTCTAGATTGTAATCTCTTATAGCAGTCACATCTATTCTTGAGGTTTTAGCTGATATTTCCAAATCCTGAGATGCTGAGCTTTTTGTGGATAGCTTGGTCATTTCCTTGTACTTTGGGTATGTGTGTGACACCTGAGACTCAGAGCTAGATTTCTGCAGCTATGAAAGGCAGCATTACCCCATACAGGAAATATTAAAAACACTGAAAAGCGGATGAGACTTCAATTAGAGATATGAATGAAGCTGATCTGGTTAGGACTAAGGTAAAACAAACTAAAGGGTAGAGGATGATATTGACCATATTTTAAAACTTCAACTTCTGTGTGAGGCCAAAGGAAGAGATGTTTATTTGGTGCAAAATTTCTATTTTCTATAACACAATATCCGATTTAATTTGTATGATCAGCTTACACAAACACCGTAATTACATGGAACCTTGAATAGACAGTGAAATCTTGTTGGTTTGAACAGGTTAATGTGATGCCTCAATACATTCCATAGTAATCTGAGCAGAAAATAAAGTGGTATTTGCAGGGTCCCCACCTGGGGAAGACCTGACATTCTAGTAAACATTGGGGACTACCAAGTTGGGGGCAAGGCCCTCGATCTTGGGGTTCACCCCTATGAAACATATTCCTGCAAAGGAGAAGCTAAGCCTACTTGTTATTGGGCCTAAGAGTCACACCCAGAGAACTTCTTATGTTGCTCAGATGTGGCCTCTCTTTCTAAGACAACTCCATGAGTGAACCCGCTGCCCTCCCCCCTAAATGGAACATGACTTCCACGGGTGTAAATCTCCCTAACCATGCTGATTTGAATCTGTGATGGACCCCAGAAAAGCCATGTCCTTTAATCCTCATTCGATATTGCTGGCTGGGTGCTTTTTTGTTGTTCCCATGGAGATGTGACTCACCCAATTGTGGGTGGTAACTTTTGATTAGATGGCTTACATGGAGTTGTGACTTCACTCATTCCAGGTGGATCTTGATTAGTCTACTAGACCCCTTTAAAAGAGGAAGTATTTTGGAGAGAGTCCCTTTTTAGAGCCATGTGAGAGCTTCAAGAATCACAGAGCCCACTCAGCCAGAGACGTCTGGAGATGAAGAAGGAAAATGCCCCAAGAGAGCTTCATGAAACAAGAAGCCTGGAGAGAAAGCTAGCAGATGTCATGCTCACCAAGTGCCTTTTCAGTTGAGAGAGAAACCCTGAACTTCACTGGCCTTTCTTGAGTGAAGGTAACCTCTTGTTGGTGCCTTAATTTGGGATATTTTTATAGACATGTTTTAATTGGGACATTTTCATGGCCATAGATCTGTAAACTTGCAACTTATTCAATTCCTTTTTTAAAAAACTGTTCCATTTCTGCTATATTGCATTCTGGCAGCTAGCAAACTAGAACACTGACAATGTGGGATATGGCTACCAGGGATGATCCTGGCCTTGGCATTGTGGGATTGAGAAAGACTTCTGGACCAAAACGGGGAAGAGAAATGAAACAAAGTTTCAGTGACTGAGCGATTTCAAAGATAGTTGAAAAGTCATTCTGGAGGTTATTCTTATGCAGTATGTTGATACCCTTTTTCAGTTTTTGGTGTACTAGAATAGCTAGAGGGAAGTGCTAGATACTGTTGAAGTATAATCCACTAGCCTTGATTCTTGAAGATGATTGTATAACTATATAGCTTTTAAGGTGTGACCGTGTGATGATGAAAATCTTGTGACTGGCACTACCTTTATCCAGTATATGGACAGATGACTAGAAAATACAGAAAAAAGAAATGGGTAATGGGGGGGAGGGTGCTAGTTTGAAACTATTATGTACTCCAGAAAAGCCATGTCCTTTAATCCTGATCTAATCTTGTGGGGCCAGACCTATTGTTTAGGGTGGGAAACTTTGACTGGAATGTTTCCATGGAGGTGTGACACACCCCAGTTGGTCTGACCATTTGGTTAGATTACTTCCATGGAGATGTGACACACCCAGTTTTGTGTGTGGCTTTTTGATTAGATGGAGATGTGACTCCACCCATTCTAGGTGAATCTTGATTAGTTTACTAGAGTCCTTTAAAAGGGGAAACATATTGGAGAAACTTCAGATGGAGATGCTTGGAGAGCAGTTGTTTCCAAGTTGACAGAGACATGGATATTTGGAGATGCTTGGAGTGCTGACAGAGAGCAGATGCCTAGACATGGGCAGAGCCCAGCAGATGTGGCCACATGCCTTCCCTTGAGATGCAAAGCAAGAGATAACCCAGAGCTGTGTCCCAGAGGAGGTATGTGAAGGCCCACAGACACTTAGAGAGAAAACCACTGACATCAGAATCTGGAAGCAATGGAACCGGGAATAAGGGCCAGTAGACACCAGCCATATGTCTTCCCATGTGACAGACATCGGCCTTTCTTGAGCAAAGTATCTTTCTCTGGATGTCTTAGTTTTGACATTTTTCTGGCCTTAGAACTATAAACTTGTAATGTAATCGATTCCCTTTATAAAAGCCATTCCATTTTGGTATATTGCGTTCTGGCAGCTTTGGCAAACTAATACAAGGGCTATGGGGATATGGGGTGTTTCGGGTATTCTTTTTTACTTTCATTTTTATTTTGGGGGGTAATGAAATGTCCAAGGATCAATTGTAATGAATGCTGTGAACCATCAGTTGTACACTTTGGATTATTATATGGTATATGAATATATAGTATATTAATAAAATTGCATTAAAAATCTCTGAATATGATTGTCATTTTGTCTATTTTTCCTTTTAGTTCTGTCAATTTTTGCTTCATGTATTTTGACACTCTGCTATTAAGCACATAAACATTTATAATCATTCTAACTTCTGATGAATTGTCCCTTTTGTCTTCATGATGTTTCCTTTTTCTGATGACTCTTTACTTTGAAGTTCATTTTAACAAATACAAATATAGCTCTCCTGTTTTTCTTATGGTTACTATTTGTACAGTAAGTCTTTTCCATCCATTTACTTTCCTATGTATCTGTGTCTTTATATTTACAGTGTGTCTTTTATAGGCAATGATAGTTGGGTCTTTGTTAATCTCTGTCTTTTAAATGGAGTGTTTAAACTCTTAACAGTTAAAAATACTTTTTAAATGGTCAAATGTAGGCCTACTTTTTGGTTATTTGTTATTGTTTGTCCTCTCTGCTATTTCATCCTCTACTCCCCACCTTCTATTATGCCTTCTTTTGAATTATTTCAATAACTCTTATTGTAATATTTTAATATATATATTGGCTTTTTTATATCCCCCCTGGTAATTTTTTTAAAAATTGTTTATTCTGGGAATTATATATGTCTATATAACCTCAGACAGTTTACTTAGAATTGAGTTATGGCATTCGCATAAAATGTAGAAATCTTACAACCATATAAATCCCTTTACCATCACCCTATACTAGCTAATGTAAATTATACTAGTTGTAGCGATTATAGAGGAAAATATAGCTCTATTATATTTAAAACTTCACCTAACAATGTTATAATCTTTGCTTTAAACACCCTTATGCATTTGAAACAACTTAAGAAGAAAAAATACTCTTTTTTGTTTATCCACTTATTTACCATTTCCAATGCTTGTCACATATCCTTAAGACAGAAGATGCCCTCTGTATGATTTTTCATCAGTCAGCAGAAATTCCTATCATTTCTTGCAAGTCTACTGGTGGTGACAGATTTTCTTAGTTTTTGTTCATCTGAAAATATCTTTATTTTCTCATCATTCCTGATGTCTTGTTAGATGTTTTCTACATATAGAATTCTTGATAGATTTTTTTTTTTTTAGAACTTTAAAGAGGTTTCACTATCTTCTGGTCCCCATTGTTCTAACAAGAAATGTGCAGACATTCAAATAGTTCTCTAACTGTCTCTCTAGCCATCATATTCCCCTAACTGTTGCTAAGATATTCTCTTTTTCTTTGATTTTCAGCAGTTTAATTATGATTTATCTATGTGTTCTAGTTTGCAAGCTGCCAGGATGAGGTATACCTGAAACAGAATGGTTTTTAAAAAGGGAAATTTATTACATTGCAAGTTTATAGTTCTAAGGCTAAGAGAATGTCCAAATTAAGGCACCCAAGGAAAGATATCTTGGTTTAAGAAGGCTGATGATGTTCATCTCTCAGCTGGTAAGGCACATGGTGATGTCTGCTAGCTTTCTCTCCAGGAATCTTCAGTGGCTTCCCTGGGGCTCTGTCTGTTCTGTTGGCTCTGCCAGTTCTGGTGGCTCTGTTGGTTCTGATATCTCTCTAGCTTTTTCCAAAATCGTTCCTTCTTAAAGGGCTCCACCCACATTGAATGGATGGAGAAATATATCCATGGAAACCATCTAATCAAAAGTTACCATCCACAATTGAGTGGGTCACATCTCCATAGAAACAATAAAAAAATACCACCCAGCAATATTGAATGAGGATTAAAGGATATGGCTTTTCTGGGTTACACAATAGATGCAAACCAGCACACTATGCATGTGTTTGTTTAGATATATCTTGCTTGGGAATCATTGAGCTTCTTTAATCTGTAAATGCATTTTCTCAAATCTGCTAGTCTTTTGGTCATTATTTATTTAAATATTGTTTCTGCTTCTATCTCTCTTTTTTGCCCATTAAAGACATCAATTGCACAAATGATAATGTAACCAAGAATTAACAAATATGATTAAAACTTATTGAAGTTTACATAGATGTTTAGCAACCTTCTGATATATTGTAATGTAGCCAAAAGGCAAATACTTGTAACTGTTATAACTCACTTTGAACTGTAGCACAGATGCCTTGATGCTTTTCTTTGTAACTGTAACTGAATAATCTCATAATAATCTAGTGACCCTGTACTTACCTTGTTTATAACTTAAAAGTCTATTTATTCAATTAGCCCCTTTAATGTTTAGGAATGCAGAAACCTGAACCAACCCACCCTAACTCCTACCTTATGGCTCTGGGTAGGGTCAATTCTAATCAAGGTTGGCCTGCCTGACATGCTCAGAGGCATAAACCTTTAACCTATAGTAACCCATACTTCATTGTAATACTAAGAATCACACTGATAATCATATTAGGCCACCATTTTCCTTACATATGTCCTATGACCAAGTATGTAAGCTTTGGAATTTGTTCATAATTAGACTATCCTAAGCTCATTACTTCAAACCACTGTACTCATTATCATAAACCTCCCTTTGCCAAGATGTTATAAAAGTCTCAGAATCTCTCCAGTTTTGGGGAAACAGATCTGAGGCCTTCAAGCCTCCTGTTCTCCTTGCATTGTGCTTTGCAATAAAAGCTCTTTCCTGCTTTGAAACCCTGGTGTCATAGACTGGCTATTGTGTACAACAAGCTACAAGCCTGGCCGGGCAACCATAAACCTTTTTATATTGTCTCACAGGTCTCTGAGGCTCTGTTATTTTTTTTTTTAATCTTATTTTTCCTCTGTATTTTAGATTGATAATTTCCATTGATCTATGTTAAAGTTCACTAATATTTTCTTCTATCATCCCCTACTGAATCCATTTAATGCATTACAAAAAAAAGGGGATTGTATTTTTTAGTTCATCTATTTTCAAGTATATTTTCTTCTACCTCCTGGAGTATGTTTATAATAAATGTTTTAACATCCAGACCAATAATTCCAAACTTTGGACCATCGTGACATTGGTATCTGTTAATTGCTTTTTCTCTTGAAAATGGCTTACTTTACTGATGCTTTCATTAATTTTGGATGATGCCAAGGACATAGTGAATGCTGTATTATTTATACTGCGGGTTCTGTTATAGGCCTTTGGAGAATGTTATTTTTTTCTTTTAACAGGCAATCCAATTAGATTTACATTACAGACACTTGCCTTCTGAAGGTGGTGACTCTAATATCTGTTTAGTTCTTAAATATGTGCTACATTAAGTTGGGTCTGTCCCACATATGTATGGCACAGCAGCTAGGCTAAAATGTTTGTGGGTGGGTCCATTTCCAGAATTGTGGGTTCTTTGCCTAAATTTCTTCTCTCTGATCCCTCTCTCCTTTTACCTCACTACCACTCTGCCCCACCTGTGTTCCTTTCTTGGTGTCCTATGGTCATAAGTAATGGAATTTATCCCACGTTGTATCACTTTGCAACTGTGGTTGACCTTCCAAGTACTGCCAAAGGTGGGGGAAAGGACAAGTATATGAAACCTTCCAAATTTTTGCTGTTTCTTCACATTTTGATGCCCTTTATAGTGTGCTTAATTACTCTTCCTGGTAAACAAAAGGCTGCTGGTTGTTTTCTTATTTGTGTGTCTTGTCTAGGGTTTATCATTATCAGCAGGAGGGTTGAGCTGTTGGGGCTCACACCACCATACCAGAACCAGAACTCCCTACTGCTTTCTGTACAAAGTGTCTTATCTCATTTCTTTGTCATATATTCCATAGGGAACTATGCTTCAGATCAGAGGGAAAACAAAGGGTGGTTCAATTATTTATCCTATTTTTCCAGTGTGTAATAAGATTCATGATATAGATGAAAAAAGCCTGAGGTTTTTTTTCTATTTAATGTCAATTAATTGTTTTCACTTGGGAAAGTCACTTTGCTTCTCAGAGTCTTAATTTATTTAGGATTATATTATCAGAGCTCTCTGTGAAAATTCTTCACAAATTCCAGATTGCTACTGTAAATAAGGGGTTGTCATACTCAGAATCTTGGAAAAGCCATCTCAATAGATAATTTTGTTTACTGCCTTTGATTATTAAAACGTACTTCAGCATCAATGCACCCATTTTACCAAAGTAAAAAGGAACCTAAGAAGCATGTAGGAATTGAATTTTTATCTGTGACTTACCTACATCATTGCCACCTTCCTTAGTTGATGCTGAAATACTCATCATCTGCTGACCCATCATGTTTCTAAGCATATTTTATTTGCCTATTTTTCAACTGGGTTTGGAATTGAGTCTAAAACAGAAATTATCCTATCTGATTATTAACTTACAGCACTGTCTCCGTTTTTAGAGAAAGCAATTAAGAATATGATAAACTGCAGCGAGAGAGGCTGTCTGGAAGCTCTTTATGGTCCTCGTCACTTAGAAGAATAGCTATGCAATAAAATATATATGGAATTTATGGATTTAAGACTTAAACTTCTGTGGTTATAATTTTTGATATTAATAAGCTTTTTACTCTTCTGTAAATGAATGAGGAGTAATTTTAAAATTACATTTGGTCCCTCATACAGTAACTTTTATTTCTACTTCAACTCCCCCCAAGTTACCCATTTGTTCATTAAAAACTGAATCCAGGTATTACTTAAAACCAGCATATAGGTTAAAAGCCTTGACAAAAATAATTTATGTGGGATTTCAAGCCTTAGGTTTCACTTAATGCTGGAGGGGGAAAGACAGAAAGAAAGCAAATGACTTATAAGAAGATAAGAGTTATATTTTCCTTCCATTCTTGAGATACTGATAGAGTTTTAGACTGGACGTGGAAATTACATGATAATAGCTGGCACTTTTCAAGAAACATTATCAAGTCAATTTCTCTGGCAGGACCATCTAGAAATGAATACTGAAATATATTCTGCTTTAAGGTACTTCATCAACTAATTCATGCACCTTGTATTTGAAATTTCACTTTTGGGTGGTATATATGAATGCAGCATGATAAACACCAAAACTGATGGCTGCAAACCTCAGAATTTCAATGGATGTGAATAATTATTTTCTTTTTCGTTTCATATTTTCAAAGAACTTGCCCATAATTCTAACTTTAATATAATGTCACCATCTTTATTTTTAGTCATAACTCTTTTATTAGTAACATCTCTGGAATCACAGTGTATTATGTGTTATATTGTTATGACTTGGATATTCCTTTCTGCTCTTTGGAATTGTGTGATAAACAAGAAGACCCTCGGAGTGAAACTGGAAGGAAATTCTCAGCGTCTGTCTGAGTTTTACTGAGTGGTTTTAGATGATCAAGTAACCCCCTGGTTTCCTACAACCTCTAGATGCAGAAATCCTGTTGCCACTACCATGCAGAGATTTGAATTAAAATTTCATTGAAAAAAATGTTGTTTGATTTTCATAAATTTATAATTTTATGTGTATGGCAAACTCTCAATGAATAAAGTATTGCTATAGATAGATTGCGCTCGCCCACAAGTTCTGCTAAAATGGTCGACTAAGCTAGAGTAAAAGTCCTCCCATTGTGAACAGCTGGAATTGCTGGATTCATTAAAACAATATGCAAGATGGCTTAAGCACCCCCAGATGGTAGAAATGGAGAGTCATAAGCCCATGGGATGACTGTCTGGCAGGCTTAGGGAACAATAGTGGAAGGAGTGAGTGTGTGCAGCCCTGGGATTTTAATGACCTCACTTCACCTCACTGTTTGGGCCCAGACTGAGTTGAGGCAGAACACAAGCTGGTGCTGCCATGAGACAGAAAAATCCACCAGGCACAGGAGCAGACATAGGTCCATTAGGACTTATGAACAGGAGAGATTCTCTGGTGGTGGCGGTGCAGAGGGATCGTGCTCCACGAAGGACAAGTACAAGGGGGCAATATATGATTTTAGAATAAAGACATTCCATATAATATGAGGGCATCAGGTTGCTAGTATAATCATTAAAGGGGTTTAAGAACACCTGGTGGTTTTCTAAGATTAATGTTTAAGGCTAAGATACAATCAGTGCCGTTTCATATTATGGTTACATTCTTCCCTCTCTGGGGAGATTGTTTGCTTTCTTGATGTTTTTCCTTGGCTAAAGCAGGCCTGCTATGTGCTGTTTAGGAGGGGAGCTGGGCCTGAGGTTGCCACACTCACCTAACTAAGAAGTGGTAAAAGAGTTTGATGCATTAAGATGGAACCGTAAAAAAGCAGAAACCACAGTGAAATGGCAAACTAGAAAAAAAATCTACACACTAACATAGGTGGCAGATAGATACAATGAAGCTGATCTCTCCCTAGATTGCGGTGGGAAAAATCAGAACTTATAAACCTGGACCAAAATACTTTAACACTGGAATCTTGCCTGGTAATTGAAAGAAGAAAACCTCCATCTCAATGATTATGATAAAAATTGGTCCTAAACCATTGTGTACCTAAAAACTGCAAATAGAAAACCAATCTGCAATGGCAGAATGCTTGCCTTCCATGTGGGAGACCCGGGTTTGATTCCTGGACCATGCACCCCCCCCCAAAAAACAAACAAACAAACAAACAACAACAACAAAACAATCTGGTCACAAGAAAATCTCAAAAAGAAGCACAGTTGAAAATGAACTCACAATCAAAACAGTTGATGAAAGATTAATAAGAACCAAAGACTGTTAAAGAATTGGAAGGTAAATTGGAGAAATACAGCAATACAGCACAGAGAGACAATGAAATGAAGCATGATAGGCTTCAGAAATATGGAGAATAGAAAAGAAGGCCCAAAATATGTCTGATAGATGTTCCAGAAGAAGGCAATATAGAAAATAAGAGCGTCTGTATTTGAAGCGAACACGGCTGAGAAATTTTAGAATTTAAATGTTCATATTAACAAATTATAATTTCAGAAAAAGATAAATAATTCCACACTAGACATTTTAATGAAACTCCCAACCAACAAATCAAAGAATTTTTACCACACAAATAAATAGAAAAGATGTTGCATACAAAAGAACTGAATTATATTGACCGTAAGAAGCTCAACAGAAAGAATAGAGACCAAGCTTATGGGACAATAACTTCATAGTGTGAAGAGAAAATAACTATCAACCTAGAATTCTCTATCTAGCTAATCTTTCAAGAGTGAGGGGTCATGAAAAGACCAATTTTAGATGAACAAGATAGAGAGTGTCCTCCTGACAGATCACTCTCTTTAAAGAAGAATTTTAAATCCAGAAAGTAGAAGTGTGATGCAAATGATCAAGTGTGAACAAAATGTTGGGTAATATTTAAGTAAATGTAAACATTGGCCATAGGACATATAAAAATCATGAATAACCTGGGAGAATATGCAAGTCACTAGAATCTAAAATACTAGAAAAGAATAAGAGGAAAAGGTAAGGGATTGATAGTTTTTAAGTATTCTTCTAATATTTTTACTGTTTGTATGAAAGACAATACTATTGATTAAGTTAAATCTATAAACAAAGAATATAAATGAAAATGTAAAAAGTGAAACTGGAAGAGAATAAAAGGAAATAAATTATATTACATGAAGGCTAATCCAATGCAAAAATAAAAGGAGAAAAAAAAAATCCAAGAAAAAGGCAAGGTATGAAAATCATAGAAGTAGACATACCCTTATACATTCTTACATATATGAAGCTACTGAGAGCATACAGTAAAATTAAGCACCATTACCAGTGTTTTAGACATGTTTTATCATTTAATCCTTGGAATGATATCAGACAATGAGAATTATAATAATTATATTTTAGAAATGAGGAAATTGAAATGGAAATGACTTAAATAGTGTTTTAAAATTCAAATAATTTAGCATTTCTATAATAAGACCTAGAGATTTTGGTTCTTGAGTCCTTTCTCTTATCACTATAATAACTTTTGTATGTACAAAACCAAGATGATGAAAAAAATCCAACTACAGCAGCTGTTGTAGTAAATATAAAGGATCTAAAAATGCCACTCAAATGTAAAATTGTATTTTTTTAAATATTAGATTAGATTAAAAGGGCATCAGCAACAAAATGTCCTTTTTACAAGAGAGGAACCTAATATAATGACTCAAATAGCAGAAATGTAGGAGTGGAAAAAGACAACAACTTCTACCCAAAGGGATGCTTATTTATCTGCATTAATAATAGGCAAAATAGACTAAACATTAAAGCAAAAAAAAAGTTTTATTAGAAATTAAGAGGGCTATTTTATGTTGAAAAATTTATCAGGAATATAAACACTGCTATTAAATTGCATGTTCTGGTAGAGAGTAAAAAACAATTGCTTTTAAAAATATTTATTTGGGAAATATGTAAAGAATCAGCTAAAGGGCAGGATTTGTCTCCTTGATATTTATATATTAAAAAGTATTGACAGCATAATTTTCCTCTAAGTTTAGAATTCCTTTTGCTAACACGTATCCTCAAAACTATTCATCTATTTCACATACAACCATATCTTTAAAACATTGCAGTTTCGGTTCCAGACCACTGCATAAAGCAAGTCACACAATTTTTTTTGTTTGTTTTCCAGTGCATATAAAAGTTATGTTTATGCTATGCTGTACTCTATTAAGTGTGCAATAGCATTATGTATACACAACAATGCACATACCTTAATTAAAAAACACTTTATGGCCCCCAAATTCTGTTCTACCTCCTGTTTTCACATAGCCTAGAAAGTAAATCTGTCTAGACCAGTTCATAGCTTTGGTTCATCTCTCTCTTCTCTTTTTGTATCGCTTCTTTTATTTCACTCCTTTCCTTCCATCTTTTCCTCCTTCCCTTCTCTCCCCACCATTTTTCTCTCTTCATCTCTGATACATTCTCTTCTCATCCATACTGAAGAAAGTTTGAATTGGGCCCTTGAGAACACTGGATTATTCCACTCTTCCCTCCCGTTTGTACTAAATTCGGAGTTTAGACTTTATCCTGTTAGCACTGGAAGCCAATATGCATTATTTTTAAACATTCTTTATTGTTAAATATAACATATATACAATGAAAATGAAAAAAAGCAACGCTCCTCAAACTACGCTTCAATAAGTAGTTACAGAACAGATTTCAGAGTTTCAATGGCAATGGGACTGCTCACAACTTTCAACCGTTCCATTATTTCCGATTTTTCCTTCTAGCTGCTCCAAAACACTGGACACAAGAAGAAATATTTTTTTATCTTTTATTTTTTTGTGAAAAATAGCATATATACTCAAAAACAATAAATTTCGAAGCACAATTCGTTGTAGAAGAGATTTCTGAATTTGTTATGGGTTGTAATCCCACAGTTTTAGGTTTTTACTTGTTGCTGCTTAAGGTATTGGAGACTAAAAGAAATGTCAATATATTGATTCAGCAATCATGCTAATTTGTTAAACCCTACCTTCTCTGTATAACTCCACCATCACCTTTGCTCTTTCTCCCATTCTTAAGGGGTATTTGAGCTATGCACATTGTAACTTTTTCATGTTGGAAGGGGCTATCAATAATAGGGGATAGGGAGATGGAACTAGCTGATGTTCTTGAGAGGCTGGTACCTCTGCATTTCAGGCAATATGTATTTTCGAAGAAACAGAATTACATGGTCAACTTTATAGAATTGGAAGATAACTCTATTTGGGAGATTATATGGGGAAAAGAAGAGAGAAATTAAGGAGAGAAACTGTAAAACAACCAATTTATTGCAGAGATCCAGTCTTGAACCAGAGTAAATAGGAGGGGATATTTTGTTTTGTTTTGTTTTTCATTAAAAAAATAATAATTTAATTCAACTACTGAAAGATGAAATAGAAATTGTTAACATGCATTAATATTTGTAAAACCTCATTCTTAACCAAAGGAATTCATATAAAAGCCACAAGGAAATTAAACTATGTGTTCACCGAGTCAGCATAATTTAAAAAATCTGAAATAACACATTGTTTAATGATGCAAAATAAACGCAGCTCATACTGGATGTGTTTAATTAATGCAGCTGAATTGGAAACCAACTTGGCTTTACCTAGTAAATTTTAAGATGTGCATACCCTTTGACCCAGCAATTATATGCACAGGCATGCCAAAAATTATACACCAATTCATATCAGGGCACATATGCAACAATGACAGTGAGACTGCTCACAACTTTGAAGAACTGGAAACCATTCAAATACCCATAACAAATGAATGCTGAATAATTTCATTATGTCCACACTGCAAAATATGAAGCCTTGGAAATAAACTATAATTAAATTTAAAACCTTTGAGGAGTGTCACAAGCAAAATACCAAGCAAAGGAAATGAGATGGAGAAAAGACACATAAACTGGTTTAATTTATATTGTTCTAAAATATTGAAAATTATACTTTACTTTTTAGAATTACATATAATGATGGTAAACTTATTTTAAAAGCTAGTGCAATTCCCTTTTATATCTAGCTTTTGAAGTCTTTTTATCAGGAAAATTTCCTAGATGCCGTGAAAGGCTTTCTGCATCTAATGAGGTAATCATGTTTTTTTCTTCCCTTTTGTTCCATTTATGTGATAAATTGCATTTATTCATATTTTCACTTTTTAATTGTGTAATATAACATATATACAAAGCAAAGAAAGAAAAAACAACAGTTTTCAACACACTCTTCAACAGGTAGTTGCAGGACCAATCCCAGAGTTTGTCATGGGCTATCATACCATCATCTCAGATTTTTCCTTCTAGCTGCTCCAGAATATAGGATGCTAGAAGGAATAAATATTTTTTTATCATCATAATCAACTTTTTTTTTAGTAAAAAATAACATATATACTAAAAAGCAATAAATTTCAAAACACAGCGCAACAATTATTTATGGAACAGATTTCAGAGTTTGGTATGGGTTACAATGCCACAATTTTGGGTTTTTACCTCCAGCTTGTCCCATATTTTTTCTAAGAGACTGGAGACTAAAAAACATATCAATTTAATGATTCAACAATCATATTCATTTGTTAAATCCTACCTTCTCTGTATAACTCCAACATAATCTTTGATTTTTCTATCATACTCTTTAGGGGTATTTGGGCTATGCCCATTCTAGCTTTTTCATGTTGGAAGGGACTGTCAATAATATGGGGTAAGGAGATGGAACCAGCTGATATTCTGTAGAGGCTTGGCCTTCTAGGTTTTAGGACTTATCTGATGCAGGGACCCATATGGAGTTTGTAGGTTTCGGGGAAGTCACCCTAGTACATGGAACGTTTATAGAATCTTATATATCACTCTAGGTTCTTTAGGATTGACTGGAATGGTTTTGGTTGGGATTTGGCAAGGTATGATCAGTCTAACTGAAGCTTTTAATTCAGAGTAGCCTCCAGACTTTATTTGAACTCTCTAAGCCACTGATACTTTATTAGTTATACTTCTTTTCCCCCTTTTGGTCAGGATGGAATTATTGATCTCATGTTGCCAAGGATGGACTCATCCCTAGGAGTTATCGCCCATGCCACCAGGGAGACTTTCACCCTTGGATGTCATGTCCCACATGGGGGGATGGCAATGATTTCTCTTGCAGAGTTGGACTTAGAGAGAGTGAGGCCACATCTGAGCAACAAAAGAGGTCTTCCAGAAATAACTCTTAGGTGTACCTATAGGTAGGCTAAGTTTCTCTGCTACCTACATAAGCTTCACAAGAACAGCCTCAAGATCAAGGGCTTGGCCTATTGATTGGGGTGTCCCTAATGTTTGACACAGTATCAGGGGACTCTCTGATGGTAAAGTTTAATCGGTCCATATATTTTCTCCCATCCCTCAAGAGACTTTGCCAATACTTTTTGATTATCTGCTTAATATATTCTAGGATATATTCAGGCATTACATTAAGCTATACAGGATTAAAGGCCCTAATTCTTATTCTGGACTGCCTGTGTTTCAATTGTTCAAAATGAGCTATCTAGACAGATTGAATTATATTATGTGCTACAGATAATCTAGGTTCCAGACAAAATAAATCTTTCTTCCTTTGGTCTCAAAGAATAGGTGTGGTTCTAAAATAGAGACAATGTGTTTCTTACATCTGTATTCTGAATTACCTTAATTACAACCTGATTGACTTCATTCTTATCTCTAAATACCAGGTTATAGGTATATAAAACATTCTCTCAAAATCCAGAAATAATAGTTACCACTCCTGAAAGGGGATAGTTTTGAAAGCTATAATGGGGACAGAATTTGCAAGCAATAGTGATTGATTATTTTGCTGGTGGTGGGAGATAAGAATGATGTTCTCTGATAATACCTGTGTTTCTGTCTGGAGTGATGGGGTGGATTGGGGAAATACCACACAGAAAATACAAGAAAAATGATAGCCAAATGCAAGATAATGTATTCAACTGTGGATTGATTTATCTTAGGGCATAAATGGAACTTCCAAGTACAGATATCAATGGGAAAGTTGAAAACAGAATTCTGCTCAAAGAGTTTTCAGCTAGAGCTATAAATCCATGAACACTTAATATAAGTATGATAGTTGAAGCCAAGGGAAAGGGTAAGGTCATCTAAGTTCCCTTCAGTGAAAAGGGCAATGAAATATGGGCTTCTAGGAACACTAATATTAAAGAGGTCAATAAAAGAAGAAGAAGAATCAAGAGAAACGAAGGAGAATCTGAGAGGTAGGGGGAAAAAAAGCCAGAAGAAAAGGTTGCCATAGAAAATCACAAAGGAGAGAATAGCAGGAAAGAGGAGTGGCCAACATTCTCAAATGCCAACTGGGGATGACCACATTTCAGTTGAAGCAGCAAAAATGTTTAATCCAGAGAAGGGAAGACTACAAGATAGGAGAGGAAATAAGTACAGTGGTGGTTTCTGATATTTGATAAGCAGTCATGTATGCAATGGAGTAGTTGTGTTTTGTTGGTTTCAAAAACTGTCACTAGAACCAACATGTAGAAGATCCAGAAAGAAAGATTCCAGCTCAGCTTAAGGAAGAAGAGCTCTTCTGTATTTTGTGAGAGTTAAAGAAAGATAAGATGGGCTGCCCCAGTGGAAATCTTTAGTTACTAGACTGATAAGTCACATATCAGAGTATAAAGGATTTCATGTATTCATACATCATATACCTATCACCATCACCTAGAAGACTTCACTAAACAGTGAATTGAAGAGTATGCAAGTTCCAATGTTCAACATTTAGTACCAACAAAAGTGACAATTTTATGTGACACAATGTGATATATTTTAATGGATACATGAATGAGTGGATTTTGGACTAACAGGCCCCTTTTATTTTCACTGGGTAAAGATATAGTTTTTCTATTTTTTAATTAGATCTAAAAACATTAAATGAAATAATTGCACACAAATTGATTGTAGAGATGACCAGAAGAATAAATGTTTCCTTACACCTCTGAGTGCTCCAAAAGCAATATTTTAAGTATGTATTTACCTGAATACACCAACAACTCAGAGAAAATGCATTGAAAATGCATTTTATAATTTACAAAAAGAAAAAATTATCATTGACAACACAAACATAGGAAAACATGTTAGCTAATACATATAACTCTGAATCAGGAAATGCAATAGCATAACATATTTGTTTTTATTTAAAAGAAAAATATCTTATCTTCCAATTCAGCTTATATTATTCAATTTCCATTTTTTTTTATCATTCCTCACAGGAAGAAAGGAATTTTTCATTGATTAGTTTAATGATTCTGGATTACCACGAATATAATTTTTTCATGTTGTTGCATGGAAGTCATAAATGCCACCACAGATGCACTTTTGTTCCTATTTTGATTTTTATTGACTAACCCTTCCCCTTTTCAGCCACTTAGTGTCACCCTATCACAACCCAAATTATAGTCTAAATTACAAAGACGAAGCGCTCCTTTCCTCCGCCACACTGGAATGCAGACTCCATGGAGCATAAATTGTTCCCTAAGGCATGCAGTAGTCAATCTTTCATTTTCTTTCATATTCCTCATTCCAAAAAATTTCTGGCAAAGTTGTCTGATAAGAAAATTAATATTTTGATTTTTTGACCTCTTGATATTTTTATAGCCTAAATTATTTTTATCGTTTCTTTAGGAATCTGATTAATTATTAGTATGCTTAACATCTGAATAAAAACTAATTAAACACGTGCTTAATTAATAATACATTGAAGTATACGGAGCCATTTCCTGGATCTAGATGTGAATAACAGCAAGCATTTATTTGAATTGGCATTTTTCTAAGCCAGAGTCCTCTCTAGAGGAGATGCTGATCACAGAGCAGACTTACTGAAAAATCTTCTAAAAAAAGTCACTTCTTGAAAGGAGAGATTTGTCTGAACTGTCTATTCTGATACTCAAGGCCTCTATGGTCTGGCCCTAGATTACTAGTCCTAGCCACACTGGAGTCACTGGTTGCCATTTGCCAAATTTATCTTACACATTCTGGACTGTACATTTGTTCCTCAGTTATCTACACCTGAGATGCCCTTGCCCTTCAAATGACCTCTATGTATCCTTCATGATCCATCTCCAATATCATCTCCTCCGTGACACCTCTTACAAAATAAACATAACATTTCAAATAGGAAACATCCATTGGCAGAAAGTTTTTATCTGGTGAATATTTCATAAGAGTGAAGAAATGCTTCCTATAATCCACAGCATACTTCATCTCATGTTTTGTCCAGAGCTGGGTCATATCCCATACCTAAACCAATGATTAACAAGATGAATGAGTGGATACCACATATGGTGAGGAATAGATTTTGGTTACCAAAACTGACAGACTCTGACTTCCATCATTACATCTTCTTGATTTAAAACAAAAAAAACAACTCAAAAAGTAATTTTTATTATACTTTTTAAAGAAATATTGATTCTAACCTCTATCTTCATCTAAGGAGAAAGAACCAGGCACCCAAAAATGAGAAGAGGAAGGGAAGAAATGTGGAATTGTGAGGGAAAATTGAAAGTATTTATCCTTCATGCATTTACAGAGGTGTGACCAATGGCTTGTAAAACCACTTTTGGAAGTTAGAGCCCTCAATTTTAATATTGGACAAGAAAAAAAAATGTTTCACTGAAGTTCATGAAAGGAACAAAGAAGTTGAGTTTAATATCTGTCAGATAATATTTAACAGAATAATGAACTCAACTATTTAGCAACTGCAATGTTTAAAACATAACCACAATATGCAATTTTTGCAGGATCTCAACAATGTTACCAGTTAATAAAACAACTCCTACCTTAACCCACACATCTAACCCTAGCATAGTTTGTCAATTATTACCGTAAACAGTGGCACTTATAGTAAATGTTTAACTCCAAGTTATGTCAAAGAACTTTTCAGAGTGTTATAATTTGTGTTAAATCTGCAAATGACTACATTTAATGGTCCATTTCAGACATGTCCTCTTAGTTGCTGGTACAATCTAGTAATGAATGTAGAACAAACCAATGTCAAGTTTTTCCATTCAAAAACCATACAGACTCTTATTTCTTCCAAGCTGGCCTTAGATTCATCAAATTACTCCTTTTATACAATTCGAATTCCCTTCTTTTTCACTACTACCGCTGCCCCCAATTGACTCCTTCTTACATTCCAATAACATTAGCTTAGTCAGTAAATTCCAGAAAAACTGCCCTACAATTAGTGTTTATTTTCCCCCTCTCACATCATCTGAAAGATGGCCTTACTGTAGTAGAATATCTGTTGCTCTGCCCCCCTGAGAACCTTACTCTCCCATCAGTCAAGTGTTGGAGTTCTGTAGCAGGCCTCCAGGTTAGCTCAATCACTCATTACTTAACTAATCAATTGATAAATTAATTCATCTATCTGAAAAAATATTTGAATGCTTAATATCTGAAAGGCTACAACAGTGAAGAAGACTGACAAAATCCCCTTTCCTTCATGAAGTTTACAATCCATAGGATGGAGAAAAACAATAAGTTAATGTCATATATAGTATGGCAATCCTTTATCAAAATTCCTTGGAAAATAAAAATTACAGAATGAGGATAGGGAGCATTGGCCTAGGAGGAGGTTTTTGCGATATTAATTAGTGGTTAGAGAAACCTCACTGAGAATAAGGATTTTGAGCAAAGACCTCAAGAAGGTGTGGGAATAAGCTATATGAACAAATGAGTGCATTTCAGACAGAAAAGAGAAGAAAAGTAAAGGCCTTGACGCAAGAGAATGCCTGGGAATATCCAGAAAAAGTGAGAAGTCTATTCTGCCTGGAGCAGAGTGAGCTAAGAGGAGACCAGAAGGGAATGAGGTCAGAAAGGGAAGAGAAAAGAGACAATGTTTGAGGTCTTGTCAGCTATTGCAAGGACTTCATTTATTTACTTTGAGGAAATGGGGAGACAGTTGAGAGTTTTGTGCAGAGAAGTGACAACATGCAACATTCTTTTATAACTTTATTGTACAGTATAACATATATATAAAGCAAAGAAATAAAAAAGCAGTCGTTTTCAAAGTATTCTTCAACAGGTAGTACAGAACAGATCCCAGAGTTTGTCTTTGACCCACTGGTTGTTTAAGAGTGTGTTATTTAATCTCCATATATTTGCGGATGTTCTCGTTCTTTGGTGGTTATTGAGATCCAGCCTCATGCCATTGTGATCAGAGAAAGTGCTTTGAATAATTTCAATGTTTTTAAATTCATAAAGGCCTGTTTTGTGCCCCATCATATGATCTATCCTGCAGTGTTCCTTGAGCACTAAAGCAGAATGTATATACTTGCGCTTTGGGGTGCAATGACCTATATACGTCTGTTAGTTCTAATTCATTTATCAAGTTATTTAACTCCACTATTTCCTTGTTGATCTTCTGTCTGGTTGTTCCATCTATAGAGGAGAGTGGTGTATTGAAATCTCCTCCTATTATTGTTGAAACATCTATCACTCCATTCAGCTTTGCCAATGCCTGTCTCATGTACTTTGGAGCTCTTAGATTGGGAGTATAAACATTTATGATTGTTATATCTTTCTGGTGAATTGACCCTTTAATTAATATGTAGTGTCCTTCTTTGCCTCTTATGATCTCTTTACATTTAAAGTCTATTTTGTCTGAGATTAGCATAGCTATTCCTGCTTTCTTTTGGTTACAACTTGTGTGAGAAATATTTTTCCATCCTTTCACTTTCAATCTATTTGTATCCTTGTATCTAAGAGGAGTCTTTTGTAAGCAGTGGATAATTGGATTATGTTTCTTAATCTGTTTTGCCAATCTGTATCTTTTAATTGGTAAATTTAGTCCATTAACATTCAAAGTTATTACTGAAAATGCATTTCTTGAATCTACCATCTTATCTTTTATTTATAAATATTCAGATCTATATATTCTTTTCCCTCTTTCTCTTTGTATTCTTTAAATTACCCTCAGTGGTACTCTTCAATTTTGTGCCCTCCTCCAGACCTCCCTCTCTTGTCTTTTTTTTTTTTTTCAGCCAACAGAACTCCTTTTAGTATTTCTTGTAGGGCTGGTCTCTTGTTAACAAATTCTTTCAGGACTTCTTTGTCTGTGAAAACTTTAATCTCTCCCTTAATTTTGAAGGACAGTTTAGCTGGGTACAGAATTCTTGGTTGGAAGTCTTTCTCTTTCAGGATCTTGAATATATCACACCACTGCCTTCTCAACTCTGGGGCACTAGTTAAGTAGTCTGTACTCAATCTTATTTGGTTTCCCTTGTATGTAGCAGATTATTTTTCTCTTGCCACTTTCAGGATTTTCTGCTTCTCTTCAACATTTGACAGACCGATTAGTATGTATGTACCTTGGGGAAGGCCTATTTGGATTTATTCTGTTAGGAGTTCTATGGGCTTCTTTGATTTGCATATTTATGTCCTTTATGAGGTTGGGAAGTTTTCCCCCATTATATCTCAACTACTCTTCTCTCTTCTCCTTCTGGGACACCAATGATTCTTATATTTGTGCACTTCATTTTGTGTATCATTTCCCTGAGTTCCCATTCAATTTTTTTCCATCTTTTTTTGCCATTTGCTGTTTTGAGTCTTCAAAGTCAATTATCCTATCCTCTATATCACTTATTCTTTCTTCTGTCTCTTCAAATCTGTTATTATGTGCCTCTAGTATGTTTTTTATTTGGTCAACAGATCTTTCAATCTCTGTAATTTCTGCTATTTTTCTATTTATTCTTTCAAATTCCTCTTTGTGCTCTTCTACTGTCTTCTTGATCTCCTTTATGTCATTTGCTATCCCACTTATTTTATTAAGCAGAGTTGTATGAACCTCTTTGACTATTTGTTCCAATGTCTGTGTCTCCTCTAGTGTTTTAATTTGGTCGTTAGGCAGGGCTATATCTGCCTGCATTGTGATATACCTAGTGATCTTCTGCAGTCTTCGAGGCATGTAAATATCTTGATTGAGTTACTTTGGGAGCTGATTCTTTCAGTAGTCTAAGGCCTTATGTTTGCAGGATAGTTGTACAGCAGGGAGCAGGGTACAGGGTGGGGCACTCAGTGCAGTGATTTGTTACAGGCCAGGTACAGGGGCAGGTTGGGGATGTTACACTGATGCTTGTGAATGTGGGCACCCTGTGGCCAGGGAGGATGAAGCTGTGTGGGTGCACCGGTCTGGGGGGCGTAACCCTGATATGTACCAGTCTAAGGCATGGGTCCTTTGTGCGCATGCATAGAGCTAGAGCTGTGGCAGCAGGTTATTATTATGCCTTCATGCTTGGGGGCAGATGTGACCCGGCTACACAGGTCAGCACTTTCTCAGAGCTGGGAAGTGTGGCTGAGGGCCATGCAAATGCGTGAGTCTAGAACTGCTGTAAATTGTGGTTCCCAGGGCTGAATGACTTGATTCGGGGCCCCTGTGCATGCATGGGTTCTGCAGTGCCATAAATAGATGCACAGAGCTGGGGAGGGGGTGGTGCTGAGTGAGGCTGTGTGACACTGTGGGGGTTCTAGGGTAGCCTAGTTATGGAGGTCAGTGCCCACAGCCTTTATGTGCTGGCGACAGCTTCCTAGCCCCAAACTCCCATCCATGCACTCTTGTGGGCTCCACAGCTCCAGGCCTCCATGCCAGGCTCCAACCTTCTGCCTCTTAGTTCCTCCGCCTCTGCAACCAGGACTGCCACATGTGGTGCAGAAGGCTCTCCCAGGTCAGCCGTGTTCCCAAATCGCTGCCTCAGTCGCCCTCCTGTCCCTTCTCTAACTTTTCCGTGGAGCAGGGCTAATCTTCAGCTACTCTGTTCGGCCATATTCCCGGAAGCCCCCAAGGCAACATATTTAAGAGCATAAATTTGGCTGCTATATTGAGGGTAAATTATGAATGGGCTACTATGAAAACACAAAGCCTTGTTAGGAAGCTATTGCAGTAATTCAGGGAAGAGATGACAATTGGTGAGTAATTCAGGTGAAAAGTTGCTGGTAGAGGTAGTGAAAATTGATAGGACTCGATATATGTTCTGCAAGTAGACTACTGGATTTGCTGATGGATTGGATGTGATATATGAAAGAGAGAAGTCAACAATTTTTACATATCATTTTGAGCTCAACCAAAAGCATGAAGTTTTAATCTATTGATGTGGTAAAGGTCTGTGGAATAAAAGACTGGTGGGAAGATGGAAAAGATCAGAGGTTAGGTTTGGGACAAGTTGATGTGCAGAGATTTAATAGACATGGAAATGGTTAGATAGAATTGAGAGTTGGTTATAGGAGTTCAGGGAAGAAGTCTGGGTTGGAGATATGAATTAATGAATGGACAGTTTATAGATGATAATCTATGAGAATGGTAGAGATTTCCAAGAAAATAAACACCTACAGGAAAGAAAGAGGTCTGAGGGCTGAATTCTAGGCCAGCCCTATCATATTGAGTGTGGGGAGAGGAGGAAGAATCAGCAAGGAGATGGAAAGAGGCTGTTAATAACACAGGAGGGAAACACAGGAAATGCATTGTTCTGAGAGCCAGGGGAAGAAAGTGTTTAAAGGAGGAAGAAGTGATTAACTATGTCAAATGCTGCCAATTCCATCGAGTGAAATGGAAACTGAAAATTGACCATCTGTTTAGCCATGTGATCAATGTTTGTTCTCATGGGGAAGGACAGCAAATGAAAGTACCAGAAGCTGAGACAACCGTTGCCTTATTTAAGGTACTCCTTATATTGCTCCTGCTCCCATTATTTCCATGGACTCCTGAACTGATTTTTGAGTTATTTTTTTTTTTTTGCTCTAGCATCAATTTCTTATATCTTTACTATGTCTAGTTTTGTGTCTGGAAAATTTGATTTTTTTCAAATTTGAAAATTTCACTTTGATCTCTGGAAAAAAAATTGAGGGTGGTAAGTCAATATAATTATCATGGTTTTGTAGAAAATACAGTTTTCAGAAAAGATAAATAAGTGTGTCACTGTCATACTGTCAGTAAGTGGCAAAGCTGTGACTTCCACCCAGGTCTTATGATCCTAGACCCTTACCCTGTTTCTTTAATTTCTTTAGAGAATGTGGCTGATGCCTGCTTGTTTGTTTTTTGGACCTTCCTTTATATTTTGCCCACTTCTATTCCTACCTTCTATTTATTCTTGCTTAATCCCTTGATTTTGGTCCTTAGGTCCTTTTGAACAGCTGTATGTCATGACCTTTCAGGACAAATATTGATATGACTTTAGAGGTTCAGGGAATTTAGATCCTGGCTAGGCTCAGAATTCAGAGGAGAGTTTTCATATTCCTTCATCTTCATCCTGTCCTGCAGAATTTAATTTCTCTTAGCATAGGAGAAGCACTGGCCCTACTGCCAGTATTATTACAGTGGACCATCTCTGTGCCCACTCTCTTGTTACAAAGATGAGAATTATAGGATTCACAATCCAGGCACTCAATAAATCTCCTGTGTGATCTTCCTTATCATCACAGTACATGTGCTCTTTCTTCTTCTTCATGATTCTTTTTGAGAGTTTTGTTTCGTTCCGCCCTTATATTCAAACATAAAAAGTCCACAGAACCTTAGCTACTAAGAGATCATATTGTTATGAAGAACGATATTTATCTTCAGCTTGAATTCCCAATGACAGGAATATCCATTACCACGAGTTCATCCACATATGCAGGTAGTTGGACTAAATTATTGCAATTAATCACAGATTTAAAGTAAAACATAAATTTTAAAAATTATGCAGGCAATGGATTATAGCAGTGCCAATTTCCTGGTTGTGATATTGTACCAAAGCTATGTAAGCTTTTATTGGAGGAAGTCAGCTAAAGGGCATATGGGATCTTTCTCTATTATTCCTTAAAACTGCACATGAATCTACAATTACCTCAAAATGAAAAGTTAAAAAAAGTATGTAGAAAAAAAAAGTATGCAGAAAAAAGGAATATTTTTGGTAAAATCTCCTTTGCCAAGATCAGTCAAACTGTCATGATGTTGGAACATTATGTCCTGGGGAAATTATTGTCATAAGTGTGGAAGTTATAGAAGTAAACAGGTAAATGACAACCTGGGAAGAGAAAGGTGGTCATGAACTTGAATTTCTACCTTATTGCTAATATAGCAGTGGCATTTGCGATATGATTATGACTACAAACCCCACTTACAATTGGCTGCCCTTCCCGCACCCCTGCTGCAGGAGCTTGTCTGCTTTTTTCATGATAATTCTATCATTTGTGTACCTGGTTGGTCATTGCTGCAGTTTCTAAAGCTAAACCAAACATGCTGCCCTTGTTTTCTTTCCTTCTCTTTTTTAGTTATATGGCTGTCTCTTTTTTCCCCAGAAATTCTTAAGATCATTGATTCCACTGACGGAAGTCAGGCTTCTGACCGCCTAATAAATAAGTTCACCAGTGAAAAGCCTATTTTTCACTCTGTTTAATTACAGGCTTCAGAGACACTCAAAATGGAGAGTGTCTTAGGGACAAATAATACTGTAGGCTCAGTTTACTCATCTCCTATTGGTATTGGCAGCAAGCCCTTCCTCTGCTTTGAAATTCATGGCTGTGTCTGTGACTGCATACTAAACAGAGAGGCCACCACACGGCCTGCTCAGCCCATGCAGATATAGCTCACTCATCCGTGTGCCTAATAACCAATTCAGAGCCATAGTTTAGGTGACACGGCTTGTTTGTTTCTAGTGCGATCTATGGAAGTGATCATAAGTAAGTTCACATAGAATCATTTGCATTGGATTTGGTGAACTACAATATGCTTGTTCTGAATTCTAAATGATTGGCTTTGAAAATGGCCCTTAAAAATGTATGCATGTATTAAATGACCAAATGATATGTAGATATTGTACAAAGACATCAGATGTACAAGAAACTGTGCAATGAAAAATGAGTTTTCTTTTCACTCCTTTGTCCTCAGACACCCATTTCCCTTTTATAGAGAACACCACTCTTAACAGTTTCACACAGAGATACTCTATGCATATACTATGGTACATAGGTTTTATATATTATACCTCTATATTTTGCATGAAAGGTAGTGTGATGTTCAGTTTCCCACAGTTTGTTTCTTTTATGTAATGATAACTCTTTGATGCCTTTCTATATCAGCATCTGTGATCTGCCTCCTCCCTTTTTATACAGCTGCTTAGTATTCCAGTGAATGGACATGACTATTATTAACTATTATGTATTTAACCAGTCACATTTTGATGGACATTTGCTGTTTCCAATATTTTGCTGCTATCAATAATGCTTCAATAAACAGCTCTGCATACAATCATTTGTGCCATGTGTGGCACTGTCTGCAGGATACATTCTTGGAAGGAAAATTGCTTGCTCAAAGGGTGTATATAAATAAAAAATATATATATATATATTTTTTTTTTAGGTTGCTAGATATTGCCTAACTGTCTTCCAAAGTAGCTGTACAGCTTTTCCAACAATATATGAGAGGATTTTTGTCTTCATTTCTCTCCCATACCCCTGTATTATCAACTTTTTGAACTTGCCAGTCTGATTATAATTGTAAATTACATTTAACTAATTGTGAATGAGATTAAGCATCTTAAAAATCATTTGTTATATTCTTTCCAGATATCACTCAGTTCTTTATCATCTCTTGAGTTGTATCCACCTCCCACCCCCAACCCCTATTTGAAATGACAGCTAAAATAAATCCCCATGTTTATTTTGGTCTATTTTTAAACTCTCTATTCAATTACATCTTATGATTTACGTGCATTAACACCAATTTTTGTGAATTCCTATGATTTTATAATGCCTTAATATACAGTAGTTTAGTACCTCTTCATTGTTGTTTGTCAGAATTTCCTTAGTGTTCTAGTTTGCCAGGCTACTGAAAGCAGATACCATAAAATGAATTGGCTTCTAACAATGGGAATTTATTAGCTTATGAGCTTACAGTTTTGAGGCTGTGAAAATATCCAAATCAAGGCATCATCAAGACAATGCTTTCTTCCTGAAAATTGACTGCCTGTGATCCTGCACTCCACTGTCACATGGCAAGGCACATGGTGGCATCCGCTGGCCTCTCCCTTCTTTGCCAGGGGTCACTGCTTTTAGCTTCTTGCTTCCGTGGCTTTTTCTCTTTTTGATTGAATTTCATTATTGTATAAAGGACTGCAATAAGATGCCTCCTGAATGACATGGGTCACACCTTAAGTTGCCTCATCAAAACATCCTACTCACAATGGTTCCACACTCCCAGGAATGGAATAACTTTAAGAACATACTTTTCTGGGGTACACACAGCTTCACACCTAGATATTCTTGCAAATTTTTGTGGTTGGTGATGTTGGAGTTGTTTCATTAAAATAGACATGGAAGTAATGCTCTATGTAAAAGTAGCATGCAATCATTTGGAGCAGGGCATATTTTTGGCACAGGGTTGAGTTTGACCTGAGCCTTAAAATGATGTCTAGGAAAAGAACAAAGAGGGCCAAGGTGATGGTTAGGTGCATGTGTCAACTTGGCCAGGTAATGGGACCCAGCTGCTTGGTTGAGCAAGCACTGGCCTGTCACTGCGAGTGGATTTACATCATTAGTAAGTTGATTGCTCTTATGGTTGATGACATGTATATCAAGTAAGGAATATGTCTTCAGCAATGAGAGACATTTCATCCAATCAGCTGAAAGCTTTAAAAGAAGAAGTGATGACTTCAGCAGTCAGAAGAGAGAATTTTCATCTCTATTTCAGCTAGCCAACTTCTCCTGGAGTATTCATCAAAAACCTTCATCCTTATTGCCAATTTGTTGCCTGCCCTATGAAAATTAGACTCATGCATCCTCAGTTGGGTGAAATACTTTTATAAAATCTCATAATATCTACAGATATCTCCTGTTGGTTCTGTTTCCCAAGAGAACCCTGACTAATAACAGCCAACAAAGGGAAGAAACCTGAATAAATGTTCCAAATATCAGATTCTATATAACAACAACAAAAAAAGGAAACAAACAAAGCAGAGATTCCTTGGGAAAAAATTGTGCACTTAAATACAGAAAGTTATTTAAGCAACCTACTAGCTCTGCAGATCAGCATTTATAACTCCTGCTTTTAAGGGCCTGGACAAACACTGCCCAAGTTCTGACCTTAGACTTAAAATCCTTGAACTTTCAGTGCCTCAGAGTAGGCACCCAACATTCCTTCCCCCAGCATGCACTTGACTAGTCACAAGGAGCCATCATTAATGCATGCCCTGGCAGGAAGCATAACTTACAGGGACACTAACAAGCTGAGAAAGAGGGAGTAAAACATAGACAGCAAACTACTATCCCTGAGCAGATATTTAAGTATGTCAAGATCCAGACCTCTCAGTTTCACCTCAGTGGTCTCAAAAACTGGAACCTGGAGTTTGCCACTATTCCAGGTAACCATTTCTCTTTCTGGGTAAAGATTTCCAGTGGTGCTCTATAAACCTGATTTGTTATAGACTTGTTCTTTGGGTAACTGGACTACTCTCACATTTAAAAGATTTCCAATAAGAAAGTATTTTCAGCATCTTATAGCTTTTGATATTCACTGATCAGGAAATAGAACATAAAATGGTCCATGACATTAGTCTAATGTGTTTCTTCTTTATTTAGTTAGTTTCATTGCTATTGAAGTAATCTATGCAAATTTAACCTTTGCTTTACTTTACTATGCTGTGACTTTATTCTTTTTAAATAAAAAATGCTATTGACAGAGACGAATGTTTTTATTGCATTAATTAAAGAAATATTTACTGTCGCCAGCAACCAGATATGAAGGCTTGCCAGGTTTTCAATGTTGGCAGAACCAGCTTCGGATTTCTTTTGGTTTCTGTGCTCCAGTATCCCATTCTAACACCTGCATCTCTGTATCTGCGCTACCTCAATGCAATGTGGCTGAGAGATTTAGGTCTGAAATGGACTAAGACCTCACTCTCCATTTCATAATAACACCAAAGTCTGACAGCTAATGCATTGACAGTGAGGTGGGAATAGTGTAATACTGTGCACTCCTTGCTAAGGTACAGCACACTGAGAAGACTATGAAGTGACTTGAAAGTGAAATGCCAACTTTATTTGTTTATCTGTTGGGCTGGATCCCAAATGATTTCATCTACTCATAAATAAACGTTCTTTATGAACAAAATCTGAATGCTCATTTTCCTCTTAGTTGGTATTCAAATCTATTTGCAACATTCTAGCAAAAGAGAATGCAACTCATTTTCTGTGCTTATAAATTGTTCATTACCATGCTCTCTGATGGCCAATTCATGGTTCTATCTGCAACTCCACAAATCTCTTTGCTCAGATAAACTTAGTGGAGTAAATACTAGTGCTGAGAAGATGTATTTGGATTGAGAGATTAAAAAAAGAGAGAGATTCCAGCACACACAAGATTCTCAAATCTATCATTTTAAATTTTAGAAGGTCTACCTTGTACTTACATTTGCATGGTTATAGAAAAAGGAAAATAAATACTTCACTGACCTATTTAACCCAGTGTTTAGAGCTACATATAAATGACATTTAAAAATGTTCATATTGTACAAGGAAGAAGTCTCAGTTCAAGGGGAAAAACAAGCAAGCAAACAAAATCTCTAGCAAGAAGTACTTTCTTGCCTCTGTGATTTTTGGTGTATACTTATAACTTATGATGCCCAACACAGAGAATTATGATAATGCTGTTAAAATGCTTATAGTTTGGGGTAGTACAATGGTGGCTCGGTGGCAGAATTCTCACCTGCCGTGCCAGAGATCCGGGTTTGATTCCTGGAGCTTGCCCATGCCAAAAAAAAAAAAGATTCTTATAGTTTGGATCTTTTAAAACAAAGCAATCAAGGTTATCACTTTTCTCCCTCTTCTTTAATAGATTAATGCAAATTTCAACATCAGTGCCACATGATTTTAAATCTTAGCCTCAGAGTGAGTTAAAATCACTCCTTCATGCATACATTTAACATCCGTTAATGCTAATGGGATTGACTTCTGCTTTCAAGTAAGTAACTCACAAGGAGAACTCAAATAAGTGATCTCCTTTCTCTAAGTGAGCTGAAATGTAAAAACAAAGGAAAATAAGGCAACAAGCACCAATGCCCTTTAGAGCAAGCAAAATCTGCCTAGAGAAAAAACAAAATGGGTTTTCAAATCCATCTATAGCGGTATGCAGGATAAGAATCTGGTCCACATTAAATATACTCAGTCACTGCTGAGCTGGAGAATCTACACAGAGGTTTTTTTTCAATTAAAATTCTGTGCACTGACAATAGACTCTGCTCCAGAGCTTTTAATTAAAAAAAAAAATTATATAAACCCACATTGTCTCTAGGCGCTGTTTGTATTAAAGGATTAGCTGATGAGATGTTTGGATTTTATTGTTCTAAACGTGTATTTCAGTTGGTGCTCTCGGACCAACAGTGTGAAGAAAATCAAATGTAAGTAAATAACAAGAGACTCCATGTTTTTACTTAGCATTTTAAAAATTCAAAGACTGAAAAAGACTTAAGTCATTTGAGAAGTCCCAAATGAGTTTCTAATGATCATTGCAACCATACCAAGAGGGGAAAGTAAGTACTTTTATAATGCAAATGGCTCATTTTTTTTTCTAAAAACAGCAAAGATACATTTTCATTGTGATCAACCTTGTTAAATAAATAAGGGGGCCTAACGATTTCTAAGTATTCTTGCTCACTGCTTTCCCCTCCCTTCAGGTTTCAAGGGCACTTTAATTTCATGAGAGAATTGTGAATTCATCCTCCACCATGTACAGACCCATAAGTCACAGTGGTGATGGGAGGCAGTTTTGGGGATAATTCAGTTTCTCCAGATAAAAACCAAACCTAGATTGTGCGTACAATTCCAACACAGTCCTTTGGATATGAATTATATGAATAATTGTCTCAACTTTCACACTTCATTTGATCCTGTGGACCTCACCGTTCTCAGAATTCTATTTGGGAAATGGGGACAAGGCCCCATGGATAATGCTGCTGCTGATTAATGATAACCATAACCCACTGTGACTTAGCCTGAGTGTCAGAAAGGCACTGCTGCCAAGCGCTCTCTTCTGGGTACAGCCCTAACTGCCAGCAGGCTGTTTCAATGATCAGTATCTGTAATTCCAAAGCCAGAGTCTCTGGGCACTGGCTCAGAGTAAAAGTGTGCTGGGTGGGGTGCAGAGCTTGGCCCTGGAAGCATTCCGGTGGATTATCCTGGTGGCATTCTGATCGTCAGGTTGGTACCATTCTTTCAGCTTTTGCATGGCTTCCTACTGCTGCTTGTTGTTGTTGTTTTGCATTAATTTGAGGCCTAATTTTTGCTCTGAATTCTGGTGTTGGTGACATAATGTGATATCTTTTAAGTAGTTTTATTGAGCTATATTCACATACCACACTATCCATCCAACAATATATGACTTTTAGTATAATCACAAGAGTTGTGCATTCGTCATCACAATCAATTTTAGTACATTTTCTCCAAAAAGAAAAATTTCGTACCCCTTAGCAGTCACTTCTCAATTGTTCTATCCCTCCCAGGCCCTGCATAACCACTACCTGAATCTCCTTATATGTTTATTTATATTTACCTTTGCATTTTATGTAAATGTAACTATACAATATGTAGTGCTTGGATTCTTTCACTTAGCGTAATGTTTTAACAAATTTTGTATGATTATTATTTCTTTTTAATTAGAGAGGTTGTAGGTATACAGAAAAGTCATATGAAAAATGCAGTGCTCCCATAACCCCCCATTTTTGACACTTTGCATTAGTGTGGCAACTTTGTTGCAATTGCTAAAAGATATTAAAATGTTACTAACTATAGTCCATATTTTACATTAGAAAAATGTTTCTTCCTGTATGCCACCTTAACACCTTATAGTAGTGTCATACATCTGTTGTAATTTGTGAAAGAAAAGTTTTATATTTGTATGATTAACCATAGTCCATCCTCCACAACAGGGTTCACTGTTACACACGCCCATGTTTTCTCTTATGTCTTTCTGTCTAGTAACTCACATGACCCAAAATTTAACCTTTCAACCACATTCTCCAACATACCTCAGTGCTGCTCATTACACACTCATTAATGTGCTAATATAACTGTTGTTCATTCCCAAACATTTACAATCAACATAAATATAAATTCTGCACAAATTAAGCACAATTTCTCCTTTCACTATGGCCATTCTATCCCGATAGCCTACATTCTAGATTCTGATTCTGTGTTTGCTTATTATAATTAGTTCACATTAGTGACAGCATACTCTATTTGTCCTTTTGTGTCTGGCTTTTTTCACTCAACATAATGTCCTTAAGGTTCATCCATGTTGTCGCATATATCAAGACTTCCTTCCTTCCTATGTTTGAATAATATTCCATCTTACGTATATACACATTTTGTTTATCTATTCATCAGTTGATAGAGACTTAAGTTGCTCTGATCTTTTGGCATTTGTGAATAATGCCATTATGAACATCAGTGGGAAAATATCTACTTGAGTCCCTGCCTTCAGTTCTTCTGGATATACATTTAGCAGCAAGATTGGTGGATCATATGGCAATTCTATACCTAGCTTCCTGAGGAACCACCAAGCTGTCTTCCACAGCAGCTGCACCCTTTTGAATTCTCATCAGTAGTGATTCAATGTTCCTATTTCTCTATATCTTTTCCAACAGTTGTAGTTTTCTGTTTTTTAAATGGTGGCCATTCTACTAGGTGTGAAAGTGTACCTTCTTGGGGTTTTGATTTGAATTTCCCTAATAGCTAGTGACATGATTTTTTGTGGGTCTTTTTCTCATGGGTTTTTGTGGGTTTTTTTGCCATTTGTATTTTCTTTTTGGAAAAATGCCTATTCAGGTCTTTCACCCATTTTTAAATTGATTGTCTTTTTATTGTTGAGTTGTAAGATTATTTAGTATTCTGGATAGTAAACTCTCATCGGATATGTGGTTTCCAAATATTTTCGCCCATTGAATAGATTGTCTTTTCAATGTCTTGATAATGTCCTTTGAAGCACAAAAGCTTTTAATTTTGAAGTGGTTCCACTTACCTATTTCTTCTTTTGTTGCTTGTGCTTTGGATATAAAGTTTAAGAAATCAATGGTTATCGCAAGATCTTGAAGATGCTTTCCTACATTTTCTTATAGGAATTTTATGGTTCTGGCTCTTATATTTAGGTCTTTGATCCATTTTGAGTTAATTTTTGTATATGGGTATGACAGAGGAGTCCTCTTTCATCTTTTTACATATGGATATCCAGTTCTTCCAGTACCATTTGTTAAAAAAGATTATTCTGTCCCAGTTAAGTGAACTTGGTAGCTTTGCTAAATATCAATTGGCCATAGATGTGAATGTCTATTTCCAAACTGTCAATTCCATCCCATTGCTCAATATATCTATCTTTATGCCAGTGCCATGCTGTTTGACCATTCTACTGTATAATGCTTTAACATCAAGAAGTTTGAGTCTTACATCTTCATTCTTTTTCAAGATGTTTTTGGATATTTGGGATCCATTACCCATCCAAATCAATTTGATAATTGGTTTTTCCATTTCTGCACAGTAGGTTGCTGCCATTTTTATTGGAATTGCATTGAATCTGTAAATCAATTTGTGTAGAATTGACATGTTAATGATATTTAGTTTTCCAATCCATGGAATGTCCTTCCATTTATTTGGGTCTTCTTTGATTCTTTTAGCAATGATTTTTAGATTTCTGTGTAGAAGTCCTTTGCAATCTTGGTTAAATTTATTCCTAGATATTTGATTCTTTTAGTTGCTAATGTAAATGAAAAGTTATCCTGGATTTCCTCCTCAGATTGCTCTTTACTAGTGTATAAAAACACTACTGATTTGTGGGAGTGGTTATCTTGTACCAGCCACTTTGCTGAACTTGTTTATTAGGTCTGGTAACATTGTTGCAGATTTTTAGAGACTTTCTCTATATAGAATCATGCCATCTTCAAATAGTGAAAGTTTTACTTCTTCCTTTCTATTTTGGATGCCTTTTATTTCTTTTTCTTGCCTAATTGCTCTAGCTAGATCTTCTAGCACAGTGTTAAATTGTGACGATAGGCACCTTTCTCTTCTTCCAAATCTTATAGGGATAGTTTTCGGTCTTTATTGAGTATGATGTTAGCTGTGGATTTTTCATATATACCCTTTATCATGTTGAGGAAGTTTCCTTTTATTCCTATCTTTCAAAGTCTTTTATCAAGAAAGGATGTGGTTTTTTGTCAAATGTCTTTTCTGCATCTATTGAGATGATCATGTGGTTTTTCTCCTTTGATTCGTTAATGTGGTGTATTACATTAAATGATTCTCTTGTGTTGAATCACCCTTACATACCTTGAATAAAACTTACTTGATCATGTGTATAATTTTTTTAATGTGCTGTTGCATTTGATTTGCTGGTATTTTGTCATGGACTTTTACATCTATATTCAATAGAGAAATTGATCTGTAATTTTCTTTTCCTCAATTTTTGAAAGAGTTTGAGCAGGTTTGGTATTAATTCTTCTTGTAATGATTGGTAGAATTCACCTGTGAAGTCTCTTGTCTGGAGCTTTTCTTTGGAGATTTTTGAAAACTAACTCAATCTCTTTAACTGTAATTGGTCTGTTGAGGTCTTCTATTTCTTCTGGAATTGTGTTTCTAGGAATTTGTCAATTTCATGTAAGTTGTCTGCTTTATTGGCGTACAGTTGTTCATAGATTTCTCTTATGATTCTTTTTATTTCTGTGGGATCAACAGTAATGTATCCCCTCACATTTCTGACTTTCTTTGCATTTTCTCCCTTTTTTTCATTTGTCAGTCTTGCTAAGGGTTTGCCAACTTTATTGACCCTCTCAATTAAACAACTTTTGATTTTTTAATTTTAATTTTTTTATTGTTGTTGCTCTCAATTTCATTTATTTATGCTCTAATCTTTTTTTTTCCTTCTGTTTTCTTTGGGATTAGTTTTCAGTTCTTTTTCTAGCTCCTCCAAGGTCTGTGATTTTAATTCTTTCTTCTTTTTTAACAGAGGCATTAAAGGATATGAATTTCCTTCTCAGCAATGTTTTCACTGCATCCCACAGGTTTTTTTTTTTAATATTCTTATCATAAACAATGAACAAATATACAAACATTCTTGACATGGTTGCAATCAATGGTTCACAATAACATCACATAGTTGTGTATTCATCACCATGATCATTTTTTTTTGAACATTTGCATCTCTCTAGCAAAAGAAAGAAAAAAAGAGAAAAAACTCTTACATGCCATACCCCTTGCCACTCGCTTTCATTGCCCACTAGTATTTCAATCTACTCAATTAATTTTAACCTTTGTTTCCCCATTATTTCTTTATTTTTTATCCATATTTTTTACTCATCTTTCCATACCCTGTATAAAAGGAGCATCAGACACAAGGTTTTCACAATCACATAGTCACATTGAAAAAGCTATATCATTATACAATCATCTTCAAGAAGCGTGGCTACTGGAACACAGTTCTACAGTTTCATGTACTTCCCTCTAGCCAGTCTAATACACCATAAACTAAAAAGGGAATATCTATATAATGCATAAGAATAACCTCCAGGATAACCTCTCAGCTGTTTGAAATCTTTCAGCCACTGACACTTTATTTTGTCTCATTTCTCTCTTCCTCCTTTCGTTCAACAAGTTTTTCTCAATCCCTTGATGTTGAGTCCCAGCTCATTCTAGGAATTTCTGCCCCATGTTTCCAGGGAGGTTTACACCCCTGGGAGTCATGTCCCACATAGAGAAGAGGAGGGCAGTGAATTCACTTGCTGTGTTGGCAGTTAGCTGAGATTGAGAGAGGCCACATCTGAGCAACAAAAGAAGTTCTCTGGGGGTGACCCTTAGGCCTAAGTTTAAGTAGGCTTAGCCTATCCTTTGTGGGGATAAGTTTCATAGGGACAAACTTCAAGATTGAGGGCTTGGCCTATTGATTTGATTGTCCTCACTGTTTATGAGAACATCAAGAATTCTCCGAATGGGGAAGCTGAATTTTTTCCCTTTTCTCCCATTCCCCCAAGGGGACTTTGCAAATATTTCTTTATTCACTGTTCAAATCACTCTGGGATTTATCAAGGCATCACACTCACCTGGCCAAACCTACAAAATCCTATGCCCTATTCAAGGTTCCATGTACTTATGGTGTTCAATTAAACTGTCCATATTAGTTAAATTAGAAAATGCACTAGTCAAAATATAAATTTAGTACCAAATAAACATTTCTTGCTTTAGTCTCAGACAGAAGTTGAAGTTTTAAAATATGAATGACCATCTATTTTCAATATCCTATAATATTGATGTTCCTTTGTTCTTCCTCATGCAAAAACATTTTTTAATTTGTACATTTAGTCTGCATCCCACAAGTTTTGATATTTCTCATTTTCATTCATCTTGAGATATTTACTATTTCTCTTGCAATTTCTTCTTTGACCTACTGATGGTTAAAGATTGTGTTGTTTAATTTCCTTATTTTTGTGAATTTTCCAGTTCTCCAGTTGTTATTGATTTCCAGTTACATTCCATTATGGTCAGAGAATGTGCTTTGTATAATTTCAATCTTTTTAAAACTATTGAGTCTTGTGTTGTGACCCAGCATATGATCTATGCTGGAGAATGATCCATGAACACTTGAGAAGAATGTGTATCATGCTCCTTTGTGATGCAATATTCTGTTAATGTCTGTTAGGTCTAGTTCAATTGTCATATTTTTTAAGTTCTCTGTTTCCTTCTTGATCATCTGTGTAGACATTCTATCTATTGGTGAGAGTAGTGTATTGAAGTCTACAACTATTATTGTAGAGAGGAATATTTCTATTATTTCTCCCTTCAGTTTTGCCAGTGTTGCCTCATATATTTTGAGGCACACTGGTAAGGTGCATAAATATACATAATTGTTGTTTCTTGGTGGATTGCTTTTTTTATTAATGTAAAGTGCCCTTCTTTGTCTTTTATGACAGTTTTTTTGTTTAAAGCTTATTTTACCCTATATTAGTATAGCTACCTCAGCTCTTTTCTGGCTACTGTGCTCATGGATTTCAGCCTTTCACGTTCAACCTATTTGTGTCCTTGGGTTTAAGGTTAGTCTCTTGTAGACACCTTATACATGGATCATATTTTTTTTATCCATTCTGCCAATCTGTGTCTTTTGATTGGTGAGTTTAATCCATTAACATTTAATGTTATTACTGTAAAGGCAGTATTTACTTCAACCATTTTATCCTTTGACTTTTTTTTGGCACATTTTATGTTTCTCTCTCTTTTTACACCTTTAGTTACCATACTGATAATTTTCATTTCTGCATTCTCCTCCAAGCATCTCTCTTTCTTGTCTTTTCTTTTCAGCCTGCAGAATTCCCATTAATATTTCTTGTAGGGTGTGTCTTTTGCTAAACAACTCTCTCAGCTTATGTTTATCTGTGAGTATTTTAAATTCTCCCTCATATTGGAAGGATATTTTTGCAAGATAAAGAATTCTTGGCTGGTAGCTTTTCTCTTACAGTACCTTAAATATATCATACCAGTGCATTCTAGCCTTCATGGTTTCTGATGAGAAATAAGCACTTAATCCTACTATTGTTCCCTTGTATGTGATGAATCACTTTTCTCTTGCTGCTTTTTGGATTCTTTCTTAATCTTTGGCATTTGACATTCTGATTAGTATGTATCAAAGATCAGGTCTATTAAGATTTATTCTGTTTGAAGTATATTATTCTTTTTTGGACATATGTTTATTTCTTTCATAAGAGTTGGAATTTTTTTGGTATTATTTCCTCAAATATTCTTTCTGTCCCTTTTTCTTTCCCTTCACCTTCTGGGCTACTACAGCATGTATGCTTGGGTGCTTCATATTGTTATTTAATTCCTGAGAACCTGCTCATTTTTTTCCCATTTTTTTTCTGTATCTGTTCTTCTGTCTCTGAGAATTTTATTTCCTCTCTTCTAGATCATTGATTCTTTCTTTTGCCTATTAAAATGTATTGTTGTATGCCTCTAGTGTATTTTTAATCTATTCTATTCGGTTTTCATTTCTGTAAATTCTGATTTTTTATATTCATACTTTCAGATTCTACTTTATATCCTTCATAAATATCCCAGTGTCTTCCTAATATTCTTTATCTCTTTAACCATATTTTGCTTCATTTCCTTGAATTGATTCAGGAGATTTATTTAAACATCTTTTATTGGTTTTTCTAAAATCTATCTCCTCTGAAGTTAATTTGTTCCTGTGACTGGGCCATCTCTTCCTGTTTCTTAGTATGACCTGTAATTTTTTGCTGATGTCCAAGCATCTGATCATCTTGGTGAGTTTACTCTGAAGGTCAGCTTCTCTCTCTTGCATGTGATTTTACTGTTGATTGAGGTGTGCTGAGGTTCTTCTTTGACACTTGGTTCAATGTATATAGGCATTTAGAATTGCCCTGTTTGATCAGATTTTTTCACATTTTCATCTTATTCTCACCTTGGGTATGTGGTACAATTTTTAAGATCTCATTCTTGATGCAATTGATTCACGCTCAAGGATAAAACTTCCTTCCCTCTGTTCCTTCTCAAGGAATCTTGTTCTGTTTGTTTTAGTTTTGCTTGTATTAGTTTGTAAGGTACTGGATTTCAATATAACAAATAAAGGAAATTTAATAAGTTTACAGTTCTTAGGAAGTGAAAGTATCCGAAGTAAGGCACCAACAATAAGTTACCTTCACTCAAGAAAGGCTGATTGGTCTGGAACACCTATGTTAGCTGGGAAGTCATGTGGTTGGCATCTGCTGGTTTCTTGATCTTGGGCTCCAGTGCTTTCAGTTTCTGTCCCTGTGGGGGCTTCTCTGGGGCTGGATTTCATCTCTTGTATTCCCTTGGCTCTCTCCAAGTTCTCGCTTGCTTGACATCTCATGGTGAAATCTGCTGAGCTCCAAGCATCTCCAAACATCTGTGTCTCTGTTCTCCAAGTGTCTGCATCTGAAGTTTCTGTCGGCTCTGTCATTTTTGAGGTTTCTCCAAAATGTTTCCCCTTTTAGAGATTCCAGGAAACTAATCAAGACCCACCTGGAATGGGGTGGAGCCACATTTCCCTCTACTCAAAAGGTCACAGCCACAATTGTGTGCATCACATGTCTGTGGAAACAATCTAATCAAAAGTTTCCCACAGTATTGAATTAGGATGAAAAGAAATGGCTGCTCCCACAAGATTGAATCAGGATTAAAACATGACTTTTCTAAGGTACATAATAGATTCAAAGTGACACAATCCTATAATTTCTTCTTCTTCTTCTTCCTCTTCCTCTTCCTCTTCCTCTTCCTCTTCCTCCTCTTCCCCTTCCCCTTCCCCTTCCCCTTCCCCTTCCCCTTCCCCTTCCCCTTCCCCTTCCCCTTCCCCTTCCCCTTCCCCTTCCCCTTCCCCTTCCCCTTCCCCTTCCCCTTCCCCTTCCCCTTCCCCTTCCCCTTCCCCTTCCCCTTCCCCTTCCCCTTCCCCTTCTCCTTCTCCTTCTTTTTAGTGCCCTTTCATTGTTGCTAGCTGCTTCTGCCTGAGGGGCAATATCTGGTCTGGGAAGAGGGTTGCCCCAGACAGTACATTCCAAGTCAGTATTTTCCAGCCAAAACTGGGCCAGGAGCCCATGAAGCAGCGCAGACCGATTCCATAGACCCCTGGGGAAAGTGTCAGGAAAAATGTCAAAAAGGCATTTTGGTGGTTCCCTGAAACTGTGCTTTCCTGGCTTTCCCAGCGGATGGTGTGCCTCAGCAAACTTTTCCTGGTAGCCACATGTAAGCCCTACTTCTTTGAATCTCCATTGCCTTCACACCTATTGAGGACAGTTGAAACAATGGTAGGCTGTCCCTGCCCAGGACGAGCTAAAAGATCCAGGAACCAACGAGCAAAATTCACTGATCAAGAGCTTGATCAGTACTCAACCTTGCCCTCCGTCCCCACCCCCTGTTCTTGGAGGAGAGGGCTTCCACAGTCCTTTCCATTCACTGGAGGCAACTAGGAGCCTAGCCCTCAGTGGCTAGCCTTGAGAGGGTTATGAGAACTGGCAGCCACTGCTGAGCTATTTACTCACAGCTTTTTACCAGTGTCTCAGCCTCTTTGTCTTGTTCTTCCCTGGATGCTGTACACTGCTCCCCTGGCCTCTGTAGTCCCACAAAATTTGCTTCAGACAGTTTCTGCCCATCCACTAGATGTTTTTGGAGGAAGAGTGAGCACTGCAGCCCCTATTCTGCCATCTTCCCCAGAAACTGATCTCGCTTACCTGACTATGGACCTCATGACTGCCCTCATCTTCATCTCCTTTTGACCCAAAATAATAGAATAAAGAAATTCATAATTGGAAGTAACTTAAATGTTGCATTAAACTCAATCAACACGTTTTTACAGGAAAATAGAGTATTAAAGAACTTAATAGGCTGCATTTAGAGCTGTTGGGACTACTAAGTCTACTTTTCGTGTGAGGAAATTGAGATCAATGAATAGCACAATTTCAACTTAGGTACTTAGGTCTGAACTTTTAAGGCCATATCATTTTGCATCTAAGTGTCTAGTGTATTTGTCATTTCTTAATGTCATTGTTTTTTATTGAAATAAGAAACCACAATAAAATGCAAAATGGCAGAAAATAAAGACACAGTAACCAAGAGGGTGGCTAAGATTGTAGGGAGGAAAGTAAATATATGATGGTGGAGATAATATCTTAAATCTTTTCCACCACAAGAAGGTGTTAGGGGGTGTTATCTACAGTGAAAGCATACTGTTTTCTGAGTGGGGTAAAAAAAACCTCCCCCTTCAACAACATTCTTTTTGTACTATATATATTTAAGAAAATTTCAATTAAGAATCACTTTTTTGGTCTGAGGACTTATCTCCTGTTAAAATATGTTACTGGCACAAAAGAGTTTACGCATCCTTTACCAATACTGGTACAGGAAAGTAATACAATCTTGTTAGGTTAAGTTGGAAGGATCCATAGAGGCCAACGACTCCAAATGTCCTTCAGAAATGGGGAAGCAGAAAAGGACAGTAACTTGCGCTGAGTCCATATGCAAATTAGACCCAGTAAAGGGAGCTTTGGATTATAATGAAAAGGAATATTAAAGGGGAAAAAACCTTGAAAATAAAGTGAAGTATTGGCCCAGATGGAAGTCTAAGAAGAGGAGGTACCTGATCAGCCAGAAACAAAAACATTTTATCAATCAATTTTTATGTTCTAAGCAATTTATGCTTTCTATTAAAAAAATTAACTAATTTATTATTAACTCTATTTAAATTTATTTTTAAACACCAGACTACAATTGTTTGGTTCCAACAAACTCATTCTACTTCTTTTTTATAGCACTTTTAATATGAACAATGCATTCTTATGCTGCCTTTATAGAAAATGTAAATATTATAAGAAATTTAGGGTATGAGATAAGACCGGACAGATAAGTCCATCTCTGCAGGTAGTTATGTCTCTAATTCATTCCCCTTCCCAGAAATAACCAAGTATATTGTTTTACATATATTTATGAATAGGTTAATTTTCAAAACATAACGATGACTCTACTATGTAAAGGAGTTTGTAAATTGTGTTATTTGGTTTTGTAATGTACTGCCACCATCTTATCTTTCTCAGGTGTGTTTTTTTTTTTTTTGGCTCAAGATCCCATAGTAAGTCAGAGGTACAGCTTGAATTTGGACCTAGGAATGCTACACTCCTGAGCCCAGAATTTAATCCACAAAGCCATATTATATATTGAAAGTCTAAATGAAGTTATATACCTAGAGAAAACCTGTGGAATATACAGTCCATCCATTTTCTAGATACTATACAATTTACTCCTAGAATAATTGTGTCAGGTCACCGATCCCTGAGTAGTACGTTTTGGCACCCTGTCCTTCCTCCAAATTATCGTAACTGAACTACACTTTGGTCTATGTTGAGGAATGAGAAGAAACAATAAAATTTTGTGTTTACTCTAAGAATGTGATGGAGACTATTGTTCCCATGGTTAACAGTGTCCATTTTATGAGGCCCCACAGGGTGAATTTTTGTTTGGTTTCTATACAAGAAATACTGCACACCCAATGAGCAGCTACTGGTTTTTCATTTTGTTTTGTTTTGTGCGTGTTGTTGGTGGTAATGGCAATTTCAGAGGATTTGGTATGTAACCAAATCTCTCCCTCATCCTGCTTACTCCTAGAAAACTCAAGCCACATCTGGAGCCTAAGGTATACATAGAATTTACATTCATTTTACAAATTAACCCCACTCCTGGCTTCTTCTCTCTGTCTAATATTCTCCATGCTCACATTTCTAAATTATTTCTGTATTTTCAATGTCTCCTTAAAGCCTTTTGGAACACACAACACTGAATGCCTTCAGGTAATACTGCACACAGCAATCAGAGGCAAGAGCAGGTTTTGACTGTTCCCAGTTGCAGTACTGCAGAATAGTAAGAGGTAGGGGCTCCACAGTTGAAAAATTTGGGTTTAAAGCCCTTTCTCTTCCACTTTTAGCTTCATTATATTGTGCTAGCTATTTAAGTTTACTATAGCTGAATTCCTTGGTTGTAAAATAAGAATTATAATAGTGTGACCCTACCTTATAGATCGTGAGTTTGAAAGTGAGTTATTTCATGGACAGTGTTTGGAAGAGTGCCTGGCTCAAGAAATGTTGGGTCATGGTAGCAGAGGAGACATTGGAGCTACTGTGTAGTTTTCTCCTTAAATGTATCAAATTAAGGAATTTATGGTTAACCTTAGGTCCATAGATTCTCAGCTGAGAAAGAATAAAGACCAACTATTCTAACCACAATGTAGCATGCATTGTCTCCACAACAGGCGTACAAACTGGGGCACTGGGAAGGACAGAAGTTATTGTCCTCAACAACCATTTCTAGGTCTTTCTTAAGAATTAGCCAGCTATCACTTCTCACTTTTCTTTCTTGAGGTCGTAACACCCAATTTGACTAAGCATATCAAAATCGCTGGGTAGGGGTACAAGGGTAGCTCAGTGGCAAAATTCTCACCTGCCATGCAGGAGACCCAGGCTGGAGTCCCGGTCCACGCACTTTCCCCCCAAAACAAAACAAACAAGAAAAACAAACAAACAAACAAAAATTCAACAAATGGTGCGTCAATAATGGGTTATTCACATGGAAAAATAATAAAATGTGACCCCACCATACAGCATACAAAAAAAAACCACTGGGTAATAACTTCATTTTCAGAAATTTAACTCCTCCTACACTGAAACTTTTGCATCTAGAATTTGAGTACTTAGAATAGTGTTATAATTCAGACAGAGTTTTGTTTTCTTCTAGAAGTTAAAAAAAAAAAGTTGTGTTTAAAAACTAATCTGGGATGGTCCACGGTAGCTCAGCAGGCAGAGTTCTCACCTACTATGCTGGAGACCTGGAACGTGCCCATGTGAAAAAAAAAGGAAAAAAACAACTAAACTGATGAGATATGCAACTAGGTGCATGAACCTTAAGGAATGTATGTTGAAGGAAGTGTCAAGAACAAAAAGACAAACATTATCATACCTCAGTCATATGGACTAACTGTAATATAAAAACCCAGTGAACTGAAGGCGAGAACATGGGTTATCAAGTTGGGGGCTAATGTAAAGTGTTCTAGATTGTAAGCTCTTACAGCAATCACATATATTCAGGAGTTGTAAGTGTTATTTCTAAATCCTGAGATACTGAGCTGTTTGTTTATAACCTGATCATTCCCAAAAATTTCAGGTATTTATGTAACACCTGAGACTCAGTACTAGAGTTCTGAAGCTATAAAAGTCAGCAATACCCCATATAGGAACTGTTTAAAAAGGTTGAAAAAGTGATCAGACTTTGAATAGAGATATGAATGAAGCTGATCTGGATGGGACTAAAGTAAATCATAATACAGGGTAAAAGATAACATTGTCCGTATTTTAAAGCTTTAACTTCTGTGTGAGACCAAAGGGAGAGTTGTTTATTTTTTGGTGCAAAATCTATATTTGGGGTAGTGCATTTCCTAATTTAACTTGTATGGTCAGTGTAGTTGAGCACCATAAGTACATGGACTCTTGAATAGGTTGTGAGACTTTGTTGGTTTGTCCATGTTAGTGTTATGTCCCAATATCACAGAGTAATTTGGACAGTGAATACAGAGGTATTTGCGAGTTCCCCTTGGGGGACAGGGGAGAAAACAGGAAATATTCAACTTCCCCATTTGGAGAAATTCTGATATTCTCACAAGTAGGGGGGACAACCAAGTCAATAGATCAAGCCCTAGAACTTGGGGTTTGCCCCTATGAAACTTATTCCAGCCAAGAATAGGCTAAGCATACTTAAAATTAGGCCTAAGAGTCACCCCAGAGAGAACCTCTTTTGTTTTGCAGATGTGGCCTCTCTAAGCCAACTCAGCAGGTGAACTCACTACCCTCCCCCCTACGTGGGACATGACTTCCAGGGGTGTAAATCTCTCTGGCAAAGTGGGACAGAACTGCTAGCATGAGCTGGGACCCAGCATCAAAGGATTGAGCCTTCTTGATCAAGAGGGAGAAGACAGAAATGAGACAAAATAGTGTCAGTGGCTGAGAGATTTCAAACAGAATCAAGAGGTTATCCTGGAGGTTATTCTTATGTACTATATAGATATCCTTTTTAGTTTATGGTGTATTGGAGTGACTTGAGGGAAGTACTTGAAACTATTGAGCTGTGTTCCAGTAGCCTTGATTTTTGAAGATGACCGTATAACTATGTAGCTTTTACAATGTGACTGTGGGATTGTGAAACTTGTGGCTATTGTTCCTTTTATCCAGGGTATGGACAGATGAGTCTCCAGTTTATTTATTCTTTATCCATATTTAATGAGTCTATAAATATGGATAAAGAATAAATAAACTGGAGGAACAAAGGGTAAATTAAATTGGGTAGATGGAAATAGTAGTGGTCAATGAGAGGGAGGGGTAAGGGGTCTGGTATGAATCATTATTTTTTTCCTTTATATTTCTTTTTCTGGAGTGATACAAATGTTCTAAAAAAATGATCATGATGATGAGTACACAACTATGTGATGATATTGTGATTGTACACCATGTATGGAATGTATGTATGCGAAGATTTATTAGTAAAAATATTTCTTAAAAAACCTAATCTGAGAAAGACATGGAAATAATGGCGGGTGAAGGAAAGCACAGAAGTCAGAAGACCCATATTCTAATTCAAGTTCCTTGGCCAGCTGGTGACCTCCCACTTTGCCATTCTGGATCTCAGATCTCCAGTGTGTAAAATTATAAGGGTGAAATAAATGATTCCAAGTTGCCTGTCAATTTTGAAATTAAATGATCACTTTGCATTTCTCCAGCTAACTGCTTCCTGGTCATTTTTTTCCCAAATCATCACCTCCACCAGAGGGAGCGCAGGGTCAGAAACATAAAATTACATTCATCAGTTCGCATCATTGTCAGCAATGAAAGATCTAAAAAAAATTCGAACTAAGAAATAAAATGAAGGAATTGATATTTAGAAGTGACTTTATAATAATTATATGAATTACTTTTAAATAGAAACAAGAAAAGGAAACATTTACATATGGAGGGAGAAGAAACATCCTATTCATGAACTTAGATTTTAAGATTCAAAAGCAAGGGGCTTCTGCTCTTTACTGGGGCAAGGACACCAAGAGAATTTCCCTGCATCCATCTCTGAAGTGGGATATTACAGTTTTACAATTGCTCTATATTTTTAATATAATATTGTATTATTTTAATGTTCTAATGAATGCAAAAATAATGCATATACATTATGAAACTTCAAACAACATGGAAATATTAAAAAGAGAAAGTTCCTTATAATACAATCCTCCAGAAAAGTAAACCCTATTAATAGTTTGGTGTATGCATCTGTACAACAATATAGTGATTATTTGGAGGAAATTGTTGTAATTGTGTTTAAAAAATACATTAAAAATAAGGGTGCCACGGGTGGTTCAGTGGTAGAGTGCTAGTCTTTCATACAGGAGACCCAGGTTTGATTCCTAAACCATGCACCACCAACTCCCCCCCCAAAAAAAACATAAAAAATAGAGTTTTGCCCTGTGCATTGTTTTACTTAACAATCCTTTACATCATACACACAAGTCTCACCCTTTTTGGTAACTGAATAATATTCCATCATACAGATGTGCCATAAATTATGTCTAAAATATTTATTAATGGTCATTTGTGTTTTCTAAACTCATACTTTATTTTCCATTTTTTTCCTGGCCTGAGTAATGTGTTAAACCTGCTAGATGCAGGGGAGTAGGAAAAAGAAAAAACAACCTTGTTGCCTGGGTGATTGACTTTTGTCTTAAATCTTTGGGGTGAAAGTTTTAAGTTGATGTTTCACATATGTTAAAATGTCATTTCTGATGAGTATGATAGAAAGCGTGACATACCATCTCCTTAGGGATGCTATGAGGAATAAATTAGTTGACATTTATGAACATTTTCAAGCTGAAAAATGCTGCTGTGTTAATAAAGGTAAAAGGAAACATGATTCAATATAGCCCCAGCTCAGAACCTTATTTGGCTGTTTTGAACAAGTTTCCATTGTTCAAGTAAAGTACATTCATAGTGACCAATATACTGACAGAAAAATGTGAACAGATCAGGAAATGTACTTCCAATGTACTGTCACCAGGCATAAGGAGGGATTCTAATGAATAGCATACAAATCACTATACCTGAGGATTTGCACCTTCAAAAAATCACACTGCAAACTTTGTTTTTGTGTGATTTTTTTACATTTATCTCAGGAATGATTAAGTAGTGTCTAAACACACAAGTGATTTAGCCATCCTAACTGGAAAGATCAACCTCTAATCCACCAAGCCACATCCATTTATTTCTTTATTAGTTGTCTAACCTATGTTACTTGCCTGCTACTTCCTACCAAAAGACTAAAGGATAACAGAAGTTATAAACCTCCACTGGAGAATTTGCATTTTTAAAGGCCTCCAAATCTCTGAATAAAACAAAATGGTGGAATGGTTTTCCACTAATACCTTACCCCTATGTCAGGGTGGCCCTGAAAATGTAGGCATTCCCCTCTCGACATGTAACAGGATTTATAATTCTGGAATCAAACCTATTACAGTGTAATTATCTCTTTACGTGTCTAATGTGTCACATCACTCATCCATATTTTCAGTGCTTTGAATCGAGTAATTATTTGCTTCAATTAAGTTGGGGATGGTGGTGGTGTTGTTACCAAACAAAGGCAGTGGATACTTTTGCCCAATGCACTAAAATGACCAATTCTTGAGACACCAGGATTTCAAACAGAGAAAGGGTATATTACTAGGCATAAAGCAGGAGATCAGATGGCCTATCAGCCCAGAAATCTATCTCCCCAAAATGCAGTAACTCTGATAGTTCTACTGTATTTAAAAATGGGTAGGTGGCAGAGCTCTGGCCTGCCATGCCAGAGACCTGCATTCAGTTCCCAGTGCTTGCCCATGTGAAAAAAAAAACCTACAGTAAAGATGGGTAAGTTTTAGGACAATGAGCACAATGGCCCCAGATGATGTCATCAGAGGGTATTTAATTATTGAGCATGAACAGATTGATTACATGCAGAATGTAAGTAAGAAAATGGCCACCTTAGCATGATAATGGGTATGATTTTTAGTATTATCATGAGGTATAGCTGACTTATAAGTTAAAGTCTAAACTACTGCAGATGTCAGGTGGGCCGCCTTTGGTTAGCTCTAGTCTGGGTTATCAAGAAAACTTTGGACTTGGGGTGGGTTAATTCTAGCCCGACCCAAAACCCTTCACTAAGAAACATTAGGGAGGGGGGTGCAAGGGTAGTTCAGTGGTAGAATTCTCACCTGCCATGCAGGAGACCCAGGTTCGATTCCTGGCCCATGTACTTTATCCTCATCTCCCCAAAAATAACAAGAAAACAGGAGAAAGAAAACAAACAAACAAACAAAAATTCAACAAATGGTGCTGCAATAATAGGATACCCACATGGAAAAAGAATGAAATGTGACCCCCACTATACAGCATAAAAATAAAATGATAAATAAATAAACATTAGGAGCTGTCTTTAGAGATCACAAGACTCCAAGGTCAAAGAACTGGATAAATGGGTACACGTGAGGATCAATCACAGGGTTTTTACAATCACAAGGGCACGAGATAAAGGCTATACAATCCTTATCGGAGATCAAGACATCTGGAATATAGTTCAGAGATTTCAAGTACTTCCCTCTGTCTACTCGAATATAACAGAAAGTAAAAAAGAAGTGTCTGTACAATGATTCAGTAATTATAATCATCCCTTAAATGCTAACTTCTCGGTGGGTTAGGGGATTGTTGTGTAGAAACAGTTCAGGACAGCACAAACTTCCTGATCCAAAAATAGGCTCTGGCTCTCCAGATGTTCAGTACTAACATTTCTTCCTTTATCACCAGGTGTCTAAATTACAATGATCGACAACATAATCACTGGTATATCTGGTAAGTACACACTCAATTTGGTTTTCAAAACAGTTTATACACAGTTATAAGATTATGGTCCCTCTCTTCTTCCTGACTAACAAGATGGTACATGAAGTCATATAGCTAAAGGAAATCTTAGGGATCATCTGAATCAATATCTACAGAAACATCTCAGAGTTTTAGCTAAGGTTGAGTTAAATCTTTCTTTTGATGGGGAGTCTATAATAGTTTATTTCAGAATTGTATATATATACATATTTTTTTTTCACATGGGTGGGCACTGGGAATTGAACCCGGGTGTCTGGCAAAGCAGGCGAGAACTCTGCCTGCTGAGACACCATGGCCGGCACAGAATTGGATACTTTTTAACTGTAAAACAATTATTCTTTCTCTTGAAATCTCCATAAATGAGTCCCCCACTAATTTAGTTTGGGACTTAAAAACCATTCAGAAATGTTGTGCATATGCGAGATGATCCTTCAGAAATTTTAAGACATTTGCTATAATCTCTTACATTTTTAATTTTGTATTTATTTTCCAATCTAAATATTGTGAGCTCTCTCAATTAGACAGTTAACTCCTCAAATGTCTCTGCCATTGACTAAGCTACCTTTAATCCCCAACTCCAACCTCTAAAATTTGTTCAGTTGCTTAAATACTAGTTGAATGGATGGCTGTGTGGATCACAGGCTGAATAAAAGGAAGAATGGATGAATGTATTAAAGAACCAAGAATCTGCTCCTTAGAATAGCTCTCCAATTTTCAAAAAGGAAACAACACTGTCTGCAAAATTGTCCAAATCTGAGCTCAGAAAACATTCCAGGCCCAGTGGGTATGAATGAGTTGTGGTGGGGGGAGTGATTACTTAAGGAGCTCACCATCTCAGATTGCTTACAGCCTGTCTAGCTGAGTTTTCCTTTTCAAGAAGTAACAGGAGCTCAACTTCTCTGGATACAGCCTCACTCAAGCTCCTCCCCATCTTTTGGCCACAGGTTCTTGCTGCTGATTTTCTTGGTGTCTCTTTTCTGTGGAGCTTTGCTTTGTTGTCTCCAGTGCTGGCTGAAGAGATCCCGAGCTGGTTCTCCAAGACGTACCATGGCCATTTTTGCTGTAGGAGACTTGGATCCTGCTTATGGTGAGTCATCTGTGGACTTCTGGACTTCCTCTTTGAAGCCCTTGGGGTTTTGTGGTGAACTGCTAAATTATGCTCTGGAAAGTGAATTTGTGAACTTAGAACTAGAGATGCCTGACTGGAGTCTCCAAGAGTTGCTTTGGAGACCCAGCCTTTCAGAAGAAAGAAGACCCTAGAAGAAAACAATGCATCTTGGGGAGCTGACTCAGAGTTGAGCATGGGAATAGAATCTAAATGCTTTACTCTTTGGACAAATGGACAGAGAAGAGATAAGCAGATTGGTAAGGTTTAAGTCATAGAAGACCATATCTGAGCTTTAGATTATCAGTTTATCCTGCCCTGTGTTCAAAGTCTCATTAACTAAGATCTCTATTCCTCACTTAACTCATCTGCCATAGCACTGAACTACACTTTCCAGATTTCCTGCTGCCAATGCAGTCTGAAGTGGTTGGAACTGGGCTGGGGCAGGGGGGAGAAAAGGGGATACGGGATGTCAATACTCACTTGCTTTCTACCTAGGCACACTGGCAGCATCCTGATCATGCCTGCTGCCAACTCCCACCCAAAAACCATGTCCCTATAGTCATTTTTCATTTTAAATATGGAGATAGGGAATGGAAGAAACTAAGGTCTTGCTTATTTGTCATAGCCAGACTTAGCTCGAATTAGAAAAACCTATCACTTACTGGTTTCTGGGCTGCCACAGCTGATAGCTTATTTCTTCATGTTAAGTGTTGTCCTTATCCAGAGACCATCATTATGAGATATTTTCCCTTAAGGTACGACCTTATATACAACAGTTGCCTTAAAAGTGCTTGGTAGATACCAACAGCTCCCCTTCAGAGATATTAAGTCCCCCATTAGGAGTCTTAGGGCAGCATGAGATTTTCAATAAGTGGATGAGGGTATGTCCTGGGAAAAACTAAATAGCTACCTTTTTAAATTAGGCAAAAATAAACTTTCTTTTTTTACATCAAAAGTCAGTACTAAGCAGTGCGATGGTGGCTCAGCAGGCAGAATTCTTGCCTGCTACGCTGGGAACCTGGGCTTGATTTCCCGGAGCCTGCCCATGCAAAAAAAAGAAAAAAATTCAGTACTCTGAGATTTAGTGATTATATCCACTCTGACTTTTTTTTTTGCAAAAGTTGTTATCTGACAAGGGAAAGACCTTGCCAATTTGGGGCTTGTTTACTTTGGAAAGGATAATAACAGTGTCTATTGAAAATAGGTCTTTCTCCTGAAAGCAACACCACTTTTCACTAAGAAGAGAGGGAGAAGAAGGTTGCTGACCTTCTAACAAAATGTTTAAGGGTCAGTGTAGTAACTTTGGTCTATTTTTCTTAATTTAACTCAAAGGCTTTAATAATAAGTGCAATTGAATTTGACTTGAGTGTTGAAAGAGGAGAGTTTCCGAAGACCAGTCTGATTTTTTCAACCCTTTTCTCACTCAGAGAAGGACCCCATGACTACCCTACCTTAAATCTTGAAAATAATCTGTTTTTAATTTTAGGTATATTATTAACCTGGTAGGTTACATACTCTTGTCTAATTTTGTGCCAGTTATCCTATTTATCTACTGTTTTCATGTTTCTCATAAGTGCTTTGCATATATGCTATTGAATTTGCCTGAACTTGAGTAAGAGAAAGGAGTCAAAGCTGACATACTACTTCACTAATCTGAATGTACTAGCACTGTAGGTAGGCCTTTAGAATCACATTCTCTATATTACCCTGAAGTTATCAAAGACAAGAAAAAAAGGCTTAGTAATAAAACAATTTTTAAGACAAAGAAAATATTAACAATATAGCCAACTTATTTAGCTATATTATTTTTAAGGTTTTTCAGATTTTATCTCTAATTCCTAAATGCCAACTCTGAAAAATATGACTATTTCTCTTAGAAGATGTTGTCTACTTCCCTTCGTTTGCTATAAACATACATTTTCCTTTGCTGTGGGTCAACTAATCTGAAGTTTTCAGAATTGGAGGTAGGAAACCAGTGAAAATTTTGGGCTACAAAGCTGTAATTTAGTCAACTCATCCCTGGACGCTGAATAGAATCTCACATACTGTTTGTCCGTGCATTACTATAGAGTGATTCTTTGCTAGTAAGAAGTACTTTCCTCAATCCTACCTCCTTCCTCATTAGATGCTTTCCTCCTCAATCCCACTAGTATAGTTTCTGGATTTTATTTTGCTCAAAAACTATTTGCATTTTTCTGCAGCTTAAGTCAGTGTTTTTCATGTTGGAGGCCTCAGGTTCTGTTGCCTCATTCCGTTTTGATCCCTTCCTCTTGCCTACACTGGGCTGGGAGCTAAGCCATCCTACATATGACCGATGCTCAGGAGTATGCGCAGGCAGGAACAGGACAAACACAAAGGGTGCCCTTCAACATTTGATCTAGATGTTGCCTTTGAAGTTGTGCCTCTTGGCATTCTTTTTTTCTCTTCCCCAAATAGGACAGAAAAGAGTAAATTTGGCAAAGAACATTCTCTGTGATTTCTAATTCTGTCTTCATAACTAGTAATTTCTGGAAGTATGTTCCAGAGAATCAATATTTTAATGTAGTCCCACACTGGATTTCCTTTGCCCACTGGATCCTCATTATACTGTCATTTCTCCATACAAATGGCTCTTACCTCAATATTTCTAAAAATGGGATCTTCTTTTCAAGAAGGAAGGTAGAGATCCATTCCAGGATCTTTCTGTGGCTCCAGAGGGAGGTGAGGACCAACACCACAGCTTCTACTTTAACAGCTCCCACAGAGTTTGTGCCCACAGCTTGGAGTTGAGTCTAGCTATCATCCATCCACACTGCAGATCACGGGCTGCATTTCTGAGTTTTCCTCACAGCCGCTATTCAGAAGGAGTAGTGGAAAATGCAAAATCATTGGAATGACCATGGTGTCATAGTACAATATGAAGTTTCTGAACTTTCTGCCACACCAGTAGCACAGAAGAGAAGCAAGGAAGTTCTCACCTGAATACAGAATGTGGGGAATGGGTCATTTAAAAGGAGAGAATAGATTTGCTATATTAACCTTGGATTCCTCTTAGACCTTTATTTTATTTCTTCAAAACTATTTTTCTTTATTACCACTTTTTGCTGAATATATTAGTTGAAATTGCTCTACCATTTTGGCCTTTGGACCAGCAGTTTGACTCTCAGGATCCCATAAAAGCTGCCTTTGACTGGGAAGGGCCAAGAGGAGAATATTGACTGAAAATCAGAGGCTGGAGTTGACTGGAAATTTTTCTCAATAGCAATTCCTGACAATATAACATAGCTCAGTTAGAAAGGAAAGCACTTGGCTTGGGACCCTTATAAAAGATGTTCCAAGAAGGCATGGGCCAAAGTCTGATAAAGATGTTGTATTGGGGAATGGCCCTTGGGATTTCAGCCCAGCATCCCAGACCCCAGAAGCTCTTATTGATCAGTGTTCATACTTTTTCACAATCCTCTGCTAATATGGTGCTTAGAGGGTTGGGTCTTTCTTCCTCTTTCACAGAATCCAGACTCCTGGGTGGCACATCCTGGACTCACAGTGACTTCTTTAAAGTCATTGTGTTTAGTAGAGAGAACCTTATTGGGTTCGATCTCCACCTTCCATATCCATAACATGATAAGGAAACTCTTTTCTCACAACTCTATGAGGACTTCATTCCATGTAACACTCTAAAGATTGTTACTGGACAAAGAAAGGGAGAAATAATCCCTCAGATACCTTCCTTGGAGGGTAGGAAGAAGGAGGAGATATTGCCACAAAAAGAGGAGGAGGAGGAAGAAGAAAAATAGACCAAGAAGAAAATAGGGCAAGGTAAGGAAGAGGAAAATATTGAAGTTGGAGATATTTTAAGGACTAAAATTAAAACCTATTTATTTTATACAAGCGCTAAAACTATCTTGTTTTTTTCTGCTTCAGGTCCACTTTCTATTCCTAAATCCAGCCCCAGCATCTCCTATACACTTCCATCTTCCTTTACCAATATACTCCCACTCCATACACACACCCACACACTTGGCTGTATCTAGTTCTCCCTTACCATCCCTTTGCTACAGCACCAAAATAGATCCATTAGTGCCCTTGTGTCTTCTTGAATGGAACCAACCATGAAGCTGTCTCTGAGACCTTCTTGTTTCCTCCTCTCAACTGTCAGTCTAAAGGGTTTCCACAATTCTAGTAACATTTGGGGGTTTTCTCCAAATGGGTAAAAATGATTTATGGATTCAATATTTCCTTATCTCATATCTTACTTATTTTAATGATTCCAAAGGAATCCCTCCCATTTGATAATGCAACAGAAAGCACAAGAATTTTGCAATCATTTTTCCTTCCACAAATATGGAAATAGAAATTAAGAGCATACGTTGAGCCACAGAAAGTGATTTTTTAAAAGGAACACACTCAAGTTTTCAGTAAAGGGTAAGGGGAAGAGAAGAGCAAGTTATTAAAATTATTACAAAAACATCTATATTTCAAATCTTTATTGTTTGTGATCACTGCTCTCCACTTTATAAGACCAAGGGCTGTTTCCTATAAGATAGGGTGAAAGCAGAAGTGATTTTAAAAAGAGGAAAGAGAAAATAATTTGGGATTGTTAGGTTAACTGTTTTGTTTTGTTTTAATTTGCATTTAAAAATAAGTAATTTGGGGTGCAAGGGTAGTTCAGTGGTAAAATTCTCACCTGCCATGCGGGAGACCAGGGTTCAATTCCCGGCCCATGCACTTTCCAAAAAACAAACAAAAAAAACCCAAACAAAAATTCAGCAATGGTGCTGCAATAAGGGATACTCACACGGAAAAAGAATGAAATGTGACCCCACCATACAGCATACAAAAAAATAAAATAAGTAATCTCAAAGGAGTCAATAAGTAATCTCAAAGGAGTCTTAAAATTTATTTTAAAAAAGTTTTTTTTAATTCATTGAAAATAAGATTGCTAATAAGAGTCCATACTTAGGAGGAAGTAAGACATTTCAGTATAATGAAGGAAAAGTAGCTTGGGGTTTGGCAGGTGAGAGAAGGACAAATAGAAATTGAGGCTAAAACAGCATCTAGTGCTCATTAGTAAAAAGAGAACTTGAGAGTAGAGAGGAGAAAGCCCAGCATTGTTTGTTATATGTATCTTTTCAAATAATACATTCCTATAAAATCGGCATCAGGGTCCTTTTCTGCACACCCTCTGCGGTCTGTGGACAGGAGCTGTTTCCTTCCAGCCCTGACTTGGCAGCAGGCAAGCCCCAAGCCTCTACTGGGAAGTGAGGGGGGTTGAGCCCAGCAGTGGCTCCTCGCCTGGAGTCCCTCAGCTGCTTTAGCTTGTCCACAGAGCTGATATCCTGATAACGCTGCCTTTCAACTATCCAATCTCCCTGGCCCCATTTCCTCTGCAATTTCAGAGCTAATCTTCCCTGTTTCTTATTTCAGGGCAAATAGAAATAGCGGTCTTCCAGCAGTGATTAAATATGAGTGCTTTGTGCTGGGGAGAGGAAGGAAGGTCGAGGGAGAGAGTGACAAGAAACAGGGCCTTATACTTTTCCTTCCTCCTCCCAGCTCTCCTTGGTTTTTCTATTTTAGTTTAGGATCCTTCTGAAATGCCACTTCCCTATGTTTTATATTCTACGTGTGAGTGATCTGCAACTCATTTAGGTAGGAAAAGAGGGGATGTTTTCATTCACACACTTTCATGAAAAGGTGTGATACTAGCAACAGTTCACGTTTATTGTGCCTTTGCCATGAGCCAGACCCTGTCCTAACACAAGACATCCCTGATCTCACTTAACTTTCTCCACAACTCTGTGAGGGCTTCATTCCAGGGTGTTACTGGTCAAAGGGGCAAAGGCGGTGCATTCTTTTGCCTGATGAGCTCAAATGACCAATGCTTGAGACACTGGGGTTTCAAAGAGAGAAAAAGTTTTTTCTAGTCTTGAAGCAGAAGATCAGATGGCCTATTGGTCCCAAATGTGTCTCCCCAAACTGCAGTAATTCTCTATAGTATCAAAAGATGGGCAAGTTTTAGGATAATGAGCACAATGGCCCCAGAATTAATCAGAGGTGATTTAATTACTGAGCATGCTTAGTCACAGAATGTGTGTAAGAAAATGGTGGCCTTAATATGAAGATGGGTGTGATTTTTAATATTATAATGAGGTATTGATGACGTAAATTAAAATCTAAGCTACTGGCACATGTCAGGCAGACCCATTTTGGTTAATCCGGTTTCAGTTGCCAAGATAACTTTGGAATTGTGGTGGGCTAGTTCTGGGCTGACCCTTCATTAATAACTATTAAAGGCTATCTTTAGAGATTACAAGACTTTCAAGTTGAGAAGTTGGATAAATGGATGCAAGTGAAGATGAGTCACAAAGTTCTTATAATCCCAAGGGCACAGGATAAAGGCTATACAATCCTTATCAGGGATCAAGGCAGCCGGATTACATTTCCAACATTTCAGGAATTTCCCTCTGTCTACTCCAATATGTCAGAAAATAAAAAGTAATATCTATATGATAATTCAGTAATCATAATCAACCCTTAAGTCCTAACTTCTCAGTTACAAGATGAGAAAACAAAGGTATTTACAGATCAAGCAATTTGCCCCTACGGTGAATAAATGTCTTCCTTAGCCACTCTCATATGAGAAAAAAAGGGGATGATGAAATAAAGAAGGGGAAAGAGAAGAGAGAGGTAGAAGCCCATATTAAAATAAGCCAAGTTCATTGGAATGGTTCCTAATGGTGTGGGAATCTGAACTCTGGCTATAAAAATAAAATTGAGTGTATTGATTTTGAAAGCGGGCAGTCTCAGGAGTTCTTGGAGAAGTTGAAACCTCAACCAATGGCTGGTGTCATGAGGGTTCTTGACTCAGCCCCAGGAAAGAATTCAAGGACTAGTCAGTGTGTCCAGTCAAATAGTTTAATAAGCTCAATGCCCGAGAACCCTGGTTCTCTGGGAGTTTTCAGCTGAAGCCTGGTGTCCTTGGCTGGCTGCTGGAGAGCCTGGTGAGTTCTAGTTGGACGCCAGAGAACCCTCGGAATTTATCTGCCAGATGCAGGAGAGAGATGGAAATTCTCAGAGAATTCTAGATGCTGACCAGGGGCTGACACCTTGGAGGTCCTTGATTCAGCCATGGGAGACTCAGCCGCAGGAAATAACTTGAAGACTAGTTTTGTGTGTACAGCTCAAAATTTTAATGTGGAGCAAAAGTACACTCTTGCAGATGAGGAGAAGCTGTTATGAGGCTGGGGTACTTGCATCATGAGAGCTTGGAAAGACCCTTCCCCCTCTGGCTATGATAAGAAGAGATTGATGAGCTGTACTTTTCATTGGTTCTTTTTAGGTACCCACCTGATTGAGGGCTGGGTGTGCAGGGCCGGGTATGTGGGGTTGGGTGTTTGGGGATTGGATGTATGGAGGTTGGGTATGCATGCCAAAGGAACTTTTCACTTTGTGGTTTAGGGTCGCTCCCCCCTCCCTCCTTCCCTATGTAACCTGCCTCAGTTTCACCAAATTAAACAATAAACTCTAAAGCCTTCACCAAGAGTTTTGCCAAAACTATAGGCTTTTTGCAGGCACTTTCACTGAGTTGTCTCAGGTTGTTAATCTGTAAAAAGATAAAATTGATATGTTTAGTTTTTATGGAAATTTTCTGAGTTGAGCACATTGACTTAGTTATGTTTATCAAATTAATGCCTTGTGATTTTCATAACCAGTTTGAGAGCATTGGCCAAATTTGTAGCAAGAAGATAATAATAAAATTGTTCTAGCACATTGAGCAGTTGTCAAGAGCCTACTGCTTGGAGCACAATATTGAATAACGGCAGATGCACAATTTGAACTAGTACAAATAATAAATGTGTCCAGTCAGTCTGGTTGACTACCTCCAGGCAGAAGGGGTGCTAACTTGCCAATGACTTTCTATTGAATATACCAGAAAAATGTTCACCAGGAAAATGCCTAATATTCCATAAGTATCCACAATGGGGGAAATTATTGGGGCAAAGTACACTTTATCAAAGTTAACTCTGTTTCTTCAAGTTTCATTGATTTAGCTTAGTGACTTAATTACTTACAGCCAAAACTTCCTAAATGCAAAAAGCTCTACCTCCAAGGTATTTCTCATTCAATAATTTCTGCATTATAATATTAATAATGATAATTATTAAGTCATTATTAAAGTTGGAAAGATTGGCATATGATATTGTAACTAAAAGAAAACTCAGGCATATTCATAACATAGTAAGTAAAGTAAGGAATTCCAGAGTAAAGAATGCCTGATATATAGTAATAATAAGAATTAACCGTTAATGAACAATTACTGTGCCAGACTTTGTTTTTTGAGCACTTTATACTCATTTATACTTGCTTTTGTAGACTTAGATATTGTCATAATCCTTGTTGTGCATAAGAGAAAACTGAGCTACAGAAATGTTATATAACAGCCTGGGAGTAAGTTATTCAGTTAAATAAATAACTTCTCAAGCAAAGTGCTGAAGCAGCAAGTGAAACATATCCAAAATATGGCCCTACTCTTCACATATTATAATACAGGAATTATTATCCTTTGCCCTGAGAATCAGAGGGGGGAAAATAAGACAAGTATAAGTCTATGAAAATTATTCTAAATTAGCATTATCCACTCCAAAACAATTGTTTTAAGTAATATACCTGTGGATTCTAGCAATTCAGTCGTTCCCTAGTATGTGTGTAAATACACTTTGAATTCTTTAGATAATTCTTTAGCATATTGTTCGGAATCTCCTCATTGGTGTCAAATCTTAGCACTTTAGAACAGGATCAGCAAACCTTTTTTTTTCTGTAAAGAGCCAAATAGTAAATATTTTCTGCTTGGCAAGCCATAAACTCACTACCAGGACTGTTCACCTGGGACACTGTAGTGCAAAAGCTCTACAATATGTTCACAAATAGGGACCTATGTCCCTAAAACTAAATTTGCGAAACACTTCAAGCGCTTAGTTTGCCTTCTTTAAAGGTAAATTTATGGTTGTTACTATTGTTTGGGAAGAAGCAATCAAAATCATTCAAAGGCAAGAGCCAGGCTAGAGTATTTGGGATGAAAAGGAAGTTAAAATAAAGAGAGAGAGATGGTTTAAAAAGAGAGAGAGAGAGAGAGAGAGAGAGAGATTGTTAATGGTTAAGAGAGTACTATTGATTTCCAGTGTGCCTCAAAAACAGGCTTTTGAGGAAATATTGATAGAAGATTTCTGAAAAGGGTTGAGCTACTGAAATAAGTGCACAGCCCTTCAAGGTGATCAGCTTGAGGAAGAAAATACTTATTTTTGATATTTAATATTTGAAGTGTGCATAATCTACATCGAAAACTTTTATTTCCAAGGATTTTTTTTAAAAATTTCAGAATGCCTCTTCTTCATTGTGTGGATGTTTTCAATGCAAATGCTTCTCAATTTAACTTACTATCTATATTATTCATTATAGTTGGAGAAATCTGTAATTACTTGTATTAGTTGCAGTTTACAAATATGAATATTACAGAATGAATTTTAGAAGTATTTCTAGTGGAACTTGCATTTCTTATTATGGAAGCATTGCCTCAATGCCATTAGTTTTTACAGGGATCCTTTCTTCTTATGTACCAAAGAGGGAGTATTCCTTCTAGTTCCAGCTACTATATTGTAAATGCCTCTTAATGGGTTAGTCGATGATATCATTAGTCCACGTAAGCAGATTTTCTTGTGCGGTGACTAAAATGCCATTGCAAAGAGCAAGATGGTTGTAAATTTTTTCTCACAGGTACAAATAATTTTCTGTAGCACCAGTGATCCAAGAAATGCCAGATTTTAACAGGCAGTTCATGTACTTCTGTTTTATGCTGACTAGAACAACTTCAAGTCTCCATCTTTCTCTTTCCAGGGATGGAAGCAGCTGTGAGTCCAACTGCTGGAATTCACTTTCAAACTCAAAACCCTGAACTGTATCCTGTTCCATGTTTTGGAACTTTAGACCTCCCACCTCCATATGAAGAAATTCTAAAAACAAGCCGATTTTAGATTTGGGTCATTTGTCGAGAGCATTCGAAATACTTAAAATTCCAAAATACCAACTTCTGGAAAAATTCTTTCATTTAGTTTGGAATTGCCAGTGATCAGTGAATATAGTACAAAAAAGATAGGCAAAAGAGGTGATGTGGGGAAGGATTTCATTCATGAAGAGATTTAGAGAGTGAATTAATGGGCTCAATATTTTACTGCTGTGATTGAGCTTTTGTGCAATAAAAGTAAGTTAATGTTTCTTCATTAGTGTCCAAATAGAAAGTAATTAGCCACTAGGAGTTTCAATAGTTAAGTTTAGAATTCCACTGCAGTACATTTTCTCTGTCTCAATATCTCTATTTTAATTTGACCTCTCCCTTACTATGGAGTCAATAAAATTTATTATACTCTAGCAAAGGCTCAAACAGAAACTCAGCCTGTTTAGACCTAGAACCAGAAATAGTCTATTTGAATTCAGGAGAGGGAAAGACTAAGAAGAAGGAATGTTTGGAGTGGAAGAGGAAGATTACATGTCTCAGTGCAAGTGGTGAAACATCTCTGCCTGAGCGGCAAGGAAGTATACATTGGCACAGATTCTGGGGTCCATGGACTTTCTCTGAAGCCTCGAGGCTTGGTTCATCTTGGAGCACCCCAGGCTTAGATACCAGTGTTCTCACTGAGAACTCTGACTGCAGAAGTAGCAGTGAGGTCTCCTCAAGTGGTTTTTTGACAGCGATTCTTAGTAAGTGGGACAGAAGAAGAAAAACCGGGCAGATACGTTAGCTGATGAGTTTAACAAAACAATTCACATCGGTACTTGGTTGTCCAGTAGACCACTCACATTTAGTTTGGCCTAACCTAATCCTAATCTTCTGGTCTCAAACCCGTGTTATCCAAAGCCTTCCCTACTTCAGTTGGTGACAACTACAGCCTCTAGGTGCTCAGGCCAACTAGAGTGTCATTCTTGAGTCCTCTCTGTGTTCCATTGCTCATCCAGTTTGTCAGGAAATCTCATTAGCTCTACCTTCAAAGTATGTCCAGATTCCAGACAATCCCTGTCATAACTCTGGTGTGAACCACTCACTGTCCGTTCTTGCCTGGATTACTGAAATGACATCAACCTGGCCCATTTTCTCACCTTTGCTCTCAGATATTCTATGGGCAACATTTTAGTTGGAGTTATGTTTTACCACTGCTAAAGGAACTCTAAATTGACCTTCAGGTCCTGTGTTACTAAATGGCTCTAGCAAAGGAAGCACACAAGGTGAACACCCTATACTGATGCAGTCAGACCTCAGGAATGGACAGCTTGGAGAACAAGACTTACGGAAAATAGAACAAGAAAAAGAGGCCTAACCGCTGACCAGTCAGTTTTGGACAAGTTTCCTTCTGTCACAATGTTCCAATACTCTCTAGAACAGAACTCCTTGACAATAGCCATTTCCCTTAGCTTTTTGGACTATAAATTCCCTATGCCCACACCCGCTAAATGCTTTGGACAATCTGCTTTTACTTGGTGTTGCCCTATTTGGATATTGTTATACTGTTAATAAAACTCTCTTCTTTCTATTTGCTGTTGCAATTCTTTTGACACCACAAAAGGAGGCTCATATCCTTTTACCAAACCTTAATTTTTCTCCATCATTCTCAGAGAAAATGCCACAGTCCTTGGCACATGGACTATAAGATCTGAACCCTCTCAGAACCCCTCTCTTCCTATTCTCCCCTTACTCATTGCTGTAGGCAAATGTCCTCAACCTTATCAGATATCCCCTTCTGCCCCATAGGACCTTAGTATTTTCTGTCCTTTTGCCTGGAATACTCATTTCCCAGATATCAGCAATGTTTCTCACACATCCCCCCATCCACCCACCATGGCTTTTTAAGTCTTTGTTCAAATGTCATCTCTTAATTGAAGCTCTACCCTACTTAAAATTGTAACCTCTCCCAACCCAGGCACTCCTTTTACCTTTATCACAGTGACACTTTTTCTTCTTACATGGCACTCAATATTTCCTAGCGTACTACATAGTTGACTTCTATTTATGGTCTGGCATTTATTTTCTCTTGCTAGATTTTAAGTCCATGAAGATAGAAATTTTTGTTTTATTCATTGATTTATACCCTATTTCAGTTTCCTAGCTGCCATGCAATGGGTTGGCTTCAACAACGGAAAGGCGATAGTTTCTTTCAAAAGTCTGGTGTTCTGGGGCTGGCTGCAGGTGATCTTTGGAACTTGGCTTTTTTGTCACAGGAACATGCACATGGCGGCCTCTCCTGGCTTCTCTTTCTTCTTTCAGGTTCATTGACTTTCAGCTTCTGGCTGCTTTCTCTAACTCTTTCTCTCTCTATGGTCTTCCCTAAAAGGTCTTTATAATGGTATTAATGTCCATCCTGAGTGAGCTGAGCCACATCCCAACTGGAGTAACCTCATCAAATGTCCTGTGGTCATATTTACAAGACTTCATGCCACCAGGAATGGATTAAGTTTAAGAACATGTTTTTTTCCGTGGTACGTAGAGCTCCAAACCACTATGTGCCCCAAGTGCCTAAAGCAGTCTGTTGGGCACTTAGTAAGTACTCAAACAAATTTTGTAAGTAATGCTTCCTACTTCTGGGGATTCCCAATAAAACTGGATGAGAATTTGATGGGGATGGAAGACTTACAAAGTATGTGGTTAAGAGCTAAGGAGAATTGACCTAATCCTGTTAACATAATCTTAACTGCTAATGCCTGAAGAAATAAATGTTAATATGCTATAATAATCCCTGATTTATATGTAGGGCTTTGTGGCACACAAACTGCTTTCATATACATTATCAGATTTTATCCTCATGACAATTTGGTGACATGGCTATCATTAACTTCAGGTTTTACATGGTAGATTAAACATATCCATTCCCTTCTGAAACCCACTAAGATTTCAATACAGGAAAAATGATATTGTCAGTACATAAGACCAAAGAGAGTGGTAAGAAGATGGTAGCAGACCTAGCAAAATGATTTTGGTATATGGCAAGTACCTGGATAAGCCATAATTTCTTCAGAATTTTGGTGTTGCTTCAAGTATCTCCATTTTACTAGGTGTTTTCAGGAAAGTAACAGAGTAATCAAACTCTTACTGCAAAAATACAGAAAGGCCCAAGAATTAGAGGCATTAGCTAATTCTAAATATAAAGGTAAAAGTGGAGGAAAAAAAAGAGCGAGAGAGAGAGAATTGGTTGAAGTTTGTACACATTGTAGTTGAACCATCAGATTTCCTCTTCCTGTTCAAGCAGAAAGGGAAATGTCTCTTTCTGGTGAGGATTAAAGCACAGCGGGGAGGCAGACAGGCCCTGGACTCAGGTCACCAGTCGGAGCAGACAGGGAGAGTGCAGTGCCTTCCTGCAAACAAGGGGATAGCCTCAAAGTCTGCATCCTAAATAATGTGCAGGAATCTCTTGGGACCCAGAAGGTTGAAATGTGAGCTAATGAACTGCCCACATGCCAACTCTCAGGTAGGAAATTGGAAGATTTATTTTAGGAGAATCAGATCAGCACAGGAGAAAAGACCTCAAATTGGGGTTTAGGGACCCCTAAAAAATTAGATCTCCACTTAATTATCTTACAGGGCAACCCACAGTGGGTGGGATGGAGGAGGGACAAGTCACTCCTGTACACACGGAGCTTCCGAGCAGATGTTTAATGCATGTATTATGATCATCCAAGGATTACTCTACAAAAGCGAATAAAAACTCCACCATTAAAGCCAGACACCAAAATAAATACATAAAAGAGGCCTTGAGAGAACGGAGGCAGTGGAGAGAGTAGGAGAGAATAGAGAAAGCTATAAACAGTTTTACAGAGAGATAGATAAAAACACAGATAAGAGGATGCTCTAAAAAAGGACATTCAGAGAAAAGAGCTCCTGGAAAATTAAATTGTACAGCAGAAATAAAATATTTCAACAGAAGTCTCGTAATATAAAATAGGGAAATTTTTCCATACACAGAGAGAGACAAAAAAGAGGTTTAAGTCTTCAAGGTATGAATGACGCGAAAATCAAAATGACCTTGGGCTTCTCAACAACACCAAAAATCTGAAGAAACTATAAATCTAGAAATCTAAACTCAATTAAACTATTACTCGCATTCAAATTCTCAAACATTTGTCCTTCAGAGCCTACTTTCACAGAAAGACACTGAAGGATATTTGGCAACAAATTAAGGCATAAGACAAAAGAGAAGACATGAACTGCAGGAGAAATGGAATTCAACGTGGAAGAGGTTACGATTATTCTGAAAATGATGGTGAAGTTAATCTACAAGAAAGTTGAGGCAGCCCAGAGAACAGCCAGTTCAGTGAGAGCAAATAGCTCTAAGAGGAAAAGAGGGACAGCAAGAAAAAATACAATGAAAATGTATTGATCCATTAACAATGGATAAATGGAAAACTAAGTAACTAAATAAAACAGGCAGTTATTAAATTTGTGAATTTTTTTGACAAAAAAACCAAACTGGTTCAGCTATGAATAATGTAAATAATACATATATTTTTTAATGTGCATTATCTATACTGACAAGCCAGGAAGAGGGCAAATGTAGGTGAGGGAAGGTGGCACAATATAAGAAAGCTAAATCATGATCTCAGATTGTGAGGAATCAATGAATAATATCTAAAATTAAAAGAAAAATCAAGAAATATTCATAAAGTACATCATTTAGAAATTAGGGAATACATTTCTGGAATAAAGAAAAGATTTGAAAGTTTTTGCCTCAAGAAATTAAGGGAAAATGGTCTCTTTTCAGGAAACAAAATGGCTCAGATCTGCTTGCCTAACCTCCCACATCCTGGTTCCTTGTTTAAGACCTGATAAACACACGCTAAGATTCACATTCCTCTAGGCTGGTCCGCTGTCCCAATCCACGTCCAGAAGAGAACTGTAACTGCAACCCTGGACCTTCCCAAGGGAGGGTTGTGTCTCTTTCTAATTGGATTAGCTTTCGCGCTCAAGACTGTAAACCCACCACTCCCAGCCAATGGGGGACCGGTCAGCGGGGGAGGAGTCAATTGCGTCAAGGGGCCTATATAATCTTTGCTACTATGCAAATCCGGCACACTAGCCTGCTTCGGCTTATCTGGTGGGTTCCCTGTCTCATGAGAAAGAAATAAAACTGTGGCTGTCTCTGATTTAGCCTCTTGTCTTCAGAAATCTTTTGGGTAGGTGACTGTCATACCACTCAAAATGAGGCTTGGAGTTATTGCTGTGTGGAATTTTTTTTTTTAATCATGAGCCTCTAGTACTACTTGACTTTGAAAAGTAGAGCACCTATTATGTTAAGGATAAATAAAATGTTAGACAGACACATGATTTGGCAAAGTTTTATCTTGTAGTTAAAAGCAAACAAATGAAATCACATTATAAGAATATACAAAATGCTAACTATAAATGTCTTTTAGTGAGGGTGTTAAAGGTGATTTTATTTTTAGCTGTATTTCTGGATTTTCCAGTTGTTCTAGAATGTGTGCTTATTCTTTTCATAATTGAAAATGTCAGCGAGCTTCTGTTTTAAAAATAATTGCAAAAGAAAAAATAAGCACCAACGTATATTATTCAGTAAATAGATGAGAAAGTATGGGCTCTCAATGGTTAGTTGACATGCCCAAGTTGCATAGCTAATGAGCATCAGAGGCAAAATAGAAATCAGGTATTTTGATCCTTCCATTCTATTCCAGGTGTTCTTCCACTATTATCTTCTAACTTCTAATGTGGCTATGAAAATAAAGATCAGAGAATGTGGGCAATAATTATGTTTATCTCAAATAAGTAACTTTAAGAGAGTTTTTGTTCATACCCACGAGCTAAGTAGATTAAAATCCATTCCACTTACAGAGCAGGTAGTGCTTATAATTAACATCTACAAAAGGGTAAGCTCTGATAGCTCTGACATACTTCCCCATGCAGCGGATCTAGAAACAGGGCTAATGATTTAGCAGCTGGATTTTGCTGAAGACATTACTGAAAGTCAGGGTTGAAGAGACTGGAATTTATTTTAAGTTCCTTGTGTTTATTTGCCAGTGCAAGCCCAATTAAAGTATATGCTTGGCTTATGGTTAGTTGGTTTATTTTGGAGGCAAGGCAGGGAGTGTGGGGATGTGAGGTAGATGGGTGAGTAGGGCTGATAGTAAAAGAGTATATCTTCATAAAACATTTTCTGACAAGGTGTCTTATCAAATAGCAAAAGATCCATTTTCATTTAATGGATAAAAATATTTGCTCTATGACTATTATGTGGTAAGTGTTGTGTAAGTTTCTAGAGATATTTCTATAGTAAACTTGGCTATTTTTAATGATTCTCAAATTTCTACCAAGTTTTCTTTTGAATAATAGTTGGTTGAGGGAGATTTCTCTGACCTCCAGAAACGTCAAAGTTCTGTAGCAGCTGCTTTTTTTAGTCCACTGAAAATTACAGCAATTGCAACAATAATAATAGTAATAATAATATGAATTATATAATTATCATGGCATAGAAAAAAGAAATTTAGTAAGATAAACTTGGGTTCCTCTTCTGTGATCTCATCTCTGATAATCTTTGCTTGCATCTTAGTTCTTTGATAAATCTTTTAGATTCTGTTTAAACTTGGGCATCTCAGATTTAAATTCTAATAGAACTGGGATTTTTTTCTTCTCATATTAAGGAACATTCATTTTTAAATGAGGGTTTTCTTACCACTAAAGTATGTAGCTCTTCCTTTCAACATCCAGCAGAGGGCATGAAAGCCTGTCTATGATTCTAGCTCATTAACCAGATTGGATTTAATGGCTAAATGAAACCAAGAAGCTGGGGATACTGATATCAGATTCATGAGAGGCTCCAGAAGAATGGTATAGTAATGAGGTTCAAATTTTCAGAGAGGAATCTGGTACTTTAACTCATAATGTTCACAATGAAACTTAGTCTCAGGTGAGATGCCAGCCAGCAGGAGAGTTCAGAACATTTGAAATAAGCTCCCCCTTCTTTAGGGTGAGTTGGCTGCAAAGGCAGGCTAACTTGTGCATATGATATCCATGTGTGTATGTAATATCTACAGCACTGACCCTGAAGGTCTAACCTATTTCTTTTTTACATAACCACATCTTTCTCTAATTTTCAGTTTTGTAGTTCCAAATTTATTGCATTTGTGTTAGGGGCCACAACTTTTATAAAAGATAATGTTAAAATTCAATATCTTTCACAGAAATGAAATAGAGCTGGGATAAGGACTGAATAGCATTCATGTGGACAATGAAATGAAACTCATCCAGAATATTATATTTGAGGCAAATGTGAAATGCTTCAGAATTGTGTAAGAGAAAATGAGACAATGAAAATGTGTTAGCTCTAAGATCCCAGTCTCAATAGAGAATGATGTATTTTTAAAAAATCAGAACTAAAAAAGGAAATAGAATACACATTCCAGAGGAATCTTATACTTTTAAAATAAATTTGCTTTGTGATTTTGTACAAAATAACACAATACAGGAGTATTTTTCCTATTGAATATTAGATCATGACAAAATACTATTATTTATATGTTACTTTACAAACTGTAGTTCTGGAAAAATGAAATAAAAATACTATCCCTTTCAAAATGCAATGGTTTGGTGCTAAACAAAATGTAATTTATATCTGTATAACTGATAATAATTATGTTTTCCCTTCTAAAATTACACCAACCAATATCTACTATCTGACTCATGAGCAAATAATACAAATTAATTAAGATACCAGGTTTTTATAATAATAATATGAAAATTGTATTGCTCAGAAGTACTGAAATTATCAATTAAATCAGATTGTTTTAATTTCATTATCATGTTAGTTGGAGGAGGATTTCCTCTTTGAAAAAATCTGTTTATGGGATGCAATAAGCAAAACTAAGATAATTTCTCTTTCTCTAGAATTTAATAATGTTTCTCTTTATATTTAATAAACAGTCAGTTTTTTCCCTTCATCAAATATGAAGAATGACTATAAAAAATGAAGTCATGTTAATTCAGATTATTCTTTCCCTTATTCATCTAAATTTGGGTAAATTTATAGTTTTGAAGTCTTAAGCAAGCTGCACCTATTGTCTTCTCTTGAGAAGTGTTGACAGACACAGAATAAGAAAGTGCAGGGATTTATTGGGAATGATCAATGAATAATTGCTTGCTCACCCAGTATCCAGTGGAAAACTTGCCATCTGTGATGTGGCCAATAAAGACATCAATGCCGTCTTAGGAGAATTGGATTTAATCTCTTAACTTTGCCAAATACAGAGGTGTTAAAATATCTTTATAAATGTAAGGATTTTTTTTTTTAGGTATAGTATATGGTTAAGAAGAATTTTGATAAGCTGCCAAAAGTGAAGGCCAGCCAAAGCCACCCAAGGGGCATGTGCAAGAATAATAAGTGATCATTAAGAAAGTTGAGTCTGTGTAACTGTGAAGTATACATTTTTGGGATCAAAACTAATTGTCCAAGGCTTTAGAAGAGAGCTTATTTTATGCATGTGTAAATTTTTTCATTAGAATTCCTTCGCATAAGAAGGGACTTCTGTTGCAAAGGCCACAAGACTAGGCATAGGAACAGCCATTACTGTAGTATAAAATCCATGTGATAAAGCCTCCTCTTTGCTCTTAGTTCCCTCATTTTTATCTCCCAATAATGCAATTTCTTTTTTTTTCCCCACCTTCATTTTTCTACCAATTTTGTTGACTGCTTCACATTCTGCTGTTTTAACTAAATTAGCTTTTTTCTTTTTATTTACTATACCTGAAGCCTTTCCCTCTTTCTATAAAATAGAGCCCCTTCGGATTTCCTACTCTAAGCAGTACTTCCTAATCAATAGTCTTAATAAAGAAAGACATTGCATAACAATAGCCTTAAAAAAGAAAGACACTGTATAATATTTATTTTATTTTAGTAAGAAGAAAACTTCCATTTGCAACCAAAGGCACTTCCCAACCCCTTTCCTCAATTCTCTGGGCTAAGTAGGTTGAGCTTTGCATAAAATGACTTAGAAGACAGTAGAAGAGTTTGATAATTTCAACAACTCTCCTTGTGATGTGGGTTGCTACAACAATGAGTCATGGAAACACAGACAGTTTCTGGGCATAGCAGAAACTTTCAGTAAATGATATCTTTATTACTTGCAAACTATAAAAAGCCCAGAAGGCACAACATGGAGTCCAAAAGAGCAGGGGAAAATCTCATCACGGCTTGTCTCCCTGGTGGCCAAAACTGCCAGTGGGTAGATGGTCAGTGAATAGATGGCAGGCTGGCACACTCCACTTCACATCAGAGAAGAGAGACAAATCTGTAACTGTCTGAATATGGTTTTTATCTGCCTCAGAAGGGGGTCACGGTACACTGCCACCTAGGGCTGCTTATTCCTGGTTTTGGGTTTAAGGTCTTGGGTGGGGTGGGGGGTGGGGGTGGTGGCTTTTTATTCAACTCAACATCTCCCCTAGATGATAGAATGGCATACAATAAAAAAGGAGGTGGGGATGGATGGCCACTTACAGTGTGTTGGTGACTTCCCCAGAAAAGGAAATGGGTGTCAGGTCTGGGTGACGGCTGCTTAACAGATGCCTGTGTCCTCCCTAACACTCCTCAGCTCTCCCCCAGTAGACATCAGATGACAGTTAAAGAGCCCAGGTCTGCTTTGTTTCATCTCCTTATATCTGTACCAAGGCTTTATCACAAAAGCTTCTACTTCTGCTCAGTCATCACTTTTACTTCCATTTTCCTTTTCAACCCTAATTTCACTTATCCCAAATATTATCAGCAAAAATTTACATATCAGCTTTGTCGAAAGAACCTAATTTTTGCAAAGGAAGCCTTATATTTGAGAAACTCATTGATTTGTGCTTTGAAATTGGGAATACAAAACGGCATACAACTAAAAAGAAAAACTGACGATTTTCATCTGAAGAAATGAACGTTCCAACAATCAATGAACATGTGAAAAGATGTTCAATTATGCTCACTTTAACTAAATAAATGAAATTGAAACAATGTGAGATAGCAACAGACTGACAACAATGTTAAAGATTGTTGTGGGGAAACAAACACTTTTATACACCACAAGTGAAAGTGTTGATTAAATAGTACAACCTTTTTGGGAAGCCACTTTAGCATTCTCTCTCTCTCTCTCTCTCTCTCTCTCTCTCTCTCTCTCGATACATATGCACACAGATTCATCATTTCTACTTGTAGACACAGTTTGAAATTAATTCTATAGTTACACACCTATAAAATGGCAAAGATGTTCATAACAAAATGTTTATTGCAACCTTGCTCATTAAAGCAAAAACTGGCAACAATGAAAATGTTTTTCAACAGATGGTGACAGATTAGATAAATAATGGCACATATGTATAATTAACTATGCAAGCATTAAAAAGAGGTGATTTGAAAAAAATGCCAATAAATTTTAATTTTACTTTTAAAGGAGAGTTATAGAGTAACTTTGTGATGTGTACATTTTAAAAGTGTATTCATGTACGATAAATTGAAAACTTTTTCCTTGAAAAGATATAAGAAATTGGTGATGGTTTAACTTTTAAGAGAGGGATAGTGGGGCACAGCATTTGGGTTTGAAAGAGAAATCTTTTTCAATATCTACATTTCTGTACTGCTATTTTTTAAACACCTATGTACGTATATTTTCTCTAACAATATTAACAGAGAATCTCTAGGTTCTGGGATAATGGGCTTTTTGCTTATTTGTTTTCTTAATGAAAAGAGAGTCTGACCAATATTGTATAGTTCATTGTATTGTTTTTCAATTGATTACTACATATCAAGGGCCAACATTATCCACCTGAGAACAATTATTCCTGAGCACAAAGTTGTAGAATTTGTCTCAGGAATGAATTTTCTACCTAATTCCCAATTTATCCTCTTAAAATGAAATTGGAACTATTCTCTCCAGCATGAGAATATTGAAATAAATAAAGGAAACAGATAAGGTAAAATAATTGATTTGCAAGAAGATTAAAGTGTAAAGGAGAGGGTACAGTAGAGAGATTAACTTGGAAAAAAGAATTATCTCTATGATGCTGAACCCTGGTTTAATTGGATTTTGTTACATAGATGATGCTCTCTGTACTTCATTCCCTGAAAGAGGCTGACTAAGGAGAGCATTATGGTACCTGGCAGAACAAATCTAGCATCTTAAGAACTTGGGTTGTAGTTCAACAATGGCATTTAGGGCTTTATAGCTTTTGACTCCGAACATATTCATCTCAATTTTCTTAGCTTAGAAAGAGGAAAAATGCTATCTTATGGTATTTTCATTGCATAGTAATTATTGAACATTGAATATTCGGTATTTTCATTGTAAAGTCATTATTGAATATCGAAAGCCCTGATCTCACAATTATGCTACAGACATGGAACTGCTTATAATTTCTAGAACATTAGTTGCCTTCTCTTGGTTATATTTATTAGTGCATATTGTTCTCTTTGCAAGAATTCTTTCCCCTAGTTTGTTTGCTTAGAACATGCCTGTGGTGTTTCGGAACTATATGTACCCCAGAAAATCATGTTTGTTCTCAAAGCTAATCCATTCCTGTGAGTGTGCACCTATTGTAAGTAGGATCTTCCAGTGAGGTTACTTAAGTTAAGGTATGAGCCACCTTCTTCAGAGTGGGTCTTAGTCCTCTTACTGGAGTTGTGTTACTCAGGGTTCCCTAGAGAAATAGAACCAATAGGAGAGATCTGTAAATATGAGATTCATAAAGGTGTCTCCTACAGCTGTGAAAATAGAAGAGTCCAGAATCCACAGGGTAAGCAGTGAAGCTTTCGACTCCGATGAAGGATCTCGACAAACTCCACAGGAGAGGCTCCTTGGCTGAAGAAGCAGTGAAAGGATCACTCATCTTCCCCCAAAACCTTCAACTGATTGGATTATCTCCTTGTGGGAGACACACCTTAGTTGGTCGCAGCTGTGATCAGCCACAGATGCAATCAACTGACTAATGACTTAATACACTAGCCTTCCAGTTACAACCAGCCATGAAATATCCTTGCAGCAGTGGTCAGGTGAGTGCTTGCCTGACCAGACAACCGGGCATCATTACTTGGCCAAGTTGACACCAGAACTCAACCATCGCAGGAGTCCTTTATGAAAGAAGGAAATTCAGACAAAGAGAGAGGAAGTCATTGAAGCAAGAAGTTGCAAACAATGAAACCTGGAAGAGAAGGGAGAGACCAGTAGACACTATCGTGTGCCTTGCCATGGGACAGATGAGTCCATGATCATTGGCAGCCAGTCTTCAGGAAGAAAGCATCATGGTCTTGATGAAGCCTTGATTTGGATATTTTTACAGCCTCAAAACTGTAAGCTTTGTAAGATAATAAATTTCTATTGTTAAAAGCCAACTCAGGTGAGCAATGGTGGCGCAGTGGCAGAGTTCTCACCTGCCATGCAGGAGAGCCGGGTTCAATTCCTGATGCCTGCCCATGCAAAAAAAAAAAAAACAACAGAGAGAGAGGGGGGAAAAAAAGCCAAGTCATTCTTGCATATTGTTCTCAGCAGCTTAGTGAACTAAAACTATGTGTATAATTTTTCTTTTCTTAGCTGAAAAGCTACCTTCTCTATGAAACCTTCCCTGACTTCATCATGTTGATCGAGAGATTGCCTTTTTTGTGACATTTTCTATATAACCACATTGTAGCAATTTTTTTGTGCTCTAATTTTTTTAATGTCTGTGTTGCCCTATACCATAGGTTGTTTTAAAACTCAGATATGGTCTTTTCAATAAAATTGCATAAATGTGTGCACAAATAAAGGAAGGAATAATCCAATGCACAAATCAATTGCATGCAATAGATGTTTAGCTCTTCTAACCCAAGGTATTACTACTATTCTTTCACTCATTTACTTTAAAATATTTCCTGAGGACCTACCATGCAACAGACAGTGTGCAAAACACTGGGCACACAACAGCATAGAAAGAAAAATGTTTTTGCTTAAAGTCTTCTAGGAAATTGTAAAATGAAACCAGCAACCACACTCAGAAGTGAAACGTGATGGGTGTAATAAAACAAGAGTCCTTGGGTGTTTAGGGTATGCCAGTACCTAACTAACTACCCCCTCCACCCCCCACCAGGGACAGTGAAAGAAGAGAAGTCTGTTGGAGAGTGGGCATGCAAGGGAAAGTGTGGTGAAAGGTGATGTAGGAGACGTACCCAGGAGCCAAGTCATGGCCCACCTTAAAAAGCATGTTGGAACTTTTTCTACTTTATTCTAAGAACACTAGGAAGACATTTTAAACATGGAAGTGACATGATTCAATATGTGTTTTTAAAAGCTCCATCTGGCTGCAGTGTGAAGAGTGGATTGGAGGAAGGAAAAGAGTTGAGAAAGAACACTTGGGAGGCTATTGGAATCATCTAGGAAAGAGAAGATAACAATTTGGACAAGGATGAAGATGACTTAAGGGTTTTTAAGGAATTAGAATCTATAGTATTTAAAGTACAGTTGGCTATGGAGGTGAAGGTGAAAAGATAGTCAAAGATGCTTCTAGGTTTTTCTATTAAACCTAAAATTTGTGGTATCTAGCCCACAGAAGAATGGCATAGATGGTTTTGAATGAATTAATTTGGATATTGTATAAATTCATATAGACTTGAACATAGATTATGCAAATCATGGTTCCTAGAATATTAATAAATTGAGAAGTGTCTAACACCATTATTTCCTTTAAACCTCTGCATTATTTTTATCATGGTATTATCCAAAATCATAAAACAGTAGGGACAGTTAATAAATGAGGGAGTTAAACTAGATGACCTAAAATATTTCATTCTAGGATGAAATCATTATTATTATTATATACTTTCAACTTTCAATCGTTATATAATTGACTCCTTCCTAATGTCGAAAATGATTTTATTTAAGTTTTAAAGATATTTTGATATCTCAATAAAATTGCATTAAATATTTTGGAAAAAAATACCTACATTGTCTATTTTATATATATATATTCATAAATGTATTGCATATATATTAATACATGAATAAATGTATTTGTATGCATGTGTGTGTGAATTTCTAGTTCTATGGGAAGAATTAGTTAACTACTCTGTGGTACTTAGATTCCTTATTTCTATAATTAGTTCCATCTAAAGTGAGGGTTAAATTTAAATGAAGAGAAAAAAGAGTAAATGAAAGTAAGTGATGGGAATAATTGAACCAGTAGGGGTCACTATGGAAAACCATTCCAAAAACAGAGCAAATCCTGAAGGCAATTTTCGAGATAATATTTTCTTGCTTTTTAATTTCTGACCATATTTTGCATCATAAAATATTTCTGGAATATCCTCAAACTCTTCTTTATTTGTTTCTATTGTTTATGTTTTAATTTTTTATTTTGAGGAACTGAAAAAATACTGTAAAAAGTTAATTATCTTATAAAAATTTATTGGTTTGAGTAATTGACAAGTTAAAAACAAATCTTAGATAGCTAACAAAAGGAAAATTAGAAATGGGACTGTCTCTAGTGGACCAAGACAAAAAATAAAAATAATAAACATCCTATTTAGAGGGCCATAACTGTAATCCAGTCAACTGAAGAAGTAACCCTACTCAGAGGGTCTTAAATGTAATCAACTAGCCACCCAACAAACTTCCTCATTGTGATCAAGAAAGGAAACAAATGCAAACAATAAAATGGAAAAATGGAACAAACAAACCATAAATAAGCCTACTTGACTGCTTGACAAGAAAAGAAACCAATGGTAGTGACTAAACTGTTTTGGTCAAGTTTTGAATGAAATCATTGAATCAATCTTTTGCCCCCAAATTGGGGGCACTGTTAAGTAAAATAAAATGGACACCTGCATTGGGCCTTGCTAGGAGAAGATCCCTTACCCAGAAAGGCTTTTCTAGATGACAAAAGCAATTGACTTGTGGGGATTTTCTGAGAAAATGGAAAACGCCCTATACAGTTGGTGATAAACAACACCTGGTGATGAAACCATTCCGGGTCCAGAGTATGCTGTCAGAATGGACAAGCTTCCAGAACTCATTGATGTACATCTGCTCCCCACTTTGTAAGACCCTCATGATAAATGGAAACCTAATGTCAGCCAACCAGAACATTTCCTTCCTTGCTTTTCACCTTATATGAGCTTCCCCTTTCACTTCTTCTTCTCTCTTTGGCTTCCTTTTACTTTCTGAATAGGATGCTGCCTGATTCATGGATTGCTTTAGAAAGTTGTGAGATCCTTAAAAAATAAAATTATTTAAAATTTAGAAAGTATTAGGAATACTTTGTTTTCTGTGAAACAAAGTGTCATTCTTATGAGAAGTTTGTAAATCCACTAATTGACAGTATGTGTAAGAGGTTGTATGATCCACTTAGCTGCAAATTAAATGCTGGCTATGGAACTCATTTGTTTTATTCTTATAATAGGTTTACTCACAAATATAAATTTTCCTGTTTAAAGTCAGCAGCAAACTTGATAGCCAAAGTGAAGTGTTCAGAGTCCTACAGTATTTAGACAGAAACCATTGTTCATGCTTTCAAATTAGATGGGGTTTTTACAACACTCAAAACACACTGAAACAACTCTAAACAGAAAAGATGAAATTCCAGAGGCCAAAGAAATACTTTTCAAAATTGTACCCAAATTACTCTCCTTGAATTTAATCCACATAAATATTGTTTGTGTTTGTGTGTGTGTGCTGAAAATGCATTTGTTTGTGAACTGTATTTGGCCATTACATTTGAACACTGAAAAATTTAAAGTTCACAGTACTTTAAACAAGAAAATTATAGGATGAAAGATATAGCGGGAAGGCTATGCAGTGACACTTTTCAATCCTCTTTTATGAAATCCTCTTAACCCAGAGATTGTTCTAAAAGTAATTCACAAACTTGAACCAGTTATCCGGGGCTTGCATAGCTGCCCGAGGACCATCCAGGATGTGTACTAAAATTAACTTCTGGAGTTCTGATAAAGTGTTATTTCTTGCTTTGGATAGTGATTATAAAATGTGTCACTTTGTGAACATTTATCAAAGTACACACTTATGATTTCGGGGCTTTTCTGCATGTATGTTATACTGCAATGAAATTCTATTAAGGGAAAAAGTAAGAGATCATTTACAGTAGTTATTTTAAAAGAAAATGCAAAAAAATCATTACGATTTTGGGCAAGCAGAAATTTCTCAATCAGGATACAAACATTTTCACTTATAAAGAAAAAATTGATGGATTAGACTACATTAAAAAGTAAGAACTTGCTTCCATCGAAAGACACCATTAATAGAATGAAAATGCAACCCAGAGGTTGGGAGAAGATATTTATAATACAAATGTCTGATAAAAGATTTATATTATTAATGTACGAAGAATGCTGCAAATCAATAAGAACAAGACAGATAGTCTAATCGAAAATCTGGCAAGGAAATTGAACATACAATTCACTAAATGAGATAAATATATGGCTAACTAACCTATAAAAATGTCTACAACTTCATTAGTTATTAGAAAGAGATGCAAGCTAAAAATTATAATAGATACTACTACACACTCATTAGCACAGTAAAAGTGGAAAAGACAAAACCAGGTGTTGGTAAGTATGTGGAGCAACTAAAACTCTCATATACTGCTGTGGAAGTATAAATTGGTTCAAACGCTTCAGAAAACTATTGGGAAATATCTACTAAAGTTAAACATACACATGCCTATGATGCAGCAATTCCACTCCTGGCTTTAATTCCCAAGGGAAAGGAATGAATGTATTTCCCAAAATTCGTGGACAAGAATATTTATAGTAGCATTATTTGTAATAGGTAAAAACAGTAAGGAACCCAAACGTCTTTGCCATTTAAATGGATAAAATAATTGCATATTCATTCATTAATATCATACAATGAGAACTGATAAATTAAACTACTAATAGCATGGATGAATATTGACTCTCACAACATAAAGTCAAGTAAAAGAAGCCAGATGCAAAGCGTCATATATAAAGTAGTTCAAAAGCAGACAAAACCAATCAATGTATTGATTGTGAGGATAGTAGTTCCCTATGGATGATGGGGCTAATGATTGGAATGGTGGGGAGGGAACTACTGGGAGGCTGGCAATCCATTTCTTGATATGGATGCTGATTATGCAGGTGTGTTGACATTGTGAAAATCCATTGAGCTAAAAACTTTCTTTCAACATACTTTACTACAAAAAAATTAATAAACCATGCCAAGAAAACACATACATGTTATCTTCTGAGCTAACACAGTAGAGCATTCTTCTTTGTTTTCCCAGGAAAGCCTCAACTTAATTATTAACAGCGCCCACTCTTACCCAAAAAAAGTCCTAGTTTGGATAATAAATTATATATAATCTACTAATAAAGCAGCTACTTTGTATTAGCAAATTTGTAAATCAAAAAAAAGAATTGAGGGTACATCTGACCTTTTCAAGGTAACTAGAAATGAAGAGAGAAAAACCTCATTTTCAGAAGAATACCAACTAAAAATGTAGATGAAAGAATTAGAAAATCATTGTTCTACAAAATCTACCCAAAGTATTAACCCAGATAAGGATTATCAATTAATGTTAAAACCATTATGTATATGTTTGATGGGAAATCAGATATTCCTATTGTTTCAAAGTAGAATCACAATGATTACTTGTTTCGCCACTAAATGAAACAATATAAAAACAATGGAAATATCAGACTATCACCCAGTGAACAATTTAAACAAAAATAAGTGTAAATCAGCCACATTTTAGGTTTCCTAGTGTGCGGACACTTTATGGTGTCTTTCTAGTCAGAAGCTATTAACTTGTCTCCATCAAGACATTAGATTTAAATTCCAGTACACTAGAAACTTAAGACAAAGAGAAACAAGCGAAATGTCACCACCAGGCAAATCCAGAAGATGCAAGAAACTGTAGGAAAACTGGCTCCGTTTTTTTTTCTTAGACAAGTCAGGGTCAGCAAAAAAAATAATAATAATAAGTAGTTTGATTAAAAGAGACTTGAGAGATATAACCAATGAAAGGCAGAGGCTGGTTTGGACAAACAAGCTCTGTAGGACATTTTTGGGAGATGGCGAAATTCAAACATGAACTAGGTATTAGATAAGATTAAAAGTTATTTCCATGAAAGCAATAGATTACTAACAGAATGAAACAAGAGGTTACAGCAACACATGGAGCGATGTATCTTTTTTTTTTTTTTTTTTTTTTTTTTTTTAAAGGAAAGACAGAGAGAAGGAAGGAAGGATAGAAGGAAGGAAGGAAGGAAGAAAGGGAAACATCTTTAAACATTTTCTTGTTTTATTGTATTCTGTTTCTCCGTATTTGTTACATGGGCTGGGGCCGGGAATCGAACCGAGGTCCTCCGGCATAGCAGGCAAGCACTTTGCCCGCTGAGCCACCGCGGCCCGCCCGGAGCGATGTATCTTGAATAAAATTCTATCAATGTATGCACGTGTATACGTGTGTGTCTGTGTATAAACATAAACAATCTGAAGATAAGCAGACAGGCAATAAGGTTTAAGGAGTAGTAATATTCTAGGTAGAGTAAATATGGTATGTTGGTGTTTGAATAACATATTTTTGGTTGTTTATGTTTTCCAACTTTCTGCAATTCACATACACAACTTTTATAACAATAAAAGGTTAATTTCGACAAAAATAGTTAAAGGGTTGGGTAAAGAAATTGCTCAATTTTATAAATTTTTTTTTTGTATTTAGCTGCTATTAACATGTCATGACTACATTATGGTACTCAGAATTTAGTGAGCTATTTTCATTTTTAGCCTAATAGTATTATGTCTGTATATTTTTTAATTATAGTATTTTTCCTTTCTTGGCATTTTGAACCATTGCCATATCAACCATTGCCTTGTCACCATTTAATAATTCTTTGTTGTTCTTTACTAGTTGCTATACAAAATACAATCTTTCTTTTTGCTTTATGCAGGATGTTTCAGTAAATTATAATGGATTAGCAATAAATATTTTCAAGGAAATTTTTAAAAAATCCAACATCCCATCATCTGTTTCTAACTTTCAAAAATCTCCACCTTAAACCTGTATAATAATAACTTTACAGTTATTAAGTTAATAACTTAATAATATCTATGAGATAAAATTGAATCAATTGCCCTTGATCCTTAGATTGGAATTGCACCTGAGAATCCTACTAAAGAGCACAGATGCTATGTGACATCATGAATAACATCTCAACAGCATTATTATATGTACTAAGATTTCATCATCTCATCATCACACTATTTTTAGCTTTTAAAATTTGAAACACTTCTTTTGGGGTCTTCAGAGATTTATAACTTAATTTCCATGTTTCTAGTGAACTAATTTCTAGTTCAGTGGACATTCTTTATAAGGTAGCGCAAGCACTTTAGAGTTTTTCATATGAAATACAAGGAATCAGAAAATTGAGATTAAATTTTATAACCTTCTGAAAAACTCTACCGTTTAAACGAATTCAAGATGATTACATTATGAATATGAATGAAATTCCATTAGCAATCATTCACTGACTTCCAGTGTGTCTATATATGTCCATTTTCAAAGGAGCACATATTTTCTATGAGGAAAATTTATTTTTTTTCATGGAGAGTTGTGAACCTTTATTTCTTTCATTCAACAAATATGAGTTAAATTTTATTAGCTGTCAGATATTATACTGGCTGCTGAGGATCCAGCACTAGTGCTGTGCATCTAAATTAATGAATTGTAATCCGGTGCAATCATGAATCATATGTGGAAGTTCATAAATGAGTGAACACCCCAGCTTAGCTATTATTGCTAAAGTCTAATAATTTAGCAATATAAAGGTAAGCTTGGAGTACTGTTGAAATAATACAGAGTTCTCTTATATTGTTAATGAGGTAGAAAAATAGCACTGTCTCCAGTATTAATGTAGCATTTGCCTCGGACATTTAGTGTGTAGAAGGGAATCTTCTTATCTTTAACATTAACTAGTGGCTGGTACTTGAAGCTGTTATTTTCATTTTCTATTTTAACAGAATCAGTGCAATGGTAAGCTTTGACATAGTGGTTTGATTTGGAGGACTCATCTTCTTTGAAGTTATCAAATAATTCAGTCGGTTGAAAATATAAAAAGTGAACCAAAAGCTAGGCAGAAAGCTAAGAACTTGTCAATCTTTTCAAAGTTTAAAATCTCTGACCTCCTTTGAAAGTTTCTAAGGCCTAGCAACCTTATCTTAAAGGAAGGGGAAAGTTTGTGTGAGAAAGAGAGAGGAGAAGGGAGGTGGGGAGGGGGGACAAAGAAAATGAGGGAGAATATGAGAAATACAGAAAGGAGAAGTGATAGGTGAATCAAACTTTTTGATTAAATTGAATATGAAGTATAAACCTCTGTTCCTGAACTGACCCATTATTTTATTAACTTGAATACATTGATTGATGAGTTAAATAATTATAAACACAAACTGGCATGTGGCACTTTATACCCTTGTGTCTACAGCATACATTTTGGCAGTCTCTGTCCGAGGGGCCATGGAGGCACCAGCAGTGGAATAGACCTTTCTTGTGGAATAAGGATAGTTCCTCTCACGTCCAACATCTGTTTGAAATAGAGAAAGGCGGGGATATAAAAATAAGTAATTCTCAGTAAGCTTTGGAAAATGGAAAAAGAGTACTATTTTATATGTTGTTCCAGGAAAGGGACAAAAATCTAAATATCATCTGAGAAAAACCCAGGATTTTCAGCCTAAAAGTTATTTTTAGATTTAAAACTTATCCAAGTAATTTCCATTTTTCTCTGATGAGAAGAAGGATTCCTCCATTGTTTGTGATATTTTTGGAAACCAAATAGTAACACATTAAATTCTTTAACAACAAACATTTGGCTTGACTCTCAGCTCACTGCTTCATTTAACTCTAAATATGAATGTGGCAGATTGAGTGACGTTAGTTGTATAAGATTATAATGCAACTAAAGGATCCTGGTCTATTTGAATATCGGAGTGGTTTTATCTTTAGGTACCATTTTACACCAAATATTCCCCTGAATATTGCAATTCAGTTGTTCTCAAATGGAACTTTTAATAACAATAGATAGGGGTTAAATTAGTAACATTATTTTGTGCCGGTGAAGCGTGTTTCCATTGGAATGGAAAGGATGAAAATGGAAGCAAGGAAATATGCAATTTTATTTTGCTCTTACCTTTAAAGAGGTATAAGCAGCAGGTGAGAACAGCTCCAGCCAAAAAGCAACCCAGAGATCCAGCCATTCCAAGCCAACAGGACCAACCAAATTTATATTGGATGCCAAGAAATATATTGTGCAAAACCAGAGAAGAGCGTTCCACATAAACATCAACAGCATACCACACAGAGCCAATGATTCCTGGGGCACCTGTAAGAACAGGGTGATGCTAAGAACAACGCTGGGGATTTTCCAAATTTAAATCCAAGGAGACCTGCTAAGCTGCCCCAAATGTCTGGTGCCATTCGGAGGGTTAAGAATGATACTGTGGTTTCAAGGACAACTCAGATTTTGGACTCTTTGATCTCTTCCATTGTCCTTCCATCCCATATCTGTACAAAATTATATCTCAGTATTTGCATAAAGTAAATACAAAAATAAATAAAACAGCACTCTGTTTGCATAAGCCTTAAATGGTCACTATGCTTTTCTTTAATTTTCCTCTTTCCAAAGCTAATTTAGTGTTGTGGACAGGAAAATATTAAAAGTAAAAGAAAAAATAGTGAAAAAAGGACACAGCCTAAGATAAATAATGTAGAGGCTATGAATCAATTGTACATTGATTTTTTATTGAACATAAAAATCATTAAGAGTATCCTATTGCTCTCCCACTTGAACCCCCAGACCCAAGATTGTTACTATGCCAGCTATATATGGAAGTTATATTTTTTAAAACATTTAATTTAGTAAGTTGGGGTTAAAACAAATGTTTTAAGTAAATGTCTTTATTTTTAAAGAAATCCTTACCCCAACCTGCACACTGCCTAAGAATGGACCAAGGAATGTTACTCCTTTGAAATAAAACTGAATCCCAATAGATTAGTCTGATAATTAACTGGCATGGAATGATAGAGTTCTCTGGCTTTAATCTTCAGAATTTTGTGTTAATCTTCAGAATTCCATTTCTTTCTTTGCTTCTTAAGTGGGAAATATGTTCTGTTCACTGTTGCCTTTATGGTTGAATTGTTGGCAAATTTCAAATCAAGGCTTAGATGCAAGAAAGATGGGGAGCTGGAGATGCGAACAAATGCTATGAGAAAAGGATGTTTTTGAATTTTGTAGCTTAAAAAATTTTTCAGAAGAATGTATGGTATTTAATTAAGCCATATTTCTCACAATCTTAATGCAAGGTATTTAAGAAGGATCATAATTCTGTTACCTACAGGTTTAAGGTGGAGATTTTTGAAAGTTAGAAACAGATGATGGGATGTTTTTCATATAGTGTACTAATTCTGGATGATGGTTCCAAGCCTTTTGGTCATCCTGGAAATTTAAATGAGTCATTTTTCCAGTTATGCTTGTCTGGGATTATCTTTAGCTATTTGTATTTTCTGTAAATTTTGTTTGTTTTGATGTTTTATTTTTTAAAATGGGGTACCTAGTGATTTCCCAAAAAGTAATTGTTACTTAGAAAATTTTATATTATAACCAAGCTGGATATGGGGATTGATGTTTTAAAAAGGAAGAATTCCTAAATTATTGTAACTCTCTAGTACAACTTTGATTCACTATATCTGTGTGACAAAATCGGGGAGAGCTGAGTTTTTAGTGTGATGGGTTGGATCCTCTGTTATCATTTTGCTCGGCTTATATCGTGCCTTTATAGTAGCAATTCAGGGTACATATTATTGTTCCCTTTTTACAGATGAAGAAATGAAGACATAGGTTAAATGACTTGAGGTCACACGTTACAGCGATATATCTCCAAGCATTTTTAATTCCACAGTCCCTATCCATTTGCTGTCTCACAGTGACTGGTCGTGTTCCCTTTTCTATTTGCTGTGCTAACTTTTTGCTATTACCATATAAAAGGATATTTCTCTCTGGAGGGTGTGTCCCTTGGTTTACAATCTCCCTGCACTTTGATTTATTCAACAATATACTACCTCTCCTCTTGGATTAAGATCCAAAGGTGACATCATGTTGCGCTAGAGGAAGACTAAGCTTCGAAGTAGGAGACAGGCCTGCATAAAATGTCAGCTTTGCTGTTTCACTAATAAACAAGGTGCTTCCTGACTTATTCCTTGTTAGTCATGCTTGAATTGCTAGCCTTCAGAACTCCTTTTCTTCATCTGTTCTTAAATGGGGAATAATATGTTCTGTTCATTGTCACCTTTATGATTGAATGGGTTGGCATGTAAGAAAAACTTCACATAAGACTCTGCACAATGTAGTGCACTGATAAAAAGTGTTGGGAAGGGAAGTGCACAGTATACATGGGGTACAGGAAAGGAGGTATATGCTTGGGGCTTACTTTAAATTCAAGAATAAACAAAAATATATTTATAAATTTTATAGCATCAGATACATTTTTAGACAATTAAAAAATAGTCTAAGAATTTTCGTAAACATTGATCTGGGGTATAAACAAAAGATTAATTATTTAATTTCAAAGCTAAAGAAAGTAGGGCCGGTAAAGCATGCTTTCTGTTTCTTCCGACTAGTGAAGCAAGCCACTTATGATGCTGAAACCAATTTCTCCTTCTGAACAGCATTCTTCCCCCTCTCCTCAAGTCATTGGATGAGTATCTGTACCCCTATCACTAGTCCACACCAGTACCTGCTATTAGCAAGGTGGTTCCAGCAACAAAGCAGATGCGGACTTTGATGTAGTGCTCATCAGGGAGGAATTTCACACAGTCAAGACCAAGGACCAGGGTGATGAATCCAAACCCAGCTAGAATATCTGCAGTAATCATCAACGCCCGAGTCAACACCAGCTTCACTGGAAAACCAAGGCATGTGGTTACAGCAGAGTCAGAGGAAGGAAACATGTTACCTCAAAGACATACATCAAAAAACAGACAATCACATACTTTTATCATAAACCCAAGGACAGAAGTCAGACTTCAAACTTACATGAATTTGGAAATGAGAACCCTTAATTTTTTTCATAGCATTCAAAAATATTATGAAACTCTTGGCATTTCTGTGTGTTAAAGCATGATTGCTACTTGTTCTTGGTGGCATCTTAGCACAGTGGCTGGCATATAGTCAAGGTTAGATAAATGCTTTCCTTTTTGCCTCCTCTCTAGAATGAATCTTGCTCACAAGTATTATAGCTCAACATCGAATTCAAAGTAGTGAATTTGTTCTGCACTAGTTACCCAATAAATATTGAATGAATGAATACATGATCACTACATTTGTTTGAAGATTAATTGAAGAAGATTTTTTAAAAACTGGTTAAAATTTCATACCAGAGATCTGGCTTGTGGAAGCCAGATCATGTTCTCTTTCAAGCCTGACCAGGACCCTTCTTGGCTAACACTCCAGGTTAACCCTTCAACTTTGCATTGTCAACTGTGCATATTTTTAAATTAGAACAAAGAAGAATATATGGTTGAGTTCAGGAAAGAGAAGATCAGGTAAAATAGAAGTGCAATAGTAGCAGACATCTTCTTCAGTAGAAACATCATCTTTCAACTGAAAAGACTCCTGAACGGTGTGTCATAGCTATGCTAAATTAAAATTTGGGAAATTATGACAAGAATGAAAGATTAACTAAATTCAGAATTAATACTACTTTAGTTGGCTGATGGATAGAAGTAATAATATAATGTACGCTTTTAATGATATAGTGTTTAATTATGGGTTTTTTTGGGGGGGGATTTTGAGTTTCTTTGTATTTTAAATCTTTTTCCCCCAAATTGTGAGGGGACCTTAGAACCTATCTAATAATAGGTTGCTTGTAAAAATGTGGTTGACTTTCCTTATTTAAAATAAAATAAGAGAAAATCAATGCATAAAATCAGCATTTACCTTATTAATAAATGAATAGCATATGAAGTGATTATGTTGTTAAATATATATGATATATATTTGTTTCTAGAATGAAATTCATCACATCTCAAAAGTTGGCATTATTTATAGAACCTATTAAAACATTTAAAATGTTCCACATTTAAGGCCCCTTTTTTCTCAAAATTGTAGGTCATATTTTTATATTCAGCAGATCTTTTTGATCCCTCAAATGACATGTATGATACTGCCCTTAAACCTCGGGAGTCCCCATACTTTGGAGTGCTTCCCTTGAAATTGTCTTAAGTTCCCTTTCAGAACCTGGGATGAGCCAGGGCCAGCAGTTTCATCAGGACAGCATGCCCTGAACTCAACCAGACCTGCATAGGTCCTGGTCTTCTCTTTCTCTTTGGGGATGTGGTGGTTTGAAATTATGTTTCCCAGAAAAGCCTTGTTCTTCTCATCCTGATTCAATACTGTAGGGTAGGGACACTTTGATTACACTGTTTCCATGGTGATGTGACACAACCAATTGTGGGTATGAGCCTTTGAATAAATGGAGCTGTGGCTCTGCCCATCCAAGATGAGTCTTGATTTGTCTACTGGGGTCCTTTAAAAGAGAAAACATTTTGGAGAAAGCTCAGAGCTGACACAGACAGCAGAAAGAAAATGCCCCCGGGGAAGTGGTTTGAAACCAGAAGCCAAAGGACCAGCAGACACAGATGACAGAGGTGTTCTGGATCCATCAGCCTTTCCTAAGTCAAGGTTTCCTTCTTTGGATGCCTTAGTTTGGACATTTGTATGGCCTTCGAACTGTAAACTTGCAAGTTAGTAAATTCCCTTTCTGAAAGTCAACCCATTTCCGGCATATTGCATTTCCAGGAACAATTGCAAACTCAAACAGGGAAATCTCAGGCCCCTGTCACATATGTAGGGTCATCAGGATCCTCTGCAGGGTCTTCCAGGGACTCTGTAGCCACCCCAGTTCTAGGAGGACAACCTGGTGAGCAGCTTGCTCATGCTAGCCAGTGAGGAATTTTTTTCTTTGTTTGGATTGCATGTGATTTGATTACCAGAATGATGTTAATGTGCTGATTTAAAGAACTCAATAGTCCATTTTAACAGGGGCCTTGCAAAAATTTTTAAAAAAAGTATCTGGGGACTGCACATTAGCAATGCAGGGCAATGGAATGAAAGGGTCATCTAATGGTGGTACATGAAAGACAGCAGAGGCTAGAAATAAAATCCTCTTTCCTAACAGGTAACACCTTGCCGACATCATTTCAGCAGAATATATTTTCATCTCTGTTGCCTTGAAACAGAATTATTGAAAGAAAAGTAATGGGTCTTTAGTATATTATTTGAAATTCATAGATAGGATCTTATCAAAAGAAAAAATATGAAATAGTATAAACAAAAGACAAGAAAGGAATGTATTAAAATGTAAACAGTGGTTTTCTCTTGGTAGTGGGCTTATGGGTGATTTTATTTTCTTCTTAAATAAAGATACATAATTATATTTAAAAGTTTAAAATGTAAATCTTTCTTTCTTGTTCTCAGGTCTTACCATGGCACTGTATTTCTAGAATAGGCCCTGTGCCCATATGAATTTCCATTTCTATTGACCAAACCATGCTTTTTTGTAGGTAGAACTGAGTGAGCATAAAGAGGAGAAAAGGAAAAGAACTAAGAGGACTTAACAAAGAAGGAAGAAGGATGGCCTTATGAATTATGCTTTAAAATGTTTCAGATACCCAATTCCTAAATAGCAAAGTCACTTTAATGCACTGCTCCTTTTAAACACTTTTTCTTTGGACTGAAATAGCTGTCCAGGGGAAAAATCACATTCCAAGAGTTTACTTTTCATTTATCTTGAGAAAAGAAGTTGCCATGCGATGCCATCACCCATCATTTGCTTTGAAGGAAACCACTTTGCTTTAACAACAGGACTGGTATTTCTTGGCATGGTTCAAAGTTCCAAAATTTAAAAACTGAAGAAATGAAAAAGGATTGAGAGAATCACTAAGGACACTTTTTAATCTAAGAGATTTCCTTATTCATAGAAATTCGGGCCTTGCTAACAGCTCTTTTAATTTAAAGTGAAATGTAAGGACGGTGATGGATCTGGCCTTAACCCTGTCCAACAGTGTGTCACACTGATTGTTGTTTTCATCCTTTGGTCAGTGTATCTCTCTTTATCTATTTGCCTGTCTATTTTTCTGTCTCTTTTTGTCTTTGTCTTGTTATCTCCAGCACTCTCTTTCTTAGCAAACCTTCAATTGAAATAACTGAACACTCCCTATCTGAACTAAGTGGTAGCTCAAAGACATTTCTGAAATACTTCAAATTTAATCTTTCAGTTCTAATCATAAAATCACAGCACCCTGAAGAATTCCTTTCAATTCAAAAAGCATTTACTTTAAGCTGACTATGTATGAGGCAATGTGCTAGGCCCTTTTGAGGGACAGCAGAGATGGATAAGATCATTTTTCTAACCTCAAGGAACTTATAAATACACAGGAAAAGACCAAATATGTTTTAAAAAAAGTTGCAATTCATATTTCAGAAATGAACTCAATTTTCAATTGAAACATTGAAAACTGGACAGAACCTTAATAAAGAGCTGCAGAAAACAAAAATCACACCATTGAAAACCTGAGCTCAGTTTTCTTTAATATTCTTTTCTTAGCAAGCAGTTTCATAAAAGCTTCGCCAGTGATAAAGAAGATGCAAGGCATACGTACGGGGGTGTTCAGCAAGTATAGAATCGTACTCATCACAGGTGCGAATCCCATCAAAAGCATTCGTGACACACTCCCACCAGAGGCCTCTGCATTTTGTGCTCACCTGGAGGTAGAGAAGACGCCGTGTGAAACAACTTATGTGGACACACCTTTGACTCAGTTCATCAAAGGGACAACTTGGCTGTGGTGTATTTGATAGCAAAGTACAGTGGTTACAAGCGTGATCAGAATTTCATTTACATCAGACAATGCATTTTATAGTGTTTTCCCTTCAGCACTGACAATTAAAAGACTTCCACTGTCGGGAAACTATTTTACTTCCTGATTTCAAGGGGAGGAATTCATCATGGCTAAGATGAATAAAATTAGAACCAAATATATTCAAATGCCTATGGCTGGTTCCATCATTTGGGTCATAGTTTAACATGGAGACGATTTATCTCACTTTTCTGTACTGACATTTACTCATTTAAAAAAAAATAGGCATAATAATACATGCTAAATGTTGACATCATGACTCTATTAAGAATGCACATTAATTTTTCTTCATATGAACAATGAGGTCCATGAAAACAATGTTATATTATTTGATTCATAATTTAAAATAAATGCCAAAGAAAGCTGCACATAGAGTCATCAACAAATGTGATTTAAAGGCACCAAGACTTCCCCCTTGCTTCTCCACCGACAGTTTACAAATGCTTCAGCTATGATAGAGGTGTAAACAAAGTGAGCATTAATTACATGCAATCTGACAACTGTAAGCCACTTTCACTTGGAAACGCTGTGCAGATGATGCTAAGTGTCCATTTAGAGCTGCAAGGTACCAGTGCCCTGAACCTTCTCATACTTTATAAATTACAAGTCACAGATTTCTTACAACTGTAAACATGCCAACAGAAAACAGTTTCAAGTATTCTTGATGGAGCTCATGCATATGGAACAAAGCGAATAAGATTGTTCCTTCTGACTCAATTATGGACTCACATTACCCTGGAAATCCGAGAAGAATTTAGTAAGGTTTAACCAAGAATTACCTTAGAAAATGAAAACCAGTTTTTCCTCAAAGGTAAAAATAATAACTGTGCAGAGTAGGAAGAGAAATGTGAAGCAGAGAGTTATTGATATGGGAACAAGGAGAGACTTAAACACACTTTGTTCTGTCAAAGAAAACCTTATAAGGGAATACATGCAATATGAAACCCTGCCTGTGTTCAGCTTTGAAGCTGTGTTGTGTGTCAAATAAAACTTGCCCTTGCAACTCAATCTCAGTTTTGAATGTAGTACCTCTATTATTACTTTATATGTAAAATAATGATCATCGATAATATTTAATAATACTGTATTGGGTGTATGCTATGAAGCAGGTACTATTGAAGCAGATGATCTCATTTGTTCCTTAAAAGGACTGTATGAGATACATGTTAGTACTATTTTCTATTTTACAAAGAAGGAAATGAAGGCACAGGAAGATTTAGTGATATCCCCAAGGAAAAAAAGGATAGGGCGCAGATAGAGTAATCTTAGTATAGGTTCTTAAGTATTGCACTATACTTAAAACCTATTTTTAAAAAATCCTAATCCATTTCAAGCTAAAAATTAGATACAGGAAGATAGCATTGGATGAAATAAGTCCTCATTTGCATCTCATCCCAAGATCATGGTTCTACAAAACCTCTCTTTGGTTTGCTCTTCCAAAGGTTAAATCAGAAGTGAGATTCAGATCCCACGAACCACAGAGTTCAAAAATCTAACCACGAAAACTCATCCTGTGAAATTTAAGATATTAATTTCTAAACAAGAACGTGAACATCTAAATTTAAGTAAACATGAAATTTGTTACATTATAGTGAAAAAACTACAGACTTCAAGTATAAATTGACATTATAAGCTATGTTGTAACCTTAAGCAAGATCATATACTTTTTTAGAGCCTCAATTTCCTTTTCTGTCTAAAGGATATAATGGTAAGTGGTCACATGAGCCCAAATTACAAGCACGCATGCAGTATAAATGATTTGCTCAATAAATGATATGACTAAAGTGCTCAGACATCATAAGAACCAGAGAGTTGGCTATGTCTAGCCTTGCTGACTAACCATAATGAATGTGGAGGGAAGTTGTTGGACTAAATGGTGCCCCCCAAAATCTATGTCCATGTCCTAATCCCTGGACCCTGTGAACATCACCTATTTAGAAAAATGGTCTTTGCAAAATGGAATGAAGTGAAGGATGTTTAGATAAAAAGATCATCCTGGATTATCTGGGTTGACCCCAAATCCAATAAAAGATATCCTTACAAGAGACACATAAAGAAGAGATTGAAATAGAAGGGGCAGAGACAATGCGACCCCAGAGGCAGAACTGAAGTGATGCAAATGCAAGTCAAAGAATGCCCATAGAAACCAAATGCTGAAAGAGTCAAGGAACAAATTCACCCCTAGAGCCTCCAGAGGAAGTGCAAGCAGCTGATACTTTACTTTCAGACTTCTGGCCTCCAGAACTGTGAGACAACAAAAGTATGCTGTTTGCAGCCATTCAGATTGCAGTAATTTGTAACAGCAGTCCTAGAAACTAAGACAGTAGAGAGAGACAGTTTGCGCTAACTGTTATACCCTAATAGAAGACAGGCCTTTCACTGCCTTTTGGCCTTTGGTCCGTCACTTAACAGAAACACATTGGATCCAGTTTATTCCAGCCTGAGCTGGCGACATGGCTTTGAGGCCACTGCTCTGTAATCAGACGGTGATTCTCTGCAAATTCCTGCTGTCAGACTCAAGAAAACTGACAAACTGACTACAGCCATTACAATTGCGTATATTTGAGATTATTTTGAAGGAAATTTCTTATTTTGCAATAAATGAGCATTTCTATCTTTTCAAAATAATCCGCTAGTGGTATCATTTTCAAGGCTATTGATCATTTACTTGCAATGACCATATTTAGAAAAGCAATGAGCTCATTAAAGGAAACAAGGAATCCAATTTCATTAGGCATTAATGCTCAGGGGCAGGCCATTAGATTGCTTGGTATTCACGCTCAGTTAAGGTACGTGAGAATAGTGGCTGTAATTAACTAAACCTCTTCGTTAATACAGCACTTACTGGAGACACCCTTAAAGGTGCCTTTGTGCAAAAAAGACAAGGTTAAAATACTATGTTTATCATATTAAGGAAAGTCCTCCTTGTCTATAACGTATAAACTTCATTTACCTCTCTCTCTGTCGCAAGATGGCTTCTTAGGAATTCTCCAAAAGGCAAACAAATCCAAGTTCTTAAAAAGATTTTAAGACTAGATTCTTAAAAAGCAGACAAATGCTTAAAATGCTAAGTTAATCTTTCTTCCAGGGCCAAAAAGAAACCAAAATATTTTATAGTGGCGAAGTTTACAAGTTGAACTTGGTGTTAGATGAACCTGAGATTAAATCCCACCTTGCCGAGTAGTAACTGTGGGAATTTAGATAAGCTCTTAAATCGTCATAAACCACATTTTCCATGCTATGGAAGGAGAAAAATAATTCATACATCCTAAGTTTTTGTGAAGAGTAAATGAGCTTGAGCTTGTGTCTGAAGCATTTACCACAGTATCAGGTAAATACGACTCTGTCAATAAATGCTAGATATATTATCGTCTATATCCAATTCACTGTTTTGTTTTTGTTTTGGAGGAGGAGATGACATTTTGAATAATGTTCACTGAAGACAGAGATATGAGATTTAAGTTCGATTTCTATTTGCAATATTGATTCTCTTGGAGAAATATTGTTTACTTCTCTCAGCCCATTTTTATACTTCTATTTCCTTTTGATCTGACCAAGGAAATATGGCAGACAATAGAGGGAATGTACCATAAATTATCTATTATGTGTTCACATATGAGAAAGAAAATAAATTATGAATTCATAACATTATTAATATGTCAACTATATTATGATTTACGTAATTCTTAGTTATCCACACCAAAACACAAAAATAGCTTCTTCACAAAGTTACTGGTCTCTCAATTGTCAAAAGGAAAAAATGTTTTTATGAGACTATCCCATTTTCAGTTAATCTTTCGTTAAGCGTTTACTTTATCAAACACTGTTACAATTAAAATATTGTTTCTTCAACTGAAAGTTGCCCAAATTCAAATGTATTATATCTCCATAATCAGATTCTCTAGAGTTTCCATTTGCATCAATGACACTACAATTCTTTCAACATAAAACAAATATTATAATCATTACATCTAGCATATATTTTGATTATTTATGTACTAGTTTTACTTTCCTCTTGATTTCAAATTCCTTCAGCAGACATTTGAGGCTGCAAACATTCTCTTACTCATCTCCTGATCTCATATAGCATCAAGCCCTGACTTATACATAATAGTAACTCATAGTGCTTTTGTTAACATGAACTGATGGAGCAGCTATTAGGATAATTGGAATATTTGTTGAAAGAATGAATAAATGAATGAAATATCATATGAGCTGATCTTTGGAAATCTCACATTGAGGCCTAAATTAGAAGGATCTCTTCAAGAAAACTGCCTTTTTTTTTCTCCCCAGCAAGATCTTTCAACTTGCTACAATTTAAAGTCTTATCGAGATATACATTTGGATCCTCTTTTTAATAAGACAGAAATAAAGTTCTAATTCTATGGGATGTCAAATAAAGTTGATGAAGAGTGTATTCTGGTAGAGAGAATATGGCTTCTCTGCTTGATGCTTCAAAGTTCAGAAAGAAAGGAAGAAAAGGAAAAAAAAAAGAAGGAAATTATTTTGTAATCATTCACACAGCATATTGTGATTTCTGTCACTGGGCAGCAATCACTGAAAGGTTGTGATACCATAGTTTCATAAGGAAAGCTTTCTAAAATGATTAAATATATAGCTTTAATAAATTATACAATAAATGCTAAGATTGAAATATTTAGATAGTTCAGATTTGTACATCATGTCATATAACCATGGAGACCACAAACTATATTTTACTCACTGGGTTTGCTGTATCCCATTCCTTACCATTTATACCTTTAGCCAGTGCTCCATAAACAGCCAGGCGAGCTAAGCCAAATATATCTTAGTGACTAACTTAATGGCTTTCTATCATATGCAGCACCTTGTAAATATCAAGAAATATATAAAGAAATATAAAGAAAGTAGAAAGGAAAGACCACATATATTATGTCTATATCAGTCTTGCCTCCTCATCCTCGTTAAGGCCTGCCTTAAATTCTTGTAGACCCTGGGCTAGTAAGAAATGATAAAATATAAAAACCAAAAAAATTCAGAATCCTGGTTGAAAAAATTCAAATGCATTTTATGTTGTTAAAATTGAAATGTTTCAACTTTTGGTAGTAAAATATGTTACTTACTGGAGCATGCATTATTAAAACTTTGAACATTGAACTTGCAACATAAATATGCTCAGATATATTTATTAAAATGCAAAAACATATTAGCCAATGATGGCAAAGTGGTGTGAAAATGATAAATTCCTATAGCATGTATACAAAAGATGCATTTTTTTAAAATAATAAACTTTAGTAGGTTATTTTTTTTTAGTTTATACATTCTTCTTCTCATATATATTTATTCACAAATCCCAGCATATAAAAATTTATAACCTAATGCATAATGAAGAAAAGAAACTTTATTTGGCAGTGTCTGCCAACAATAAACACTTACTATGCCTACAGTGTATAATTACTATACATAATATGTACATAAAATCGTCTGTGCAATTGGAAAAGAAATAAATGCCAATTAATCAACTTTTGAAGGTCTTTGATTCTCAAAAGATATATTGTAAAATAGGTGAAAACAAACCTGAGACTACAGTAGACAAAACAAGGCAGGCAAAAGCTGTGTGTTACAGCTTGTAAGTATGTCAGGAACGATATAAAGAGGGAAACTGGCAAAGACTGGGATAGAGAAGTCTTAACGGGAAAGTGTTACAGGATTCAGAGCAAGAACTCTCAGGATCAAAGAGTGAGTTTATGCCACTCTAAACTCGACTGGGAAGTCATCATCACTATGGTTTCTTAAAACTTTTTTTGAGTGGTTTCAGGTTTATTTTTAGTGCTATGGGGAATAGTTTCCAGAACCAGTTGGATTGATAGGGTCTGGGTTGACACAAGTGCAGTGAGAACCTACTAGTCTAAATAACAGTCCTTTGGCTATTCAACTTATCCTGTTGCAGTCTATTCGGTCAAATTGAAAGCACACACTAATGACCAATTGTGAGCACGGTGTATCCATAATCACCTTCTACTCCAAAGTTCTAATGTGGATTAATGTGTGCGGATTAGAAACATAAACAGAGCATTTTCTTCAATAACCTTCTGTTGTGCATCTATCATGTACCAAGAGGAACGGTCCATAAGCATTTTCAAGCAAGGTACCATGTCTGTTTCAATCATTGCTCTCTTCCCAGCATTTAGTTAGCATTTTGGCTGGCTCCTGAATAAGGCATGCTATGAATATCAATTGAAAGATGACAGGTAGATAGATTTGGAGATCAAGGCACATAAACACATGCAAAAAAGATAATGCGATATTATAAATACTGTAAAATATGGAAATACTACTGCGTTAAGTAGGAACTGTGGCATGCCTGACAAACAGAAACTCCCTCTAACAAGAAGTAATAGCATGGCTCTTGCTAATTGTTGCAGTGTATGACTGGAAAGTCCAAGTGGCCACACTGGTCATGTTTCCAAAGGATGCTAGAAATCCAGACTGTTCTATAAAAATGTCTACATTTTAACTATTGACAATTAATTGATATTAAGAAAATTATGCTGGCCTAACGTTTGTAACTTGTACTTTATTGTCATACTGTGGATCAGCTGAGTTCTCCTTATTTAGGAAATAGCCCACTCTTCACTTCAAGATCAAATAGTTAGTGAAATAATGTAAGAAATCCTGTCGCATTGTTTTCTATGTTTTTTATTGATATGTAAATGGCATGTTGAAGGGAGAATGCTTAAATTTGGAATCCTCTGTTTTGGATGAACTTATGAGATAAAACTTATTTAACATTTAGGAATTCTGCCCTCTAAGAAAGGTTAACCCTAACATTTTAATCATGATAAAACATTGTATTCCTCACTCCCTTCAGGTATACAGGTATACCCTATAATATAGGGTTTAATACTCTATATTATATAGGGTAATAAACTAAGCCAGAATAATAGTGGGATGGTCAAGCACTTTGCTGCACAATGATGTTTGCATAGTGACTAAACTTCCTCCATTTAAGCACTAATTGAGGGACTCTGCCATTGCTCCAACTGCCCAAAAATGGATTTCAACCCTCCCTTCTGCCTGTCCATCACAATCTTTCCCCACATGCAATCAATTAGCAAACCTATCAATTCAAGTTCTTAAGACTTTCAAAAATCGAATGTCTCTCCTTGCTTGTCCATACTGCCAATGTGGTCTCTTTCCTGGTCTATGGGAAAAAAAAAAACGTCAATTGGTTTCCCTGTAACTCATTTTTCTCCTGCCAACCACTCCTCACAAGTAATCAGAAAAAAACTGAGCTTTCTAAAATGTACATACATGTTTGTTTGCAACCCTCTAATGGTGCATTCCGTCCTGGGGTATGAGATCTGTATTTTGCCCAATGCACAAAGCCCTAGATGAACGAGAGCCTGTCTTCTGCCCCCCACCTGGGAAACTCTTACCACACTGAAATACATACAATTCTATAAACACACAGCACCCTCATAGCTAAATCTCTGTACATGCCGTTTCCTGGGCTTGGAAGGCTCTGTATTTCTTCCTCACTCATGAGTGTTCTACAAGTACCAGTTTATATGTCTCTTCCTCTGGATAGTCTTCACTTATTATCCAAAATTGGGTGAGTTGCCTACTTGCAGTTATCGTTTCTCATAGCATTTATCATATCATACTATAACTATCAACTCAACTGTCTGCCTTCCCCAGGACATTGAGAGCAACTTAATGTCCAGTTCTCATCTTCCTTTACAACTCTGACCCTACCACAGTGCCAGGTATGCAAGACATGCCGAGGAATATTTGTGGAATGTAGGAAGATAGAAAGCAAAGAAAAAAGGAGAAAGAAGAGGGGGACAGAAAAGGGAGAAAGGAGAAGAACAGGGGCCATTGAAAAGGGGAGGGAAAGAGAGAGAACGGGAAGAAGGAAAGGGAGAGGAGGAAGAAAAAGATATAGGAAGGAAGGGACAAAAAGGCAGATGAAGGAAGGGAGATGGGGAGGGAGGAAAGAAAGGGTATGTGCAGTTACAGAAAAATGGAGAATATTCACACTAGAATCCCATAGCGATTGGCCATTTCTCTGGGATTTCAGACATAGTCAGGGGATTTAAGAATGTAAAGGATAAAAAGGGCTTCATTTATATGAACTCCATCATATAATTCAATTTCATCATATAATTGAGGAAACTGAGTCTAAGACAAGGGCTGTGACTGGCTCAATAGCAGACATTTAATATAGGTTAAGATACAAACACAGACTTGACTAATCTCAAAACCCAACTTCTTGTCACCATATTAGTCTTCCCTGAGACTCAAAAATGTCAGGAGCATAACTTGGGGTCTCTGGTCTCTGATTTACAGCTGTGTACACTGCCATTTCACAGGCCATCTCATTTTACCTAACATTTTAACTTAATACAAAGAACTTTACTTTTTGAGTTAGTAATTGTAGGAAGAAGAAAGAATGTTTGAGCGCTTTCCCTCTGTGTTTCTTATTACTCATCTTACTCCGCTAAGAAGCCCAGAGCTTTTTCTCGCTCTGCACTTTCACTGCATTATCCTCTCACCTGACAAACCCCAGCTGCCACTTCCATCTTTTGAAATCCTTTGCCTCTTTACCAGACTTGCTCAAATGCTTTTTCCCCCGTGAGATTTATTTCCATGCCCCTAATATGAAATAATCACTCTATGTTCTCTATTCCCATTTACTTTTTTTGCTTCTTTCTCAAAATATGAATTGATTATGTTTTATATTATTTTTGCACAAGTACCTTCCCCACCCCCAACCCCTCCATGGAATGCACACTCCTGAAAACAGGGCCTATTCTTGTTTCATCTTTGCCTCCCCTAGTTGAATTATCCCAGCACCTTTTGTCATATATTTGCCATGTTGCATTGAATGGTAGAACACATGTTCCAAATATAATGTCTATATTGTCCTAAAATAATAACAAAGCTAGAAGTCTATAATTCTCCTTCTTTAAATTTTGAATGGGTATGCATTTTAGTTTTAGTTCTTTATAAGCTTTTGTTATGTCAACATTTGTCCAAAAGTTGTTTATAGTGAGCTGTTAATGTGAACTGTAAGTAATGCAAAAATGGCGAGGGGAAGCAAGAAAGGAGGGCAGTATAATTGAGCTTCCAAACAGACTAATGTGTGGATAATAGTATAAATTTATACTATGCCAACTGAAGGAGAAGTTGTTATGAAAGATTCCTGTCCTTTTAAAAATATTGACAAATAATGAGATCATTGGGAGAGAAGAGAGCCTCATTTGTTATCCTCGTGATGGAGAAGCTTCTTAGGGAATATTTATATCAATACATTTCAAATTACAGGGAATAAGAAAGGAGCTAAGAAACACTCACTAACTCCTGTCCAAGGTTAACAAGGATTTATTTGAAGTGAATAACAGGACTGCTCATTTCATTCATTTTTAACCAAACGTGCTCTTCCATAAGGCAGATGGTAAGTTAGTTGGAGGTACTTAAATGAAAGCAAGAAGGCATTTTAAATGTCAGGACTCCCAATTCTCTCTCAGAAAGGTTTGATCCTTTCTAAAACTCTGTATCTTGTCATGTGAAGTTATCAAATCAGTCAACTTAAGCAAAAAGATTTTCAAATTGTTCTAGAAAATATTTTTTAAATGCCATGATAGGGGATTTTGCATATTTGTAAATGTTTTTAAGAACATAATTTTAAATATGCCTTAAATAAGGCCAACCTATTTATGTATTAATCATCTTGGCAGTCCAGATAGCAAGCTAGCAGCAGCAGAATGTTTATATCTGCATTTATCCTGAATACTGTTCAAAAGGCTTTTAAAATTATTTTTCTATTCACTACTTATATGCATGGGCAGATAAAATGTGACTGGACTCACTTATAGATGACATCCTTCACAGTATTTCAATTCTAGCACAATTTTTAGAAATATAATTTTATAGCACTAAAGAGCTTTTTATAACTCAGTTGGTTTCATAACTCAGTTGGTTTTGAAATGCCATGTAGAAGTCAGAACAAAGCTAAAAGCAAGAAAAGATAAATAGCAAAAATAATACACAGCAAAATAGAAAGATTAATAGCTCCCATTTTTAATTCCAACTTGAGAATCTATTAAATACAATTGGGAGAAAAGTATATATACATATATAAACTTGCTTCCGGGCATCTTTCCTAAACTTCAGGGAGGTGATATTATAAAATTTATCAGGGTAAATTGTTTCTTTCAAGGGTAAATAAAAGAGCAAATTGGATTGCTATATACTATTTATATGAGTTCCTGATAATAATGTTTCTTTTCCTTACCTTCCATTTCCTAAACCTTATTAATGAATAGCAACAGATTCCAAAGACTTGATTTTTACTCATCTACTTCTCTCAGATTCCTACGACCACGGGAAATACTTCTTTTGAACATCAAAATGACTTCTTTCGGAGCTTCTCTAGTGAGAAAAATAAAACTCTCAAATGTAAACCAAGAACAAGTCCTTCGTAAAAGAGCATTTTTCAAACTCAGATCTGTCCCCTATACCTTACAATGCACTGGAAAGACACGTTCTTCCTCAGAATGTTTATGCCTAGTATGGAAACTCCTTATACTATAATTCTTCTGTTGCATACTACTAATTGGATACATTTTATATGCTTCAAGTCCAATCAGTCATTGTCTTAGATTATGACCACTCCTTAAGAAAACCTATTGTGTTGTTCTTGATGCTGTCATCCAGATTCACAAATTTATCTCTGAGAGAAGGAGTGTTACTGGAATGGCATTCAATTTGGTATTTGCAAGAATGAGAGAGGTGAATTTCTGGGAGATGGGGTGACAGAGACGATGTAATTATGCCCTTGTGAATTAATCCCTGTGAAAAAAAGAGGGATTATTCAGGCTTCATCTATAAAATGAGGATAACAACGGTACCCAGCCCAGAGATTTGCTGCAGGGATTCAATGAATCAATAAGGTAAAGACTCAGCAAATCACAATGAGACATCAGCTAGTCCATGTTGGCTACTGTGACCGTGATCATTCGTCTCGGTAAATGTCCTGAGTTTTGGACGTGGCAACGGGGAGGATGAGCAATTTGGGTGGGCTTGGGTGAGAAAGAGAAGTTTCTGACTTCTTACCTCCAGGGAGTCATCTGCATTCACCATCCAACAGTCTGTCCAGGTGGCCACAATCAAAAACCCAGCAGAGAAAAAGGCAAAAAAGCAGGCCACGTACTGAAGAAGCTCCCTCATCCTGGCGAGCAGCTGTCCGGAAGGTACGCATGGACAGATGTCAGCCCCGGGACCCCTCAGGCAGCTGGAAGGCTGGCAGAGACTTGGGTGGCTCTGGTCCCTGGAGATGTGAAAATACCGGTCTTTGACTTTTCCTCACACCCCACTGCAGGCGTCTTAAGTTGCGGTCAGAATAATTCAAACAGGCTGCCACTGAAGGAGGGGTCCGAGAGGTCATTATCCAAAATGATCGGCCACCAATGAGAAGCCAGGTCAGTGAAAGGGCTGCTTTTGTTTTGGGTGGGGGGAACACAGGGGCCCTGGTAGAGCAAGCTGCCCAGACTGCAGGCTAACGTGAGATGATGGTCACCAGAGGCCTGGGCTGGTGTAAAGATGGAAGGAAGGAGGGTCACACCCCAAGCTTGAGCCTGCTCTTTCACAGGCCCTCCAGGGAAAGTGAGCTATTATTCTCCTCCCCCTCCGTAAGAAGCTGACACAGTTGACTGAGTGCTATTTTATTATTAGGACTATTTTAATATTCACTGACTACTTGAGACAGACAGGCCACCAGTGAAACTATGCTAACAAGTGCTTGCTCAAGAGAGTCTGCATTCCAAAGTGCTGGGCAGAGCAGGCCGAGCAGGGGACAGCGGTTGGGGGGGGGGGGTGGTGCGCAGATCTGCAGTTCCTGGGCCGCCACTTCTACACACTGCAGAATGTGACAGACGTGGAGGCATTTTAACACAAGGACATCTCAGGGTAAATCTTCACTCCAAAGTTTATAGGCTGAGAGCACTTGGGCCTCAGTTTCTGTGAAATGATGGCATAAATATCTTCTTCATAAGATATTTGTGTGGATTAAATGATAGTGCATCTGTAAATCATTTAGGATGGTGGCTGACAATCATAGTGAAGTGGTAAATGTTAATATGACCAAGAGCACCCTATATCATTATTTTTCTCCCATGGGCCAAGGCTTGAAAATATGTACAATGAGATCCAAAACCTGTGTGTATGAGGCACAAATGATGCTTTACGAAGAGTCTTTGATTTAGCAAGGACAACTGGAGTTCCACCTATTCCCGAATGGGTGGCCTTGAAGTGTATAAATGATCCATAACCATACTTAAAAGAGTTTTATTATCATCAGATAGACCTCTCTGTGGTGAAATGAAAATTCAATATGAGAATTAAAAAAATTGCATGAGCTTTAATACAGGAGAGAATAAAGAGAAGAGGGCACGGAAAAGGATTAGAAATAGGTCATTATTCTGGGAAGGATCATCTACTAAGACATTATTTTAGTAACAGATCATCAAGGCAATTAGTCTGTTTCATCAAATAATGGTTTGGTCATAGTATTTAGGGAGAAGGCTAAAACATCCTTCAAGGATATATTAAAATAGTAACCTTTTGTAATCAAAATTTATTTCCTAATTTAGATTCAAGTACATAAAATGTAAATGTAAGGGTAAAAGCTGGCTGTGCAACTGCATGTGGAATATGTTCAAGTGTTGTCCTAAGCAAGGATACATGCATTAACAATAGTTACGGTTAGTTTGGGAGTGGCGTTATAGGTGACTTTGATTTTCCTTATTTTATTTTACTTAGTTTAATTTTCCCAGTTTACTTAATTCAGAAAAATATATATATTTTTAAAGTGTTCAAAGAACATAGTTACCTATGATATAAGGCAGCTACCATGCATGCATGCTGCTTCGGTGAGTCACAATGGAATCTTTCCCTGTGCCCTAAAATTTGAAAGGCTCATGCTCTATTGATCTGGGAGAGGAAACTAATTCCAAAAGCACAAGCCCATTACTGGAAAAGTCCTGGACTTAGCTGTGAGCTTTCCACCCAGGGGCCTTTCAGGATGTATTTTTCCTGCAAACAGTGCACCCCAGGGCGGTGATTTTCAAACTTGAGTGCGCATTGGAATCTCTGAGGCCACTTGTTATAAATGCAGACCCAAGAGATCTACCCCCAGAGATTGGCTTCAGGAAATTGGGAGTTGAGGCCAAGACTTCACATTTTATGCATGTATGAAAAATCTGATTCTGGTACAGATAACCATGCTTTGAGACATCAGTTCAGAAAAAGAGAAGAAAACGAATATGAAAACCAGCGTATTATTTTTCAGTCTTTGTCATGGATTGAATTATGTTCCCCTGACCCTACAAGAGATGTATTGAGGTCCTCATCTCTAGCACTTCAGAATGTAATCTTATTTGGAAATAGGTTAGTTATAGATGCACTATGCAAGTAAAAATGAGGTCATACTGGAGTAGGGGGAACCCTTACTCCAATAGGACTGCTGTCCTTATAGGAAGAGGAAATTTGGACACAGTCAGAGAGGAAAACACTTGATGACTGAGGCAGTGAACATAAAGGATTGCCCACAAACCGCTGCCAAAAGCCATGGAACAGATTCTTCCCTACAGACTTCAGAGGAAACATGACCTCAACAACTTGATTTTTGGACTACAAGCCCTCAGAGCTGTGAGACCATAAATTTCTGTTGTTTTAAGCTACCCAGTTTGTGGTACTTTGCTACGGCAGTATCAGGGAACTATAATAGCCATATACAATAGCTCATGATAAAGCTGTGGGAAAGGGGGATAGCAGAATTAAATCTTTGGTACCAACTCTTCCCTAAGTGGTACCAATGACAGGTCCCAAATCCAAATATCAGAACTTAATGGAGAGGAGGAAGGAAGAAAAAACACAGAGCACATGCACCCACACCCACATACAAATGCACACATACACATACATCTCTGGGAATCAGAGATTCCACCGCAAGAAAGATCTAGAATGGGACATGTAGCTTACCTTGCTCCCAACACTGCGCTGGACGTTGTGTGGGATTGGGGGCAGGGGATGGCGACTATTAGGTCACTATGGAACTGCTCCTGAATGTAAGAGCTGTGCTATTTTTAGAGACCTGCATAAGACAATCATACTTAAATGTTAACTTCTGTGAGTAAGGCCATAATGCGATTGAAGAGCCAAGAAATGACAGTCATGCACATTAAAAGAGTAAGGAAGTCCTTATGGGCAGGACTTAAGCACACTTCTAAGGACAGTTTGAATATGCAGAGAGATATGAATTTGGAGAGGGGGATGCAGATTAAATCAATCATGAAGCCAAATAGATAAATCTGGTTTGCTTTCTGCCCATGCATTAGACTCCAAACTATTTAAGTTGGTCACAGTTTTGTTCCAATTAATTCAGCTCACATTTGTAGAGAGTCTGCAGGCCCCAGTACTTTGGTAGTTCTGGGGGATGCAGAAGAAAATACTACATGGGAGACCTACTCCCAGTTTTTGAGAAGCCTACTCCTCTGGGAACCAACCTGGGTGGGGCCCAGGAGAGGAAAGTAAAGCTTCGTTCAGGTGACTCTGAATACAACCCGAAGTTATAGGACCACTCCCAGTAATAGTACATGGGCATATTAGTTAAAAATATCAGTTTCCCAACTTATAAAAAAAACCATGAAGAACGATTATCACTGTATGTGTGGGTTAGTGGGATTTACAAAGTATTTTCAAATGCATTATCTAGTCTAAGCTCCATGAGGGAATATGTCTCTCTTTATTCACCAGTGTATCCCAAGTGCTTACAATTTTGCTTGGTGTATACTAGGCACTTGAAAATATATCTTGAATTTAACTTAATCCTCATAGTCTCTAAATTTTACCGAAAAGGAAGTAATGTTGGACTTGCTCTTCCTGAAACATCCTGGGTCCCTCAGTGTGGGTTGTATTTGCAGCCCCAAAATTGTTTGCTGTGCACGACCCAAAGCCCAACATTTTAGTTGATTCACTCGAGCTATGTCCTCATTCATTCCTTGTGGCTGAGTCTTTAGAGCCACCTGCCGATGGGGTGAGCGGTGCCCTGAACTAAGCACCAGGGCTAAAAGGAAGCAATTAATTACAAAATACTGCAATTGTCCCTTTGTCCTGAAGGTGGAAGCAGTCCTGCATTTTCAGTTGAACAAAACGGTAAGGTGTCTTTGGGTTACCTCAGTTATTTCAGCTAGTATTACAAAATGTCCCCCTTACATTCGTAATAGTAATATGAGTTCTTAGAAAGAATAAGCTGATTTATACCATGTTATGAACAATTTTATTCAGCTTTTAATGCCCAGTGTTAATTGGGAAGAAAGTGTACACAGTAATATCAGTTGCTCATTTGGGGTCAGTGTAGACCCAAGTTCAAATGTAGGCTAAGCCACTTAACAGTTATGAGATCTTTTGCAAATTGCTTAATTTTCCCAAGACTGTTTCCTTGCCAATAACATGAGAAATATATATTTTATCTTATAAGACAGCTGTGAATGAAATAATAAAATAATACTTGTAAAGGTCTTTTGTACAGTGGCTGGCAAATAATAAATACTCAATAAATTATAGCTGTAATGTTTTTTTATATTTCCACCTTGTTTCTCTAAATATGAACCATATATCAGATATATGTTTACATGTGTATATTTGTATTATATATGTATATGTGTGCTTGTGCATATGTATATATACTTATTATTGACTGAATACACAAGAAATCCATTCTGATTTGAAATGTAGCTAAGTTTTGTTTGTTTTTGTTTTGTTTTGTTTTTTGCATGGGCAGGCACCAGGAATAGAACATGGGTCTCTGGCATGGCAGGTGAGAATTCTGCCACTCAGGCACCGTCACACCGCCCTCTGATTTGAAATGAGCCAATTCTTTCCCTGCCTCTTGGATAAAATCTAGGGTAAGTTCCAGGTTTCCGACATTCTGAGGCAACAGTGTAAATGTTTCCAGTCACAAGGATAAAGGGTACAAGAAAAAGTCTCTTTCCAGCAATGTAAACACGGCTATACCTGTATATAGACCAATCCCTTTCAACTATTCCCCCATTACGCAAGGACCAGACAGTGCACCTGCCACCAACTCCGCCATTTAGATTTCTTAGGCTCAAATCAGATAGCAATCCTCTATATCTTCCTAGATCCCATCTGACAAATACCTGTCTGACAAATAGCTGTCAGAGTAGCCAAGTCAAAACCCCATTCCTTAGGCTTAAAGTGAAGTGCAAGAGCCCTTAACCCTCCCCAAGAGAAGGGGCAAGGAAAGTGGAACTCAATACATATCAGTTGCTCTCTCTGAAAATTCTCTCCTAATCTTTTACTCCTGCTTTGGCCTCCCCAAACTTGTTTAGGGGCTGGAGGGATGAAGGATGCAGGGAGAGAAGAAGACGTGTGTATATGTGTGTGTGGTAGGGGAAGGTAGGAGTTGAACTAAGGTTGCAAAACTGGTTCTCAGGTACCTCTTGTGCAATTTCAGCCTGGGGGTCTCTTATCTCATTTTGGAATGTGGTATCTATTGTCTAGTGGCCACAGTTGAAAATGGCACAAAAATGGTTTCAATTTAAAAACTTATTGTGGTGTTAGACTGCATTATGGGAACATTGGAACTCTGCCATTTATCCTAGCCAGACTACACTTGGATTTGCAATGTTTACTCCTACTGGGGCCACCTGGAAGAGAAGATTCCAGTTACTGAGGTTAATGAGAGATTGGCAACCATCTCATTTGAAGAATGCTAAAGAAATTTGGGAAGAAGAGGGTTTAAGTCTAAACAGAGAGCATTGTAAACGTGGCACCTGGCTTTAAATAACAGGAGAGTTTAAATAATAGGAGAGTGCCATATAAAAAAGTAATTATGATCTTTCTAGGAGGCTTCAGAAAACATAACTAGAAAATATTGTAAAAATACAGAGGAGAAGATTTTGTGCTCAAGGAAGAATTTTCCAACCATGAGAAAGGGAAGTGGGCTGGTTTACTGGATTTCCTGATATTGACCAGACCAAATGTAGGTGGCATTGTTACTTCAAGGATTCATGAAGCAGTCCTTGATGGGAATAGTTGACCTTTCTGATTTGCAGTATGCTTGGAAGAGTTCTGTGGCCCTGGGAAATTTATATTCTTAATTTAGCTCTTACCTTACCTGAAATTTGAGTCCCTATGTAAGTCAAATCTCAGAGATATCTCAGTGAATCATTCATTAAAAATCACACCTCACATTCAGCAGTAAGCATTTGCCATTACTCATTCAGTAATTGATTTCACCTAGAAAAACAAGGTCTTCATCCTGGTACAGTATGAATAAGCCATCAAGGGTGCTTTTTGTGAACCATGATGGAATAAACCTGACGTCAAAGGTTAGCACTCACACCTTTAGATTAGCAGGTAAACTCATGAAGCCATTCATGAACATTTTCTCTTGAGTGGCTTACACCCTTCCACATATATTCTCATATTCAGTATTACTTTGGAAGGAAGATGAAACCATTCGAATTAGGCTTAATCTCACAGGGCGAACGTTCTTAAACTGACTCACCATATTCTATCGATAGCATTATTAGTATTCCCTCATCATTCTTCATTTCCTTCTTTCTTTTTTCTCCAGACATTTCAGCATGCTCCTTTGGGCCAAAATCATTGAATTCACTGGTGCTAAGTGACACTGGGATACAAATCATGTTATCAGGGAGCTAGAGGTGGAGGAAGATTAAGATTAAGAAGCCGTGAGTGGCTGCCCAGACTGCTTGCGAGTGATAAATTCTCAAGTGTTGCACGGAGGCTCGGGCTATCATGGGGAGTTTTATTGAGCCAAGCGACTTGACGACTTTGGAGCCCTGTCACCTGTCACCGTGTTGTCTGCAGGTGCCATGGCGCTTCTTCGGGGCATTTGGGGCTTTTTGAGTTCCCTGGGAAAGTCGGGGGCTGAGTTCTGCTCCGGTTGTGAAAATCGATCGCGCTTTTCTCTGTTTTGCGTGTACACCGAGATGTTTTTCATCCACTGTGGGTGGTTATCCAAAGAAGCCTTTGACTTCACACATTCGCTTTTCTAAAGAACAGCTACCCATATTTAAAGTTCAGAACCCCAATGCAAAAAAAATTCAGAGCTAATTAAGAAAATCGCCCAGCTATGGAGGGAGCTTCCTGATTCAGAGAAAAAATATATACGAAGATGCTTACAGGGCTGACTGGCAGGCATACAAAGAAGAGATAAACAGGCTTTAAGAACAGCTAACTCCAAATCAGATCATATCTTGAGAAAAAGAAATCATGCAAAGATGTTTAAAAAAGAAAGCATTAATTAATAAGAGAGAGTCAACAATGTTTGGAAAACCAAAAAAGACCTCGATCAGCTTATAACATTTTTCTATCTGAAAGCTTCCAAGAAACTAAGGAAGGTTCATCACAGGCAAAGATGAAGACTGTGAAGGAAAACTGGAAAAATCTATCTGGATCTCAAAAGCAAGTATATATTCAGCTTGCTAAAGATGACAAGATTCGTTACGATAATGAAATGAAGTCCTGGGAAGAACAAATAATTGAAGTTGGACGAAATGATCTTATAGGTCACAAAACGAAGTACCAAGCAAAAGATGGCACTGATACTTGTTAAACTATAAGACTGAGTTCATAATGGATAGGTTCAAGAAACCAATTAGGTCTCAATACCTGAAGCTTGTGAAATCGGAAAGGATAAAATTGGAAACATTTTATATTTTATTCTTTTTTCTTTATCCCACAGACTTCTGCTAATTTAATATTATGTATTAGTATCTTGTCTTAGAAAACCCAAGCAGATATAAGTTCAGGCTAATTTACTGTGTGTTTAGAAACTACTGAGGATCAAAATAATGTATGCAAATGGGCAATGAATCGTTTTACCCTTTGATAAAGGTAAATTAGACTGTGAACTTTTTTTTAGACTGGGTGACAACTATGAAAAGATTATTCTTGTTTCCTTATATTGTGGAGGTAGGAGTTTGCTTTCCAGAATTGTCCCAAATTGTAGAAGCCAGTGTTGTATGATATAATTGTGTATTTTTTAAAAAGCAGCCAGAACTAATGTAGGTAAAATTCAAGTTCCTACATATAATTCATAAAAGGGACTGAGAGATTTATAAACTTTTCCCTCTGTCTTTTCTTTTTTTAAAAGTAAAAACTAAAATATTATGTACCAAATCTATGCATTTTGCATTATACTGCATAGAATTTTAAAATTTCATATTTGTTTAATTTAAATGCTTCCAAATTATGTGTTTTAAGGTGAAACAGTGGATATATAATGCTTTTTTTTTCCTTTTTTAATTATGGAAATTTTCTTTCTGAAATATCATCTCTTTGGTGGGTGAGCATATTTATCCAGAAAGTAGAGACCTTGTCTCAGTTTTAAAATGAGAGATTTAAAAGCAAAAGTCTCTAGATTTTGAATTTGTTATTTCTAAACAGGTTCAAATGTTATTTTACACAACATCTAAAGGCCTTATATAAGGGGACAACCAGCAACAACCCATGTGCCAAATCTGGTTTATGGGTCAAATTCAGCCTGCTGCCTGCTTTATATGGCCTCAATTGTGCTTACATTTTTAAATGGCTGAAAAACAATTTCATGGCACATGAAAATTAATATTAAATTCAAATTTCAAGGTTCATAAATAACCCTGAACATACACACACACACACACACACACACACACACACACACACACATATGCCCACAAATGAAGCAATGAATGTAACGGTCACTGCCCAAATATCCCTGAAGATTGGGAGAACAGCCAAATGAAAGGGTGGAGGTATAACAGAGAAGATAGGATTTAATAAATGCATATAACATATTGATATTTCTTGTTAGTCTCCAGTGTGGTGGAGCAGCTAGAAGGAAATACCTGAAATTTTGGAATTATAACCCATACCATATCTTGACGTTTGTTCTATAATTACTTTTAAAATTGCACTTTGAAATCTATAATTTTTTCTACATGTGGTATATTTCACAATAATTTTTTTTTTAATAAAGAAGAGAATAAGGCATTCTCTAAAAAAAATTAAAAAGCAGTGAGTGGTCTGGTGTATTGGGAGTTTAAAATATGTTTAGGACAGTACAGGAAAATAAAGCTGGAGTGGAAGACTATGGTAACACTGCAGCAGTTCTAGAATCCCAGGTTGAGGAGTGTGAATTAATTTGCTATTCATTAGGAACAAGAGAAGACAGTGATCAGGTAGCACTTAGCTCGTAGAGCATCCCTTTTTACTGCTACCTGTGAACTTAACTCTTCTCTGCCCTAACTCTGAGCCTTTAAATCAGCAGAACCTCCACAAGATGGTGTTTGACACCTAATAAAAACAAGTATTAGCCAATTAATCATATTTTAGGAAATTACCTTGGGTCCTCTACCTTCTTGTGTCCCTTGCTCTCTGTGCTTCACATCACCCCAGGCCACCACCCTGAGTCCCCAATAGTTTGCTGCCTTCAAACCCTTTGGAGTTTATGCTATTTAAATTCCAGGGCTGAACCCTTGGACTGGAAAATTGACTTTGGATTCCCTGGGTTTTTCATTTGGTGCTCTGTAGGCCACAGCTTGCACTCACCCTGCAGGGTAATCTGAGTAACATCCGACCCATCCAACTCAGCTCTGGGGCCTGGGAGCATACCCTGTATCAATTAATTTGACAAGAACCACACCTGACCTGTTTCCTTCTGCCCACTTAGGAGATGCAACTCCAGGCCTTGAATTCCAAGCAACTCCTTGGCACATGATCAAAAACTTTACTAGTTTAGAAACAAACTCATGAGCCTACTTTTCTTTTTTTTTTTTAATCTTTGTAATTTTTCCATGCATTATGCATCCAGCAGTATCTGCAAGGACAGTCCTGAGCTAGGAAGGCAGGAGGGAGTGGGAGGAGAACAGAAATTGAAAGAACTTCATTGTTGAGGGGACAGGAGTTTTGCGGGGTGTTTTGCCACACACGCCTCTCCCCCTATATCTTATGCTGTACTCTATGCGGATAAACTGCTGGATCCACGAACACCTGTCCTCTCCTGACTTAGACCTTTGTTTGCTCATTCAAGAATGACCACCGCTAAAACCCCAATTCCACTTTATCCCAAATCTACATATTCTTCAAGGATGAGATTAACTCTGTATTTTTTGGAAATTCTCTTATTGATAATGCTGGTGTAAATTGTTATTTCCAAATATTTTCTCTGTACATCTCCTTAAGACATTTACATATCACTCCCTCTTTGCTTGCCCAGACTGTATTATTTCGGAGCTCCCATTACAGCCATTACCCAATTTCCTTCTTCACTCCTGGTTATTTCTGTCTCTGAACATTTTTTTTTCATGCTGTTTCCTCTGCTTGGAAGGTTTCTTATGTTTCTTGGCATTTATTATAGTCCTGACCATCCCTGAGGATAATGCCCTTTAGGAACCCTGATTTGATGTTTCCAGCTCTCTCTGTGCTCTGACTTTGGACTTGTAATGAGTAACCACATAGTTTAGCATGTCACTGTTTTAAAGTTTTCTATATGTTGGTTTGATGTCTCTAAATCTTTTTATAAGTGTATAACCAAAAAGGAAAAGAAAATTTAAAAAAAAGAAATAAAGAATTCTCCAAGTAGAAAGTGTGTATCAGGCATAGAGTTAAGGTGCTTAAGAATCAGAGATAATAAAATATCACTCGAAACATGTATTTACATGTTTCTACGATATGGTTTAGGAGCATCAATGAAGGGATCGCTACTGTTTCCGGGCAGTCATTACAAAAGGCTTCTTGGACGAGATGACATCTCTTAAACAATGAGCAGGAATTCACTAAACATGAGAAAAGAGAACGGGGGTCCATTCCAGGGAAAGACCTGGAGCAAAGGCAAAGAGGTGTGAGCGTGTATTCCATTCGTGAGCAAAGAGTTTGTGACAAGCATCTTGCACAAATTAGGAGCAAGGATTTTACTTTATCCTGGGTTTGCAAATGCCCAACACAACCAAATATGGTGATTGCATCCCTCTAAGAGCCTAAATGCCATGGTGTTTTGCTTGTTTGTTCTTTCAGAATTTAAAAGTGAATGTTTGCAATCAGCAAACACAAACCTTTTGTTGAATGAATACATGGATAATGAATGAATGAGTACTATGGGCAAGCATTGTGCTGGGCTCTAGAAATTCATCACTGAATAAGATATTCCAGTGGGGAAAGGATATTTGAAAAATATTTAGGCTCACAATAGATATTTTCCTTCTTTTTATCAGATGAAGATATAAGCTTACTGTAAGGATTAGTAAGAGGCCCTTCAAAGGCGGTCCAGTACTTGCATAGTTTGGAGCATAGTTTACAATCTGGAGGCAGGGCGTTTCAGTAGGAAACACTGAATTAGAACCAGTTTCAGTTTCAGATATGCCTCAAATTTTCTTAGCGTATACCCTGAGGGCAGATTAGATGAAACTGTTTCACTGGTAAATTTGAAAGAGTAAAGTGACTTGCTTCATAGTTTCAGTGGAGAGCTTTCGTATGAGCAGGGTGATAGTACAAGCATCATGATTGTCAAGCCCTGATTCCATCCTATTCCGTAGCAGATGTGGATATTACATCTGAATTTCTAGATTTAGGATTTTAATGAGTCAGGGCTTTGGACAGGTAACAGGTGGTGAGGAGTCCTGGACCTGAATTTTGAAAATGGCCCAATAATTTTGACCTTTTTAGATAGCCAATCCACAAAACTGAAGCTCGTAACAAAGAGCTCAAATGTTTTTATCTATACCTCAAATGAGTTTAAAATGCATATTCCAGTTTTCAGAGAATTAATTGATAGAGTCTTTGATTACACCTTCCTTTTAGTCATTTTAGAGTTTATAAATATTTTCATTTTCATGATTTTGTTTTACACCACAAGATGCATTTGGAAGAGCATCACATCACCATTTTACAGATGAGATTTAGCCAACATGACAGAGCTAGAAAGTGGCAAAATCAGGGTTTGAATCCAAGGCAATCAAAGTAGAACACAGGCAGGTATCCAGTGGAAACTGCGAAAACTAATGTGGATGAGTCAGGGAAATGGAAGTACTTGGTGAGAGCAAAACTTGGCAAGTGTTCAGGTCCAGGACTCCTCGCCACCTGTTACCTGTCCAAAGCTCTGACTCAATAAAATCCTAAATCTGGAAATTCAGATGTAATATCCACATCTGCTATGGAATAGGATGGAATCAGGGCTTGACAATCATGATGCTTGGACTATCACCCTGCTCATACGAAAGCTCTCCACTGAAACTATGAAGCAAGTCACTTTACTCTTTCAAATTTACCAGTGAAACAGTTTCATCTAATCTGCCCTCAGGGAGGTAGCAAAACTGAGTGACATCACACATGAGAGGTGGAAGGCTCTATTGTATATTAGGTTCTGCTTTATACCCATGTGGAAACTTTATGTAAGTTTTGCCTCCTGTAGAAGGAACTTCTCCTCCCACTCCTGCCTCTTCTCTCTCTTGTCTCCCAAGCCTACCTGCTGAGATTGTCTTCCACCTTCAAGGGTCCTCTAAATTGCTATATTCTTTATGAGGTGCACTGTGACTCCTCCATTTGTATGTAATCTCCCTTTCAATTAACATTAACTCTTAACTTATTTTAATAATAATGATGATGACAATAATTATTATTGTAAACATTTATTGCAGGCTTATTATATGCCATGGCCTGTGTTAATTGCTTTTCCAGGATTATCTCTTTTCATTCTCCCAGCAATCATAAGAGGTAGCTACTATTATTAACCTTCATTTTATGGGTGAGGAAATAGATGATTAAGGTGATATTTAACTTACCCTAATTTTCACAACTAGCAAACAGTGGAGCCAATCCTGGGTCTGACTCCAGATCCAAACCCAGATCCAAACTCAGTTCTTTCTGACTCCAGAATACCTGGCCTTAAGACCACCGTGCAGCATAAGAGTCTACTTTGCATTATCACCATACCCTTTCCCATTAGAACCCAGGAGTCCATGGTTACAACTAGACAGGCCTTAGACATGATTTTGTTCAGCCTTTTAGTTTCACAGGTGAGGGAAAGGAAGGTCCACAAGGAAGGCATCCTGCCCAAGATGATACAGCTTTTAATGAGAGAGACCAGATCCCAACCTCCTCCACTTTGCACTTTCCACATTGACTGCAAGATTCATAAGGGCAGGCAGGGCACCTGCCTCATCCTCTTATCTCCAATATCATTTTGCACACATCTTGCTTATAACAAGGGCTTAAAGAACTGAATTCATTGGAATTATTTATAATCTGAGATCATAATTAGAACACATAGAGCTATCAGAGCATGTCATGATTAATACTAACATACATAGTGTACAAATTAGTACTGTAAATTACTTGCATATCTAAGGAGACTTTAAACAGAGGACCTCAAACCACTGCTCTTTTTAAAAATATGGGACCAAGTAAGAGCTGTTAAGCTTAACTGATTTACAGAGATGAGACTAACTAAAAATGACAAAGCCCAAAACAGGCCCTGGCATTCAGTGTTATGATACAAAGAGATAAGTCAAGTGGCCCCCCATCTTCATTCATCTTAGTGAAATATTCCAACCAAACAGAATTGAAACATCAGTGATGAAGAGAGTTATTTGGGGTCAACTGCATTAGCAGCATTTCCTCTGTGCTGGTGCCTCCTTTGCCACTTTCCTCTTCATTGTCCTTTGAAGGATTCCCATCACTGTCAGGATAAAATACAAGCATTTAGCATGATATGCAAGATCATTACCAATCTGGCCATTTACTGTTTCAGTAGACCCACCTAATATGACTCTCATATACACCCTGCTTTTTTTCACATTCCAAAATGTGTAGTTTCTTTAAAGCAATGACACTTGCTCTGGCTTCTGGGTAAAAAGGCTCTTCCCTCTGCCTTCTATTCTTATCCCCTCACCACCTAAATAACTCCTCTACCTCCTTCTAGACTCAGGTTTCATAACCTCATAAATGATTGATTCTAAATCCAGCTTGATCATCAGAATCACCTGAGGAGTTGTTATGAAAATGCAGATGCCCACAGAGATGATTTCCAGGCATCGTAATTTCTTGAAAAAGATCTCCAGCAGGCTCTGGGAAATCACTGCCTTAATTAACTCTGAAACTACCTCTCCCTATTACATCAGTTATCAGACTGAAATTCTCCGTGTCTCTCCTCCCTACCAGGTTAAGATAAACGACTTTCATTTCTCTAATTTTAGCATTAGTTTGGTAATAAAGATTGGATGAATAAATGAAGTTGGCAAATCATCAAATTCATTGCTCAAACCCTTTCTTTTGCCTACAATGTGACCAGATCTACCCTTCATTTTCAGATAGTGTTTTCAGATCCTTCTATTTAAGATTATTCTCTCTCTCCTGTATATTCTTGTGGCAGATTTTTTTAATTTGTTTCTCTATTAACACCTTATAGTAAATGTTCATGTGTTTGCACATCTCCCCCATTGAGTTCTCAGCTCCTGAAGTTAGAGAACAAGTCTTTTTCAATTTTGTGATTCCTTCAGTAACTATTAATATAGACCACCCATATTTGCTAATTTAAATCAAAATTTCGTTTTTACTTAAGTTTCTATTATTTGTATCACCAAAGTTCCCCAATTAAAATCCTTATCACCACATAGCATTCTACAGAAATATTTCCAATAATATTTTGACTTGATCTCATGTAAAAGCTTTAGCTTCCCAAACAAAATTTAAAACCATACTCATGGAAATTCATATATTAGGCAATTTAACCACCAGGAAAAGAGATAAGGTTTCAGAATTTTGTTGGTTTTTGGGGGGGGATAGGGTAGAGGGGGCGTGCATAATCAGTACAACGAGAAGGCACCTGGCTATCCTGAACAAGTGCTGGGGAAAATCCTACATGCTCAAATTGGGTACAGATTCTTAATTATAAATAAATCTGTAGTGGATGGCTTTAACACAATTTATTCTAAAAGCAGTGATGTGAATTAGCTTGCAAGTGGTGCCTCAACCATCCAACCCTAACCTTCCTTCAGTGCCAATCTATGCTCAGTGGGATGTGTCAGTAAAAGCAGTACACAAGTACACAAAAATGGCATCGTGTGGTGCTTCACAAAATAAGGGAGCTGCTTACTGGAATGATTGTGCCATATGTGAAGATCTAAGATTAAGATACTGGACAATAAAGACATAGTTTGAAGCTACGTAGCTAATCAGGGATCAAAGAAAGAAAGGCTAAGCCAAGGGAGAGGTAAAGAAATGGGCAAGGATTGACAACATAAGGTGAATATTAAAAAGTAAGTTTGAGTTGGAGAAGTTTAATTCTCTAAAAATAGAAAACCTAAGGCACACTAATTTTGCATTAACCCACATTCCTTGCTGGGTAGAAGACTGTTGAGGTGAATAAATTGGAATCATCTATAAATGCTGATAAATAGATAAATGATGTATGTCTAAATGCATGAATTAATATTTGCTTCAATTTATGTCCATAATTTTAAGTGGTACCATCGTATTCCCTGTTCTTTAACCTGTTTGTGCAGAGTTGCCTAAATCTTTCTACTGTAACCTGGCTGAAGCACAAAACAAACTGGTTTCTCCTTCATGAGCCATGTTCATGTTTGAGGCATTTCCTTTTACTCCCATGCATCTGAGGTCATGTGCTCTGCTTTCAGCTCAGTTCCTGCAATGCTAGCTGCCTTCTTGGTGTGACCCAACTCAGAACTATAATGAGACACCACTCATACCCAGGCATTCCAAGAACTACAGACATTGAAGTGAAATTAAATGCTAACTCTGCAAAACAAAATGAAACAGCCTAAATCCCCTTGATCTGTTAACATTTGAAAAAAAAAAGTAGTGTTATTAAGCAAACACTATTTCTTTGACCTTCAGGAATTATACTCTAAAGGAAAACATAGGAATGCTTATCCTTTATCCTAAAGTGTACCTTGCTAACTGGAAATTAAACATTCTCTCTGAAGAAATAAAAATGACAGAGTGAGGTATGGAAGGAGAGAATCAGAAAGACAGCACTTTACGATAACATACAAAGTGTATCTGGATGTTGTATAAGCACATGCTTCTTTTCATAAAAAAAATATAGTATAGCTATATATCCAAAAGACCTTTAAATCTAATTCTAAACTTATTTCAATTTTCCCTACTCTACTTTTATTTTGATGGTATCAAATCCAATGATAAACCTACTTTCTCTCTGCTTATACTCTTATTATTAGTGTTGAAAAAAAAATAAAACAATTTCATTGTGATATATTCATATACATACATATCATCCATGGTGTACAATCAGTAGTTTCCAGCATTATCATATAGTTGTGCATTCCACATCAATACCACAATCAATTTTTGAACATTTTCATAATTCCAAAAATAAACAAATAAAGAGAACACCAAAACATCCCATACTCATCATCCCCCCTTATTATTCATTTCTCTTTTGCCTTTATTTTCTTGCTCCTCTGTCCATGCACTGGATAAAAGGAGTGTCAGTCACAAAACTGGCCAATCACATAGTCACATGGTAAAAGCTACATAGTTATGCAATCATCTTCAAGAATCGAGGCTACTGGATTATAGTTCAACTAGCAATTCTAATACACTAAAAACTAAAAATAGGTATCTATATAATGCATAAAAATGACCTCCAGAATGAACTTTCAACTCTATTTGAAATCTCTCAGCCACTGAAACTTTATTTTGACTCATTTGTCCTTCCCCTCCTGGTCACGAAATCTTTCTCAATCCCATGATGCCAGGGCGAGGCTCATCCCTGGGAGTCAAGTCCCACATAGCAGGGAGGACAGTAAGTTCACCTGCAGAGTTTGGTTTAGAGAGGCCACATCTGGACAACAAAAGAGGTTCTCTAGGGGTGATTCTTAGGTATAATTATATGTAGGATTAGCTTCCCTTCCATCAGAAAAAGACAAAAGTTGTATTAAAACAGCCTACACTACAAGTACATGTGTTAAATCCTCTACTAGGCATTGCAGACTTCAGCCTTTACTTTTTAAGCAAACTCATTTCTATTTAACAAATCAATATTTTTGTCCTTTATTTAATAAATGAAAAAATATTTTTGTTCTTTAAAAAAAAAAAATAGAGTGACAACTGAAGAATTAGGATTAAGATGTGTTTTGCCAGGTGCCAGCTAGATAAATTGGTGTCTGCGTGAGGGAGAGAACTCAGGAATCCTACCTATGGAATTCCATGCATCACAATGTATTCGCTTCAGCTACAGGAAGACTTGTTTTCCAACCGGGTGGCTAGCAGCAAGTCCAGTCCTGCAGAGTGAGAAAGAATGGAACGTTTCAGGATGGGGGTTATAAAAGGCAAGAGAAAAGGGAAGTAAACAGCCAACTTGCCACTCTTTTAGATGGTATCCTTCAGAAACTATGAACTTTTTTCTGGGCTTAAGGCATTGTTTGGAACCTGTTGACAACTTACACCTTTGGCCCTGCAGACATGAAGAAAGAGGACTATGGATCTGCCTCAGGAAAAAACCACAAAAGAAGAGAAGCAGCAGAAACAGCTATTTTCAGGGTTGAGGGAAAGTAGAGAAACTTGAGGTTTCTCCCACCTCTGGAAGACCAGTCCAGATTCTTGGGGACTGGAGGGTTTTTAATCTGCTGTTTCATCTCTCTAGAACTCTTCTAGGTATGTGTTCTATGATTATATGCGATATAACCTAAAAAATTAAAATTGTGCTGCCTAAAATCGCCACTCTTACTTTCATTCCCCAGAAGGGAAGACAAGCACCTGAAACTCGAGTTCAGCTCCCTGGCAGGTTTTTGTTTTTTTTTTTTTTTTTTTTACAAAAGGGAAAGGAAAGGAGAAACAGAAGTTTCTAACAAGTAAGATGAGTTTTTTTTTTTTTTTAATTGTAAGGGAAATGGATAAGCATCTCTCAGGTCATTTTCCAGACTACCAAAGCAATGTTGCCTGAGCACTGCTTTGGATATTGGATAATGAAAGATGACTAAGAGTTCTGTTCTCTAGAAGCTCACAACCTAGTTTGAGCACAATAGCATTATTTAGGGAAATATAAATTGGTTGAATACAATGTACTATTTGAGACATACCCAATCCTCTCACTTATTAAGTTCAGAAAAGGAGAGTCTCTCAGAAACTCTAGGTTAAAAACAGAATTAGGAGAAAATTTATCTTAACCTTGTCAAGTAGATTAAGAATCAGAGAAGGTATTTCTTTTTCATGAATGAGCCACTCATAAAAATATAACCTGTTCTTAAACCGCGTGTTCAATGTAACTATTCATAAAATATTTCCACTCTCATAAATGTGCAGTAAGAGTTTGTTAGCTAATAGGCTCAGTGATCCCCTGAAAATGGCAGTAAGTTATGAATGAAAGTAAGTGAAAGAGTGGACAAGGTTCTGGAACACCCAGGCTTCAGCTCCAAATCAGGTCTTGCTTCACTATTTTAGAAGAATAATTTCACTTCTCTGAGTCTCATTTTCCACATGAAGGAAGAGAAGGTAGTTTTCAGCAATTTAAAAGTCTTATTCTAAATTGGATTTCCTAATTCCTCTATATGTCAAACACGGGACAGAAAAAAAAAATCAGGCTATGTCAGGGATTGGAAGGCAGAACAAACAAGGAGCTGCATTTTCAAAGGTCAGGCAGATGTCAGTAGCCAGAGCCCAGTCACCCAAGTATAGTAAGGATCAAAATGTAGGCTGAAATGCCAGAGAGAAGACAAAGGTGAGAGGTTAAAGGCTTAAACCAGTCATCAGGAAGCAGGAGCTGGGCAGAGCGGAGCTGAAGAAGCAGGTCTGCCTGATACCTAAGGCAGGTCGTTGCTAAATCCCAGCTTTTATACGTTTCCTCTTGAGGAAAAGAATGAAAGAAATCTAATTTGGAACAATTGCTGGAGTCATTTTATGTACTTCTGCAAAACTAGCTTTGTTTAATTTCAGTTTGCTTTTGAGGAAACCAAAGTTTAGAGGATATTAGTAGCTTGTCCAATGTTCAGGGGACATGAGGAAGCTGGGGGTCTATCCTAGAAGCTTCTGGCACCCACCCCATGTGGTGATGAGCCCTTTGGCTGACAGCAACATTTGCCTTTTTTTATTCCAATCCTTTGTAATGGGGAAAATAAATTTTTCTGAGCGCTATGCCAATGAAAGATCTGTTGTTATTTGGTTTTCAAGTATAGCAAGTCTGTCAGTCTGTAAACTCAGTGGGAAATAAAAAAAGTTGGAGAGGTAGAGCCTGGGACTTAGAGATGAGGTACATTTTACACTGGAGCAAGGGCTCAGGGCTGGACTAAGACCGCTAAAGTGCACGGTCCAACAGCTCAGAAGGTAGAGGACAGAAACAAATGGTGGTCATAAACAGGCAGCAGCTAGCCAGGCCTGGGGCAACAAATATGAAGTCTTCAGTGTCAGGGAGTGTGGGGGCTGGCAATATACAGAACCAAGGAGAATGGCAGAAAGTTTAATGGCAGGTGCCTAAGTGCCTGACATAAGGCTGGGACTGAGCAGTGGGCAAAATCCTAGCTGCCAGCTGAATTGAACAGAATGATGAATAGTGCCCCATTCATTCATTAATTTTTTCCGGAAATATTTATTGAGAACTACTGAATTCAAGGTTTTGTTCTAACCTGTGATTACATCAGTGAAAAAAACCTCTACCTTTATAGAATATGCTTTCTAGTGGAAGAAGACCACGTGTGGTGGTTTGGAGTTTTTTACTCTAGGAAAATACATTCTTAATCTTAATCCATTACTGTGGGTATGAACCAATGGTAAATAGAATTGTTTGATGGCTGTAACTACTTCAGTAAAATGTGACCCAACTGAATCAGGATGGGTCTTAATCCTTTTACTGGAGCCGTTATGGAGAAGGTGTCAGAGAGAGAAGCCACAGGGAGCAGCCAGCAGCTAGAAGTCAACAGAACCCAGAAGACAAAGAAGACTGCCATGTGCATTGTCAGGTGACAGGAAAGCCAAGGAACCACCAAGATTGATGGCCAATCAGCAGATGTTGGCCCCAGGGAGGAAGCAAGCCTTCTAGCCTCTGAAGCTGGAAGCCAAAAAATTCCTGTTGTTAAGCCATCCCATTGTAAGCCATTTGTTTTAGCAACTAGGCAACTAAACACCAGGGAATCAAGGAACAAGGCAAGAACATACTTTCAAGAGTGGATATTAGTGGGAAAGTTGAGAACACAATCTGGCTCAATTCTCTCTACTTGAACTATTAGCCTATGGGTTATTAAATTCCTTATTAATAGTGACACACTTGGTTGTTGTTTAGCTGATAGCTGGTTAGCTGATGGCTGGGGGTAAGCGGCCATACTGAGTCAGTCACACAGACACATAGCACACAGCACACGACTCAGGAGACAACCCTCAGGGGTGAGTGGAAGGCGTCCACTTTATTGAGGAAGTGCACAGGCTTATATAGGCTGGGAGCATGCAGGGACACGTGTCAGGCTGGGATTGGTGGCCGTTGTTGCTAGGGCGGAGGGCGGATTTCTGGGATTGGTCACTGTTGTTGCTAGGGCGGAGGGCAGATTTCTGGGATTGGTCACCGTTGTTGCTAGGGTGGAGGGCAGATTTCTGGGATTGGTCACCGTTGTTGCTAGGGTGGAGGGCAGATTTAAGGTTAGTGCTTTTGGCGCAAACCACCACCAGTTCCGGGAAGAAAGCCGGTTGCGGGCTAGGCCATTTTGTGTTGCCTTGCATCAGTCACGGCAGCCATGTTGGCAAGAAATTATAACATCTCCATCACTTGGTCTTAAAGACTGGAGTGGGATTGAACCTGCAAATATAGAATACTGTGGGGTGAGACAGCAAGAAAGCCACTACCCATGCCAGAGGATACATTAAAAGGAAATTATACAGCACAAATATGTAACACTCACAGACGTAAGATTTATTCATATCTAGCTGATTGCCTGTTTGAGATACTTAACAATCATATGGGGGTGCAAGGGTAGTTCAGTGATAGAATTCTTGCCTGCCATGCAGGAGACCCGGGTGCATTTCCCAGCCCATGCACTTCCAAAAAACAAACAATCACACGGCCACAATATACAGTTGAGCACGTTGCACACTACACAACTCTAGTTCATCATACAAATCATAATCTATGGGAATTACACCTCTGCAGATAGGCAGACCTACATGGCCACATCTAGCAACCCTAAACTTTTTTTTACAAAGAGCTGTCATGGGTGAGCTTAACTTGGTAATGGTGTCAAACAAAATAAATGACACAAATTATTAGCTGTAGTTTACAAAACATTGAGCTAAATTAACAAAGTTAAATTGACTATACATTCAAAACGTAGATGATTGAAGATAAGGATAAATTGAGGAAATTTGATCTTTCACCTTTATTCCTTTTAGCTAAAAAACTTTCAGGATTAAATGAAATGAAAATCAAATTAAATGAAAATAGCGGAAGAAGGAAATCCTACACACATCTAACATTACAATCAAGATTAAATTTTAATGAAAAAACACATCTTACAAGTCAGTCTTAAAAACTCACAAAAATATCAGAGTTAATAGACCTCTAGTAGATTTTTGAAAGGGGAAGACATTTATAAGGGTTACGTAAATACTAGTAACAGTCCTAGATTCAGAAACCAGATTGCCTGAGGGCCAGTTTAGTGCTCTGTCCACTACTACCTCACTGTCATGCCCCTTCATACAGAAGAATGTCATATGTTTAGGTTGAAAAACAAATGTTCTCAGTATGCCTCAGCCTTTCTCAGAATGTAATTTTTGCCTTGTGACTTTGTGTAAATTCTAATTCAGTTCACAGAAACTTCATAGGTTTCCACTAAGCACACCCACTTTTATTTGACCAAAGGAAAATAATATTTAGTTCTTCTTTCCAACTAACAGGTTTCAACAAAGCCAAAGCTGGTTTAGTTATTTTTTTTCCAGCCATTCTTGTATAAGATTTTGTTTATGATAAGGCCAAGTTACTATATCCCTAAAAACAGACACAAAGAGATAAATAATAAGATGGTTATGATTATATAGAACTCAATAAATAAATGAACATAGTTTATTTGTCAGCATGGAAAGATACGCATGATAAATTTTGAGATAGAAAAAGCTAATTAATAAAACACTTGTTTAGTAAAGGCTCGTTTTCACAAGTACATATGTAGTTATTACTAGAAAAGACCCAGAATAATATACTCCGAATTTGAAACATTCAAGAATTTCCTCTGACAACCATAGTTCAGATTATTTTAATGGAAGAAATGGTTTACTTATCATGATTTTCTAATTTTTCTAAGTGAATATATACTACATAATAATAATGACAGAATAATCAAATTAATTATAATAATTCCTCACAACATGCTTCCTTGTGAGAATTTAGAACTTTTAGGTTAAAGAGCACTGTTCCTGTCACTGAGTAACTATTATAAACCAGTCCCATATACAACTTCATCTGAAGCTCACAACCAGTTTTGTGAGTGAGTCAGTTGAAAAAAATGCTGGGACTGGAACCTTAATGATAATCACCAGAGAGAAGAAAAAAGGTATGCTCAGGCAGAAAGGGTCAGCAGAACAAGACTGTCTTTGTGCTTTTGTAATTCAGTATGAATTCTGATGCTTAATAATGTTTAAAACCATGGTCTCTGCTGTGCAGTGTGTTTTTGGTGGCAAGTGACAGAAAACCTATATCAAACTAGCTTAAAATCTGAAAAACTTTGGCATTCTTGCATAAGTAAAAAGATACAGGGGAAAGACAGAATTTCAAGCATTCTTTATTAGGATTCTAGCTCCATCTCCACAATTCCTTATGCTCTACGCTCATCAGAATAGTAGCAACATTCTCAGGCTGGCTTCCCTGATCCTGACACAATAGCTCCAACAAACACAGACACATGTTTCACCATCCACAAGACGGGAGAGGGCCCATGTACTAGGATTCTCACAAAAAGTCCTGATAGTCAGTCTGAATGGAAGAGCTTAGGTTGAATATTCACTGCAATTCTTATCACTGTGGCAAGAGGAATGAAATATACTGATTGGCTTAGTTTAAATTATTGCATTATTTACCTATTGCTGCATAATGAATTATCCAAAACTTGGCAGCTTGAAACAAAACTTTTTGTAGTAACTGACTGTTTCTGTGGATCAGGAACACAGGTAATTCTGTGTAGTTTGGACTCAAGACCTTTCATGAGGTTGTGATCAAGCTATTATGAGGGGTTGCAGTCTTATTTGAAGGCAAGATTGGGGAGAATATGCTTCCAAGATCACTCCATTGTTGCTGGCAAGTAACAGTTCCTGAGTGGTTAACAGAAGTTAATTTCATATCTTTGCTACATGGTCCTCTCAATAGGCTCCCTGAGTGTCTTTATGATGTGGCAGCTAGCTTCCCATTGTGTATAAGGTAGAGAGAGGGAATAACAAAGAGTTATTCCCAAGATGGAAATTATAACTTAATCTCAGAAGCAACATACCATCAATTCTCTCACAATCTTAGTTGGCCACACAGACCAGCATGAGTATAATGTGAGAGTAGATTACATAACACTGTGATTACCAGGAAGATAGGGATTATTGATCACTATCTTGAAAGCTGGCCACCATAGTTATGCAATTCTGCAGCCAGAAGTATCAGCTTCTCTGACACCACACAGGTCCCAGTCACATAAATTAGATCCCAATGAAACTTTTAGGAAGGAGAAAGGCAAGGAAGATTCTGGGAATGTAGCCAGTAGGTCTCCACTGCAGCCTGCAACTTTCTATTTCATATTAATTAATGTGATTGTTTCTGAGCCTACAGAATCACTAAAGATTTTCAATAAGGAATTGGAGCCAGAAGTCCATAAAATGCATTCCATACTACACCAGTTCTAATGAATTATAAAGCATTATAAGATATTCCATTAAAAAAACTGGGTCTGTAGCCAGGAAAGTTCAGGAAACAAAACTAAACAGATTATTTTTTAGACAATAAAATCCTTTCAAAACAAAGCATTTTGTAAATATGTAGATTTTATGAAATACTTTTAACAAATAATGAATTGGACACTTGGAGAACATTTTCACCTTGAGAAGTCTCTAACTCTTGACATATTTATATGCTCTTTGTATGCTCAACAAGCATGTATTAATGAATGTCCCCACTGAAAAAATTCACACTGAAGTGGTAGTGATGAATGCCTAGTTCACAGACCATATATAGCTATTTGATGAGTTTCATCTGTTTTGTAGGTGAATTTCTGAGGGAAGATAATTTATATTAAAATTTCAAGTCAAATATCAATTTTCTGAAAGGCAATAGGATAGAAAGAGTGTTTCATGGAAGTAACAATGCTGTATATTATCTTGCTTTCTATCACACTACAGTTTCACTATGTATTTGTATATCCATTGTCAAATGCAAACCTTTGTAGTTAACAGGACAGATAGTATTATCCTATCATAAAGTTTAAAAAGAATTCTTTTGGAGTGTCAAATCTCTCTACTTAAAAGAAAATGAGGTGTGAAAGATAGATAAGGGAGATAAGGGAGATTTCAAAATTAGTCATGGTTTCAAATATTATGTTGAAATGAAAACTTTGAATGTTCGTGTTCACCTTGTTCCTTGAATACACCCACATTCTGCCCTGGAGCAATTTTAGGCCTTTGCAATCTTCAGACATTCTTATGTTTGGAGGCCCCAGCCCATGTCTCATCAAACACAGTGGAAACTATGGTATGTGGCCCAAACACTTCCTAAAGGAATAAGGCACATGCTTCCCTAGCTGCTAGGAATGTTAGATGTCGGTGGTTCACATCTGATTCTCTCCCAAGAATTGCTCTTAGCGTTAGGGAACTTTTCCTATGAAGATACACTCCCACTTAGGAAGCAGCACCATTCCTAAAATTGGGATAATTCTGAAGGGTTATCATAAGTCCAGTTATTCTCTATGGAAGCTATCCAAGAATGCTTCATTTACTAAAACAATAAAGAATGCACTTTTGATCATGAAAACAATTGAGAAAATCAACAACCCAGAAGTTAGTTCTATGAAAAGATCAATATTGATGGACCTTTAGTGAGGTTGACAAAAAGAAGAGAGAGGATACAAATAAATTAAATCAGAAGTGGAAGAGGAACCATAACCACTGACCCCAAAGAAATAAAGGAAGTAATGAGAGGATACCATGAACAATTTTATGTTACTAAACTTGACAATGTGGATGAAATGGACAACTTTCTGGAAAGGCATGAACAATGAACATTGACTCAAGAAGAAATAGATGACCTCAACAAACCAATTACAAGTAAAGAAATTGATGTCATTAAGAAGCTTTCCAAAAAAAAAAAGCCCAGGACCAGATGGTTTCACATGTGAATTCTATCGAACATTCCAGAAAGAATTAGTACTGATCCTGCTCAAATTCTTTAAAAAAATTGAAGAAGAGGGAAAGCTACCTAACTCATTCTACGAAGCCAACATCATCCTCATACCAAAGCCAGACAAAGATATTACAAAAAAAAAAAGAAAACTACAGACCAATCTAATGAATATAGATGAAAAAATCCTCAACAAAATTCTAGAAAATCAAATCCAGCAGCACATTAAATGAATATACAGCATGACAAAGTAGGATTCATCCTAGGTATGCAAGGATGGTTCAACATAAGAAAATCAAGTAATGTAATACATCATATCAACAAATTAAAGCAGAAAAATGACATGATCATCATGATTGATGTGGAAAAGACATTTGACAAAATTCAACATCCTTTCTTGATTAAAACATTTCAAAGGATAGAAATAGAAGGGAACTTCCTCAAAATGATAGAGGGAATATATGAAAAACCCACAGTTAACATCATCCTCAATGGGTGGATGAAAACTGAAAGCTTTCCGCCTAAGATCAAGAGCAAGACAGGGATGTCCACTATCACCATTGTTATTCAACATTGTGTTGGAAGTTCTAGCCACAGCAATTAGACAAGAAAAAGGAATACAAGGCATCAAAATTGGAAAGGAAGAAGTAAAACTCTCACTATTTGCAGATGATATGATACTCTATGTTGAAAACCACAAAAAATCCACAGCAAAATTACTAGAGCTAATAAATGAGTGGCAGGTTACAAGATTAACACTCAAAAATCTGTAGTGTTTCTATACACTAGTAATGAACAATCTGAGGGGGAAATCAAGGCAAAAATTCCATTTACGACTGCAACCAGAAGAACAAAAATATTTAGGAAGAAATTTAAAGAGACAAAAGACCTATACAAAGAAAATTACAAGAAATTGTTAAAAGAAATCACAGAAGACCTAAATAAATGGAAGGGCATACTGTGTTCATGGATTGGAAGACTAAATATAGTTAAGATGTCAATTCTACCTAAATTGATTTACAGATTCAATGCAATATCAATTAAAATCCCAAAAACTTACTTTCCAGAAAGAGAAAAATCAATAACTAAATTTATCTGGAAGGGCAGTGTGCCCCGAATAGCTAAAAGTATTCTGAGAAAGAAAAATGAAGTCAGAGGTCTCATGTTACCTGACTTTAAGGCATATTATGAAGCTACAGTGGTCAAAATAGCATGATACTGACATAAAGATAGATATACTGACCAATGGAATATAATAGAGTGTTCAGATGTAGACCCCCTCATCTATGGGCAATTGATTTTTGATAAGGCCATCAAGCCAAGTCACCTGGGACAGAACAATCTCTTCAAAAAATGGTGCCTAGAGATCTGCATATCCATATGCAAAAGAATGAAAGAGGGTCCATATCTCCTACCCTATGCAAAAATTAACTCAAAATAGATCAAAGACCTAAACATTAGATCTAAGACCATAAAACTGTTAGAAGAAAATGTAGGGAAATACCTTACAAATCTTATAATAGAAGCAGTTTCCTAGACTTTACACCCAAAGCACAAGCATTGAAGAAATAAATAAATAAATAAATAAATAAATAAATAGGAATTCCTCAAAATTAAATACTTTTGTACATCAAAAAAGTTCATCAAGAAAGTAAAAAGAGGGCGGGCCGCGGTGGCTCAGCGGGCAAGAGTGCTTGCCTGCCGTGCCGGAGGACCCCAGTTCGATTCCCGGCCCCAGCCCATGTAAAAAACAAACAAACAAACAAAATATAATAAAACAAGAAAATGTTTAAAAATGTTTCCCTTTCTTCCTCCCTTCCTTCCTTCCTTCCTTCCTTCTCTGTCTTTCCTTCCCTTCCTCCCTAAAAAAAAAAAAAAAAGAAAGTAAAAAGACAGCCTTCACAATGGGAGACAATATTTGGAAACAATATATCAGATAAAGGCCTAGTATCCAGAATATATAAAGAGATTGTTCAATGCAAGGACAAAAACACAGACAACCCAATTATGAAATGGGCAAAAAACATGAATAGACACTTCTCAGAAGAGGAAATACAAATGGCCAAAAGACACATGAAAAGATGCCCAACTTCCCTGGATATTAGGGAAATGCAAATCAAAACTACAATGAGATATCATCTCACACCCACCAGAATGGCCATTATCAATAAAGCAGAAAACGACAAGTGCTGGAGAGGATGTGGACAAAGAGGCACACTTATCCACTGTTGGTGGAATGTCAAATGATACAACCACTGTGGAAGGCAGTTTGGCTGGTCCTCAGGAAGCTAAGAATAGAATTACCATATGACCCATCAATACCATTGCTAGGTATATACTCAGAGGACATGAGGGCAAGGACACAAATGGACATTTGCACACCAATGTTTATAGCAACATTATTTACAATTGCGAAAAGATGGAAACAGCCAAAACGTCCATCAACAGATGAGTGGCTAAACAAGCTGTGGTACATACATGTGATGGAATATTATGCAACTGTAAGACAGAATAAAGTTATGAAGTATACAACAACCTGTATGGACTTTAAAAACATTGTGCTTAGTGAGATTAGCCCAAAACAAAAGGAAAATACTATATGATTTCACTGATATGAACTGACATTAGTGAATAAACTTGGAGAATTTCATTGGTAATAGAGACCATCAGGAGATAGAAATAGGGTAAGATATTGGGTAACTGGAGCTGAAGGGCTACAAAGTGTACAACAGGACTGATTGTAAAAACTCAGAAATGGCTAGCACAATACTACCTAACTATAATACAATTATGTTAGAACACTGAATAAAGCTGCATGTGAGAATGATAGAAGGAGGGGGGCTGGGGGCACAAATGAAATCAGAAAGATAGATGATAAAGACTGAAATGGTACAATCTAGGAATGCCTAGAGTGGATAATGATAGTGAATAAATGTACTAATTTAAAAATGTTTTTGCATGAGGAAGAACAAAGGAATGTCATTACTGCAGGATATTGGAAATAGATGGCAATTAATATTTTAAAATTTAACTTATGTGTGGGACTAAAGCAAAAATGTTTATTTGGTACAAAATTTATATTTTGACTAGTGCAGTTCCTAATATAACTTATGTGGATGCTTACTTGAACACTATAAGTACGTGAAAGCTTGAGTAGGGCATAAGATTTTGTAGGTTTGTCCAGAGTGATGCCCCAATAAATCCCAGAGTGATTTGAACAGTGAGTAAAAATGTATTTGCAAAGTCCCCTTTGGAGAATGGTAAGAAAGGGGGAAAATTCAGCTTCCCCAAATGGAGAATTCTTGATATTCTCACAAGCAGTGGGGACAACCAAAGCAATAGACTGAGTCCCCAATCTTGGGGTTTGTTTATATGAAACTTAACCCCACAAAGGATAGGTCAAGCCTACTTAAAATTAGGCCTAAGTGTCACCCCAAGAGAACCTCTTTTGTTGCTCATATGTGGCCTCTATCTCCAGCCAACACAACAAGCAAACTTACTGCCCTACCCCTGTCTATGTGGGACATGACTCCCAGGAGTGAGGACCTTCCTGGCAATGTGGGACAGAAATCCTAGAATGATCTGAGACTCAGCATCAAGAGATTGAGAAAATCTTGACCAAAAGGAGGAAGAGCAAAATGAGACAAAATAAAGTGTCAATGGCTGAGAGATTCAAACAGAGTAGAGAGGTTATCTTGGAGGTTATACTTATGCATTATATAGATATCACCTTTTTAGTTAAGGCATATTGGAGAGGCTGGAGGGAACTGCCTGAAAATGTAGAGCTGTGTTCCAGTAGCCATATTTCTTAAAGATAATTGTATAATGATACAGCTTTCACAATGTGACTGTGTGATTGTGAAAACCTTGTGTCTGATGCTCCTTTTATCTACCTTATCAACAGATGAGTAAAACATACAGAATAAAAATAAGTAATAGGGAGAACAAATGTAAAAATAAATTTAGTACATTGGAATGTGTTCTAGTTTGCTAGCTGCCAGAATGCAACACACCAGAGATGGATTGGCTTTTAATAGAAGGGGATTTGTTTTGTTAGTTCTTCAGAGGAAAGGCAGCTAACTTTCCACTGAGGTTCTGTCTTACATGGAAGGCACAGGATGGTCTCTGCTGGTCTTATCTCCAGGCCCCTGGGTTCCAACAACTTTCCCCAGGGTGATTTCTTTCTGCATCTCCAAAGGCCTGGGCTGAGCTGCCAGTACTGAAATGAGGAATGCCGAGATGCTTAGGCTGTACTATGTTGTGTTCTCTCATTTAAGCACCAGCCAATTAAGTCAAACATCACTCATTGCAGCAGACACGCCTCCTAGCTGACTGCAGATGTAATTAGCAACAGATGAGGTTCATGTACCATTGGCTTAAGTCCGCAGCAACAAGACTAGGTATGCTCACCTGGCCGAGTTGACAACTGAATCCAACCAACACAAAATGCTAGTGATCAATGAAAGGGAGGGGTAATGTATGGAATTTTTTTTCTGTTTTCTTTTTATTTCTTTTTCTGAATTGATGCAAATGTTCTAAGACATGATCATGATGATGAATATGCAACTAGGTGATATTGTGAATTACTGATTATATATGTAGAATAGAAAAAATACTAATGACTGAATTGCAGAGTAATTAATATGCAGGCTAATTAATAAAAATCTCTGAGGGTGAAAAAAAAAGAATGCACTTTTAAGTGGGGTGCCAGCATGGTTGAGAAGATTGGTAGTGGCTGTCTTTAGTTATAGGCTCAGGCTAATATAAAGAACAAACTAGACAGTAATGGTGAATCCCGAAAGAACATAGACTAGTGGTGTCAATTAATCATCTAGAGCAAGAGTATGCAATTATTGTAATGAGCATGAAGGTGGAGTTGTAGCCAGGGTACATGAGAGATATGGAGACCTATAAAGATAGGTAATATACTACAGTGTTCTTAGGGGGAAGATAGATGGCCCACTAAAAAGAATGTTGCTTAATTTATATCAATAAAACAAATCAAGTATAGATAAACAGAAGACAGAGGAAAACTATCCCAATAAAAAGTTCTGATACTTTCCTGGTTTCCAGATGTGAGCCAATTCTTGAACCTAGAATCCATTGACAAAAGGAGATATAAGTTCTGTATGAGGAGAATATCTCTAAATAGTTGGAGACCTGCCACATCAGTGAAACTTTTAGGGGTTCAGTGGTGTGGAACATGATAAGACATCCCTTAGGGGGAATAAAAAGCACAACACTTGGCAGCCCTTGTTGGAAGCAGCATACTCCACATTTGGGGTATATTTCTATGACTAATATACCAAGTGACATACAAAGCTATCAACTTTGAGTTGCTGCCAGAACAACAAAAGCCATATAGCATATGTAGGTTGCAGTTGCAGGAATCTTTGACATTTGAATAATAGGAACTGGCAGACCTTATGCTATTAAATGTGTCTGGAGTTGGAAAATGTATTCCTGGAGTTTGTAGTAGGCCATAATAGGGGAATCACAATATAAATTCCTATTGTTTTAGAGAAAGGCCATGCATGTCACCGGGAACAAATAATTAAGTACCATTTGCTGTAGTATGCAAGCTGCTGGAATGCAATATACCAGAAACAGAAAAGCTTTTAAAAGGGTGAATTTATTAAGTTTCAAATTTATAGTTCTAAGGCTGTGAAAAATGTCCAATACTAAAATAAGAGTATAGAAATGTCCAATCTAAGGTATCCAGGGAAAGACACCTTGGTTCAAGAAGGCTGATGATGTTCAGGGTTTTTCTCTCAACTGGAAAGACACATGGTGAACGTTATGACATCTGCTGGCTTCCTCTCTAGGCTTCTGGTTCCATGAAGTTCCCCAGTGGCATTTTCCTTCTTCATCTCAAAACATCTCTTGACTGCATGGGCTCTCATGGTTTTTGTGGCTCTGAAGCTTTTTCCAAAAAATATTTCCTCTTTTAAAGGATTCCAGTAAACTAATCAAGACCCACCTGGAATAAGTGTAGTCACATCTACTTCTAATCAAAGGTTAATACCTGAATTGGGTGTGTCACATCTCTGTGGAGATAATCTAATCAACTTTCTATCTACAGTGCTGAATAGGGAATTCACAAGATGGGTCAGGATTAAAACATGGCTTCTCTAGTGTGCATAATCCTTTCAAACCAGCACACCATTTGAAAAACAGCCCTTGGCATGTTACTGGGCCCTGGTAATATCTATCTATCCATAGGTCATCAAGGAACCATTTGGCCAGAGGTACCCACACTGAGATGTGTTCTGTCAAAGTCATAAAGTCCAGCAGTTCCAATTGTAATTTATTGTTAGACAGAAGAGGTGCATCCAGGAAGGCATGAACAGAGCCATATGAGCAGATGGCCTGGACTTCAAAGACATTCATCACTATGAGACTGAAACCTGTCCCACAGCTTAAAACTATGTCCATATGAGGACTACCTTATAGCTGGCTGAAGGAGGAAGGAAAACAAAGTTTGGTTCACAGATGGCTAGGTATGTGATACAAGTCAAGAAACTGACCATTCTACATGATGGCCTTACTCAAGATAGAACAAAAAGACAGCAGTGAGAAGAAATCCTATGAGGTAAAGTTTCAGGTGGTATAATTGATCATTTGTGTGAAGTGAAAAGTGGCTTTCCGTAAGCATATTCACTGTTTAAATACATAGCTTTGTGAATAGTGGCAAATGGCTTGACTGGTTTGTCAGGGGTCTGGAAGAAAGATTAGAAATTTTTGAAGAAGGAGGTCTAGGCATACAGTGGGACCTATGGGACTATGCACAAAGTATGCTTTGTATATCACATATCATGATTGCCAGCTAGAGAGCATACACTAAGAAAGGGCCACTAAACAACCTAATAGACAGTTGATACCACACAGTCTATAACAGCCAAGAACAAAGTAGCCATGGAACAGAAATAAAGATTATACATGAACACAACAGCATGGGTGAAAAAAATATGGGTTCCCACTTAACAAGGCTATTCTAGATTCCGCAATCCCTTGAGGAAAACACCAACCATTTAGTGACAAATTGATTACAATGGACTCCTTCTACCCTGAAAAGGCCAGCAATTTATTTTAACTAGAACCAACACATATTCTGAATATGGATTCCTTTTCCTGCCTACAAGATCTCTGCTAGCACCGTCTTCCAAGGGCTTATATAGTATTTGATACAGTAGCAAGAGATTCACATAACATTACCTTTTATCAAAGGACCCACTTTACAGTAAAGAATGTATGGTAATAGTGGGCATGTGATCATGGGGTTCTCTGGCCCTGTGACTTACAGCATCATCCTGATTTTACTGGCATGACACAGCAAAGAAAGAGCTCTCTGAGGGTACAGCTGAAGTGTGCCAATTTGTTGATAAGATATAACGTTGGGTCCCAATTCTCCAGTCATTATATGATGTTGTGTGTCTAAGAGCAGACTACATGGTTTTGTGAACCAAACGGTGAAAGTATGACTGGCCCCACTTACTATATCACTTATAGTGACCCACTTGAAGAATTTATGCTGCTTCTCTCAGCAACTCTAGACTATGTGGGTCTAGAGGTCCTGGTTCTGAAATGGGTAACATTTCCACTACAAGAGTGTAAGAATTCTGTTAAACTTAATGCTATAGCAATAAAATGTAACACCAAACTGACATAGGCAATTGATGCTGATCATAGGGAACAAGTAGGTTTATTTTACATGATAGAGATAGTAAATAATACATTTGGCAATCAGGTGAAACATTAGTATACCTCCTGGTCTGTATTTTCATGACAAGTGCATAAGTATTAGATAGAAACTTAGATCAAAGGAAGAAGCTAAAACTGGTAAACATATCTAAAAATATAAAAGGCCATTTTTTAAAAATCTTAATTTCTTTAAAAATTATTTAAGAACAAAGGATCAAGGGTAGAATAAGAAGCTTCAGGACTTCATGCCTCCATAGAAAATTTGAATAGCCAGCAGGAACTCATAAAACATCTATCTCAAAGTTCCAGAAAACAGTTTAAGGATGGCAGTAACAGGGTCAGCACTGAGTCAATAATAAAAGTGAATTAAAAATGGTAGGATCCCTTGCTGACTCCTCTCCCATCCCTTCATCAGCTAATTGTAGAACATTGAAGATTAAAACATTAGAAATCATCAATGAGGAGGCTAAGGTATGGGATAGACTAGACAAAGACTATTAAAAAATGGTTAATATGTTCAAAATGAGTACAAAGGACTAAAGGAAATTGGGAAAATGATTTATGGACAGAAAGAGACCATCAATAGAAAGAAAGAAATTATGAAAAAGAACTAAATAGAGCTGAAGACCATTGTAAAGGAAATTAAAAATTATTTAGAGGGATTCAAAAGCAGATTAAAGCTGGCAGAAGAAAGACTGTATGAACTTGAAGATAAGACAATTAAAATCACCCAAGCTCAGCAGAAAGAAAATTAGAATGAAGAAAGGTAAAATAACCTGAGGAACATGTGGGATACCACCAAGCATACCAATATATGGATTGTATGAGTCCTGGAAGGAGAAGAAATAGACAAACAGGGAGAGAGACTATTCAAAGAAATAATGGCTGAGAACTCCACAAATTTAACAAAAGACTTGTAAATATATATCCAAAATGCTCAATGAATGCCAAATAGAATAAACCCAAACAGACTGGTGCTATGACATGCTATAATCAAAATGCCAAAAGCCAAAGATAGGGAATCCTGAAACACACACACACACACACACACACAAACACACACACACACACACACACACACACACACACACAAACCTAAGCAATATGTCACATATAAAGGGCCTCAGAAGATTAATTGCTGATTTTTCACTGGAAGCCATGGAGGTAAGAAGGCAGTGGGATGGCATATATTTAAAGTGCTAAAAGCAAAATATTGCCAACCAAGAATTTTGTATTTGGCCAGGCTATCTTTTAAAAGTGAGGGAGACATTCTCAGATAATTTAAAAAAAAGATATTCTTAAATAAGCAAAAGCTGAGAGAATTAACCAGCATTTCTGGTTTTGAAAGGACAATGTACTGACCCAGTGAACCAAAGTATTTGTTCAAAGCAAGAATAATAAAAATGAAATGCAATCAAGCAAGATGGGGGCATAAGACACTACAGGATGCCATCCCCCCACAAAATCTGTGAACAGCTAGCAAAAATTACCAGAGCCATCTTTCTCAAAACTGGATAACACTTAAAGGGTTGCAGTAGCTGGATGAGAACCAAGAAAACACAGCTTTAGAATTGGGAGGAGAAGCTTTTGGTGCCCTTGCTATGTCCTCTCCAATCCTCTCCCCAATTTAGAATGGAGCCAGCATACATTCCTATTGTGAGTCTCTGGCCCTGTTCTGGAAGGAGCAGAGTAACCCCTGTGTGCATAGTGCTGTTCCTGAATGTTAGTGCCAGTATATTGGGTGGCAGCCAGAAAGACCAAGAAAATTGGCTTGGGCTTGCCCTGCCAGAACTTGCCCTTCAGGCAGAAGAAGCATGCACTAAAGCAGTGCAAGACAAAATTAAGTCATAGTTGTCTGGAACAAAGGATTTGTTTCAAGTTATAAAATAGAGTACCCAGGAAGGTAGAAAATTTATTTCATAAAGAGTAGAGGGGGCATTCAAATTCCTGTGCATTAGGGAATGCATGAGACCAGGGGACAATACAAGCCCAGGGCAAGATTCAGGCTAGATAAATCAGAAAGGGTCCAGTATTTTACATTAGCTTTAGGCTAATCTTGACAGGAAGGCTAAACTCTGAAGGACAGTGTCAAACAGTGCACAGCCAAATTGCCAAGTCTTTAGTATTTTGCATTTATTTTGTGTGTGTATGTGTGTGTGTGTGTGTGATAGCTCCTGGTCCTCAAGGAGATCTGTTACATCATTTTCTAGATATAAACTTAAAGAACAGATAGCACAGAGACTAATCACACAGTTAATACTGTAAAATGATAAAATGTTACAGTGTGCAACAAAAGATTACAAGACAAAGAAACAATATAAAAATCAAGAAAACATCAATGAAGAAGGACAAACTTTGGACATGAAGCACAAACATGTTAAAATGATCTTCATTATGCTCAAGGAGATAAACATAGAAACAGAGAAAGAACTAAAGGACATTAAGAAAACAATGAATGAATAATATGAAAATCTTAACAAATATATGGAAATGTTTAAAAGGAATCAAACAGAGTATATAGTCGAAGACCACAAATAACCAAAAGAAAAAATTCCCTATAGGGTTTCAACAGCATAACTGAACTGACAGAACAAAGAATCAGTGATCTCAAAGACAAGACAGTTGAAATGATTCCATCTGAGGAGGGGAAAAATAAAATTTAAAAAGTGAACAGAGCTTAAGAGATTTGTGGCATACCATCAAGCACATAATATACACATTATTGGAGTCCCAGAAGAAGAAGAAAGGCATAAAGGGGCAGAAAGAATATGCAAAGAAATAATGATAGAAAGCTTTAACAAAATTTTCAAATTTAGCAAAAGACATGAATATGCACACTCAAGAAGTCCAACAAACCACAAACAGGATAACCTTGAAGAGACCGATGTCCAATCACACAGTGTTTAAATTGTCAAAGGACAAGGAAAAGAGTTCTGGAAGCTACATGTTATGTACAAGGGAGTCCCAAAAAGATTAAGTTCCAATTTCCAATCAGAAACTATGGAAAAACGAGGGCAAAGGAATGAAATATTTAAAGTAATGAAAGAAAACAATTGCCATCCAAGATTTTTATATTCACTGAGTTTTTTCTTAATAAAAATGAGGGAGAGATTAAGACATTTCTAGATAAACAAAAGAAGAGGGAGCTTGGCACCACTAGATATGCACAACAAGTAATGCTAAAAGGAGTCCTTCAGACTGAAAGAAAGGATACTAGACAGTGGATTGAAGTAGCACAAATTAAAAAAGAACTCTGAAAATGTAATCATGTGGTAATAATAAATGCCAGTACTATTGCATTATATATTTTAGTATGTAATTACACTTTTTACTTCTTACAGATTTTAAAATGCAAATGCATAAAAAGTAATGACAAATCTATGGTTTATCTATAAGGATATATAGGAAGATTTTGTGAAAATAGTGGAGTAGAAAGCTCCAGGACTCACCCTTTTCCAAAAACAGCTATTAAACAGGCAGGAACGGTCTGAAACAACTATTATTGAAATGCCAGAGATGAGAACACTGTACAGCATGCAGGGAAGAATGGAAAGAAAATGTGGATAAATTACAGTAAAGAATAGTAAATTACTCTCTTCATGCAGCAGCTACAGCACCCATCCCCTACTCTTGCAGCAGGCCACCAAACTTCATTAAATTCCAGCCCTCATTATCTTGCTGGTAACAGAAAGGGACAAAAAATTCTCTTCCCCAAGATGAGGAGTGAGCTCTAGGGCAGTTAGTAAATAGCCAGGAACTGTTTGGGTAAATTCTGTGACCAGACACACATTGCACATCTATCTGGAATGGGTGGAAGAGCCAAGATCACAATGCAGAACTGTAAGTAAGTCTTCCAAACCATGGAGGTTGAGGTGCCTCACCTACTGCCACAGCAAGCTGTTCTGTAAACACTTCACTGTGGGGAAAAGAAGCAGCCTCTACAAGGGCCAAGGCAAGGACAGCTCAAGCAAGTTCCAACTGAGGACTTAATTAACTAATTCAGACTGGTGAATACAAGTCCTGAGCACAGATGAACCCAGAACAAACAAGAAAGGAACTCTGCAGTCTCTCCTAGCAGAAAAGAGGCAGGGCTGTCAAAAAAAAAAAAAGAAGCTTTTGGAGTGGGCTGAGCTCAGAATTCTGGAAAAGGCTGTACCCCCAAGAAAAGAGATACATAGAGTCAGGTGCCAACTCTGCCTCTTGAATGTCAAGCCCAGGGCCTGGGGACCATCTCTGAAAAGGACTTTTTAAAATGGTTGTAGCAGTCATTAAAGAGAGCCCCTGGAATTTTCAATTGCCAGCACTGACCCAGGCAAGGGTGGAGTTAAGGTATGTCTGAGAGAGAAAGTAACTAGTCAGTGGAGGAGATAATTCCCTAAAATGCATATCTTCCCCAAGGAAAAGGTTGGGGAAAGTTCTAGCATAAGTGGCAGCTCTCAGTCAGAGAATTCAGACCCCAGAGACTGGAAAATAGAAACAACTTAAGTCTGTTTTCTACCTCAGCCTCTGTCTCAACCATTCCTCTGGCAGGGACAGGGTCTACTGAAAATTGAAGGCACTGTACCACTTTATGCTGGTTGGACCTGTGGGCTGACAAGAGCCATGCTGGGCAGGATAGGGAAAGCACTGAGTCAAGAGGCTTCACAGGAAAGAGACGACCTGCTGAGTCTCATCCTCAGGGAAATTTGATACTGATTACACCTTCTTCCCAAGACCTAGGTCTGTCTTGCCTTGGAAATCTCACTGGGGTCAATCACATCTTGTGGAGACCTTCCTCAAAAAAAGGTTCCATATAGGCAGGGCAAGAGCCAGAAAAACAAGAGCTGAAAAATTCTCATCAGTTAAACAGAAGCTAAGCTAGATGTCTAGAATAAGTTGAACTGAATGTCAAAGAACAGATAGAGAGCAGAGTCAACCAACAAGAAAACCCTAGGTAAAAGGAGAGAAAATGACCTCCAGAATAAACTAATCAAGGAAATCAGATGCAGAAGCACCAGCAAAAAATTGTGAGACATAGGAAGCATGAAACATATGGCCCAGTCAAAGCAACAAACTAACACTTCAAACAAGATACCAGGGTTGAAACAACTAATTAAAGATGTTCAAACAAATCTTCTAAATCAAATCAACATGCTGATGGAAGATACAGCAAAAGAGATGAAGGATATAAAGAAGACACAGGGTGTCCATACAGAAGAACTTGGAAGTTTGGAAAAACAAATGGAAGAACTTATGGGAATGAAAGGCACAATAGAAGAGATGAAAAACAGGATGAAGACATGAAACAGCAGAGTTGAAGAAGCAGAAGAAAGGATTAGTGAACTAGAGGACAGAACATCTGAAATCTTACACACAAAAGAACAGACAGGGAAAAGAATGAAAAATTTCAACAGGGTCTCAGGAAATTGAATGACAAAATGAAATGCACAAATTTTTCTATTATGGGTGTCTCAGAGGATGAAAAAAAAGGAAAAGAGGAAGAAATAATAATGGAGGAAATAATCACTGAAAATTTCCCAATTCTTAAGAAAGACGTAAAATTGCACATCAGTAAGCACAGATCTGAATAGATCTACTCCAAGACACTTACTAATCAAAGACCAGGGGTGGGACAGCAGAGTAATGATCATGGCTCTTGACTAGCGAATTTGAATCACTGCAAGTCCTACTCTTAGGGAAGCCATTGTTTCAACCTGCCTGGGACAAAGATGGCAGTAGCTATTGTTTCAAAGTGCCCCATATAGGGGGAAGTGGCAATGGAGACTTAAGGATGCTGTGGAGGACATTTAGCTTAAGAGATACATTTCTGGACAACCCAGGAAAGTTCAGCTTTTGGGGAGCTGTTAGAGAAACTTTTGGCACCCTTCCTGGTATCCTTCTCTACACACTTCTGAGAAGGTCTGCATTCACTTTGTGAGTCCCTGGTCCTGTTTTGGCTTAGAAAAACTGATTTAGGAATGTCCTCTCCAATGTGAGCTCTCCTCCCAGAATTTTTCCTCCAGGCAAAAGCATCTTGAGACAACCATTGGAATGTAAATATCAACAGAGGCAGACAGTCTAGGGCAAAGCCCTGCTGGCTTCAAACACCTAGGAGAGGGAAGTCTGCTTCTTGGGAAACAGAGGGGACCTTCAAGCTCCTGTAAACAGAGGAACTCCAAAACAATTAACATGCAAAAGACCAGAACAAGACAGAGTCCCGGAAATACAAGGAAAACCCTGCACATGCATTGACCTTGGGTATTCCTTTCTTATAGGAGGCCTGAAGCTCATGAAAATCTGTTTTATCCCTAGTTTGTTACAAAATCAAGACACAGACATCACAGGTAATAAATCCCAGAGTTACAAATTTAAAATATTTAGGTGTATAATGTACAATAAAAGAATACAAGAAAAACAAAAACACAAGAAAAGATGGTCCTTCCCAAGGAAGACAATAAATAAGTAGCCAGAAAACCAAACCAAACCAAACAAAAACCAATGAAAAACACCAGAATGTGGACATACCAAACAAAGCTTTGTAAAAAATGAACTTAATGTTCTGAAAGGTGATCATGGTGATGAATATACAACTATGTCATGATATTGTGACTTACTGATTATATACCAAGAATGGAATGATCATATGGTAAGGATATTCGTGTTTATATGTTGTTATGTTTAAAAAATTTTGTTTTAAAAATGAACTTAAAAATGCTCAAGGTGGGAGTGGGGGGAGGTGGGTGTAAGGGTAGTTCAGTGTAGAATTCTCGCCTGCCATGAAGGAGACCCGGGTTTGATTTCCCGTTTGTTTACTTCCAAAACAAACAAACAAGCAAAACAAAGAACAAACAAAAATTCAACAAATGGTTCTGCAATAATGGGATACTCACATGGGAAAAATAATGAAATGTTTGTATGTTTTGTACAGCATACAAAAACAAACAAACAAACAAAATAAAATGCTCCAGGGGGTACCTCAGGCAGCCTCACGAGGTGGAAGTAGCTGGGCATGGGGCCTGCGTGAGGGTAGTGGCTGGCTGGACTCCCTCCCTGCAAGGGGAGAATCTGAGGGTCCCTGGAAATAATGGAGAGGATGGTCCCTCTGATGAACCCGTCACTCATTTGTGATGACCGTGCCTCCTTTTCAGTGCAGTGCCGGGACCCGAATGAGAAGTAAGTTGCTGCCCCAGATTCCAAAATAAAAGAGGAGAGAAGGTGACAAAACTGTGGGTGTGTGAGCCAAGGATGGACCACGGGGAAGACTCCAAAAGTGCCTGGTGGGAGAGCCCACAGGTCTGTGGGGAAGAAGCCATGGGAGGACCAGGAACATTGGCCGGTGAACCAGACAGGACGTAGAGCCAGAAACACCAGCTGCCAGCTGGCCATGTGGGTGGCAGGGACAGTGAACCATTTCTGGAGAACTTGTGGCTATAGTCCAGGAAATGAAACAATACTTCCCATTGGAGCAACATAGTAAACCAAGCACCCTGGATGCCTCACTTATGTCCTTCACTGTATAAATAGTATGCAAACAAGCAAAGAGCTTTTTCCAGATTCTCAGTCAACATGGAGCACCTCAAGCAGATGTGACCATGTACCATGTTGAGATGCTGGCCACTATTGCTTCAGAACACACTTCCAAAAACACATTCCAATACCTACTACTTCAAGTTGTAACGATTGGATTTTACAGGACAGGATACCTTTGTGGCAGTGTTTTCATTTCTGTCTGGAGGGGTAGTGCACATTTCTGAACAGGCTACTTCAATCCTGAGTTGCAAAGAAGATTTATTGGTGTCCTCTCATTTTATCAAACTGCTTACCCCTCAAGATGTGAGGGTGTTCTACACACACACTGCTTACGCTCAGCTTCCTTTCTGGAAACAACTGGACCCAAAAAGCATCACAGTATAACTGTGCTCCAGTGAAATCCTTTTTCTGCAAGATCCGTGTGGAGGTGGAGACAGAGAGCAAGAGAAATATTACTACCCATTCCGGATTATCCCCTATTTGATCCACATACATGGCTCTGTCCAGCCAGAGCCTGAGCCTTGCTGTCTTTACTGTTTGAGAATATTCACTCTTGTTATGAAGCTTCTTGAACACCAGAGGATCAAAGACTATTTACCACAATGCATACCACAGGGTGTATTTTTCTTGAAGTAAATGAAAGGGCAGTGCCCCTGCTGGGTTACCTCCCTCAGGACCTGGTCGGAAGTCCATCCTTTTGTATTTCCACCCAGGAGATTGTGTGCTGATGGTTGTCACACATCAAAAAGTTTCGATGTTTCGAAGCATGCAGGCCAGCCTCCCTTTGAACATTCACCCATTAGATTTTTTACTTAAAGTGGAGATTACATCATACTGGATTCCAGTTGGTCCAACTTTGTGAACCCATGGAGTCAGAAGGTTTCCTTCATTATTGGCCAGCATAAAGTTTAAACGAGTCCACTAAATGAGGCTGTTTTGCTACAAGAATAAAAAAGATGAACAATAATGACAAAGACATAACAAAATTACATTAACCAATTCACAAGCTTCTCTTGCAGCCATTTCAAATGAGTGGCTACGGAAGCCTCAGAAGCAGTGACTCCCCAGACCCTAACATTAATGTGGCATCTTTGAGAGAGTCCAGTGGACACTGCATAGAGAAGCCACAGAAGAAGCCAATGACCTTGCAGTAAACCTATGCCAGTGCCAACAACATAAAGAATGTGGGTCAGCAGCTTTACATCAATTCACTGACCAAATCACCAAACAAGCAAGTGATGTTTCTTCTTTCCAGACACGGGAAAATAATAGCATGTGCACTGAGTCTTGTGAGGATTTGAGAAAAGATCAGGATAGCCCATTCTATCAGCAAATAAACTATATTGATAGTATTATCAGATATCTGAAGAACTGCAATAATATTCTAGCTTTGAAGAGAAAGTATATATCCTGTACAAATACAACATCTTCATTCTCAGTAGATGACAAGCAAAACTGTGAGACAGGTGTCAAGGCATTGCCAGTTCTTTCTCAGACCCTTGTCATCACTAAACCAAGAATGACAGCCAATAGGCTGTCCACAGACACAGTGGAGAGGGCCTTCTAGACCTTCCCCACCAAGGTCCTGAGCTGAGTGTAGGGTTTGAGCCAGTGCAGATGCAGCAGCACCATCCTGCATGCCCCCACCCCCACTGGAGTCAGAACTGACTGCAGTCGAGGATGCCACCTCAGCCTATGAGCCATGTACCCCCACTGCCCAGGCAGCATCTCTGACCTCTGAAGAATTTAGACAAGTAGGGCTCATGAAAGCTGTTCTGTCAGCCCACAAACAGAAAGAAGAAAGAAATTATGTTGATAAATTCTGAAAAAAGATCTTGTCATCACCCTACAGCTCTTATCTACAGCAAGAAAGCAGAAGCAAAGTTAAATATTCCCAGGTTCAAGGAGATTCTCCTTCTAAGCAGACCAGATCAGCTGGATGCAAGAAAGGGAAGCACAAATGTAAGAAACTACTGGTACCATCAGACAGCAGTAACTCTTGTGATAACATCTTTTCTCATGCTAGAGGAGTGGTTTCAGAAAATGCAAGTCTGGTGCACCTCCAGCACCTCCTCTCTGCATGCTTCTGGCCTCAGACTCCCTTCTGCAGCAATGGTCCCCAGTCAGGCACCTTGCCCAGTGCCAGCTTTCCCCCTCCCAGCCATACCAACACTGGAGAGAGAAGATACCTCAGTAGCTGCCCTGGAATATCTGCTTGCACCACTCTCCCCAGCAGCTTAAAGTCTCTCCCAGCTTGACTGTAAGGTATTCATGTAAAGTATTCTTACATGAATATTTTTATGACCATTTCCCTGCACAAAACCCCTACCTATCCTCTATTATCATCATCATTCTCTATATGTTCATTCTTGTGAGCAGCAGGCTCTTCTGAATTGTCATCAATATCATCAATATCATCAGTGACTCAAAACCTGGAGCCACTATCCTCTCATGAATCAACACTGAGTTGAGAAAAAATGGGAGACATAAAGTGAGAGCACCCTTTTATTAACTCAAGGAGCAGCTCACCACTACAGTTAAATTTACTTGGAGGAAATGCCCAGATCTTCTGGATCTCCAGATGAGATGAGAAGGGATATTTGCCCAGAAGCTGAGTATCAATATGTTACAGGTGGTGGCGGGAGGGAAGGTCACTCTTCACTTCAGAAGGACTTTCCACGGGAAACCAGTTCTGCAGCATGAAGGAGTGGATCAATGGGACGACCTCTTCACACCCTGCTGCCAGGGGATTACTATAAAATGGTAATCCAATTTTGGCACCAATGTGGAAACATTCTATTTCTTTTTTCTTTTTGTAAGCTTTATTGGGGTATGATTTATCTAAATAAAATTCACCAGATTTAGTTGTACAAAGCAGGAATTTTTACAAATGTATATATTGCTGTAACTACCACTCAGTCACAATGTAGAACATTTCCATCTTTCCAAAAAGTTCTTGTGATGCTTGCAGCCAGACACCTCAGGGTCTCAATTCCAGTGATAATATACTAAAATACCAAAGTGTCCAGGTTTCAACAAAAGGTTACAAAACATACAAAGAAACACTATGCTACAGCCTAGAAAAAAGAAGATTAACACTTTAGAACCCATCAATGAGGAGGACCAACCTGGGACATTCCAGACAATGACTTTCTAAAAATGGTCTTAAATATTCTCAGATGGCTAAAGGAAATTGTGGGCAAAGAACTAAAGGAAATCAGGAAAAGCATAGGTGAATACAAAGAGAATATCAATATAGAGATGGGCATTATGAAAAAGAACTAAACAGAGCTAAAACCACAGCAGCAGAAATTAAAAATTCTCTAGATGGATTTCAATTGCAAATTGGAGTTGGCAGAAGAAAGAATCGGTGAACTCCAAGATGAAACTCTTGAAATCATTCGGTCTGAGGAGCAGAAAGAGGAAATAATGAAGAAAAGTAAATAGAGCCTGAGGAAACTATGGACACTATCAAGTGTGCCAATATGTGCATTCTTGGAGTTTCAGAAAGAGAAGATGGAGAGAAAGGAGCAGAGAGAATGTTCATAAAAATAATGCATGAAAATTTCCCAAATTTAACAAAAGACATGAAGTTCCCACAAGATAACCCAAATAGACCCATATTACACCATATTATAATAAACCGTTGAATGCCAATGAGAGAGAATTCTGAAAGCTGCAGGAAAGAAGCAACATGTTGTACAAGAGAGTCTCAGTAAGATGAAGTGCCAATTTCTCTTCAGAAACCTTGGAGGCAAGATGGCAGTGGGAAGACATATTTAAAAGTGCTGAAAGCAAACAACTGCCCACCAACAATTTTACATCTAGCTAAACAATTGTAATTCTTAACATACATCTAGCTAAACTGTCTTTCAAAAAATGAGGGTGAGATTAAGGCATTCCTAGATAAACAAAAGCTGAGGGAGTTCATCACTACTAGCCTGGCCCTATGAGATGTGCCAAAGGGAGTTCTGCAGGTTTAAAGAAAAGAATAGTGGACAAAAGACTGAAGTCACGTGAAAAATAAAGATCTCTGGAACAGTGACAGCAGTATGTACTTCACTATCAGTGATTATTGTTCTGAAATCTCCCAGAATGGACAGAAGTCTCAGGATGTACAAGAAAAAAAAAATCCCAATTTAGCTGAGGAGCTCATCTGGAGAACGATAGAGCAGATGCCTGAGTGCATTCTGATGACATATCAGGTGACTGAGAGGGTTGTACTGAAAGAAGACCTAGAAAAACTAGAAAGCATGAGGCAGCAACAGCCTGTTTTCTCTTGCACAGAGGGAGGAGCTTACCCAGGTTTGGATTCACAGCCAGATGATCCCCCGGGAAATAAACATCCAGGGCTAAGTTGCTTGTGCGAACAAAGATTCAGTTGTTTTTCTGTGGACTCCTGTGAGCAGAATGCAGCCGGGAACAGCAGTTAAGTGACTGTGAAGATGTTTTTCACTCCCTTAAGAGGGGGACCGTTGAGCTTCTTTTTTATCTCCTTAAATCCTGGACTCTTAAGTGGCCATGAAGTTACTAATGAACATTAAGTTTTTTCCTTCTTGATTTTTAAATGGATATCATTTTTCTGAAGCAGAAATTGCATATAGGCTCTTTTACTTCTTTTTGTTCCTGAATTATTAAAACTGTTGATTAAGCTCTTTTTCTAGGTTAGCTGTCTCCTAAAGAGATTGATGTCTTCCAAAGAGGTATGTGCACAGAAAAGTTTTATTTCAGGTACCACCCAAAATCAATTATAACTCTGATTATAGCTAGAATAAGCCCAAATCTTAGTCTCATTTATTTCTTGTTCTGTTATTGGGTACATTGTTTCTCCAATAGAGAATTTGAAGAAATCCCATAGAATTTTCATAGTGGTTTCCATAAATTTAGCACATTCATCAAGACTTTTTATAGCTGAGATAAGACATGTTCTACTTTGCTAGCTGCCGGAATGCAACACACCAGAGACGGATTGGCTTTTAATAAAAGGGGATTTATTTTGTTGGTTCTTCAGAGGAAAGGCAGCTAACTTTCCACTGAGGTTCTTTCTTACGTGGAAGGCACAAGATGGTCTCTGCTGGTCTTCTCTCCAGGCCCCTGGGTTCCAACAACTTTCCCCAGGGTGACTTCTTTCTGCATCTCCAAAGGCCTGGGCTGAGCTGCTAGTGCTGAGATGAGGAATGCTGAGCTGCTTAGGCTGTGCTACGTTGCGCTCTCTCATTTAAGCACCAGCCAATTAAGTCAAAGGTCACTCATTGCAGCAGACACGCCTCCTAGCCCACTGCAGATGTAATTAGCAACAGACGAGGTTCACATACCATTGGCTTGTGTCCGCAGCAACAGAACTAGGTATGCTCACCTGGCCAAGTTGACAACTGAATCTAACTAACACAAGACACTTCAGTTTTCCTTACTTCATGACACAAGACACTTTATTATTTACCAAAATATGGTGCCCATTAGTATAGCTGGAAATAATGAATTTTGAATTTTAACCTTCATTCCTGTAGATACTTTATCCCTTGATTTTCTACCTTGCACTGAAATTCTGAGTTGAACTATCCTTTTGAGCTTTGGATGCATGTGTACCACTAAAACAAAATAGCTTCTAACTCAATGTCATTTTCCCTTTTTAATGCTCTTGTTTGTAAAATAAAGGTTGTAAAAAGTTTCATAACTTATGCAAAAATTAGGAGAATGTTCTTTAGTGTTTAATGTCAGTTTTACCAAAACTAACGGTTAACTCTTTCTTTCCAATCAATTTACACAAATATCTCTCCATCCCTGCCAGAGACCTAATTGACACTGCCTTTTGTTTGTACTGTGAACAGGGGTGAGTACCCTGAAAGGGCCTACAGTGAGGTCACCCTCCTAGGGGGCTGAGTCATCCTAGCCTCAGGGCCTGCAACATCTGCCCCAAATCAGTGCATCCTATGCCATTTTTTAGTGGGTCTTTTAAGAAATTTATTGATTGTTTACTTGATAAGTTTGCTTATTATCTGGTACTCTTTAGAGAATTCAGTGATACATTCTCAAGCTTAGAATAATATATGAAATTCACACACCTGCAAATCACAAAGAGAAAATAGAAGAGGATAAGATTGCATTTACCTTTTATGTAATGTGCAAAAACTAACAAACTAACTTTTCTTTTTTCTTTTCTTTTTCCCCCACCCTCCCCTCTTTTAGGAACACAATTCTTCCTCCTCTGAAGTTTTATAGCTTTTTAAAATATATTTTTGATATACACTTTGACAATGAAAATCAGCTTATTTATCCAGGACGACTGCTGGATCCTGATTTGGTAACTCACCTTTCTTTTCTGAAGTACCAGTCCCCTGGGTAGAAATTACCTTTTGAAATTTCTTGGCATTTTTTTTTTTTGCATGATTAGGCTCTGGGAAGAAACCTCTTTCCATTTTTTAATATTAAGCAGTTATGTGTAGAGAACATTTGAGAGTCAGACGATTTCTGAAGCACTTGACTTGGTCAAGTTGTAGGGTTTTTGAACCCTTGATTAAAAAAATGAAATAAAAAAAAATTAACCAGCTTGGATATTGCTCATCACTGCCATCATTGAGACTTTCTTAAAGTAGTAAGAATTTTAATGTGTATTAACCAAAAGGGACATGGTAGCTACCAAATACTCATTCTGCATTGTGCATGCCTATTTTAAACTTTATGTTTTCTAATAATATAAGTCCTTTGTCATGGTCAGGTTCATGTATCAACTTGGTGGTGCCTGGTCATCTGGTTGGGCAAGCATTGGCCTGTTTGTTGCTATGAGGACATTTCATGGACTTAAATCATGATTATGATAGCTGCATCCACAGCTGATTGTAATCAGCCAAGGGAAGTGCCTTCTGCAATGAGTTATGCTTAATCCAATCACTGGAAAGCTTTTAAGGAGGATTCAGAAGAGACAGTCTTTCCTTCATGCTTCAGCTAGTGAGAATCTTCTGTGGAGTTCATCCAGACCCTTCATTGGAACTATCAGCTTCGCAGCCTGCCTTATAGATTTTGGACCCTTCCATTCCCATGGTTTCCCAGCCAGCCTCTCCTGAAAGTTCATTGCAGACCTTCATCAGAGTCACCAGATTGCGGCCTGCCCTACAGACCTTGAATTCTACATTCCCATTAGGTAGGTTAGGTAAGACACTTTTTAAATTTTTATATCTACAGATATCTCCTGCTGATTCTGTTTCTTTAAAGAACACAAGCTAATATGCCCTTCTTTTCCATTGTTTCTGGAGATCTGTTTTATGTAAATTTGTTTATTTATTTGCCTTAGAACACATATTATGGAGTGTATGTTATACCAGATGACTTGAAACTGGTGATTCTTGTAGGTGGACCTGTAAAACCATTTATAAATTCTTGCATTTTGCTAAGTAGATACGTTAGTGCATTAAGAGATTGGGTCCCCTTGATGTCCCTACTGCTGGAGGTGAGCTGTGAAGGCCCAGCAGGAATGGTCACCACCTCCCCAAGGGGCCTTTACCCAGTTTTAAATTTTGTTGTTCATATTTATTAACTTTTCATATTAATGACTATAGAAATGTATTAAAAACTGTATATTAACAAGATTTCAATGTTTACATGAATGTTACCCAAAAAGCTCTATTTTCTTGGGTAAGTGGTCAGGATTATGTAAAATAGAATGTTGTGTGAATATGTCAGTTTTACATTTATATGAAACTTCATTATAATTCACAAGGTAAATTTAATTCAAATTAAAATTTTGTTTCAACTGAGTTTATAATTAACTGTATAAATTTACTTTTTGTAATGGTCATTAATATTTTAATTGATACCTTTTTTAAGTAAAAAATAAATTTTTAAACTATGTTGTCAAGTCTCAGAAAATAAAACTTAACATACAAAATGGATTCTGTGGCACTCTTCAGTTTCTCTCCCTAAGCAACTTCTCTGACAGGACCTGATGTGTTAGCAAGGTAGATGAACAAGAATGTGCCAACACCCCACATGCCAGAGGCCAGGCCAGATAACAATGAGCATAAAGTCATGATCTACACCAGCCTGATATCTCCTGGTGATACCTGCAGCCACACATCACCCCCATTCCTCTTGGCATGTTTTTTCCTTTAAATCTACAAACTGTCAGAAAGGGAGTTGGAGCCAGTTTTCCTTTCCTTTTGCTAGCAGGTTTCACTGGTTCCCACCTGCCTGCTCTCTCTTTGCCCTCAATCTGTTTCTCTCTCTTGATAAACTATTACGCTTTGACTCACTGTTTCATGTGGAATCCTTTAATTGATCCCGTGCCTAACATAAATGGTGCCAAAACTCAGGATAGAGGTCTGACTAAAGGCTTGGCTTTCAGCCCCTCACAGATATGAGTGCAGCCTTCCAGTCACTCTGTTTCCTGAACCAGCATGGTTTCTATGTGATTGATGGTTTGAATTTGCAGCTCAGACCATCTTAACTTGATGCCAACTCACATCCATGACACTCAAACACCTACAACTAATTCAGCCCTAGGTAAGTGATGTTTTTCTGCCCAGATCCTCCTATTGAAAGTGTCATGTACTGTGGGCAGCTTCTTGGCAGCATTTGGGCCTGCTTTAATTGAGCACCCCAGCCAGCTCCCTGAGCATTTTTTATCATCCTGAAAAACCTAAGCACTTAGTCAAAACTCTCCAGTTTCAACAGTGTTTTTCCCTAGTGTAGCAGTCAGAAATAATGGGGTATGTCCTGAGTGAAAGACTGCATGCACTCTTCATCCCAGCAACAAACTGGGGACTCCTACTTTGTTGTTGTAACTGGATCATAAATCTGGGCAGTTAGTCTCAATTAAAACTACATCTTGGGTAGCTCCATAAGCCTCCAAAAAAGCAATAACTCATAAGCTTCCTATGAACAAACCTCCATAAGCCTTCCCCAGTGCCCTTTAGAAAGCAACAAAAACATTGGCCACAAAATAGCACTCATGATTAATAAATGATTTAAAAATTCCTCTTCCCAAACTTAACAACTTTATCACTCTATCACTTTGCCTCCTTCATAAAAACCTTCTAAGCGTCCTACCCATCTAATCATTTTTAAAGTGGTGTAATAAGTATTTCATGTCTGTTTAATTGTTAATTAGTATATTTGGTATGTTAAATATTTAATGCCTATTTGTTAGGTAATGTGCTCAGTCTAATTATTAATTGGTATGTTCCTACATTTATATTAGTCAAATGTTCATAACTAGTTACTAATTATGGAAATTCTTTCTAAAAGGAAATCTTTAGGCTGTATTAAAACTTTTTTAATTTGGTTATGAGCCTATAAAAAGGCTTTATTTTGTGACATAATCTGGTCTCACTAAGATTTAAGATAAAAATTCTACTTTTATAGTTAAAGTTAAAAATATTACAGTCAAACTCATTCTGCAAACAGTAAAAATGAAATCAATCCTTTACTTGTCCCTCTCAAAAATATTGAATAAAATGAATCTAATAGTTAAAAATAGTTGAGGGGCGGGCCGCGGTGGCTCAGCGGGCAAAGTGCTTGCCTGCTATGCCGGAGGACCTCGGTTCGATTCCCGGCCCCAGCCCATGTAACAAAAAACAAAAACAAAATACAATAAAACAAGAAAATGTTTAAAGATGTTTCCCTTTCTTCCTTCCTTCCTTCCTTCTATCCTTCCTTCCTTCTCTCTGTCTTTCCTTTAAAAAAAAAAAAAAAAAAAAAAAAATAGTTGAGGGAAAATCATAAAAACTCTCAAAATTCTATGGCTCTTACCTAAAACTTTCAAACCCAAAAGCCTAATATTTTTTGTCTGTACAACCAATTAAGAAGTTTTCCTAGATTTAAACTTTGGACAAATTCAATGAGCTCAGTATATTTCCCAGAACTTAATAGTCAATACACTTTTAAAGTTCTTTATAATTTTAAAATAATATAAGAACAATAAAAGGAATTGCATGATAAATTTTTAAATTAAAAAAATGCAATTTTATTCTGCTTAAGGATGTTCTCCTTAAATTTAAATAAACTTACTAATAAATAAACTAATATTATAGGTACATTCTCAAAATTCCTCTTAAAGTAGCTTAACAGGTTGTATAAACTAAGCAATATACCTAATAATAAAAACACTTATATAAAATATAATAAAATTTAAAATATGCTAATACTTCAAATATTCTATTATAAAAATCAATTAAGTTTAATAAAAATATAAATGGATTTTTATAAGTTTAAATACCTGACTTTTAAAAAATCTAACTTTTCTTACTTAGCCATTTATTACCTCAATATGTATAAAAATTTGGAGTTATAATAACTTTATTAATACTAGTCTGTTATGGATAAAAAAGCATAAATCTTAGCTTCTAAAGGTTTATATTCTAGTTAAAATATACACTATTAAGGCTTTATATAAAATAGTGATAACATAGGAATAAAAATGCTGAAAGAATTTAAAAATCAAAGAAATAAAAAATAACTTAAGAAGCCCTCACAAAAATGACTTGTGTAAAACTTTTGGATAAAAAAGTAGCATTGAAACAAATAGAACTCTAAATTAGGTTTTAAAAACTGTAAAGTTGATTCTGTAAATTAACACATTCCTGGCATTATTTAGCAGTTGAAAATATTGTTTTAAAATTTTAGTTTTGCTAAATTAAACTGAGAAATTTTAAATATATTATGAAATAATCATTTATGCATTCTAAGTATAAAGTATATAAATGCCTGGCTGTGTTCTAAACCCAACATAAATTTTTTCTCTTCAAAATCTTCTCAATCAAAAGGGGGAAGAGTGAAGTCACACAAAATAAGTGTCAGTGGTTGAGAGTTTCCAAACAGAGTCAAGGGGTTATCCTGGAGGTTATTCTTATGTATTATATAGATATCACCTTTTTAGTTAAGTTGTAATGGAGAGGCTGGAGGGAACTGCCTGAAAATGTGGAGCTGTGTTCCCGTAGCCATGCTTCTTGAAGATGGTTGTATAATGATAAAGCTTTCACAATGTGACTGCGTGATTGTGAAAACCTTGTGTCTGATGCTCCTTTTATCTACCTTATCAACAGATGAGTAAAACATATGGAATAAAGATGAATAATAGTTAAACATATTTACTTGATATAGTTAATAATGTTAAAATAAATTTAGAGTGAAATGCTCGTGATCGGTGAGGGGGAGGGGTGGGGGTATGGTATATATGAATTTTTTTTTGTTTTCTTTTTATTTCTTATTCTGAATAGATGCAAATATTCTAATAAATGATCATGATGATGAATATGCAACTATGTGATGATATTGTGAATTACTGATTATATATGTAGAACAGAATGATCAAAAATTATGAATGTTATTGTAGGGTGCTGAAAATAGATGGTAATTAATATTTTAAAATTTCAACTTATGTGTGAGACTAAAGCAAAAAATGTTGATTTGGTACAAAATTTATATTTTGGCTAGTGCATCTCCTAATATAACTTATATAGACAGTTGGTTGAACAACATAAGTACATGGAACCTTGGGTAGGAAATGAGATTTTGTTGGTTTGTCCAGAGTGATGCCCCGATAAATTCCAGAGTGATTTGAACAGTAAATCAAAAAGTATTTGCAAAGTCCCCTTCAGGGAATGGTGAGAACGGGGGAAAACTCAACTTCCCCAAGTTGAATTCTTGATATTCTCAGAAGCAATGTGGACAATCAAAGCTATAGGCTGAGCCCCCAGGCTTGGGGTTTGTTCATATGAAACTTAACCCCACAAAGGATAGGTCAGGCCTACTTAAAATTAGGGCTAAGAGTCACCCCCAAGAGAACCTCTTTTGTTGCTCAGATGTGGCCTCTCTCTCCAGCCAACACAACAAGCAAACTCACCACCCTCCCCCTGTCTACATAGGATGTGATTCCCAGGGGTGTGGACCTTCCTGGCAACATAGGACAAAAATGCTAGAATGAGCTGAGACTCAGCATCAAGGGATTGAGAAAAACCCTGGAGTGAGCTGAGACCTAGCATCAAGGAATTGAGAAAACCTTCTTGACCAAAAGGGGGAAGAGGGAAATGAGACAAAGTGTCAATGGCTGAGAGATTCCAAACAGAGTCAAGAGGTTATCCTGGAGGTTATTCTTATGCATTAAGTAGATATCACCTTGTTATCCAAGATGTAATGGAGAGGCTGGAGGGAACTGCCTGAAGATGTAGAGCTGTGTTCCAGTAGCCATGTTTCTTGAAGATGATTGTATAATGATATAGTTTTCACAATGTGACTATGTGATTGTGAAAAGCTTGTGCCTGATGCTCCTTTTATCTACCTTGTCAACAGACGAATAGAACATATGGAATAAAAATAAATAACGGGGAAAAAAATACAAATGTTTGCGTTTGGTGTTTTTTTTTTGGTATTTAAAAATATGAGTAAAAATTTCTTCTCTTCCTCCATTATTTTATAAATCTCTGGCTTTTCTTCCCTTAATAAATACTATTTTTAAAAAGTATACAGGATGGGCAATGGTGGCTCAGTGGCCGAGTTCTCACCTGCCATGCAGGAGACCTGGGTTCATTTCCCCAGTGTCTGCTCATGTAAACAACTACAACAAAAAAAGTATACAGGTTCAAAAGCTTTATAACTGAATTATAAAATTTGTTTCTAATTATATGCTGCTTAAATAAATAAAAATTATAGGTAAACTAAATGCAAAAGGTGATAGAAAGTTGCAAGAAATAAATTTTATTTAGTATAGTCATTTTTAGTTATAAGCTCAGAACGATTGCAAAAAGTTATTTAAAAAAACAAGCTTATGAAAATGAATTCTGTCTGTCATAAAATAATTGTAGAGTTATAAAGAAGTTTATAAAAATAAGTTCTGTCTGTCAAAGAATAATTGTAAAGAGTTATAAAGAAAAAGTTAATGAAAATGAATTCTATCACAGAATAATTGAAAGAGTTACAAAGAGGGAATTTATAAAAGTGAATTCTGTCTTATGCTTAGTATTAACCAAAATTTAATAGGTCCGTTTAGCATAGATTTCAAAAAAAAAAGGAAAAATTTTGTGTTAAGATAACTGTACTCACAAAACTGAAGTTGTTTTCTCTGTGTTCTATTAACTTGAATTGTTTGTATGCACTTAATACAAAATGTTTTGAAAAACAATTTTTTAATCATCCAAATATTGTGTCTAAAATACTTTACACCAGAATAATATCCTTATTAATGTTTATGCTGGCATTACATTACAAATCTCATCACTGTTAGGAAAAAACTGCTACAAATAAATTGTTCTTTCTCCTTATATAAATAATGTGCCAAGATACTTAAATAATTTAACCTATTGTATAAGACGTATTTGAGACATATTTCAAGGCTTAAAATTTTTTTCTATTTTATTACGAATTAAATTTAAATAAATAAAATATTCATATATTTGAACATTGTATAAATTCCTAAAAATTTGACAGTATTCTCACTATCAATGTTCTATCCTAATACTAATGTATATAAGGTTAAGTAATGACATAATGTTATTAATTATGGTTTTAATTATTTTAATAAGGCTACAGATCATAAAAAAACAGCCAAGTTGTCCATTGCACTGCTTTGCTCTAATACTTCTCTAAAATCTATGAGCTCAACTTAAAAAAAAAAGTTAAACAAATACATATATACATTGCATTTTATCTGTTAAATAACATAACTCTAGTAAATGTGTAAAAATATAATAGAAAAAAGCTCTGCTATGATTTTTAATATACAACAACTGTCTAATGTTTTTAGCTCTAAAATAACTTCATTTAAAAGAACTTATAAAAATGAAAGCTCAGGGCAGGCCAAAGTAGCTCAGTGGCAGGGTTCTTGCCTGCCATGCCGGAGACCCAAGTTCAATTCCTGGTGCCTGCCCATGCAAAAAATAAATAAAAATAAAGCTTAAATTGTAAGCATTAACTATTATCATTAAATTCTGAGGTTCTTTACTCTTTGTATAACTCAGTAATCCCCTAAAACTTTAATGGTCTTTGTAGCTTCTAAAACTCAAATTTATTTCTCCAGCTCTGAAAGCTAGCATGGGTCCACATAGCAATTATTAAATAACTAAAAAATCAAACTGCAATTAAAAATGTGGTGAAACTGATATAGTTGAAACCAAGATAAATCAATATACAAGATATAAAATAATATTTTCTGTATTTTAAAGCTTTAACTTTTGTGTGAGATAAGAAAAATGTTTATTTTGTCCAAAATTTGCACTATCTAATTTAATCTGTCTAGTAAATTAAACAACCTAATTTGACTTTATTTCATATAAAACCTGAATAAGGAACAAAATCTTACTGTTTCCTACAAATTAATGTATTATATTTTATGTTTCAGAGTGTTTGGGGTAAAAAATGAAAAATGTGTCTGCAAAGTCCCTTCAGGGACTGGGAAAAATAAAATTAATAGAAATTCCCCAAGTAGCCAAGGCCTCGATTTTAAGGCTTGCCCTTATAAAACCTATTTCTATAATAGTAAACTAAAGCTACTTAAAATTAGTGCCTAAGAGCCATCTCCAGAAGATCTCTGCTGTTGCTCAAATGTTGCCTCTCTCTTATCCAAGCTCTGAGCTTCCCCCCAATGTGGAACATAATTTCCAGGAATATAAACCTGGCACTGGCAGCATGAAATATAGCTGACCTTGGCATCACAGAAGAACATAGCTGGCCCTAGCACAGGGAGATACAAACTCCAAACATGAGTCTGGCCCTGACATGGATTAGCTAACCAAAAGTGGGAAAAATAAAGTTTCAATGACTATGAAATTTTAAATCAAGTTGAGAGGTTATTCTCAGGTTACTCTTATGCAAACTTGAGTCAGATATTGCAAACTGCCACAACATGGCAAACCCCAACCAACAATGTTCCTAAAAGCCCTAAAAAAGATCTAATGCTCTATAAAATTTTATTTATTAAGTTTGTTTTTCAGAAGCTTAAAATCTCCAAATTTTTCCAATGCCAAAGAAACTCTGAAACATGAAGATGATAAACTCTCCAAAAATAACAACTGATTTCATCAATTCATCCCTTTGCCCCTTAAATCTTAACTCACTCCTCTTTAATTATCCTCCTATTAATTTTCCCTCCAAACCCTGCCTCTTAAAATGTCTATCTATAGACATTAGAACAATAGACCTGTGTCTATTGTTCACAGGTCAACAGCAGCCATGACCAGTGAGCAAAATTCCAAAAACACACTCCTGCTACAACAGAAATTTAAAACCTGTTCCTGTCATAGCAAAAAACAGCTTTATCAATTTTGTTGGTTTGTCTAGAGTGATGCCCCAATAAATCCCAGAGTGATTTGAACAGTGAATAAAAAACTATTTGCAAAGTCCCCTTTGGGGAATGGGGAGAAAGGGGGAAAATTCAACTTCCCCAAGTTGAATTCTTGATATTCTCATGAGCAGTGTGGATAATCAAAGTTATAGGCTGAGCCCCCAGTCTTGGGGTTTGTTCATATGAAACTTAACCCCACAAAGGATAGGTCAGGCCTACTTAAAATTAGGCCTAAGAGTCACCACCCAAGAGAACCTCTTTTGTTGCTCAGATGTGGCCTCTCTCTCTCAACCAACATGGCAAGCAAACTCACTGCTTTCCTCCTGTCTATGTGGGACATGACTCCCAGGGGTGTGGACCTTCCTGGCAATGTGGGACAGAAATCCTAGAATGAGCTAAGACTCAGCATCAAGGGATTGAGAAAACCTTCTCAACCAAAAGGGGGAAGAATGAAATGAGACAAAATAAAGTGTCAATGGCTGAGAGATTCTGAACAGAGTCGAGAGGTTACCCTGGAGGTTATTCTTACATATTAAATAGATATCACCTTGTTAGTTAAGGCATATTGGAGAGGCTGGAGGGAACTGCCTGAAAATGTAGAGCTGTGTTCCAGTAGCCATGTTTCTTGAAGATGATTGTATAATGATATAGCTTTCACAGTGTGACTGTGTGATTGTGAAAAGCTTGTGCCTGATGCTCCTTTTATCTATCTTGTCAACAGATGAGTAGAACATATGGAATAAAAATAAATAATAGGGGGAACAAATGTTAAAATTAAATTTAGTTTGAAATGCTAGTGATCAATGAAAGGGAGGGGTAAGGGGTATGATATATATGAATTTTTTTCTGTTTTCTTTTATTTCTTTTTCTGAATAGATGCAAATGTTCCAAGAAATGATCATGATGATGAATATGCAACTATGTGATGATATTGTGAATTACTGATTATATATGTAGAATGGAATGATCAAAAGTTAAGAATGTTTTCGTTTGGTGTTTTTTGGTATTTAAAAATAAATAAATAAAAAAAAAAGGTCTATCAGCCCATTCCAACCAAAGATGCCTAGAAGCCCAATTAATACTGCCCTGGCTCAACTTGAAGCAATTTCCTTCCCCAACTTCACCCAGACACAGAAGGAAATAGACAAAAAGAGAACATAACATCCCTGCTCCCTCTAAAAGTTTCTTTGAGATGAACTAAGGCATCCTTCCAAACCTAATCCCACCTCTGGACAATTTTATTAAAATAAAAAGGCAGAAACATCAGGTCTCAGAAAATAAAACTTGGCATACAAAATGAATTCTGTGGCATGGCGCCCCTTCAGTTTCTCTCCCTCAGAAGCTTCTCTGACAGGACCTGATGTGCAGCAAGATAGATAGCATGAACATGCCAATACCCCACCCGCCCAAAACCAGGCCAGATAACCATGAGCATGAAGTCATAATCTGCATCAGCCTGATATCTCCTGGTGATGCCTGCAGCCACACATCACCCCCATTCCTCTTGGAGTGTTTTTTCCTTTAAAACCACAAGCTGTCAGAAAGGGAACTGGAGCCAGTTTTCTTTTCCTTTTGCTAGTAGGTATTGCTAGCTCCCACTTGCCTGCTCTCCCTTTGCTCTCAATCTGTTTCTCTCTCTCTCAATAAACTATTAAGCTTTAACTCACTATCTCATGTGGAATCCTTTAACAACTCCTTGCCTAACATATGTCCAAAAAATCTCAAGCAGATGAAGGAAAATACAGAGAAAGAACTAAAGGATATTAGGAAAAGAATGAGCAAGATGAGAATCTTAGTAAAGAGACAGAAATGAACAGAACTTCTAGAGTTGAAAATGACAGTAACTGAAATGAGTACTTCCCAGGAGAGTTTCAAGAGCAGAATGGAGCTGGCAGAAGACAGAGCCAAGAAACTTGAAGATAGGACATTTGAAAGAGTCAGGCTGAGGCACAGAAAGGAAGAAGAATTATGAAAAGTAAAAATAGCCTAAGACATCTCTGGGAAAACCAGGATCAAACATACTAATATACGCATTATGAAAGTCCCAGAAGGAGAAGAAAAAAATGGCAGAAGGAATATTCAAAGAAGCAATAATAGAGAACTTCCCTAACTTAGTGAAACACATGAATATGTACATCCAAGAAACTCAGAAAACACCAAACAGGATAAACATGAAGGAAAAATATATCCTGTAATATACTGAGCATACTATTGAAAGCAAATGACAAGGAGGAAATTCTAATCTTTGCAAGAGACAAGCAATGTGTTACATACAAGAGAGTCTCAATTAGATTGAGTGTTGATTTCTCATCAGAAACCACGGAGGCAAAAAAGCAGTGAGTAGAAATACTTAAAGTGCTGAAAGAAAAAGACTGACAACCAGGAATTTTATATCCAGCAAGACTTTCTTTCAAAAATGAGTAACAGATTAAGATATTTTCAGAAAAACAGAAGCTGAGGGAATTCATCACCACTGGACCTACGCTATATGCAATGCTAACAGGAGTCTTCAGACTGAAAGGAAAGAATGTACAGTGCTTCAAAGTGGCATAAAGAAATACAAACCCATGGTAAAGGTAACCATTTTGTTAATTATAAATGCTAATATTATTCAAGTGTATTGTTTGATATGTAACTCCACTTCCTACTTCCCACACATACTAAAATGTAAATGCACAAAACATAATGATAAATTTATGGTTTTGAACATACAATGTACAAAGATATAAGTGGTGTCAAACACAAAGAAGAGGTGGGAGGACAGAGGTATATAGAAAAATTATATGTACATGCCATTGAAGTTAAGTTTGTATCAAAGTAAATATGATTTTTATATATTTAGGATGTTAAACTTTAACCCCAAGGTAACAACAAGGAAAATAGAGGTAAAAACCAGATGGAAAAGAGAAGGCATCAAATCTAGTACAATGCAAAAAATCAAACAAATATAAAATTATGTATTAACAGAAGAACTGAGGGACAAAAAAAGGTATGAGACCATAAAAAGCCTAACTAGAAAAGTGGCAGAAGAAAGCCCTGCATTATCAGTTGTGACTTTAAATGTAAATGGACTAAATTCCTAGTCAAAAGGTAAAGATTGGCAGAATGGACAAAAAAAGCAATATACAACTATATACTGTCTGCAAGAGACAGCACACCTTATATTAAAAGATACAAGACTGTTGAAAGAGAAAGGATGGTAAATATATACTATGCAAGTAACAGCAACAGAAAAAAGGCTGGCAGGTGCACAGCTGGTTCAGAGGTAGAATGCTTGCCTTCCACGTGGGAGACCCGGGTTTGATTCCTGGACCGTGCACCTAAAAAAACAAAAGAGAGAGAGAGAACTGGTATAGTTATACTAATATCAGATAAAAGAGACTTAAAGTAAAAAACAGTTACAAGGGAAAAAGGCAGACATTATATAATGATAAAGAGGAAAATTCAAAAGGAAGATGTAACAACTATAAATACATATGCACCTAACAGCAGAGCCCTAATATATATGAAGAAAATACTGTCATATTTAAAGGGAGAAATCGATAGCTCTATATTAATAACAACATATTTTAATACACATCTTTCAATAATGGATAGAACAACTTTTTAGAAGATCACAAAGAAGTATAAGACTTGAATGATACTATAAACCAACTATTCATAACAGACATATATAGAACATTTCATTCAACAAAAACAAATTTCCCATTCTTCTTGAGTGCACATGGATCATTCACCAAGGTATACCATATGTTGGGTCATAAAACAAGTCTCAATAACCTCAAAAATATCGAAACCATGCAATACATGGTCTCTGACCACAATGGAATGAAGTTACAAACAAATAATGGAAGGAGAAATGGAAAATCCACAAACATGTGGGAATTAAACTACATACTCTTAAACAACCAATAGGTTTAAGAGGAAATCAGAATGGAAATTAGGAAATATCTTGGGGTGAGTGAAAATCAAAATACCACATACCAAAACTAATGTGATGCAGCAAAGGCATCACATTACGTGAGGAAAAATTATAGCTCTAAGTGCTAACTTTAAAATAGAAGAAAGACTTCAGATTAGGGACCTAACCTAAAACTAGAAGAACTAGAAAAAGAAGAGTATAGATAACCAAAAGTAAGCAGAAGGAACGATGTAACAAAATAAGAGTGCAAATAAGTGAAATTAAAAAAAATAATAACAGAGTAAACCAACAAAGCCAAAAGTTGGTTCTTTGAAAAGATCAATAAAATTGACAAATATTTTGCTAGACTTGATAAAGAAAAAAAGAGGATACAAACAATGAAAATTTTTTAAAAATTAAAAAAAAACACCTTAGCCATTACTTCTGACCTCACTGAAATAAAAAGGACTATACCAGGATTTTATGAACAATTATATACCAATAAATTAGATAAGTTAGATGAAAAGGACAAATTCTTGGAAAGACACAAACTACCTACATTCATTCAAGAAGAAATAGAAGATCTCAACAAATGAATTACCAGTAAAGAGATTGAATCAGTAAACAAAAATCTCCCAATAAAGAAAAGCCCAACCAAATGGCTTCACAGGGGAATTCTATGACACATTCTAAGATTTAACTCCAATACTGCTCAAACTTTTCCAAAAAAAATTGAAGAGGTGTGAAGAGCACCAGTTCCTTCTATAAGACTAATTTCACCCTCATACCAAGACAGATAAAGAAACCAAAAGAAAAGAAAAGTAGAGAACAATATCTCTTCAACAACAAAGTATTAGCAAATCCACAGCATATTAAAAAAAATTATACACTGTGATAAAGTGGGGTTTATTCCAGTTATGCAAGATTGGTTCAACATAAGGAAATCAATTAATAAAATACAACACAAATCAGCACAGTGAAAGGAAAACAAGCACATGATCATCTCAAATGGCATTTGACAAGATCAAACACTCCTCCTTGATAAAAACACTTAGAACACTAGAAACAGAAGGAAATTTTCCCAACATGATAAAGGTCATATATGAAAAGCCCACAGCTACTTTTTTTTAGGGTAAGTAGGTAAGAAATCTATTAAGTACATATGCAGAGAAAAGACGCACACCAGCACTCTTGCAAATAAAGAAAGATGGAGGGTGAGAGGCAAAAGGCAATGTGGGGCCATTTGCTTTTATGGATTAGCTTTACTTATTCCCCTTCCTTGTTTGGGGCTCTTTCTTCTACCTGCCCTCTCCACAGGGCAATATCTGGCGGTAGATAGTGCATTTGGGTGGGTCCATTGGCTTCACTCTTCTCTGTGTGGGGTCTTCTCTCAAGTGGGTGTCCTTTGTTTCCAGATGGGTCGGCTGTCATCAGGTAAATCCCATAAACGGGTACTTATGCCAGACATAGGGCCTGATGACTTTGGCTAACCATCTGTGCTCAAGGGTTCCTTTACAGTTTTCTCTCTCCACTTTCTCCCTGTTCTACCCTGCCTAAAAATTCCCCCTCAGAGAGTTCACTCCAGAAAAAGACATAAAAAGAAAAAAAAAGAAGTAATACATCCCATACTCCTTACCCCTCCCTCTCATTGACCCACAGTATTTCAATCTACTCAATTTTTACCCTTTATCTCCCTGATTATTTATTTATTTTTAATCTTTTTTTTTTCTTACTCTGTCCACACCTGGATAAAAGGCCATCAGACACAAGGTTTTCACAACCACGTGGTCACACTGTAAAAGCTATATAGTTACACAGTCTTCTTCAAGAATCAGGGCTACTGGAACACAGTTTGATAGTTTCAGATACTTTCCTCTAGCCAATTCAATATACCATAAACTAAAAAGGGATATCTATATAATGCATAAGAATAACATCCAGGATTACCTCCCAACTCTGTTTGAAATCTCTCAGCCACTGAGGCTTTATTTTGTCTCATTTCTCTCTTCCCCTTTTTCATAAAAAAATCTTCCTCATTCCCATGGTGCCAGATACTGGCTTATCCCAGAAGTGCTGTCTCATGTTGTCAGGGAAGTTTACATCCCCAGTGAGTTCACCTGCCAAGCTGGCTTAGAGACAGAGGACGCATCTGATCAACAACAGGGGCTCTCCAGGGGCATATGCCTAACTCCTAGGCATATTATCAGTAGGCTTAACTTCTCCTTTGCAGGAATAAGCTTCATAGGGGCAAGCCCTAAGGTTGAGGGGTCAGCCTATTGAGTTGGTTATCTCCACTGCTTGCAAGAATATCAGGAATTCCTCAGATGGGAAGTTTAATATTTCCTCCTTTCTCCCCAGCCCCTCAAAGGAACTTTCCAAATACTTTTCTATTCTCTGCCTAAATTACTCTGCAGCCACCTTTCTTGATAAAAATATTTAGAAATCTAGGAACAGAGGGAAACTTCCTTAACATGGAAAAGAGAATATATGAAATATACATTGCCAACAGTATACTCAATAAATAGTGAAAGACTGAAAACTTTCCTTTGAATTATCAAATTGAGCATTCTGAAAAAAACTCTTTCATCCTTTATTTTAATGATTGACAAATCTTCCTAAAGTTGTCTTCCTGCCTCAAGTTCTTCACATGGCACACCAGTACCAGACAGATCCCTCTAAAACTATAATCTTATCACAGAACTTCGTTTTCACAATCCTCTTATTCCTTTCTCACCTAGAGGATAAAAAAGGGTCTGAAGTTGAGTATTTGAGACCTTAGGAAATGTTCTTATTTTCCTTCTTGGAAACAGTATATACCATTTTAAAGAATTTTGCAGACCATTTTCCATAGACTAAATTTCAGTTTCTGTTGTAATTCTTTGAACATCTATACTTGGTTTGAAGGGTTTCCTTGTTTCCTGTCTACTTTGCTCTAAATGCTTTATTCAGTTTCTCCTTTCCTCCACATTTCAGGGGCTTAGGTTAGCCATGCCTCAGTCCCAGCTCAGTCCAGCCCAACACAGTCCAGCTGAGCCCAGTTAAAAATTTCAACCCTTGTCAGACTATCTGGCCAGCTGGGATGTTCAAATACTTACCACTGCCACAACTCAAGCATGAGTGTTCCTTCTCATCAAGCCTACAGCCCCTTTATGAGCCATAGATTACAGCCATACTAAATTTCAGAAGTTCCTTGGCCATGCCTTTCTCTTTCAACTGTTTACACTTTCATGACCCTGCTTCCTTCTTACTGAAATACCTTCAACACTTTCTCCGCTTCAGGAACACTTAAGACTAAGCTCAAATCTCACACATAGTCTGTGAAACTTTCTCAAACAGAATTAGGATCCTACTTCCTCATGCTCCCATGCTACTGTGAATCAGCGTGGATTATATGAAATTGTTCAGGATTGTCTGTCATCCTCAACCAGTAAACTATGCAGAATAAGATCGTATGTATTATTGTGTCCTCTTTATACTTAGTACCAATCTTGACAGTAAAAAGATTTTCCCTAAGTGATAATTGGCTGAACATAAACTTTGTCATAATCTAGAATAAGAAACTGTTATCAAAGAAGGAATGGAGAGTTATAATCATTTTATAACATCTACTCATTAGAAACAACAGTAGCATCACAATAAAGCTGCACTAGAGTCTATCATTTAATTCAACTACGGTTTATTGAGCACCAACGTAGAGCTAGAGCTGCAAAGTATATGGGAAGTACTTATGGATACTAATACTGGATAGTGAAGTCATCAAATCTGGAAGTTCTTCATGCAAGTTTTGTGAAATCTTAATATAAGTGTTAGGTTATTTATTCAGGAAAACAAATTGTGGCAGGCCATGGTGGATCAGCAGGCAGAGTTCTCGCCTGCCATGCCAGAGAGCTGGGTTCAATTCCCAGTGCTTGCCTATGCAAAAAAAAAAAAAAAAAAAAAAAATTGATGGTAACCATTTTTCCATAAAATTTCTGCCAGAGATAACAAAAACTATAAGACAAACAAGATTGTGAGAAATCCTTAAAACACTTGAATAACCAAAATCTAGCCCTTCTCAAGTATTCAGTAATTTGTATTATATAGAGAATTGATGCCATAATTATAAATCACACTTACTGCGCTATAAGAAAAGTTTCAAAGGCTTCTATTCAACAAGTTTATTAGTTAACTTGAGTAAAAATGCACCAAACCAACAGAACATCAGGAAGTTAGCTTAGAATGAGACCATCTGCAATTTGTAAAATTAAATTCTTAAAAAATAATAATAGATTAGGTTTTGATAATGTTCTAGATCATGAATATTTCTAAAGAAAAGGCCACAGGTCTCTTAGGTGAAGTTAACTATTATACTGAACTATAAATTCTAGTAACCACTACAGGCCTTCCAGGGATGACAACTATCTGCCACAGAATTGGATTTATTGTTAAACACTGTGTCCATTTAATTTCAATTCAGGCAGTCCAGTACGATGGGTCAGCCACTCATGTTCCACCTCTAAAAATAATAATAGATTAGGTATTGATAATGTTCAAGATCATGTGCATTTTCCAAAGGAAGGGCCATAGGTCTCATGTCAATTTACCTATTACATTGGACTATAAATTTCAATCACAACTACCGTCCTTGCAGGGATGACAACTGGAAGAGAAAAAAAAAAAAAAACTTGCTGCAGAAGTGCATTTAATTGAACACGGTTTCCATTAAATTTCAGTTCAGGCAGGTCACTATGATGTTTAAATTTTCCAGGAAGAATTCACTTCTTGGAAATAAGCAGCTAGCTCTCATTCAAAGTCCTACATAAGTTTCAACCATTTTCAGTTATTGCAGTCACTGGACGTGCTTTTCGACACAAGCAACAAAACTTTCCATTCCGCCTATTGTATGCGGTAGAAATTTATAAAGCGAATTCCTCTGTCTGACTGATCCATTTTTTCTTTTTTTTTGTACTCAGGAGGGATTAGCCCGATTTTAATTCTACTTTAAGAATTCAATCCTATGTGGTATTTCTACTTAGGAAGTTGCTGAATTGGGGAAATGAGTGAATTAGTGGCTATATATTACTACACGGTGAGAAAAACATGCAATTTAAAGCATGCTTTATTTCTGGTTTATCTTTACAGTGTCTTTCAGAGAGCTTCCAAAACAGGAATTTAAGGCCAGAAGAGAATAATAATAATAAATAAATAATTTGTACAAAATCACAAAGCAAGTTATTGGCAATCTCTTTTGTGGAGGAAATAGAAAAATAAATAAAGAGGAGAGAATCCAAGCAGCAGAGTTTGAAATCTCTGAGTCCTCTTATTTCAGGATACTTCTTATGCCCCCAAATGTATATTAGAAACCTAGCCTACAAATATATATTAACCATCTATTACTTATCTACCTCTGTGCTAGTCTTTATTTCCCAGAGAAGATGCAAATACAGGAGTAAAATAAGCCTTTCCGTTCTGTGTGATCACAGAGAAATAAATCATAAATGATAGGGAGGCTCAGAGATGGCTTTAGATAGGCTGTGATGTTTGAGTTGTATTTTAAAAGAAGGGAAGGATTTATAAATGGCAAGGAAGTAAGACATGCAATCTGGGCTGACTGAAAAGCATGAGCAAAGCAAAGTAACAAGTTGTGAAAGTGAAAAACGTACGCCCGCATTCCAAGCGCAGGTGTGGTGTGGGGGTCAGAAAGGAAAGTTCAGATCACGTCTGGGAAGAACCTTGAATGTTGTTCTAAGTGGGGTTTTAGTCTTGTGGAAATTAAGAGGCCCTTAACGATCATATTTGGAATTTAGAAAGATCCTTCTGGAATAGTGGTAAAGTGTGGTAAAGGAACTGGAATGAGGAAAATAAAAAACGAAGGCAAGAGGTCGCCCTCAACCTGCAGCCCCAGGCCTGGGACCGCGGGAGCAACCAGGCGCCCAGAGGCTATCCGGGCATGGCCAAGGCGCCCCCCCGCCCCCCACTTCACCCCACCCCATCGCACCCCAGAGTGTCGAAGCTGCTCATCCCTTCCGCCACCACCAAGTCGACCCCGCCCCACCCTGAGATCACCGTCACCCCACTCACCCACCCTCACCCACCCCCACCCCGCTCTTCCCGAAAGGCGTCTCCGAGGACGCCTTTGTACAAAATGTACAGAGAAGGCGAAGTCGCCGCCAGCGTGAGGAAGGAGAGCGTTTGCCAGGGGGCCCTGGAGGTCCTGGAGACGTCCAGCCGGGAGTCCTCGCTGGAGAGCTAGACTAAGGAGGATGACAACTACAAGTTCATCTGAGCCCGGGGGGTCGGGGGGGACGGGGGAGGGGCGCCCACCCTGCCTTGGCCCACAGCCACGTCCCTGCACCTCGGGGTCTCCGTCCCCCGCAGCCGCCCCCTTCCGCGGCATCCTCCTGCCAGTCTGGGTCAGGGTGGGCATCCTGGATGTGCGGCCGGAACAGGGACTATGCCAGCCCACCTCGGGGGGGGAGCAGATTCCAGGCATGTGACAGTGGGTTGGTGGTGACAGCAAAGCTGTCCTTTCTATGAAATAACTTTGTAACCTGCCTGTATTCAACCCTGGGGCAGTGGTTCCCACATCTTGATTTGTGGTTTCTTTTCTAATAAAAATGGAACAATAAATAATTGGTGCCCCACATATAAACAATGTAAGTTTTTGACTAGGGAAAAAGGAAAAAAAATGAAGGCAAGAGAAAAGAGTTAAGGGGTTGTTCTAGTCCAGGCAAAGGTGTTATAAGAGCACTTGAACCAAAGTGATGATCAGGAAGAGGAAATGGATGTGAAAAATTTTCAGAAATAAAACTCAAAGTTCTCAGAAAACATGGCTTAATGAGTTCAAGTAGAGTCTAGATTATGTAGGTTATAATCCCAATTCTGCCATTTACTAGCTGCATCATCTTAGTGAATTCTCATGTCTTAGAAGCATAGCTCCAAAATTTTGTGAAATTTGGTGTTAGGACACACTCCATGTGAGGATATTAATTCCATATACATGTGTGCTGTAAAGATGGAGGCAGCTTTTTTGAATACAAAAACAAAAAAAAGAGGATTGTAATTAAGTCAAATGATTTTAAAGTGGGTATGCTGACAAGGACTCTGACAAGGCAAATAACCAGTGGGTCTTTATAACATAAAGCATCAATTATAGTACAAGACTAAACTAGCATAGAAAATCAATTAATTTTATTAATATATTTGCATATTTGTTCACACAGGATAATTTCTCAATTTAAATGTAATAGTATATAACAAATTTAATAACTGAATAATAAATATTGCCAATCTGAATGGTAATTATGACATATGAAATCAGTAAGATGGAAAATTATATAACTGATTCATAGTTATAATGATAATTCTTGTCCCCTTGTAACATTTGAATGATTATTTTCAGCAAGACTTTAGAGTGTTGGGGAAAATACAGCTTTTTTTCTTCAAAAAAAATCTCAACAGCTCTTACCAAATATTTTATCTTAGCTGTTTTAAATGTCATCCGTATTACAAAGGAAATTATTTTATGTCTGAGTATGAATAACCTTGGGTTTTAAATGAGACTGAGGAAAGGCTAGGTAATGATTTTGGATAAACATATCTTTGGTTTGCCTCAAATGGGTAATTTAACCCAGTGTGATTTGTGCCCGGCAATTCAAAAAATTTCCATCAATAGGCACATTAGTCTTAAAACTTGCAGATTTGTCCAGACATGAGGTATCTGTTAGGCTTGATGTGTGCAAATCTTTGGTTACAAACAAGGATTATCTAATTTAGAGATTATCATAATTTTAAGGTCATATTAAGCTTACTATAGCAGTATTTTATCAGCAGCTAAAGCAGGACAATATGAAAAAAGAAGAGAAATACTCAAACCTGTTGTTTTTTTAACCCTACAAAATGTCATTATAAGAAGAACCTAAATATTTAATTATTAATATATTGTTTATGTTTGTTTCTTATAAGAACCTGAAAAAAAGACTTCACACCAAATGGTGTTTTTAAAATCCTTTTCTAAAAAAAATAATGTGTTTAACTCTTGATTTCTTTTAGGCTCCGCTCATTTCCTACTGAATCTGTAGCTTTTCATAAGAAAGACTGAAAAAGTTAGAAATTAGGATTTCAAATTTCCCTCAAATAGAAAACAGAAAAGCACAAATCAGAAAGAAAGGAAGGAAGAGAGAGAGAGAGAGAAGGAAGGAAAAAGAAGAATGGAGTTGGAGGACTCGCACTTACCAAACCTAAAACTTATTACAGAGCCACAGTAAACAAAACAGTCTGGTACTGGCACAAGACAGACACATAGACCAGTGGAGTGAAATGGAAAGCTCAGAAGCAACTCTCACATTTATGGCCAAATGATTTTTGACAAGCTGGCAAAGACCACTCAATTGAGAAAGAATAGTCTCTATAACAAATTGTGTGGGAAAACTGAATAATGATTTGCATAAAAAAGGAGGATCCCTACCACAGCATTATACAAAAATCAATTCAAAAATGTCCACTTAGGGTCCACTAGGACCCTAAGACCTAGAACAACCAAACACCTAAAAGAAAACTTAGGGACACCTCTTCAGGACCTTGTGTTAGGCAATGGTTTCTTAGATTTTACCCCATAGTATAAGCAACAGAAGAAAAAAAATAGATAAATCAAGCTACATCAAAATGAAATACTTTTGTTTCTCAAAATATTATTATGAATGTAGAGTTACAACCTACACAGTGGGAAAACATATTTGGAAACCACATATCTGATAAAAGATTAGTATCCAGGATATACAAAGAAACCATTCAACTGAGCAACAGAAAAGACAAACAATCCAATGAAAAAAAATGGGGAAAGTCTTGAACAAATATCTCTTCACAGAAGATATACAAATGGCCAGAAAACACATGAAAATATGCTCAATATCATCAGCCATCAGAGAAATGAAATCCCAACCACAATGAGATACCATTTCAAATCCATTAGAATGACCGCTGTTAAAAATAAAATGGAAAATACAAGGGTTAGAGAGGATGTGGAAAAATAGGAGCATTTGTTCATTCCTGGTGGCAATGTAAAATGGTGCAGCCACTGTGGAAAACAGTTTAGTGGTTCCTCAGAATTACCATACACCCAGCAATCCCTCTACTTAGTATATACCCCAAAGAATTGAAAGCAGGGACATGAGCAGGTATGTTCATAGCAGCATTGTTCATAGCAGCATTATTCAAATTGCCAAAGAAAGGAAGCAACCAGTATATCTATCAACCAATAAATGGATAAATAAAGTGCGGTATATACATAAAATGGATTATTATTCAGCCATAAAAAGGAATGATGTCCTGATACATGTGACATCATGGCTGAACCTTGAAGACATCAACTAGAGTGAAATAACCCAGACACAGAAGGAGACATATTTTATGGTCTCACTGTTTTGAAACAATTAGAAAAAGCAAACACATAGAGTCAGAATCTAGAATATAGGTTACCAGAGGACAGCTGGGAGATAGAAAATGGAAAATTAAGGCTGAAAATGTACTGGGTTCATATTTGGAATGATGGTAGTTTTTGGTAATGGATGGTGGTGATAGTAGCACAACATTGTGAATGCAATTAACATAATTGAAATAAAATATCTGAATATGATGAAAAAGGGAAATGTTAGGTTGTATATACGGTTACAGAATAAATTTTTTTTTTTAATCATGGAACTGCATTACACAGTAGACCCTAAGTTAAGGCATGTAGACATTTTAATTATCTCTGACATGGTGTAATAATGGCATGAGAAAGAGAGGCTAGATTCCTGGGATAAGAGTGTATAAGAGTAATACTAACACAAAAGAATTCTAAAAGTAACTTCTTACTATATTATAGATGAGGTACTTTTAGTTGCTTTTATTAAGATAAGTACAATAATGTCCCCCTAAAATGAAAAATTTTAGAATAAACAATGTAGATTTCTTAAAGAATTATTTTGAACACATTCTGTGAACCAGACTCTTTGTTGGGCACTCTGGATATTTTAAGCAGAATTCTTTAAGGTGTGCAGAAACCTACAGATTTTCCTAAGAAAAATAGATTTTATGAGCTCACATGAAAAGAAAAGGACCTCAGAAAGAATCAGCAGAAAGGACAGCAGTGAGAATAGTTGAGTCTCTGGGACATCAAAATTCAGTGTATTAACCCCTTTTCCTATCTTATGCTCTGTTTATCCATATCTGTTGGCTTTATTATTTAATGGCAGAAATTCCACAAGTCTGGATACATAGCTTGAAGTTGTCCAAGGTTTTCAGTCTCCAAAATTCCATAAGCAAAGTGGATAGAATTCTTTCTTCTTGGCATCTCTTCTAAAATCAAGAAAGGACTCTTATTTTCCCAGTAGGGGTCATGTGTCATCCCTGGACCAATGACTGTGGTCCTGGCATCAGGATATGATCATTGGTCCACCTGATTTGTCATTATGGAGTAATGGACCGCGAGTTCAGGAATGTTAGCAGCCATGAGAAGCTGGAAGAGACAAAGAACGTATTCTCCCTGAAGCTTCTGGAGGGGACATAACTCTGTTCATACCTTGATTTTAGCTCAGTGAAACTGATTTAACACTTACAGCTTCCAGAACTACTAGAAAATAAATTTTTGTTATAAGCCTCCAAGTTGTGACAATTTATTATAGCAACCTTAGGAAATGAATATATGTGCCAGTTTGGATATATGTACCCCAGAAAAGTCATGTTCTTTAATCCTCATTCAATATTGCTGGGTGGAACCTTTTTGTGGGTTTCCATGGAGATGTGATCCGCCCAGTTGTGGATGGTAATTTTGATTGGATGGTTTCCATGGAGATGTGTCTCCACCCATTCAAGGTGGGGTTTCTTAGTGGAGTCTTTTAAAGGAAACTATTTTGGAAAAAGCTTTAGAGCCACCAGAAGCAATGAAGCCAACAAAATGAACAGAGCCCCAGGGAAGCCACTGAAGAAGCTTGGAGAGCAATCTAGCAGATGTTGCCATGTACCTTTCCAGTTGAGAGAAAAACCCTGAATATCACTGGCTTTCTTGAACCAAGCTATCATTCCCTGGATGCCTCAATTTGGACATTTTTATAGCCTTGTTTTAATTTGGACATTTTCACAGGCTGAGAACTGTAAACTTGCAACTTAATAAATTCTCCCATTTAAAAGCCATTCCATTTCTAGTATATCACATTCTCACAGCTTTTGCAAGCTAAAGCAATACAGAAACCATGGGTTGAAGATGAAACTAATAATGTAAAAACAGATGAATTCCATGGAGAGCTATCACTTTAATACTACTATCAGCTTTACATCAGCAACTTTACAAATAAAAATGAAGATGAATTAATATAATTAAGGTATCAATTCTACCCAAATTGAGTTATGCATTCAATGCAATCCCAATCCAAATTCCAACAGCTTACTTTGCAGAAATGGAAAAACCAATTATCAAATTGATTTGGAAGAGTAAAGTTCCTCAAACAAACAAAAATATCGTGAAAAGAAAGAACAAAGTTGGAGAACTCACATTTCTTTACTCTAAAATATGTTACAAAGCTACAGTGAACCAAACAGCATGGTACTGGCATAAAGATAGATGGAACAATGGAATCAAATTGAGAATTCAAAAATAGACCCTCACATCTATGGTCAATTGACGTTTGACAAGGCCGTCAAATCCACTCAACTGGGAAATAATAGTATTTTTAACAAATGGTGCTGGGAAAACTCGATATATATATCAAAAAAAATTGAAGGAGTATCCTTATCTCACACCACATATAAAAATTAACCCAAAATAAATCAGAGACCTAGCTATAAGATCCAGGATTATAAAACTCCTGGAAGAAAATGTAGGGATACATCTTCAAGAGCTTGTGGTAGGCAATGGTTCTTAGACTTTATACACAAAGCTCAAACAATGAAAGAAAAAATAGATAAATGGGACCTCCTCAAATGAACAATTTTGTGAAAATATCTGGAAACCACATATCTGATAATAGTAGCACATTATTTGAGTGTAATTAACAACACTGGATTATGTGTTGATTGTGGTTGAAAGGGGAAGTTTAGGGTTGAGTATGTGCTAGAAGGAAAGCTAGAGGATAAAACAAGCCATGTGATCCAGCAGTCTTGCTACTAGGGATATACCCAGAAGAATGGAGACCAGGGATGTGAACAGACATTTGCATACCCATGTTCGTCACAACATTATTCACAATTATTAACAGATGGAAGTAACCCAAGTGTCCATCACCTGATGAATGGATAAACAAAATATGGCATACACATAACATGGAATACTATTCTGCTGTAAGAAGGAATGAAATTCTGATGCAGGAGACAACAAGGATGAACTGTGAGAACATTCTGTTAAGTGAAGTAAATTCCTATTTCTCCACATCTTCTCCAACAATTGTAGTTTTCTGTTTTTTAATAGTGGCCATTTTAGTGGGTATGAAATGACACCTCATTGTGGTTTTGATTTACATTTCCCTTACAGCTAGTGATACTGAGCATCTTTTCATGTGCTTTTTAGCTATTTGTGTTTCCCACTTTGGAGAAATATCTATTTAAGTCCTTGCCAAATTTTTAATTGTTGAGTTGTGGGTTTTTTAATATATGTATGCTGAATAGTAAACCCTTATTGGATATATGCCTTCCAAATATTTTCTCCTATTGAGTAGGTTGTCTTTTCACTTTCTTGACAAAGTTCTTTGAAGCACAAAAGTATTCAACTTTGAGAAGGTCCCATTTATCTATTTTTTCTTTCATTGTTTGTGCTTTAGTGTGAAGTCCAAGAAGCCATTGCTTACCACAAGATCTTGAAGATACTTCCCTGTATTTTTTCTAGGAGCTTTATGGTCCTGGATCTTATATTTAAGTCTTTGATCTATTTGGGGTTAATTTTTACACATGGTGCAAAATAGGGATCCTCTTTCATTCTTTCTGGTATGTATATCCAGTCCTCCCAGCATCATTTGTTAAAGAGATTATTATTTTCCAGTTAAGTGGACTTGGCAGTCTTGTCAAAAATCAGTTGGCCATAAACAACCCCAGTGAGAGGTATGGAAAGATCAAAGGTAATGGTGGAATTAAACATAGAAGATAGGGCTTAACAAATGAATATGGAAGCTGAATCATTAAATTGACATCTCTTTTAGTCTCCAGTATTATAGAGCAGCTAGAAGTGAAAACCTAAAATTTTGAAATTGTAACCCATGTCAAAGTCTGAAATATGTTCTACAACTAATTGTGGTGTTGTGCCTAGAAATTTACAGCTTTTATGTATATATTTTATTTTTTCACAAGAAAAGAAAGAAAAAAGTCAATTGTGATATTAAAGAAGCATTTAAGCCCTCTAGCCTCCTATATTCCAGAGCAACTAGAAGGAAAAACATGAGAGGATCGTATGGTAGCCCATGACAAACTTTGGGATCTGTCCTGTAACCCAAACTTGTTGAACAGTGCTTTGAAAACTATTGCTTTTTTATTTCTTTGCTTTATATATATGTTATACTCCATAATAAAATAAGTTTAAAAAAAATCAATTGGCCATAGATATGAGGGGTTCTTTTCTGAACTCTTAGTTCAATGCCATTGTTCAATGTGTCTATCTTTATGCCAGTACCATGCTATTTTGACCACTATAGCTTTGTAACATGTTTTAGAATCAGGAATTGTAATTCCTCCAACTTTGTTCTTCTTTTTTCAAGATGTTTTCGGCTGTTATGGGCCCCTCACTCTTCCAGATAAAATTGACAATTGGCTTTTCCATTTCTGCAAAGTAGGCCATTGTAACTTTGATTGGGATTGTGTTGAATCAGTGGTTGTCTATGTCCACCCCTGTTATTGGGGAAGAGGAATTTTATGTCCTTTTCTATCTCCATCAAGCCAGCCAGGGACTGAACCCTGAAGTGGCCTGCCACAAGAGTGAGAGATTGGGGAGAGAGCAACTCATTGTTCTCCATCATAGTTTATCAGCCTCTTTCTCCCTTGTTCCTTGGATGCTGGAAAGAGTTCTTCTGGCTTCTGGAACTTCAGAACAGTGGTCTCAGATAGATCCTGCCTATTCAAAAGCTGCTTTGGTGGAAGAGCTATGTCACAGAGTTTTCTACTCCACCGTCTTCCCCAGAAGTCTCTCTGAAGACATTCAATAAAAGTTTTAATAACAGTGTTAATTTCATCTCGATCACAACATTTATTAAGGTTGAGTTTTAGATATTGGTAACAAAGGTAACATAATAATTCAGCAGTCTATCAATTAATTAATAAATAGTTAAATATACATAGTTTGGGGTACATGCTTTACTTCAGCATTGCTTGGAGTAAGTGAACAAAAAAAAGTCTGAAGTTTTCTAATGCAATTAAATACAACAAATAGTGAGAATTTATGTCCAGAAATGATGTCTAGGAAGAGAGAAACTACATTCCTTTGCTAATCCTTCTTTTTTCTTTAAAATTTTTAATGGTGCTTGAAGTTAGAAACAATCCTAAACTCCACTCTTATTTTATTGCCCTAAGTTTTTTTTCTTTTTTAACAAACTCACCCCTTCAGTTGGCATCTTGCCTCAGTTTCATAAAAATAATACTGAGAAAGGGATGATCCTAAAATTAAAATTATTATCAAATTAAGACCACTAATTTCATGTTTTGAACCTAATCAAAGCATACAATATATGCAATTACTGTAGTAATTCCAGCCAGGAAAAACATTTTGCTGTTCATGCTAGCTCTCCCTGACAGTTTTATTGTTTTGTCTTGTTTTTTGGTTCTTTTTATTTTTCTCCTTGACATTTAGATTCATATTTTGGAAAACATGGTCCAAGTTAACTTGAATGCTCTTGAATTTTTCCACATTCAAAAACTAACTTAATATGACTGAATATTGTGCTACTATGAAAAAGAACAAAGCTGTGATGCATGCAACATTGTGTATGAACCTGTGGGACATTTGGTGAGGCAAAGTAAGCCAAAAACAAAAGAGCAATTATTGAATGGTCTCATTTAGAAAATACTTATAAGAAAACAGGAACCTAGGTTGTAAGCTCTAATAGAAGTCACGTTTAGTCTGAAGTGGTAATTATTATTTCTGGATTTTGAGAAGCTATTTTATACAGGCATAACCTGTATTCAGAGATAAGAACGAAGCCAATCAGGTTGGAATTAAGCTAATTCAGAATATGGGGTAAGGAAGACAATGCCTGTATTTTAGAACTTCACCTACTCTTTGAGACCAAAGGAAGAAAGTTTTATTATGTTCAGAACATAACAAGTTTTCTGTAGCACATAATCTAACTCAACCTTTCTGGATAGATCATTTAAACAGCACAAACACAGGGAGCCCAGAATAAGAATGAAGGCCTTCAATCCTGTATAGTTTAATGCCTGGATACATCCCAGAGTATATTAAGCAGATAATCAAAAAAGTATTGGCAAAGTCCCTTGAGGGATGGGAGGAAAATTATGGAGCTATTAAACTTTATCATCAGGAAATCCCCTGATAGTGTGTTAAATAAGAGGGGCACCTAAATCCATATGCCAAGTCCTTGATCTTGAGGCTTGCTTTCTGAAGCTTATGGATATAGCAGAAAACCTCAGCCTAACTGTAGGTATGCCTAAGAGCCACCTCTGGAGGACCTCTTTTGTTGCTCAGATGTGGCCTCTCTCTAAGCCCAAGTCTGCAAGTGAAACCATTGCCCTCCCCCTACATGGGACATGATATCCAAGGATGAAAATCTCCCTTGAGGGATGGCTTGGGAGCTGACTCCCAGGGATGAGCCTGGCCTTGGCACTCTGGGATCAATAATGCCATCCTGACCAAAAGGGGATAAAGAAGTGTTACAAATAAGGTATCAGTGGCTGAGAGATTTCGAATAGTCAAGAGGCTACTCTGGAAGTCACTCTTATGCAAGTTCTATTAGACATTGTTACCTACCATAACTTGTCAAACCTCAACCAAAAGCATTCCTGCCAATCCTAAAGAACACCTAGGACATTATATAAGATTATACAAAGGTTCCATGCACTAGGGTAACTTTCCAGAAGACTACAACTTCCAGATGGGTCCCTGAGGAACCAGCCTCCCCAGAACATCAACTAGTTCCATTCACCATCCCATATTATCAACAACCCCTTTCAATATGAAAAATTTAGAATGGCATAGCCCAAATACCCCAAAAAAGTGGGAGAAAGATCAAAGGTGATGGTAGCATTATACAGAGAAGGTAGGGTTAAACAAATGGGTATAATTGCTGAATAATTATATTCATATTTCTTTTAGTCTCCAGTATCTTAGAACAGCTAGAAGTAAAAACCTACAATTGTGAAATTGTAACTCTGAGATCTGTTCTACAACTAATTGTTGAGATGAGCTTTGAAATTTACTGCTTTTTTGTATATATGTTATTTTTCACACACACACAAAAATTTCTTCTAGTCTCCAGTGTTTTGAAGCAGTTAGAAGAAGAAATCTGAAATAGTGGAATGTTAACCCACATAACAAACTCTGAAATCTTTTCTGTAACTACTTGTTGAAGTGTACTTTGAAAATCATTGCTTTTTCTTTCTTTTATTTGTATATATGTGATCTTTAACAATAAAAAACATGTAAATGTATATATATATACTTTTATATATTATATACAATATATAATAAAATTGGTAAATTTGAAGGAAAAAAAAGAAACTTAGTCCCCTATGACCCTATAACAACAAGGCCATGTTACTCAACTCTGGGACTAAATATCATCCTTCAGTTCAGATGGCTAATAGGTGAAATAACCCTAGTGATTCTCAATTTTTTTGCTACTGTATTTGCTTTAATTGCTTCATTATTTTGTTTCTTAGTTTTTCTTTTGTTTTCCATTTATTTTACGGCCATCTCTTCCCAACAAGAGATGGTCCTCAGTACAGGATCTGCTAATGTGTTACATGCTTATGACTTAAAAACAAATTATACTAAGAAGAGCAACATCAAAAAATTTTTAAAAGCTCTATTAATTTGCCCTTAGTAAATGCCAATTACTGTTCAATTTATTTTAAATTCCTGATTTGTTTAAAACTTATTAAAATCCTATGGAGAAAAAAAAAAGGGCAGTGTGACTGTGGTTCAGTGGCAGAATTTTCACCTGCCTTGCTGGAGACCCAGGTTCGATTCCTAGTGCCTGACCATGCAAAAAAATAAAACAAGATGAAAATCTTGTGGAGGGCAGGGTGACGGTGGTTCAGCAGCAAAATTTTCACCTGCCATGCCCAAGACCCAGGTTCAATTCCCAGCTCCTGTCCATGCCAAAAAAAAAAAAAAAAAAAATCCTATGGAGGAGATTCTATTTTATACATGGAGCTAATGTGTTCTCATGGGCCCTGAGGAAGCAGTTGCCAAGATGGGCTAATAGTGCAAAAATTTAATGAGGGGAAATCCATATGTGTGTGAAAGGTAATAGGAAGGAAGGCAGAGAAGCCTGGGAGAGCTGCAAGTCTGACCCCAGTGGAGGGGAAAAGGAGAGAAGATTGGATGGAAATATCCTAGAGTGCTTGCAGTCTAAGAAAGTTGGAAAATTTGTCAGGAGTCCTTGAGCCAAAGTTGCTGACAAGGAACAGAAGTGTGTTAGTGCCTATGCCACACTAAGTCCTTGGTGAAAGCTGCCCTTGGGAGACAAGGCCTCCGCTCAACCCAATGTTGGATTTCAAATCCAACGGCTAAAGTCACCAGCCACTTATGCTGTTTGTGCTTCCTGTAGGCCTGGGAGGTACGTTTTTTGGTTGCCACTGTTAATTCAGCAGTAAAGCTAAAATTCAACATCATATCTCCCTGAATCCAGAGCCTATTACCTTTATCATTAATCTTATTATATTTTTCATGACCTTTGCATGTTCTTTTACTTTGGATATTGTGGTGGTTTGAAACTGTATGTACCCCAGAAAAACAAGTGCTTAAGTCTAATCCATTCCTGTGGGTATAAACCCATTGTAAATAGAACCTTTTGATGTGGTTACCACCTCAGTCAGGATTGGTCTTAATCCTATTACTGGAGTTCTTTATAAGAGAATGAAATTCAGACACAGAGAGAGAAAGTCACAGAAGCCAGAAGCTGAAATCAAAGAAACCCAGAAAAGAAGACAGAGACCTGCAGAGCTGCCACGTGTCTTGCCACATGACAGAGGAGCCAAGCATTGTTGGCACCTGATCTTTGGGAAAAAAGGAAAGCATTGCCTTGTTGATGCTTTGATTTGGACATTTTTCTAGCCTTAAAACCATGAGCGACACTCTATTTCCCAGGACCATCACTTGATTTCTCTGCCTCCATCTCCTTATCTATATAATGGAGATGATGTTCCCTCCCTTACCTATGAATATGAATATCACATGAACTGATGGCCATGGCAGTGGTCCAAAGTGTTCTAAGATCTTTAAATAGAAGATATTTTTATATATTCAACTTAACGATATATAAAATCATAGTAGCTGGCCACGGTTTGAAGGAAGCTGTTTTAAACAAAGTTTTACTGATTGTGAAATATATAATTATGGAAAATATAAAATATATAATTATGGAGAATATAGAGGTATAAATAAAAATTAAAACTACCCTAGATCCTAACCAGAAATGGATAGCCTTTAATGATTTGGATCTTGGCACATTTCTTTCTTGCTCTTTTTCCACCATGAAGGTAAAGACTGTGTGTGCTTGGTCCCCTGATATCCCCAGAATCTAGTACTGTGCCCAGCACATAGCAGATTCTCAATAAATATTTGTTGAATTAATGAGTATACACACTTTTTCTATTTAAAAAACCTATTTTCTATGTACAGCTTTCTATTCTACTTCCTTTACCTAATTAAATCCTGTTAAGTTCCCATGACATTTTCTCTAAAAACATGATTTTTAATGTCTGCATTATATTCCATTATGTCAATGCACCAGTCCTCTATTCTTGGACATTTGGGTCGCTTTCAACATTCTATTGTTATGATTAAAGCTGAGATAAATAGCATCATAAAAAAAAAAAGTGAGTGAATAAGTTCCCATTGTTTAAGCCAACACACTTCATGATACTTGCTTTGAGCAGCCCAGGAAACTAAAACAGATGTTAAAATACTATTTTCAATATCTTATAACCAGAATTGAAATTAGTGACTATTTAAAAATATGCTTTGACATTTTCTTTGTTAAAATGAGTAACCATGTTTAATATTTTTATGATAGTCAATAATCGAGTAAAACAATCCATCCATGTATGATGGAGTTTATATGTCATCATAAATTAGTGATTCTTAAACCCCGTGAACTGCTTGCATGTAGACAAGCTCTATCATTTTAGCCTAGATTTTAGGTTGATTTGAAGGACTTTATGCAGAGAATAAAAGAATCATGTCTCAAAAACCCCTTCCTTTCTAAAGCAAACTTGCAGGTATTTAATGGACCCTCAAAACCTTCATGAAATATAGGTATGTAGTCAGATGTGGGCGATAGCTAACTTCTCTCTTCCATGCTATGAAAAAAGTAAGTTAGCCATACATCAATTCTTCATTAACCTACAGCCCATTCAAGTATGTCACCTCCTTAAAAGATTGACAAATCAGTTAGCTATTGTTTTACACCAAACCATCCAAAACTCAGTGGCTTTAATGCCAATCCTTTATTATTCTAGCTTTTGTCTTTATGAGTTTTTCATATTTGTGAGTCTAGACAGGACTCACTTGTATATCTATACCTCAACTGGGGATTCTGCTCTGGGCTGGGCTTGGCTGGGGCAGCTTAGTGGGGACAGTTGTATTCCATGCATCTATCTCACCATGTCCTTCCTATGGTGATGGTAGATGTGCAAGAGTGGAAGAAAAAACACACACACCTTCTTGAGGCCTTCAGAACTGGCACATTCTTCCTTCCACATCTGGTTACTGGCCAAAGCAAGTCATATGGTCAAACCTTATATAAGTCAAGGATTGGGAAACTATATACTATGTCCCATTTGTGGAACCAAAAAAAACTGTAGTCACATAGTAAAAGGTGTGGATTCAGGAAAAAAATAAAGACTTGGTGCCAAACAGGTGTCCTACTTTAATACTGCCTCATCTGTTTGAAATTAATTTGGTTAGTATTTATTAACACTATTTTGTACAAAAAGACTTGGCTTGGCATTGGGGTAACAGCTTTCAGTTTAGTGGGGGAATCGTATATAGGCACATTATTTTCTTCTTTCTGGTCTGATCACTTCTTCTCCATGAGACCAAAGTCTCTATGAGACTAATGCAAACTCAAGCATGTGCCTTAGGCCTTTGTTTTTAACTCACTCTGTTCTCTCTCCCTGGTGGATATTTTCCATTATCATGATTTAAATTAAACAAAAATCAGATTGCATTACTTTTGAACACACCCATACACATACACATGCACACACACACACACGCACGCACACGTACACACACACACGCACATTTCCAGACTTCCTATTTACTTCAGCATCTCAGCCTCATCCTCTAGTACCTCCCATCTACCCCTCCCGAGGGTTCCTATGCTCCAGCCATACAGGTCTCTTTTCTGTCCCTCACAAACTACAAGCCCGTTCCTATCTCTGGCCTTTTGTACCCTTGGTTCTATCATGTCAGCTCCCTTATATCATGCAGGTCTCAGTTCAAATGTCACCCTCAGAGAAACCTAATCAGATCATCCAAGCTGAAGAAGGTATTCTCTACAATCATTCATACTCCTGTCGTCTTTTTGTTTGTTTGTTTTACAGGTATCTATAAGACATTTATCTCTTTGAAGTTGCCTTATTTCTTCTTTAGTTGTTTCTGTCTGTCACCCTCATCAAAAAGGACATCCCCATGAGAGCAAGAACTTGGCCCATCTTATGCTCAGTTGTGTCCTCAGTGCCTCCCACAACAACTGTCACGTGGTAGGTACTCATAACTATTTTGTAAGTAAGGAAGGAGTACTTCGCTTTTCTGATGTCTAACCCAGAACTTTCTTTTGATCACCAGACTATTACAGCCAATCCAATTATAAGTACCCCAAAGTCAAAATTGCCAACCTTGAATTTCTTTTCTTTCTTTCCAAATCTGCCCTTTGTCTGGTGCCCTCAGTAAATGATACCAACCTTCACCCAGTTGGTACATGGTAATTTTTCTTGACTCCTCCCGTTCTTTACCCTCCATATCAGAATATTAACAGGTGTTACTAATTCTACTATAAAAATATTTACCTGAACCATCCACATTTTTCTATCTCCACTGCTACCACCCTGACAGCCCTGCAATAGGCTCTTAACTGCTTCTTATTAGCTTTGAGAACTTGGTCACCTTTTTCACAGTTTCTCAGTTTCCTCATCTCTCAAATTTTAATCTCTTAAAAGGATTAACCTTTTAAGGTTGTCGTGAGGATTAAGTAAAACAATCTATGTAAAGCACTTACAATTGTGCCTATCATATAGTGAACATTCAAACAAAGTTACTTTACTTTCATTTTCATCATCATTATTGTGAGTTCGATTGAAATGCTTAAAATTCAAATATGATCAAGACATATTCCTGGTTAACACCTTTCAAAAGCTCTTCATTGCCTTTAAGATAGAATCCAAAATCTTTATATAGCTCAAAATATCCTGAGTAAGGATCTGGTCACATCTACCTTTTTATATTTCTCTCCTTCATTCTCTCCTCTCCAGCTCTGAAGAATGTCTTTCAAATCTTTACTCCCTCACATCCCCATGCTTTCTAACATGCTGTTCTCTGTGTTTAGAACATTCTTCCTTCTACTTTTCCCAGTAACCCTTTCTCATCTATCAGATCTCTGTGTGAAGTCCTGTGTTAAGGGAGGCATTTCCTGATCAGGAAAGATCCTCCCTGTCTTATGTCCCTTAGCATCTCCTACTTTGATCTTCTGCTATTTTTGTCACACATGTTATTCATTTTTATTCCAGTTACACTCTAAGTGGCATTAAGACTGACCATGACTGTCCTGGTCTTTCTTCTTAGCCCAGTACTTGGCATAGAATCAGCTCTAGCTTGGTAAATATCTAGATCATAAATTGATCAATCAGTCAATGAGATTACTTAAATAAAAGGTAACAAATATGATAATAAACATACAATCATGACTTTATGGAGAACAGATGGCTGGTAGGTCACCTAAGGCAAACAAAGAATCATGGCTCTATAATCATAAGAAAGCTCCTAAAGTGCAAACAGTTCAGCCCCTTCCTACATTTCATGAATGAATAACCTCAAGCCCAGCGAGTTGCAGCATTTACCCCAAACCCTATAGCCACAAATGGCAAAACTAGGACCAGAATTCCTTTACCTTACCAAACAATCTTTTTATCACACTGTACTGCTTATATTCAAGAGGGATGGAGCCAGACTTTTAAAATTAAATAATTAAGAGACAATACAATTGAAGGAACTTATCTATGGAAAATATTAAGCTTGTTTACAGTGAGCAAAAGTAACAGAGAAGAGGTGAGAGTATGTTCAAGTAATTCCAGGATTGCGAAACAAAGTGATTCAAACCTGATAGGAAGTAACTCAAATTCCTTAAGTGCAGTGAGAGAATGTGTAACTATGGGAGGAGAAATCAAATTCCTTAAGTGCAGCGAGTGTGGGATCTGGGGAGGAGGAGCAGAGAAAATTCCCTAAATTGAGACATACCACAGAAATAGCAGAAAATTTATGAAAGACCCATTCTCCAGTTATAGCCATCCCCAGCCAAAATTGTGCATGCCTGCCTCCCTTGTCCTAGAAGCTCTTGCCAGCTCTCTATCTCCCTAATTTCCATCAGAGTTGGTAAAACAACAGGAAGCAGAAACTGAAAAAGCATCTAAACATAGATATCTTGTGTGTGTCAGGGTGGGGAAGGGGTGTCTTTATCAGATTCCTTTACCCCCTGTCTTATTTTTCCAGGGCTGCCATAACCAAGTACAACAAGTTTGTGACTTAAAACAACAGAAATTTATTGTCTCACAGTGCTGGAGGCCAGAAGTCTGAAATCAAAGCATTTGGTAAGCTCATCCTTCCTCTGAAACCAGTAGAGAAGGAGCCTTCCTTGCCTTTTCTAGCTTCTAGTAGTTGCTGGCAATCCTTGGCATTCCCTGCCTCATGTGTGTCTACCTCAGTATCCAAATTTCTCTCTTCTTATAAGGATACCAGTCATATTGGATTAGGACCCACCCAAATCCAGGTTGGCCATATCTTAATGAATATCTTCAAAGATCTATTTCCAAACATGATCACATTCAAAGGACCAGGGGTTAGGACTTGAACATATCTTTTGGGAAATACAGTTTAACCCATAACACCCCCTGTGCTGGTTTGAAAGAATGTATGTACCCTAGAAAAGCCATGTTTTAATCTAATCCCATTTTATAAATCCAGCTGTTTCTTCTAATCCCTATTCAGTACTGTATGTATGAATCTGTAATTAGATCATCTCCCTGGAGATGTGACTCAATCAAGAGTGGTTGTTAACCTGGATTAAGAAGAGATGTGTCCCCACCCATTTGGGTGGGCCTTGATTAGTTTACTGGAATCCTATAAAAGAGGAAACATTTTGGAGAATGAAGGAGATTCAGAGATAGTAGAGAATGCTGCAGCACCACGAAACAGAAAGTCCACCAGCCAGCACTTTGGAGATGAAGAAGGAAAACACCTCCCAGGGAGCTTCATGAAACAGGAAGCCAGAAGAGAGAAAGCTAGCAGATGACACCATGTTTGCCATGTGCCCTTCAGCTGAGGGAGAAAACGTGACTGAGTTCACCATGTGCCTTCTCACTTGAGAGAGAAACCCTGAACTTCATCTGCCTTCTTGAACCAAAGTATCTTCCCCTGGATGCCTCAGATTGAACATTTCTATAGACTTGTTTTAATTGGGACATTTACTTGGCCTTAGAACTGTAAACTAGCAACTTATTAAATTCCTAAAAGGCATTCCGTTTCTGGTATACTGCATTCTGGCAACTAGCAAACTAGAACACCCCCTAATTCCAAAAATTCCAGTAGATTTACCCTTGGGTGAATTTACCTCTGGGTAAATCCACAAATCCTTATTACCTTTGGGTAGATAGTATTTTATCCCCTCAAATAACCGATCTGGAAAATCTGGCCAATTATCCAGAACTCATCCTGATGGCTTACCTGACACTCTTCTTCCAATACCCAACCAGTCCCTAAATTCCAACCAAACTTCTAGCTTGGCCTCAGCTAACCTTTACAACCCTCTCTCCAGACATTTATCCCCATATACTCAATGTTCTATAACATTATTCTCTGCAATCTTCAAGGAGTTTTTACATTTGCATGTCTCTGTTTATGTTATTCACTTATGGAGGAACAAGGGAGAACTTGGTCATTTGATTCTGATGTCTTACTAAAATAAAAATTTGCTTTAGAATTATATATAAACACACATATATAATCTTAATATATTATATAATTTTAATATTTAATTTTAACATCTTTCCACAAATATATATAGAGAGAATACATAATATATAATCTGTAACATTTATAATTATGCAGTCTACGTATAAATAAACATATTCAATACCCCACTATACTAACATGAAAATGGAAAAGTTGTCCATTTCTATGCACATTAAATCCATTAAATGTTAATGATTGTTTAAATAATATTTAATAGAAAAACCTAGAGTGATAGCTATTCTTACTATGTACTTTCACAGTTTTTTGCTTATAACTGTTGCTTTTTTCTGTTTTTTATAAAATAAGCATGGCTCCCATTAAGATCACAATCTCCTAGAGGGTAAAATGAATTTGTTTACATTTGTAGGAATACAATCATTGTTTAAAGAATTCATTAGGCAATATATGTGGTTTCACTTCCCTTAGGAAATTTGGAAGTTTTAATCCTTAAATCAATTTTACTGCCTACCATTCTCTCAGTTTTGTCTCAATGTGATAGTTCCATGGATACTGAAGTTTAGGTTTTTTCAATTATTTTCTGGATTATCATAATAACCTACTAAATAATCTGTCTGAAACTAGCCTTACTTTTTTCCAATTTCTCCTCCACACTGCTGCCAGAGTAATCTGCCTGAAGATTTTCTAAATTTTTTCTAAAATCTGATTATATCCCTCCCTGGTTTCCCCTGTATTAGGGTCCTGACAGGAAAACAATGTGACTCTCACATGGGGAGCTGAGAAGAGTTAAATGAAGGGATTATTTTCAAAGATGTGAGCAAGATTCAAGGAAACAAACCAGGAATAGCAAAGCTTCCAGGACTATCCACAACAGAAAGCCACTGCCAGGTCATTCTAAAATGGAAAGCAAATTCAGAAAACAGGCTGTGGATACAAGAAATGACCATTAGAGAACTGTGGTCATCAAGAGAGTTGATGCCTGTAGAATGGAATGATATCTAAATGTTTTGTTTGTTAATTTTTTTTAATTAATAAAAAAAAGTTTAAAAAAGAAAAAAAAAAAAGAGAGTTGATGCCACACTCAACTGATTTAAGTCAGCTAGCCTAGAAGCAGAATCTGAGATAGGGATTCTTGTGCAAGTGCTTTATTGAAGGAGTCCTATTAAATAAAATCTGCAAAGGAATAAGGGCAGCCAGAAAAGGCAGAGGAGGAAGTTAGGCAAAGATGAGATTTTAGGAGATATTTAGGTTCAGCTAATCTCACAGGGATATCTGGAGGGTAGATTGTAACCAGAGGTTGTTCTGCCCAGAGAAAAGAAGCTTGGCTGTCATTTCCCTGCATTATTCAGTCATTAGCTATGGGGTGACCCTTGGGGGAGGGGAAAGACTAAACTCTCAGGCATCTCCAGGTGAGACAGCTTCCATCAGCATAGGACAGTCCTCCAGAGAAAGGTGCAGGCTTGAGCAGGTATCAGCCAGAACTGCGGCAGCTTGGGGATGGGTGTCCCAGCTCAGAGAAGGGCATCTGGAGAAGGGCCAAACAGCTTCATCATATTTCACCACTTATACCTCTCACAACCATTTGTTTTTCACAGTGAGACCAATTGGGCTGGTCTCAATTTGTGAGGAAACTTGTAAGAGGAAGGTTAGTAAGATGACTTATAACCTTCTCTGCTGCAATTGGTCCCAAAGCTGTGAATGAGACTCACCATCTCCTCACCCACTGTCCTAGATTCCTCTTATCCTCAGAGCTTCAGATCATCTACATGGCATTTCTCGTGAAGTGACTCAGCTTCTCATCTCAGGGAGGTTTGAGACCCTGGTTACCAGGTCTTTACCTAGCAATGACTTTGAACTTGCTTATTTAGAATTAAATTGGGTATGGGAGTTCTAACAGATGACCTACATCTCACCTGAATATGAAAAATGTTTCTCCAAGCCTCCATTAAGTAGCAGCAACCCTTGCTTCTTAAGATAATGAAGTTAAAATACTTCTGCCGGAGTGGTAATTCATTTGTCTGATGTTCTATTTAAAGAACCCAAAAACTATCAGGTACCAGCCAAAGCCTTAAGTTTGGTGGGATTTTCACTGTGTCTCTTTATGATAGCAGCACCTTTCAGAGGGCCAGGACCTCTAGAATCATAGGGTCTAAAGTTGAAGTGACAGAAAACACAAATTCCCCAAACAGGGCCCTGGAACACTATTGAAATAGGGGCCTCTACTTCCTCAATCTTTTGGTTACTGAACCCATGTGTTCTATTTATTGGAAACCCAGCACCAGGCAATGGCTGTTGGTCTAGGATAAATGTACTGCTTTATGAAGGGTAGTACTCCCTTTTGCAAGGTGTCATCTTCAAGTTGGTACTGCAACTGTGCCTTTAAAAAGCCATTTTGGGTGCACGCGTGGTTCAGTGGTAGAATGTTTGCCTTCCATGTGGGAGACCCGGGTTAGATTCCCAGAACATGCACCACCACCCCAGAAAAAGAAAGCCATTCCATGCTCTATTAGTGTCCAAATGATTCAACAAATATGGTAGGACCAGAGGATCCCAAGTCATGAGCCCACCACCAGTCCTCCTTTGCCATGAAGGAAAGGGAGTCTCAGTCTGAGTTCATGAATGAGGAATCTGATGTGAATAAGTCTTTCTGTGAGCCACTGAAATGTGATGCTGACTGAGACACTGCAGGCACGCAGTCAACACATACTTGGAATGGGTGTCACTGCTGCTCAGAATGGATTGCTGCTCTTGACAGGATGAGAGAAGTTCAGCGTTATCAACTTTCCAAGAAGTGTTTGGTTTGCTTCCTTAAAGGATGGTATCATATCAGGGGTCCAGCATTGGACTTTATTTCTAGAACAGTTGGACTTGCAGCAGTGATGTAACTAGATCAGCCTTGGTGAGAGGGAGCCTGTGCTGTTGGATCCATAGATAGTCTTTGTGCCAGTTTGAATCTATTAGATACCCCAGAAAAGCCATGTTTTAACACCGATTCAATCTTGTGGGGGCAGCTGTTTCTTTTCATCATGATTTAATATTGTAGGGCAGAAACTTTTGATTAAGTTATCTTCACGGGGATGTGACATGCCCAATTGTGCGTATGACCTTTTAATTAGGTGAGATGTGAAACTCCACCCATTCAAGATGGGTCTTGATTAGTTTACTGGAATCCTTTAAAAGATAAGACATTTTGGAGAAAGTTCAAAAATGACTAAGACTTAGATGCAGATGCAGATATAGATGTTTGGCAACTGAGTCAGGAATAGCCTGGGTTTTAAGCAAACACTCACAAAAATAGCCAGTACTTGAAGAGAAGAAATCTCTGGCCCTGGGAGATGCTAAGCTAGGAGATGAAACCCAGAGTTTTGTCCTGGAGCAGCTAAGTGAATGCCTACAGATGCTTAGAGAAGAAAGCACTGGCATCAGAAGCTGGAAGCAATGGAACTGGGAAGAAAGACCAGTAGATGCCAGCCACATGCTTTCTCAGCTGACAGAGGTGTTCTGGATGGCATCAGCCTTTCTTGAGTGAAGGTAACCTCTTGTTGGTGCCTTTATTTGGACATTTTCATGGTCTTAGACCTGTAAACTTATAACTTATTACATTTCCTTTATAAAAGCTATTCCATTTCTGGTATATTGCTTTCTGGCAGCATTAGCAAATTAATACAGTCTTCATCTCTGCCACCATGGGTACTCCATCTGTGAGCCCATCAAGCAGGCATAGAGGCTGGCTTACAATCTACTAGACCAGTCATTCTCCACATCTGGTTGTTTAGTAGGTCTTTATTGGATGTTCTCTGATGGGTGTTAAATATGATAGTGAGTTCCTTTTAATATGTGTCCATTCCTATATGTTCATCCACATTCTTCTCTCCTGGACCTTACAGTCCCTGATCTGTCAGTTTCCCTCTTTCTAGACCTCTGACCAGCAAGTCAAGTCATTAACAATATGGTTTCAGTTATTCTTAAAAAAAGGCTACATATCATAGAAACAGCCAGATTTACTTGTCAGTTGCACTGCTTTGCCCTAATACTTCTCAAAAGTATATGTGGTCAGCTATAGGTCAGAGCTCATCTGAAATAAGGAGAGGTTTTAAAAGAAAAGGATAAATATATAAATTATATTTTATCTGTTAAGCATCATAATTCTAATAACAGCACAAAATCTCTGCTATAGTTTGTCAATCTAAGACAACCATCAAGTGTTTTTATTTCCTAAAGTAGCTTCATTTAAAAGTGCCTATAAGAACATTAGAGCCTAGTCTATAAGCTTTAACTGTTACTTCTAAATTCTGAAATTTTTAGCTCTTTGTATAGCCGGTAGTTCCCTGGAGCTTTAAGCATCTGTGTGACACCTGAGACTTCTGAGATAGTTCCCCAGCTCTGAAAGTCAACATTACTCCATACTGCAACTGTTAAAAACTGAAAAAGATCAGACTCCGATTAGAGATACGACTGCAACTTATCTGGTTAAAACTAACGTAAATCAAAATACAAGGTAAAAGATAATATTGCTTTAGAACTTAAGTTTTATATGAGACCAAAGGGGAAAAAATGCTTATTTTGTCCAAAATTTAAATTTCCTATAGCACACTATCTAATTTAACCTATCTTGTCAGTTTATTTAAACAACCTAATTCAGCTTTATTTGATATGGAGCATAGAATAAGGAATAAAATCTTAATATTCTGTACAAGCAATTGTCATACCCTAATGTATTTTAGAGTATTTGGGGCATAAAATGAAAAAGTATTTGCAAGGTCCCTTAAGGGACTGGAGAAAAATGTAACTACTAAGTTTCCCCATCTGGGGAATTTCTGATACTTTCTTAAGAAATAGTGGCTCCCAATTTAATAATCCAAGGCTTATCCTTATCAAACATTTCTGAAATGACAAATATGAATCTACTTATAACTAATGCCTAAGAGTCATCCCCAAAGAACCTGTGCTGATACTCAAATGCAGTCTCTCTGTAAGCCAAACTCTGATCTTCCCTCCCTACACAGGATATGACTTCCAGGGGTGTAAGCCTGGCCCTGATATCATGGGACATGATTTTCAGGTATGAGCCTGGCATTGTGGGACATAACTCCCAGGGATGAGCCTGGCTCTGGCATCGTGGGATTAATTGAACAAAAGGGGGAAAAATAGAGTTTCAATGGCTAAGAGATTTCAAATTGAGTTGAGGTCATTCTAGAGGTAATTTTATGCAATTTTCAGCCAGATATTGGAAACTGCCACAATATGGCAAGCCCCAACCAACAGCATTCTTGGAAACTCTAAGAGATACCCTGGGCGCTATAAAAGTTTGTTTTTCAAAGAACTAAAGCCTCCAGATTGTTCCAATGTTAGATAGTTCTGAAACCCAGAAATAAAGGACTCTCCTGGGAACAACCACCTGTATCATCCCTCTGCCCCTTAATGACAATGCCCCTTTTCAGCCTTGAAGAAGTTAGAAGAGTATCCCTTCTGATACCCAGGTATCTCTCAAGATTGAGAGATAATTATCAAATGAGAGGGAGGGGGTGTAGGTGAGGAGTTAATATTAAGGGATAATTATGATTACTGAATTACTTTTACATTTTATTTTCTGGTAGATTGGAGGAGACAGAGGGAGACACCTTAAATCTTTAAATTGTAATCCAGCTGCCTTGCTTTCTGATAAGGATAGTATAGCCCTTATCCTGTGCTCTCGTGATTGTAAAAAGCTTGTGACTAACCTTCACTTGTACCCATTTATCCAGTTTTTCAACTTTAGAATCTTGTGATTACTAAAGACAGCCCCTAATGTTTATTAATGAAAGGTCCTGGGTCTGTCCAGAACTAACCCGCCCTAAGTCCAAATTGTCTTGAGAACTGAAACTGGGTTTAACCAAAATGGGCCCACCTGACATGTGCAGTAACCTGTAAGTCATCTATACCTCATTATAATACTAAAAATCACACCTATAATCATATTAAGGCCACCATTTTCGATCTGTGCATGCTCAATAATTAAATTGCTTCTATTTATATCATTCAGGTCCATTGTGCTCATTATCCTAAAACTTGCCCCACTTTTAATGCTATAAAATTGTCAGAATTACTGCAGTTCAAGGAGACCAATTTTGGAGTCAATAGGCCATTTGATCTCCTGCTAAATTTTTTCTGTCTTTGAAGCCCCACTATCTCAGGAATTGGCCATTTGAGTGCATGGGCAAATGAATCCATCACCTTTGATGGGTCTCACCTTGAGGCCACAAGTGTCAGCTGAGTGAGAAGTGTCAGACAGATTGTGCTGGTGCACGTGGGAAACAGGGATACCTACCTATGTCCTCTGGACCTGCTTAAGCTTGATCCCAAGATAAGCCCTTAAAGAGGTGAAGTAAGCTGAATAGGGCAAGGGAAATAGCTGGACAAAAATGTGATTTCAGAAGAAATATATCCTCAGCCTGAAACCACGAAGAATTCTGGACTGAAAAATTTCAGAGATTGTATGGCTTAGAGGTGAGGGGTCTGGGGACGTATCTCCAGTTCAGTCATTCATTGGTTACTGACCTCTGCCCAGGTGCAGGATTGCATAACTTCCCAGGCCTCTCCTGCTGAGATGGCCCCCACTAGCCTAAGGTTTTCCTTCTAGCGGCTGACTATGTGAGTTGTTTACAGACAATATATGTAGCAGTTGGGGGGATGGGTTGGCCAAGTTAGCAGGGAGGATTAGGTGGGCACCAATAGCATCTGACACACCAATTTCTTTCTCCTCCTCCTTTCACATATCCAAGAAGTGCTGCTCTATAGACAAAGCCAGAAGGCAAGAGAGCCCGCAATACAACCACAAAGATTAACTTCCTGGGGCACAGAAAAGGGTGGAAATATTTGTAAGATGGATATATAGGAGCTCTAGAAAATAGTCAATGTTTCCACATTCATGGCTTCCACTTCACCTTAGAAATAAAACCCAATGCCCTTAGTGTGTTGGGTTCTTCAGTCTATTTTTTGCCTGCTCTGAGGTCTCCCCCTTCATATACCTATACCTGGTTTAACATACTCTGACCACAGTTTCTCAGACTTCTGCTTCTGCTCAACTGTTCTTGTCTCGTATTTTCCTTTCCATCTCAGTTTTTCCTTCTGCTCCCATCCCAACTCCCCCCAACCATGCCAGCCCTCCTCCCCAACCCCTGACTCTTTAATACTTTATAAATCTTTTTCTCAAATATAATAGGAATTACTTGAAGACATGAATGGCTTTGTTTTTGCATTGCTTTGGCAGAGTAGCAATGAGTAAATGAATAGAAGAAGGATTCATTCATGTCCTTCAAGATCAATTTTTAAGTAAAATCTTTTTAATGCCAACTCTGGTCATTCCTCCCCACCTCAAATTTTATTTGCCCCACCATACCGTTTCCATAATACCTTTTATCTACATTTTTCATAGAACCAATCATATAACATTGCAGCAATTTGCTGAGGTGCTGTCTTTTCCCTTGGAATGTGAGCCTTCCGTCACTGTATCTCCAGTTCCTGGTAAATATTAGGTCTTTAATGAAATATGAGAGATGAATGAGTGACTGGTTGATTGGATGGATGAACATAATGGAAAATGAGAAAATCATTGAACTTTCAAGAGGTGGATCATATTTTCCTTTTTCAGGAAGAACTCTAAATTGCAATAGGATTTTAATAATATGGAATGTCCATTGGACTGCAAAACATTAGGCAGCTATCATAGATAGATAATAGATCTAGATCGATGATATATAGACAAATGATTGCTAGATAGATATTTAGATTATATTGATATAGTACTTTTATCTATTTATTTCTCAATTCCTACAAGGGAAGATTTTCCATTGATAGCATATGATAATTCTATTTTGATTTTTTGAGTAAAGATGCACTTGTTAGAGTATTTTATGTATTCAACATTGTTAATCTGTTAATATATTTAGGGTATCATCAAACCAAAGATTTCTAAGAATCTGATTAATTCCTAGGAAAACACCTTTTGGAGGAAATAAAATTGTTTTAGCACATTTTAATGTGAAAATTGTGGTTCTGCATATTTCTAAAACTGGGGTTGATTTCATCCAAAAATTTTCCCCTTGCCTCATGTTATGAAGAAAAAGCTTTCATTTCGCTCTTTTGGGATGATCTTTCATTGAGTTCCTGTAAAACACACATACAAAACACCTACAGCACAGAAAGTCTCAGTTGCTTATGAACCCTATTGTGTGCAAAGATTTATGTATGTGGTCTGATGGCTTTTGACAGAATCGTAGCTCTTCTAATGGTAATAATGTTCATGTGTGTTTCTAAACACTCGCTAAAATAAAGCAAGAAGATAAAGTTATCTAAACATGATTAATGCTAATAGTAATGTCAGTCTAATAGAAATACAAGTATTCTCTCAGTATTCCTCCTTCTAATCCTGATCCTTAATAAAGCAAATAGTATGCAATCACTGTTTCCAGGCTTAGTTTTATATTTTTACCTGTGTTCTTTATCTCTTCAGCCATGGTATAATTTCTCTTATATAGAAAACAAAACGTGCTCTACGGTCTCTGATTAAATCATCTGTTTAATCTTCTTGCATCTATTCTTTTGTTTTATTTTGAAGCAATTCTGCATTGCTCAATATTGCACTTTTAAAAATAATTTTTATTTTTTCTTCTACCTTAATTCATAAAGGAAAAGTTTAAAAGTTGGAAGGGAACTTAGGGACAATTTGACCTTGTCTCCTTTTAGCATGTGAAGGACTTAAATTCAGACAAATCACCCAGGTGAGTCGTGGCAATACCAGAAAGAGAATTCATTTTCCTGATTAATATCCCTCCATCTCTTTTCATTTATCCCACACTACCACTAAGGTGTTATTAATATCTCTTTTCACTCATTCATTCATAAGTCCATACATGTAAGTCCTTACTTTCAGGTACCTATTAAGTATAAGCTATAAGTATCTTATTTTTCTCATAGTCAACCAATTTTAATTACAATAGTATATGTAAGCAGAATTTTGGTTAAATCAGAAACATATTAATAACTGTAATATATTTATATAGTCTCTCCAAGGAAATCCACTGCACCTTATAAAATATTTACTTAGGTTCACATCAGGAAATCTGGAACCTGTAAATATGTTTTAATATATGCCAAAGGTGGAATTAGGTCATAGATGGAATTAAGGTTGCCAATCAACTAATGTTAAGGTGGTACATTATCTTGGATTATCTGAACATGCCAATGTGATCGTATAGGTCCTCAGATGTAGAAGAGGGAGGCAGAAGAGAAGCAGAGAAATGGCCGCCTAGAGCAGACTTGGCCTGATGTTGCCGACTTTGAAGATGCAGGAAGAGGGCCACAAATCAAGGAATCCAGGCAGCCTCTAGAACGTAGAAGAGGAAAGGAATGGATTTTCCCTTAGAGCCTCCAGAAAGAACCACAGTCCAGCCTATACCTTGATTTTAGCCCAGTAACACCTGTCTTCTGAATTACAACACTGTAAGATAATAAATTCATATTGTTTTAAGTTTGTGATAATTTGTTCCAGTAGCTATAGAAAATGAATACACTCATTTTTAGAGAGAAATAGAAGGGAAATTTCACTAGATGTGGAACCTCGGTGTTTTGTCAAATTAATTGGAGAACTGTGATAAGAGCCCTTGAGTACAGTGTTGAATAATAGAACTATCCAAGGTAATAGAAATGCTGTATATCTGCATTGTCCAGTATGTGGCTACTGAACCCTTGAAAATGTGGCAATTACAACAGAGGAACTAAATTTTTAATTCTAATTTTATTTAAGTTAAAATAGCTATCTAGTGGTAGTGACCACCATATTGGAAAACACAGCTAATACTTGAGTTATAATTAAATGCTTCTCCCTATATCCTACTGTTCTAGTTTGCCAGCTGCCAGAATGCAACATACCAGAGATGGATTGGCTTTTAATAAAAGGGGATTTATTTCATTAGTTCTTCAGAGGAAAGGCAGCTAACTTTCAATTGAGGTTCTTTCTTACGTGGGAAGGCACAGGGTAATCTCTGCTGGCCTTCTCTCCAGACCTCTGGGTTCCAACAACTTTCCATGGGGTGATTTTTTTCTGCATCTCTAAAGGCCTGGGCTGAGCTGCAAGTGCTGAGGTGAGGTATGCTGAGCTGCCTGGGCTGTGCTACATTGAGCTCTCTCATTTAAGCACCAGTCAATTAAGTCAAACATCACTCATTGCAGCAGGCACGCCTCCTAGCCAACTGCAGATGTAATTGGCAACAGATTGAGGTTCACATACCATTAGCTCATGTCCACAGCAATAGAACCAAACACCTTCACATAGCCAAGTTGACACCTGAATCTAACTACCACAACTGCCCAGCTTTGAAAGACAACTTTCACAAAATATTAACCTAGAAATAAAAAAAAACAGTTGTTGCCTCTTCCAAGAACCAGTGTCATGTTTAATAAACTATGTATTCAGTATATATCTAATAATGTTTATGGGCAGCACCATTAATATCCAGGTGGTAGAGGAAGACAGCTACTGGGGAAAATGTATGGAATGTTTGCATCCAAATCCCAACTGGCTGGGCTTCTGTCGCAGGAGGGACCCCGTAACATGTGTGATATTACAGGTCAGAGTAACAGAAACTCAGTTCAAATTCATCCTTAGCTGGGCCTTTTGCAATATTGGTTCTTTTGTCCTCTTCTTAATTCTTATGTTTAGTTATTGATTCTGGTTCACCTGGTTTAACTCTACCTTATGCATGTATCATAGAATAAGTAGCCTTTTCTAAAGTTTTCTCAGATGAAGGAGTTAGGGGGAAGGAAGCGGGAGATGCCTGGAAAGGTGGCAGTTCGCCTTTGGAAAATTAATTTCAGTCAACTGTGGCTATTTTTCTACTGGTTACAGCATTTTTAAATTATTCACTTATAGTTCAACTCAATGTCACAATAAGGCAGTTTTTCACCTTGCAAAATCTCTACCTCCACCCCATTCCCCATCCTTACTGTTATGTACTGTTTCAGATCCTTATCCTCTTCTTCCTTCTACCAATTGTCAAAAGAACTGAGATTCATTCAGCAGTTAACATGTGCCAAGCCCTTTTCTAAATGTATTTATGTAATAACCCCTTCCTTACCACCTCCTGGTGATGGACGTATTACTGGTATCCTTATTTTGCATACCAAGGAAATGAGACATCCAGAGAATAATAAGTAACTTGCCTACTATTGCCCAGCTAGCAAACAGAAAAGCCAGGATTGGAATGCAAGAAATCTGGAGTTGCACCCATGCTCTTAGTGATTTTTGCCACAAATTAACTCCCACAACTTCATCATGACATAGCCAGTGAACAATGGTTAGAAAAAGATAGCAATTAATTTGCTACTAATGCTAAAAAGTAGTGTAGCTAATAATTAAATAGTTATTTCATTTATATGGTTAAAACTGAGCAAGTGAATCAGAGTCATGTTTCCCTTCCAAAGTTTAACATTAGAGACACACGTAATATCTGTATCCAGTATTGGTGGGCAAAATCACCCAGCATTTTAATAACTTGAATTGCTCTTGTTTGGCTAAGCATAAATCTTCAAAATCATATAAAAGCACACAAGGTTCACCTCTACCCATCTCTGGAAAGTGCACTCTTCTTTCTAACTCCAATGCCTTTAACATCGTTCAAGACTCCTCATCAACCTGCACTATTTCCACAGCCTCTTCATTAAGCTGATGTCTAACTCTTCATTAAGCTGACTTCTGACTCTCCCACAGACCAGAAAGTTCTTTCAAAAACACAAATCTGCTCGATCCCCTGCTTAAAATGCACTCTTTAGTGCCTGCTACCTGATAATTCCATACTCCTTAACATGGTAGGTACTCAAGCCCTGTCAATTCAACTACTTACTACATGCATTTCTTAAGTGTACATTGGCACCAAATGCTTACAGGGCCCAGAGAAGTAACATAAATGAATAAAGAGGGCATAGTAGAGGATGTGAAGAAATGGGAAACCACCAAGCCCATCCAGAGAGGCACAGTACATTATTACCACCTGTGCTGGTTTGAAAGGAAGCATGTCCCCTAAGAAAAGCATGTTTTAATATAAATCCCATTTCATAAAGGTAGAATAATCTCTATTCAATACTGTATGTTTGAAACTGTAATGAGATCATCTCCCTGGATGATGTGATTTAGTCAAGAATGGTTGTTAAACTAGATTAGGAGATGACATGTCTCCACCCATTTGGGTGGGTCTTGATTGGTTTATTGGAGTCCTATAAAAGAGGAAATATTTTGGAGAATGAGAGATTCAGAGAAAGCAGAGAATGCTGCAGCACCATGAAGCAGAGAGTCCACGAGCCAGCAACCTTTGGAGATGAAGAAGGAAAACACCTCCCGGGTAGCTTCATAAAATGAGAAGTCAGGAGAGAAAACCAGTAGATGACGACACCATGTTCACCATGTGCCCTTCCAGCTGAGAGAGAAGCCTTGACTGTGTTCACCACATGCCTTCTCACTTGCGAGAGAGACCTTGAACTTCATCAGCCTTCTTGAATCAAGGTATCTTTCCCTGGATGCCTGTGACTGGACATTTCTATAGACGTGTTGTAATTGGGACATTTTCTCGGCCTTAGAACTGTAAACTTGCAACTCATTATATAATTCCCCTTGTTAAAAGCCGTTCCGTTTCTGGTATATTGCATTCCAGCAGCTAGCAAACTAGAACACCACCTCTTTTGATTATTCTAGATTTTTAGGGGAAGTTTCCAATTTTTCAAAGTTAAGTGCTATTTTGGTTACTGGAAAATTATGGAGCAGTTCAACAAAGTGCATACATGGGGCAAATTTGAGATGTGGCTCATCAGTTTATAACTCTATATTTTGAGGTAAACTCTTTCCTTTGCCTAGATTGCTCTCCCCTATGTAGTTAGGCGTTTCATTCAAACATTTAGTTCAATCTGATCAAATCACAACCTGCTACCACCTCTATTATATGATAACAGAAGCACTCACCTAGGTTCTCACAGTAGAGCCATCATTTATCAAAACCCTAGACTAAGGGTAGTTTTTCTCCTGATCCTCTGAAGATCCTCCTTGATCATTTGGCAACACATCTTCACCATCCTCCCTCAGATCTCAGCACACCCCATCAGGGAAATAGCCACAGCCTTTAGTCCTAGCCATGGAAATGACACAGGACTCCAGGGAAAACCTGTGCAGAGCCTGAAGAAGGGATCCAGAAATCTCATGTAAAGCCCATCCCCTTTCATTGCTGCTTTTTAAATTTCTGAACATGGAATTATATCTTCTTGCTTGAGACACTGCATATCTTGGCACCATGAATTAACTATGAAATATAGTGGGGTTGTAGTAGAATAAAAAAAAAAAAAGAAAATGTGTCTCTGAAGAAATGCATCTTTTGTAAATGGCAATGTTAGCAAATAAGGTGTATCTAGTCTACTTAAAATACTAATAACTACCACTTCTTGAGTGTTTGCTGTGTAGTAGCCTATTTAATCTTCACAATAAGACTGTAGAGTTTTACTCATGTGACGGGGAAAAGAATATCCATGGCATAAGGATGTTGTGCTGCTTTTCCAACTTTACTGGTTTGAAAGGATGTATATACCCTAGAAAAGCCATCCTAACCCCATTTTGTAAAGGCAACCATTTCTTCTAATCCCTATTCAGCACTGTATGTTTGAAACTGTAATTAGATCATCTCCTTGGAGATGTGATCTTGAGTGATCAAGAGTGGTTCTTAAAATGGATTAGGTAGAGATGTGTCTCCACCCATTTGGGTGGGTCTTGATTAGTTTACTGGAATCCTATAAAAGAGAACAACAAGAGAGAAAGCCAGGAGACTCGGAGAGAGCAGACCGACATAGCCACAAGAAGCAGAGGGTCCATCAGCCAGCGACCTTTGGAAATGACGAAGGAAAACACCTCCCAGGGAGCTTCATGAAGGGAAGCCAGCAGTAAACACTAGCAGATGATGCCGTGTTTGCCATGTGCCTTTCCAGCAGAGAGAGAAACCCTTACTGTGTTTGCCATGTGCCTTCTCACTTGAGAGAGAAACCCTGAACTTCATTGGCCTTCTTGAACCGAAGTATCTTTCTCTGGATGCCTTTGATTGGAATTTCTATAGACTTGTTTTAATTGGGACATTTTCTCAACCTTAGAACTGTAAACTAGCAACTCATTAACGTCCCCTTTTTAAAAGCCACTCTGTTTCTGGTATATTGCATTCCAGCAGGTAACAAACTAGAACACCAACCTACAGAACTAGGTTTCAAAGAAGCTATGCCATTGACCACTTTACCTCACTACTTCTCAAAACCTCCAAGGAATTTCAAAGGGGTGATACAGGAAATGTCACACGTGAACCAAATTTTCCAACACTGAAATTCATGTGAACTCTATTTGTACGCTGAGCTCTCCCTCGCACCCTAAATGATAGAAGACAGTTTAGTCATGTGTCCATCTATTCTGCTTTTACCACCTGAGAAGCCTTGAAAAGTCAACATAAACATGTATTACTATTAAGTGAAAAATTTACATCCCAAAGGCTTACTTACTCTCATAATTAACCATACCTGAGAATTTGCCATCCTTCCTTTGGTGAATTTGTTTTTTCTTGACACTCTCTACCACCTGTCGCCTCACCTTTACTTCATTCCCTGTGTGTATCTCTTCTACCTGTTCCTGGTTCTCAAGGCCATGTCTGAGTCTAAAGATCAGCCACTTAGAGACAGTGAGTAAATCCATACCCCACTCCTTGGCAGCAACACCTCCCACCCTAAGGTGAAGATTCTCAGTGGGCAGCAACAGAGATTGAGATGAGACAGGAAGGAGCATAGGGGGCAGTCACTAAGTAGAGCTGCCTGGAGCTAGAAACACATTGTGAAGATATTCAAACCTCCATGACAAGTCAACTGCCCTCAATTGATTTGGTTCACCCATGGAAGCAGTTGCAATGTGTTAAATAGGACAGGTGTTAAAGGCAGGGGCTCCAGGGTCAGACTTTGTAGACTGGAATCCCGTTGCTGCCTTTTACCAAATATGACCCTGAGCAAGTGACTTGGCCTCTTCGTGTCTCTGTCATGTTCCCCATAGAAGTGTATAGAAAGCCCTGACCCCAACACCTGCTGAAAGAGTCTATTACCAGCAAGTGTCAGCTATTATTAGAGTCATGAAAGCTTTACACCTGAGAGGCCTTTTACAAGTCACTCCCAAAGTTTTATTGATGGGGAAACTGTCCAAGGGTAGAGAGCAGATTTTCCTATTTGGCAGGTCAGGATATCTGCCACTCAGTTTCTGGCCTTCCTAGGACCTGGTTGGTCACAGTGAAGTCTTTATTGTTTCTGCCTCATTTATGAAAGGCCAGCATTTCTAAGTGGCTTTTCCTCTTGAGCTGATGGATTTATGCCAAGCCATTGTCTACCCTGTGTTCTGCTCTGAGGGTAAGGACAGAAAACTAGACAGGATTAAGGATGCTAGAGATGGCCATGGATACAGTGGAGTAAACCGCATTCAACTCAGCCTCACAAATGGGGCTGTGGGCAGTGAAGTAATCACCTCAGACAGACCTAGAATACAACAAAATAAAACGAAACAGAAAAATAGAGGGCTGTGTTTACCACAGAATTCATCCCTCTACTTCCCTGCCCACAGGAAGAATGAGGAACAGTCTGGAATGATAGAAACAGGTTCTTAGACAGATTTGAACTTAAATCTTTTCTTATTTAATCAAATCTGAATCAAGAAAAACCTTTGCAAAAATGTAATTCTGAGTTGACTGGAAGTAAAAAAAAGGATATGACTATATGATTCGCATTGGACTGACGTAGACCTACAGCAAATTCTGAGAACCTCATTTGAGCTAAGGAGCTGGCTGATAAATAAATCAAATATGATTTATTTCTCTTCACCCACATCAATAGGCCCCCCCAAAAGAGATCTATCTGAACCTAGAAAGAATCACTGACTGTGGGTCTGGGCTCAGAAAACATATCATGGATGTGACCCCGCAGTACAGTTTAGAGCCTTCCTGGAATCCAGTGATGGTGAAGTGAAGGTGAGGGTGGTAGGGATTTTTTTCATTTTTCTCTTCCCAACTTTGAATTTTTATACCTCTCTGTATTAGTCAGGGTTCTCCAGAACCCTCTCCATAACCGAGAGGATATATGTAGATAAAGATAAAGAAGTTAAATGAATTAAATGTATTAGAAAGAATTGGCTCATGTGATTGTGGGACTGGCATGCCCGAATTCCCTATGGCAGGTCAGTGGCTGGATGTTCTAGTAAGACTGATGTTGACATCTTGTGTCTGAATTCCTCAATCTAGAAACTCAGAAAGGAAGGGAAGGTATAGTCTTGAGACCAGAATTTATTCTGTTCCCTGGAACCCTCCTTTCTTCCTCTTAAGACTGCTACTTGATTGGATGAAGCCATTGACACTATTGAGGGTAATCTCTTTGATTTAAAGTCAACTGATGTAGATGCTAATCCCATCTACAAAATGCCTCCACCCAACAACTAGGCCAGTATTTAACAACAACAACAAAAAGTCGAACTAAATAACCCAGCAAATTTTACACATAAATTTAACCATCACACTCTACCTCACAAAAACTGACAGTTCCCATAGTAGATAGATATTGACACATATCTTATTTTCTTCTTAGCAGGTTTATTTCTGCCTCTATAGAGCTTCTGTTCTTACTAAAACCATAAAGGCATCCCTTCTCCACACTCACACCACAAACAAAAACAATTGGGAAAACATTTTGGTTGTTTCCAACCACAACACACTAAGTATTTGCAAAGAAGGAAGCTTCAGAGACCCATAGAGGTAAGCTAAAGACTCAAGTAAAACCAAACCTGAGGGCATGGAATAGCCAGTGACAACAAAAACCTCAGCCAGAACCCAGATGTCCTAAATCCCAGCCCAATCCTCTCTCTACTTGGTAAAAGACTTTTAGATGGCCTCACCTCTGATGAATTCCATCTAATTTATTAATGAAATACTCTTTGCATTGGAGCCACTGGCCATATACCTCTGATAATGAATTTCTGCTTTAAGCCAAACTGCTGTGGGAAATAGTCCATGGTGGAGATGGTGGGGACATGGGATGGCATTTTCAGAAGGAGGATAATAGATTAAAGGACATATGTTCCTGTCAACCTGATATGCAATGGAAAGCATATGTGGGCTGGGAACAAAATACTGGAAATGCTAATAAAATTTGCTGCGTGATATTAGGAAATCATATTTCCTCTCTGGTACTCAGTTTCCTAATCTATAACTCATAAAAATTTGTTAAGACATGTGCAGAGATGGGAAGAAGGGGACTGGAAGAGGAAAGAAGGGGGAGGAAGCTGGACAAAGGAGAAAGGTTTTTTGGAACAGAACAGGAGAAGGGGCTGAATTCCTGAATTAGTCTCCTAGGGGCTGCCTTAACTAACTGCCACAAACTGGAAGGCTTAAAGCAGAAATTTAGGGCACAATTCTGGAAGCCTTAAGTGTGTTAGCAGGACCGTGCTCCATCTGAAACTAGAAGGGAAGAATCTTTCCAGATTCTGGTGTTTGTCGGCAATCCTTGCTGTTCGTATATGGGTTTCGATGTACCTCTCTACTTCACAAGGTTTTCTCCCGTGACTGGCTGCTGTTTCCTCACCCCTTCTTATAAAGGCTCCAGTCATAATGGATTAGAGCCTACTCTAACCGGTCACATTTTTAACTAATCACATCTTCAAAGATCCTATTTCCAAGTAAATTCGCGTGGAGGAGGGGCCAGATTAGGACTTGAACATAACTTTCTGTGAGACATAATTCAGCCCATAACAGGTAAAAAAAAAAAAAAAAAGCCTTTTAATACATACTGGGAAAAGAAAATAAACAAAACTACAGAACTCTTGAGGGCTCTGTTTTTCATACCTAAGCATTTTTAGTGTTTACACATACACAGTAAATTTATGCTAAGGGTGGATCGAATGAGTGAATAAAGAGCCCGAGAAGCTGACCAAGTAAAGAAACGAGAAGGAGCGAGTGGAGAGAGCATTGAGCCTGCCTGGTCGCCCCGCGGGCGCGTTGGCCGGCGCCGGCTCCGGCCCTCCCCGGGAACCTCCCTGAAACCGGCAGGAGGTGCTGCGCCGCGGCCCGGCCGGGGGCGGGGCTGCTTTAAATCCTAGTGTCCCGAGCTTCAGCATCAGTTCCGGAGCCTGCGAGCCGCCGCAAGTTTGGCAGCCCAGCCTCCAGCGCCGACCCCGAGCCGGAGCCAGAGCCTCTCCCGTGGCAGCGCAGCGAGCAGGGCTCCCCCTTAGAGCTGCTACTCCGCGCGGCTCCGCCACCTTCGGGAGCCCCGGGTGCGCACCTGCAGACTCTGCGCCTCTGCCACCTGCCACCTCTGAGCCAGCGCGCGCGCCAGACGCAACCATGGCCAACGCGGGGCTGCAGCTGCTGGGCTTCATCCTGGCCTTTCTGGGCTGGATCGGCGCCATCGTCAGCACCGCTCTGCCCCAGTGGAGAATTTACTCCTACGCCTCCGACAACATCGTGACGGCCCAAGCCATCTACGAGGGGCTGTGGATGTCCTGCGTGTCTCAGAGCACCGGGCAGATCCAGTGCAAAGTCTTCGACTCCTTGCTGAGCCTGAACAGTGAGTGTAACCCCCACCCCAACGCTGTCCAGAGACCTCAAGCCCTAAAGGCTCCGTTATGGAGCACTGCCTGTCAACCGATTCCATGGTGAGGGCATGTGGTCAGCAGTCTTCAGTTGATCAAGTCTTCTGATTATGTGCTCTGTAGGGAGGAAGTGGAGAAAACCCGGGTTTTTGGAAAAGGGAGATTCAGAACTAAATTCTCAGTATCGCCTCTAATTCTCTGGGTGACAGTTTTTCCCCCTCCAGTGCGGTTTCAGCTTACATTCCGCTGGGGGCGAATGCGATGCAAAGTCCGGGTCAGACGCTGAGCTCTTAGGCCTATGCTGGACAATCTAAGTCTATTAACTGAGGAATGGTAGGGTTTACACAAGATAATGGGGTGCCTTGAAAAGTTGGAACCTAGTAACTTCTCAAATTTGTAAAGTTAAATGAATAGATCATCCAGAGTATTAGGTAAGGAAGCTTCAGTTACTTTTACTATGACTTTTTCATAGTGAAAGTCTCATTCCTATGTGGAACATTCCTTCTCAGTGTCTTCTACTCATACTTGTGATTGAGTCTTTTGATCTTTTTTTCTTTTAAAGATTCATTAAGGGCAAGGAGGCTCCTTTTCATCCCCTTCCGAGGCTTAGCACCTTGGAGAAGCCTCATGAGATTCCCTGAAAGGGCTCAGTTTGCAAACTGGGCTTCTTCAGAAGAGTAAGGCTGTGAAGTGATGTTTTAGAAAGAGAAGGTTGGCGGCAGGTGGAAAAGCGATGACAGGAAAGAAAGGTCCTAGTAATCCCCTGATCATAAGATCGAATGAAAGTTTCAGTGAAGGCAATGAGAAAAAAGGCAGCAAAGCAGACACAAGTGATGAAAACAAAGATCAGCAGCTGGGCTGGGGGGCATGAGAGAGACTGAGGGGATATGGGTCTATTCCAAGTTTCCATCTTCCACGAAGGAAGTCTTGTATTATGGATGTTCTTTTCTGACTTCTGTCAAGTTGGAAAGGATTATGTAGACAAAAATATTTCTAAGGATTCTGGGGAGAAGGATAGCGTAGCTTTTTTTTTTTTTTTTTTAAGTAAAACCTTTTGAATACCTTATCAGAATGTCATTAAATTGCCACTTAGGTAATAATGATGCATTACTGGAGTATTTTCCTTGAGAACCACCACAGTCATTGTATGCTGTCTCTGTTATGCCCTTTAGCTTGAAAAGAGTTTGCTCAGTCTTTGTTTAGATAAACAAGCAGCACTTTAACCCACCTGCTGCCAGCAGCATCACCCTCTTACTGCTGTTTCTACCTCCTACTACAGAGCAACTTCTGATAGTGCATGCGGTTTTGTAAAACAAACAAACAAACATACATTTTGGAATTATAAAATAATGCATTCTGATTCTGTTTAAACACAAACACCTATGGAATTCTGTCAGCGTGCATGGTCTTTGTGTTGTCATTTCAGCTTTTCAAGTTCCTTTTATGCCAAAAAGGGACAAGATTCTCCTTTATACCAGAAACTTTTTGTAATTTTGTATTGCTTATTGCTTTACTGTATTCTATTTCCATTTCTAAAGTGAATAGTTAAGAAATTATTGAATTTCCTTATAGAAAGATAAGTATATTTAAGGAAATGGTGTCAGAGACTGTCCAGTTGTGGTGCTGTGCTGAGGGGTTGGCTGATAGAGAAGGTTCTAAGGGCAGTTCTAGAGAAGTCTCGTGGTCAATTGTAGTCCTCTGTTGAAAATAATTTACTTTCAACATGTTCAAATTGGATTCCCTTGAGCCTCTTTTACCCATCAGAATCAGATTGATCCATGTTTTAAATAGTCAAACAGATCTTGCTACACATGATCATATAAATATTTTTATTTATTCCTAATTAATATCATTAATACAGTTTTTTAAAACTGTGGTGGAATTGCCTCAAACTGCCATGCCCTCTTTGGAGATTTCTTCCTGATTATGGTTTTGTTTTCCTCCAGATCAGAGCTGTCTTTTCATTTTGGCTGTAGTAAAAGTTTATCCAAGGTGGGGCTGAGGTCTTTCTCTCAAAACCAGTTCCCAGAAGAGAGGTTGGCTCACGGGTTTTCTCCCCTAACTTGCTAATGACTCACTGGTTCCATTTGGCTTGAGCCCAGACATCTTGTCTCTGTTCCTTCACCTGGGCAGTGGCACTCACGCCCACCTGACATGAAGACCTGAGATAATGAATCATTGGATGCTTTGGGTATAGTTCTGTGACGTCCAGAGGTGAAAAGGATTTTCTATAAATATGAATACCACTCCCAAGAAAGTATTGCATTTCAAGAAGTGCTTTTTTTTTTTAATTTTTATGTATACAATGCACGAGCACATACATTCTTAACATACAAACATTCCATACATGGTGTACAATCAATGGCTTACAGTATCATGACATAGTTGTATATTCATCACCATGGTCAAGAAGTGCTTTTAAGGTGAAAAGCTTACCTGCAGGTTTCCGGAAAATGTGCTTTGATCTCTTTGCCAGTAAAACACACTTGGTGTGTTACGGTTCAGATGCAGGCAGTCCTGGATGCATGGGCAGTTCAGTGATAGAATATTCTCTGCCATGCTAGAGACCTGGGTTTGAATCCCCACCCATGTACCTCCCCAATACAAAACAAACAAACAAATGTAGTCCCAGGTACAGGTGGTCCTTAAGCCTTTAGCACTGGCCAATTTTCAAGTCCCTTGTTCTGTTCTAATGAGATATCTAAAGAGATATGCAATGTGCTGAAACAGCATAGAAAATGAGATATAAAAGGACATCTTTGAGGTGGTTCTTTCAAAGCACTTTATGAAATGGTAGCTGAGAAACTTCCTAGAGGAAACAAACGCTGTACTGTGCATTGTCATTTTGCTATGGATGAGTCAATTCAGTTCCAAACTGGGCATTCATGACCCTTACAGTTGAAAGTCGGGATATAAGAAGGAAAGCGCCAGATATAGTTGGCACGATATAGTTTGAGCTCGGGTCTCCAGCGTAGCAAGCAACTATTCTACCACTGCACCACCCATGCATCCAGGACTGTGTTTATCTGGATGATAACACACCAAGTGAATTTTACTGGCAAAGTGATCAAAGTACATATATATCTGTAACAAGAAAACCAAGACTTTTCTTGGTTCCTCTGTATACCTTACCTTGTTTTCATCCAAGTCTCAAACTTTTGAGAAACTGGTGCCTTTTTAGTGCTCTTAGTTAACTGCTTTTACTTGTTTGACTTCAATAACCAGAGCTGTCCAAAGTTTGGGAACCCCTTGGAGGCTGCATGGTAGATATTCAAACAGAGGATGAGTAATCCTTTTGTAGGAATGTTGTAGGGAAGATCCAAGCACCAGACAAATGGGAGGTTAGGCTAGACTCTCTCTAAGTCTCATCTAACTCTGAACTTCTGTAATTTGTTTATAAGCTCCTCTAGCGTGTTTAACTTGCTTTGCATGAATCCACATAAGTGTAGGTGTACTTAATGAGCATTGGTTGTCAGTGAGGTTTTCCAGTACTCTCACCATGATGTCAGGGAGACAAAATCACTGACCTAGACAGTCTTCGACATATTGGCAGAGAAAAAGGCACCCATTTATGCTTCTCCAGAATGAGTATGCTTGCTGAACCCAGGGTGGGCGAAGGACCGTTAGTGTGCAGATCTGTTCCAAGAGTTGGTCTGATTCTTGGACTGATGGAAGTCGAAACAAACATCCAGGCTTGGGATTAGATTTCAATTCTTACTCTGGTTTTGTACTAACTAATCATGTGTATAATAGTGAATCAGTTGATTTCCCTGGGCGGTGTTTCCCCCACATGAACAATAAGGGCAGAGTCGGAGGAATGGAGAGGTGAATCTATGATTCATTCATCCATATAACGAACATGAAACTTGCCTTATTCTCAGTCCTAGGCATGTGGCTCAGATGATTTCTAAATTCTCTTCCAGTGCCAACATTGTTTGTTACTAACTGCAGAGATTGAAGAGAAGGGACAAGTGATATAGTTTAGGTTTCCTTGATTGGAGTGATGAGCCAATGGGATGGAGGTAATACAAATGTGTAAATTTAATCATGAGACTATTGCTCTCAGAAACAAGCAAACAAACAAAAAACAGTAATGTTTTTTGAAATGTATGTTTCAGAAAATGTATGTTTCTGGACATACTGAAAAGTTGTGAATCCTGCGCCATCTCAGAGAGCTTCAGTTCCTGACTGTGCTTGTGTTTTGAGTTCACACCCAATGGCCATCAGCTCGTGCACCAATAAAATGGAAATCCCGACACTGAGGACTGTTGAGAAACTTTAAACTTCAGTAAAAGTGAAATATTTAACAAGTGGAAAAGCTCTGTGTACAGACTGTGGTGAGGTCATTTAATTGTGGGGGAGAAGAGAACATTTTTGTTCTAGTCACCCAGTGGTTGGTTCATTTATTCACCTGATATTTATTAAGCAACTGCTGAGGTACTATGTGAGGAAACAGAATAAAGTATATGTTTTTTTCATGATATATAGTACATAGGGTAGCAATAGAGTACTATGCTAGTAAATGTTTTGCAAACCTTTAAAGTTTAAGAGAAAAAAAATCCATATACTTATCAATGCCTGTCTTTCTGTACTTACGTTGATTAACCTTACTGTTGTAGATCATAACTTCGAACTCATATCTTGTCTTATGAGTAGAGAGCTTTGTCAGTATTTTAAAATTATACTTGCAGGCTGAAAGTGGTGAGAACTTGTTAGGGGGTCTTTATTCTCAAGATTATCAGTCTAGCTAGGTGTAATTAAAAGGCGGCCTTTTCCGTTTACTGTTGAACCTTATTGGAGATGACAGTGTAAATTTGGGACTGTTTACTAACCAGATTCTCTGTAGACAACTTTAGCCAGTGATGATGATATTGTACAGGTACTTGCAAATTTAAGGTCTCCAGAAACCTAATAAAGGGATACCTTTGCTCTTAGATTTGATCCATTCAGGTAGGCTGAGGTAGTAGTGCAATTAGCCATAGCTCTCTGGTTCAGAGGATTATTTTTTAGCTTTCAAACATCTCAACTTCTCTGCCCTGCTGCCCGTCATTGTATTTGAGGAGCACTTCATCTGGGAGCTCACTGACTGCATAATTTTCAAAAGAGATTTATTTAAGCAAAAAAATGCAAATTCTTCCTTCCTGTATGAGTTTCTGGCATTTAGTACTCTACACCCAGTCTGATTCTATGTAGCAAGATTCAGCATCTGCAGGCTCTCTAGGGAGAAGTTCCTCAAGATTATTTCAAAGATGCATCCAAACATGGGGGAGTGAGTAATTTTACCTATCATATTAGTACCATTTTTAAAGGATAAAGCAATGTTCTAATTCAAATGTATTGAACACAGTTGTGGTATCCGTGTGACTTCCACATGGATGTAGTATCCATGTGACTATTGTGCTTAATGGATGAAAATACAAATAAGCGTCTGGCCCAAGTCATCAAGGAGATTACAATGACATATTTTAAATCTCTGGCCAAGAAAGTTTCCATAACACCTATTGTAACCTATTGTTACATTTGCCTGGTTAGTGAGTTTTCAGCTGCCCCCACATTTTTTTTTTTTCATATTTTTCTAACTTATCACTATAGTTCAGTATTTCTCCAAATGTCTCCACTGAAATGAGGTGAGATTTTATGTTTGTCAATATACTATTGCAAAGTACAAAGAAATTTCACAAGTCAATGCATGCCAGAGCATGCGGGGAAAATACTGTTTTGCAAAATAACATTCTCTATCAGATTTTTTTAAATGAAACTTGATACCATTCTCTTGCTTTATGTGGTTTATATGAATCCCAAATACAGGTTTTTCTTTTCACCATTTTTTGTTCATTATACAAACAATCCACAAGTCTATACAGAAATAAAACATGGTAGAGTTTGTAGCAAGCATATAACAAAATACCAGTCCCACCCACCCCACCCCCCCACTTAGGAATTTGTTTGCAAAAGAAGTAGTAAGGGCAAAATAGATGTGGTATAAATCAAATATGTTTTCTTTGAGATCTTGAAGAGAAAAAATTAGAGATTAAAAACATGACTATTTGGTAATCCCAGGTGGGTACAGACTGAGCCCCAGAGTAGTTTAGGCATATGTGCTCCTTGCCTTGGAGGGCAGTGGTTTAATGCAAGCCTGACTCATGGACTGATGCCCAGCAGACTCCTTGTGAAAAGTACCCTATAATCTGAGTGCTCAGACCTGCTGGGCTGGTGGCTTGCTGTTTCTACTTAAAGTAAGATTAGGATGATTGAATAAGCTGGGTCCAGTTTGGAGCCCTGCAACTTGACAAGGTAGAAAACTTTGAGAAAGATCAGAACACAGCAGCAAAAGTGACTATAAAAGGTTGGAAAACCGGGTCAATGAGAAGACAAAGTGATGGGGGTGGCTGTGAGATATAAAGGACTATCATAGAAATTTCAAGGGCTATAATAGAAAGAATGTTTACTAATTGTGTGCTCCTTATATGGAGGGTCAGAATCATGCCTCCCCATTATTTGAGACCCTCCGATAACTTCTAATTACAATTACTTACTTATTATTTATTAATTACATAATTATTAATTAATTATTACAATTAGAATAAAGTTCAAACTCTACTGTAGCTTGCAGAACACAGCCTATCTTGCTAAACCCATCTCATTTTACTTTCCACATCCTAGTTTCCTGTGGTAGAGTAGTTGGTCACCCAGTCCTCCAGACACATAGATCATCTTTATTACTTTTAGCATCACCTCTTCCAGGATTCCTCTGCCTGGAATGCTCTCATTTGGAGGGGATTCTTAGGACCAAATCTGAAATCTCATTATATATAAAAATTTAGGGATTTTTCTCATTTTCCTTCTAAGTAATGTTTGTCTTTGCAAAATTTGCTGGTATTTTGAGGGGACACAATTCAATCTATAACAGTGTGTATCCTTCAGGTCCACATTTGCATCCATAAACAATATAAATGTATCCGTAAATCATATATAGTGTTGGCTTGTTTTAAATTTTTATGTACATTGTATCCCCCATCCATATTATACTAAAACTTGGCTTTTTCTTTTTTTGTTCACCATTTCTATTTTGAGATCTAGCCATATTGATACACATATATCTAGTCTACTCATTTTAACTACTTTAAAGGGTACTCCAGTGTATGAATATTCTACAGTTGATTTATGCATTCCACTATTGATGGACTTCCAATTTTTCCTTATTACAAAGAATTCTGCAATAAACCTCCTTGTATCTCTTTGTGCTTGTGGGGAGGGGGCGGGGAGCTGCTGGTAAATTGGAAGAAGGACATACCTTAACAGTGGAGTTCTTGATACTTTTCTCTTCATGCCATAGTAGGGTTAGTGTTCCAAGGGAAGAGTTTTGTAATGCTCTTATGAGCAGCTTCAGTTTCTGGTACACCCATGGTTCATGGAACATGTATTTTGATAACAGCAGTACCTATCCAGCCTGGAATCTTCAGAAGTGTGTGTGCACATCCGTGCACAATGTTTATGTGTGTCTGTGTACCTCTACGAGGAGGCAGATGTGTCGGGAGGTGGAGAAGGGTGTGTGTCACTGTTTTGTTTTCTAATTAAATCAAACAGATTCATCTTGGCTTCCACTATGCACCACTCAAAAAATAAAATAAAAAATAAAAACTGAGCCTCAGTCTAAAACAGAAATTGAGACATAAAACCTCTCCATGATTTCAGCCACTTTTAAAAAACCACCAAGATGTCAATTGTTCAAACTCATTGGTGAGATGTATCTTCATTCACATTTTACATAATAGAAACTTGATCCCAAAGAATATTAAATCACTTAGCCAAGGAAACATGGTTACTTACTGTGTAATTAATAATTATACATGCAAAATTGCTTGCCATGTGTTAATATCAATGGGATAATCTTTATGTAAAAGTAGGAAATAAACATAGAATTTAATCAACCTCTTCTACCTAGCATTAAATCCTGACACAGTTTAGTTTTCATGCCACAATGATGGTATCACATTATTGTATTCTCCATTTTACAGCATGACAATTCAGTTTTTAAAAATATCTCTAAATAAGAACCTACTATGTCTCAAACTAACGTATCAAAGATTTTTTTTTATAAGAAAATGTTTGTCATATTTCCCCATAGTCACTGGAGAGACAAATGTTATTTATATAGCAATAATAATCTATGAAAAGTCCATTTCTTATCTTTCAAATCCATGAGTTTTTTTCTCTCTGAAGCTTTATTAATGGGGTATAAAGCCACTAACTAATACCAAGATATATTGTAAAAAATTTTAACTATAAATGATTTAGAATTAGGGAAAATACATATGGTTGTTATTCCTGAATTAAAATACCCCATTATTTAGGATTAAAGAATTACTGGTTCAGCTAAACCTATCCAACTAAGTCATCAATTAGTTTTCTGGTTAATTTTGAAATTTTGTTAGAGTGATAAAATGTTAGCACTGGAGGGTCTCTTATTTACACACATGCACACACACTCACATGCAGCTCTTGTTTTTGTGGAGAAGAAAATATAAGAATGCACATCCTTATTAGGATGCACAGGTACACACACACACACACAATTCTGAAGATTCCAGGGTATATAGGTACTGCTGTCTCAGAACACATCTTTAACCAGTGATTTGGAAGCAGTTGACCTCTTGATGGTCTTCAAACGTGGCTGGATGGATGATGAGGTTTTTGTATTATAATGGTTTGGTGGTCTATATCTAAAGAGTTGGTTATTTGTAACCAAACATCACTAGAACTAGGGTTTCCATACAATGTTGAAATAGGCTTAGTTATTTCTACCACTCTTCTCTTGTTTGTCTAGATATGATGATTTTTAAATGTTCTGATATTTTTTTCCCTACCAGGCACTTTGCAGGCCACCCGTGCCTTGATGGTGATTGGCATCTTGCTGGGACTGCTGGGGCTCTTCATGGCCACCATTGGCATGAAATGTATGAAGTGCATGGAAGACGATGAAGTTCAGAAGATGCGAATGGCTGTCATTGGGGGTGTGATATTTTTAATTGCAGGTAAAACAGGACTTGCCTCCCTTTCACCTTACTAACTTATCCTGCTATGGTTTGAGATCTAGCTTTTGGTTTCCTTAGATTATGTGGTTTATTGCACTTCATTTATTTTGATCCATTTAAAATCTGCAAACATCGACCTTAAGTCCAGTCAGCATTCATGTTCCAAACAGAAGAACCAGATGAAAATTTGAGATTCGTACTCACTGTGGGAAGGTCCATTCATTGATATTTCAGATGCTCACTGGTTTGTTAGAACCAATCTCTTCCCAAGTGAAAAGAGATGTTTTATGCTGGCAAATCCTAAGGAACTATTCTATATCATTCAAAATTCAGTACATATTTTATGGTAAAGACACTACATGATAACAGCTGTGAGATGAGAAGTTGGAAAATAGTAAGAGAAAAACATAAAGAACATATGAATCGCACGTGTCCTTGAGGTATTGGAGAAAAATAAGGACAACATTCCAGGTGGGCAAAACTGATTCCAGAGTGACCATGAGGTCTTAGTTCAGTGGCAAGACAAGTCAATTGGAGTGGTGGTAGAATGCTGAAATGGTAGGAAGTTAGGTTCAATGAGTTAGGAAAGAAAAAATTAGGAAAGAAGTAAGGAAAGAAGAATGAAGTTAAAATTTCCAATAAAAATATTTGGGGGCTGTGCAATAGTAACTCAGTGGCAGAGTTCTCGCCTGCCATGTCGGAGACCTGGGTTCAATTCCCAGAGCCTGCCCATGCAAAAAAAGAAAAAAAATTGGGGAGTTTATTTGTTGGTTGCTTTATTTGTGTTAATGATGGATTAGACATGTGTGCTATGAGAGAAAAAGAGCCAGAAAACATGGATGACTCAATTTAAACCTTATAATAAGATTTATTTTTAAAATAGGGTGCTCTAAAGTAGTTATTGTTTTTGAAAATGACATCAGTGAAGTAAGTCTACTACTAGGAAAAACTTAAACAATTTCTTTTCTTATTTTCTCCTTGACAAAAGACATTGTAGGGGCTTCTACCTTAGCATAAAATATGAATTTAACCAATAATGGAGGGTAAATGTCTGTGCCTTTGCTACAGATGTGGTTGATTTAAAGTGATCAGCCTTTTAGTTTATCCAAACGCAAATTAGCTCTTGTCAGAAAAGGCATAGGGGGCTAATTTTAATTAACAGTTTAATTCTACATCAGAGACTATGCATAAATTTACTGCCCAGCAACTTCCTTTGCTTGCCTTTATGTGACTCCCATAAGTGATTATATCCTCCACTTTCAGTTTCAGGGACCTCCTGGGGCATGAGGATTGCAGGTCCATGAGCATTCTCATGGTCTCTTTGACCAGCCAAAACCAATGGTATTTTCTGTCATGTATTAGAGGCAATTAGTTTGGACCACTATTTGGGGGGAGCAAAGGGTAGGCTTGAAAACAGATCATCTGTCTATATTGAAGAATTCTTAGATGTTCCTATGAAAGAGTTCACTTAGTTTCTTTGGACAAGAAAAATCTAGATATTGTATATTTCTTATATATGATGTAGTCTCAAGATAATAATTGGCAAGTCTGGTCAGTGGAGAATGTGAATTTGTGTGTTCTCATGCCTCTGAGACAGATCTTGGTTTTCCCTGCTATGTAGCTGCTTCCTTTCTTTTTGATCCTGCAAAAAAATGTAAATGCTGAATTTTGCTCAAGAAGAATGTGGAAGGATTCATCCTCCCTTTTAGAAATGACTACATATCTATACTAATAAAGCCATCGATGTTATCAAAAGTGTTAGTATATTACTGTATAACAATATCTTTGGGAGATCTTGAACAATATGAACCTGCTTAATTGTTTCCAAAGTGAAAAAAAAGTGAAATTTGTGCCAATGACTTTGAACTGTAAGTGAATAATTTGACATTGAAGAGTATAAACTATCCTTATCTCCAACCTAATATTTTTGTCTCTTTTCACAGAAGGCTTTGAATAAATCATATTAGAATCTCCAGTTTCCCTAATGCTAAAATTAAAACGTCAGCACTGCTGATGAGGTTTATTTCTTATAAAATAATTTTAGGTTAAATGGATTGGATATTTATGAAGGCTCAGAGCTCTATAGTGATTAACAGTCTTTTGTTCTGAATTTCTATAGGTCTGGCTGTTTTAGTTGCCACAGCATGGTATGGCAATAGAATTGTTCAAGAATTCTATGATCCAATGACCCCAGTCAATGCCAGGTAATGCTATTCATAGATAAAATATTTTTTTCTCTGAAAAAATAAACTTTTTATGTTTTACAAAGTCCAGCATTATTATACCATAGCTACCCAGATTTTTTTTAAAGAATTTTCTGAAATTTCATGTCCATCTTACAATTTAAACGACCTCTGACTCATGTTAAAATGAATTTGATAATTGCATTAGCAGCCTATATTGAAGACAATTGCTCTTCAGAGTAGAAAGTTCCAAGTTCTGTACTTTCCCACTTACGCTGAGCCTTTACTTCTTTTTTCTTTTCAAAACTAGATTTGAACTTTCCCCTTTGAAGTGTATTCTGTTGCTTTTAACATTTAGCTATGATTATTTATAATTAATACACAGTTTATGATTAATCAAAAATAGTTCTATCATAGATGCTAATGAATAACACTTTATTCCCAACAGTTTAATTTTACATCTAAAGCTACGGTATATTTTTCAGTAAGTTGAGATAATTCTGTGTTCCATTTCAATTTTAACATTGGCTTAACAAAGGGCATCTTAATGTAAGTTGTCGAGGTTAAAGACCTGACTCTTGGCTCTCATGCCGCTGCCTCTTTGATCAGGAGCAAGGTTCTCCATCTCATTGTCCTCACATCTTTAAAGCCTAATAACTACGTTCAGAGTCAGGATGTTAAGACATAATTATTGTTTGTTAAATGCTAGGATGAATGGGTGAAAAATCCCAGTGGTTGGCGAGATAAATGTACTCACCCACATATAGGAGAACACATATCCCAGTGTTTGGATTGGAGCCCATCCCATAATAGTTGTGAACTAGTTACAGAAACTGCTGGAGGTCAATGGGCTAAAATTTCACCTGAGCACTTTATAAATTTCTATGCGCTGAGCAATTGTTATTTACATGGTCCTGAAGGAAGTCCTAGGTGGCAGATGGGATGGATCATCCTACTTTGACAGAAGAAATTAAGGTTGGGAGGTAAAGGTACTAATCTGTAGCAGCAGCAGTTGAGAGTTTGCATCAGGATTCAAATCCAGACCTCGCAATTCAAATCCATTCTTCTGGACCCTCATTGGCCACACTCACTTACAGATACCTCGCCCCAAGAGTCTGGCTTAATACAATCACTGGAATCAGTTTTATCCAGAATGATCTGCGCCATGCTTAGAAATCTTATTATAAAATCAGGAATTTGAGATTTCAGTTTATATATGTGCCTGGGCCAACTACTAAAAACACTTAGTCTCCAACACACTCTGTAGAAATTTCTGTTTAGATAATGGTTGTAACTGGGCAATAGCATGATGTGTTAAGCATTAGCCTAGGAACCATGATACAAACCCATCTTCCAAAGTATATAAATCTGCTTTACAAGTTTACAGAGGGAAAAGTTTTTAGAAATATTTGCATAATTAACCTTGAATTGCATGACCTGTTGTCTGATCTACTATTGCACATTGCCAACAGTTGCAGTGTAGATATTCTTGCATGTAAGTGTTTACAAACCTTAAAGTGCTTCCCAAGGGATTTGGAAGGTAATTTTCAATGGAAATAAATGAATATGGTGTTGATTTCCTCCCTTAGCTTTATTAGAAAAGTTGTCAGTGACTCATTGATTAAACAAGTGAATTGGCTTTTCTTTTTAGGTATGAATTTGGTCAGGCTCTCTTCATTGGCTGGGCTGCAGCTTCTCTCTGCCTTCTGGGAGGTGCCCTACTCTGCTGTTCCTGTCCCCGAAAAACAACCTCTTACCCAACACCACGGCCTTATCCAAAACCTGCACCCTCCAGCGGGAAAGACTATGTGTGATACAGAAGAGAAGGAGACAACTCTGCTGGAGCAAATAGAAAATGGACAGTAAAATATAATCGTCGACATTAAGACCTTAGACCTTTGACTCTTATAGTCTGAACTTTGGTGTTTAAACAACAACAACATATTTTTTTAAGTACCCATTGCTAAAAATAATTTAGTCTTATTTTATCTCCATTCCCTCTTATCTTAGTACAAGATGGAAGCTCTGTCCATTTTAATTATTGCTTCCCACTGTGAGTAATCATACTCAAATTGGGGGAGAGGCACTCCTTAAATATATATATAGTTATGTGTATATACATGTTTTTCTATTAAAATATTGGACAGAAACTCTTACTCTCATTATGTTGTCACCTGCCCAACTTAAAATATCACTAAAAAAAGAAATATATATATTTAATTCCATGCTGATTAAATAAGTGGTTGATTTTTGTATTTCCCGTCTTTCTATTTGTATATGTATATGATCAATATGTCAAAACTCATTATATTCTTATCATGTTTTAGTGTCTTGGACATAAAACCTAACCAACTCTACCAAATATGAATTCTTTTAATTTTTTTTTATGTGTGCCCCTTACATATGCTTTTTTTTTTTTTTTTTTAAGCCATGATCTGGTAGCATTTGCTTCTTCATCAGTAGGTTATTCTCCTTAGGTCATTACTCAATTTTTTATTAGGTTGGTCTCTAAACCCCAAGTTGATGATAAGTTTAATAAGCTTGTGTTTTAATTCCTTAAGTCAATAAGAGTCTATTGGGAATTTGAGCTTTGGATGTAAATATTTCTACATGACCAAAATATATTCCTGTTGACCTTCCCACACAGTCCCTGTTCTCTGACCTATAACACTTCTTGTTTGCTTTGAAAATATTTGTCCGATTGAGTAGCTGTGTGCTACTTTCCCAGGTGTTGTAACACAATTTGATTGATTGAATTTTGAAGCTGCTTATTCACAATTGTATATTCTCTCAAATGGTCTTTTTTTTCTCTTCCTCTCCTCAACTGTATTGCTTTCTCCATATGAAATTACCAGATAGTTTACCTCTGCCCCCAGAGAGGTGTGGTCTGTTTGTCTGAATGAAGCGCTGGGCCTTCTGGAGTGATAATCGGGTGACAAATATTATCTCTGTAGCTGTAAGCTAATCACTTCATCTTTCTACCCCTTTTTCCATCTGTCAAATGAAATGGAGATAATGCTATTTAATCAGCTGGTAGAAGTGGTGTGAGTTTTAATTAGTTGACATTAGTCTCATTCTTTGAACATGAAATATTCCTAAGTAGTGTTTTTGTTTGCTGGCTTGGCTGTTTAAAACCTACAGCAACACCTTGACAGCATTCAGCATCTTCCTTTCTCCACCGGATCATTTCCTTTCTTTCAGTCATGCCTAGCGCATTGTTGGTGCTCAGTTCAATTTTAACAGTTGTTAGTTTTCCAGTCCACTTATGCTTGAGAAAGATGATGCAATAGAAAGGGTATTGTCTTTGGTGTCTAGAGACCTGGACTTGGACTTGAGCTTGGTGCTATCAGTTACTGTTTGTATTTGGGCAAGGCATTTGGCTGCCCTAGATTTATTGCTTGATCTGTAAAAAAAGGGGTTGGTTACTCCTTACCCGCCTACTTAGCTGGCTGTTCTGATGATCTGGTGAGATGGCATATATTTAAATGTGTTTTGTTTTTTTGTTGTTGTTGTTGTTTTTTTTGTCATGGGCAGGCACTGGAAATCAAACCCAGGTCTCTGGCATGGCAGGCGAGAACTCTGCCACTGCTCCAGCCATCGTCACCCACCCATGTAAATGTGGTTTTGAAAGGTGAAAATTGCTGCATCGGAAAAAAATAACTGAGGAATTCAGGTCCATGAGTTTTGGGGTTACTTTTCAAATTACTGAAAAGAGAACTTTTCTTGCCTTACTTAGTTTCTCAAGAGTGTAGTTCACTACACTAAAGTGTAGTTCAGCTCACTAAATGAAAAGAACTCTAGCATTTAGTTTTTTTAGTCATTATAGCCTGATGCTTTTTGTGGCTAAGTTTTTTTTCTTTTCAGCGATGTGGACTAAGCCTAGGACATCTGCAGATGAAATGTGTTTAACAAAAGCACACGTGTTGGAAATATGGGAGATTTTTGTATCATAACTCCCAAGAATAGGTAGGTATAATCTAAAAAGTGATGCACTGACAGCTACTGCTATTAGCTGGTAGCTGATACCACTAGGATAGTTAGTTTGGGAATAGGGCTTCATAGTGAGACAACATGAGAAAATTTTCCAAAGGAGTATATCAACTTGAACCTGGTACATTTGAGTGTGGCTTCCAAACTTGAGTCTGTGTTCCTAAAAGATAAAATTCAAAAACCTGTGCCACATTCATAGACGCAAATGATGTGTGATTACCAATGCATGTGAGTGACAGTTGCTAAAATCCACAGAGAAATCTAGAGTTCAAAATGACAAGCAGAATTGTTACAAAATTTATACCATTTTCATATTTTTATACTCTGTTACATACCTGGAAACAGACGAATAAAAAAATTGTTTCCCTTTTTTTTTTTTTGTAATGGGGATTTGTATAAAGCAATTACTCTTTTTCAATAAACTTTTTGTTTTTTAGTAAAAATAAAAATGGTTCTTGGCTTGCTTTTCTAATCACTGATTTCAAGTTTGTTACGCTAGGGCTAGGAGGCGGCTTGGGATAGAATCTGACGCACTACATGTTCCTGGCAAAGAGCTCCTATTGCCTCGAGGCCATCTATCAAATATTTGAGCAGCTCCACCCTTGAAAATGCCCTATCTCTCTCAAACCGAGCTCCTCATCAAGGTTTATGATACAAGAGGATGCCTGGAGTCAATCACTTTCCTCATCTATAAAAAGGAAACATGGTACAATGAACGTCTAAAAGAGGTATTTTGTTAACTGAAGCACTGTGCAAACTTCAGGGGTCACATTCTTCATTCCATGGGAGAGTGAAGGACAGCAGGTAAAAATCAATTCTTGTGTTTGTCATGATTATTATCAAAACTAGTTTTTAGGAAAGCAGATGATGAAACTCACTGGTTATCTTTAAATATCAATAACTGATGAAACTCCCAAATGTGACCTCCCCCTGGGCAATTCTCATATGAAAGAGACCAGGCCTGTAGACAAGATTGTAGGTCTAATGATGGGTCATTAGCATGTTGGGAAAAAGACTAAGATCATTGCAATCCCCTTAAATTAAGCAAATGCACCAGAATCCCCACTCTGTTTCTACAGAATTTAAATCTGTAAGCAAGGACCATAAAGCTTGAGAGGAAAAAATTTCCTAGGTGCTCCTGCCAAGAACTCCTGAGTGAAAACCTGGATTCCCAATCACACAAAGTAGATACCACTTTTGCATGAGCTCATCCTTATCTGGGTGCCATTGTTCTACAAACCAAGTCATTTTTCCTCCCCTCTTAGCACCTGCTCTGAGGGTGCTTAGTGCCTCAGTCAAACGCAAAATCAGCACAATCCCTATGTTCTCACATTTCAAAGTATGTTCTCAATCCTAGTGTGGTCTGGTTGTGAATTTTTTCCTTTCTTCTATGTGGTTCAGATTTAAGATTTCTAAAGTTCCCTGCTTCCTACCTCACACATGACTCATTTGTTCAGGCAACTAGAGACCTTCTCAAAACTTCATGGTATTTTGCAAACTCATCTTCCATTGACTAAGATTTTCTAACATGGCGGCATTGGCAATTGGAAATTAGATATGAATTCATTCAATTACTATTTGTTCATCACTCTCCATAGGTCCAGCCCTGTTGAATGCACTCAGGCTAAGGAAATTATGAAACTAATAAGGCACTGCCTTGGGCCTGAGCAGTGTGAAATACGCTAAGTAGAAAGAACTGAATTTTAAATTTAGTATTGGTTCTGTCCTTGATCAGCCATATCAACTGTGGACATTTCAACTGCTGTTTCTTTATCTGTAAAATAAAGCGCTTGGACCAGTCCAGTGGTTCCTCTCCAGAGCAGCACACAAGAGTCACCTAGGGAACTTTATTTTTTATTTCGATCGATTGATTGATCTTTTCAATGTTTTTTTGATTATGAAATATATATACAAAACAGCAATAAATTTCTAAATACATTATAACAGTGGTTATACAACAGATTTTAAAGTTTGGTATGGGTTACAGTTCGTTTTTCCTTCTAGCTGCTCCAAGACAGTGGAGACTAATTGAAATATCAATATACTGATTCAGCAGTCATACCCATTTGTTAGATCTTATCTTCTCTGTTATACTCCTCCTCTTTAAATAACATGTATACATAAAAGCAATTAATTTCAAAGCACAGTGCAACAATTAGTTGTAGAACAGAATTCAGTTTGATATGGGGTTACAATTCCACAATTTTAGGTTTTTATTTCTAGGTGTTCTAAGGTACTGGAAGCTAAAAGAAATATAAGTATAATGATTCAGCACTCATTTGTTAAACCCGACCTTCTCTGTGTAACTCCAGTTCACCTTTGGTCTTTCTCCCACTCTTTGGGGCATTCTAACTTTTTCATGTGGGAAGGGGCTGTTGATAATATGGGGTAAGGGAATGGAATTAGTTGATGTTCTGGAGAGGCTGGGTGCTCTAGGTTTCAGGACTTATCTGGTCCAGGGACCCATCTGGAGGTTGTAGGTTTTGGAACTTTTGGGGAGCTTTGTGAAACATCTAATTCCAGAGTCCAGCCCCAGCCTGGGGAAATCGGAGTTGCTGAGAGGAAGGACACAGCTATGAGCTCCCAAGGTGATTCCAATGTATGATTTAGGTTACCAGCCGCTAGGCTATGCCATCTCTCAGGACTCATCTAAAAATCTTCTGAGTAAATACACATCCAGATCCTGAATAGGTTACATGGCTGTCTATTCACCCTCTCACTTGTCAGGATTTTATTTTCTGGTGTCATATTTTGGGGGGCAGTGAACTAGAGGGTGGTGCTTAAGGGGAGGGGGTCTTTGGAAACTTTTCTCCTATTTCTTTGATTTTTTTAATTAATTTAATTTTTAAATTACCCCCAAGTACAGTCATTAATACAAAACAAATTCTGTTTTAAAGAACAGGCTTCTGTTTAGCAAACAGTATTAGCTCAAGAAGATAAGTTCTTCTAAAGTGGGATCCAAGTTAATTTTCTTTATTATACAGAATTATCAAGGAAATCCTTCCTAAATCCTAACCATGCCTCATCTAATTTTAAATTAATGGCATTTCTGTGATTTCATTTCATTAAATATCCATTTGCTTTCATTCTCCCCTCACTCAAAAAGAGACAGAAAACACACACACCCTAACCAATTTGGGAAAGCTTAAGTTTGAAAACTGGACAAACGTTTCTTAATGAATTGCCCTGGACTGGAGCATATTGTTCTCCCAAAGCAGCTTTTTTTCTTTTTTCTGTTTCGATTGACTTGTCAATTCAATTTCCTGTTTCCATTAAGGATGTGCTTTCCCCTTAGTGTGTTGCTTCAATCTCATATCATATTATGACTTTAAAAGGTACTCTACCTTCAGCCTATTATCTTATTGCAAGCAAGAAGATGATGAAAAACAAAGAGAAAGAGAAAGAAGAAAGCAACAAGGAGAAAGCACTGGTACACATGTCAGAAAATCAAAACTTTCCCAGAAATCTTCTGCAGAAGTAAACACAAACTGTTCAGTGGAATAAAGTCCAAAGTATACCCAAGCATATATGGACTGTGATAGCTGCAGATCAATGGAGAAATGCTATGATGAGAAAGAGGTCTCAACATATGCTGTGCGACAGGTGGTTATCAATGTGGGGAAAAAACTTGATCTCTAACTCATAGCATACACAAAAATTCAATTCTAGAGGTGTTAATCTGTAAAGCAAAATCTGAAAACTTTTCAGAGAAAATACAGGAAAACATAAAGACCTTACTGTTGTAAAAAGATAAATATATGTAACTACATTAAAATGAACTTCTGTTCATCAAACACAATGAGAAAGCTAAAAGACAAGCCACAATTGGGAGAATATACTCACCATATAAATAACAAGGAGGTTTAATATCCATAATATAAAAAGAATCCTGAAAAATCAGTTTAAAAAGATATATAACCCAATAGGAAAAAAAAATCATGAAAAGCCATTTTACAAAAGAGAAGTCATGTAAGGCCATTAAAAATACATCATTTACTTTTGAAGGAGTCCTCAATAAATAATCACCAAACACCTCATATTCAAACAGGTAAATTGAGACCTAGAAAAAGCAGTTTTGCCCAAGCTCACAAAATTTGCGACAAAGCTGACTTAAGCTTGGGAGTTTTAACCTAAGTCCTGGTCTTTTTCCACTCTATTGCTTAGTTGGTTGCACAAATATTCAAACCTTCCACAATCTCAGGTTGTTGTACCTTTGCAAAACAGCCTGGTATCTGGCCAGGAATCCTAGGAAATTAAGTAGGTTGAAATGAAGTTTTTGTTTTATTTGATCTTTTTAAAATTTAAACTGCCACCTCACCATGGGGGAGTTCAGCTCAGAAAAAAAATAATAAATCCTCTAAGGAAAATATCAGGGTTAATCCTGCAAGTACAACTCAAGCTATAAATTTTTAGGGACAGGGAAATGGCTTTTATTAAGACTTGTTTTACCTTAGAATCATGTCACATTCATACTTTTTTTCCCTGGGTTTATTGCAAGTTTTAAATCTTTTAATTCTCTGAATTCTGATGAATGCAACAGAACCATTTCTGTAGGCCGTGCATCTGATAATTCCCCACAGACTCAATTTTGGGAGGCTAGAGAATTATAAGAAAGTGTCTAGCTCAGGAGTTTGCACATAGCAATGCATTCGATACTTTATATTCTTTAAATATGAACAAGAATATGTCTTGTCTATAGTATTATAAAAGCATGTAGGGGAGTTCTCTTAGTTTTCATAATTTTCAAGTTCTGAGATAATACCTTATTGTATTTCCATGTTTTCAGTACCTATTACTAGGTAGGATAATGCTAGAGAAGAGTACAGTTTCCAGATCATGTTTTCATTTGACTAGAGAAGAGAAAACATGGAATTTTGTGATAGACCTTATGTTTTAATCCTCATATTTTTTACTCTCTCTCTTCATATATATAAATATTATATGTATAAGTATATTATATATATATATATATATATATATATACTGGTTATTAATATATTATATAGAGTGGTTATTAATAAGTGGTGGGATTATGAGAAATTAACGAGAAGAGGGGAAGCCAGAGGGGTTGAGCGAATGTATTCTTCTGCATTTGTGATACATAAGATTTTGCGGAGATGGTTAAGTATGTGCTTTTCTAAGAAAATATATATAATTTAAAAGCACTCACCTCTGAATTAGTAATATCTGGACTTTAACTTTATTTGTATGCTATGTGGTCAGAGTCACATTTCATTCTCTTCCATATAAAATATCATTATCACAGCATACCTTGTAGAATGTCTTGTTTGTTTGTTTTGTTTTGTTTTTTAATTTTTTGTAGTGCAGGGGCTGGGAATCAAACCCAGGTCTACCACATGGTGGGCAAAAGTTCTACCACTGCACCCCTTGGACTTTCACTTTTAATTCCAACTCTGAAGAGCAAATGAAGCAGACATCTGGAATCTGAATTACTACCACATTGATCATATCCCAACATATAGATGTTTAGTATACATTTTTAAAGGAATAAATTAATGATCAGGAGATCTTCTTGGTAGTCTTTCCTAGTTGAAAACATCTGCAGAACAGGGGAAAATCTCATGGGAAAACTGTTCTCTGTTTAATTAAGTATGCTCTCAAAACAATAAATAGCCTCTTTCCTAGAAGATCATAGACCAAAAGTATTTCATGTGGTAGGAGCAATGTAAGTGAAGCCTGAATCTGTAGGAACCAATGACCTAATTCTTGGGACAAGATTAGATTAAAAGTTATTCTGTAGATGGACTTCAGAGTCTATTTTTTAAATGAGGAGATAAAAGTAATATTGATTGAATACATTATTTGCATGAAAATGGCATGTTTTTAACTCCTGAAAAGAGTGTATTTGACCAATTGTTTAAACAGAGTGTGTAGAAACTTGTTATTAATGGCTTTTTCGAAACTTCTCTTTAAAAAGTGAGTTAAAAGCTTTCGTTGTCCAGAAAATAATCAATATCATTGAGCTGATTTTTATTCTATATTAAAACTTCCCAGCATGCTTATTCACTTTATTAATATGTTGTCCTTTATCCCAATCAGTTTTTCATTCAACTAAAATGATCAGTTAAGTGCCAAAAATAATAAAAAATTATACAGCTATCTAAGCCCAACCTTATAAGTGAAATCATTGCCCTCCCCTGTACGTGGGACATGACATCCAGGGGTGAAAGCGTCCCTGGTGGTATGGGAGATGACTCCCAGGAATGAGTTCAGCCCTGGCACCATCGCCATCAACAATTCCATCCTCACCAAAAGGGGAAAAAGAAGTGTAACTAATAAAGTTTCCATGGCTGAGAGTGTTCAAATATGTTTGAGACACTACTCTGGAGATCACTCTCATGAAAGCTTCAGTTCGACTTTGCTGCCTATCATAAATTGCCAAAACCATTCTAGCCAATCCCAAAGAACAACTAGGGCAATATTTAAGATGCTACAAAGTTCCATGCACTAGGCTAACTTTCCAGAAATCTACAACCTCCAGATGGGTGCCTGGACCAGGTAAGGCCTGAAAACTAGATGGCCCAGCCTCTCCAGAACATCAGCTAGTTCTATCCTCCTACCAATTATTGTTGGCAACCCCTTCCAACATGAAAAAGTTAGAATGGCCATAGCCCAAATACTCTGAAGGAATGGGACAGGAAGAACAAAGGTGATGGTGGAGTTATGCAGAGAAGGTAGTGTTTAATAATGAAATATGATTATTGTATTTCTTTTAATCTGCAGTGTCTTAGAGCAGCTAGAAGTGAAAACCTAAAATTGTGGTATTGTAACCCATACCAAACACTGAACTTTGTTCTACAGTTAATTGTGCTGTGTTTTGAAATTTGTTGCTTTTTTGCATATATGTTATCTTTCTCAAAAAAGAGAAATAAAGTTGATTGTGATGATAAAAAAAAATTATAGTGTGTTCTGAGCACTTATTTAACACTCTCAATTTAAATTACTTATTTTTTTCATTCAACTGGATGCCTGGCCCAATCATTAGCTATGTAAGAATGGCTTGAAATTGCAAGAGGTTTAGAGACTAGGGATTTAGGTTAAATAAGGTACTTAGCTGGAAAATTTCCAAGTAGGGGAAATCCTGAGAAGAAATACTTCTCAAAACAGTAGGCAGCCTCATTTGATTATCCTTTTCTGATTTGCTGGCAATTCCCTCTCAACTAATATCCATCTGTGTGCTGGTGGTTCCCATATTTAAAACTCTTGACTCAACTCATTCCCTGAACTCCAGATTTGACAGACAGCTTAACTTGACATCTCTTCTATGAAGTCTGGTTAGAATCTCAAGCTAAGTATAACCAAAATTAAATTTTTGACACACTATCCCTCTTCTTCTACTCTCAATAAAAAAATAAACAAAGAAACAAAAGCTCTGCCCTGTACCACGGCTCTCTCTTTTCAGGTTAACAGTACATTGTTGCTTCAGGTGCTCAGGGCCAAAGTCTTGGCAATAGCCTTGTTTTCTTTCCCTCATACACTACATCCAATACATTAGCCAAACCTGCAAAGTATAGTTCAAAATGTATCTAAAGTCTGGTCACTTCTTACCACCCTATTTCAACCACCATAGCCTCTCACTTGGACTACTGATATGTCATTGGGTCTCTTCTTTGGTCACCCTTCTTCAGTCCTTGTCCGCTCACAAACTCATCTTCACATAGCAGCATAACTATCTCTCTGATGTCATCTCCTCTCCCTGGCTCATGTTTTGCCAACCTTAATGATCTCCATTCTTTTGCTCAAATGCAAAAAGCATCTTCCCACCCCAGCACATTTACATTTGCTATGCCCTTTTGTCCCAAATATTCACGTGGTTCATTCCCTCATTGCACTCAGTTTTTTGCTCAAATATCATCTTTTTCTAGAAGCCTTTCTTGATCACCCTAAATAAAATAGCATATAACCCAGCACCTCATCACTCTCTAAACAGATTAAGTGTTTTTTCTTCATAAATCTTATCAACAACTTACATACTGTATACTTGTTTATGTGCATATATTTTTTTATTTCCCTGACCAGAGCAGGCATTCAATAATTAATTAGTTGGTTAATTAATTAACTTTCCCTCTTTTCCTTCAGCACTTTGGTATAATTTTGTTTTATAGGTCCCTAATAAACAAGTACTGAAACATTTCTGCACTTTTTATTTTCCTACATCCTCTGTATAAGATGAAATAAGTATCTCTCTGTTTTAAGATACTCATTGATGGGGAGGAGGCAGAGGATTAAAGATGAAACATCCTTATTAATTACCTCCTTGTAGAATTCTAGGGACAAACTAGGTTTCCCAAGAAGGGTACTTATGGATATTAAAATGATGAGGAGTAAAGTAGTGTTTTACTTTTGCTCACAAATTTTCTTCTACCTAGGTCTGAAAGATGTCCTATGGGTTCAATGATACACCCTAGAATAGAGTGAATACTCCTTTAAGCATCCCGGACAAATGGCCATCCTTTCTACCTCCAAACACAGGAAACTCACTGAAATATGGGGAGCCCATATCATAAGTCAGAAACTTCTCCCAGGTAAGCCACACCCTCCGGAGTATCTTTCAGCACATTAGTAGATTATATTCCATTAATCACTAAAGGATATTTCCTGTCAAATCCTCAAAGAATTACCTTCCAGAACTTCTGACAATATTGACTCTAACCAAGGATAAAAAGCTGTCACAGTTACTGAAGTTTGCATTAAGCCCTGTTCTTTCCTCGGAGTCTCAAGGCCCTTCAGTAAAGTTGTCAGGTTTCCTGTCACCATGACTCACTTCACAGACACCACTGAAGAGACACCCATTTCTGAGAACCTCTCAGGAGAGGCTCCTTTGCCATGAACCTATGCCAGGACTAGATTACATGAGAGACTTGTCAGGGCTGCTGAATAGGAACGCCATTTACAGTTCTAAGAATGGGGAGTCACCTACTGTGAATGAGAAATCTCATCTCTTTATCTAGCCAGTTCTGGAATTCACAATGACAGTTGAGTTGCTGCATGATGAAGTTCTTTTCCACTTACTACATCTGTGACTTAAGTGGGGTCATTAATCCTCTCTAAACCTCAATTTCCTCATCTTAAATTAGGAATAATAATAGGACCTAATTCATGTGGCTGTTGTCAGAATTAAATAAGGAGTTATACTTCCTAGTCATAATAGTTACTCAGTAATCATTACCTATAATTAGTTAATCTTTTCTTGATAATAGTACAGGGGAAACTGGGATTTAGGTTTTATCTTCTAGTACTAGTATTGAGTTCAGTGAAAGTTTTCACTTAGAAATAATGAAAAGGTATGACTAGTAAGATCTGGTGAAAAATTTTAATTGTTGTTCATTTAAATAGAATTGTTTATAAGAATTAAAAATATTTCTAGTAAAAATGAATCAGGTGCTTTCAGACATTCAGCTTAATAAATAATAAATCAATTTCAGCCAATTATCTAGAAAATTTGATAACTTCAATCTGTATCCATCTTTTTAAATATTATTTTCTAGTTACCTTCCGTGGTAACACTGGGTCTCTTAGACACAATCAGTTTGAATTTATTGGACTAATGGTCTTGTCAATGTGAGAAAGGGAATCTATGGTACCAGCACCCAAATTCAGTGATTTTTCCAAGTTCGATACTCAAACCTCTGGGAGACCCTGAAACTTGTCCAAGGTTTAGTGAAGTCAAACTATTTTCATGATAATATCCAGATGTATGTGCCTTTTCCACTGCTCGTGCAGAAGCAATGGTGGGTTAAACTGCTGGCATCTAAACCAAAATCAAGGCAGTGTCACCAAACTTTATTAGTAGTCATGTAGTCTTCACTGCCACACCAGCTTCTTCATTAAATAATGTCCTTAATGAAGCAGTAAACATTATTAATTTTGCTACCTCTCAACCCTTGAGAACTTGCCTTGTTCATATTCTATGTGATGAAATGGTAAGTATGCATGAATAGCTTTAGTGGCTTACAGAAGTATGAGAGCTGTCTCAAGGAAATACACTTGTATGATTGAGTGGCAAGCTCTACCAGCTCTTTTTTTTTTCATGTAATACCATTTGTACTCAAAAGAACCATTGAAAGGCAAACTATGTGTTTTAGTTTGCTAAAGCTGACTAAATGCAATATACTTGAAATGGGTTGGCTTTTCCAATGAAGTTTTATTAACTTACAAGTTTACAGAACTAAGGCTGTGAAAATGTCCAAATCAAGTTATCAAAAGGCTATGTTTTCTCCCTGAAAACTAGTATCCTGCAATCCTCCACACTTCTGTCACATTGCCAGACCCCTTGAATGTATCTGCTGGTCTCTCCCTTCTCTCCTGAGTCTTCTTGCTTCCAGCTTCAGTGGCTTCCTCTCTGTTTTCTCGGTGTCTTCTCTCAGCTTCTCTGGCATTTTTTCTCTCTGAGCTTCTCTGGGGCTTTTTTTTTTTTCTAAGTCTTCTTTCTGTTCTTACTCTCTTATAAAGGAGTCCAGGAAGAAGACTAAGACCCACCTTGAATGAGGTGGGTCACGTCTCAACTTAAATTAAGATTTTACACACCAAAAGATCCTATTCACATTGGGCCCCCACACACAGGAATGCATTAGCTTTAAGAACGTGATCTTTTCTGGGATAACATCACACTATGGTTATTTAAACTTGGGTGTTAGGCAGACATTTTTTTTTTTTTGGAAAATGAACCAAGCAAGGGTGTCACTTCAAGGGAAAGAACTGAAAGTATTTATTGCCAGTGATAAAATTTGTACTTTCAAAAGATATTTAGCAATTTGGAAGACTTATAATTGCTACCATGAGCCTGGTAGCTTTCTTAATAACATAGACTTTTCTGGTAAGATTGGTTGATACTAACCAATGGAATTGATTAATATTGTAGAATGAAATGCACACATATTTGGAAGATCTGCATAACTTAGTCAGCCAATATTATACAAATGACCCAATGCATGATGTGACAAAATCATGCATAGGAAAATATCCATTCAAAATGAAAGAGAGACTAATGGGTATCAATGGAACAGAGAATGAAAAATGTATCAATACAGTTTCAGGAGCCAAATTGCAATTAGCGTTTAAGAAGCTACTATTCGTCAAGTTTTTGAGGTAGTGACCAAGAAAATAGAAGGATACATGGATATACACAAGCCAGGGATTGTGAAGAAGCCAGGGAAGATCATTGCCCCAGTTTTTAATGTGCACCAGGAACAATGTAGTGAAACCTGGAACATTCTAAGCCAATGACTATTGCCAGGAACAGATGTTGAATAGAACGATGAATCATATATGCCATGTTAGAAAATTTATCTTAATTAATTTATTAGAATATATAATCAGCAGGTTAAACTCCTGTATGCATATGATTTATCTAATGTTTTTGAAAACAGTGCATTTGATGAAATGATTAAAGAATTTTAATAAAACTTGCTTTCAGTCTGAATTGGCCAATCAAATCCTTTCTTTTATACAATTTTCTCCAAAAGCCAATGGACAGAGGGTGAGGAGAGCTATAGCCATTGTTCTAGTTAACATTTAGTGAGTGACTATTTTGCCCCAGACTCTGGGTTAGCACTTACAAATGTAAGGAATATTATAGTCTAGCATTTTTACAAAACCACATTAAACCCATTCATTAGTTATGAAATGATGTATTGAAATAAAAGTAAAGTCTAATTATTCCCTATATATCGATAGATATTGAAAAAAATGTCCATTGATGTGAAGTAAGATGAACGTTAACAATAGCTCCTCCTATTGAGAAGAGAAAAGCCAATTTATGAAAAATCCCATAACTAGCAAGAAATGAAACTGAGATTCTAATCCACATTTGGCCCTTTTCATAATCCAGGTACTGTTCAATATGCTAAACTATGACATAATAGCTGGCACTTTGCTGGATATTAAACCTCTGGACCCTGAGAGCAAAAACCTTAAGATAGTGAAACTGACTTACACTAAATGGAAATATCTAAGAAAGTTACTTCACACATTATCCAGGTATAAGTCAGCTCTCTGCTTGAAACAAACTGATTTTTTTGGCTATGTAATATCTGGCTTCTAGAATGGTAGAGTAGTAGAAGGCTGAAGGAATTATGACTATGAAAGTGATAAGAATAGGCAACATTTTGGGAACATATACTATATGCTAGGGACTATGCCAACCACTTTAGATGCCTTATCATATTTAACCACGATCGTCCCCAATAGCTTATGTAGTACTTGCTACCACATTTTACAGTTTTGAGGCTATAAATAACCTGCCTAAGACCCACAGCTACTAAGTTGTGAATCTAGAAATAGAATCTGAGGTCTGTTGAAAGCAGAGTCTGAACCTTTAAGGAGTTGGAAAATGGCAGGAGTTTTATGCAAGGGCAGGGCCTGTCCTGGGATGCTTACCCGAGGGAGAATGCTAGAGCAAAGAAAAGAATGTCTGCAACACAGGTCCTGGCATGGACCCCGAAAAGAGGAAAGGATATACAGTACATGTGCAATGTCCTCTCCATCAAATTCATCAATCAGATAGTTCTCCCTTCCCCCAATGTGTGGGAGTGGATGAGGGAAGTACCGAAGATAGACTTTTTAAATTTTATTATTATTATTATTGTTATTGTTATTATTATTATTTGCATGGGCAAGCATTGGGACAGAAGGTAGACTTTTTACTCAAAAATTCCAGAAGGATAGAAATTCTTTGTACATTGGCTCATGTAGAAAACCAAGACAACAGAAAACAGTATGACCCCATCTATCTTCCAGTATCTGCTCATGAGCAGATAAAGTGTTTCACTGCTGTAATCAGAATATGCTTTTATATTTTTGAAGAATGGACTCTTAATTTAATGTTCTGTATCTCATTCATTCAACATTCATTGTATTAACATTTTCCATGGTTGCTGATTAGTCTCCATAATTATTATTTTATCACCTAGATAATAGTCCATTAAGTAGATGGGGCATATTTTACTTAAATATTCTCTTACAATTGGACATTTTGGTATTATCTGCTTTCATTTGATAATGATCTTCTTGCCTATACTCTTTTTCCTTCTTTTAAGTTTCCTTCTTTTTCACATTTCCATAAATGTGATTACTAAATTCTTTTATGGCATTTCATGTGTATTGCCAAATTGCTATCCAAAGGGTAATGCCAACTGTCCTGCCAACTGTAATAATTGATTTTGTGATAATATGACCTGTTTGCAGTCTCTGGTGTCAATATTGTTTTGCTAATTTAATCAGTCTATGTTTTCCTATTTAAAAATCCCATATTTTCCTATTTAATATTTTATTTGCCTGAAAAGGGTATCTTTGCTTCCCTCGGGCACATATGCATTTCTTAGGTGTCTGACTTTTTGACAATTCATAAATTGTAAATCAATAAATCATCCCTCAGTTCAGAAATCTGGATTTTCACTTGTTAATACAGTGAATAACTGATGCACACAATGCATGCTGATAGGTTACCTTGTAAGGCACAGAGAGCCTACTGTCTAGAAAGGGAGAGAAGACACACCTAGAATCCATAATGACATGGAGCCAGTTCTCTCAAGAACTGTCAGTCAGCTCTAGATAGTACTTGATCATCTATGATTAGTTCCTGGGCTCAGAGAACTCTGAAATGCTCTTTAAAAACCACTCTTGGACACATAGTAAACAAAGCCTTATTTACTACTGGGCATGTCAGACTTTGACCTAAACACCAGAAGGTGGGCAACTCCCAACTTGAAGATAATGATTTTTGAGTGTAGCCATTACTAGTTCCCTTCCTGCCTAGTAAACACTCTCCACTTTCCTCATGCCTTCCCCCTCCTCCCATTGACTAAGCAACAGACCACTTTCCTTGGCAGTTATGGAGCTTAATATAGTGAAGTCCAAGGTCAAGATCAGGGAAATTTCCAGAGAAAGACAACCATATTAGAACCTGGAATGGTCAGGGATCTTGACACTTCCCCTCTCTCTCCCCTTCTGTCTTCAATGCCTAATAAAATTATTCTGATTGGAAGTATTCCTTCTTGCTAGTCTAGGATGCCAAAATCCTTGATGGGACTCTGAGAGCAGGCATCTAGTTTCTGAGGCAAGGGCCTGGGCCAATCTGCAAATCTTTCACCGTTCCTCCAGTGTGATTCTGTTTCTGAACATGTAGAATGGAAGTTAGATGTGAGTGCTCCATTAAAGCAAAATATCTCCACCTCATTACTGTAGTCAATTTGACCTTCCTAGAGTTCCTATCAAGACATTTGCACCTGTTCTTTAGTTTCCTTACTCGAGAAAATTGCCTGGTTATTTCCTAGCTGGTTTTCAATTATTTTCCTACTTAAAACATCTGATTATTTCCGAATTCCTGGTGCAGGAATGCATCACTTATATTTATCTTGTTGACCTTCACAGATTGTGTTTATGGCAGGATGGCATTTTGCTGATTTTCTGACACAGCTTTTCTGCTTCGCTACCTTTTTGTTTATCTCAAACTACTTATTTCTTTCTAGTTTGATAATACCCACATTATATGATCATTTCAAATCCTGTGACTTTTAGATTTATTCCCAAGAATTTAGATGGAGGTTTTAGTGCCTGTGAGATACCAGAATTCAGCAGGAAAGTTAATTTGCTTGGAATTCAGTATTGTTTGGGTTATGTTACTAGAAATACCAATGAAAGGATCTTGTGTGACTCTGCTGAAATGTGCCCTATATTTCTTTGTAGTTCTCTCAGAAACTGGCAGAAAACCATGCATATTGCAGGCCCTTAAATCATGCCTATTTATTAGACCATAGAGGCGGTTTATCTTTAAATAATTGGATTATTGTTAATAAATTTGCTTTAGCTATAATTCGCACATATTTTTACCAAAATTATATTTTATAAAATAATAATGGTAAAACTATCTGGTGTTGAGGCTCTGACCACTCCCCCAGGGACCTATCAGGCAACAGCAGTGAAGGGCAGGTCTAAAGGCCACTGTGTTCTTTGGGCACTCCATGTGCCCCATTCAGAGGCTGCAGAAACTACACAAGACCTGTCTGCAGTGATCCGTGTTTGTGCTCATGAATTCCTCTATGCCACACCTTAGTCTGCACCTTTGTTCTGATGCTGTGAATTTTGACTACCTATTTAACCCTTTGTAGAAAATCTCACAGCGCTTTTCAAGTATATCACACACATACCTGGCTTTTATTACAATTTTACGGAGCAATAGCTCTGAACTTCTCTCTTGGCTGCTCTGTGGATTTGTAGGGGGGTGGGGGGGACACACACACCTGTGTGGCCCTGGGAAGAATGGGGGATGATTTGTGAGTTACTGACATTGCCAAACCATTCATGAGCTCAGAGCCAGCTCGGTCTAATGCAGGATACTCTTTATAGTGTAATAAGTGCCATTTTCACTCACTATAAAAGTATCTTTGGATCAGTTTATTGAAATTATTCTTTTGGAGAACACATAAAAAGGAAAAAGTAAACTCGTGTACAGGAAGGGCTTGACTAGATCAAAGTCTAAGAATAGGATAGAAGTAGCGAGGCAGGAGAAGGACAGGGCGGCTGTTCTGTAGATTATTCCTCTGGGGGGTGGGGGAACAGGGTGGGTAGGAAGCAAATACAGACTCTCTTAGTCCTTGGTCTCACTACATAGTTAATGCCTCGGACTTGGCACCCAGTTTTTAGCTTATCGCCAAGCCCAGACCTACTGTTCTGCAGAATTCCTTTCCTGGTATCGTATTGCTGGTTCTATTCACAGTAACAATAGATTAGAAGCCAGAACTTTCACTACATCTCTAAATCCAGGGGATTCTTCCCAAAATGGAACTGTCATAGAGACAGAAAACTATAACCAAGGAGCTCCAGGCTCCAGCACTGCCCTCCTACTTCCCAAAATGGGGAAGTTATTCCATGGTACAAAATAGCAAAACTAGTATCATGGATTATTTGATGACTGTTCTTTGAGCTAACCACTAAAACTGAATGGAGACACTCCTCAGAAGAAAACATCAATAACAACATATAAAAACAAAACACCAAACCTGACTAGGAATTCTTTCCCCTCCCCACTTAAACCACTAATAATTGTTTACCACATGGATTTCTTTTGGACTTTTAGCTCTTTATTTTTTAATCAGATTGGGGGAAGCATCTGCACTGGTCTAGACAGACTAAGTAAGGATGATATAATAATACACAATTGGTGTTAAAATGGAAGTGTCCAGTAAGGAGGGTCCTTTTTATTGTTTTGTTTTGGGTTTTTTTTGTATAATTATTGAGCAAAGGATACCAGTATGAGCCTCACCGTTAATTGCCATGTTCCTCTGCAGTCTTGCAATATTATATCATTTTAAAATATGCTTACTTTTATATTTGTGTCCCATGGAAATCACACTTTGGGTCTGGCTGGGTTTCTTTTCCTTCCAGACTTAATTGGCTATAAGCTCACTGCAACTAAATTAGTCAGAAGCAAAAGAAGGGTCCCAAACAACATTGAATTAGATTCAGCACAATATTTATAATTTGATGCTCATGAGGGGAATATATAGTGTCTTTTAATTGGGACTCTGATTATATTACTGCCTATTTTCATTTCAAGCTGGATTTCTCAGAGGGCAAAAAAAAAGTGGGTTTCCTAAGAGGTACTTACATCACAAATTTTCCAGGTTAGAGTAAATTAGTCTCTGTTTTTGCCTCTGGCGTGGCGGTGCAGTAGAGTGGTCAAAAGCATGGACCCTGAGTTTTAAAGACCTGCATTTGAGCCCTGGTCCCAACTCTCATCAGTAAGGTAACCTTGGGCAAATTGTTTGAATTCCCAGAACCTCAGTTTCCTCTGTTCTCAAGTAGGGATAATAATAGGATTATTGTGAAGATTAATGCATATTCATATAAAATGCTTACCACAATGCTTGACTCCTCACAAGTTTTATGTATGTTAGCTACTTTCTTTTTTTTTTTATTTCTTCTCAGCAAGGCTTTTTATTTTATATGGATTTTATTAGGAAAAGTCTCCTCCTGCATCATATAAATTCCTCCTTCAAGTACTAGACATAGAATTAAAATCAAGCTTCCTATAATAACTATCTGGACACCCTTTTGTAATTATGGCATTAAGGTCAGAGACACAGAATCTACTAAATAAGAAGTGGCGATTCATATTTTACAAATATAAAAACCAAGGTTTCAAGAAGGTATGGGATTCAAACCAAGGTCTTTAGCCACCAAAGTTCAGGTTCTTTCCATTCCCTTATACTGTCTGGCACACATGAAACAGCAAAGACAACTAAACTCTCTCCCTACCCTGTCCAGGCCAACTCCATAACTTGCCTTTCAACCAGCTACATGTTTTTTCTCATGCCTTTCTTCCTTCATCAGCTCTCATTTTTCACTCATCACTTACCTGACCCAACCAATTTGAATCAATTCAATCTAAGGCAGGGTAACTTTTCTCATGGCACTATGCTCAAACATCTAAATATTTTGAAGGCATAGTCCAGTCCTTAAGATCAAAATTAGAAAAGTTCACACATGAAGTCTCCCAATTTTTTTTTTAAGAAGCCACATGAGAAATGAAAGGAATGTATTATAAGGTTGCAAAGAACTAGAAAGACATCACGAATTGTGAGGGGACTTAGAAAAGTCTCGCTGGAGGAGGTGATATTTGAGAGGAGCCTTCAAAGACTAAGGCTTCTTCACAAAACGATAAGAACAGCATGAAAAAAAATATATTCCATGGATGCTGGGATATTGTGGCGGCCAAGAAGTAGTTTGATTGCCTTATCTTGGAGTTCTCAGAAGTAGGAGTAGTAGGGAGGAGTGAGAAACGGGTTGAAACCATTTTGTGGAATGTCTAAAACATGATTAACAGTATACATATGGCTAAATAGGCAATAAGGATACTTTTAAAGTAGGAGAGCAGCCTCTATGTTGCATTGTCACGTTTTGACACTTATTTTGCTGCCCAGATTCAAATTCCAGGATGCTTGCACATAAAATGTAGCACTCAAAATTCAAATGTCACATCTTGCCAATTTCTCTTCTTAAAATACAGATAGTAGTTGGGTTATTAAAGATTTCAGCTGTCAGTGCTTTTAAGCTCTAAATTCTTAGGGCGGTAAGGTATGTATATTTATATAGTGTGTCTGCATATTTGTTCAGTAGCGTTTCAAGATATAACACATGTCAGAACAAATAACTCAAAATCATACTATTTTGCCTACGGTATGGAGAGAAATTCAAGTGTTTTGGCTCAATTACTTGATAATTGGGGAATTTCTGTCTGCTTATTATTTTTTATGGAAGAGTAGGAAGAAAGGAAAAAGATTTTGTTCTTTACTATGTCTTAGGATGCTAGAACACTAAGGGAATGTAAAATGTATATATTTTTAACATCAATAAAAATTGAGCATTTTATGAGTAGCCTTATAAGGAGAATCCAGTTGATTTAGTAAATCCTCACAGCGGTGGCAGTAGGGGATCATTTGTAAACAACTGCTTTGCAAAAACACATCATTTGCCAATCCACATTTGCAGAGGCATTGCCTGTGGTAATAATCTCTTGTCATTATTGTCTACCTGCAGTGCTGTCTTCACACTCATTAACCTAAAATGAATCTATTTTCCTTCTCACATTTTTTGTTCTTGTTATTCTTGCCGAGATTAGTCATTTTATTAGCCTTTTCCAAAAATCAACATTTGACTTTTTGTGATCCTTCCTATAGTATATTTGTTTTCTATTGTGTTTTTATATCTATTATTTTCTCTATTTCTTCCTTCTACTTTATTTGAATTTAATTTGCTATCTTTTTTAACTTCTTGAGATTGATGCTTAGCTCACCAATTTTCTGTCTCTCTTCTTTTCTAATACATACATTTAAAGATATGAATTTCCCTCTAAGCACAACTTTGGCTGTATCCTCTAGGTTTTGATATATAGTACTTTTATTACATTCAGTTAAACATATATTTAATTTCTATTGTGATTTCTTTATTTATCCATGGATTATTTAGAAGTTCCTTTTATAATTTATAAAAAATGAGAATTTTTGTTTTAGCTATCTTTTTAAAAAAATTAATTTCTATGTTAATTGTGTTTTGGTCAAAGAAATCACATTGTGAGATTACTCCATTGGAATTTGCTCAGATTTACTATTATGGTATGGAATGCAGTCAATTATTGTAAATTTTCCTTTGGTTATCGAAAAAATGTGTATTCTGAAGTTTGGGGATATAGTATTTTATATGTCAACTAAATCAAGTTTTATACAACCATACCTCATTTGATTGGGCTTTGTTTCAGTGTGCTTCACAGATATTGTGTTCGTTTATGAATTGAAGTTTCATGTTGACCCTAGATTGAGCAAGAATGTTGGCATATTTTTTCCTATAGTATGTGCTCAGTTTGTGTAGTATGCACCTTGTTTTTGTGTTTTAGAAATAATACTATTGCACACTTAATGGACTACAACATAATGTAAATATAACTTTTATATGAGCTGGGAAACCAAAAAATTTGAGTTATTCACTTTATTGTGGCATTTGCTTTATTGTGGTGGTCTGGAACTGAACTTGCAGTATCTCCAAGGCATGCCTTATATTTTTCAAATATTTATAAAGGAATTGATTTTTATTGTTTTGTTAAATCAACATTATTTTATATAAGATGGAAATGTTCCAAGAAATGATCATGATGATGAATATGCAACTATGTGATGATATTGTGGATTACTGATTATATATGTAGAATGGAATGATCAAAAATTAAGAATCTTTGTGTTTGTTTGGTGTTTTTTGCTATTTAAAAAAATTAATAAAGAAGAAGAATATATGAAAATTTAAAAAAACATTATTTTATATAGTGTGAGGCTATATTATTAGGTGCATACAGATCACAAATTATATCTTCTTGGCGAACTAAATCTTCAATCATTTTGGAGTGACCTTTCTCAGCTTTAGAAATGCTTTTATTGCCATAAAAGTCTACTTATCTGATATTAACATAGCTACACTGGTTATTCTTTTAATTAATGTTTGCATGCAATATCTTTCTGCATTATTCTGTTTTCATTCTTTCTGTGTTCTCATGTTTTAAGTATCTCTCATAAATATTGCAAAATTTATATCATCCAGTATGACTGTCTTTGTCTTTCATTTGTAATATTTAGACGTCAATTAGACTTAAATGCAAATTTTTATTTAATGCAACTATTGACATACTTAATTTAAATCTGTATCTTACATTTATCCGTATCTTTTTAATACTCATTTTTCTCTCCTTTCTTTATTTACCTCTTTTAAACTTATAATTTTTCACTCCACTTTCCTGCCTATATTAATCTGAAAGTTGTAAATTCTCTTAATCTTTTCTTAGAAACTACAATTTTCTTTCGGTTAGAAGCAACACATTTGATCATTTCTTGCAACAATTCAGCTATGAAATCATTTTTAGGTAATTACTGTATTCCAAGTGTTTGGTATAGCTCATACTTTCCTATTGGTTTTCTAGCCATATAATTCTGTGTTTTGTTAAGTTAGAGAAATATTCCTAAAATATTATGTAGCATTTAGATAAAGGAGTGAAAAGAGAAAAAACATGTACTTTATAATCAGACAGACCTAGATTTAAATCTTAATTCTTCTATTTACTGGCTTTTTGATCTTGGGCAAATTTTTGATTTATTCAAGAGTCTTTATCTTTGCAAAAAAAAAAACAGAGATGCTGCGACCTGGAGAACGACTATGGACTCTGAAGATAGGAAGGAGCTTCAAGATAACTGCTCTGATGCTTGAAATTCTCTAATAGACACTGTCGAGTGTCTATCAAAATAGATAAGGTATAAAGAAGCATAAATATATATGTGTGTGTATGTATGGGTGTCAAGCAGTGTAGTAAGTGTTTAATCTATTATTCTTCAATTCTCACAAAAATGACATGAAATAGATTTTACTGTAGTGCCCTGAGGCCCAGGGATGCTGTGTGACTTGACAAAAGTCATACAAGCTATTAAAGAATCAGATTTAGGAAATTCTTGTATATGGGCAACAGATCATATATGCAAGAATATTCATTATGTATAGTATATAAGATATTAATGTCCATCAGTAAAGATAGATAAATAAATTGTGGTATACTCACAGAATGAAACAATTAAAAGTAATGAACTATAGCTGAAGACAGCAACAAGGATGAATCTAATGGAGTATTGAGCAAAAAAGCAAGGCAAAAGAATATATACCATTTCAATAAATTTTTATGAAGTTTAAAATCTAACCAAAACTAAATTATATTTTTATGGGCAAATACTTATGTGGGAAAATGATAAAGATAAGCAAAGAAATAATTATCATATACATCAGTGTTTACTTCTCAGGAAGAGGGGTATTTTAATAATTAGAAAGGGGGCTTCTGCCATGTGGTATTTATTGACCATTGTAGTAGATACATGGGCCCTTTCTGATTCTAAACTCAGACTCATTTGCTAAAATAATTTTCCTGAATAAAAGTCATAATTATATATTGGATTTGGAGTTTGAGTCCAAAAGGCATAGGACATGCCCAGCCTCATCAGAGTTGATTCTTACCTTATGTTGAGGAAAATATTCTCTCCTAGAAACATGAGCTCTTTCTAAAATTGTTTCCTAAACTCTTGCTCCCAGCCAGGCTTGTGCATTTCCTATACTACAGCCAGACTCCCTCTCACACCAAAACTCACCCCTCTCCAGCTCCTGGGAAAGAATGATTGTTTAGCATATTTGCTCTAGGAATTCACTGGATTCCTAATGTAATTCTAGCTAATCCATGCATACTGCAGGAGTCACCTTTTAGCTTCCCCAAGTTTCTCCTTCCTCTCTAGCCTGTCCCTTAATCCATTCCGTTTAGGAATCCAGTGAACTCCGAGTCGGTAAAAGAATCAGAAAAATAACTCTAAAATTATACCCTAGAAGTTCAGACTTATGAGTGTAAGATGACTTCTAGTGGAGGACTTGCTGAAGTTTCATGTAGAAATCACTCTTGACTTGGACCATGAAGTCATGGTAAGACTTGTTTGCTTTTGTTTTTGTAGTGTATTTTAAGTTCGCTTTTTAAACAAAACATTTAACATGTCATAAGACTCTTCTGGACGTTTTATTTATTTTATTTTATTTTATTTTGAAATAACTTTAGAATTACAGAAAAGTTACAAAAATAGTACAGAAATTTCCATTTTCCTTCCACCCAGCTTACTCTGATGTTAACAACTTGCATAACCATAGTACATTTATCAAAACTAAGAAAATAACATCAGGACAATGCTTTTAACTAAAGGAAAGACATTATTTAGAGTTCCATTATTTTAATTTTAATTTTTTTTCCTTTTCCAGGGTCCAGTCTAGGATCCTACATTGTATTTATAAATACTTTTTTTTTTCGGTGCATCATTCTGAATGGAACCCAGGTCTCCTGCATGGAAGGTGAGCATTCCTACCACTGATCCACCCTACATTGTATTTAGATGTCACATCTTTTCTTAGTCTCCTCCAATCTGTGGCAAATCCTGTCTGTCTCTTTTTTTTATGACCTCGATACTTCTCAAGAGATACTTTGTAGAATGTCCCTCAATTTAGGTTTGTCTGACATTTTCTGATAATTAAAGTTATACTTGCTTTTCAAAAAAAACACAGAAATATTGTGCAATTTTAATGGCATAACAGGGGTATAAGATGTCAATGTGTCCTATTATTGGTGATGTTAATTTTGGTCACTTAGCTAAGGTGACGGCTGCTGAGTTCTCTACTGTAAAGTTATTGCTTTTCCCTTTGCAAATGATATATAATTTGGGGAAAATATTTTGAGATGATGAAAAATCCTGTTTCTTCTCAAACTTTCACCTGCCAATTTTAGCCTCCATTGATGGATTTTGCCAGCAATGATCATTACTGTGGTTTTCTAATCATGATTCTCTATTTCCTTCATTTATTGTACAATGTTACAAGAAAAGAATGGAATTCTTCTTTAGGAGAAGCTGTTCCTTCTCTCCAGTTTATTCATTTATTCAATTTTTGTTTCTATCCGTGTGGGTTAATAGATAATTATATTTTAGTTTGGGTTATAGCACAATGCTAAAATTATTTTGTAGCTTAACCTGTTCCTGTTTTGGATATTGGGAGCTCTTTCAAATTGCCTCCTATGCTCTTGACATGTCATCATCCTTTTTTTTTTTTCCAGTAAAAATCTGCCTTACTTTGGGAGTGGGGGCGGGGGGGGGCACAAGATGTTCCAGGCTCATTTTGTATTTTCCCTATCCCAAATCTGGACTTGGTCACTTCTCCAAGGAGTCCTCATTACTTTTTTTTTTGGAAAATCATATTTATAAACTAATATCTAAGTGCTAGATGTGCTTATTGCTACAGGGGTGTCATTGCATCTAGGCTTTCTCAGAGGACAGAGCCTGGACACATGAGTAGGTATATTGGCCAAGTACATATACATCTGTTTTTATATTTTTCCACCTATCTGCCTATATATATATTTAAAAATTGTGAGTGCCTCTGGTACCATTCCAAAACCACAAGTTTCACTCTATCTTCCTGAAAGAATGACGAGATTTTGATGGCATAGAAGCTGTTTACATTTATGTTAATGTAAACAAAAGCACAGAGGTTCAAACTCTTTGGGTCTACTGGAGAAAACAGTGAAGTTAAGTGGATTAGGTGGCAAAAGGAGAGTTGTGCTGTGAAAGTGATGCCAGTAATAAGAGTAGTATGGGTAAGGAAGAGCTATAGGCCAGAACCACACAATTAAGCTCTTATAATAAGATTTACTTGATGTTTTATCACACTTAGGACTCTCTCCTCCAAACTCTGTATTTTTTGAACATTCAGAAATGTACACTCTTGAATGCTTATAGTAGAATGGCGTGTATGAGTATCTACTTCCTTGGGAACATTTGGGGTGTGTTCTGTCCAAATTCCAGGCAGCTGTGTAAAATCTAGTGCTTGTTAATTAGCAGACATGTATATATTGGGTGTATGGCTCTTTTATTTGGTGAAAATTTATAGGTTTCCTTTTTAAGTTTCAGATTTATGAGCAGTATGGATAATAACCTGCTGCATTTAAGGTTGTAATTTTATTCAAGAATGCAGGTACACACATCTGCCACTGCAAAATATTATTATGCCTTGCATTATATAAATCTCTTCAATTATTTATGTAATTTTTACACTTAGGACAACTTACTGATCCTGCTGACTAGCCTAAATGTACCGATTTCTGGATGTGATGTGTGGGACAGATTGTCCCTTTCTGATGAATCAACCCTAAATGATTTCATTGAGTAGAGAATTGAGCCTCTCCTCAATTCTAGTTTACATAAAGCTGACCACAAAGTTGAATAAGGCAGAACGCATACATTTCTCTTTCTTACATGATTCTACATCCATTGATGTTAGACTATTTAAGAGGGATTCAGAGTGCTTCTGGTTTCAGCTTCAACATGTAAAAAGATTGGAAGCTGTCACTCTTGTCCTCAGGGTAAAAGAAAGCTGAACAAACTGAAAATCATAATTTGTCTTCAACCCATCATAGAATTCATTTTGCAAGACAAATTGCCACTCCCAAATCTGGAGAGATAGATGCATCCAGAGAGTCACAGCTCAAGATCTATTTACCTGGAACGGAAGCTACTGGAGCCATAAACTGGTAAGAACATTTAAACAGCAATTTTGATGAATTGCTAGATGCTGAGTGTGGACTAGTGTATGAGTGAGAAGTTCCTGAAGGTTGAAGTCTTTGGGGGATCCTTACACTTTCGAGGGTCTTGCCTCTGGGGAACACGACCATGTTTTCATGTTAAAGATCCAAGAAAGATCCCCTTGTAGCAGAGAGAGGGAAAAAGTCATTATTGTGAAATATGAGTACTCTATATAACAAAGGCCTACTCTCTAGGGAAAAAAGATTTTAGTAGAGCCTTATCCCAACTGGAGGGAAGGTATTCCTTCCACTCCAGTCTCCTCTAGCCTTCTTTTCTTACCAAAGTGGGGAAAGCTCTATACAATGGAGAAACACTTGTGAAGGTCACAGCTGTGAGACACAAGCCCACTAAAAGACTGAGTTTTTAATCAGAAGATTTTAGAATGTGCTCCCTCCCCATCACCATACCACCACAGCAAAAGGACTCCAGTAAAACAACAATGCACTTCAAGCTGAAAAGGCAACAAGACACAGATTTTCTTTTAGGAAGACTAGGGAGGCCCAGGGTCAATGGGGAAGACAAAAACAAAGTCACTAGAGGAATTTGAGGCCTCTGCAACATATAGCCACAGCAAACATGAAATGAAGAGCAACTCCTAGCCAGGTTAACAAAAATCTATACATTAAACGTCTGTTTACCTCAGTTCTTATCACTGCTTTCGCAACAACAACAAAAGTTGCAAATTATACCAAAAGGCAAGCAAAAACACAAGAGATAAAAAGACAAAACAATTCACAGAACCATGTTCTGATATGACACAGCTCTTGAAATTATCTGGCAAGAAACTTAAAATACTTGTGACTAATATTGTAAGGATCTAAATGGAAAAAGTAGACAACATGAAAGAAAAAATGGGTAATGAAAGCAGAGAGATAGTAAATTTAAGGAAGAGTCAAAAGGAAATGCTATAAATAAAAAATAATCCTGTAACAGAAATGAGTAGCACAGTTGATGGTATCATCAGAAGATAGGGCACAACTGAGAAATCTGTGACCTTGAATATAGAGCAATGGGAACTTCTCATGTTGCTATGCAAAGAGAAAATGGAATGAAAAATAAATAAATAAACAGAACAGAACATACAAGAAGTACGAGGCAATTTCAAAAGGTGTAACTTAAGCGTAATTGGAAAATCAGAAGGAGAAGAAAGCAAGAACAGAGAGGGGCTCAAACTGTGATCTGATAGGGATGGTGTGAACAATTCATAACGAGAGAAATATGTCAAGATCCACTCTGAGGGTATGGAGGAAGCAACATGGAAAGAGCCACAGGATTTAACAGATCAGAAAGGAGATTAAGAGACTTCATCAAACTTCTTCATTTTCAAGCCATTCCAAATTCTGAATTTCCCTGTAGCTGTGGGGTTGTTGAATTCCTCCCACAAAAATCAGAACCTCTTATCATGTTTTTCAGGGGCCAGCCCACCCCAGGAGAACTGCTTGGCAGTTCTGGGGATGCCATCAGCCTGCCATCTACAGTCACCTGTTCCCAGCAGGCTTTCCCTAGCAAAGCAAACTTCTCCAAGACACAGTCACAATAGGGATAGGGACTAAAAGAAGCTATAGTTACAAATATCTTATCTGACTCTTTCTCAAGCCCCTTTGGTGTCCTGTTCTTGGTTTACAACACAAATCTGAGTCATATAGTCCAAAAGCAAGTAAGCCTGTGTTTATACAATAATATTATATCCTATAAGAAATTTTTCTGTGCCCAAATCCTCAGTCTGGCACTCCAGGCCCACTAACCTAAATATTTTGGATATTGTCTAGGAAGTTAGCATTATTGAAAAAGTTTTTAGTGGCATTGTGTAGAGCAGATTTTAGGGAGGCAACACTGGAGGCAGAGCAATCAGGAAATAAAAAGTAATTTGCATGAGGATGATAAGGATTTTAAATAATGTAATGACCAGCCCAGGAAGAATATATTGGGGATAGAGAGAGGTATGGATGTCAGGGAGAGAGGGTGAGCTATATCTGAGGACTATGTAAATTGAATCTATTCCCTAGTAAGGACACATGAATATTCTTTTGTATAGGAAACAAAGCTCAAAAATATGTAAGTGGAACAATGATGAGATAACCCTGATGGGAACAGAGCCTATATTTCAAAGAATTAGAAAGAAGTTTTAGAAAGGTGGGGTAGGCAGATTATGAAGAGCCACACAAATCTGAGCTATTTTAACACTGATGCTACAGACAAGAAGGAGCCCATGTAGATTTTTGTATGACATCCTACAGCAGTGTGGAGGGCAAAAGGGAGGGAGAGAGGCTGGAAGTGGAGATAAAAAATCTCTGCAAGATCACAGGTATAGAGTGAGGAATAGGACAAGTGCTGGGAGCAGCCCGGAAGGAGGGGAGGGCTCCATATTCATTGAGGGCACCCATCAAATCCGTCCACACCTGATTGTTTTCATCTGTAAAGGAATCCTGTTGTCTCATGATTGTTTTAAAGCAGTATAGTGTAATGACTATGAATGCACAGTCTGCAGTCAGATTTTGTAGGTTCTAACTCCAGTACTGATACTTACTAGCTTAACATCCTTGGATAACTTTCTGAACTGTTTCTGCCTCAGTTTCCAAATGTGTAGAATGGAATTTAAAACCGATTTTATAGTCTTGTGTAAGGGTTAAGAGAATACTTATACACAAAGAACACTGTGCAGCACATAACAAATGCTATACGAGTGTTGGCTATAATTACATATATTAAACTGCATTGCTTAAGGCCTACACAATGCTCAATAAATGATGTAGCTTGTATTTTAAAATAGATCAGATGAAAACAATACAGTATAATGGCTATATAAGGACTTAAAGGAATCTCTCTCACTTCCATCCAAAACTTAGTTCCCCTCGCACCAACCTGATGAATTCTTGCTTTACAATTGTTCAGCTTCAACGTGAACAATTTCAATAGCAAGGACCTTTCTTGGAATGTGTGTGGACACCAGAGGAAGACTTGCTTTCTGCCTCTTTCTCTCTCTGTTCTCTGACAAATAGCCATGAGTCAATGTCCAGTTACCTCAGCAAAGATTATAAAACCAAGACAGACAAAAGGGCCCTGCCCTGTCATCAGTGATTGCAGCCTTATTTTCTTGAGTCCTTTGCTGCTATGCTGACTCTGTGGCTCTCCTGGAGGCTGAATAGGATCTATTTGTCCCCTATGTAGGTCTCTTGGACACTGAGTTCGACCCTCTACATCCAATCACAACCCTATGAAAAGCATAGACTTCCATGTCCTTGTCTAGATTAAGCAACTTCCTGCTGCAAAAAATTAGGAACAATACATGTAAAAACCCTAGAACTTGTGGTTCAGTAGTAGAATGCTCCCCTTCCATGCGGGAGGCCTGAGTTCATTGCCTGGACCATGCACCCCACACTGCCCCCAAAAAAGAAAAGCCTAGAACTTGATCACTGAAACAATTCAACTGAGCATACACTAAATAGGCCACTGTATTTGGAAATGAATCAAATATTAATGTTTCCATCTTGGACCTCAAATCTAGTGGAAACAGGGGTGTGAAACCAAGTATTAGACTCTAGACATTCCTTTTTGAGAATCTAGATCTTAATTTCTCTTGGCCTATTCCAACAATAGCTATTCAAATCTTGGAACAGTTAAAGAGAATAGGAGTTGTCCAAGAATTTGAATATTGGTAAAAGAGCATCCACAATGATTTTTAGCTCAGTGTACAAGAAATATAATAACAAAAACATTAAAAAAATTATACATTTAGCTTGGAAGACTCTTTCATCCTACAATTGAAAACTACATTGAATTTCCAAAATAATTTCTTCTACAACCTAAGTTTACTCATGAAAAAACATAAACTCAGAGGGGTAGAAAGACTTACTCAGATTTGCACAAGTGGTATATAAAAACATGAAGAACTAGATACAAAAACTCAAAAATGGACAGCACAATAATACCTAATTGTAAAGTAATCATGTTAAAACACTGAATGAAGCTGCATCTGAGCTATAGGGTTTTTTTTGTTTGTCTGTTTGTTTGCTTGTGTCTTTTTTTTCACTATTATTATTATTTTTATTTTTTTCTCTATATTAACATTCTATATCTTTTTCTGTTGTTTTGCTAGTTCTTTTCCTAAATCGATGCAAATGTACTAAGAAATGATGATCATGCATCTGTGTGATGATGTTAAGAATTACTGATTGCATATGTAGAATGGAATGATTTCTAAATGTTGTGTTAATTTCTTTTTTTTCTTTAATTAATAAAAAAATGGAATTAAAAAAAAAACATGAAGAGGTGATGAGCTGATGATGAAGCATCTATAAAAGATGTCTTGCTAGCATTTGGAAATATGGAGCTAAAGTACAGGTCAGTACCAGAATTAGAGATTGTGAAGTTATCTCTTCAGGACTGATGTAGTTAAAAACATGAGTGGGTTAAATCTCTAAAGTGGTAATTGTCTAGAGAGATAAGATGAGGGCCAAAAGCCTAATTGTGTGGTAAATAATCATGGCTTGGAGAGAGGAGAAAGAGAATCCTACAAAACAGACAGGAAACAAAAAATGTGTGCCTGCAAATTAGAAGAAAGCCCGGAGAGAACAGTGTCATAGAACATAAGGGATATGATGACTTCAAACAAGAAGGAACAGTCAGGAAATTCCAATCATGTGGCTAGGAAAGGGAAATGGTTGACTGAGAATTGGCCAAAGGAGATCTCTACTGAGATTTGGAAGAAATAATTTCAGAATAGTGAATGCAGAAGCCAAAATTCAAGATGCCAAGGAGAGAAGTGAGCCTAGCCCTCTCATATCAAAAAGTTCTATCTCTTTGGGCAGGCGTGACTGGGAAGTGTGAGGCGGTATCCTTATCTTGGTGTCAACATCTGATGACTCTTCCTTGTTGTGAAGGAAGAACTTCAGCTTTTATAGAGTTTGATAGAGCTCTGAGCTCTCTCTACCAGATTTCATGACCCTTTTCTTTTAAAAGATCCCTCATTATCATCCCTAAAGTTAAAGATTTCCAACAAGACAGATTTTCTACCTTCAGCTAGTAGTAGTTCTGGATCTAGGATACTTCTCAATCTTACCTTATTATACGCAATTAATAGTACTGTGTTGGGCGGGCCACGGTGGCTCAGCAGGTAAGAATGCTTGCCTGCCAAGCCCGAGGACCCGGGTTCGATTCCCGGTGCCTGCCCATGTAAACAAATAATAGTAATAGTACTGTGTTGAGTTCTGAGTATTAAGCACTGTGTCATTGTGTGCCACTAAACATATAGAATTAAATGAGACATATCCCCTGCTTTATGGGGGAAAACACACAACAAATTCCTAATGAATTGTGCAGATAGGTACAAGGTACTGCAAAAGCACAAAAGGAATAGCCTAAATTCCTGAAGGTTTGTCCATAGAACTGATATTTTGATTCAGAGGAACTCTCGGTCCTATCCTTTCACCCTTTTTTCCTTCCCCTTTCTTATATAGAGCAAGCTTGGTTCGTTTGTGAGTACCAAGTGCAGTTGGAAAGCTGTCATTTTAGAACTGTGTTCTCCTGACTTGCTAGTTAATGTTCCTCTGACTCATGGTGCTGCTTCAGGTATTGCCCAACAAGCCAGGTGTGATAATACTGGGAGAGCCAAAACCCACAGTCATAATGAAGGCTAGAATCTTCATTTAGTAAACAACTCTGTCTGTAGTTTTGGTGTTGTCTACTTATTTGATAAAGCTCTTGTCTGAAAGACACAGGCTTTAAAAAGTACGTATTTTACTTTAAATTTGTTTCTAGAAAGTGTTCCAGTTTAATTGCGAAATTTAGAATAATTTTCCCTTCTTGCAAAATTTGGAAAAATTTTCCCTTCTCAACTTTCTTGAATGTCTAATTTGAGGTGGTGCTTCTTAGAATTTTCTAATATCTGCTGAGAGGAGAACCTTAAAACTGTTCTAATGTGGGCCTGATATCTGATTTTTTTAAGCACTTTTTATTCTGAAATAAATATTCAAAAAGCAATGAACTTAAAAATGCATTGTACAAGTAGTTATAGAAAAGATTTCAGAGTTTGATATGGGTTACAGTTCCACAATTTTAGGATTTTCCTTCTAGTTGCTCAAAGATACTGAAGACTAAAAGAAATATCAATATAATGATTCAGCAGTGATACTCATTTGTTAAATCCTCTCTTCTCTATTATAACTCCTCCTTCTCCTTTCATCCTTTTCCAATCTTTAGGGGTATTTGGGCTATACCCATTCTAACTTTTTCATGTTGGAAATGGTGTTCATAATATGGGATAGGGGGACGGAACTAGTTGATGTTCTTGGAGAGGCTGGCCCCTCTAGGTTTCAGGGCTTATCTGGCCTAGGAACCATCTGGAGGTTGTAGGTTTGTGGAAAGTAATCTTAGTGGGTGAAAATTTGTAGAATTTCAGATAGAGCCCTTCATGAGGGTTAACAGGAATGGTTTGGTTTGTGGTTTGGCAAGCTGTAGTAATTAGCAATATCTAGCTAAAGCTGGTGTAAGAATAACCTTCAGAATAGCCTTTCGATTCTATTTGAACGTCTCCGGCCACTGATACCTTATTTTCCTTCTTTGGTTAGGAAGGCATTGTTGATCCCAATGTGCCAGAGCCAGGTTCATCCCTGGGAGTCCTATGTCACATTGCCAGGGAGACTTTTGCCCCTGGGTGTCATGTCCCACATAGGAGAGCAGGTAATGGTTTTGCTTCAGAGTTGGGCTTAGAGAGAGAGTGGTTCCATCTGAGCAGAAAAACAGGTTTTCTGGAAGCAACTCTTAGGCATAACAATAGGTAGGCTTTGCTTTTCCACTATAAAAATAAGCTTCACAAGAGCAGGCCTCAAGATCAAGGGCTTGGCCTATTGACTTGGAAGTCCCTAATGTTTGAGACAGTATCAGGGGCTTCCCTGGTGGTAAAGCTTAATAGTTCCATATCTTTTGTCCCATCCCTCAAGGAACTTAGCCAATGCTTTTTATTTATCTGCCCAACATACTCTGGGGTGTATCCAGGCAATACATGAAGCTATACAGAATTGCAAGCCCTCATTCCATTCTGGGCCCCATGTATTTGTGTTGTTCAAATAAGCTATCCAAACAAGTTGAGTTAAATTATGTGCTACAGAAAATTTAGGTTTTGGACAACTTAAACCTCTCTTCCTTTGGTCTCATACCTCCGGTGAAGTTCTAAAATATCAACCATGTCATCCTTACCCCTGTATTCTAATTTACCTTAGTCGCGACCCAATGGGCTTCATTCTTATCTCTGAAGCCTGTTCTCTCTTTTCGTTTCCTTTATAGTTGTATATAGCAATGTTGACTTTCAGAGCTGCAGAGCTCCAACTCAATCTTACATGTCACACAGGTACCCAAATTTCCAGGGAGATATTAGGTTACACATATATAGCACAGCATCTCAAAGTCTAGAAATAATGTTTACAACTCTAGACTAAATGTGACTGTTATACAAGCTTACAATCCAGGCCCCCACTTTCTTATAAGTATTTTCTAAAAAAGACTGTGTAATATTTGTACTTTTGCTTCTGACTCACTTTGAGCCACATAATGTCCCCAAGATTCATTCACCTCATCACATGCTTCATGACTTCATTCCTTTCTGTAGTCACACAATATTCCATCATATGCATACAGCACAGTTTGCCATTCTACTTCTCGGTCAATGTATTCTTCAGCCACCTCAATGCATTGGGCATCATGTATAATGTCCAAAGTCAGCAATCCATGCCTCACATTATCCTCACTTAGTTGTACAATCATCAACACTCTCGATTTTAGATAACTTTCATTGCTCCAAAGAGAAAAATAACCAATAAACCCACCCTCACTAGATGGAAAATAAAAACCTCGCTTAAACTCTTGTCTTTCCCCTCTGCCCCAATTATTTACCCCGGCATTGCTTAGTACCATTGGTCTCTTCCTGTTAAACATAGACCATAGCATGGAATAGTAGTTTTCCCCCATATCCTTCTATTATTTACTCTTTATACAAGACTCATACCTCGATGTAGTTCATGCAAATATAAATAACTTATTTTTATTTGTAGTGTTAATTGGTGAGACACATGGCTCTTTACAATCCCTTTCAATCATGGTCTCCTTCAATATGGCAATATTACTTATAAATTCACTTCATTTTTATCCCTTTTCTTACAACCTTATTAGCTCACAGTTCACCCATCTCTAACTTCTGGGTATCTCTAGGTCCCATATATTCTCTATTATAAGCCTCCGAGTTTACCTTTACGAAGATCATAATGGTGACTTCATAGGGTTTCTATCCTTTCGTGTTTGGATTATTTCACTCAACATTATGTCTTCAAGGTTGATCCATGTTGTCATATGCTTCATGACCTCATGTTGTCCTACTGCTGCATAATATTCCATAGTATGTATATACCACATTTTGTTTATCCACTTGCCTGTTGATGGGCATTTGAATTGTTTCCAACTTTTGGCAATTATGAATAATGCTAGTATGAGCATCAGTGTGCAAATATCCATTTGAGTCACTGCTTTCAGCTCTTCTAGATATATACCGAGTAGTAGTATTGCTGGGTCACAGGGCAACTCAATATTTAGTTTTCTAAGTATGTGCCAAACTGTCTTCCATAGCAGCTATACAATTATGCATTATAATGAGCAGTTCATAGGTGCTCCAATTTCTTCACATCCCCTCCAACATCTGTGGTTTCCTGTTTGCTTATGAGTAGCTATTCTTATAGATGTGAGGTGATATCTCATTGTAGTCTTATCTGCATTTTCCTTATAGCTAATGAAAATGAGGATCACTTGATGTGCCTTTTAGTCATTTGTATTGGTTCTTCAAAAAATATATTTATTCATATCTTTAGCCCATTTAATAATTGAATTGTTTTTTTTGTTGTTGAGTTGTATAACTTCTTAATGGATACTGGATATCAACCCTGTCTGATATGTGATTTCTAAATATTTTCTCCCCATGAGTTGGCTGCCTCTTCACCTTTTTGATAAAGTCTTTTGAAGCACAGAAGCATTTGATTTTTTAAACACTTTATTATTGTGTAGTATAACATATGTACAAAGTAAAGTAATAAAAAAGCAATAGCTTTCAAAGCACTCTTCAACAAGTTGCTACAGGACAGATCTCAGTTTGTCATGGACTACCACACGATCCTCTCAGATTTTTCCTTCTAGGTGCCCCAGAATATAGGAGGCTAGAAGGCTTAAATATTTTTTGCCATCACAATTGACTTTCTTTCTTTCTTTTTTTGTTGTATAGTATAACATATATACAAAGCAAAGAAATAAAAAAGCAATAGTTTTCAAAGCACTCTTCCACAAGTAGTTACAGGACAGATCCCAGAGTCTGTCATGGGCTACCATATTATCATCTCAGATTGTTCCTTCTAACTGCTTCAGAATATAGGAGGCTAGAAGGTTTAAACAGTTTTTTCTCACCACAGTTCAACTTTTTTCTTTATTTTTTGTGAAAAATAGCATATATAAAAAAATGCAATAAATTTCAAAGCATAGCACCACAATTAGTTGTAGAATATATTTCAGAGTTTGAGATGGGTTACAATTCCACAACTTTAGGTTTTTATTTCTAGCTACTCTAAGATACTGGAAACTGAAAGAGATATCAATTTAATGATTCAGCAATCATATTCATTTGTTAAATCCTATCTTCTCTGTATAACTCTACTATCATCTTTGATCTTTCTATTCCTCTTTTTAGGGATGTTTGGGCTATGGCCATTCTAACTTTTTCATGTTGGAAGGGGTTGTCAATAATATGGGGTAAGGAGATGGAACTATCTGATGTTCTGGAGAGGTTGGGCCCTCTAGGTTTCAGGACTTATCTGGTCCAGGGACCCATCTGGAGGTTGTAGGTTTCTGGAAAGTAACACTAGTGCATGGAACCCTTATGGAGTCTTATATGTTGCCCTAGATGTTCTTTAGAATTGGCTGGAATGGTCCTAGTTGGGGTTTGGCAGGTTATGATAGGTAGCAATGTCTAACTGAAGCATGCTTAAGAGGAACTTTCAGAGTAGCCTCTCAGCTCTATTTGAACTTTCTCTGCCATTGATACTTTACTAATTGCACTTCTTTCCCCCCTTTTGGTCAGTATGGAATTGTTTATTCCATGGTACCAGGGCCAAATTCATCCCTGGGAGTCATCTCCCATGTAGAAGTATTTGATTTTTGGAGTTCCCATTGGCTTTTTTTCAATTTCATTGTTTGTGCTTTGTGTATAAAGTTTAGGAAACTATGTACCAGTACTAGGTCTTGAATATGTTTCCCTATATTTTCTTTTAAGAGGTGTATGGTACTCTTATATTTAACTCTTTGATCCACTTGAGTTAATTTCTGAATAGGATGTAAGGTAAGGGTACTCTTCCATTCTTTTGGCTATTGATTGCCAGTTTTCCCATGCCCATTTATTGAAAAGACTATTCTGTCCCAGTTCAGTGGATTTGGAGACCTTGTCAAGGGTCAGTTGGCCATAGATTTGGTGGTCTATTTCTGCACTCTCAATATCATTCCACCGGTCAGTACTTCTGTCTTTGTGCCAGTATACATGCTCTTTGACCACTGTGGCTTTATAATAAATTTTGAAGTCAGGAAGTGTTAATCCTTCCACTTTGTTCTTCTTTTTTTAGGATGCTTTATCTATTTGAGGTCTCTTTCCCTTCCAAATGAATTTGATAACTAGTTTTCCAGGTCTTAAAAATAGGTTATTGGAATTTTGAATGGTATTGAATTGAATATGTAGATCAATTTGGGTAGAACTGACATCTTAACTACATTTAGTCTTTCTATCCATGAGCAGGGATTGTCTTTCCATGTATTTAGATCTTTTTAAATTTCTTTTAGCAATGTTTCATAGTTTTCTGTGTGCAGGTCCTTTACATTCCTGCTTAAGTTTGTTCCTAGATACCTGATTATTCTAGTTGCTATTTTGAATAGAATTTTTTCCTTAACTGCTTTTTCATTTAGGTCATTGTTTATGTATAGAAACATTATTGATGTTTGCACATTAATCTTGTAAATCAACACTTTCCTTAATTTATTAGTTCAAGAAACTTTATCATAGATTTCTTAGGATCTTCCTAGTACAGTATCATGTCATCTGCCTGCATTTTCATGTTTTATGATATTCTCCTGGGTTCAAGGCATTTGATTATTGTAATAGGGTTATTATAAATAAGTTTATTTTCCCCCAGTCATCTAAGACTTTAAATTTGCTTGAGCTTGCATTGAAGATTTGCTTTTGCGTGTTATTCCTCAGTAATTCCTGCCAAACTAAGGCCCAGACCTTATTCAGGGGATGCAACACTACTTGAGGATCTGTACTCTGTTTCTTCACAGCAGATGGCATTCTTATGCCTATTCTTTCCCTCAGGCAAAACTCTCCTCAACTGTGGCAGCTGGTTAAGCTGGATGGAGAGCTGGTGCAATTCCAGCCACATCCACTGATCTCAGTGTATGCTGAAAACCGCCAGATCCAGGGCTGGGTAATGGGCAGTATGTACCTCAGTTGAGATTCTGTTTGTGGGCCTGATGGGTCTGGTGGCCCCCAGGCTCACACTTGTAATGACCCTGGGCTGTCAAACTTGGTATGTCAGCTGAACTTATCCACAGACAGCCCAGAAATGACTGCCAGCTCAGTGTGGTACAGGGTGGGGGTGTGGTGTGGTAGCACAGGGTTCAGGGCATGGTGCAAAGGAGGCTAAGGGGGTGAATGGCAGGGCATGGTGCAGGGGCACAGGGGTGGATGGTGTGGTCTGTGGGGTGTGGGTACTGGTTTTGGAGTTCCCCAAAGGAGTGCCAGGCTGCAGAACTGAGGGGGTTAATATTCCATGCTAACTGGGGGAACAGGCACTTTCCTGTATGTGGCCTTTTGTCCCTGGTGGAGTTCTGACAAAACCCAGTCATCCCATTCTCTGCATCCCCATTCTTTAGCTTTTTCATCCAGGATCTCCCTATATAGTGTAGGCTCTCCAGGTCACTTGCGCCCTGGACTTCATATCTGATTCTTAAATAAGCTCTTCATTATTCCTGCCATATGGACATCCAGCCTTCTTGTTACCCAGCAGTGGGTTATATGTGAATATCCTTATTACCATTCCCAAACACTGGGCTTTCTGTATAATATGGCCTATTACCTCTTTCATATGTTGTTTTCCGGTCTTCAGAGCTGATATCTCATCATAATGACCCTATTATCTTTAGTGTGTTCCACAATTTTGAAATTGCTTTCATTGCATTTCCTCGTTTGATTCTTACATTTCTTTGAAGAAGGGAGAACTGGTATTATCACCATATCATCAAAAGAACAGTGCTCAGATGTCTAGTCCTGAGTTGTGTTCATTACCTCATACCGTGAATTCTGAAGTCTTCTTAAATACTTCTGTATGGCTGTCTCAAGGACTTTTTCTGCCACTCAACTTATAATATTGCAGGTTCCTGAAGCAGAAATGTATCATGCCCAGCTTTCAAATTAAGGACCTACTCTTGAATGCTATTGTTTGGAATTGACTGAGAAAAAAAGAAGAAGAAACTCATTATATTATTGTGAAATCAGTCAAGTTTGCAGACTAAGCATTTTATTAGGGACACCAAAGTTTTGCTGCAGCAAAGGAAGCCAGAATGACAGTAACTTTGGAGTTTAAGGAATGACAAATGATTTTTATAGACATAAAAAAAAGAAGTTGGCTTGAATCCTATTGATTGGATGAGGGTTTGTCTGTCTTATAGGGGTGGGTTTAGAGCTATTATTTGATATGACCTTATTTTGTTTGGGGTTGTTTTATTTTGTTTGGGGTTAAAAGTAGTGAACTAGGAGCTTGATTGGTTATCTGGGTCAGCTGTCTTAGTGGGCTTTTTTTTGGGGGGGGGGGGGGCTCTGAGGGGTTTCCAAGGCTTTTCCCTATACGATTTTATCCCTATTGTGCTTCACTATCATTGTGAGAAAACCAATGGCATAAATTATTCCATTCAGAGCAAATTTAAAACCCTTAAGTAGCTAAGTCTTTTAAGGAGTTACTAAAGTTTATGCTTGAGGTCATATCAAATAATAGCCACTATCAATTTAGTGCCAACTATGAGGCTGTCACTAGGCCAACTTCTCTTCATGTATTATACCCCTTGAAGCTCATGAGACTACTGTGAAGTAGAGGTCATTGTTCCCACTTTATGGTTGAGAAAAGTAAGGCTAGAGAGGTTAAGCCCCTTGTTCAATGGTGAATAGCAGAGAACTTCAGGATCTTGGATTTAAATCTAGATTTTTTTTTTTCTACTTGAAATTCTGAGGTCTTTGATGTGCTGTTAGTATTTCTTAAAATGTGGTATCCAGAGTACCCACCTTAGATTTACCTTCAGTACCTATCAATAATTCAATTTTCTGGACCTTTCCCTAAGATGACCAAATAAGATTTCTGGAGATAAAGCCCAAGCATCTTCATTTGAAACATATTCTCCAGGTAAGTCTGCTATTCATCAAGATGTAAGAACTACTGCACTCTACTCATCCCCCATCTCAAACACTTTTATAAGAATGAAGGGAGGGTGTATAAAAGTGTTGGAATTCATTGCATGGGCCAAGTGCTGTCGTATGGTAACAATTGCAACCACTGTTTACTTGGGCTTACAGCCATTGAGGAGGTTGCTGTACTTGGCTGTTTTAACACTATGTGGATGGTCATGTTTTGGGCAGAATTTCAAAGTGGAAACTTTTTGCTTATTCTACCTACATGTCTAGAGGCAATGAGAATAGATGAAAATTTTAAATCTCAGAACTTTCTGTTTTATAGAAAGGCTGTAGAAATTTTTAAACACCATCTTTCCTTCCTGTTCCCAAGTCTTTGCAGGTATGTTATTACCAACCCCCTTGACTAGTCCTGCCACAAGGTTTTCTCCAAAAAATGAGGCAAAAAAAAAAAAAAAAAACCGAGCAAAGTTCACTTAGCCATTGAAGAGTGATTATTGAAGAAAGAGATGCAAAGAAATGCACAAAAGGAGGTGTTTATGGGGAAAGACATAGGAGGCTATGGTGGTTTTAGAATTTATACAGGAGCCCAATATCAGAAATGAGGCACCATATTGATTGAAATACCAGTGTGTTTGCACATTAATATCTCACTTTCCTGCCTGACTCATATGCAGGTCTTGCTTCTCTAGCTATTCTTTCTGCCATATTTCTTTGTAAGTCCCCCAGGGTCTAGTTAAGGGAATTGTGCCTAATAGATTGCTTTGTTAATGATGATTATGAAAATCCAGTTGTAATTTGGGAAAAGGGTACTTTGAAGGGTCTTGGTTTTCCAAAGTTGACTTGAAAGTGGTTTATTACTCTTCTAAATTATAAGATCCTTCATAACTTTTGTAAAATAAGCAAAATGTTAGTAGAAGTTTTTTTTTCAATTTTTCACTTGACCAAAGTTTATTATATATGAATGACCAAAGTCTATATATATATGAGATGGCCATAGTCTTCTTGTTTTCACTGATGTGAAAGCATAGCTCACAAATACCAGAGTTAAAACAGTAATATAAAGACACTCCAAACTGAGTGCAATCTCCTCCTCAAGAAACCACCATGGGAAAAAATTCTTCAAAGAGGAATGGAAAGTACAAATTGTTGTTGTGATTGTCATGAACTATTGATACTCTTATGCCTAGTGTTGATTTAGCTTTGTTCCTTCTAAAATGCTGATGCCTTTTATAGCAAATTCATGATGGTAAATTGTAAAAGATTTCTTGCTTCTGAAAGTTTTGAGATTACGAATACAAAACCTGCTGGAGTGCCCAGATACTGTTTTTATTTCTTTTCTGTGTGGGTGGTCTGCTGTGATTCCCAAGACCACCCCTATTGTGGAGCTGGAACATTCTAAGTTCACTGGGGAATAAGGAGCTGTTGTTTTGCCTTTCAAAACAACAGCTGAGCTAGCCAAGCCCAGGTCAGAACACACACACACACACACACACACACACACACACACCCCACACCCCACCTGCATAAGTTTAGCTTCCAGCCTCAACTCCACCCACTCAATCCCTACATTTAGAAGAGCACCTCTTGCTTTTCCAACACTCACACTCTTACCTCTGGATCTCTAGAGATCTCAGAATGCAGATCTTGAGACTCTAGATACAGGTTTACAAAAACAGCCTCTATTACTGTATCGTATTCTCCCCAGTATTCTCAAACAATAGCTTGAGCATAATTTAAGGAAATTTGCATTTCTTCATATCTCTCTCATCTTGAAAATGGATCTGTCTCAGAATGAACTTCTGTCTTTCTGTCTTGGGGCTTCCTGTTCACATTAAAGACAATAAAACAATCCCAACAACCATAATGGTAAGCTTCTGTCAGACTGTGGTGTGTCAGGTGAATTCAGCAAATCAGAGGCAGCCTCGGACCTGTCCAATCTCTAGATTCTAATTTCCATATTTTCAGCTACAGTCTTGGCTCTTTGGAGAGAAGTGCTGCATGCACCTATAGTTACATATAGAACTTTTCAAATGTGTAACGTTTAAAAGCAATTATCTTGTAAATGTTCACAGTCCCCCAAAGGATATGCCAGTAGTTAGCCATATTTCAGTGAGGAACGACTAACCAATTATTGACCAGAGATACCTCTGCTCTGTTAGTTTTAATTGAAAAAAAGAAATGAAGTTCTATTTTCTCTTCCTTTGTTTGCCCCAGTGGACTTTTGTTTCATCAGAGCTGTTGATTTTTTTTTAATCTGGCATCTGCTGCTCAAACCATCCCCTCATGCTCAGACATGTTTACGAACTTTACTCAGAAAGTTCTGAAGTTACCTCCCTGGACCATTTTGTCAAAAGTTTTTCTTTGTAGTCAAACTTAATCAACTCACTATTCTTCTAGGAAGCCAGGATCTCCCTCAGACACAGTGTGCATGTCAGGGGGTAAAGGTGGTCAACCTTTGCTTTTCAAAAAAAGAGAGGTGGAACAACTAAAATGATTTTGAAAACTCAGTCTGGCCTGTGAAAACGTTTCACTATTCTACAGAGCATGCTTTGAAAACCAATGTATACAAAGTGAAATTAGATTGGCACTAACATAATGCCTATGTTAGTCATAATGCAAGGAAGCAAGAAAAGGTCATTAATGAATGTTATAAAATCCAGCGTATAAAAGCACACATTTTATTCCTTCCCCTAGAACACATAAAGGATGTAAAGCCTTAAAACGTCTTCTCCATGGTGGGATTTTCGTACAGAAGAAAGAGCACTGGATTAAAAAGTAAATTTATCACTTAACTAGCTGAATGATTTAAGGCATGTCCTTTCCTCTCTGGCTCTGTTCTTCATCTCTCAGGTCCAGGTTATTGTATATGCCCTGCCTACCTCATAGGTCGGTGAGATGACAAATGAAATAATAGCTGTGAAAAGTGCTTTGCAAATCATGGAGCAAAGTGCCACAGCATGGTATGCCTTATTCTCTTGCTGAGTTCCCAAGGTCTAAAAAGGGTACTCAAAGGAAGATAATTCAGTTAAACATGCTGAGAACTCAAGGAGGGTCCCTGGGGTGAAGGCTCCTGCTTACCAAGCCAAACCCATAAGAGTTAGACTGAGCACTGTGTCAGGGAGAGTCAGCATACCATGAAATTGAGAGATGCGATCATTAACTTGGCAGTTCTGTCCAGAACTTCATCTCTGCATTCATGGTTCCCTTTGAAGTCCATGACCTTCTATGTGTCACTGAGCTGCTGAATAACTGCTCTGAACTGAATCGCACATCCCAGCCCACCCTGCTGATGTAATCAGACAAGGCTCACCTCACACAGCCAAAGACTCTGATTAGCATTCGGCTCAGCAATTCAAGTGGAGCGATTGGGAGCTGGTAAAGCACACAAGGCATGCATTCAGGCATAAACCACATCAACCCTAGGAATAAGAACAAGTAGTCCATGGTTCATTTCTGTTCTACTAGGGTTGTACAAAAGTCTTAAAGACTCATTTTTTTTTAATGGAGAGGTCAATAAATACTTTACTAAAAACAATGAGAGGGTACTGTTTCATTTTATTACATGATTTTTAAAAATTCCAGCATTCCAGAGCAGAAAGGGGACTTGGAATTTTTTCCATTCCAATGTTCTCAGTTCATAAATGGAGGAACTAAGACCCTGAGAGGAACTAGTGACTCATCAGAGTTTACTCATGGGTTTAATATCAGAGCAAGTATTAGAACTCAGATCATTTATCTTCTGACCCAGTATTTTATTTATTGGCTGTCAAAAGAATAGAGAAAGTGCTAAAGGGATGCCAATAGAGGTAGAGGAGGTTAGACTTCATTTTTGTCAACATATTTTAAGGCCTCAACAACAACAAGGTGCCTAATTGTATGTCTGTGCACTGGGCACAGAAATTGAAGATTGCAGCAGCTAAAGGTACTTATGAAAAAATGTTTGAAATATACATAGCCAGGTGAATGCATATGTCAACAAATTTAAAATAAACTATTAAACAGCTTGATGTTTATGCATATATTTTCATTGTTGCCAAACCTGATGACTTAGTTTTTAATTTCCAAACATGAATAAATCTAACACAGTCTTTACAGTGCTACAGACATTCTGCATAAATTATGTAAAAACAGAATTCTTCATTGGAGTGACTAATCCCACCTCACATCTCTATAGCATTTAGAAAAAAATCTTTATTAGATAAAGCTTCTTTTTCTTTTTCGTTATTGTATGTCAAAAAAAACAGGTACAGAGAAATGGAATGACATTCATTTCCCTTATTTGAAAATTGTGTAACCTTGGGCAGATTACTGAATGAGTCTATGACTCAGTTTCTTCATCTGTAAAATGTGAATAATAGTACCAACTTCATGGGATGGTTGCGCTAAATGAAATAATACACATAAAGCATTTATCACGGTATTAACTGCTATTATCATCATTAGGAAAGTCTTACAGGTAAGAATTGTAAAGCTGAGTCAAGGTCCAGTGGTTTCTGATTTCATTTTCTCTGAGCTTCCATTCTTCCATTCTGCCCTTTATTTTTTTGTCCTGCTCAAAGGTTTTAATTATCAACATTTTCTGGGTATCCCTTTCTTCAAACAATTGCTTCTCAATTTGGGGCACCAATTCTTTCCCATTTCTCTTTTAATTTTAAACTATACTGTATTTTGAAAGGAATTTGAGATTTTTTAAATATCTAATTGATTAAATTTAGGTATTTTCAGTTTAAATGTTGCCCTAAAGCCAAAGAAAGTGTCCTTATAGAGACACAGAAGGAAGATTTGATAGAGAGAGGAGTAGGAGGTAATGTGCCCATGAAAACAGGGATTAGAGTGATGCAGCCACAAGCCAAGGAACACCTGGAACCACCAGAAATGGGAAGAGGCAAGAATTAGACTTGTCCCTAAAGACTTACCAACATAAGTCTTACCAACACCTTGAAAACACATTTCTGAACCACAGAATGTGAAAGAAGAGATTTCTGTTGTTTTAAGCCACCTAGCTCGTGGCAATTTCTACTGTCATAAAATCCTATGCATCCTGACTTGATTAGACTCCAGCCTACCTCTTCTGCCTCTCTTCCCCCCTCCTCCCATCTTGGTGCTTAGGTATTAGCCACATTGGCCTTCATTTGATCTCCCAAAGACACCAAGCTCATTTCCTTTCCTAGGTCCTTCCAGATTCTATTTTTTATTTCCTGGACTGTGCTTCTCCCCAAGGTTGCTGAATGATGACATGGGTAAAAGTACAGGTTCTGGAGCTAGGCTTCCTCGTTCAAATCCCAAATCACATCACATGAGCCATTTAATCTCTCTGTGCTTCACTTTCTTCATCAGTAATATGGTGCTAACAAATAATATCCTTCATAGGATGCAGTGAAGCGTAAATTAGTAAAAGGAGAGCGCTCAGAAGCTGCGCACACAGTAAGCAGTTAAGTGTCTTTAGATGTTTTCAATGTATTTTTAACTGACTCCCTCTTCAGGTCTCAATCCAAATATCAACACATAAAGAGCCCTAGCCACATCTAAAGAAGCTCCTCTCAGTCTTGATCACATCATTCTATTTTATTAAATAGCTTCTTTTTTTTTTTTTTCAGTAGCTCACACTTTCTTATTTATTTACTTATCTACAAGTTTATTGAATATCTTTCATTCAAATGTAAGCCCCATGAGGTCAGGGATTCCATTTTGATCACCACCTGAAATACTAAGTGTAAAATGTCCCAGCACTAATAAGAGTGCTTGGCACATGGTAGTACTCAATAAACAGTTGCTGGTATGTCCTCCACTCAGGGCTGACATAAAGGAGGTGCTTGGTAAAAATCTGCTCAAAAGAATGGAATTGGAATTTTTTATAATGTGCTTTCCCACCTCCAGAGGAAGCTACACCTTGAGAACTGTAGAACTATCTGTTCTTTTTCTTTTTTTACCCATTTTGTAAAACTTTTTTAGAGCAGTTTTGGTATAGAATTCCCGTATATGTCCCTCACACATAGCTTTCCCTATTCTTTTTTTTATCATCACAATTGATTTTTTCTTTTTTGTGAAAAATAACATATATACAGAAAAGCAGTAAATTTCAAAGTGTATCACAGCAATTAGTTGTAGAACAGATATCAGTTTGACATGGGTTACTATTCCACAATTTTAGGTTTTTACTTCTAGCTGTTCTAAGATACTGGGCTCTATAAGTAATAGCAATATAAGGATTCAGCACTCATACTCATTTGTTAAACCCTACCTTCTCTATAACTCCATTACTGTTGATCTTTCTCCCACAGTTTTCCTTATTCTTAATGTTTTACATTGGTGCAGTATATTTCTTTCAACTGATGAATCAATATTATTATAACCATATTATTAACTGAAATCCTTAGCTCACATTCTGTTTCACTTTGTATTTTAGAGTTCTATGTTTATTTTTTGCTTTTAATTATTGTGAGTAGGGTGGGCCATGGTGGCTCAGTAGGCAGAGTTCTCACCTGCCGGGCTGGAGACTTGAGATTGATTCCTGGTGCCTGTCCATGCAAAAAAAAATTATTGTGGGTAACATATACAACAGCTCCTTTTATCTAGGATATGGACAGATGAGTAAAAATATATATAAGGACAATAAATAAATAAATAATAGTGGGAGATAAGGGGTAAAAAAAATTTGTGTACCTTGAATTACTAGTGATCAATGTGAGGGAAGGGTAAGGGGTATGGGATGTACAGGTTTTTCCTTTTTTCTTTTCATTTCCTTTTCTGGAGTGATGCAAATGTTCTAAAAATGATCATGATGATGAATATGTAACTATGTGCTGATATTGTGAACCATTGATTATATACTTTGGATATACTATATGATGTAACAATGATATTTCAATAAAAATATTTTTAAAAACATATTTTTAATTTTATGTTTAAAATTAAACATAAATCACCATTTTAATCACTTTCAAGTATGTACTTCAGTGGTGTTAATTACATTCACAACACTGGCTACCATCACCACCACCCATTACCTAAACTTTCCATCACTTTTACAAAAGCTCCATACCAATTAAGCATTAGCTCCCCATTCTCTCCCCACGCTTCTATCCTGGTAACCTGCATTCTAATTTCTGACTGGACAAGTTTGGCTATTCAACTGATTTCATATGAGTGAAATCATACAATATCTGTCTTTTTTGTCTAGCTTATTTCACTTTTGTGTCTTCAAGGTTCATCCATGTTGTAGCATATACTGGAACTTCATTTCTTTCTACAGCTTAGAACAGCCTATTCTTGATTCTCTGACAAAGCACAAGGTCCCATCAGAATTTATCCTTTGTTTCCTCGTCAAGTCTGGAAGAAAACAAAGTATTAGGATTTTTAATGTGTTAGGCTTGATTGCACACTAAGTGTTTTCTGCTGTAAAGAATTTCCCATAGGGTGCATGGGTGGTTCAGTGGTAGAATGCTCACCTGCCACTTCTGTGTGGGAGACCTGGGTTTGGTTCCCAGACAATGCACCCCAAAAAAAATTTTTTTTAATTCACATAAGAAACTATTCCTTAGGCTTTCCAGCTCCTGGTTACCTTACTCTAGTCCTTCATAAACTTCAAAGAGAAATGGTAAAATACTCATTATTAAATACTAGGGATAGAAAATCTTTGTAAAAAGGCTTCCATCTACCATTGCTACTGCTCAGAGTTATCTTAACTCCTATTTGAGGGAAATTTTTGCTTTCAAAGTGCCATGTTCTAATAAAATTAGGTTTGAGGAAAATCCACATAGGCTGGGAAGGACCTTGGTCTAATTCTTCTAGCATAAGACTCAACTGAGACCCAGAGGAGCTATTCAGAGTCAGACCAGATTTCAGGGGATTTATTGCCATTTAGGAGGTTTCCCTATTATCCTAAACTGACATTACATATTCTTCTTCTTCTTTTCCTTTTTACTATTCCACATTTTTTTTTCCTTTTTTTTTTCATTTGCTTGAAAAATTTCCAAGGGAACTGTGTAATGCAAAGTCAACTGTCCATAATCTAGACTGAAAAATTATTGTTTTGCTATATTTGCATCATCTATTTTTTTTGACTGAAGTAGTTTAAAGTAAATAAATATATGGCATGAAATTTTGCTACTAATATGCAATTCTAAAAATTGAGGATAGGGCAGGCCACAGTGGCTCAGCAGGCAGAGTTCTCACTTGCCGTGCTGGAGACCTGGGTTCGATTCCTGGTGCCCGTCCATGCAAAAAAAAGAAATTAAGGATATTTCTCCATGTAATCGCAATACCATTGCCACACCTGACAAAATTATTTTAAAAGTCCTTGGTATCATCTACTACCAAAACCATATTAAAATTCCCACTGTTACCACAATAATTTCCTTGATAGCTGATTTGTTCAACTAGGATCCAAAGTTCATAGGTGGCCTATGATTATGTCTAAGCCTCTTTCAATTTAAAACATTCCCCTTTTAAAATTCATAGTACATTATATAATTTCATTTATTATTTCATCTTTTATGACATTGACTTATTGAAGAGACAGGCAAGTCATTTACTTTTTGGATTAATCTAATTCTTTCCTTATGGGTGTTTAATTTGTTGTCTTTCCCATTTTCCTGGGAACTAGAAGTTAGGTCTAAAGTCTTGATTATATTGCTGTTAAGGTTCCCCTATTTTTAAAAGCAAGAAAACACTACCATTAGATGTGTGTGTGCAATCTGCTATTTTTATCTGGAATTTTTTTATTCTTGGGGGTAAAAAAATATATAAATAAGAGTTCTAGTATTTTTAACTGTAGCCAGTTGAGTACCTTGTTTGACCCTCAAGGTAGGTACACATTAATTTTGAGATCCTCGATGACAGAGAAAGGAAGTCCAAAAAGACAAAAGTTTTCAACATCAGTCTAAGCCCCGTGTAATTCCAATGTGGTCTAGTTCAGTGTTCCCACAGAGAACTTCTCAGCCTTCTCTGCACCTTAGATTAACCTGGGGGACTTTTAAAATTCCAGCGCCCAGAGCCCAGATCAGGGAGGGCCTCAGGCATCATGTAATTCCACAGGCAGCCCAGGCTAAGCCTGAGTACTAGCCTTCGCTATCCAGGGCTTCTCAAAGTGTGTTACAGGGACCAAGGGCATCAGGGTCACCTTAAAACGGGTCTATCAATCCCGACACTATTGACGTTTTGAACTAAATAATTTTTTATTGTTGAGGGGGAGTCCTCCTGAGTAGGGTTGGAAGATAAAAAATATAGGCTGGTTTTTGTATTTCAATACAAAAATGGGTTTTTGTATTTCAGATGAACTATATATATATATATATATATATATATATATTAGTATCTGTATATTCTGTGGACCATTTTATATGAATTTATATTTTGGAGATACTTATACAAAAAAAAGATCACTTTATCTGATATTCAAATTTAATCCAGAGGCCAGTGTTTTTTTTTTTTATTTTATTCCATGGAAATATTTTGTTATTAACATTGGATAGATGAAACTAAAAGGTTCCTTTTGTACTAGTAAATGTAATTTTCATTATTTCTTGCACCTAAATGAACATATTTTATAATGGACTCAGGGAGAAATGGACTTTGATAAAAGCCATCATTTTACGGTTGATCTCTGAGAAACAACCTCAGTTATTCCTAAAGTAAGTTTAGGCCCTTACTAAATACTACTCTAACTAAAGTTAGGGTGTTTTTTGTTCAGAAAATAGGGCAGTTGTTATTTGTGTCAGAGGAGTAATCATTTTCTTAACTTGCACTAAATTTTCTGCAAACTTCAAGTTCCTGACATTACTGCTCTCTTCTTTTTTTTAATATTTTTATTATAAACAACAAACAAACATACAAATATTCTTGACATGACAAACATTCTTGACCTGGTTACAATCAATGGCTCATAATATCATCACATAATTGTGTACTCATCACCATGATTATTTTTTTGAACATTTGTATCTCTCCAGCAAAAGAAAGAAAAAAGAAAAAACACATATATGCCATACCCCTTACCACTCCCTTTCATTGACCACTAGTATTTCAATCTACACAATTTATCTCAACTTTTATTCCCCCTATTATTTGTTTATTTCTTATCCATATTTTTTACTCATCTGTCCATACCCTAGATAAAAGCAGCAATGGACACAAGGTTTTCACAATCACACAGTCACATTTCAAAAGCTATATTGTTATACAATTGTCTTAAGGAACATGGCTCCTGGAACACAGCTCTGCAGTTTCAGGCACTTCCTTCCAGCCTCTCTAATACAACTTAAGCTAAAAAGGGGGATATCTATATAATGCAGAACAACCTCCAGGATAACCTCTTGACTGTTTGAAATCTCTCAGCAACTGACACTTTATTTTCTCTCATTTCTCTCTTCCCCGTTTTGGCCAAGAAGGTTTTCTCAATCCCTTGATGTTGAGCCCCAGCTCATTCTAGGATTTCTGTCCCATGTTGCCGGGAAAGTTTACACCCCTGGGAGTCATGTCCCGCATGGAGAGGGAGAAGGCAGTGAGTTTGCTTGTCGTGTTGGCTGAGAGAGGGAGAGGAGAGGCCAGAGAGGCCAGTGTTTGTGTGTGTGTGTTTTAAATATTTTTATTATAAGTAACGAACAAACATACAAACATTCTTGACATGGTTACTATCAATGAGGCCAGTGTTTTATTTGCTAAATCTGGTAACACTAGTCCTAACCATTATACGACTTTCAGCAACATCCTGGATCTCTATCCACTAGATGCCAGGTAGCAGGCCCCTCTTCCCAGTTGTGAGAGCTAAAAATATCTCTAAATATTGCCAAATGTCCCTGAGGAGGCCATATCTCCAGTTGAGCCACTATCTTGGTACTTGTTTGAAATGCAAATTGTTGGACTCAACACCAAACCTATTGATTCAGAAATTCCAGAGGTGGGGCCCAGGGATCTGTTTTAACAAGACTTCCAGCTCATCATGTTGCAGTTTAAGTTTGAGAGTCACTGGTCTTCTCTATTCCTCATGGCAAATGTATCCCATCGAGTACAGATAAATATTCCTTAGGGCTGAGGATCATGGGCCATCTACATCAGAATTGTCTTTGTTGTTTATTAAAGTAAAATTCCTGGGCCCCACCCTAGAGCTATTTAAAAAGAATCTCAAAGTGGGTGGGAAGGTGGGAGTGGAGTAGAAACCTGGGAACAAGGTTCCTACTTTTTTTTTCCTAAAGTAAACATACTTCAGTCATTCTTAGGTATCCGGAAATCTGAGCAACACTGATTGGTATAGACTCTTTAGAGTTTATCTATTCATGTCACTAACACCCATCATTCTGATCTCGTATTTTCAAAGCAAACTTCTGACGAAAAAGTGGCTTCCTATTTAGAAATACTGCAGCAATATTTTTCAGCTATTGCAGTGTATTTGAATCACTTAGGAAGCTTTTATAAAATACTAGTGCCCAGTGCCTCCCCAAACCAATTAAATCAGCTTCTCTGGGGGTGGTAATTTTTTAAGAGTCCCGGAAGAGTCTAATATGCAACAAGACTAGAAAACCACTAACATCAGGAAATGATAAGTTAGTGGTCATGTTCCAGTTGATTTCATGTTTACATTTCTAGTTATGAATAATAAAATTAATATTCTGGGTTTCTCTTTATTTTTTGTTTCCTTAAATCCATTGAATTCCTGATCAACTGTGGTTCCAAGGACAGCTAAACACCAGATCCTGGAAAGCAATGACGCAATTGAGAAAGTCTCCTCTATCCTTCCCCAACTGCTGGCATTTCCTGTAGTCTCCCTGTGGTAACCCAGGACCTGGGGTCCCCTTCATATTGAGAATAAATTACTGCACAGAGCTGCCTACAATGACAGGGACAGAAGATAATGTTCATCAGACCTCCTGGGAGTGGGGGGAAGAATTTACAGATGGTATCATAAACAAAGCATTAAAATTCCTATCCCCTGATCTCTGTTGATAACAAACCTCCACCCCTGTGGCACCAGACTGTGCTGAAATTCTGTTCTCTCTCACACTTAATGGACTATCTTTGTCCTAAACCCTTATAAATTGTCCCTTTCATTCCCCACCTTTTTGTGGTATGCTGACTCCTATTTCCTGAATGGCTGTCATTGGGAAGCATCTTCTCCTGTTTGTAAGTCTTAATAAAAAATTCATATTCAAAGTCCATGCTTAGCATATTCTTTGGTCTTAGATCTGTGTGGACCCAAGCCCTCCAAGGGCTGGGTTGGAAAATAATGAAACTGCACTAAAGCAATAACAAATGCTAAACCACGTACAAAAAGACTCGGAGAGGAAGTAACAATGAATTTGCAGCCATTCTCTATATTAACCAACTGAACAAAATCCTGTAAATTAGTTGAAGTTTAAAGGAGTAATAATGAATGAGTGTTAGCTTATGTATCAGATCTAATTAAGCTAAATCCTAAGCCAGTTTTGGGAAAAGTAAGAAACAACTTGATTTGCACTGCAGAATCCCATTCCCCACCAGAAGCTCAGGAATTGATGGTGCCACCTATGCCTGCAGGTGGAAGTGTAGTGGAGCTTAACAACAGGATGGCTGATTAAAAAATAATTTTCAGAAACAAAGTCTTATCCCCTTCATCATTCTGCAGAGGTAAGTGACCTCCCCTTCCAGACTGGAGGGGAGTCCAGTCCAGTCTAACCTTCCAGATTAGAGGTTTCATATCTGGACTGGGGAGTGCCAGGAAAAGTTGAAACTAGAGAGAGGGTGTCATGCTGAAAACAGATGGATTGAATAAATATTTACACACTGACTGTTGAAATTTCTAACCATATTCCCCATTTTGAATCACAGAATTCTGGTAACCAGATGTAGCTTTCAGGTAAGAGATTAGAAGAATGCTTCCTGGAGAATTCTGTCCAGCATAAGAGAAAAATACTTAAATGTACTGACATTAAGGATGCTCCCCAATATAATGCTCTGAGCAGATTACACTAGAGTGAATCTAAAATTGGTAGGTCCATCCATGGGCATAGGGTTTCCAATTGACAATTATTTTTGCATGGGCAGGCACCGGTAATTGAACTTGGGTCTCCAGCATGTCAGGTGAGAACTCCACTACTGAGCCACGATGGCCCACCCCCAACTGACTTTTTTAAACTGATTATTTCTAAGTATGAGCAGATAGCAAAAGATCTACAGACATGTGAGGAAAGACAATATATGTGAAAGACCAAAACCAGAGAAACAAACAAAAATGCATCTTCAAGGAAATATAGATTATTTGAAGAGAAGAAAATAAAAACAAATGAATTAAACAAAATGAAATCCATCATTATCCTAAGATATGAATATACACTGCATCCATAAAATATGACAAAATACAACAAAAATATTCTGAGAACAGTAACAAAAAAACACTCTTGAAAATTATCAATATAAAAAATAAGAGAATTAAGAGATGAAATGGAGGGCTTTCTTTGTAAATGTTTAACGAAAAGGAGAGATATGGAAAGCAGGTAAGAAGAAATAAGAATAACTGAGAACCAGTTTAGAAGGTCCAACATTCAAATGTCAAGAATTTCACAAAGAAATAAAAATGGAGGACAATATTAAGAAATGATTTGGGAAAATTTCCCAGAAATAAAGGACACGATATTCCAATAAAAAGGGCCCCCTGAGTGACCAGCACAATGTAATTAAAATAGACCCAAAATAGAACACAGGTTTATGAAATGTCAGAACACTGGGGACAAAGATAAGATCCTAATATCTTCAGGACAAAACAATGGATTTAATAATAAGGATTATTATTAAATAATGTTAGAATTTAGAAAACACTGGAGTAACACACCCTCAAATATCTGAGGAATGTTTCCCAATTCAGAATCCTAGACGGATTCAAATTATAAGTTACATGGGTCAGTAGTATAAAGATATTTACAGATATGCAAGGTGTTTTAGTTTGCTAAAGCTGAGGAAACATAATATACCAGAAATGGGTTGGCTTTTGCAATGGAAATTTATTAACTTATAAGTTTACAGTTCAGAGACCATGAAAAATGTTCAATTCAATGTAGCAACAGGATGATACTGTATTAGTTAGGGTTCTCTAGAGAAACAGAGTCAACAGGACATATCCACAAATATAAAATTTATATAGGTGTCTCATGTGACCATAGGAACGTAAGTCCAAAATCCATAGGGCAGGCTGTGAAGCTGATGACTCCGATGGAGGGTCTGGATGAACTCCACAGGAAAGGCTTGCCCGCCGAAGCAGGAAGAGAAGAGAGACTGTCTCTTCTGAATCTTCCTTCAAAGCCTTCCATTGATTAGATTAAACATCACTCATTGCAGAAGATACTCCCCTTGGCTAATCCCAAATGGAATCAGCTGTGGATGCAGCCAACACGCTCATGATTTAATTCTATGAAATGTCCTCATAGCAGCAGACAGGCCAGCACTTGCCCAACCAGACAAACAGGTACCACCACCTGGCCAAGTTGACACATGAACCCGACCATGACAGATACCTTTTATTTTTTCTGAAGAAAGGCTACTGGCAATCTGGGACTCCTTTGTCACATAGGAAGGCGCATGGCGTGTCTGCTGGTCTCTCCCTACTTTCCCAGTTTCTGGCTTCAGTAGCTTCTCTGAACTTCTGCATGTTTCTCTCTTTTAGCTTCTTTCCCTTTTAGTTTCTGGGGCTATTTTCTGTGCCTTCTCTCTCTTATGCCTCTTAAAAAGAACTCCAGTAAGAAGGTTAAGATCCACTTTGAATGGGGTGGGTCACATCTCAATTGAAATAACCTAATAAAAAGTCGCCACCCACAATAAGTCTAAACCCACAGGAATGGATTAAGAGAACATGAACTTTTCTGGGGTTCATTGAACTTCTAACTATCACACAAGGTTTTGAAATTGTTCTTCATCAATGCTCCCTTCTTGAGAAAGCTACTAAAACATATGCTCTATAAAAATGAGTGATTCTCTTATGCACGCTTCAGTTAGATGTTGCTGTTTATCATAACTTAATAAACCCCAACCAAAATGAGTCCAGCCAATCCTAAAAACACCAAAAGCATTATACAAGATTCTACAAAGATTCATACACTAGGATAGCTTTCTAGAAACCTACAACCTCCAAATGGGTCCCTGGACAGGATAAGACCTGAAATACAGTGGGGCCAGCTTCTCCAGAACATTAACTAGTTCCATCCTCCTATCCCATATTATCAACAGTCCCTTAAAATGTGAAAAAAGTTAGAATGGCTATAACCCAAATACCCATAAAGAGTGGTAGAGAAAGATCAAAGGTGATGGTGGAGTTATACAGTGAAGATAGGGTTTAACAAATGAGTGTAATTGTTGAATCATTATGCTGATTGTGGTAGTTAGATTCAGGTGTCAACTTGGCCAGCTGAAGGTGCCTCGTTCTATTACTGTGGACATGAGCCAATGGCATGTGAATCTCATCTGTTGCTGATTACATCTGCAGTTGGCTAGGAGGTGTACCTGCTGCAATGAATGATGTTTGATTTAATTGGCTGGTGCTTAAATGAGAGAGCTCAATATAACACAGCCCTAGCAGCTCAGCATACCTCAACTCAGCACTCGCAGCTCAGCCCAGGCCTTTGGAGATGCAGAAAGGAATTATCCTGGGAAAAGTTGTTGGAACCCAGAGGCCTGGAGAGAAGGCCAGCAGAGATCATCCTGTGTCTTCCTATGTAAGAAAGAACCTCAGTTGGAAGTGAATGCCTTTCCTCTAAAGAACTATAACTAAATAAATCCCACTTTATTAAAAGCCAACTCATCTCTGGTGTGTTGCATTCTGGCACCTAGCAAACTAGAACACTGATATTTTTTAGTCTCCAGTATCTTAGAGCAGCTAGAAGTAAAAACTTAAAATTGTGAAAATGTAGCCCATACCAAACTCTGAAATCTATTCTACAACTAATTGTTGCTTGTTGTTATGTGCTTTGAAATGTATTGCTTTATATATATATATATGTTATTTTTCACGATGTCATGGTTAGGGACAGGTGTCAACTTGGCCAAGTTGTGGTACCTGTTCATCTGATTGGGCAAGCACTGGCCTGTCTGTTGCAATGAGGACATGTCATAGGATTAGGTCATGATCACGTCAGCTACATCCACAGCTGATTCCATTTGTAATCAGCCAAAGGGGAGTGTCTTCTGCAATTAGTGATGCTAAATGCAATCATGGGAAGCCTTTTAAGGAGGACTCAGAGGAGACAGGTTCCATTCCTGCTTTGGCTGGTGAGCCTCTCCTGTGGAGTTCATCCAGGCCATCCATTGGAGTCATCGGCTTCGCAGCCTGCCCTGTGGATTTTGGACTCTGCATTCCTATGGTCACGTGAGACACTTTCACAAATTTTATATTTGCAAGTGTTCCCTGTTGATTCTGTTTCTCTAGAGAACCCTAACTAATACACACGAAAAAAGAAAAAAAGAAGTCATTTGTGTGATAAAATACATATATTCCTTCTAGCCTCCAATGTTCTGGAGAAGGTAAAAGGAAAATCTGAGATGATGGAATCAGAGCCCATGACAAACTCTGGGATCTGTCCCGTAACTACCTGGTAAAGAGTGATTTGAAAATTAGTACTTTTTTCTATCTTTGCTTTGTATACATGTTATATTGCACAATAAAAAAGTTCAAAAAAAAAAATGAGTGAGTAAACCCAGAAGTGGAAGACTTGAAGCCAGGATATGGTGATTGCCACAAAAGAGAAGTATAAGGAACTCCAGAATGATAATAAAGAGACATATAAATGCTAACACTGTTCACCAGATGTAGACAGCAACTCATCCAGAAGGCTTCTGGAGATATTTTCAAGATTGAACACATTGAGAGAAAGTGGAAAATACTTAAAATATAGTGTTAAATCAGTGGTACATACACAGAAAAACAAGCTCCTCCACTCAAGAAAAAAAGACAATTATCACTTCCAGGAAAGACAAAAAATACTTATCTAATAAAGGAAGTATTAATCATAATGATACAATTTGTATCATAAATATTGTTTACACAGTTATAACTGCATAAGGATGGAATATGGATCAATCACCAGGGCCATATAACTGTATCGGGCAGACGGAGAAAGAAGATGCTGTGGTGGGTATGTAGGGCAGGGTGTAGAGCAGAACCAAACCCTCATTAGAAGTCAATAAAAAAATGCCAAAAAATGGGGGAAAAATTGTTAAGTGACAATATAAGCCTCTTATATACAGATAAGAAACATCATAGCTAAATGAGCTCAAAATGATTGTCTCTTTGAAGTGAGAAATAGGGAGGAGTGAGCACAGGGGACCATGCTTTTCACAACAAGCCTTGCCTCACTAATGGACTCTTTGAATTAGACATGTACATATGTTGGATAATGATCAAATTAGGTTAAAATTTGTAAAGAGTGAGAAAAAATTAATTTGAACTCACAATAACATTGGCATCCTCTCCAATCTGTATGTAAGACGCTTTTGCATCCCAAACATTATCAAAGTTGTCTGGGGGGGGAAAGTGGGACTTCCCTAGTACACAGAGGAATAGTAGCTCCCTCTCTCATTTGTTCACTTTCATTAGATTATCAAATAAGTCCAGTTAAACAGATATAGGGACAGATATAAGTCCAGTTAAACATCCGCTTTTAATTGAACTAACTCCCACAAAATGACACAGTGACTTTAGGAGATTCTTGTGAAGAACTTGAAGATAATATCTTAATTTATTAACTCTAAGATCCTTTTGTTTTTTTACCCACATTTTAACGTTTCAGAAATCGGGATGCATTTTCAGTCAATAGTATTTTATAATTAATTAACAACATGTTTTTTTTCCAGTGTACATAGAAAAATTAATGCCATCTTAAATTTGATTAAATAGCAGAGCTAAAAACATGGGTGGCAAAAGGAGTGCCAGCACTTCTGCTCTAGAATGAGATCCTCATGATATAAAAAGAGTAATGATCTCAGCAGAACTGACGAGAAATCAGCCCAAAATAATAATTCCCCATAAGAGCACTTGATATGTGAATTTACTTTCATTACTTTTAATGAGAAGCTTTGTCTAAAGTGTACAATGTTTCTTGAGATACTAGCTAATGATAGCATGCAACCATCATGTTTAAGATCTTTAAGCACTAAGCTTATGGGAAATTAATACGCTTTGTAAATTTTTCTTGGCAGTGACAGTTGAAGGCATTTGTCTCAATCAAGTACTTTAAAAAATTTCATTCTACTCAATGATAGTGATCGTGGTCTCTTGATGATTCTTCACCTTGTACCACAGAAGCATGTTTAAACATTTTTACTATGATGCACAATCAAAAAAATTGGAGACTACTGACCTACATAATCTTGCCACCTTCTTCTATTCACAGACTTTCTCCAGATGTTGCAACAAATAATCAGTTAGGTTTCTGCTAACTAAAATTATAATTGCACTCCCACACTGCCTCTCTACAATAACAGGTAGAACACCTAGACTGGGGATTGAGGAGCTGTTGAAACATTGAGACACAATTATATACATGGTTCTTACCATCCATTTTCTTAAATGATCTCTTAAAGGATATACTCACTTCCACTCTGCAGATTCTCTATCTCCCCCACAAATAGCCTATATCAAGAGGTGTCATTCTGCCTCTGATCTTAGGGGGCTTTTCTTTTGTGTTCACCCCTCATTCATTCCCAGCACAAGAGAGCATTAGCCCTTGTGGGGCTTGCAGTAAAGTGCACCAGCTTTGGAAACAATTATGCCTTGGGGCTTGCAGGAAAGTGCACCAGCCTTAGAAACAATTATGCCTTTCTTCAAATCTGCTGTTCCAGCACCTGGGGTGTGATACCCACTTCGTTTCTCGTTTTAAAGTATGGGAAAATAGTGTCTATCTTGTAAGTGATGTAGATTAGTAATATCGTATTGAGCTTAATATAGGAGAGTTGTTCAAATTTCCCAGTGCCTGCCCATGCAAAATAATAACAATAATAAATTATATATATATGTATATATATAATTTTGTGGTAAAGTATTCACATTTTAATATGCTCATTATGGAGAAATTGGAGAACTAAAAAAAGTAAAAATAATAAAGGAAAAATGTTAAAAAGATCAGCTCATTATGTTTTTATATATGGATGCTATAAACAAATTTGATGCATTCTTTTTCTTTCTTTTCATGCATGTGTTGAAATCACACATACGTAGTTTTACAACTTTATTTTTTAAATAATATTTCATTTAACTATTTCACCATATGTTCTTATTCTTTGTAACAACTAATCTAAAATTTAGTAATTTATCTTGTATGTGATATAGGTGAGATATCAAGTCATGGGGCAAAATTGGCCTTTTTAACAAATAGCAGGAGGAAAGACATAAACCTAGATTCGTTCCTCACACCATAGACACCAAATTCCAAATGGATCAGAGATCTAAATGTAAAAACAAACTCGATAGATGGAGAAGAAGATGTGTGAAGAAATCCTGAACTCTTTTTTTAGCTCAGAAGGTTTATTTATTATCATGGTATGGGCAAAGTAATACCCAAACTATTTTAGATGCAATATAATATTGAGCAAGTGAATAAATGTGTTTATGTTGTGAGCCAGTGTTCTCACTGTGGATGAAGTGAAAGAAAACCATTGAATGGGGGAAGGCAAAAAATGAACCCCGTGGGGATGGATTAGAAGTAGAGACAGTGTGAATTTGTAATTTCAAAAAATATGTGTTGGTATCTGCATATGCAGATATGCATGTATATTTGTATTTTTATATATGCATGCATACATACATATATTTCCTAGTACTGTCCATTTAGAGGGATGAGAAACAAAGGTATTGCAATAGCAATGGGCACACCTAGTACCCAGATCTTAATCATGAATTTAATTCCCTACTGCAAGAAAACAGGGCACTTCAGAAATATGATTGATCCCAGGGGTGGGACAGGATAGAGAGGAGATGAGCAAGGCTGTAATATCTTATGTCATAAATAAGGAACAAATGAGAGAAAGAGAAAGAAAGAGAGAAAGAAAGGAGGGAACGAAGAAAGGAAGGGAGGGAGGGAGGAAAGAAGGTAGAAAGGAAGGAAGGAAGGAAGGAAGAATGAAGACAGAGAGAGAGAGAGAGAGAAGGGAGGGAGAGAAGGATGGAAAGAGGTTGTAAAGGCAGTTTAAAGCATATAAGCCAGCTTGAAAGGGTTCCCAATGGCCAAATATGAGAAAGTTTGAGCACCATAATTAAATACAATAGTAAATTTAAAACCATTGGAAAAAATAGATATTTATGAGTTCATACTAAAAATAAATTCAATAAATAAATAAATAATTGGAGAAGGAAGGTCCTCTTGTTTAGAGTAGGATGCCAAAGCTTCAATGGTAGATGTGTAGAGAGTGCCAGAGTTAGAGTTAGATGATCACATCACAAAAGGTATGATTTCAATTATGTACATGGGCATAAGAAAAAAGAAAAGATATGTTAAAATTGCTTACACCATACACGCACATATTTATGTATGTAATGGACTGATGGGGTTTTTTTTCTTCCCTTTATATTCATTTTACCTTTCTATGTTTTCCAAAGACTCCACAATGAGTATAAGAAATACGATTTTGCAACGATTATGGTCAAAAATTGGATCAGGTGAGGATCTTCAATTAGATGCTAAATCTAGGGAGAAACTTTGGTGAGAAACAAGTATGCAAACAAACAGCTTATTAGTTTCAAGGGAGAAAACAAAAACAGTAATTATACAATGGAAAGACTAACAATATCTTTACTGAAACATCAAAATTAACATTACCTATGAGCAGCACTTGGACAAAATGTGTCTCCGAATGTAGTGCATTGAAAAAAACACCATCACCTGTACCGTATTCTAGCTGAGAATGTACAATCTGAATCTAATCATGAGCAAACATTAGACAAGCACAAAATGAAAAACATTTTGAGGAAAGAAAGAGGGGAAATGGGGTGGACAGTAACTTTGAAGATGTCAATCACCATAAAAGACAAAGAAAGGCTGTGGAAATATTCTATATTAAAGAAAGCTACAGAGACATGACATAGGGTGACCAATTCTTCTGGTTTGGGATTGAGGTTTGCAGGGACATGGGCCTTCCAGTATGAAAACTGGAAAGTCCCAGCAAAGCTGAAGAGTTGGTGATTGGACATAATGACTCAGTGTAATATGTGAGACCAGACCAATTCTGTACTGCAGGGGGAGAAATGCTGCAAAGAAAATTACTATATTGACTAAAAAAGTTGGAAAAGAATAGTAAATTCAGTAAATGTACATTTATGAAGTTGATAACTGCATCATGTTTATGTAAGAGAATATCCTCATTCTTGGAAAATACACACCTGAAGTATTTAAAAGCAAAGGACCTTAATATATGCAACATACTCTCAAACAGTTCAGGAAAGAATTTTACACATACACACAGTATTCAAGAGGACCAAAAAAATCAGAGAGAACAAATAGAGCAAGTGAAGTAAAATCTTAATAGATGAATCTGGGTAAGAAGTATATGGGTATTTTTTCTAATTTTTTATTGCCAATTGTCATCAGTTTAAAAGAATTCCCCAGTAGAAAGCTAAGAAAAGATGTGCAATAGAATAAGTCTGGTCACAAGCACAGCGACGTGGGTCATATGTCAAATTACATATATTTAGTTTATCATTTTTGCCACTCATAGGTCTATCATTTTCTTCTTAGCTTGTGGTCGACTACTTGAAATTTTGTTATTTCTTCTTTGCATGACGTTTAATGTCTACGTTATCAAATCTTTCCTATTCCATTAGTTTCCTTTTCCTTTGCTGGCTTCGGTGCTATAATCTTCAGTGTTATTGTTATAGTTGTAAAGGCTAATAAGAAATATCCAGTGCTTTGAAGTCAACCCCAATTCTGGAACCAACTGTGTGATCTTTTTTTTTTTTTTTAACACGGGCAGGCACCAGGAATCAAACTCTCGGGGGTGGCAGGCGAGAACCCTGCCACTGAACTACCGTGGCACCGCCCTAGCGGTGTGATTTTTAGAACAGATATTGTAAGTGGGCTCAGCCTTTATGTTTTATTTGATCAACAATATAGGGGCTGGAGGATAAAGTTTCCATGTCATTGATCCTAAGATGCACACACTTTCACACTTTAGAATCTCTAAAATTGAGATGCATCATACAATTGATGGCATCTTCTGTTAGACAAAATGTGGTACTTATCTCATAGGGGATACATAAAATAATAAATGAAATATATTAGTTATATTTATGAAATATAAATGAATATTTATAGGAATAAAATATGTAAATTGCCTGGAACACAGTAGGCTTTCCCGAGTGTGGCTGTTTGGTTGCCATTTTAATGAGTTTTGGATCTGTGAATAAATCTAAGACTGGAATCCAAATCTCCTAACTGGAGAAAGGTTTAGAGATAACAATAGTAAAAGGATCTATAAATAGAGAGCACTTGATTCTGTAGCCCTCAAAGTAGCTTTATCTTTAGTTCCACTATCAGTATTTTGTCAATTCATGCTCCTCCTCCTAGTTTCCATCATGTCCCTTTTAAATCTCAGCACATTGAAATGCTCCCGAAAGATGATTCCTCCATTTCCTCCTCATTGAAATCCTTTATGGAATTTTTACATATTAAAGCTTTAGATTTTATTTTGAAAATGCATCCTTTCAAACCATCTTCCTTATACAGCTCCAGTCATGGAATATTCTACTTTTTAAGAACAATTTGAAATGTTTTCATCTTTATAATACTATGAGAAAGAACTTAACATGTAATTATTTAAAGGATAGAATTTATAGTATCTATTTTTTTAATTCCATTACTTTTTTTCTTATACCAAAATACTGATATTTTAAGGAAAACAAATCTCTTAAAATCTAGTGCACATGTTCATGATGAGTTACAGCAAGACATTAGGTTTTATGAAATGAGAAGGGTGGTACCTTTTTTGAAGTGAAGAACTCTTTTCATGGAGGTGGGAGAACAAGTCCTACAGGTCTGAATTTAGCCCCTGGCATGCAGAGGCAGCCTCAAAGAGCCACAAGGTTTCAGGGTTATAATCATAACTTGCTTACTCCAAACTGCAAGAGCAAGGCCTGACATTACTGTCTTAACTTTGAGAAAGATGTCCCCTTTCAAAATGGTAATTTATTAAAGCCCTACTGTGTTTCAGAATAAGTAGAAAATAGATATTATGAGAACCCTAAAATCTCACAAATAAGTAAAACATAATGTAGTAGCACAGACTATGTGCCCAGTAAAAGGAAAAGAGTGTCTGAGAATTATAAAAATAACTCTAAAACAAGCAGAAAACTTAAGTGCTCTAATAGAAGCATATGCCATGAACCTCTTTATCATCATGAGTGATGATGATACAGGAGGTTGCATTTGATCTAGTAATCAGGGGAGATACAGTGAAATATGCCTGGGATCTGAAAAGGTAGTGTTAACGAGGAACACTATGAGGAAAATTTGTGAACGTTTGTATACAGGCAGAATAATGTTCAAGAGCTAATAAGGTACAAGAGCTAAATGTATCTTGCAGTGCTGCTGGGCTCCAAGGATGAATAGAAAGACTGAGTGGGACATAAAATGCATTTCTCATTGGGATGAACTAAACAAAAACAACCATCTGGGATAAGTTCTCATTTTGAGAGTGAGTCTGGTTACTTAAAGATGGTTTCCATAGATATCTTTACTCTGAGCTCACTAGAACTTGCTGGCATCTTCTGTGCTGCAACCTGGGGTCAAGAGAAAAGAAAGAGATGAGCTATTACTGAGCCAGGTCTCTCCACCTTGGAAAGCCACTTGAGCTCAGCTATAAAGATTTTAAGGAACAGGATCAAAGCCCCAACTCTGGATAGGACTGAGGTGGGCAGACCTGATATACCAAGAAACCTCAGAAAACAATCTTGGTATCTTTATTATTCCTTAAATTTTTCTTTGTGTGTGTGTTTTCTGTCCTTTCTTTCTTTTCCCCACATACGTGTTTTATATTAAGTGGGGTGTGGTTAATCCTATAGATCTCAGCTAAAATAAATCATTGCTGCTGAAATATTTACAACCTTTGCCTGTTCACTGCTATCCCAAACATGTTTTCTGTGGCATGGCTGGGGATCTGTTAAGAAAGAGAATGCTGAAAGACATCCAGCAAACGAATTTCTTGTTAAGCACTTCTAGCAAGCTATTGAATCAGGCCTCCACTTTACACCTGAAGTAGACTCTGTGCTCAAAGTGACCACCTGGGCTTCCTAGAGAAGCCCAGTCATCACTGGGTTTGTGCAATTCCTGTGGTATAATAGTGGTACAGTATTTTTATGATAGTATCAGCAGAGAATGAACCCACAGAAAGAACTCAGGAAGTTTGATGTCATTGAAAACCTCCATTATCCAAGTAAAAGAAGATGAACGTGAAATGGGAACTTGCTCTGTTGTCTCCTTGGCACTGACCCAAAAGTGATTGACTGTGCCTGAAAAGGAAGCACTACATCCTTTGCCTCTATGATGTTTCCTTCCATCAGAAAGCAGGGCTATATGAGAGGGGGGAACCTGAGATAAATTAGTGGATCTTAAAGCCAGAAAGGGTGATTGGAAGTCAGAACAGATTTCAAGGTAGGTTCCCATATAAAACATCTGTGAGCCATGGATAGAATAGAAGAGGTCTATAATGGGAGAAGCTTAGATGTTAAAATCAGAAAATCTACTTTTAAATTCCTCGGCTACCAAACCTAGCCCTGTCACTGTGACTTAACTTCTTTGAGTTTCACTGGAAACCAGGGTAGGGGAAGGGCAAGATGTTAAATAATACAGCTTTTAGGGTGGGCCACAGTGGAATCAGCGGCAGAGTTCTTGCCTGCCATGCTGGAGGCCCGTTTGATTCCTGGTGCAAAAAAAAAAAAATAAGATTGCTTTTAACAGACCAGTCTTAAGAATTAAATGTGATAATATATCTGAAAGTACCTCACAGGCCAGTGAGGCTCAAACTCATTAAAAGGCAGGTTCTGATTTGGTAGGTCTGAGGTACAGCCTGAGAATCTGCATTTCTGACAAGCACCCAGATATACTGCTGACACATAGAACACGTGCCAAATAGCCTGACGGCAGAGTCACACAATGTCACACAGTGACTGACAAGTATCAGCACATAATAACAGGATTTCAGGGGAGGATATTCTTTAATATTTACATTTTCATTTTTCCCACTCCTTCACAGACTTTATCCTACCACCTGTATTAACCCACACACTAGTGATGATACAAATGTGTACCTAGCATAGTGGACTCTGCTTAAAATGACTGAAAAGCAGTCTTAAGGAAAATGGCTTTTTCCATCAGCTTTTGGGTGCAATGATTTCACAGTTATCTATGTTTGCATCGGATATTTGGGAATTGTGATGGGGCAGAAAATCGGAAAAAGATTGGCTTGGTGAATTGCAGAAGAGAATTTAAGGGGATTTTTAAAAAGAGGATCCCATGACACCATTATTTAATATTTGTACATTGCGTAAATTTATATCATTGGTATGTTTGTGAATATTTTATATAATATTTTAACATTTCCAGGGTACTTTCACATACGTCATCTCACGTACTCTTTTCAACAAAGTAGGCTGGGCAGGTTTCATTAACCCCATTTTAGAGATGATGAAACTGGAGCACAGAGAGATGGAGTGAACTGACAAAGTCACACTCACACAGTTGCTACAGAACCAGGACAAAATCCCATTCTTCTGACTCCTACTACAGTGCTCTTTCCTCCGTCTCCCTGTACTCAGTGCTTACCGCAATGACTCCAAAACATCATTTGGTTCATTGAACCAGGTTAAGAGTAAGATTCTGACTAGTAGACTGCAAAGCATGGCAGATATCACAGATTTGGTTGCTGTGGGGTGCTCAATCAGTAAAGAGTAAACACAATATATCTCATCTTAATCACATGGAAATTTACTCCAACCCTAAATTTTCAGATGATTCGTTTGCTTATTTCATTTTCAGCCAAGAAAGCAATGTCCTATTCCTTTTGGAATGTTTATAGATGAGCGTTAGACGCTGGGTTTGGAGGACAAATCTTTAAAAATATTCTACTATCTTCTCCCTTCCTCCTTCATGTGTCCCTGACCACTCCCACTCATAGTGATCTCAATCTATCTTTCCCCTATTCATACGAACTGCCTTGAGCACTTGGCATTATATATATTTTGCCTTACCCTGAGTGATGAATCACTCATGAGTGTGTGTTTGCGTGTGTGTGTGTGTGTGTGTGTGTGTGTGTGTGTGTGTGTGTGTATGCCTTGCCAAGTGAAATCGGGAGTTCTTTGCGAGCAGAGCACACAGAGAACCATGCTTTGTTATTTATATCTTACACTGATGGAAGTGAGAAGTGGAGTTACAGAGTGAAAACAATATCACATTTGGAGTTTGAAGACCTGGATTAACTACTCATGAGTCATGTGACCCTGAACAAGACACAAACTCTGAGCTGAATCATCTAGACAATGAGATTAGTAACAATCTCATAGAATTGTGAAAAGTAAATGGATGGTACATATGAAAGTCCTCTGCAAATTCATAAGAGCTGCTCAAACGTAAAAAGTGTATATTTTAATGTACATAAAATGGGAGGAATCTGCTGGTAACATCAGTCATATACAAATTTATTTCTTCACCGAAACACCACCTTACATTCCTATGTCCAACTAAGCAAAGAAATAAATTCACATGGAAATATTAGTAAAAATTTCTTGTGCAAAAGTGGGAAAGTTGAATGAGCTATGAGTCAATGAAAGCTGAAATAATCCAGGAGCAGAAAATGTTCATTAAGAGCTGTCAGCACTGTGGTTTCTTGAAGCTGAGATTCTTGGAGTTAAGTTATAGCCTGGGGAATTACCGTTTCAATTCTTAGTCTTTTTGCAGAAATACTAAGTGGAATAGCATAACTACCACAACCTGCGGTGGAAAGAAAATGATTCACTCCCTAGAATGAGGGTCTTAGCATAATCAGAACTATCAGATGCTCTGAAAGCAATTTTAAACATCCAAACTCACCCTTCCATTCCCATTTATCTACTTACTGTTGGTACCACATTAAAATTCTTCACATTTATAAGAAAACAGGGGCCTAGATTATAAGTTCTTATAGCAGCCACATTTAGTCTGGAGTAGTAATTATTATTTCTGGATTTTGAGAGGTTGTTTTATATATGTATGACCCAGTATTTGGAGTCAAGAACAAAGCTGATTAGGTCTGGATTAAGGTAACTCAGAACACAGGGGTAAGGAAGACATTGCCTGTATTTTAGAACTTCACTTACTCATTGAGACCAAAGGAAGAAAAGTTTTATTATGTCCAGAACTTAGTTTTTTTATACACATAATCTAACTCAACCTGTCCAAAGAGATCATCTAAACAATCCAAACAAAGGGAGCCCAGAATAAGAATGAGGGCCTTTAATCCTGTATAGATTAATACAATGCCTGGATACATCCCAGAGTATATTAAGCAGATAATCAAAAAGTATTGGCAAAGTCCCTTGAGGGATAGGAGAAAAAATATGGAACCATTAAAACTTTACCATCAAGGAATCTCTGATACTGTGTCAAACATAAAAGACACCCAAATCAATAGTCCAAGCCCTTGATCTTGAGACTTGCTCTTGTGAAACTTATGTATGTAGTAGAGAAGCTCATAGTTATGCCTAAGAGTTACTTCTGGAGGACCTCTTTTGTTGCTCAGATGTGTCCTTACTCTCTTTAAATCCAACTCTGCAGGTGAAATCATTGCCCTCCCCCCTATCTAGAACATGACATCCAAGGGTGAAAGTCTCCCTGGTGGCATGGGAGATGACTGCCAGTGGAATAAGTCTGGCCCTGACACTGTGGGATCAACAATGCCGTCCTGACCAAAAAATGGAAAAGAAGTGTAACAATTAAAGTATCAGTGGCTGAGGAAATTCAAATAGAGTCAAGAGGCTACTCTGGAGGTCACTGTTATATAAGCTTCAGTTAGACATTGCTACCTGTCATAACTTGCCAAATCCCAACTAAAACCATTTCAGCCAATCCTAAAGAATACCTAGGGCAACACATAAGATTCTGCAAAGATTCCATTCATTAGTGTAACTTCCCAGAAACCTACAGCCTCCAGATGGGTCCCTGGACCAGATAAGTCCAGAAACCTAGAGGGCTCAGCCTCACCAGAACATCAACTAGTTCCATCTCCCTACCTCATATTATTGGTAGCCCCTTCCAACATGAAAAAGTTAGAATGGGCATAGCCAAACACCCATAAAGAGTGGGAGATCAACCAAAGGTGATGGTGGAGTTATACAGAGAAGGTAGGGTTTAACAAATTGTATGATTGCTGAATCATTATATCGATATTTCTTTTACTCTCCAGTGTCTTAGAGCAGCTAAGACAAAAATTGTGGCATTGTAACCTATACCAAACCCTGATTGTTGTGCAGTGCTTTGAAGTTTGTTTTTTGTATATATGTTATTTTTCACAAAAAAAGTCTATTGTAATGATAAAAAAAATATTTATTCCATTTAGCCACCAACATTCTGGAGCAGCTAGAAGGAAAAATCTGAGATGATGATATGGTAGTCTATGACAAACTCTGGGATTTGTCCTTTAACTATTGTTGAAAAGTACTTTGAAAACCATTGCTTTTTTCTTTCTTTGCTTTCTATATATGTTATATTACACAATAAAAAAAGCAAAAAAAAAAAAAAATCCTCCACATTTGTGGCTTAATTCTGTAGCATTCCCTCTCATCACACACATAATGACAGCTGCTACATATTAAATGCCTACTAGGTATTGGGAGCAGTATTGGTAAACTTTATTATCTATAATTTTCAAACAGATCTTGTAAGAAGGTTATTTTGATTCCCAAGTTATAGAATCCAAGACCCTGCAGAATCTAAGTCAATTGCTTTTAAGCACTTCTGTGGGGTCAGGAAGGGCCAGGATTTAAAGCAGTTCTCTGTGATATGCAGCCCCTGCTTTTACCATTAGGCAACAATACTGCCTTTCTATCAAAGGCTTGCTCTTCTTTCTTTCTTTAAGAAAATTTTTATTTAAGTTTATTTTATATGAAGTTTATTTTTAAAAAAATCTCAATCATTTGAATCTACCTGTGAACTACTTTCAAGTGAAATTCTGAAAATATTGAACATTCTTCAGACAAATGCTTCTCTGATTAAATTGAAAATATTACATAATATATAAGCAAGGGCAGGAAAAAAAATGTACAGCATGATGAACTGAGTAATAATGTCATTCATATGTAACCAAAAAGTGTCTTACTTAAGGAGAAGGGAGCGGTTTAGTAAAAACAAAAACAAAGCAACACAAAACAAAATACGGATTATGAAGCAAAAAATCCCAAACTCTGGTCATTGCTCTATAACTAACTTCCTTGACATGGGTAATTCCCTTCTCCTCTAGACCTCAGTTTCCCCATTTTTAAGATGTGGAAGTTCTATGAAATGCCAGTCACTTCCGTATGGCTGACCATACCATGGTTTTGGCTCTTCTAGCTTTATCCCCCTCCTTTCTACTCCCTCAACCCCATTGTTTCTTTCCTCTTCTTCCAGTCTATCATTACTTCATGATTAATAGCTTACTCAGGCATACATTTTATCAGTGTCCCAACATTAATTCTTTGAATAACCCCTTCATGATTTTAGTTATATCAAAACAGTATTCACACTATTTTTAACTTAAAATTTTTCTCCAACATAATTCAGTTGTGAAACTTTAGCCCTGTCCTAACTGGTAATATCCACGGATTCACAAGTTTAGAAGGCAATTCTTTTTGTCTATATGCATGAAACTCAATGCATATATTTGAGAACATGTTTTCCATGTACAACTAAAATTTCATACATCATCAGTTGTAAGCAAATCACACTTTGGGAAACCCATATTTTCCAAAGGATTCCACAAGAAAGCCTGTCTTCATAAACGAAGACAAACTGATGGGGACCATCCACCTAAAAAGGGAGCCATCAAATTTGACTGACCTCACTCTCCTAGTTTTCTCCTTCACATGTGCCCAACTCACCAGGTCTACCCATCACTTCATCCTGGAACAGCTTCTGCCACCATCTGGCCCTACCTTTCTGAGCCCCTTTTCTATGTCGACCTGGGTGTGGACAGATTCCCTTTCACCACCAAATTGACAACTTACTGAAAACGCAGGGCAATGACGAATCAAACACACAAAAGAAAAAAGAGCATATTAAGTGTCTTTGCTTGTTTGTTGCATGGGCAGGCACCGGGAATCGAACCCAGGTCTCTGGAATGGCAGGCAAGAACTCTGCCACTGCACCACCATTGCACACCCCATATTAAGTGTTTTAATGTGACTTAAATTAGCATAGATTCTTTAGTTGTGTCCCAGTCCATAGCATTCTTGAAGACTGTACTTTCCTATTTGAGCTCAACATTCTTCTTTTGGATGTCAGAACATCCTAATAACCGCCGGCACAGTCCATTTCACCACTCCTAGAGGTCATTCTGGCTCTGGGCCCTGTAACAGCTGACTATAGTGTTTGTATTTGGTGTTCTAATAGTTACTTTACACTCCTTTACATGATCGTCTAGTTGTGTGTACTTGTTATTGTAATGGTTACTTTCCCACATGATGCTATAGTTGTTCATATTGTAATGATAAATAACTCCACCTCTTGTTTGAATCCATAAAAACTCTAAATGCTCTAGATTCAGGGAGAAAGAATTGAGATTTTTTTCCTTATTCTGTTTCTTTTCCTGATGACCATAAAATAAGCCCTTTCTCTCCCTGAAGCACAGGTGTCATCATCTTGGTTTTGGTGAACCTGCAGTTTTTGGCAACAAGGCCCAGGCAGCATATCGTTGAACAAGACTAGTTTTTCTTTTCCTAATTTCTTGGTTGTATGGGGGAACAAATACGTTTGGGAATCAGATTGAATTGAGTTGCAGTCCTAGATCTGCCACTTAAACTGGCTGTGTGGCACGAATATGTGACTTAGAAATTCTATGCCTTGGCTAACTTATGTAAAATGGGGAAACAATAGCTGCGTTCAATGGAGTTTGTGAGATTTAAATGATATCTCATGGGTACAATGCCCAACATGGTATTTTGCCGACTTCTTATCACATGTTATTTCCACTTTTAACAACTTGCCAGCCATTTTTTAACAACTTTTAACAACTTGCCAACATTACCAATGTTCTACACTTCGGGAATATTTGGTATCTTTATTTATCATTAAACTATTATTTCTATCTATGCCTAGTGAAAATCACTCTGTATACAGGGGTCTCTCTACCGCATGTCTGTTCCCTCTGCAAGTTAATCATATAAAAAACCCAACTTGAAGGAGACGTCCCACTTTGTTCCTGTTTCTGGTCTGTGGGAACCTGATTTGAAAGCAGAACTGATTTGATTTATTTCAAATGTTTAAATCCTTCCTGGCTTGAAAATGCAACTTCTCCTCCAAGATTCTTCTCTGATAACCTAACTTACATATTCAGTAGTTATAATGCCCTTTCCAATATTTGGTAAGTGTTGATATTTATCAGAAGGTAAACAATGGGAGCTTAGAGATTCATTATATGATTCGACTTTGGTGTAGGCTTGAAACTTTCCCTAGTGAAATATAAAATATTTCAGAGGTTTCCAAATTACCACTTGAAGTTTTGTAAAAGAGCGATTGTTTCTCCTACCTTCATTTTACTGTCTCCAAACAATTTCACTCTGTCCTAACTTTTGTTCCAACTACTCTGAACTGAAAAATTATTTATCTTCCTATGTAAATGAAGCAGCTGTTTTGTCCTTAGAGCTTACATATATTCTCTCCCTTTTGCCTGGACTGCCACTCATTTTCCTGTCAAATGAGTTGAGCCTCTTTTCTCCTAAACATTTCTATCTCTTTCTTCTATACATTCTTTTAACTGGATTTTATAGACCAATTCTATCTCTGTGCAGCCACAATTGTATTAGAATGTGGGCTGTGTTTCTCTGACAACCTTTGAGTTTCTGTGTCTTCCCCATGAGATTGATTCCACCCTCACTTTAGTTTTAAGTTCCTTTTGAACAAAGATGATGTTTCTCACTTTCTTAATAATTTGCCACAAAGTTACATGCAATGAATGCCTTTTATGATGTAAGTCCTCAGGACATGTGACTGTATAGATTTTTTTTCCTATTTGAAGAGTTGAAAGAATTGATTACACTAGGAAACCAAAGTGACGAATTTCATGTAATTAAGGCCTTTGCTACTTCATGCTCTTCACCACTGATGCCACAGCTACTTTAAAGTTGTTAAAAAGAGAAAGGAAATGCCTAGCATAAAATGTTGGTATCTGGAAGGTGTTTAAGAAACATTTGCTGTGAAAAATGGTTGAATTTCCATCACCACCATCCCAACCCCAATTTTTTTTTTCCTTTGAGGAAGTGTGATAAGTTTTGTAAGATAATTGCCATTGATGGGTAAGCTTATGCTATTTATTGTGTTGATTACGGAGCCAAAAACCACCCTCTTGAGGGAGCAGGAAGGAGTTGATTTATTTTTTTAAAAGATTAAGAAAAAATACTTTTTCTCAAGGCTTCTGCCTCATTTTTAGTCAATTGAAAACGTGAGCTTTCTGATAGATGAAGTTCCTAAAACTTTGCTCCTGGAAATCCATGCAGGAGGGGTTGGATGAAAGCATCATCAGGGATCTTTCGAGTACAAAATTCTGACACTGATATTTTGGTGTAAAAAATATATAAATTTCTATGATTTTTATTCAATTAGCTAGGATGAAAGGAGAGAGAGAGAAGATGCATATGAAGAAAGAAGCAAAGAAGGAAAAAAGGAAAGAGAGTGAATTAATCAAAGAATGATAGAGAGAAACTGTCTTCTCTGTTAAAAAACAAAGTGAAAAGGAAAAAACATTTCTGCTTGAATGATGAGTTATGATTAAATAAATGAATAAATAAATAAATAAATAAAATCATGATCATGTGGCTCCACCTACAGACAGAAAGGTGGCCTTTTAAATCCTCTGTCATTGAAGCAGTTCAAGTGACAGTTGTTTCTAAGTAACAGTTCAAGCTTTGGAGCAGAGCTGAGAGAGCTATATTCTTCCAAGAAAACATGTTCTACTCTGCCCTGAATAATGAGATGAGCTGCTTAGCTTGCAATTACGCCACATAACTGATTTTTTTTTTAAAGAACTATCCCAAGGGAACTGGTATTACTGAGGCACAGTAATAAAAATTTAACAAGACCGCATGCTCTAGGGGCCATATGCGATTTTTGTTATGATTTCTTTGGAGTCCATTTCCAGCTATGCTGAAAATTAACCAATAGCCATAAATATTTACAACAAAATAACATCTTTTATAGAATGAAGTTCTCACAAAGCCATGTTTATTAGTGAATCCCTCTAACGGCAGAATTAAAGCCTTCCCATCCTGTCAGTGTGACTGATGTCAAAACCAAGACCCAAAAAGAGGTTGCTGTATATACTTTGACTGAAAATTGCTGGCTGAGGGTCAGAGATCACACTGACAAGCAGCTGAAGATTTTGCAGTTCAAGAATCAATCCCCTTGGAATTGCACAAGAATGCCTGAAATTTCTGCCTCTGAAATTTATGGAGATACATCAAAGCTCAGATAAATTGCAGCACTTTCATCAATATTTCCCAGATTTTCAGACCCAGGAAGTAATATTTTTCTATTTTTTACTGCCAACACATTTTACCTGTCCATCTTTATGATCTTTTTAATATTTATGTATGATAATTACTGAGTTTATATCTACACTGATATTCCTGAGGGAAAGACCCATACCTTTTTTGCTGTCTCAAATTTTCACTGATATGGAGCAGGATATAATCAACAGACCATGTGTCTAAAAATGCACAGAGATTAGCATAGACATTAAACATGCCTAACCCCAAAATAAATGTTCTTTGGATGAATGAATTGAATTGAACAATTGATGATCCATGAATAAATAAATCTATGAAGGAATGGATTCAGCAAACTTCAAACACAAAACAACTTCAGACTCCTAGAAGGGAACGTAGATCAAAGTAACATAAAGAAATATTGTACAAACTAGATAGAATTCATGTAAAAGGAATATAATGTGGGAGTATAACAGCAGTAGGTTTGGGCTTATTAAGGGAAAGATTTCCCTGAGTAGGTAAGTTCTGAGCCAGAGTGAAAGATCAGTGCTAACAGGTCCATTCACTTGCTGAAGTGTTACATAGCATGGCCTCTCTATTTTATGTTTATGTTTATAAATATTACACATATTTTATGCTTATATTGTATGTGCATGTGCATATATGATATTTATTTCAGATCCTAGTAAGCTAGACACTATATATATAATATATATATATATATTATATATATATATATATATTTTTTTTTTGCATGGGCAGGCAGTGGGAAACCAACCCGGGTTTCCAGCGTGGCAGATGAGAACTTTGCCTCTGGAGCCATCGTGGCCCGCCCGACACTATATTTTTAATAGCTTACTTTTTAAATTATATTTGGAAGCTAACAAATGCTCTTTGCATCAAATTTTGAAAATTCAGAAATATATGAAGAAAGAAGTAGGAAAAGTTAACCATGAAACAGGCAACTGGAAATAATCGTAGTTAATATGTGCATGGCATATATAGAGTTAAGACCATGAGTTCTGGACAAAGAAACATAAGGGCTTGGAATACTGGTTCCTTCATTTGCTAGTTACATAACCTCGGGGAAGTTACATTTTCTAATTCTGTTTCTTAATCTGTAAAGTGTAAGTATTAATAGAGTTCAAATAAAATTTAAATGTATTGAAATGGTAATTTAACCCAATGCCAGACATATAATAAGTTCTCATTAAATGTATTCATTTATTCAATATACATTTATTGAACACTTACTGTGCATCAGGCACTGTAATATGTGTTCAAGATGTAGAGATATGCAAATCACTTCAGATCATGGAGGTTACATTAAAATGTGATTGAGGCATATGCTAAAAAAATAGACACATACATACTATCATTATAGATTATTGTAATTGCTATGAATGAGATAAACATATGAGAAAGAGAGTAAGTGAGGAAGACCACTGTAGCAAAGGAGATTGGGAAAGATTGTGCAGAAAAGGTAAAATTTAATCAGAGATGAGAATAAGGAGAGACAGCTGTGTAAGTCATTGGAGGAACTATCAGGTAAATGAAGAAGAATAGAGATGGAAAAGTGTTGGGTTTACTCAAGGGATGGAAATATGGCTTTTGGGGAGATGGAAACTGGTGGTAGAGAAGGTTGAGATGATTTTGGAGAGGTAGGCAAGAGCCAAATTAATCACGTAGTTTAGGCCCCATGGCAAGAAGTCTGGAATTTATTCTAGCACCAATGGAAAACATTGAAGAGTTTTAAACAAGACAATGACAAATATAAATTAATTTTAGAAAGGTGATAGATTGCATTAAAAAAATGAAAATTGGAGTTGAGAAAGACTGAAAGTTGTGAAACCAGTTAGGAAACAATAACATTTGTCCAGGCAAAAGATGGTGGCAGACTGGACTGAAATGATGATAGTTGAAATAGAAACAGATGGATTTGGAGATAGAATCACTAGGACTTGAAGATAAATTAGAAAAAAAAAGATTGAGAGAACAGAGGATTTGTATATAGGCTTGAGCAACTGGTAAAAGTACTGTGATAGAAAAAACAGAGGAGAAATAGGTTTGGGACATGGAAAGTCAAGAGTTCTGGTTTGGACCTATTCATTTGGAGATACTTAGACATCCAAGAAGAAATACGTTGACTTGATATGTTGATGTAAGATTAAAATGGACTGCTGCCATGCTATAACTCATTGTGTTAGAAAGTGGAATTTTTTTCACTTAATAGAACTGTGAGTTGTATACTTGGTCATTCTGTTTGCGTGAAGGGAGAGTGATGTAAGGTAAGTATCTACGTAGATTCCTGATAGGTTTCCACATATATTTGTAGTGGAAAATGACTTGACTGTGCTGTTAGGAACAAGATTGGAAGATCTGATACAAGGACATAAGGGCAAGCGGTGCATGGATGGACCTGTGGGAAGGACCATAAAGTGTAAGGTTATTTGTGTCTCAAATTAACGCCTACCAGAAACCATTTACCAAAGAGAAAATCTTCGTACTTATCTGAGGAAAATAGAGGATGATTCCTCTGGTGGATGTCAGGAAATGTTTCTTCTTAGTCACCCCAGTGCTTGAGTGAATAGAGTGGCCTTGGTGGCAGGACTAGAGGTCATGAATTGGATTCATCTTACAAAAGACAATTTACCCATTGCCACTGCATTTCCTAGATGCCAGTAGCAGACACAATTGCTGAGTTCTTAGTATGGTGCCCTCCCTTGAGGACCTCAGCCAGGCACTTGGTGAAATTTGAATATGTGAGATTTCTTCCTTGGAAGGTGCAACAATTTGTATTTATTAGGATCGACATCTCTTCTGGTTATGAGTTTGCCTTCCTCATCCACAGTTATCTTTCAGAAGCAACTAGAGTTCACAAAGCATTGATAAACAAACCAAATATTACATTAGACCAAGGGGTACATTTTTATGGTAAAGGAGTTACAACAGTGAACACATGACCATGGTATCCACTGATGTTCTAGTTTGTAAGCTGCTGGAATGCAATATACCAGTAATAGAGTGGCTTTTAAAATGGGGAATTTATTAAATTGCAAGTTTACAGTTCTAAGGCCAGGAAAATGTCCAAATTAAGACAAGGTCATGGAAATGTCCAAATTAAGGCACCAACAAGAGGTTACCATCACTCAAAAAAGGCCAATGAAGTTTAAGATTTCTCTCTCTCAGCTTGAATGGCACATGGTGAAGTCTGCTAGCCTTCTCTCCTGTCTTCTTGTTTCATGAAGGTGTTTTCCTTCTTCATCTCCAAAAGTCTCTGGCTGAGCAAGCTCTAAAGCTTTTTCCAAAATGGTTCCCTCTTAAAGGGCTCCAGTAAGTAACCCCACCTTGAATGGGTGGAGACACATCTCCATGGAATCCATCTAAACAAATTACCACACATAAATGGGTGGATCATATTTCCAATGACACAATAAAAAAGCTCCCACCCAGCAATATTGTATCAGGATTAAAGAACTTGGCTTTTCTGGGGTTCTGATCATATTGCATCACCTGTAAGTAGCTGGCCTAACAGAATGATAGAATGGCCTATTAAATGTTCAACTATGATGCTATCTCTGGAATAACATCCTGCCAGATCAGAGCATTTTCCCATGGGATGTTATATATGTTCTGAACCAAAGTGCAATATATGGTATTATATCCCCAATAGTTGAAGTACTCAGATTCAGAAAACGAAGGTGCAAATAGGATTGGTTTATTTTATACCTCATCATGACCCACTCACAGTGACACAATTCAGAATTTGTGCTTCCCATACCTGCAACTTTAGTCCTTGCTAGATTAGAGATCCTGATTCTAAGAGGGGAGAATGCTTCCACCAGTAAGGTTCTACTAAATATGAAGGTATGACTGCCAGTTGGTCACTTTGACTTCTCATGATAGTAGACTAGCATGAAAATGGTATTTGGGATATCTTCCCTGATTATTATGAAGGCTACAATTGCTGCCATACATTGAGGGGAAGTGAGGAGTATATCTGAAAGCTATGGGATACATCAGGGTGTTTTCTTAATTTTTTCATGCTTGGGATAATCTTGAGAAGACAAACATGTGAACCATGGTCTGTGAAGGGCAAGGCAAATAGGGGTCTACATCCACCAATGACAATGATCTGGGCTCCTCTATCAGACAAGAAACCTAGATCTTCTGAAGTATTGGCTGAGGGTGAGGGACATCCAGAATGGGTATCAGTAGGTGAAAATAATAAATATCAGTTGTATACGTAAGATCAACTGTTACGGCAATTGATTGTAGCTTGTTATATGACACTTGCATATTATAGCTTCAATAGAAATTACAGCTGGTCACCACTTTGAAGACCTGACACATTAGTCTTATCGTAGAGCACGAACATATCTAAGTGGTAAAAGGGATGATCTATCTCAGCATCCTTTGTACCCCTCCTCACATTCCCTTGACCTCACCTCTCTGCTTTCAGCCATGACTACAGTGTATCATTGTGGATGGACTGGATGTCATTTTACCCTGATAGTGTTTCAACTCAAATTCACTCCAAGCTTTGGAGCCTTTCTGATACTGTCAGGAGTTTACCTAGCACACGTGCATCTCTGTGGTAACCCTCAACCAGGGGGATGGGAGTCAATGGATCAGTGATTTTTCCTAATGAAGCTCAACTGGACAGTTCTGAGAGGCATCCAAGGTACACCTCATAAGTCCCCAGTGGGATCAAGCCCTGGTCACCACTGTATTAAAATCAACTTGATAACAAACTCATGTTTTGCATTTTCCTTCTTCCTTGTTCATTCTCACTGGTCCTTCAAACTCCCTTGGATCAAACTCCAATTTTGTTGCCTCCCTTTTCTCAGCCTATGCTTAGGAGGGACCCCAGACCCAGACTGTGGTCATGAATACAAAGACGAAAATCAATCTGCCCCTGATTCGTTGATTTTCTTCCAGCAACTATTGGTGGGTAGTAGGTCAAAAAACTGGCAGATGATAATGTTGCATGTCTACATAAATATTGAAGATATCAAAAATAAATCATAACTGGGCGGGCCATGGTGGCTCAGCAGGCAGAGTTCCCACCTGCCATGCTGGAGACCCGGATTTGACTCCCCATGCCTATCCATGCAAATAAATAAATAAAATACAACATAACTGTATCAAGAGACAAGGTAAATATTAAAAACATAGGTCCTAGAGCTAGGCTGCAAAGGTTCAAGTGTCAGCTTTGCTGCTACAAATCTATGAAACTTTTCTAAGGAAGTGGCTTACTTCAGTCTAGTTCCTCATATTCAGAGTGAGGTAAATAATATTCTCTGCCTTACTGAGTTTTCTGGAAACTGTATTATATTTGTAAAATGCTTAGGACAGTGTCTTTATACAATAAGTACCACTTGTATTATCTGTGGCAATAATAATGAATAAAACATAAGGGGAAATACTGATATATTTGACTGCATCAAAATTCATGAATTGCCAGGTTTTTTTCTCTCCCTGCTTCTATTTTTCTCTTTTTCGCTTTCTGTTGTAATAGTTTGGTGCACCTTTTCATTTTTCTTTAATTTTTGTGAAAGACAAATATTTTACTTCCATTCTTCTAGTAAATAACTTTAAATATCTACCATATACATTTAAAATTATTCTTTTAACTAAATCCTACTTATCTCCAGCTATATTCAAACCATACTGATATTATCTAGAAGTTTACTTTCTCCTTGTCATTTAAAGCTGTTTTCTAATCTAACACTTAGATTACTAATCTCACTTACTGATTTCTTTTCTTGCTATTCCTTCTTACAGTTCAATATTTACCATTAATTTGTTATATCCATTATTTGCACTTTCAGTGGATCGCAAACTTCATGAATCTTTTTATGTATAAAATTGTCTTCATTTTTCTCTCTCACTCTTAAGTAATAGGTTAGTTGGATGTAGAATTCCATATTCAAGGTTGTTTTATCTCAGTAGTATGATGATCTTGCTACTTTGTCCTTTTGTATAAGTTTTGCTGATGTTATCCAATTTCTCATTCCTTTATAGTTTACTTTTATTTTCTCTATAAAATTTCTTCATCTTGTCTACTGGGTAAGGAAATCTTAAATTTTTCTTCTAAGCAACAGCTAACTGTAGTTCCAATTTCATGATAAGAAAGCAGCTTTGGTGTTCAGTTTGCTTTACCTTTTTAAGAGCACTTCTCCAATTCTGGTTCATGATAAATTCTCTTAATTGTTTTGAGTGTGGCTAAGAAGTTTTCATTAAAATATGAATAAACTATATTATTTTCATGGGTTCAGTTGTGAGGGGGGAATATTTTATCATATTTTCACCTGCCATTTTGAATCAAAAGAAACATAATGGGCGGGCCACAATGGCTCAGCAGGCCGAGTCTCTCCTGGCATGCTAGAGACCCAGGTTCGATTCCCATTGCCTGCCCATGCGAAAAAAAAAATAAAATCAATAAGAAACCTCCATTGGGTGGGCCATGGTGGCTCAGCAAGCAGACTTCGCACCTGCCATTGCCAGATACCCGGGTTTGATTCACGGTGCCTGCCCATGAAAAAAAACAAAAAGAAAAAGAAACATACTTACATTTCTAGCTTTCTAAAAGATTTAACCTGAAATAAGAATTACATTTAACATATGTCCCTTCAGCAAAAATAGAAGTGATTATACTATTGTTTCTTCTGCTGTATTCATATGATATTTTACATTAGTAATCTGCAAAGAGAGTCATGAGCATCTAAATAGCTGTTTGTCTACTTTATGTTGAAGAATATTTTCATAGCCCCATGGGATGTTTCTTATTTTTTATTTGTTTTTATTATGCTTTTTTTGTTTTGTTTTATTTTCTTCATCATCATTCTTTTTTGAAGTGATGTCCACATAGGTCTGGTATTAGAATTTATATAATATGAGTGGATTTCCCTAGATCTATTTTCTCTCATTGATATGCACAATATTTAGCTAAATTTCTGATATTTGGTTGTCATTTGTCAAGTTTTTTTCTAAGATTTACTGACTTCTACTAGTTCCTTTTTCTTTGTATAGGGAATTATATATATATATATACTTTTTTTTAACCAATTAAAATAATGTTCTTGGAATGCACTGCTGCTATTGGTCTAGGAGTCTCTATACTTAATTGTGCATGCAATTCACTTCTGTCTCTGAAAATATTACATTTCTGTGTTTAGGCCTGAAATAAATGTGGAAATCACAGCATTAGTTAGGGACCTAGGATTTTGGCCTAACCTTAGCCACCTCATAAAGGTTTGTAATAACTTCTTTATAGTATAGAAATGGCATTATTACTTTTATTCAGCAAATGATCTTTATCTCTGAGGGTAGCATGCAGGGGACAGGCATTGAAATCTCATACCATTTTCCTGCTCAGCTTTATTTTGTTTCATTGGTGCTGTTACAAATAACGTTCAATACCAAAATCACAGCAGAACTCAAAGAAAAGTTTTCTCTGCTTTGGAAAATTTCTGTTTTGATCTTGCTGTGATAAATATACATACCTAAACACATGCCCGTGTCATAAAAATAAGCATTTTCCTCTTCCTTTTGCTAAACATTTCTCTTGTGATGCCTGTGTCCAGTATATTTTAAAAGTTGCAAGAACTAGCTAAGAGCTTGTTTAAGTGTTCTTTGAGTCCTTCTAAAACAGTCAGATGTAATTTAATAAATTGCTTTTCAGTTAGTAAAGACGGAATGCCCCATCGTCAGTATTTCTCTTCTAGACACTTTTTAAACTGTAAATAGTATAAAAATGCTGTTGGAAGAGTTGTTGTTTATCTACTAATGTTACTCGTGGGTTTTCATGCTGCAGGATCAGCCATTATGATCCAATGGTCACAGTATCTGCAGATATGCATGTGGGAAGGTGTTTTCTGGCTGTGGGCTTCTAGTTCTCTTGTGTAAACTGGATCTATTTTCTACCCATAGTTCTTTACCACAAAATAGGGAAGAAAAGTGAGATAATGTCTGTAAATGTGTTGACTGTCTGGAGCTTACTATCTAATAAGTATAGAAGAGATTACTTGGCATGGAAGGTAAAACAAAATCATTTGTTTTTAAATCAATGAGACAAATAAGAGAACAAGAAGACCAATCAGTCACTTCCATTCATTGGTTCATTCATTAACTCATTCAAAAAGCTGTTGAGAAATGGGGGTTGCAAAATTAAGAATGAAAGTCACTTAACAAACATACCATCTAGTGGCGAAGATAGACAGAGGCAAGAATTGTTGTAACGAAAGACACAACAGGATGAAGGGCAAATGTTACCATAATGAATAGCATATTAGATGAAAATATCACCATGAGAAGGAAGCAGGAAAGTAGAATTTTTTTGCAAATGAGCTTTATTTTTGTAAATTTATTGATAGTATTCATAGTAAAAGTGATCCGAGAAAAATTAAAGGATTATACTAGCACTGTAATATTAGCATTTGTTAGTGTATTTCTTAATTAATTTGTAATTAAACTTGATTCATTTTTCACTAATATATGAAAATTTTAAAAATAATTCAAACTATATAAATTTAATATCAAATGGCTCTGTATGTATTCTGATGGTGCCCTTCTATGAATTGACATGGATAGACATGTAAATTAAATATGTATTTAAAAAATAAATGGGAAGTATCTTACTTTGTTCAATTAAAATGATTTTTTGGAAAATTTTTTTACATCCTTACGTAAAGATGTATCTCTTTATTTGCTATTGTTGTGTGGAATTCCAGAATATAATTTATCTTGAGGATTGGGTATGAGTGCCAGGGTACCCCGACTTGCTCATAGCTTTCCAGGAATATATGAGAATGGATAGCTTTAAAATAATTGATTTCCAGACTTCTCAACTTGCAAATATAATATAATTTCCCCTAAAATTGTTTTGTGAAAAAATGTCCTTGCAGTCTGACTTACCTCCTCTCTTGTCATCTCTTTCACAATCAGTCAAGTACTATTCTCCTATTTAACACCAGAAAAGCAAACCATTCAGCAATCACCAATCTCTACTATGTTGCATTACCTTCAATGAGGAAAAGATTTTGGGATGGCTGCAAATTAATGAGACAACTGGAGAATGCATAGCTCCAAGGAAGGAAAGAGACTAGGAAGAGCGATGCACAGAGAGCTTTAACATATTGGAAGAGTAGGTGGCATTTACTTCATTCAGGCTACTGGAACTGCTTAGAATTAGAATTCAGAAGTGAGATGGTTGCTACCGAAACAATATTTTAATAGAAAATGAAGTAAAACTTTTCGGACACAAAGTTTAGAATGGTCTTTGGTATTTCTTCTAACAGTATATCATGGATTACACAGTAGACACTTCCATAATTTGAATGAGCAAATCTACATCACTTAGATTTTGATTAAAATATGTTTAAAGCTGTGCACAAGACATCAGATATAATTTGTTTTGCATATAAAATGCTTAAAATAAAGTCAATGTCATAGTTTCTCAAAATTCTTTTGAGGGACATATGAGCGGAAATTTAAAAGATCATTTTGTATTGGCTCTCTCTTACAGACTTCCATCATTCCTTCATTCAGCAGATGCTAACTGTGATGGTTGAATTACGTAGCCCAAGGAAAGACACATTTTTAACCTTAATCCATGCTCCTGCAATTGTGACCTCATGTATAAATAGGTCCTGTTAAAGATGTTATTTTTAGTTGAGGTGTGACCCAACTGAATGAGGCAGGGCCTTAATCTATATTACTGGAATCCTTTATGAGCCAAAGAAATTCAGAAACAGAAGGCTATGCAATGGTAGAAGACCGAGATCAGTGGACACCAGAAGGGCAGACACAAGGGGAGAACATCACCATGCGATGGGCATCAGAGACACAACCCAAGGAACCCCAAGGATTGTCAGTAGCCAGGACCAGAAAACTACAGTCTCTGGGAGAAAGCAAGGCTTGCCAACATCTTGATTTTGAACTTCTAACGTCAAAACCTTGAGCCAATAAATGGTTGCTGTTTAGGCTAAACCATTATGTGGTATTTGCCATAGCAGCCTGGCAAACCAACACACTGACTGAACATGTACTACGTGTCAAACAATTATTTTAGAGTTGCAGGTACATCAGTGAATAAAAATAAACAAAAATCAGTCAACCAACAAATCAAACACAGCCTAAAACCAATCCAGTTGGACAAGACAGAAAACATACACAAATACATAAAATGTAAAATATATATGTCAGATGGTGATGAAGTTTGCAATTTTAAATAGAGTGGTCAAGAAAGTTTCAATAAGAAGGTGAAATTGGGACAAAATTTGAAAAATGTAAGAGGGATATGTCATGTATATATGGGTAGAGAAAACAGTAAGGGCATGGGCTCTGTGGCAAGGCTATGTCTGGCAGTTGGAGAATTTGAAAGGATGTCAGAGTGGCTAGAACAGAGTGATTCAGGAGATAGTGTCAGCAGATGAGGTGAGAATGATAAAGATTGTGGGACTGGAGTGTCTGATGCTAGAGAACGTTGAGTTGAGGTTTATTAGTTATGGTAAAAACTCCAGTTTCTACTTTGAGATGGGGAATGGAGAGCTCTGAGCAGGGAAGAGACAGGACATAACTTCCATTTCAACAGTCACTCTACTTGCTTTATTAAAAATAGACCATAGGGCAGGTAACAGTGGCTCAATGGCAGAGTTCTCACCTACCATGCCAGAGACCCAGGTTCATTTCCCGGTGCCTGTCCATAGCAGGCATAAAGGTAGAGTAGGGTGACCTCTTGCTTTGGAGGCCATTTCAGTCTTTCAGGTAAGAGATAACAATTGCTCAGACCAGAGACGTAAGAATGGAGGTGATGAAAATTGCTGAGATTCATCATATATTTCGAAAGCACAGCTAATAATAAGGCTGTATGAAATGCTGACAAATTGGATGGAGGGCATGAGACAAAGTAGATTCAAATATGAGCTCTGGGTTTTGGGCCTGAACAAATAGAACAAAGAACAAAGAAGTTTCTATTCGCTGAGATCTAAAAAACTAAGGGATGAACAGGTTTGGAAGGACGAGCAAGAAGCTTTTTTTTTTTTTTTTAACAAGTTTGAGATATTAAATATTGAAAGCATGTCAGGTAGGCAGGCTGATACATGAGTCTGGATGAATCTATACTAGAAATATAAATTGGGGAGATATCAGCATAGAATGAGTCAAATGAATATTGGTAGATATTGAGTTGGAGAACCATGAAATTGAAAGAGGATACTAAGGAAGTGAATGTGGATAGAGAAGAGACCACAGACAAAGCCACGAGGAACTGCTACATGAGGAGATGAAGAGGAACCAAGAAAGGTAACTTGGTAGGAATAGTAATTGAAGAAAGGAGAAACCCAGGAGAGTATGATGTCTTGGAAAACAAGTACAAAAAGTTACTTTAGTGTGTTTCCAATTTTTCATTATTGTGTTAGATTCAGTTGTCAACTTGGCCAGGTGAGCATACCTAGTCTTGTTACTGCAGACATAAGCCAATGGTGCGTGAACCTCATCTGTTGCCAATTACATCTGCAGCCAGCTAGGAGGCGTGTCTGCTGCGATGAGTGACGTTTGACCTAATTGGCTGGTGCTTAAATGGGAGATTGCAAAGTAGCACTGCTAAGCAGCTCAGCATTCCTCATCTCAGCACTCGCAGCTCAGCCCAGGCCATTAGAGATGCAGAAAGAAGTCACCCCGGGGAAAGTTATTGGAACCCAGGGGCCTGGAGAGAAGACGAGCAGAGACCATCCTGTGCCTTCCACGTAAGAAAGAACCTCAGTGGAAAGTTAGCTGCCTTTCCTCTAAAGAACCAACAAAATAAATCCCCTTTTATTAAAAGCCAATCCGTCTCTGGTGTGTTGCATTCCGGCAGCTAGCAAACTAGAACAATTATTATATAAAAAAATGAAGCAATGGACATCTGTCTTTTTGTACATATATGAATATTTCCTTAGAATTGACTCCAAAAGTAGAATTGCTGTGTCAAAAATATGTGCATTTAATTTTTGATGGATCCTGACAAACTGCCTTTCAAAAATGCTTTACCATCTTATCTCTCCTAAAGGGTTTTCGAGAGTGCCTATTTCCCCACATTCTTAAACATTCTTGATATAACCAAACTTTAAAAATGAGTTGAAATATATCTCATTTTTATTTTAATTTGCCTTTTTCTGATTAGTATTAAGGTTGAGCATCTTTATATCAGTTTATTGGTTATTTGCATTTCTTCGGTGAATCCTGATTCAGATAATTAACCCACTTTCTTTTGATTTGTTTTCTTGTTAATTTATAGAAGCATTGATTTTCATTCCGAATGTCATTCTCAGTCTGTCACTTGTTTGACTTTGCTTATGATGTTACCCATCAGAGAAATTTAAAATTTTTGTGTAGTCAAGTGCATCAAATCTTTTCTTTATGGCTTTAGAGTTTTGTTTTGCTTAGACGTCCCCCACCATATGGTTATCAAAAATATCCTGCATTTTCTTCTCAACAATTTATAGTTTCATTTTTTACTTCTTCTTCCAGAAGCCATGAGGAATTCATATTGTTGTATGATGTAAAACTGAAAACAACTTTATTTTTTTCCAAATGTCTAACAAATTTTCACACTATTCATTGGCTACTTAATTATTTTTCCCCACTGATTTGAAATGTCACTTAATCACCAGCTGAATTTCAGTATTTTTCATAAGTCAGTTTCTGAACCCTTTATACTATTCAATTAGCTTTCTTATCTATTTCTGTATAATTTCACATATTTTAATTGCTCTTATGGCATATTTTGGTATCTTAAGCAATTCCATTATCTTTCTTTCCTTTTCTTTTTTTTGGGGGGGATATTCCACATTTTCTCTTCATTTGAACTCTAGAATTAATTTTTATTGCAATATACAAACAAAAATTTTAAAATTTTAGTCTTAGATTTTACAGGCTTTATAGTTTAATTTAGGGAGAGTATACATATTATAAATTACAAATATAAAGACGCATATCAAATATTCCTATCCAGTAGTATGGCTTATACTTTCACTTTTATGTATTCTTTAGTATGGTTCTATAACTTTACTCACATATTTCTTGCCCATTTCATATTATGCTTATTCCTAGTTAGTTTATGGTTTTTCCTAAATTTTATTGGGAAGAATATTCTGAGAGGATGCCTAATTTCAACTTTATGAGGCTCGTCTACCTCAGAATTAGATTTTCCTATCTCTTTTGGCTGAACTCCGATGTGCACATAACACTACCACAATCAAAACACATCTGGGTAAATTTTGTTCTTGCCTGCTCCAATCTAGCACTTGTCATTTATAGCTAATAGTATAATTAAACTGCCCACTAGATGGCAGAAGAGGCAGTACAAATTTATCTTCCTGGACATGTATAAACATTTGAAGAAAAAAATCCTTGACTCATACCTCCACTGAGGAAAATAAACTATTTTATAATTCACATCAATAGCCTGCATATACTATCATCTTGATCAAAAATATTAAATTAAAAATGGACCTTTAAGCACAATGATAGCCGACTCCAAAAAAAAAAAACAAAACAATTTTTTCCATGAATTATTAACAAATGGATACAATCCATAGGACATCTGAAACTTTCCTCCCATGACAACCTTTAGTTTGCCATCATTACCTCCCCTATGTCCTCTAGGCCAATATTTTTCAAACTGTAGGTTTTGCCCAATGGTTGGGTTGTGAAATTGATTTAGTGAGTTGCATCCAGAAATTTAAAAGAAGAAATATAAAATAGTAACAAACACCAGCATGCAATGCCCATCGTAAAGATAAACACTCCTTCCTTGAGACATTTGTGTTAGCTAAACATTTGTATCTATATGAATATGTATTTTGGGTTGTGATGTAAAATATATATATTTTTTCTTACGGTGGATCATATATTTAAAGAAATCTGGAAGGATAAAAAGCAAAATCACTAGAACTTCTCAGATTCCATCTTACTTAATTATGGAGGATCCCAAGACTTCACTAACTGACATGCGCCAGGTGACCCGGTTTCCTGTGCTCTCCGAGTGTTGTCCCAGATATTGAACTCCTGCACTGTGCTTCTGGGTGCATGGAAACACTTGAAGTCACCTGCATGGCCTCTTAAAGTGTTAGAAGTCCTGACCTCGCCACTGATGTTCCAGTGTCTTGACCCTTCCCATTTCCCTCTTACACTTGGCCTCCAAGTTCCCGCATGCTCTGCTGCAAGCTGTGTGCTAGCTGGAATTTTTTTCAAGAACAGACCCGAATCCTTTTCATGCTGAAGCTCCATTGGATGTCCACTTATGTGCCTTGCTGTCACTTCAAATTGAACACATCTGAAGTTTGACTCCTCTTTTTTGTCTTAATTCAGTTCATTTCTTGATTTTTTTATTTTATTAACGATAAATCTTTTTCCTTAAACTTAAGCTTCCGAATATTAAAATGAATATTTCAAGTAAACATTAAGATTTTAAATGGCTTTGACTTGCTTTAGTTTGCTAGAACTACTGGAATGCAACATACCAGAAATGTATCAGCTTTTATAAAGAGGATTCACTGTTACATGTTTGCAGTTCTAAGCCCTTAAAAATGTCCAAGCATGCATCCAAATAGATTCCTTGACTTCAAAGAAAGGCTGATGTCTGTCACATGGGAAGGCATGTGGTTGGCACCTGCTGGTCCTGGTTTTTCTGTTGCTTCCAGCTTTTGGTTCCAATGGCGTGCTCTCTAGACGTCTGTGGGCCCTCACTTAGCTGCTCTGGGGCAAAACCCTGGGTCTCATTTCTTAACTTAGCACTTCCTGGGCCCGGAGATGTCTTCTTTTCCGATTCTGGCTATTTCTGTGAGTCCTTACTTAGCACCTGGAATTTTTCCGTCTCAATCTCCAAACATCTGTGTCTGTGTCACTTCTGAACTGTCTCTCTCTGTGAGCCCTCTTAAAGATTCCAGTAAACTAATTAAGATCCACCTTGAGTGAGTGGAGTCAATCTCAATCTAATCAAAAGGCCACACCCACAATTAGCTATCACATTTCCATGGAAGCAACCTATCAAACTGTCACATCCTACAATATTGGATGATGGCTGCCCCCACAAGACTGGATTAGGAGTGAAAGAACATGGCTTTTGGGGAGTGCCTAACAGTTTCAAACCAGTAGGACTAAGAGGGCTCTGGCTTTGAATATCAGCTCTATCACTTCTTCTTTGTGGGTCTTGGTACAAATTACTTAGCATTGTTAATTCTCAGCCATCTTCATGTATAAAAAGGAAATTATGATAATTCCTTTCTCATAGTGTAATTGAGAAGATTACTCAATGACAAAATACTTTCACAACACTAAACACAGTGCCTGGCAAATAATAACACAATTAATGTTTGCAGTAGTACTAGTAATAGCAGCAGCAGCAAACCTGGAAGTGATCAACAGAGTCTGCCTAGCCTCTAACTCACTTTTGTTATAATCTGTATTCTTTTGAGATTTTTATCCTCTGTAGTACCTAATTTAATGCCCAGTGTATGGAATGCACTCAGTAATAGGGTGTACCTATGATAAATTTTTGGTCATAATATTCTTCAATTATTCATTTTAGTTATTCTCTGACAATTATTTTCCTTAGAGAATTACTGTTTGACTTTTACATGACATAATTTATTTTTTCAAAAAATGCTGTTGATACTCCATAATTTTGTAGTGAAAATTGAGAATTATTAATGTTTTCATTTTTTAAAAAAGGAGAAATGCATGCATACACAGTTTTCATACAGATGAAATCAATTTTTCTTCCTTATGAAGCTCATGATGCAAATGCAAAAACGGGAAGAATCAGATCCTAATGGTTAGAAAACCATCTGAAAAATCGACTTGTGTGGGGTGATCTCTGTCAAATATTTGATATATTTTGGAAAAAATTTAATAATATTCTCAAGATAGTCTGGCAAGAACAAACATTATTTTCAGGATTAGAGAGAAAGAAATACGATTTCAGGAGACACTTTGTTCTTTTGCTATGCTATATTCTTACATCAATCCAATGTGTGGCATGGAGCTTAACAGTATTTATTCAATGAATGAATAAATGAATGGTTGAAATCAAATCTTGTTTGATAATTAATATGTATATGGCCTTAGTCAAGTTATTTATCTCTTCAACATAGTTATACCCAGAACAGACTTAGCAATTGCCTCAAAGTGTATGGTCATTTAAACTGAGAAATTGTATGTAAGCGTATGAAAGCTAGTAAACATGCAACAATTATTAACTTAGTTGCTTTCTTAATGGTATAACAAAGTTTAACTGTCCAAATGCTGTAGTTAATGTTATTAATAGAAGTTTTACTGTTTTAAGATTATAAATGTATAGAACAGATTTTAATTAAAGACTGTCAGTCAGTGCAATCTAAGCATGAATAAGTTAGCCCGAGAAGGGATTTTATGGGCCCATCTAATCCAATTCCTTCATTTTATAAACAGGGAAACTGAGGGAGAATAATTTGCCCCAAGTCCCTTAGCAGGTTAGTCACTACAGTTAAATTACAGGCAAGACGTCTTAATTCCCAGCACAACGCAGGATATTCTCTCTCTTCTCTTTCTCTCTCGTCTCCCCCTCCCTCCCTTTACTGTATCAAGCAGCTATCCAAGCTCACATTCAGATGATTATTGGCCCAGACGGACCCACCAGAGAAGACAGTAAGGCAGCAGGCAAGGTTAAGATACATCATCTGTTAATGTTTATTCTGATGTTAAACATCACCTTGAGACTTGGGGAGAGCTCAGGGGTGGCCTGGGTTGTGGAGCACACGTGTAACACATGCTGTCCATCCTGGGCCTCTCAGATTCCAGGGTACTGATGGGCAACCAAGGGGAAATGCAATAGTTAGTGATCAAACAAAGGGCGAATATGTGGTATGGATGAGAAATTTGGCCATCAGATTGGGAGGTCTAAGTGAACCCACTCCTGTGTATGTCACTGGCATAGGTGCTCAATAAATGTTCAGTCCTTGCATTTGTTAAGTATTTAGATATTTCATTAGCTGTTTTTTTCTTTTAATATTTTTATTGACAAATCTTCACACACACACATGCCACACATGGTGTACAATGAATGGCTCGCAATATCATCACATAGTTGTGTATTCATCACCATTATCATTTTTAGAACATTTGCATCACTCCAGAAAAAGAAAAAAAAAAGAAAAAACTCATACATCCTATACTCCTTACTCCTCCCTCTCATTGACCACTAGTATTTCCATCTACCCAATTTATTTTACCACTTATCCCCCCAATTATTCATTTATTTATTCATTTATTTTTTCAATGGTTGAAATCAAATCTTGTTTGATAATTAATATGTATATGGCCTTAGTCAAGTTATTTATCTCTTCAACATAGTTATATCCATAACAGACTTAGCAATTGCCTCAAAGTGTATTGTCATTTAAACTGAGAAATTGTATGTAAGTGTATGAAAGCTAGTAAACATGCAACAATTATTAACATTATCATCGTGCCCCAGGATAATGCAGAGTCTGGGAGAGAGGGTGAGAGCCTTGCAAGGTATCAATGACCCATGAGAATTAGCAGCATGTTTAACACAAAAGCTGATATCTCCACACCTTCATCATCTCAGAACTATCAGGGTTGGGTTTGGTCTCAAAGCTGCTGTAACTATTGAGTGATTTACTTCTCGGTGGTGCAGCCGACATAACCAGGATCCACTCATGTGCCTCAGATCTAGGGCAGCAAAAGCCCTTGGTGTGGGGTCGTGGGTCTTGGAATTTTAACCAGATGTTTGGACAGAGTCTTAGTTTGTTTTCCTTTTGAGCTTGGTTCTCACTTTCTCCTGTCCGTTCAGACCTACTGCTGGGTACAGAGGCTGGAAATGAGAAGGCTTGCCTGGTTCTAAGAGACATGAAAGGATGAGAGATGAAAGCTTTAACACTTCAAATCTTAGTTTTCTGTTCTGGAGATTAGTGCAGATCTTCCCACACTGTTCCAAGAGGATATCGCAGCTTTGGTTGGAAAAAGCAAATGACATTTCCCAAAATTTATGGGCAACCTGGCAGATCTGAAACTGGGAGAAGATGGGCTTGTGTACTAATAGGGGTCAGAGATAAAGTTTATTATAATGACGGTCATTGGGCCATTACTGCATGTCAAGCACTATGCTAAACATTTTACAAACAGCTTAGTTTTTCCACAAAATAATCCCATGAAGTAGAAATTATTTTCTCCATTTTATAACAAAGAAAGCTGTGGTTCAGCAAGGCTAAGTGGTTTCTTAGGCTTCACCTACAGACCATATGTATAAGAGCCAAGATTTGTACCCATGCTAGGCAAATGCAAAGCCCATGCTCTATAAAGAGACAGCTTTATGTAGTGGGAAGAGCACTTTATAAGGAGTCAGATGTCTGGATCTAACTTCTCACTCAGTTACTTATTAGCTATGGAATCTGGGGTGAGTCATTTAATCTCTCCATCCCCTGGTTTATTTATTTGCAAAATGGGATGAATGGTAATTTTATTTACTACTGAGAGTAGGAGAAATCAAGTGAATTCATGTATATGAGGGTTTTTTTTATATTATCAAGTTCTATGTACAAGTTAATTGTTATTTTTATTCCTGGCAAAGCCTCAGTTTTCTCACTTATAAATTTGGTATAATATTGGCCCTGCACAAGTTACATGGTTGTTGGAAGGAACAACCAAGATAATATAATAGGGGGAGGGGAACACTTTATAAACTGTAAAGTGCTATACAGGTGAGGTAACATGCAAGCAATCACTTTATAACTCTAATGCTGTAAGGGATTGTTGTGATTACTATCATTTCCTCTGAGACTTGTTACAAGTGTCACTTATTTAATATTCTTTCCTTTTTATTAGCTTCCTTTGATTGCTAAGGCCTATATTTTCCAAATAACTTGGCAAAGAAGTTTCTCCTAGCCTGCTCTCTCCCTCCTATTCCCTCTGCCACTATAAAATGAGATGACGCCATTATAAAGTAATGGCATGTTCTTTAAATGACCTGCCCAATCAGAGCCTCATGTATTACATATCCTAAGATCTACACACACAGTAATACTACAAAAGAGGGTTTGTGAGAGGGACAAACACAAACACCATGAGGTCACTTCTTCCACTGTATAACAGGATGCAGATTTTTGGAAGAAAATAGTATAAATGTCCTCTTGGAAAATTTTGTCTCTGAGAACGGAACACATTGTAAATTTTTCCAAACTCTTCCAACATACAGTTCATCAAACAGTGTGCATTTTATTTTCTTTACTTTCTCTCTCTGCCTGGCTAAATCATTCTATTTTCAGAGTACAGAGGAAAATCTGGAGGAGTTTCAGTTACTAATGATTCCCAGAGTCGATTTCTGCTCTTAAGGCCATAGTCTGTTTGCAAAGAGAACAGTATAATCAGCCTAGAAATCTAGTTCCTGGTCCCACTTTCCTAGCTGGATGAAGAGTTCAATTTTTCAGTCATCTTTGTCTGCCAAAGAGGGCAATATGACATTCAGTTAAATGAAGACTGATGTGGGAATCAGGAGACTTATACCCTATTAAATAATTCTACAAATAATTATAAGATCATAAAAATAACTCCTTTTAATGATGTGTTCTGAGTTCTAAGCACTTGGTAGGGGCTCAGTAAATAGTTGAATGAATGAATGAAGTCTCCATAGATTTATATTTACTACTCAGTGAGACTGGTTGGCAAAATGTCAATGGAGGCATCCTGATTGTTGTACTTCTAGATTGCTAGTAGTAGTGTGTGATTTCCTAGTGGACATAAAGAGTTGACTCCAGAAAAGGTGAAAGAGCTGTGAGTTGAACTCAGGTCTCTCAGGCTATGCAATCTTGCTTCCTAGTGTGAGTGAATTGCTCTCTCTGAGCCTCAGTTTCCCCATCAAAAAATGAAGTAGTTGGACCAGATAATCCCTAAAATCCCTACCAGCTCCAAAAGTCTATTTCTATAGTATGTCATAACAAGTTAAGAATGCTAGACTTAGAATTTTCAATAAACACTCAAATCTAAGTCTTGCAGGAAAAGCAACAGCAAAGCACGCAAGAGTTTATGTACTCTCTTAAAAGCAGTAGTGTCATAATTTCCCTTGGTGTTTTATTCAAATGTGTAACTGTTGGTTTAATTATTGACTTAATGTCCAGAGACTTTTCATACCCAAACTGGGCCTCTTGTGGCCATTTGAAACCCTTTACCTTCATTCCATTCCCTGGGTATTAATTTGCTTTTATTTAAACCCTCAAAGACTGCTGTTGGTAACCGTCAGTTTTTTTTTTTTTTTCTTTACTTTTTTTTGGAAATTCGGTTGCTTTATTGTTACCTAAATTTTGCATTGGGCAGTAAACTATTACCCTGAGTCCAGACAACTGAATCCTATCTAATCATATCTGAAATCTACTTTTAAATGACATAACTCAGAGATATATGTACTTTTCAGTTAAAAATAAAACTTCCATTGTGCAGTCATAGCTGGTTTTCTTTTCTTCTTTTTGAAATTTTAAGCTCTAAGAGGACTCAGGTCACTTTTGGAATTTAAGGAGTGGACAGAGGTTAAAAAAAAAAAAAGAACACAGATGAAATGAGAAAGAGGGTGTCAGTTGCCCTTTCCTCTTTTTCTTTTCTATTATTTTTTTAATAATATATATTATATATTCAGATAGTATGTAATCATCCAAAGTGTATGATCAATGGTTCACAATATCATCATATAACTGTGCTTTTATCATCACAATCAACTTTTTTTTCTTTCTGCTGAAAAATAGCATATGGACAAGTAGCAATAAATTTCAAAGCACATCTCAACAACTAGTTGTAGAACAGATTTCAGAGTTTGGTATGGGTTACGATTCCACAATTTTAGGTTTTTACTTCTAGCTCTAAAACTGGAAACTAAAAGAAATATCAATATTATGATTCAGCACTCATACTCATTTGTTAAACCCTACTTTCTCTGTATAACTCCACCATCGCCTTTGCTCTTTCTCCCATTCTTTAGGGGTATTTGGGCTATGCCCGTTCTAACTTTTAGTCTTTTCTTAAGACTGATGGTTCTCATCCATGGCTGCACATTAAGGTCATCTGTCAATCTTTTAAAGCATAAAGATGCCTAGGCCTCATTCTGTGATATTTTGATTTAATTGGTCTAAGGCAGAGTCCAGGCATCATGTTTTTTTAAAGTTATTCAGGTGAGCTTTAAAAATGTTTAAATATTTTATTGTGGCAATATATATATATACACAATATGACATTTCCCATTTTAACCACTTTCAAGTATACATTTCAGTGAGAGCTATATATTTTAAAACTATTTAGGGTTGATAACTCTAGAGCAGTGTCTCTTAAATATTAACATGCAAATTAATCACCTGGGCATCTTGTGTCTCTGATTTGATAGTTTTAGGCAGGGTCTGAGATGTTATATTTCTAACAACCGCCCAGGTGATGTCACTTTGACCCTTACTACTCTAAGCATGACCCAATGGCCAGTGACATCAGCATCATCTGGGAGGTTGTTAGAATGCAGAATCTCAGGCTGTACCCCACACTTACTGTATCAGAATGTGTGGTTTAACATACTATACCTATGTTTACATGTAATACATATATTAAAGTTTGAGAAGCATTCACTACACAAAAGATACTGATTTTTTTATCCCATGACTACTTTATGCTCTTCAAAATTATTGAGAAACCCAAAAAGCTTTCTTTCCCCACTGTTTCAATATAATTTTATTAGCTGTTACATCAAAATTCATATTTACAGGATACAAAGTTCTGTTTTAGAAAAATTCTAAAGCCTATTAATTAGATTTTAATTGTAAGACAGAGTCTGTTCTCATTATAGCACCACTAGCCTTTAAAAAGTCAAGAATAATACTGAGAATTAAGTGCAGTCGTATCAAGAACTAAAAATGAAATATGCATGCATGGTGTCGCATAAAGCAAAGTTTCACGGAAGAATAACATTCTTCTGTGGGTGTGAACTTCAGTGCAAATATAATTGGCTACCAAACAATTGACACTACAAGGATTTCCAATCAAAACACAAGCACAATCATCCAATATAGAGCTATGATGGTTCTATAAAGAGACCCTGAATCCTTGCATACTTGTAATATGATTTTATGCTGTGACACTAGTACAAAACGCATTAACTCTAATGCATAGATAGTGACACATTATGACAACAGGGTACTAAGGAAAGTCTTTTTCTACATCAGAAATTTCTGAGTTTTCCAGTAGTATAGGGTGATCATTGCTGATCTATGAAATTCTACATCCTCCAGTTTGAGCAGTATTACCAGATTTACAAATCTTACATTTCATGCCTAATATATGGAATTTTACCATAGAACTTCCATTGCAATCATTGCAGAGAATATCTACAGTTATATTGTGATATTCTGATTGCATAGGAGTCTATGCTACCTCATCATCCAGCTGACTCCAGTATCTAGTCATATCTAAAGTAGAATGCATACATAATGGACATCTGTAGACTTCTTTCAACATTTCTTCTTCATATGTTCTATGTTAAAGATGACCACCACCTGGCAAGCTTCAGGTAGACCTTGCTACCTATCTTAACCTGCCAAATCCCAACCACGACCATTCCAGCCAATCCTAAAGAACACCTAGGGCAATATATAAGATTCCACAGGGGCTCCATGCACTAGAGTAACTTTCCAGAAACCTACAATCTCTAGATGGGTCCTTGGTCCAGAGAAGTCCTGAAACCTAGCCCAGCCTCTCCATAACATTAGATATTTCCATCTCCCTACCCCCATATTAGTGGCAGATCCTTCTAATATGAAAATTTAGAATCCCCATAGCCCAAGCACCCCTAAAGAGAGGGATGGAAGGATCAAAGATGTTGGTGGGGTTATATAGAGAAGATAGGATTTAACAAATGAGTATGAATGGTGAATTGTTAAATTGATATCTCATTTAGTCTACAGTATTTTAGAGCAGCTAGAAGGAAAAACCTAAAATTGTGAAATTGTAACCTGTATCAAACTCTGAAATATGTTCAACAACTAATTGTGGTGCTGTGGTTGGAAATTTATAGCTTTTTTGTATATATGTTATTGCTCACAAAAAAAAAAAAGAGAAGGAAAAAAGTAGATTGTGATGATAACATATTCAAGCCCTCTAGCCTTCTATATTCTGGAGCAGCTAGAAGGAAAAATCTGAGAGGATCGTATGGTAGCCCATGACAGACTCTGGGATCTGTCCTGGGTACTTTTTGAAGAGTGCTTTGAAGACTATTGCTTCTTTATTTTTTTGCTTTGTGTATATGTTATGCTATACAATTAAAAAAAAAAAGTTAATCATCAAAAAAATAAAAATAGAAAATAACAAATAAAAAGATTAAAGAAAGATGACCACCTAGCCAGACATGAGCAATAACGTGGGATGTATGAATGTCCTCCAGACATATTGGACAATTCTGCCAGAAGACATATTCGATACATTTGTGTTTTCCTTCAAGATTCATAGCTGGAGATTTCAAATTGTGGGGGACAACCTTCCTCTGGACCAATTCTACAAATTCCACAATATTTCACAATAAGACTGCTCTTGTCTTTGTCAAACTGATGACATATATTGCATAATATTCTCCAAACAATGTGCTGCATTCTTCACCAGTTGTTTGGGCATGTTGAAGTGTTTCAGTTTATGCACTCTCCTTCTTTTACATTAAAGTGATCTGGCTGATGATCTTTATTGGTATCAAGACACAAACCAGCAAGTATAAAGCTTGTCACAGCAAGGTTCCTTTAGGAGACATCCTCTGTCATAGCAGTCCTGCCACCTTTACTCTTGGTTACAGGCGCCGTCTTCTCATGCAGTGGCCGCCACTTCCTCCACCTCTCCAAAGAGCTTTTGCTTATGTGAATTATAACCATTGCTATTTTGTATATTAGAAATTAAAACTGAGGAATTTTAATATAATTTTTAATTAATTTAAAATACTAAATCCATTATATGTTAACATAAATGACGTTTTTATAGACATATCCATAGTTTACTAAAGCAAATATTGTGTGCTCTCAATGGTATTGCCAACATTTTTAAAAACTGTAAGCAATACCATTGTAAATTTATTGCTTAATAGAAAGCAGACTGGCATCTCATATTCACTTCTGAATTCAATCTGCTTCAGTATTGTACATCATGTAGACTCTGGAAAGCTCCACTGTATATTCACGAGAGAATCAGTGTGCAAAAGACACATCTTGATATTATCATAACAGTGGTTTTAAATTTATATATCTTCTAAATATGTCTCAGGGACCTGCAGATTGTTCTTCTAGACTGAAGTTGAAAATCTACATAACTCCTTCCAAAAAACTCAACCTCAGATCTCACCAGCAAACTTGCTACATTCTACTGAAATTGGAAGCAATTCTAGAACTTTCCAGGAGAAGTTAGTTTTTAATTTTTTCCCACTAGCAAATTACTGCCAGCAATTTCAAGAACAATGATTAGAATTTCAGTTTGGAAGTTTTGCTTACTCTTCCCTATAGACCAAGATTTCTCGTTCTCTAAGCTGAATAACTCTTGGTTGTGGGGGGGCTGTCCTGTGCACTGTAGGATGGTTAGCAGCATCCTTGGCCTCTCCCCAACAGATAACAGTCTTCTCCCCCTGCTCTTGTGAAACCATAAATGCCTGTAGACATTGCCAAATGTTCCTAGTGGGCAAAAGTATCTCCAGCTGAAAACCACTGCTGTAGGCTAAGGGAAGCAATGAAGACATGAGAGTAGGAGACAAGGTTTCCAGCTCTGACTCAGTCTTTAGTGTGGATGATGGCACCCTTAACTGGAATAGGGAACAAATAGGGAAGAGAACTTTTGAGAGGAAAAGTAAAGAATTCAGCTTGTTTTATTGATTGTGAAGTATCCAAAAATGATCTTGGCATGATCAGAAAGTGGATTTAGTTACCAAAGAAACAGCCTCTAAAAGATTAGAAATATTAGAAATAGTAGAAAGTGGCATTTAGGATTTAAGATCTCAATGAGTTGGGAACAAAGTGGAGGGGAAAGAATATTTCAGGATGAGGTGACAGTAAGGTGAAGGCTCTCTATTTCCTGCTGCTCTTCAATAAGCTTAAATTCATATATATATATATATATATATATATATATATATTTTTTTTTTTTTTAACATGGGCAGGTACTGGGAAGCGAACCCGGGTCCTCTGGCATGGCAGGCGAGCATTCTTGCCTGCTGAGCCACTGTGGTCTGCCCTAAATTCTTATATTTAAAAAAAATATTTTATTTAATAATATTCATATATTTTAAATGTATAATTTCATTAAACCGCATAAACAGATGGTTGTATTTAATGGAATTATCTTCTCCGAATGTCAATTAAATTGTACCAGGAGAGGCAGCATGGCATGGTTGAACTTTGGAGCCTATATTCAAATCCCAGATCTGTAACTTTCTAGCACTGTGACATTAAGTAAAGCATTTCTCTTCCTAGCTTCAATTTTTTCATTAGCAAAATGGAAAGGGGCTACTGTAAAGACCGTATGAAATAATTTACATGGAAATGCTTGTGTGAATGTCAATTTTTATTGATAGCCAGGGAATTATTCTGCCTGGTCTAAGGATCAGCATGAATATAGCCATGGAAGATGTGAACATAAAAGGCACGTTTGAGAAAAAGGAGATAATCCATGTCAGCCACGGCCTTGGGAATTGGTGCAATATAGGACTAAAAAGGGAGTTTGGGCTGCATGGTAGAGTGTTTTAGCTACTGGAGGGAGGAGTTTGCACTGAATGTGATAACCAACCCATGCTATTGTAGATTATCATTCTTCATTGCTTTGTCCCAGAGTAAAAGCCATATCTCCGAAGACTTTATAACGATAGCATCTCATATGCTGTCATTTTCATAATGGATTCAGAGGGAGTTTAAGCATTTCTGACATTTCTGAGTATGTCTGATCTGAGATTGGCTTCCACAAAGCTGTTTAGCAGGTGTAGTAACATTTCCAGAAGAGAGCTTAGGAAAAAAAACCAATAATATTAGGCCCCTATTAGAAATATCTTGGAATTTTCCTATGAAATGAGGTCTCTGACCTGCAGGTCAAAGCAACCAGAAGAATGCCTCAAGGACCTAAGCATGTGGCCCTGCTGAAGCACCACTGATGTAGCCTAGGACCCTGAGGTGAACATCAGTGATAAACTTGAAAAGGCACTGAGAATCAAGAGCCCCTAAGAAAGGATTCCTAGAGGCCCTTCAGTGTTCTGGTCTTAGACACAGCTAAAGGATCCCCTTGAGAAGATCACTCGAAAAAAAACATTCCGTCCAGCAGGGAGGCATTGCCAAAGAGTCTGGCGATGAGTCTGAGAGGTCTTCTCAAAGAGTCCGGGTTGGCATCCAATGCTTTATAAAGAGCCTGGGTCCTGCAGGCAGCAAACATGCTTCTGATGCTTGAAATTTTCTGCAAGTCACTTCACCTTTCTGACACTCAGTTTCATCATCTGTAAAATGCAGATAAAGCTTAGACCCTTTTTCATTAAGGTTGTTGTGAGAAAGAAATATTCCATCTTAAGAGACTTAAGTAAATTTTAAGGTATTATACAAAATGTAATAATCAGAACATAAGTTGCAGACCAAAGAACTCAATAAAATAGGTTATACAAAAATGGGAAATGATTGATTTTGTTTTACCTTTTTAATACTAAATATGTATTTGCAATATTTGGAGTACATTGCTTTTCTAGCTCTAAGCTATCCAAATTCTGTCTTAAACACCCATAGTTCCTTTCTAAGAAAATGAAAAGCAAATTCCCAATGGAAAAGTAAAATCAATTCCAAATAGACATAACTTAATGACTAGAAATAAGAAATGAGAAGAATGAATGGACAAGATTAAACACAGGTTTGCAAATGCCCGATGTATATTTCTTGCAGAAAGTATGATTTAGAATTTGAGATTTTTTTTCCTTATGGAAGAAGGGAAGAGACTGGCGTTCAGAGTGTAATTAAAATTAATTTACTAAAGCCGTGTCCATTTTCTGACACTCTCTTCTACTGTGTGAGATGTGTTTCTGGGACAGAATATGAGGCCATAATATTTTCCATCAAGAAGCTAAATTTCTGCAAGTGGAACCTCTCACACAGAGGATATTAGACATTTTTTAATGTCAAACTACCCTCTAGAAAGCTGCTACTATTTTAAATCCTCATTAGCAGTCCCAGAGTGTTTATTTCTTCACTTCCTTGTCAACCTTTAAATTTTGAAAATCTACCACGATATGAACATTTTCTCTTTGTTTTTCTTTGAAAATAAAGAAATTGATTTTTTGTCCTATGCCTTTTTTTAAGATCAGAATAATTAACAATTTTATTAGGAAAAATCATTTGAAATTTCAGAATTACACTTGGTTTCCAAATAATATCATATGTTCCTAGAAAATTTGAAGGGAAAAATAATCCAACTTATAAACTACTGTTTTAGAGTTGTTTTTGGAAAAAAGTTTATAGCCTTAAGGAAAATATTCAGTTCTATCATATGATTTCACAGATTTTTTTAGTTTTTTTTTTTTTGGTAAGGTGCTCTTTTAGAAAAAATTACTTTCAAGGTTTTTTTTTAACCACTATAATCTCAAATTATTCAGAATTACTTATTATTATTCAGAATTACTGTGTATTTGTGGGATTTCTTATTATTTGCCTTATTATATGCTGATGATACAGTAGGTTAGAGTTTTATGTAAATATCTTGGGCTTGTATTCTGGGCTTCTTTCCCTCTTTTGGTAAGGATTTTAGAGATTTTTTCATTTCAATTTTTAATGGTTCTCAGTAAGTAATCATTCGTATTCAAAATTTTGGTGCTTTGGTACAGAGATGGGGTGGGGAATGAATGGTTTGGGGGAAAAACTCAGTGTACATGTACAGGCCTCTTCACACTGCAGAGTCATTGTTGGTTTCAGCACACCAATTTGGGGTTGTAAAATGCAGTGTCAGTTTCTGGGTCTTGTCTATCTTATCACCTATCAGAATTTGTCTCAGGATTACTTGTCTTTTCTCTATGCCCAAGTGAGAAATTGGTTTTTCTTTCTTAATATAGCTTCATTACTGAGTGCCCACATATTTCGGGGTTTAATGTAAGAGTACACTTTAAGGCTGCTTCAATAATTATATAATATAAATTTGTTTCTTTTTAAAAATTATCTCTTCAATGCTCGATTAGATTTTTACAACAGAATTTGTCAAAAGGATCATTTTTGTCCATTCCCTTTCAGATTTTCAGAGTGGCTCATCTCAACTTTAAAAACAATATCTCAGTGTCTTTGCTATATTCCAGCCATTACTTTGAACACAGGGACATGCTTACAAAAGAGAAGTTATAAAAATTTGGAGACCGAAAAAGATACAGGTTTTTGAAAGCAGAATTCACCCCAAACTGAGCAATAATTAGTTGAGAGAATATGAAGGGATAGGGGGTGGGGGGGCACTATACAGACCTTTCAAAGGGATAAATTTAGTATTGGCTGAAAAGATACTTTATAGCCATTTATGTAGGTTTTTAAATTTTTTTCACTTACTAAATATATTTTTACAAAAACATTGAATAAGGAGAGGGAAAATTTCTTTGAGAAATTCTCCAAAATTTGCTTCTTCTCCACACAGCACAATTATAATTATCAAAGACAAATTAAAATGACAATTTCTCTTGATTTGGGTTAGGAATTACTGTGTAATTTAATAATTTATGATTCTCATAGCATTTGGTGTAAGTCATAGCAAAAGCTCCTGACAGGAAGGAGATTATATGGAATAGAATGCAATTTTGAGGCAAGGAATGGCCTTTAAGTCTTAGAATATTTGAATACTTTTCAGGGATTTGTGATGTATGTATGTGTATAGATAAGTTTATGTATATATATACACACATACAATATTCTAATATTGTACATACATATGCATATTGCATACATTTTAATTTATTGACAAAATCAAATTAAGATTTGTAAAGTGGGATGTTCTTGTTTAAAAATAAGGTATTTGGAACCATCAATTTATGTCTAAAATTAGCTGTAGCACATGGATGTCCCATTTGTCCATTTGCTGTTTGAATTACAGGGGTTTATAGACTTCGTGTTAGAATAATTTCTGTAAAAAGGATTTAAAAATCAGGTGGTATATTTTTGTTTTGGCATGAATTTATTAGATATCTTGTAAGCAGTACTTTTTTTCACTGTTGATCTACCATATAATATTATCTTTAAGTTTATTCACTTTATTTTAAGGAATATTGTCTCCTTTTGAGGATGTCGACTTTTCAACAGAGTGTATATATTCAGGACTTTAAAAAATAGCAGTACATATTTAACACTAGCAATTTATTTGTAAAAAAGTTTTGCTTAATATTTTGAATGAAATTACTTTATTCACATGAGCACTGACCAGTCACATAATCAAAAATGTGTAATACCCTTACATAACTCTGTGTATTAGTTAGAGTTCTCTAGAGAAACTTAATCAACAGGGAACACTTGCAAATATAAAATTTATAAAAGTGTCTCACGTGACTGTGGGAACACAGAGTCCAAAATCTGCAGGGCAGGCTGCGAAACCAACGATTCTGATGGAGGTTCTGAATGAACCCCACAGGAGAGGCTCACCAGCCAAAGCAGGAAGAGAGCCTGTTTCTTCTGAATCCTCCTTAAAAGGCTTCCAGTGATTATACTGAGCATCACTCATTGCAGAAGACACTACCCTTGGCTTATTACAAATAGAATCAGCTGTGGATGAAGCTGAAGTGATCATGATTTAATTCTATGAAATGTCCTCATTGCAACAGAGAGGCCAGCACTTGCCCAACCAGACAAACAGGTACCACCAGATGGCCAAGTTGACACATGAACCTGACCATCACACTCTGTATATGTGCTGTCCTCTGCTTGGAGCATTTTTTCACCCTATTCCCCAGTTCATCCCCTCTTTCTGCCCCATTTACTGGGAAAAGTCTCCCTTGTGCTTCTGGCTCAATGTACCACTTCTTTCAGGAAGCTTCCTTGAGACCTCTAAGGTTAGGCCCCTGTTATAGGCTATTGACAGCTTGTATGTACTCCTACTTAATACAAAAAACATGTTTTGAAATTGCCCATTTAATTTTCTCTTCCTCCCCTTTTACTATTAGTAATTTGAGTGCAAAGACGCTAAATTTTCATTATTTGCAATACCTCACAATATTTAGCCTGATGCTTACACATAGTAAGCTCTCAGTAAACCTATTTGAATGAATAAATGATTTAATTAATGGACAAAGGATAGATATCATGGAGGATCTGGAAAAATAAAATTGTCTATCTAAGTGGAATAACATACTAACTCCCCCTGACTAGCACATATCCATACTGCAGGGATTATTATCATATTATGTAATCTTACCAAGCATTTATTTTTGTTATTTTTCACTAAGTATGGTATTAAAGACCACCGTGGAGCTGTGATAAGTAAAGCAACTTAAATCATATTTGGCCTTCATCTCAATTTTGCTAATGCTCAGGCTTCATCCTGGCTTTGTCTTCAGATTTGATCAACCAGTGGAATCTCTGGCCAAAGTATTTTGGCACTGGTTTAGTAAGCATATTTTTATTAAATGAAAAATGAGTCAGAGTTTCTCCAGAGTCTGTAAATTAGTTCCTGGTAATTGTTTAGTATGTGTTTCTCTTTAGCACAAATAAGAATTCTGGAAAAACCTGGGGGTTCCTCAGTTCCCACCTTCAAAGATACTTCGGTCAAGGTGTGCCAGTTTGAGTGTTTTATGTATCCCAAAAGCCATGTTTTAATCCTAATCCAATCTTGTGGGAGCACCCCTTTCTTTTAATCCCTATTCAGTACTGTAAATTGGAATCATTTGATTAGATTTTCTCCAGGAAGATATGACACACCCAATTGTGGGTATTAACCTTTGATTAGATGGAGATGTGACTCCACCATTCCAGGTGGGTCTTGATTAATTTATGAGAGTCCCTTAAAAGAGAAAACATTTTGGAGATAAATTACAGCAATGACAGAAAGAAGAGAAATGACAGAAGCTTCAGAGTCAAGAGAAACTTCACAGCAGAGCTGACACGGTTGTGGACAAATGGAGAACAGAGACATGAAGGTTTGGAGATGCTTGGAGCCCAGCAGTTGTTGCCATGAAATGTTAAGCAAACCAGAACCTGGAGAGAGCCAAGGGAAGCCAACAGATGAAAGCCAGCCCTGGAGAAGTAAAGTGATGAACCTCCATAGAAACAGAGGCTGAAAGCAATGGAGCCCAGGAGCAAGGAACCAGAAGATGCCAGCCATGTGATGACTCAGATGACAAAGAGGTGTTCCTGACCCATCGGCCTTTCTTGAGTAAAGGTGACCTCCTGTGGGTGCCTTAATTTGGGCATTTTCATTGCCTTAGAACTGCAAACTTGTAACTTATTAAATTCCCCTTTTTAAAAGCCATTCCAGTTCTGGAGTATTGCATGCTGGAAGCTTGCAAACTAACATACAAGGCTCAAGAATTTGCATTCCTAACAAGTTCCCAGGTGAAGTGATGTTGCCAGTTCACAGACCATACTTGGAGTATCACTGATTTAGGCAGGAACCAGCTGTTATTTTGAGAGCTTGCATGTGAGCGACTAAAGTAGGGAAGGATCCTGCCAGAAGGCTATTCAATCAATTTCACAGATATTTATTGTTCTGGTTTGAAACTGTTGCATACCCCAGAAATTCCATGTCCTTTAATCCTGATTCAATATTGTAGACTGAAAACCTTTTTATTAGATTATCTCCATGAAAATGTGGCATGCACACCCAATTGTGGGTATAGCCCATTGGCTAGATGGAGATGTGCCTCTACCATTCAAGGTGGGTTTTGACTAGTTTACTGGAGTCCTTTAAAAGGGGAAACATTTTGAGGAAACTTCAGATGCAGAGGCTGTCAGAGCTGACAGAACCAATATGAGACCCAGACATTTGGAGATGCAGAGCCCAGCAGATATCACCGTGTGCCTCCCCATGAGATGCTAAGCAAGCCAGAACCCAGAGCTTGTCCCAGAGGAGCTAAGTGAAGACCCACAGATGCCAAGTAGGAATCCACACAGGAAACAGAGGCTGAAAGCAATGGCGCCCAGGAGCAAGGAACCAGCAGATGCCAGCTACATGCCTTTCCTACAGACAGAGGTGATCTGGATGGCATTAGCCTTTCTTAAGTAAAGATAACCTCTTGTGTGACTTAGTTTGGACATTTTCTTGACACTAGAACTGTAAATTTGTAACTTATTAAATTCCCTTTTTAAAAACAATTTCATTTCTGGTATATGGCATTCCAGCTGCTTAACAAATTGATACACTTGTCAAATGCCTACTGTGCTACCAAGGCTCACACACTAGGGAATTCAGAGATAAATAAGAAAACATCAGTGCTCTCCAAGGGCTCCCAACCTAGTGTTAGAAAGTAACACTAGAAATTGAAATTTGGCACAATGTATGGTTTTTGAGATAAGTAACTCTGCTAAACTAGAACATAGACAAAAACATGTGGTGAGCAAAAATAGGAAAGGGAGTTTCAGACCAAACCATTGAACATCATTGGATCTCAAGAAAGAATTTGCACTTATTTATTTGCTGTGGCGAAAATAGGTGTTTTAAAATGATATATGGTGTTAACAGGATTATTTTCCTGGGACATTGATAGCAAATTCTGGTAGCAATTTAGTATAGTTCCATGGATGGATTGAGAATGGAGACCAGGAGACTAGTTAGAAGTGACTACTATTTTTCCAGGAAGAAGCAATAAGAGTATAAAGTGGGTTGTGGCAATGAGGTTATCACAATTTTAATACAAATATCTAGTCCCCTTGAGGCACAGCAGTAGAACACTTGGAACTTTCTTCTCAGGTATTTGAGTTCCTATGAAGGCCTTATAAACCAATGTGTTGACTGTTTCTTCATTTTGAAATAAAGGGACAAGAATCAAGTCTGTTTTGTCCACCAATGTATTCCCAGCACATAATAAAGTTCTTGACTTTTAGTAAGTGGTACATAGGGATTGTCAAGCTAAAAAAGGCCATAAAAATCATTTAATTCTTAAAAAAAACAAGCAAAGTCCAGAAAAGAGGAATTGACTAAAATCATACATGTAGTTATTGGTGAAACTGGGACTAGAACACATTGGTCTTGATTTACAGTCTAATGCTTTTTAACATCACACCAAGCTCGGTGGTCAGGTTCCATTAAGACTGATACTGTGTCCGAGGTAATGAGCCACTTCTGCTTCAACATGATCTCATTGTTTTCTGTTTGTCTGCCACATGGTTTGGTCTGGCAGACTGTAACTCATTTAAGTCGTATTCTTCCAGCCAATGACAACCTTAATTAAGGCAATAAAATGTGTTTTTCTCTAGTTTGTATTCTACTGAAAGTGGTTTGTTTGTTTTTTCTAGCCTGTATTCAACTACAAGTTGCTTGCAAATTAATTCCACAAGCCCTTCAAATGGAGAAAATAGAATGATTTAACAAGCAGTATCTGCTGAGTGAGATTTAAATCCTCAAACCGTACCTCCAGTTGAAATATGTATCACAGAGAAAATACACCAGGCTCTCTTGACCAAACCCTGTAAGATGTCTCTGCTGTGAATGTTCCTGTCATGTTCCCAAAAAGCTTTTCAATGTATGCATTGTCTTGGCCTCAGAATGTGTGCTCTGGAGAAAATAAGGAGGAAGGGAGTAAGAATACTAGAACTCTCCAAGTGAAATTGGCCAGGTTTCCAGTACATGCACTTCTCCATCTGTGAAATGCCCCAGTTATGTGTGTGTGTGTGTGTGTGTGTGTTGTGTGTGTGTGTTGTGTGTGTGTGTGTGTGTGTGTGTGTACATAATGCCTGAGAGAGGAAAGAACACTGGGTTATAATTTCAAATTTTTAAATATTAGATACCTCTCACAGGGCGTATGGCCTCAAAGCCACTTTAATACTTTGTTAAAGGAAGCAGTAACACCTTACTGATTTGCTAAGTGCATTTAGGGAGAAAATGTATATGAAAACGTTTGGGAAATTTTGATACAGCCATGTGTTTAAACAATTACTAAAAAGAAAGCAATGTCTACCTGTATCTTTTCTATATGCTTTTATACCATATGATAGTTCCAAAGCTTTCTACTGCTACCAGCTCCTGTTTATATTTCCTTCAAATATAGTAATAACTTTTATTTATTGATTATGCTAGGTGTATGGATGTTAATATAACAATGATGGAATGAGAGATTATCTCCATTTCATAAATGCAGAAAGCAAAGTTCCAAGGGTTAGTTACATTGCTCAAAGGCAAAAAGTTAGAAGTGATAATACAAGAATTCGACCCCAAGGGTTTTTAATTATGAAGTCCTTTATCTTTCTTATACCACATGGGTGACAGTTTAGAATTTATTTTCATTTAAAATAGGACAAATTTGGGTATTCTAATTTTTCAAAGAATGAAACCAATTCACTGAGTTATATGAATGAGAGAAAAAGATGATATATTTTAAATGTCTGAATGTTTTAATAATAATGATAGTGATGGTATAGCTTTTCTAACATAATAGAGTGTGTAATATGAATAAAAATGCATAATTATGTGATTCAGTTCTATCATCTTTGATGTTCTTGAAAACCATGATTTTTGATATGTTACATATAGAAGATAAAGATGTAAAATAGAAGGGATTAAGTAAAAATCCCACATTTCTTTATATTAGTTGGAAGTATCAATAAGAACCCATGAGGTATTTAACCTTAAAATAAATAAATATATATGCATCCATAATAGATAAAAACAGGCATTTATAAATATTGTTTGACTGCAAGTTTCTTTTCTTATAATGCCCTTGTTTTTGGAAAGTGTGAGAGTAATGCTGGCCTCAGAGAATAAGACAGGAAATATCTCTCTTTTTCAATTTTCTTGAAGATTTTGTGTAGGATTCATATTTTTCCTTCCTTGAATGTTTAGTAGAATTCAGTAGTGACGCAATCTGGACAGGGTGTCCTTTGTGGGAAGGATTTTAACTGTAATTTCAATTTTTTAATAACTATAGAGCTATTCTGTTTATTTATCTTTGTATAAACTTTTCTAGTTGGTGTCTTTCAAGGAATGGTCTCTTTCATCTAAGTTGCACAATATATTTGCCTAGAGTTGTTCATTCCCTTTTTAGTCTTTTAATAATCTATTGAATCTATAGGGCTGTTACCTCTTTCCATTCTTATATTTGCAATTTGCTTCTTCTCTTTTTTGCCCTGATAAGTCTTACTATATCCTTGTAAATTTTATTGAAATTCTCAAAAACCTGCCTTTAGTTTCACTAATTTCTCTATTGTTTATCTGTTTGTATTTCATGGATTCTTCTGGGATCTTTATTTTTACATTTCTACTGCTTAATTTGGGTTAGATTTGCTCTTCTTTTTTTATTTTCTTAGGCTAGAAGCTGAAGTAATTGATTTAAGATACTCCCCTTTTATTATAGAAGTATTTAGTGCTATAAAATTCTCTTTACTGCTTTAGCAGCACCCTCCAAATTTTGAGGATATTCAAATTTTATTGACTCAAAATTGTTTTTAATCTTCCTTTGAAATCTTCTTTGACCCATAGGTTTTCTAAAGGTGTTATTTAGCGTCCAAATATTAGACACTTTTCCAGAAATCTTTTGTTGATTAATATATAATTTCACTCCATTGTGATCAGAGAATATACACACTATAATACTTGAATCCTTTTAAAGGATTGTTTTATGCCCCAGAATACAGTCTATCTTGGTAAATTCTTTTTTTTAAAAAATGTGCATTCTGGCTTTGTTAGGTAGAGCATTTTATAAATGTCAATTAGATCATGTTGTTTAATGGTGTTTTCCAAGAGTTAATGATTTTACGTCCACTTGTTCTATCAGTTGTGAAATGACCTTTTTATGCCTGGTGGTATTCTTTGCCCTGAAATCTTCTTTGTCTGATATTAACATATCCATTACATCTTTTTTTTTGTATCAGTATTAGTCATTTCTTTTTTCCATTACTTTACCTTTAATCTGTGTCCTTATATTTAAACTGGGTTTGTTTTAGGCAGCCTTTAGTTAGCTCTTACTTTTTTATCCAACCTGACAGTCACTGTTTTTTTTAATGTGGATGTTTAGACCATTTACATTTAATGTGATTATTCATATGAGTAGCTTTAAATCTTCCATTTTGCTTCTTGTTTTTTACTTGCTCCTTTCCCTCTTCCTTTTAAGCCTTTGTTGAATATCTATTATGATTCCATTTTACCTCATTTTTTGGCTTATTTACTATACTTTGTTTTGTTTTTCTAGTTGTTCCTTTAGGGTTTATGGTATACATCTTTATCATATCACATTATATCTTCTAAGTGATATTATTTCACTTCACATATAATATAAGAAACTTACAGGAATATATTTCCATTTGTCCTCTATTGGCCTTCATGTTATTGTTGTTAAACTGCTACATATATTATAAACACTAAATTATATTGTTATTGCTTTTGATTAAATAGTTAATTATCAGTTAGATTTATTTAAATGATATATCACAAAATCTTACTTATTTACTTGCATAGTTAGCATTTCCTGTCTTCTTTATTCATTTTTTCCATCTAATATGATATTTCCATCTATTATGATGTTTCCACCTAATATGAAGTTTCCTTCTTCCTGAAGGACTTCCTATAATATTTCTTGAGTACTTATTTGCTGAGTTATTTTCGTTTTTCTACATTTCTTAAAGCATTTTGCCTTCATTTTTGAAAGATATTTTCACAGGTTATAGAATTCTAGGTTGACTAATTTTTCTTCTCAGTATTTTTAATGAGTTACATCATTGTCTTCTCTCTTACATTATTCCCTACAAGAAAGTTTCTGTTATCCTTCTTTTTTCCCTCTCTATATAACCTATCTTTATTCTTTGCCTGTTTTTAGGGTTTTCTCTTAAGCACTGGTTTTGAGCAATTTGATTATTATGTGCCTTGATGTAGCTGTCTGTATGATTCTTTTGCTTGGAGTTTATTGAGACCATTGAATTTGAGTTTGTAGTTTTCATCTAATTTGGAGACATTTTGGCAATTATTTCCAAAAATATTTGTTTTGTCCTGTCTTTTCACTCCTTTAGGGACTCTAGTAATATGCACATTCTGTAACCTGATACAGTTCACTAATATTGTGTTATTTTTTCCTGCTTTTAGTCTTTTTTTCTCTCTTTGAGTTTCATTTTTTATACTCTCTATGAGTTTCATTTTTTATGCTCTCTATGCTTGTGTCCTCAATTTACTAATCTTTCTTTTTTCCATAGTTAATCTGTTGCTAATCCCATGCAGTATATTTATTATATCAGATGTAATTTTCATTTTTAAAATTTCAATATAACTGTCTTCCTTGTCTTCCATGTCTTTACTTAATATGACCAATATTTTCTCTAGCTTTTTTGACCATATTAGATATACTTATAATAATCTTTTAGTAACCTTGCCTAATAATATCAAAATCTGTGTCAGTTCTGGATCAGGTTCAACTGATCAAATTTTCTCTTTATTGTTTCATATTTTCCTGTTTGTTTTCATGCCAGGCAATATTTTTATTATATGCCAGATATTGTGAATTTTACATCCATGATTACTGGATATTCTTGTATTCTTATAATATTCTTGAGTTTTTTCTGGGATGCAATTAAATTATTTGCAAGTAGCTTAAGCCTTTTGGGTCTTGCTTTTAAGTTTTTTAAAGAAAGAACAGTGCAGGCAGTGCAAGGGTAGCTCAGTGGAAGAATTCTTGACTGTCATGCAGGAGATCCAGGTTTGTTTCTGGGACCAAGCACCACCAAAAAAAAAAACAAAAAAGAAAAGAAAGAACAGAGCAATTGTCATGCTCAGTTTTTTCCCATTGTCAGACAAAGATCATTATTCTTTGTTGCCTGATGTCCAGTATGTCAAAAATTCTTTTTTTTTTACATATTTTATCTAGATACTTAGTTATTTAAGGTGTGTGGGGAGGGGAAGGAGAGAGGGAAACTCCAGCTCCTCTCACTCCATTGGCCAGAAGCAGAAGTCTTATTTGATGTATGTTAAATTACTGTATTCCTATCCATGTATACTCCTATTCTTTAAAACACCTAGAAACAATGATGAAAACAATATTATTAATGAGTATGACTTGTGCACAGATTGTACTCTTTGGATACATTTTCTTCTAAATGGAACCAGAACTTTTTGGATAAATGGCCAATTCCAAAACCTGGACTGAAATATCCACAATGAACCTGGGATACTTTACCTTATAAGATAGCAGGAGGCAGCTAGTAAATAGCCAGGAACAGTACAGAACAACTGCTAGGACTACATCAGCAACCAAACACACAGCATATACCAGTCTGGACAAGCCAGACCAGCTGAAACCCTATACAGAACTGTAAGTCCCCCAAGCCTGGAGGCTGTGCCACTCCCCCATGGGTATGACAGGCTGGCTCACCGAGGGGAAAGGAAACAGACTTTACTAGCAGCAAGGGCTTAGCTCAACCAAGCTCCACTTGTGGAATTAATTAACAAATTCAGAATACTGAAAATAGGCCCCCAGCACATAAAAACCTGGAATCAGCATTAAAGGTACTAAGAATTTTTGCCCCAGTAGAGAGGGAATGGGGCTGATAAAAAAAAAAAAAGCTTTTTGAGTCAGACAGCACAAAATCCTGTAAAATGGCTGAACCCAGGGTTCCAGGAAGATGGCAGAATAGAGGGTTCTGGGAAGATGGCGGAATAGGATATGTCAAGTTCACCCCTGCTCCAAGGAACAGCTAGTGATGGGAAAGGAAGGTAACTGAGATGGCAATTCCAGAGTGTAAGTGGTCTAGGAGGGTCTTCTACAACACATAGGGAGGACCTGGTTACAAAAGCTGAGGAACTGAGACATAGAGAACCACAAACCATCCAGCTGGTGCAAACGGCCTAACGCATCCCCTTCCAAATGTAAGCCAGGAGCTCTCAGGAGTGCATGGACAGGGACACCAGGACTAGGAATGCTCTACCTTTGTGTCCTATTTGCTGGAACCTTCTCCTGCACTCCAAGGTCTGCCTGAGCTGCACCACATACCTATTGCCCCCACATCACACCTCTATATCCCCACAACATGCACCCCACACTCAAAGGCACCAGTGTAGCATCCCCGATTTGTGCTTATACCAGTGCTGTAACACATCACCATGTTATTGTGCACTGTCCCCCTCCTCACATCGTACTCCACATTCATCCCACAAATACAAAGCTTTAGACTACTGAAGGAATTCAACTTACTAAGAAAACTGATCAAGACATTTACAAGTCATGAAGACAGCAGAATATCACTAAGCATAACAAGATGCAGACAGATATAGCCCAGCCTAAACAAATTAAGAAATCAGAGGAGACACAGATTTGGAAAAACTAATCAAAGATGTTCATATAACTCTATTGAATAAAATGAATGGGATGGCTAATGACATAAAGGAGACCAAGAAGATATTAGAAGAGCATAAAGAGGAATTTGAAAGAATAAATAGAAAAAAAGTTGCTAACACAGAGATTAAAAATACTGTAGACCACATAAAAAACACATACTCAAGGCACACAACAGTAGATTTGAAGAGGCAGAAGAAAGAACAAGTGAAGTAGAGGACAAGACAACTGATTTCAAACACTCAAAACAGTAAATGACAAAAAACATGGAAAACTTTGAATTGTACACCAGGGAAATGATGGACAAAACAAAGCACACAAATATAAGAGTCATTGGTGTCCCACAAGAAGAAGAGAAGAGTAAAGAGCTAAGAGGATTGGTTTAGGATCTAATGGGGGAAAACTTCCCAACCCTTTTAAAGGACATGAATACACAAATCAAAGAAGCCCAATGAATTCCAAACAGAATAAATACAAATAAGCCTGCCTCAAGACACAATCAGCCTGTCAAATGTTGAAGATAAGCAGAAGATCCTGAAAGCTGCAAGAGAAAACAATCTACTACATACAAGGGAAACCCCATAAGACTTAATTCAGGCTACTCAGCTATCACCATGGAGGTGAGAAGGTAATTGTATAATATATTTAAGATCCTGAAAGAGAAAGATTTCCAGCCAAGACGAATTCTTTCAAAAGTGAGGGAGAGATCAAAATTTTCACAGACAAACAAATCCTGAAAGAATTTGTCAACAAGAGACCAGTCCTACAAGAAATACTAAAGGGAGTTCTGCCAGTCAGAAATAAAGACAGAAGAGGGTGGTCTGGAGAAGGGTGCAGAATTGAAGAGTACCAGTAAGGGTAACTTAAAGGATAAAAAGAGATAGAGGGAAAATAATATGCAAATCTGACAAACAAAATCCAAAGGATAAGGCGAGCCATGGTGGCTCAGTGGCAGAGTTCTCATCTGCCATGTTGGAGACCCAGGTTCAATTCCCGGTGCCGGCCCATGTTAAAAAATAAAATCCAAAGGATAGGATGGATTAAAGAAATGCCTTCTCAGTAATAACTTTGAATGTTAATGGACTAAACTTATTGTGCTGGTTTGAAAGGATTTATGCACCCTAGAAAAGTCACCACTTAATCCTAATCCAATCTTGTGAGATAACCATTTCTTTTAATTCCTATTCAGTACTATAGGTTGGGAAATTGATTAGATTATCTCCACAGAGATGAGACCCACCCAATTGTGGGTATGAATTTTTAATAGAGGGAGATAGGACCCACCCATTCTAGGTGGGTCTTGATTACTTTGCTGGAATCCTTTGAAAGAGGAAGCATTTGGAAAAGGTTTGAGATTCTGAGAAACTATAGAATGATGACAGAATGATGACAGCCATGAAGCAGAGAGGCCGCACCACCAGAGACCTTTGGAGATGAAGAAGGAATATGTCCCTGGGGGAGCTTCATGAAACAAGAAGCCTGAAGAGAAAGCTAGCAGACGTCACCATGTTCACCATATGCATTCCCAGTTGCAAAAGAAGCCCTGAACTTCATTGCCCTTTCTTGACTGAAGGTGACATCCTGTTGGTGCCTTAATTTGGACATTTTTATAGACTTGCTTTAATTGGGACATTTCCTCAGCCTTAGAACTGTAAACTTGAAACTTATTAAATTCCCCTTTTTAAAAGTCATCCATTTCTGGTATATTGCATTCTGACAGCTAGAAAACTAGAACGCTTACCAATTAAAAGACACATATTGGCAGAATGGATTAAATATATGATTCTTACAAGAGACTCATCTTAGACCAAGGATACAAATAGATTGAAAGTGAAAGGATGGTAAAAGATGTTCCATGCAAGTTATAACCAAAAGAAAGCAGGAGTAGCTTTTCTAATATCAGACAAAATAGACTTTAAGTGTAAAGACATCATATGAGACATGGAGCTCTAATATTAATAACAGGGACAATTCACCAAGAAGAAATGACAATCATAAATTTTTATCTATGGGTCCCACTGATATCTGTTCCAGTTTGCTAGCTGCTAGAATGCGATATAGCAGAAATGGAATGGCTTTTAAAAAGGGGAATTTAATAAATTGCTAGTTTATACTTCTAAGACCGAGAGAATGTCCCAATTAAAACAAGTCTATAGAAATGTCCAATCTAAGGCATCCAGGAAAAGATACCTTGGTTCAAGAAGGTTGATGAAGTTCAGGGCTTCTCCCTCAAGTGAAAGGGTACATGGCAAACAGTCAGAGTTTCTCTCTCATTTGGAAAGGCACATGATGAACATGGTCAGAGTTCCTCTCCCATCTGGAAGGGCATATGGCAAACATGGCATCATCTGCTAGCTTCTTCTCCTGGCTTCCTGCTTCAGGAAGCTCCCCAGGAGGCATTTTCCTTCTTCATCGCCATAGGTCGCTGACTGATAAACTCTGCTGCTCATGGCTATGTCATTCTGCTCTGCTCTCTCTGAATCTCTTTCATTCTCCAAAATGTTTCCTCTTTTATAGGACTCCAGAAACTTATCAAGACCCACCCAAATGGGTGGAGACATGTAGTCACCTAATCCAGCTTAACTACCACTCTTGATTAAATCACATCTCCAGGGAGATGATCTGATTACAGTTTCAAACATACAGTATTGAATAGAAAGCATTCTGCCTTTATGAAATGGAATTTAGATTGAAACATGGCTTTTCTAGGGGACATACATCCTTTCAAACCAGGACATTCCACCCTCTGGACCCAAAAAAAAACATATTTTCCCCATATACAAAATACATTCATTTCATAACAATATCGCAAATCCTTAAACTATTTCAGTAGCAATATACATGAAATACAAAGTTAGAAACATACAAACTCCTATCAAAGTTAGTTACAGGCATGGTCTGTTCTAAGACAAAATTATTCTCTGGCTTTGAACCTTTGAAAACTCATAACAAGTTATTTGCTGCCAACATACAAAGGACGAACAGTCATAGGATACATATACACATTTCCATAGAAAGGAAGAAACACAAGGGTCACGAGAACCATACAGTTTCGAAAACCTGCAGGGTCCATTAGATTTCAAAGTCTAAGAATCATTAATCTTCTGGGCTTTAGAAAGTGACAGTCCCACTCTTTCCAAGGACTTATGCAGAGGCCCGCCTCTCTCCAAACACAACCTTGGGGGACATTGGGGAGGCCACCTTTTTCTTGGCTCCACCTTCTCCAAGCATTAGGACTGCACCTGGACTCTCTGCCATCTCTGGGGCACATGCTCAACCCCTCCATATGGTGGCAGCCAGTCACTCCCCAAGCCCCAAGGAATGTGCTTCACCCTCTCCAAAGCCTGAGGTGGCATAACTCTTCTACTGCCACAAGATGGAACGCCCATCCTCTGCCTTTGAGGCAAACTCACCCACTCCACAGGCTTGGGTGGGTCCGCTCTCCCAGCCTGAGGATTCTTGACTTCAGACCTCTGCCTCCATGGTTTTGCCTCTGAAATTATTTCTCCTCCATTGTGTCCCTTCTCTGAATCCCTGAGTCCAGACTGGCAGTGGCTGTGTTTATACAGGTCCCAAAGGACTCTCGTTGGCTTTCCATGCAGTAGACTTGGATCATGCACATCAGACATAAGGAGTTTCCACAAATCCCTCCTGGATAACTCCATGTCCAATCCTGGCTTTCTATGAAATGGCTGACTGATTTCACATTTAGCCAAGACCTCATGTGGGGCAGTATTCTCTGGGGTCTCCCTTCCTGGAAGCCCATAATTTTCCAGAACATCAAATTACGGTTTCTTTGTACCCAAGAGTTCAGACTCAGCTTATCTCTTTCCTGTCACATTTCACTATAAGCTGCAAGGAGAAACCAAGCTGCACTTTCCACATTTAATTTGGAGATCTCTTCTGCTAAATATCCAAGTTCATGGCTTTTAAAATCAGCCTTTCAGCCAAAGCCACTAGTCAATTTTGCTAGATTATCTGCCATTTTAAAACAAGGATTGCCTTCCTTTCGGTTTTCAATAACATGTGCCTCATTTCTGTCTAAGGACTCGTCAGAGGTATCTTTAGAGTCTACATTTCTACAAACAGTTTCTCCAAAGCATTTTAGGCCTTCTCTATCAAGCTTCTCACAACTCTTCCAGAATCTTCCCCTTAGCCATTTAAAAAGCCAGTCCAACATGTTTGGTATTTGCAAACCTCAGCAGCAGCACCCTACTCTCTGGTACCAAAATCTATTCTGTCTCTCTGAATCTTTCATTCTCCAAAATGTTTCCTCTTTTATAGGACTCCAGAAACTTATCAAGACCCACCCAAATAGGTGGAGACATGTCATCACCTAATCCAGCTTTGCAACCACTCTTGATTAAATCACACCTCCAGGGAGATGATCTAATTATAGTTTCAAACATACAGTATTGAATAGAAAGCATTCTGCCTTTATGAAATGGGATTCAGATTAAAATATGACTTTTCTAGGGGACATACATCCTTTCAAACCAGCACACACTACAAATATAAATAAGTTCTTGCATGAACTCCTTCAAAGATATGATTCTTGTACAAGAGTACAAAAATATATACATAGCTTTTGTACACTATGGGATATGTTTAACAGGAAAACATCAGTAGGAGTACAGCAACACTAGGGGTAAATAATGGGGGGAAGAACAAGAGTTAAGGGAAGGTTTAGATTTTATATTTTGTGAGAATATGTTTATTGGTTATTTTTCTTTGGGGAACAATGAAATTATAAAATTGAGAGTGTTGATGGACTGTGGGCTTTAGACATTATACATGATGCCTAATGAATGCAGGTGGCTGAAGGATGCACTAACTCAGAAGTAGATTGGCAAATGATGGTGTACACATATGATTAAATATTGTGCTACTACAAAAGGAAAAAAATTGTGAGACACGCAATATTGTCAATGAACCTCTGGGACATTTGGTGAAGCAAAATAAGCCAGAAAGAAAAGAGCAGCTATTGAATGGTCTCATTTAGAAAATGCTCATAAGAAAACAGGGGCCTTGGTTGTAAGCTCTTGAAGCAGTTATATTTTGTAATTATTATTTCCGGATTTTTAGAGGCTGTTTTATTTAGAGACTGGTATTCAGAGATAATACAAAGGTGATCAGGTCAGGATTAAGGTAACTCAGGTCACAGGGGTAAGGAAGACATTGTCTATATTTTAGAACCTCACCTACTCTTTGAGATCAAAGGAAGAAAAGTTTATTTTGCCTAGAACCTAAATTTTCTGTAGCACATAATCTAACTCAACCTGTCCAGATAGCTCATTTAAACAATTGAAACACAGGGAGCTTAGAATTAAAATGAGAACCTTTAATCCTGTATAGCTTAATGTAATGCCTGGTTATATCCCAGAATATATTAAGCAGATAATCAAAAAGTATTGGCAAAGTTCCTTGAGGGATGGAGAAAAAACTATGGAACTATTAAACTGCAACTAGGGAAACCCCTGAAACTGTGTCAAATATTAGGGACACCCAAATCAATAGGCCAAACCCTTGATCTTGAGGCTTGCTCTTGTGAAACTTATGTATGTGGTGGAAAACCTTAGCCTATCTACAGGTGTGCCTAAGAGTCACTCCTAAAGGACCTCTTTTGTTGCTCAGATGTGGCCTCACCCTCTCTAAGCCCAACTCTGCAAGTGAAGCCATTGCCTTCCCCCAAATGTGGGGCATGACATCCAGGGGTGAAAGTCTCCCTGGTGGCATAGGAGATGACTCCCAGGAATGAGTCTGGCCCTGGTACCATGGTATCAACAATGCAATTTGTTCTAGTTTGCTAGCTCCTGCAATGCAATACACCAGAAATGGAATGGCTTTTTAAAAGGGGGAATTTAATAAGTTGTAGTTTACATTTCTAAGACTGAGGAAATGTCCCAATTAAATCAAGTCTATAAAAATGTCCAAATTAAGGCACCAAGAAGAAGTTACCTTCATTCAAGAAAAGCTGATGAAGTTCAGTTTTTTTTAATTATTAATTAAAAAAAGAATTAACAAAACAATTAGAAATCATTCCAATCTACATGTACAATCAGTAATTCTTAATAACATCACATAGTTGCATATTCATCATTCCTTAGTACATTTGCATCGATTTAGAAAAAGAAATAAAAAGACAACAGAATAAGAATTAAAACAATAATAGAAAGAAAAAAAAAAGCAAAAACAAAAAACCTATACCTCACATGCAGCTTCATTCAGTGTTTTAACATAATTGCATTACAATTGGGTAGTATTGTGCTGTCCATTTCTGAGTTTTTATATCCAGTCCCGTTGTACAGTCTGTATCCCTTCAGCTCCAATTATCCCTTCTCTTTTTTTTTTTTTTTAATTAACGGAAAAAAAGAAATTAACCCAACATTTAGAGATCATACCATTCTACATATGCAATCATTAATTCTTAACATCATCACATAGATGCATGATCATCATTTCTTAGTACATATGCATTGGTTTAGAAGAACTAGCAACATAACCGAAAAAGATATAGAATGTTAATATAGAGAAAAAAATAAAAGTAATAATAGTAAAATCAAAACAAAACAAAACAAAAACCTATAGCTCAGATGCAGCTTCATTCAGTGTTTTAACATGATTACTTTACAATTAGGTATTATTGTGCTGTCCATTTTTGAGTTTTTGTATCTAGTCCTGTTACACCGTCTGTATCCCTTCAACTCCAATTGGCCATTATCTTACCCTGTTTCTACCTCCTGCTGGACTCTGTTATCAAGGACATATTCCAAATTTATTCTCGAATGTCTGTTCACATCAGTGGGACCATACAGTATTTGTCCTTTAGTTTTTGGCTAGACTCACTCAGCATAATGTTCTCTAGGTCCATCCATGTTATTACATGCTTCATAAGTTTATCCTGTCTTAAAGCTGCATAGTATTCCATCGTATGTATATACCACAGTTTGTTTAGCCACTCTTCTGTTGATGGAGATTTCGGCTGTTTCCATCTCTTTGCAATTGTAAATAACACTGCTATAAACATTGGTGTGCAAATGTCCGTTTGTGTCTTTGCCCTTAAGTCCTTTGAGTAGATTCCCAGCAATGGTATTGCTGGGTCGTATGGCAATTCTATATTCAGCTTTTTGAGGAACCACCAAACTGCCTTCCACAGTGGTTGCACCATTTGACATTCCCACCAACAGTGGATAAGTGTGCCTCTTTCTCCGCATCCTCTCCAGCACTTGTCATTTTCTGTTTTGTTGATAATGGCCATTCTGGTGGGTGTGAGATGATATCTCATTGTGGTTTTGATTTGCATTTCTCTAATGGCCAGGGACATTGAGCATCTCTTCATGTGCCTTTTGGCCATTTGTATTTCCTCTTCTGATAGGTGTCTGCTCAAGTCTTTTTCCCATTTTGTAATTGGGTTGGCTGTCTTTTTGTTGTTGAGATGAACAATCTCTTTATAAATTCTGGATACTAGACCTTTATCTGATATATCATTTCCAAATATTGTCTCCCATTGTGAAGGCTGTCTTTCTACTTTCTTGATGAAGTTCTTTGATGCACAAAAGTGTTTAATTTTGAGGAGTTCCCATTTATTTATTTCCTTCTTCAGTGCTCTTGCTTTAGGTTTAAGGTCCATAAAACCGCCTCCAATTGCAAGATCCATAAGATATCTCCCAACATTTTCCTCTAACTGTTTTATGGTCTTAGACCTAATGTTTAGATCTTTGATCCATTTTGAGTTAACTTTTGTATAGGGTGTGAGAGATGGGTCTTCTTTCATTCTTTTGCATATGGATATCCAGTTCTCTAGGCACCATTTATTGAAGAGACTGCTCTGTCCCAGGTGAGTTGGCTTGACTGCCTTATCAAAGATCAAATGTCCATAGATGAGAGGGTCTATATCTGAGCACTCTATTCGATTCCATTGGTCGATATATCTATCTTTATGCCAATACCATGCTGTTTTGACCACTGTGGCTTCATAATATGCCTTAAAGTCAGGCAGCGCGAGACCTCCAGCTTCGTTTTTTTCCCTCAATGTTTTTAGCAATTTGGGGCACCCTGCCCTTCCAGATAAATTTGCTTATTGGTTTTTCTATTTCTGAAAAATGAGTTGTTGGGATTTTGATTGGTATTGCATTGAATCTGTAGATCAATTTAGGTAGGATTGACATCTTAACTATATTTAGTCTTCCAATCCATGAACACGGTATGCCCTTCCATCTATTTAGGTCTTCTGTGATTTCTTTTAGCAGTTTTTTGTAGTTTTCTTTATATAGGTTTTTTGTCTCTTTAGTTAGATTTATTCCTAGGTATTTTATTCTTTTAGTTGCAATTATAAATGGGATTCGTTTCTTGATTTCCCCCTCTGCTTGTTCATTGCTAGTGTATAGAAATGCTACAGATTTTTGAATGTTGATCTTGTAACCTGCTACTTTGCTGTACTCATTTATTAGCTCTAGTAGTTTTGTTGTGGATTTTTCTGGGTTTTCGACGTATACGATCATATCGTCTGCAAACAGTGATAGTTTTACTTCTTCCTTTCCAATTTTGATGCCTTGTATTTCTTTTTCTTGTCTAATTGCTCTGGCTAGAACCTCCAACACAATGTTGAATAATAGTGGTGATAGTGGACATCCTTCTCTTGTTCCTGATCTTAGGGGGAAAGTTTTCAATTTTTCCCCATTGAGGATGATATTAGCTGTGGGTTTTTCATATATTCCCTCTATCATTTTAAGGAAGTTCCCTTGTATTCCTATCTTTTGAAGTGTTTTCAACAGGAAAGGATGTTGAATCTTGTCGAATGCCTTCTCTGCATCAATTGAGATGATCATGTGATTTTTCTGCTTTGATTTGTTGATATGGTGTATTACATTAATTGATTTTCTTATGTTGAACCATCCTTGCATACCTGGGATGAATCCTACTTGGTCATGATGTATAATTCTTTTAATGTGTTGTTGGATACGATTTGCTAGAATTTTATTGAGGATTTTTGCATCTGTATTCATTAGAGAGATTGGTCTGTAGTTTTCTTTTTTTGTAATATCTTTGCCTGGTTTTGGTATGAGGGTGATGTTGGCTTCATAGAATGAATTAGGCAGTTTTCCCTCCACTTCGATTTTTTTGAAGAGTTTGAGGAGAATTGGTACTAATTCTTTCTGGAAAGTTTGGTAGAATTCACATGTGAAGCCATCTGGTCCTGGACTTTTCTTTTTAGGAAGCTTTTGAATGACTAATTCAATTTCTTTACTTGTGATTGGTTTGTTGAGGTCATCTATGTCTTCTTGAGTCAAAGTTGGTTGTTCATGTCTTTCCAGGAACCCGTCCATTTCATCTAAATTGCTGTATTTATTAGCGTAAAGTTGTTCATAGTATCCTGTTATTACCTCCTTTATTTCTGTGAGGTCAGTAGTTATGTCTCCTCTTCCATTTCTGATCTTATTTATTTGCATCCTCTCTCTTCTTCTTTTTGTCAATCTTGATAGGGGCCCATCAATCTTATTGATTTTCTCATAGAACCAACTTCTGGTCTTATTGATTTTCTCTACTGTTTTCATATTTTCAATTTCATTTATTTCTGCTCTGATCTTTGTTATTTCTTTCCTTTTGCTTGCTTTGGGATTAGTTTGCTGTTCTTTCTCCAGTTCTTCCAATTGAACAGTTAATTCCTGCATTTTTGCCTTTTCTTCTTTTCTGATATAGGCATTTAGGGCAATAAATTTCCCTCTTAGCACTGCCTTTGCTGCATCCCATAAGTTTTGATATGTTGTGTTTTCATTTTCATTTGCCTCGAGGTATTCACTAATTTCTCTTGCAATTTCTTCTTGACCCACTCGTTGTTTAAGAGTGTGTTGTTGAGCCTCCAGGTATTTGTGAATTTTCTGGCACTCCGCCTATTATTGATTTCCAACTTGATTCCTTTATGATCTGAGAAAGTGTTGTGTATGATTTCAATCTTTTTAAATTTGTTAAGACTTGCTTTGTGACCCAGCATATGGTCTATCTTTGAGAATGATCCATGAGCACTTGAAAAAAAGGTGTATCCTGCTGTTGTGGGATGTAATGTCCTATAAATGTCTGTTAAGTCTAGCTCATTTATAGTAATATTCAGATTCTCTATTTCTTTATTGATCCTCTGTCTAGATGTTTTGTCCATTGATGAGAGTGGGGAATTGAAGTCTCCAACTATTATGGTATTTGTGTCTATTTCCCTTTTCAGTGTTTGCAGTGTATTCCTCACATATTTTGGGGCATTCTGGTTCGGTGCATAAATATTTATGATTGTTATGTCTTCTTGTTTAATTGTTCCTTTTATTAGTATATAGTGACCTTCTTTGTCTCTTTTAACTGTTTTACATTTGAAGTCTAACTTGTTGGATATTAGTATAGCCACTCCTGCTATTTTCTGGTTGTTATTTGCATGAAATATGTTTTCCCAACCTTTCACTTTCAACCTATGTTTATCTTTGTGTCTAAGATGTGTTTCCTGTAGACAGCATATAGAAGGATCCTGTTTTTTAATCCATTCTGCCAATCTATGTCTTTTGATTGGGGAATTCAGTCCATTAACATTTAGTGTTATTACTGTTTGGATAATATTTTCCTCTGCCATTTTGCCTTTTGTATTATATATATCATATCTGACTTTCCTTCTTTCTACACTCTTCTCCATACCTCTCTCTTCTGTCTTTTCGGTTCTGACTCTAGTGCTCCCTTTAGTATTTCTTGCAGAGCTGGTCTCTTGGTCACAAATTCTCTCAGTGACTTTTTGTCTGAGAATGTTTTGATATCTCCCTCATTTTTGAAGGACAATTTTGCTGGACATAGGAGTCTTGGTTGGCAGTTTTTCTCTTTTAGTAATTTAAATATGTCATCCCACTGTCTTCTAGCTTCCATGGTTTCTGCTGAGAAATCTACACATCGTCTTATTGGGTTTCCCTTGTATGTGATGGATTGTTTTTCTCTTGCTGCTTTCAAGATCCTCTCTTTCTCTTTGACCTCTGACATTCTAACTAGTAAGTGTCTTGGAGAACGCCTATTTGGGTCTAATCTCTTTGGGGTGCGCTGCACTTCTTGGATCTGTAATTTTAGGTCTTTCATAAGAGTTGGGAAATTTTCAGTGAAAATTTCTTCCATTAGTTTTTCTCCTCCTTTTCCCTTCTCTTCTCCTTCTGGGACACCCACAACACATATATTTGTGCGGTTCATATTGTCCTTGAGTTCCCTGATACCCTGTTCAAATTTTTCCATTCTTTTCCCGATAGTTTCTGTTTGTTTTTGGAATTCAGATGTTCCATCCTCCAAATCACTAATTCTATCTTCTGTCTCTTTGAATCTATCATTGTAGGCATCCATTGTTTTTTCTATCTTTTCTACTTTGTCCTTCACTTCCATAAGTTCTGCGATTTGTTTTTTCAGTTTTTCTATTTCTTCTTTATGTTCAGCCCATGTCTTCTTCATGTCCTCCCTCAATTTATCGATTTCGTTTTTGAAGAGGTTTTCCATTTCTGTTCGTATATTTAGCATTAGTTGTCTCAGCTCCTGTATCTCATTTGAACTATTGGTTTGTTCCTTTGACTGGGCCATATTTTCAATTATTTGAGCGTGATCCGTTATCTTCTGTTGGCGTCTGCGCATTTAGACAGATTTCCCTGGGTATTGGATCCAAAAGTTTGGAAGATTTTTCTGTGAAATCTCTTGGTTCTGTTTTTCTTATCTTGCCCAGTAGGTGGCGCTCGTGGCACACGTTTGTCTGCGGGTCCCACCAGTAAAAGGTGCTGTGGGACCTTAAACTTTGGAAAACTCTCGCTGTCCGGGGGGTTCGCTAGCTGAAGCGGCTTGAGCCGGCCCGGGGTCCGAACGCAGGGAGGGTTGCTGGTCGCCGCAGCCTGGGAAAGAGCCCGTCCGAATTTCCTAGTCGGCCCTGGGCGACAAGCGTGGCGGGAGGGCGCCAGCGGCAGCAGCCCGCCCGAGAGAGTGCACGTTTCCCGGGAGTCACGGGTTTGGAAGGGGCCTCCCCCACCCGTCACCGTTCTCCGCGGCCTGGGGATTTCCAATCCAATTCTCTCAGTTGGTCCGGGGGGCTGCGCGTGGTGTGGGCGCCAGCTGCCTTGGTTTCAGGGGACCGCCTCTCCAATTCTCCCAGCCGGCCCGGGAAGGGGGAAGGGAGTAACTCCGGCCGCTTTCTGCCCCGCCCGGTGAGGCCCGTGCGCCTCGGCGATCTCACCCGAGCTGCTTCTCTCAGCCAGCCAGCCGTTCCAGGATGGGGTACGCTGTCTTTTTTATCTCTGTTGTGGCTTTGGGCACTTTCTGTATCGTTTCTACTCCCCTAGTAGCTGTCCTGGAGAAGAAACTAAGATCCGCGCGTCTTACTAAGCCGCCATCTTCCAGGAAGTCCCCTCAGGTTGGATCGAAGTTCAGGTTTTTGCCCTCAGCTGGAAGGGCACATGGTGAAGTCTCTCAGCTTTCTCTCCCAGCTTCTTGATTCATGGAGCTCCCGTGGGGGGCGTTCTCCTTCTTCATCTCCAAAGGTCACTGGCTGGTGGAGTCTGTGGTTCTCGTGGCCTCGTGGCTCTGGGTGGCTCTGCTGTGGCTTTCTCATGGCTCTAAAAAGGGACTCTCTCCAAAACATTTCCTCTTTTAAAGGATTAATGGGTGACAACTCCATGGAAGCCATCTCATCAAAAGTTACCACCCACAATTGGGTGCATCACATCTCCAGGGGAACAATCAAAATGCTCCTAGCCAGCAATATTGAATGAGGATTAAAGGACATGGCTTTTCTGGGATCCAGCAAAGATTCAAACTGGCACATTAAACCCTTTGAACCCCCCAAAGTCATGTTTCTTCCAAATGCAAAATACATTCATTCCATTACAATATCAGAAAGCCTTAAACCATTTCAGTAAGAATACAAATATAATACAAAGTCAGAAACAGAATAAAATCTCATGAAAGTCAGTTGCGGGCATGATCTGTCCTAAGGTAAAATTCTCCTCTGGTTTTGGACCTGTGAAAACTCAAAACAAGGTATTTGCTGCCAACATACAAAGGAGGAACAGTCCTAGGACACATATATCCATTTCCATACGGAGGAAAGAACACAGGGGTCACAGGACCCAAGCAGTTTTGAAAACCTGCAGGGCAAAGTCCATTAGATTTCAAAGTTTGAGAGTCATTTATCTTTGGGGATTTAGAAAGCAAAAGTCTCACCCTTTCCAAGAGCCTATACAGTGGCATCTTTTCCTGGATGCCTTGAATTGGAAATTTCTATAGTCTTGCTTTTATTTGGACATTTTCATGGACCTAGAACTGTAAACTTTTAAAAACAGATTTATTTTTATAAATTTATAATTTTTAAAATAAATTCCCCCTTATAAAAGTCATTCTGTTTCTGGTATATTGCATTCTGGCAGCTTGCAAACTAGAACACTCCAGAAAAAGAAATAAAAAGAAAAACCCATATATCCCATATCTCTCCCCCCTCCCTCTTACTAATTACTAGTATTGCAATCTACCAAATTTTAAGACTTACAGTAGAAGAAGGTTAACTAAGACAGTGTAGTATTAACATGTATATCAGTGGAACAAAACAAAACAAAAACATCCAGAAGTAGATTCATGCAAACACAGGCAACTGACTTTTCATTTTATATTTTTTGTAATATCTTTATATGATCATTATCAAATACCAGGGCTACTGGATTACAGTTCAACAACTTCAGGTATTTCTGTCTGACTATTCTAAAACACTAGACTCTAAAAAGAAATATCTATGTAATGAGTTAGTAGTTACAGACATTTGTTAAATCCTAATTTCTCAGTTATACCTCCTCCCTCTCATTTGATCTTTCCTTCAATCTTCAAGGATATCTGGGCAATGACTATTTTAACTTCTTCATGCTGGAAAGGGGTTTTGAACTGCTGGGGCAGAGGAATTAACCTAGTTGTTGTTCCTTCAGAAACTAGTGCATCTGGGTTTCAGGACTTATCTAGCCAAGAATTAATTAGGAGGGCTTAAGTTTCTGAAAAAATAACCTTAATAAGCAAAACTCTTATAGTGTCTAGACAGAACCCAGGGGACTCCCTATGGGTTTCAGAAATACCACTGGTTTGGCCACAGTATATTGTGTTGGGTTGAAATATCTGGCTGAAGATTGTTTAAGAATAATCTCAGAATGAGCCTCTCAACATTTTTGCAATTTCTTAACCATTAAATTTTTTTTTCCATTTCTTTCTACCCTTTTGTTCATTCTAAATGCCATGATGTCAGGGTCAGGCTTATTCCTGAGAGTCACGTTCTATGATGCCAGGGAGACAACAACCAGAGAGTCATGTCCCATGTAGTGAGGAGTGTAGTGAGTTTATTTACAGAGTTGGCTTGCAGAGAGAGGTTACATAAGAGCAACAAAAGAGGCTGTCTTGGGGTGACTTTTGGTATAATTGCATGCAGGCCTAGCTTTGCCATTTCAGAAATGAGTTTCATAAAGGATAAGCCAGAAGATCTAGGGCTTAGCTTATAAATTAAGAACCCCTGATGCCTGAGAGAATATCAGGAATTCCCCACCTGGGGAAGTTTAATAGTTCCACATTTTTCCAAGTCCTCAAGGTGACTTACAAATACTTTTTTATTTTCTGCCCCAGATAATCTGGAATGTGTCTGGGTATTACATTAACCTGTACAGAATAATAAGATCTTATTCCCTATTCTAGGTTCCATGTAATAAGGTTGTTTAAATAAACTGAAATTTAAAAGTATCCTACAAAAAATTTAAATTTTGGTTAAAATAAACATCTCTTCTTTTGGTCTCCCACAGAGGTTGAAGTTTTAAGATACAAAAAGTATCATCCTTTACCCAATATTCGTATTTACCTTAGTCCTACCCAGGTTCATTTCATTCATACCTGTAATTTGCATCTGATATCTTTTTCACCTTCTTTAACAGTTGCTGTGGAATTCTGAGTCTCAGGTGTCCTAAAGATATCCAACGCTCCAGAGAGCTACCAGGTTATACACAAACAGCACAGCCATCTCAGAATTTAGAAATAGCAGTTAAAACTCAGGAATAGACATGACCATTGTAAGAGCTTACTATCTAGGAACATTTACAATAAACATTCTGTATTTCATAATCTTCAATTGCCCAATATTTGCTTACTTTCTAGTCTAGTCTGCCAAAGCTGCCAGCATGTAACACATCAGAGAGTGATCATCTTTTAATAAAAGGGGATTTATTTAATTGTAAATTTGTAGTTTTCAGAGGAAAGACAGCTAACTTTCATATGAGGATCACTAACATGGGAAGGCACATGGTGATAAATACTGGCCTTCTCTCCTGGCTTCTGGGTTGCAATGGCCTTCCCTGGGGGGATTCCTTTCTTCATCTTCAAACATCTGGGCTAAGCTATGAGTGCTAAGATGATGTATGCTGAGCTGCTTGGACTGTGCTGTATTAAGCTCTCTTCTGACCTCTCTCTTTTAAACCTCCAGCTAATGAAATTAAACATCACTCATTGCGGAAGACACTCCCCTTAGCCAACTGCAGATGTAATCAGCTATAAATGAGTTTCATATGCTAATGATTCACGTCCACAACAAAAGAACTAGGAACCATCACCTGGCCAAGTTGACACCTGAACCTAACTACCACAGTTTCTATTCCCTGAATTCTATGTGCTTGAATTCAATTCTCAGAGTTTGCTCATTATAGTTTATATTAGTGAGACCATGCATTATTTGTCCATTTTTCTGGTTTATTTCACTCAACTTAATGTCCTCAAGCTTTATTTCTCTTAGTTCATTGCCACATGACCTCATTCCTTCCTGCAGCTGTTCCTTATTCCACTGTATATATATCACATTTCAACCATTTGTTCATCAGTCAGTGTACCCTTAGGCCACCTTCATCCATGGCAAATCATGAATAATGTCACCATAAAGACCAGTGTGCAAATGTCCATTCATGTCCTTGCTTTCAGTTCTTCCAAGTCTTTGACTAATAATGGGGTTGTGGGATCATATGGCAACTTTATACTTAGCCTCCTGTGAAACCACCACACTGCCCTCCAGAGGGGCTGCACCATTCTATCTTCCAATGATATAATCACATAGTTATCCCTATGGTATAATCACATAGCTATCAGATAAGGGTTTAATATCCAAAATATATAAAGATATCCTACAACTCAACAACAAAAAGACAACCCAATTGAAAAAATGGGCAAAAACACAGATAGACTCTTCTATAGAGGAAACACAAATGGTTTTAAAATATATGAAAAGATGCTCAACTTCATTAACTGTTAGGGAAAAACAAATCCAAACCACAATGAGATACCACTTAACACCTACTAGAATGGCCACTATTAAAAAACAAAACAAAACAAAACAGAAAATTACAAGTATTGGAAAGGAAGTGGAAAAAGAGGTACACTTAATTCACTGTATATATGTATATAGAATATAGAAAGGTGCAGCTTCTCTGAAAGCCAGTATGGTGGTTCCTCAGAGAGCTAAGTACAGAATTGCCATGTGATCTAGCAATCCTATTACTAGGTGTTTTGGTTTATCAATGCTGCTAGAATGTAACATACTGGAATGGCTTTTACAAAAGGGATTTACTAGATTATAAATTTACAGGTCTAAGGCCATGAAAATGTCTAAACTAAGGCATCAAAAGAGGATATCTTCACTCAAGAAAGGCCAATCATATCAGGGATTTCTCTGTCAGCTGGGAAGGCATGTGGCTGGCATTTCCTGGTCATTGCTTCCTGAGTTGCATTGCTTTCAGCAGCTGATTCCAGTGGCTTTCTATGTCAGCTCTTCAAACATCTCCAAACATCTGTGTCCAGGTGTCTGCTCTCTGTATCAGCTCTGAGCTCTTTCTCTCTCTATGAGCTTTTTTAAGCACTCCAGTAAACTAATGAAGACCCACCTTGAAAGGGTGGGATTACATCTCCATGGAAATAATCTAATGAAAAACTCCCAACCACAATGGGTGGGTCACATCTCCATGGAAGCAATCTAATCAAGAGTTCCCACCCTACACTAGATCTGCTCCTACAAGATTGGATTAGTATTAAAAGAACATGGATTTTTCTGGGGTACTTAACAGTTTCAAACCAGCACACTGGGTATATACTTGGAAGAACTGAAAGCAGGGGTATGAACAGACATTTGCACACAGATGTTTATAGTAGCATTGTTCATGATATTCACAAGTGGAAACAGTACAAATGTCAATCAACTGATGAGTAGATGAACAGACTGTGGTATATATGTACTATGGAATATCATTCAGCTGTAAGATGGAATAAAATCATGATGTATGCAAAAAAGTGGATAGGCCTTGAGGATATTATGTTGGGTGAAGTGACCAGAAACAGGACAGCAAATACTGTATGTTCTCATTAATATGAACTAACTGTAATGAGAAAACTCATAGAGTTGAGAATACAGGTGTGTTAGTTTGCAAGCTATGGGAATGAGAAATGACAGAACTGTAACAGCTTTTAAAAAGGGAAAATTTAATAAGTTATAAGTTTATAAATTGATTCAGATTCTGGAAGCTTGCAAACTAACACAGATTTTGGTATAAGGAGTGGGGTGGGCTGACAGATATACTCAAAATATCACCATTAGATTCTGCCAATTGTATGTTTATTTGAGGCAAGCTCTGGGTGATAATGTTTTTGACACCTTTATGGAGTTTTGTAGAATTAAGAGACATAAAGATGTTGGCTGGTTGTTGTTAGATTCACTAGATACAATGATGAGGGAAAAGGATGAGCTGCAGGCTTCAGATTTGCTTCAGATTTGCACCTAAAGTGCCATATGAATGATATAAAAGTTTCCATGTGTGCCCTGATTATCCTGTGGTCACAGACTTGAGATCTCTGAAAACTAGACACAAAGCCTCATTGTTTACAATGTAAATTAAAATCTCACCTTGCAAGGTGTCTGCTATTAAAATAAGGGCTTTGATTAAGAAAGAATGGGATCCTGAAATGAGGGATGGTGATATATGGCTTGGTAATGATGGTGATGGGAAGATGGGATCCCTGGAATATTTGAATCTTTGCTAGATAGACCTGCAATGGACTGCCCTGAGGAAAGAGCTTTCCAGCTTCCAGTCTGTCTTGAGGAAACAGCTTCCTAGCCTCCAGTCTCCTCAGAGGAGCCTGCCATCCAACATCCACCTAACTAAATTAACCGTTCACTGCCTGCTAACCCTGTAACAATCTCCCCTAGGGAAACAACCCTCACTCCTCTGTCTGGAGTGAATAATCCTGTTTTAGCAGATGAAACTGCAATGGAATGCCCTGTGGTAATTACTTTGAAAGCCACTTCTATTTCTTTTCATGACCCACCCCCACCACCCCTCTTTTCCTCAAGACCTATAACTAGACTAAAGTCCTAATAGGCCCCCAAAGAGGTACAAAGTGTGACCCATGAGGAGGTATGCTATACTAGAAAAGAACTGCATGAGTTTTCCAATCTATACAGAAAGAAATCAGGGGAATATATCTGGGTATGGATACTAAGGGTGTGGGACATTTGTGGAAGGAATATAAACTTGGATCAAGCTGAATTTATTGATATGGGCCCACTGAGCAGAGATATGGACCTACTCTGCATTCAGTGTTGTAGCTCAAGGAGTCAGAAAGAGCATTAACAGTTTGTTTGGATGGTTGGCTGAAACATGGATCAAAAGGTGGCAGACATTACCTGAGGTCGAAATGCCAGAACTACCCTGGTATAATGTAGATGAGGGGACCCAGAGGCATAGAGAGATGGGAATGTTCAAGTGGCTTTATCATGGAAGACATGCTCACACTCCTCAGGAATGTCCAGAGGACATATCTTTCACCATAACCTTAGAAATAAATTTGTGAGTCTAGCTCCATCATCTCCTAATAGCTCTGTAGTCACCTTTCTGATAGGTCAGATATTACTGTGGGAACTGCTGTCACTGAGCTACAATCCTTAAACACAATGGGGATGATCAGATTCCGAATTGGCAGAAGCCAGGTAGTGATGGTTAATCAATATAGACAAAGTGGGCATGCCCACTTTAATGGACAGCAGACTCAAAGCAGCAGTCAAAATAATCTAACTCACAGAGACTTGTTGCATTGGCTAGTAGATCATGGGGTACCTAGAAGCAAAATAGTTGGGCAGTCTACTTGATTTTTGTTCGAGTGAACAGAAGTCTAACTTGAATTTCAAAAACAGAGAGTGCTGGCCCCTTAATCAATTCCCATACCTGAGACAGTTTACAGGCCCAGGGCCCCTTGAATGAAGGGAGGGCCAGGTATCCTTGTAGAAAGACCATTTTACACTGCCCAAAATTTGAACTATTAACCTTTCTCCCAACCTCCCCCAAGAAGACCTACAGCCTTTTACCAGGGTGACTATGCACTGGGGAAAAGGAAATGATCAGATATTCCAGGGATTATTAGATGCTGACTCTGAAGTGATACTAATTCCAGGAGACCCAAAACATCACTCTGGTCCACTAGTCAGAGTAGGGGCTTAGGGAGGTCAGGTCATCAATGGAGTTTTAGCCCAGGTCCATCTCATGGTGGGTCCAGTGGGTCCCCAGACACATTCTGTGGTCAGTTCCCCAGTTCCAGAATGAATAATTGGAATTGACATACTCAGCAACTAGCAGAATCCCCACATTGGTTCTCTGACTCTTGGAGTCTGGGCTATTTTGGTAGGAAAGGCCAAGTGGAAGCCACTAGAACTGCCCCTACTTAGCAAAATAGTGAATCAGAAGTAGTACCATATTTCTGGAGGGATTACAAAGATTAGTGCCATTCTTAAGGACTTGAAGGATGTAGGGGTGGTGATTCCCATTACTTGAGAAAATCAACCCATCACCTGGTACTCTGTATGTGGCTATTGATCTGGCAAATGCCTTTTTCTCCATAGCTGTTAGTAAGGACCCCCAGAAACTATTTGCATCCAGCTGGCAAGGCCATCAGTATACCTTCACTGTCTTGCCTCAGGGTATATCAACTCTCCAGCCCTATATCACAATCTTTTCCACAGAGATCTTGATCGTTTCTCCCTCCCACAAGACATCACACTGGCTCATTATATTGAGGATATCATACTGATTGGCCCTAGTGAGCAAGAAGTAGCAACTACTTTAGACTTACTGGTAAGGGATCAGTGGGTCAGGGGATGGGAGATAAATCCAGCAAAAATGCAGGGGATTTCCACCTCAGTGAAATTTCTAGGTGTCCAGTGGTGTGGGGCATGTCAAGATATCTCTTCTAAAGTGAAGGATTAGCTGTTGCATCTGACCCCTCCTACAACCAAAAAAAAAAAAAAAAAAAAAAAAAGAGGCACAATGCCTAGCTAGCCTCTTTAGATTTTGGACACAACATATTCTTAATTTGAGTGTGCTACTCAGGCCCATATATGAGTGACCAGAAAAGCTGCTAATCTTGAATGGAGACAGGAACAAGAGGAGGCTCTGCGACAGGTCCAGGCTGCCATGCAAGCTTCTCTGCCTCTTGGGCCATATGATCCAGCAGATCCAATGGTACTGGAAGTGTCAGTGGCAAATAGAGATGCTGTCTGGAGCCTTTGGCAGGCCCCTATAGGAAAATCATAATAGAGGTCCTTAGGATTTTGGAGCAAAGCCTTATCATCTGCTGCAGATAACCACTCTCCTTTTGAGAAACAGCTTTTGGCCTGCTACTGAGCCATAGTAAGGACTGAATGCTTAACCTTGGGCCACCAAGTTACCATGAGACTTGAGTTGCCTATCATGAGCTGGGTGTTGTCTGACCCACCAAGCCATAAAGTTGGGCATCCACAGCAGCACTCCATCATAAAATAAAAGTGGTATATCAGCGATAGGGCTTGAGAAGGTCCTGAAGGCACAAATAAGTTTCATGAGCAAGTGGTCCAAATGCCCATGGCCCTTGCTCCTGCCTCATTACCTTCTCTTTCCCAGACCAGAGCTATGGCCTCCTAGGGTGTTCCTCACAGTCAACTGTCTGAGAAAGAGGAAATTTGGGCCAGATTTACAGGTGGTTCTGCACAATATTCAGGGACCACCTGGGTGGACAGCTGCAGCACTACAACCCCATTCTGGGATGTCCCTAAAGGATAGCAGTGAGAGGAAATCCTCCCATGGGTGGAACTTCAACAGTGCACCTGGTTGTTCATTTTGCTCAGAATGAGAACTGGCCAGAGGTACATTTGCATACTAATTCATGGGCTGTTGTTAATGGTTTGGATAGAAGGTCAGGGTCTTGGAAGTAGTCTGATTGGAAAATTGGTGACAAAGAGGTCTGGGGAAGAGGTATGTGGATATAGTTTTCTGAATGGGCAAAGAGCTTGAAGATACTTGTGTCCCATGTGAATGCTCACCAGAGGGTGACTTTAGCAGAGAAAGGTTTTAATAATCAAATGGATAAGATGACCCGTCCTGCGGATACAAGTCATCCTCTTTCCTCAGCCACTCCTGTCAGCGTCCAATGGGCTCATAAACAAAGTGGGCATGGTGGTAGGGGTGGAGGTTATGCATCACTCAGCAACATTGACTTACATTTATCAAAGCCAACCTGACTACAGTCACTGCTCAGTGTCCAATCTGCCAGAAGCAGAGACCCACACTCAGTACCTGATATGGCACCATTCCCCAAGGTGATCAGCCTGTTACCAGGTGGCGGGTTGAATACATTGGCCACTTCCATCATGGAAGGGGCAGCAGTTTGGTCTAACTGGAATAGATACATACTCTGGATATGGGTTTGCATTCCCTGTATGCAATGCTTCTGCAAAAACTACCATAGATGGACTTATGGAATGCCTTATCCACTGTCATAGTATCCCACAAAACATTGCTTCTGATCAAGGAACCCACTTCACAGCAAATGAAGTGAAGGAATGGGCACATGCTCATGGAATTCTCTGGTCTTACCATGTACCCCATCATCCAGATGCATCTGGATTGATAGAATGGTGGAAGACCTTTTGAAGACCTAATTACAGTGCCAACTAAGTGGCGACACCTTGGAGGGCTGGGGAAATATTATCCAGGGGGCAGTATATGCTCTGAATCATCATCTACTCTATGGTGCTGTTTCTCCCTTAGCCAGGATTCACTGGTCCAGGAATCAAGGGGTGGAATTAGGGGTGGCCTGACTCATTATCACCCCTAGTGAACCACTAGGATAATTTTTGCTTCCTGTCCCTGAAACCTTAAGCTCTGCTAGTTTACAGGTCTTAGTTCCAAAAGGAAGAGTGCTCCTTTCAGGAATCACAACAATGATTCCACTTACTGGAAATTAAGACTGCCACCTGGCCACTTTAGGCTTCTCATCTACTGAATTGAGAGGCCTGAAAGGGGATTACTGTTCTGTCTAGGGTGATTGATCATGACTATCAAGGTGAAATCAGACTGCAAATACAGAATGGAGGTAAAGAAGTGCTTTCCTGTAATACAGGAGATCCCCTAGGCATTTCTTAGTACTGCCATGTTCTATGATTAAAGTCAATGGAAAACTGCAACGACTCAGTCTAGGCAGAACTACCAGTGGCCCAGAAACTTCAGGAATGAAGGTCTGGGTCACCCCACCTGGCAATGAACCATGGCCAGCTGATGGGCTCACTGACAGGAAAGGGAAAGGAATGGGTATTAGAAGAAGGTACTGATAAATATGAACTATGACCATGTGACCATTTACAGAAATGAGGACTGTGATTGTATGAATCTTTCCTCCCTGTTTTGTTATGGGTATTTTTGCATTTGTACATAAGCAAATACCTTGTTTTCCTCTTATCATATGATGTAAGTTGCATTGTTGATGTTATAGCATTTAAGTCGTAGGATATGAAGTTTAAGAGTGAATTTTACCTAAGGACTTGCACACCATTCTGAAAAGATTTAGTGCCTTTGTGATTGTACACAGGACAGTTGAATATTATTAAGTGAAATGTATATCTGTTATCATGTTTTATTTGGAAATTAAGCATGTTTCAAGGTGATGTGTACAGCTGCCAAGTTGACAAGAAGTAGACTGTGATGGTTAGGCTCTAGTATCAGCTTGGCCAAGTGATTATATCCAGTTGTCTGAACAGAAAAATACTGGCTTGACCTTTGCTATAAGGATATTGGCTTATTGATAAACCAGAAGGCTGATGTATTAAATCATTGGTCAGTTGATTGCATCTGTGGCTGATTACATCTATGATCATCTAAGGAGTGCCTCCCATAAAGAGATAATCCAATCAGTTGAAGGCTTTTAAGAAAGAAGAGAGACACTTTCAATATTTGCTTTAGCCAATGAGCCTCTCCTTGTGATCTTCTCTAGGCTTTCCTCAGAGCTGCCAGCGTCACAGCCTGCCCTGTGGATTTTGGACTCTTCCATTCCCATGGTTGTGTGAGATACCTTTAAAAATCTAATATTTACAGATCTCTCCTTTTGGTTCTGTTTCTCTAGAGAACCCTGGGAACACAACAGGTTATCAGGAGAGAGAAAGAGGGTAGAGATTGGGCATTTGATAGTAAGGAGTACAGAATGTTTAACAAGATTGATTGCAAAGATTCAGAAATGGATAACACGATACTGTTTTATGCTATCACAATACTGTAAGTATAATGAACAAAGCTGATTATGAGTATCATTAAAAGAGGAAGGGTATGGTCATGCATGTCACCAGAAGGAAAGATAGAGGATAAAAACTGGGACTGTATAACTTAGCAAAACCTAGATGGACAATGATGGTGATTAAATGCACAAATATAAGATTTTTGCAAGCCTGAGAACAAATGAATGCCACCATTGCAATGTACTAAAACTGGGATGGTATATGAAAAAAAACATAATTCATGCTAACTCGGGTCTATAGTTAACAGTTTTTTCACACTATAATATTCTTTCATTAATTGAAACAAAGGCAATACCAAAGCTAAATATCAATAAGAGGGAGATATATGGGAGGGATATGGGATATTTTTCCTTTTTATTTCTCTTTTTCTCTTTCATTTTTTTCTTCTTTCCTTGCAGAAGAAATGGACATGTTCTCATATAGATTGTGGTGGTAAATGCATAACTATTTAACTATACCAGGAGTCACTGATTTTAAACTTAGAGTGGACTTTATAGTATGTGAATAAACTATTCTAAAAATATACAGAAAGAAGTGGTGAAGAAGATGTAGAGACAATGATATACCTAGTCACTGTTGGTAGGGAAGTAGAATGGTTCACCCCTCTGGAGGACAGGATGGCAGTCTCACAGGAGGCTAAGTATAGGGTTGCCATATGCTCCTGCAATCCAGTTACTAGGTATGTACTCAGAAGAACTTAAAAGAGGCACATGAAGAGACATTTGCACACTGATGTTTATGGCAGCATTAATCATGTTTGCCAATGGATGGAGGTGGCCTGAGGGTACATCACCTGAGCAGTGTGGACTGTGATGTAAACATATGATGGAATATTGTGTGGCTACAGAAAAGAATCGAGTCATGAGGCATGCAGCAAGGTGAATGAAACTTGAGGACATTACGCTGAGTAAAATAAGCCAGAAACAAAAGGAAAAATATTGTATGGTCTCACTAATATAAACTGACTATAATGAGCAAATTCTGGGAATTAAATTTGAGAGCATAGCTCATCAGGAGATAGAAAGTTGGCAGAGATTGGGCAATTGATGATTTAGGAGTCCAGAATGTTTAATAAGGCACATTGTAAAGGTTCCTAGATGATAAGCTTTTACAGCAGTCACATTTATTCCCAAGATTTAACTGTTATTTCTAAATTCAGAGATTTCATGTCCATTGTGTATAACTTGATAGTTCCCTGAAACTTTAGGTATCGTGTGACACCTGAGACTCAGAGTTACAGTTCTGTAGTTCTGAAAGTTGGCATCACTCCATACCGCAACCCTTAAAGAAGGTGAATAAGCAATCAGAAGCCAATTAGAGATACGAATGAAATGGACCTGGTTAGGACTAAGGTAAATAAGAATACAGGGTAAAAAGATGATATTGTCTGTATCTTAAAACTTCAACCTCTGTGGGAGAAGAAAGGAAGAGATGTTTATTTTGTCCAAAATTCAAAATTTCTGTAATACACTATCTAATTTCACCTGGCTCGTTAATTTATTTAAAAAACCTAATTGCATAGAACCTAGAATAGGGAATGAGATTTTTCTTTTCTGTACAGCTTATTTTAATATCCTGATACAGTCCAGAGTATCTGGGGGCAGAAAATTTTAAAAAGTATTTGCAAAGTCTCTTGAGGAACTGGAAAAAAAATATGAAACTATTAAACTTCCCCACCTGGGGAATTCCTAATATTCTGTCAGGCATTGAGGACTTTTAATTTAATAAGCCAAGCCCTCAATCTTCTGATTTGCACTTATGAGACTTATTTCAGCAATGGTGAAGCTAAGCCTATTTATAGTTATGCCTAAGAGTCACCCCCAGAGAACCTCTTTCGTTGATAAAATGTGGCCTCTCTCTCTAAGCCAACTCTGCAAATAAGTTCATGACCCTTCCCCCTACATGGGATATGACTCCCAGGTCATTACGTCTCCCTGGCAACATGGGACATGACTCCCAGGAATGAGCGTGGGCCTGGCATCATATGAATAACGATACCTTCTTGAACAAAAAGGGGAAGAGAAATGAAACAAAATAAAGTTTCAGTTTCAGTGGTTAAGAGATTTCAAGTAGGGTGGTTATTCTGGAGGTTATTCTTAGACAAGCATCAGCCAGATATTGCAAATTGCCACAGTATGCCAAGTCCCAACCAACAGTATTCCTGAAAACCTTAAAGAATATTCTGGGCTCTAAGACTCCAGAAACTTAAAGTGTCAAGATGGCTCTCATGCCAGATAAGCACTGAGTTACCAGTCTCTCCTAGAATATCAACCAGGTTCATTCCTGTACCCCAGAATGTTGATACCCCTTTTCAGCCTGAATAAGTAGAATGTTCATTGCTCAGATATCTCAGAAAGCTGAGAGAATGATTGAATGAAAGGGAGGACTTGTAACTGAGAAGTTAGGATTTAACAACTGATTAAGACTACTTACTCATTGTACAGATATTTCTTTTTTAGTTTCTAGTGTATTAGAATAGCCAGAAGGAAATACCTGAAGTTGTTGAGCTGTTAACCCAGTAGCCTTGATCTTTGATAGTGCTTGTATAAATATATAGCTTTCATCTTGTGACCATGTGATTGTAAAAACTTTGTGACTGACTCTCCCCCTTTATCCAGTATATGGGCAGATGCACAATAAAATAAAGACATGAATGAAAAAAATTAAGTTGGGAGTATGAAGAAAAATACTCCTACATAAACCATGAATAATAGTTAATAGTACTACTTTAATAATCTTTTATCAAACGTAACTAATATTAAAAAAATAGAATTATCAAAAAGTGCTATCATCAGTTATAGCTAATTCTCCTCACCAATGCAAGTTTTGGTAGTGGGGAGGTATATGGAAATACTATACGTTATGCATGATTATTCTGTGAACTCACAACTTCTCTAATAAAAAATTTTCAATTAAAAAAACTAATTCATGATCCTTACAGAATGCTAAAGTGCCGATTCATTATTTAGAAAATTGATAGTTAAGGGAAAGAATGATGTGTACTACTACACAACCAAAGCTGAAGGGAATTTTCTCTTAAAAGTTAAAGAGAATTTTCTCTTAATGGAAGTATTTGTGCTAATAAATGAAAATCCAGTAGGATTAGAATATCACAATTTGGTGCCTTCTAACGAATTAATGGGTCTAGGCATTGATCATTAATAACTTCTTACATCATAAAGAGAGATCATGAGGCAGTGTACTTAACTGGTGGAAAAAAATCTTAAGTCTTGCCAAGAAAAAACACCCAAATCTCATAAAGCCTTTGAATCTAACTACCAATTTATAGAAAATAGCAATGTCAGAAAAACATTTCAAAACACACCAGAGTGATGCAATCAGCAAAATGTATACTTTTGGAAATTCTGTAGGATCAACAATGCCATTTATTCAACAAATAAATTGCAAAAAATAAAAATGGAGTGGGAACCTACAAGCTTAAGATTTAATAGACATATTCAATTTTTTTAAAAGGGCAAAAACTAGTGTTTAGGGATGCACACTTTTTTATAAAACCATAAACAAAAGCAAGGGAGTGATTATGATTAAAATCAGGATAGAAATTGCTTTTATAAGGGAGGGAGGAAGGAAATCTGATTGGAAGAGGGCAGGCGGAGGGCTTCTGAGGTGGCTGCCTAAGTTCTATTTCTGACCAGCATGATATTTACAAGAGTGATCACATTTCTCTAATCCATACATTTCTTTCGTGCATGTTTCTGAATCCAGCAATGTTTTAAAATAAAAGTAGTTTAGGAAAATATCAAACTAATGAAAATGAAGTGAGGTATTGTTCTAGTTTTCCAGCTGCCGGAATGCAATATACCAGAAATGGAATGACTTTTTAAAAAGGGAATTTAATAAGTTTCTAATTTAGAGTTCTAAGGCCATGAAAAATGTCCATATTAAAGCAAGGCTATAGAAATGTCCAATCTAAGGCATCCAGGGAAAAATACCTTGCTTCCAGAAGGCCAGTGAAGTTCAGGTCTTCTCCTTCAACTAGAAATGTGGTGACATCTGCTAGATTTCTCTCTGGGCCTCTTGTTTCCTGAAGCTCCCCCAGGGGCATATTCCTTCTTCATCTCCAAAGGCTTCTGGCTTCGTGGGCTCTCTGCTTCTGTGGTTCTGCTGCTCTTGTCATTCTCAAGCTTTTTCCAAAGTGCTCCCTCTTTTAAAGGATTCCAGTAAACTAAGACCCACCTGAAATGGGTGGAGTCACATCTCCCTCCAGTCAAAGGTTAATACCCACAATTGGATGAGTCACATCTCCTTGGAAATAATCTAATCAAGTTTCCCACCTACAGTACTGAATAGGTTTAAAAGGAATGGTTGCTCCCACAAGATTGGATCAGGATTAAAGCATAGCTTTTCTAGGGTACATAGTCCTTTCAAACCAGCACAGGTATAAAAGTGAATGACTATTAGAATGAGAAGACAAATCTTTACTAGATACAAATTTTAACTGGCTGCTAAGTATCACAAATGTCACAAAAGTCCAGGAAAAATAACAGTATTGTTTGAACTTAACTGTACAACACATCTCTATAAAATGTAATTTTTCCTACACTTTTGGCCACATAAAATTTGATCTCTCATTATAAGACAATAATTTTATAATATCCTTTCCTATAAGCAATAGAAAGCTAGTTCAATCTGTTTTAGCATGATTGATCAAAGTTTGCTTTTCATTATTGTATTTATAAAAGTTTCTTACAAGTTCATACTTGGTATTGAAAATGTCATACACAAGAGCATTTCAAATTCTTCTGAAAATTGCCTGATATGTTTTATTAAATTACATAGTTGTATAGTCAAATAATTACTATATACTGAATTACTGATGGAAATGTGTAGGAGATTTGTCGCTGGAACACTTTTTTCTTCAGGCCATTTCACTGTGTCAATGCAAATTTTTCCTGTTGTTTTATCTGGAAGCTGCAGGCTTGTCAGGACAAGGCCAGGTAAGTATGCGAAGACATGATCCCATAGGTAGGGATATTTAAGACATGAATATTCACTCACAGAAATGTTCACTATTATAGTATTGCTACAAATGTGTGCCATCCAGAACAGATATTCTAATATTTTGTTTTGCATCGCTCCTAAACCATTTTTTTTAAGTATGGTGTTTATAATTGCATATCCCACAATATCAAGTACATTTCTGTCAAGATGATTTCCTTTTGATCAGGTATTGATGAGAACCTAGATGTCTGTTTATAATTTTCACATCTGATGTTTGAAAGACTTTCCAACAGACTATCCTCTGATCAATCCATTTCAGGCCTTCCTTTTTTATTTTTGGTCCACTACCCTGTATTTCCTGTTCTGGGGGTAAAACAGTGTCACAGTATGACCTATAGCTCTGTACCTTTGTCTTTCATTGCTGTGTGTGTGGACACAGTGGCAACAGGAGTTTTCCTGAAAATTATTTGTACATTGGAAAGGTTGGCATTGACCTATTTTTTAAGAAAGATTTTTATTTGGAAATAACTTCAAACTTACAGAAAAACTTCAAAAATAAAGATGGTGAAAGAACATCTGTATACCCTTTAACCAGCTCTACGTATTGCTAATATTTCACCCTATTTGCCTTCTCTTTTCCTTCAGTTATTTATCTATTTATTATTATAAATAATTATAAATAATAATAATAAATAATAGTCTATTATTATATAGACTATTTTTTCCCAGTGGTTTGTAATTCATCCCTGTATTTAATTATTTTGGTCATTACATTGTTCCATATTTGGCCATTGGGTGTCCTTTCAATCGGTGTCCCTGTAACATGCTTCTATCATTTTTGAGCACTTTCATTTCTAGACTAACAAGATGTTTACCAAATTCAACTTGGGTCTACACTGCCCCAATTCTGGAACCACCCCTGATTTTCTTGTATTGGAGAATGGCATTACAGGCTGAGATCTGTGTGCTTGGTTTATTCATTGCTACATTGCTACCAGTTTGTAACACATAAATACTGTTAAGCATTTGCAAGCTCCATAAATATATTCCACTGAATCCAAATTAAATATATCCCCAACTCAACTTCCCTGTGTCCACTCCAAAGCAACCTTTCATTATTGAAGTGTAAAAGAGGGTAAATTGGAGTGAAAAGAAAATTCTGCAAACTTTATCATAACAGAAGACCATGCAATTACATTGCAAGGTCTCCTTCAAGGGTTTAGAAGGGGTCTGTAGAAACTTTATATTTATTAGCTCCTTGGAAAACCTACTTTTGTCTGCTGAAATGTTTATTTCATTCTGTAGTTTCCTTACTATACAGGGGGTTGTCAATAACAACAAACATTTGTAACATCACAAAAGAAGTTAATCATCTGAAAACTTGTAAAAGTTTTTCATTCCATATTTATGGACTACTTTAAGCTCTTCATCAGCTTTTTACTGTCCACTCTGTTGACTTTTCCCAATGGGTCATTTTTCATCCTAGCTTTTATTGATTATTATGTGGTCAAAATTACAGAGAGAAGACAGCTGATTTGAAATTATTCTACATCAATCCCCTTAAAGTAAAATACATCTTTTTATGGTATTACTACTTTATGATTCTAAGAAGATTCATTGGAAAAGTAGCTAATGTCTAACTCTCACTTCTTTCCAAACTAGGCAGTTTGCAAGAACACAAGATGATGCAGCTTTAGCCAAAGCTCATGCTGTTCACCAACCAATTTTGATTATGAAAGACTGTCTGGGATAGTCATGTAGTAGCTAGTTTGGACTTGTCCATGAAATTATGAGGCTGGCTTTGGTATGAAACAATAAAGAGAAAATGTGTTGTGTTTCCAGTTGTTTCAACACAAGGCTTTCTTTAATTCTAGTTCAGGAAGCAATGCCAAATTTCAAAAAAAAATCTAATCATTAGTGTTTAATGCAGAAATAGTGGAAAGATACTCCTGGCTAAATATAATAGACCAACATGCTTGCATGCATTAGCATTCAGGAAACTAAAAATGTGCATACTTTGCATCAGACAAATAAATAACAATGTATTAAAACGGCAGCCAAGTAAGTTACAAATAATGATAAAATTTGTATCATTACTACAGTAATAATACTGTAGTAGTATTAGATAGTATTGTTATGGTATTATTTTTTCTTAACTGCTTTCAACTCTCTTAAGACTATCTTGCCATTTTCCATTACCTGATAGACCTTGCTGTGCATCTTCAGTCAAGTATTTGAATACATTGGACGTTATGTCTTAACTAATCTAAATATAACTGGTACTTTACTATCTAAAAACCAAGAACAAATTGTAGGAGTTATCTATTGCTGCCTAAGAAATTATACCAAAATTTATCAGCTTAAAACAACAATGATGTATGACTTCTCATGATTTTGTAGGTTGGATGGATACTTCTGTCACTCTCACTTAGGCTCAATTAAGCAGCTACATGCATCTGGCAGGATGGTTGAAGGATAGACTTGGCTAGGACATCTGGATTAACTGAGACTCTCTCTTCACATGGTTATTCTTCCCATATTTCTTTGCAGTATGGGGAAGGGCTACAAAAAGGCAAGCCCCAACGCACAAGCCCTTTTCAAGTCTCCAAGTCTCTGCTTGTTATACTGGCTATATCCCCAACCACCCAGGCAAATGACTTGGAGCCCATAGTTAAAGTGAGAAGGGACAAAACAAGGGGATAGATACCAGGAAGCAAGACACCTGGGAGTATGTTACTATAATAATCTCTGATCCTAAAAATTCATGCCTTCCACATGCAAACTACACTCAACCCTACAAAGAGCCCCAAATATCATCCAATCATATCAGGCACAAAGTGATCTGATCAGCATCAATTCTGGATATAATCTGATGTGATCTGATCAATTCTGGATATAAATGAAAGTTCCTCTTGACCCCAGGAGGTTATTATAAAAAAAAAAAGACAAGTTATCCAAAATATATATAATCACAAGGGTAGGATAACAGCCCTATAGATACGCCCATTCACAGTGGGATGGGGGGGGATATATAGGAGCCACAGAGTAGTCACTAGTCCAGTGCAATTCTGAAATTAGGCCAGCATTTGATGCAGTAGTTCCTTAATCCAATATTCTCCTCTGTCTCAGCTCTGCCCTTTGATCTTTCCTTTACAAGAAATGTTCTGTGTTTGCAGCTGAGTCATTTTGTTCAGCCTACTTCTGGCCCAAAGAAATTTTGGGAACTAGAAGCATTATTTTTACCTTCGGAATCCTCTCAATCTCTCTTAATCAAAGCAGGCAGCAGTTTAATTAGTAGAACTCTTTGTGCATTTCCCATGAAACTGAAGGTCACTACCTATCCAAAAAGCTACATCCATATTTTATTTTTGATAAAGCTTTCTCTCTATTTCAAGTTACTTGTGAAGCTGATGTGGAACAATTCCCTTAGTTTTAGAAGCATTTTTCTCTAACTTAGAGGGTACAGAAAACCAGAAGAGGAAAGTATATCAAAAAAGGGAACAATCAACTACGGTAATGCTGCTTTTAAATTAAATAATTAAGGATTGAGAACTGGTGGATTGGATTTGCTTTGTGAATATCATTGGTGTTCTTGATAAGTGGCTCCAGTGGAGGGTAGAATGAGTTCCTGATTAGAGTATGTTTTGGTGAGAACATAAGGAAAGAGATGAGGATAGTATGTAAAGACTGCTTTCTGAGTAGCAGAAAACATGACACGATGTTTAGAGGGACCTATGAGGGTGTTTTGTTTTTAAAAATAAAAGATAATACAACTGGTTTATGCTGACAGGGATTTGATAGTAAATTCCAATTTAACGTAGGAGTAAGGTCCTTGAGAAGCACAGAGGAAAGCGGATTTCATGCACAAGTGAAAATTGTTACCTTAATAAGACTAGGAATACCTCATAAATTTAACAGGAAGACACAGAATATGGGTTCTGATGTAATTTCGTTTCACTTTCTTCCTAGAGGGAGGATAAGGAAGCTCAATTTTGATAACTTTGTTTTCAGTTAAATAGGCAAAGCCATGCCGCATGCTATCATGAAAATGTGAGAGAGAATTTCAGATATGGAAAAAGGAGTGAAATAGGTGTCTAAAGAGAAGGGGAGGGTGTGTTCACTCATTAACTATAATCAGATTGCTCAGTAGCCCTGAGGGCCCACTGATGGTTCTTGCTGTAAATCTCAAGTAAGTTTGCAGCATAGATGTTTGGTTACTCAAATGTGAACACAGGGTGAGTAGAGATTTGGCTTTACTAAGGGTTAGGGTGTCTGCAGTGCTGCAACAGAAGCAAAAAATCACTGAAAAGGTAACTGAAGTTAGCTAAACTGCAAAGTTTAGATCAAGCTATCAAGTTTAGAGGGCACATAGTCCTCTTCAAGATTTCCCTCTCTTCTGACACCAATTGTAAGTTTGGGGGAGAGGGGCTGGTTCCCCAAACCACCCTCAGCTTCGATAATTCACTGGAAGGGCTTACAGAACTCACTGAAAGCTAATATGCTCAACAATTATGTTTTTTTATAGGGAAAGGATACAGATTTAAAGCAGCCAAAGAGAGAGCTTCATAGGGCAGGATCTGAGAAGGTTCTGAACATGAAGTTTCTCTCATCCTCTCCTGTGGAGCCAGGATGTGGTTACCCACCTGGAATTAATGTGTGACAATATGCATGGAGTATTACCACCAGGGAAGTTCTCCAGATCCCTCAGTGCTCAGAGTTTTTACTGGGGCTCCATTATGTACTCATAACTGATTACTTGGTTGTCTACATGGTGAATCTCAGCTTGCAAGTTGACTGATATTTGTGACTCAAAATCTTCACACTAAATCACATGCTTGTTCTTTCTGGCATGGCCAGCCTCCACCCTAAGACTATCAGGTGTGGCCAGCTCCATTCTAAGAGCCGGTGTGACCAGCACCCACCCTAATCAAAGATAGTACTTACTCTATTAGGTATGACACAGATAACCTTCCAGAAGCTGAGGGCAAAAACAAGACCTCTCTTTGGGCAGGATCAAATTCTTTCATACACAATGGGAAAGTAAAATCGACATACCACCTTTCATTTCTACCACGTTCTCACCTACTATAACCTTCTCATACTATTATTATTCTTTGTCTTAAAAGTGATGCTGAAAAAATTTATAAAAATGCAATTTTGAAATTGGAAATTGCTACTAGAATGCAAAATCAATTTACTTTTCTTGGCCAACTATACAGAATATTATAGTAACTTGAACTAATGTGTATTGAACACTCCTTTTCTCCAAGATCTTTTACAAAAACCTTCTCCTTCAAGTGACCATTATAACAATTTTAATAAGAAGGTATTATGACTCTGATTTTAATAAAAAATGTTGAAGATCCCAGAAGGTAAGTAATTTCCCCAAAGTAAAAGTCTCTTATCAAAGCTTTTTCCATACTTCCACTGAACCCCAAACACAGAGCTGAAAGCTCTTGGCAAGTCTATGAATATTGGTTTTGAAAGGGCTTTTAGATTTCTTGTTCCAAGTTCCTTCTTTAAAAAGGAAGCAGAAACCTGACATTGAATTCACGAATTAAACATTAGGTGTGAGATAGATAAAGCAGTCACCCTCTTTATCTGAGAGAGGGAGACTCTATGATTGAGCCAGTTGTTAGAAACTGAGACAGGAACTATAAAAATAGTTGAAGGTAGCAGCCAAGCACCTAACTTGTCCCTGAGGGAGGACCCCAGGAAGTCGGGTCTCTGTTCTAGGCAGCGCTGAAAAGGGCCTTGCGAGTCCAAGCACGCAGTGATGGGAGTGTCTCCCAGATGCCAAGCACTTAGCTACCTTTGGATCAGCTGGGCTATGCTAATCTTTAGCTGGTTGGGCCATACCTATCTTCAGCCTTACTGCTCTGGGACCAATATTCTAAAGGCTTATAGTTACATTTGGATCATCAATGCCCTCAGAGGTAGCAAGGATGGAGGCATGCTTTTGAGATACTTCCAGAATTGCACTCCCTTCCCTTGTCAATTAGCTGACAGAATTTGAAAGAAGGCCATTGAATCCTCAAATTGAGCTAAATTACTGAGTAACATGATTATCAAATTCCATGTACCCATTCCAAAATGCAGTAAGTTGAGAGAAATAAAATTTACTTTCAGATGAGGGTGCTGGAAACCAGAGATGTGCACCAACTTCCTAAAGAACCCATGGAATGATCGGAGCATAACTAAGGCAAGCTCAAAGGCCTTTCACACTCAGAGCAGTTTTCTCTCTACAGTAGGGGATGAGTGAGGTTGGGGTGAAGGCATAGAAAAATTCTCTCAAAATAATTTCACCTCTACCCATGCCACTCAAACGAGTGCTTTCATGGTCCGTGGTGGTTTATTGCAAATCCTCAATTTTCCTGTGGAGGTGCCAGTCTGTGTTACTCCTCCAGCCAAGATGACCCACCCTTTGGCAGTTTCACCAGACTCTTAAGGGTGCCGTTTACAAAGGGCTCCTGTTCACAGTACAACCATTCAAGAAAGCTGGTTTTTACTTCTCAAACAAATAAAACCCTCTTTGCCTAGAGAGCATTGATTATTTATTTATTTATTGTTTATAATGAGTAATGGATGGTCAACGGAATCCATTGATCAACGGATGATTTACTCCACTTGGTTAGAGCAATTTTGTGCTCTACTTTTCTGGCTATTTTGAGCCTCAATATTGGCTTCTCTCTTGGGTTGCCACACACAGACTGATCCTTTCTGTTCTGACCTTTTGTTCACCTCCAAAGTTTGAAGGCTGTATTTGTAGTGGTTGATGCAGAAATGACTATGTCTAAATATTGCCCGTCACCTAGTGATGCATTATGGACATCTCTTACTGGGATTCCTGCAATTCTTTCTCCAGACTCACATTAATTTAATCCATCCTCATAAATCACCAACAGCATCGTTCGACTGAAGTGCACCCTTGTACTCCAAATTCCTTAATAGGGCATTCTAGGTCCTGTACACTAGCCTGGATTTCTAGATCTATTTTTTGGCACTTACTTCTGCGATAATTATAATCCATTCACACAATACCAAGTGTTAAAACTTTCTCCTTGTTTTACAGCTCCATGCCATAATTCATGCTATTTCCCCCCTCCCAAAGACATTTTTTTCCCCTTGCCTGCTATGAAAATGACTTTTTCTTAGTAGCCAGTCTAAAATATCCTATCTTCTTTGTAGTTTTTCTAGACTTCCCTTCCCTAACAAAAATTAATATCTCCATATGTGTTATTGTAAAAGTTTATACTTACCCTTATAATTGTGTGTGTGTGTTCTTTAGATGTTGTGAGCTCCTTGAGAACATGGATTAAACCTTGCTCTCAATACTTTATAGTGTTTTGACAAATTGAATTAATTCAATTTATCAAATCAGCCCATGTGATTGGGCTGATTTTTTGTTTGTATAGTTGGTACTCCTTTGCTTGATTTAAGATCCATATAACAAAGGGAACAGGCAAACAAGACAATTGAACTTTACTAACCTGAATTAATAAAAAATGATCATTAAACCCACATACTTCAGATTTTTAAAAATATAATGTCATGCATAATCCTGAGATACCATCCCAAATTTTGGTGCTCTCTCAAAAGGTAATTGTTCTCAAGGATTTGGTGCATATATAACGTATATTACTAGGATTATACTGAGAAGCGAAATGTTTGGGACATTTTCTGATTTAATAAATGAGGCCAAATTTCTCTTCGAGACAATTTTAAAAGCCAGCAGAATATGATATAGAGAGATTTCTATAACACACCCACACAAACATTTGTCTTATGGCTGTGACAATTTATAACTGGGATAAATTGCATTATATTGAGAGGATTGTGCATTTAAAAAATATGTATTAGTGATATGGATTTCCTAATCAATGGATTTCTGAGATTCTCTTCTTCATTTATTTTCCTATTTGGCTTACGATTTTTCATGGTGATTTGTAGAAGTTCTTTATAAATTCTGAGTATTTACCCATTTTCTGCTTTTTATGTTATATAGTCTGCACCTGTCTGTTATATTTATCTTGTGTTAGTTGAAATTGTTAAATGTAGATGTAGCTAAATTAATCAATCTTTGCCTTTATAATTTATATTGGCAAAGTCTTGTTCAAACAGTCTTTCCTTATCCTTAATTTTCAGATTTAGTTTTTCATTTTCAGGCATTCAATCTGGAGTTTATTTTCTATAAAGTGTGAAGTGTGAATCTTATTTTTTAATATGGAAAACTACTTGCCAGAAAGCCTTTTATTGAATAGTCCATATTATTCTTGCTTCTGCTATCAGTTCTATATATGCTTAAGTTTATACCTAGACTTGTAAACTATCTATTAATTTGTCTATTCTCATGCTAATCCAACACTACTTTAATTCCTATACCTTATAAATTTTATACATCATATTTTTACCAATTTTTTTTTAGATATTTTAGATTTTTACTCTTCTACATGGTTTTAAAATCGGTTTTGCCAAGTTCTATAATTAACCCCATGAAAATTTTAATTAGAATTGTTTTGAATTTACAGATTGTTATAGATTGATGTTTTACCCACAAACTTGCTCAAAATTCCTCTTAAATCTAATAGGTTGCAGAATTTCTGCATGGACAAACATATCTGGAAATAATAACTTTTTCTTTCCTTACAAACAAAGCTTCCTCGTGTTTGATCACACTGGCCAGGACCTCCTATGATGCCTGTGATATGCAGGCACAGCTTATTCCTGACTTCAGTGGGGATGCTTCTAAAACCTCTCCAGCATACATGAAATTTGCTACATAGCTCCCTTCCATTTTTAGTTTTCCAAGGGCTTTATAATAAAGGGATGTTAAATCATCAATTGCTCTTTCTACTTTAATTAAAATAAATAATTCTACAATTTTTCTTCTTTAATCCATAAACTTAGTGAATTGTATTGGCATATTCTCTAATATTGGATCATCCTAAAACTCCTGGAATAGAACCCAACAATGGGCCATGACACATATTTTCAATACACCGTTGAATTCAATTTGTTAGTGTTTAACTTCATATTTTTGTTATGTTTACAAATGAAGTTCTATGTTTATAAATAAAGTTGTTTCTAAAGAAAGATGTCCTTTAGTGCTTTAGGAAAAAATTTATAACTGACCTCATAAAATGAGTTAGGTAAGTTTTCTCTTTTCCTATCTTCTGAAAGAGTTACTATAAGCTAGGGATTACGTGTTTCCTTGAAAAATGGTGATATTCCCCCATGAATCTAGGCTACCTGGATTACCTACCGTGAATCTAGGTAAGCCAATTTTCTCTTTTTGAAGAGAAAAGTGGATATTTTCATAAATGATCTAATTTTTTTAAGTTTTGGGTTTTTCAGGTTTTCAATTTTCTTTAAGTTGATTTTGGTAAATTTGCATTTTCCCATAAAAATAATGCCATAAAAATGTGAAACTTATTGTCATAAAATTATCCATAAACTTCTTTTATGATTTTTAAAAATATTTTTTCTGTCCATGATTGACTCCTTATTGATCCTGAATATTGCTTATTTAGGTCCTCCCTCTTTTTTATTAAATTAAGTTATTAGAATTTTGCCTGTGACATTAATAGTTTGAATAATTCAACTTTAAGTTTTACTGATTTTTATTTTTGGTTTGCCTTCTATTTTATCACTCTGTATTCATGTTATGATGTCTTCCTCTTGCTTTCTTTTGGATTACTTTATTGACCTTTTTCTAGCTTCTCAAGATGTACTTTATCTCATCTGTTTTCAATATTTCTGCTAAATAAATAAATTAAATTAAAAGATTATACATTTCCTCTGTGCTTCTTGCTTTCATTACCATTCAATCCTAGTATTTTAAAATTCTTATTCTGACTTATCCATGACTGAAAATAACCCAGGATTATTTAGGAAAATAACCCAGGATAATTTTGTATATTTATTTTATTTTTCAATCCTGGGTTTTGCATTTTTTTAAAAGAATAATTTGGGCAGGCTCGGTGGCTCAGCAGGCAGAGTTCTTGCCTGCCATGCCAAAGATCCGGGTTCAATTCCCAGTGCCTTCCAGGGGAAAAAAAAAAAAGAATAATTTGTCCAAATATCCTTTTACATACCCCATCCTCTCCTCTGAAATCCTTAGGTACAGGGATCATGAACCAACATTTACACATGGTGTTTAGAACAAGCAAGTAAATAACACCAGCTCCATAAATAGTTGTAGTCCAATAATTAAATGAACAATGACAATGAATGAATGAAGTAGTCCCAAACAGATAGGAAATTATTGTTTGCTTGGAGCCTCCTACCTCCTCTAAATACCTGCTTCTTCTCCAGGGGTTCTTTCCTTACCAAATTCAGGTATCCAGGGGTCTCATGTTATTTCCCTCATAACCCCCACCCCAATCTCACTCATATCTTTCCTCAGACCCTCCATTACCACTAAGGATTAAACAAACAATTATGGTTTGTGGAACTTTCCAGTCATCTCTTAGCGTGGAAGCAGCCTGAAATCCCCAGGTGGCCATATTTAAAAGACTATTTGCATCGTAAGATCCCGCTCTTAGGGGCTCCCTCAGGAAATTGGGCCTTTAAGTAGCAATGAGGCAAAGTTAACACTGGTCTAAAAAGAATGTTATTGGGGATGATGCTTTGTTACTGTTGTTCCCTTTTCTGATTTTCCTGCCATCAGATCCCTCCCTGAGAATGGCTCTTTGAGATATTTCTTTTCTCTTTCAGTCTCAGCAATTGTTGTTTCTTGTTTTGGCTCTGTGGCAAAGGGGCAACACTGAAGGGCTGCTCCTTCCCATTTACTGTTACTAATCTTCCATCTCAGCTGGCTATGGTTGGTCACTGTATATCAAACTTTAATTCTTAAGTCGTAGATCTTAAACACTTAGCTCAAAATGCCTATACTAAGCCTTTTTCTTCTCTGCTAATATGTGGCCAGATTCCTTCTGCCACTCTCCTCAGTGCTTCAACTCAGATTCCCCTCAGGCTTAACCTCCCCCACCTAACATACCAAGTAGACAAGCCATTTTACCCACATCTCTGTGTCCCTGATACTTCCCACAGCCTTTTTCTGACCATAATCTGGTCCTCCCACACTGATTTGCTGATTCATCATTTTTTTGGTGTCTGTTTCTGGCCATGGCCCAGAAACAAGAAGATCTCTTCAGCTGCCTCCACCCACTTCTAGTCATCAGCAGTAACCACAGCACCTGATGAGTCCAGCCTGCACACGTTCTAATCTGGCCCATGCATTGGCAGTTTATGACTTTATGACTTCCAGGGGCGTTCCCTTTTAACACCTGGATGAAAAATGTGGGTGGAGTGCACATATTGTGATTCATCCTAGATTAGGCATTTCCTGGGGATATGAACACCTCTTGTAGACAAATTTCTAGTTATCTGCCGCACCCTTAGTACCCAGAACTGGCAATCTTATTTATCATGACCCATCTGCTCTACCTCCTCCTACCCCTCCAGTGAATATCTGACCCAAACAAGGAAAAATCATTGGGTGGCCAGATACCCATTTTTATTAGGCCTGGCATCAAGAGATGATCTAGGCCATTAAGTTTGCTATCCTGACTGAACAGGGAATCAAAATGTAACACTACCTAAGCACCTTCCCCAGATACAAAGGTTTAATATCCTGGAGTGCAATGAGGTATATTTTTGCAATACGCTCCCTCCCTCCAGGTGATTCTAATGAGAGCTAGCACTGAGACTTGAGAACAGAAAACCATCTGCACCCACACTCTAAATTAACATGACTTTACTATTTCACATAACGCTAACCTAGGAAGGTGAAGTTCCCAAAGGCTTTACTGATGTTAAACTACCCCCAAATTTATTTATCTGAACAAGAGAGTACTCTTGCTTATTCTTTAAGACTCTTAGAAACTCTCACCTCACTCTGTTCACCATCCCTAAATTATTTTGTCACGAACTTCTCCAATCCCAAACTGGCCCCAGTATAGAAAGTTTTACCTTAAACTAAATCCCTGAAATCCTCATATATATATCTTATTTTCCCCTCCCACCCTTTTGAGATGCCACTAAGATCAAAATATTGATCTTTTTTACTATGGCAAGCAATAAGCAGCTCTGCTTTATCAGCAGGTTATTTTAGCGGTCAATAGGTTATGTTCATGGTCTTCTCAGGGAGTCAGCAGTTGGACAGAATCACTCATCTTGACCAACCTGATTTTTTTCTCAGATGTAAGAGATCTCCTGCCAGCTGAATGTAGGTGCTGGATCAAGAAATCATGATGTGAGTCTAATTAAACCTATCTGTATAGCTCATTTGAACGACTGAAACACAGGGAGCACAGACTAAGAAAAGAGATCCTTTAATCCCGCATAGATTATTGCAATGCCTGTATACATTTTAAAGTATATTAAGCAGATAATCAAAAAGTATTGGCAAAGTCCCTTGAGGGATGGGAGAAAGAATATGGAACTAGTAAGCCTTGCCGTCAGGGAATCCCCTGAAACTGTATCAAACTTTAGGGACACCCAAATCAATAGGCCCTTGATCATGAGGCTTCCTCTTGTGAAACTTATATAGGTAGCAGAAAAGCTTACACTACCTATAGGCATGCCGAAGAGTTATTTCTGGAGGATCTCTTTTGTTGCTCAGATGTGGCCTCAGTCTCTCTAAGCCCAACTCTGCAAGTGAAATCATTGCCCTCCCTGCTACATGAGACATGATATCCAGGAGTGCAAGTCTCCCTGGCGACATGGGAGATGACTCCCAGGGATGAATCCAGACCTGGTACTGTGGGATCAACAATTACATCCTGACCAAAAGGGGGAAAAGAAGTGTAATTAATAAAGTATCAGTAGCAGAGAGAGTTCAAATAGAGTCGAGAGGCTATTCTGGAGGTTGCTCTTATGCAAGCTTCAGGTAGACCTTGCTACCTATCATAACTTGCCAACCCCAACCAGGACCATTCCAGCCAATCCTAAAGAACACCTAGGGCAATATATAAGATTCAACAAGGGTTCCATGCACTAGAGTAAGTTTCCAGAAACCTACAACCTCCAGATGGGTCCTTGGTCCAGAGAAGTCCTGAAACCTAGATAAGTTCTGAAGCCTCTCCAGAACATCAGATAGTTCCATCTCTCTACCTCATATTAGTGACAGACCCTTCCAATATGAAAAATTTAAAATGGCCATAGCCCAAACACTCCTAGAGAGAAGGATGGAAAGATCAAAGATGATGGTGGAGTTATACAGAAGATAGGATTTAACAAATGAATATGAACGGTGAATTGATATCTTTTTCATTCTCTATTATTTTAGAGCAGCTAGAAGTAAAAACCTAAAATTGTGACATTGTAAGCTGTGTCAAACTCTGAAATATGTTCTACAACTAATTGTGGTGCTGTGCTTTGAATTTATAGCTTTTTTTGTATATATGTTATTGTTCACAAAAAAAGAAGGAAAAAAAGTCGATTGTGATGATAAAAACATATGTAAGCCCTCTAGCCTCCTATATTCTGGAACAGCTAGAAGGAAAAATCTGAGAGGATCACATGGTAGCCCATGACAAACTACAGGTTCTGTTCTGTAAATACTTGTTGAAGAGTTCTTTGAAAACTATTGCTTTTTTATTCTTTGTTTTGCATACATGTTATATTATACAATAAAAAAAGTTAAAAATAAAGAACAAAAATCATGATATGAAGCTGGGAATCATTTTCATGCTGGGTTATGTGCACATTGGATATGCAGAGAAAGTTGAATAACAGATGGGAATGGAGCAAAAATAGGCAGTGAGAAGGAGCCCTGGAAAAAGTAGGGTGGCCTCAGAGGAATGCCTCAGTGCCTAGCCCTGCAGCTCTTCTCCCAGGGAGGCCTGGCTATACCACTCTGAATTCTCATTTGGAAATCTGTGAGAGTGCCTGTGTTGTCTTGACAGGACAGAGAAACTCTGCACATGTTTGGGGTTTTATTTAGTTCATTTTCATGACTTTACCCAAAAGTCCTGGTTGTCAACCCTTCATGTAATCAGAAAAGAAATGTCATTTTCCTCTTTTCCATACAGTGAAGTGCTATAGTTGTTTCTAAGGATCTGACCCCAATACATTTGAGGGCAGACAAGAAACCGAGTAAGAGTTTCTGAAAGAGGAGGCCTAAAGAAGATGGATAGGTCATGAAAGCAAAAAAGCTGCCTAAGAAAAATTCTTGGCTCCATTCCTTAGAGTGGTGCCTTAGAGTAGACCACAGTCGGTCTGTAGTTTATAAACTGGCAGGGCCTGAGGAACTGGAGAAGTTTCATTCAAATGCCTAGACTGTGTTTCACTGAAGTGACCTAGCACTTTGGCCATCTGCTGAAGGCTCAGGAAAAGTAGCCTTTGTAAAAAGAGCAATATTGTCCTGCTTATACTCAGGTTCTTCAGGATCAAATGACCAAAGTGTGACTGAATTAAATACCCAGTCTGCACTTCAAGTTTCCATATAACAAATAAATATGCCTATCATGGTGGTTTGGAGATGTATGAATCCCAGAAAAATGTGTGCTTCAATTAAACCCATTCCTGTGCATGTGAACTCTTGGTAAGTAGGAACTTTGGATAAGGTTAATTCAATTAAAGTGTCAATCAAATGGGCCTTGATCCTATTATTAGATTCCTTTACAAGCAGAATGGAATTCAGACAGAAGAGAGAAAGCCAGAGAGAGTAACCAGAAGTTAAACCGTTAAAGGAAAGCAAAAGAGAAGAGAGAGGCTGTTATGTGCATTGCCATGTGACAAAGAAGCCCAGGACCAAGGATCACTGGTGGCCAGCCCCAGAACTCCAGTCTTGGAGAAGAAAGCATGACTCTGATGAGACCTTGATTTGGACTTTCTCTAACCTTCAAAACTGTGAGCTAATAAATAACCATCACTTAAGCTGAACCATTGGTATTTGCTTAAACAGTCAAGGAAAATGAAAAAAAAAAACAAAAACTACACCTTCAGAAAATGCCCTTTACACTTCCCAAGGAGATTACTGGGTAACCAATGAGCCAGGAGTGAGTTCCGTTGAACTGACCTAAGTCTATTCATGTCTGCCAAGTTCAGGACAGGGGAGAGTGGACTCCTACCCCCACCCCCATCCACGCAGAGTATTACCCACTTGTTCCTTTATCTTAAATCATTTCTATTTTTATATAGCACTTAGAAATTTCTAAGGCACTTAATAAAGATTGACTATGTTGAGCATTAAAATAGTCCTGGGAAATAATGTACTCATCTCCAATTTGTTAATAATTAAACGGATGTCTCATTTTAGAATTAAAGCTGAGATTGAGTGTGATTTCCCAAGGTGATATAGGAAGCTGAAGGCAGAGCAAGTCAAACTCAGGTCTTCATTCCCCATGTGACCAACCAAAGATTTTTAAGGTTTCCTAGCTTACTAGGGGTGAAGTGGCCAGGATAAATTTATATCTCCATAAGAAGACAGTTTCAAGGTTCCAGCACAGCTTCCACAACTGTTCTTAAAGTTGTTGTATGGAGAGGAATCCATAGAGAATTATGAGGGGTAAGGTAACTATTTTTATGGACCAAAAAGTTTCCAAAGTCTTTATACCTGATAGAACAAAATAAATGGAACATTATAACCTAAAAAGGAAATAAACAAGCAAAAAAATTTCACTGTTTGCTCTTAATGATTAGTATTTTTAGTAGTCGCCTTTTACAATTACAGTAAGTATTCATTTGAAAAATAACCAAGTCATTCTTAACTGGCAAGGAAATCAATTTACTTTCTGCTGGGTGCCTCTCAGTTCCGACAAGCATCATACCATTTTTTTAAACATAAATTCAATACTGAAACCTCATTATGTACCAAAAGAAAAATATAATTCTACTATATTCAATTCCATACTTATTAAACAATTTTATCCGTATTCATACAACTATAAGGTAATTATAATCATAGATTATTTTTAATTTTATGCTACATTTCAGATAGTTCTACCATCTAGCTAATTTGATCAATTATGACTATTTCCTTTCTTTGAAGACTACAGCATAATGATCAGATAGAATTATCCAAAAGCTGTGAGGACACCGTATTTAAACGATATTCTTTCTATAAATTATCCACATGGAATTATTATAAAGATATTTACTTTTCTGAGCATATCCCCGTATCATTAAGGCTTTGGAAGAATTCAATGCTTCTTCAGTCTGTTTTTGTTACAAATTCTTATGGCTTTAATAGGAAAATATTGCCACAGTCATGTGTAAACTATGCATATTTCTGTGCTCTTTGAAAGCTGTCAGAGACTTGTTTGCTATTCGGCTTTATTCATACATTCATCTACCTCAGCAGAGCTGAACATCTACTGACACTGTTAAGTAAATTAATCCAACTGTTTTTATGGATGTTAAATGGATGCCTAACTAACCCATCTCTTCTGCTCACTTGTTCATCCGTCAAACACGATAAATGCTAGGGGAGAAAAAAAGGTCGAAGTCCCTGCCTTGAAGGGTTAAAGGTGGAGACAGACATGTAAACAGCTGCTGCTAGGAATATGATACCTGAATTTGAACACAAAATGAGGTCTACCTCCAGTGAGTGCTTTGGGAAAACCAAGCAAAGCGTGCTTAATGCTGACTGAATAAATTCAGAACAGCTTGCTTTGGAAATGTCATTTGAGTTGAATTTGAAAGATAAGTAATAACAACTAGTGCTAAGTTCTTACAACAAACTAAGCATGTTTTAAATCCTTACATGTAACAACTCATTTAATCGTCAAATAACTTTATGAATTAAGCACTATTATTATCTCCTCCCCTCCTTTCATTCCCCTTTTAAATGTGAGGAACTTGAAAATGGTGAAATAATCTGTCCTGTGTCACTTGGTAAGGTAACACAGGAAATTAGAATGGGATTTTTCCGGCCTCAGTTTTGATCGGGAGACCAAGAAGACAAATATCAGTTACTGAAGCATAAAACAGACCCTTTCCTGTCAATGCAGTTTTAATCGTAAAATGATACATGGCCTGTGAAATCTCTAACCCAGATCAAGGATAACAAGGGGGAGACTGGAAGAGAAGGTGTGCTCAGGGGATTTGTGGAGAATTTTCTTTGGAAACATGCTATGCTATAAATCTTCACCCCACTCATTTGGGGGAGAGAGACTGTTAACTTCTTTACCCCAAACGTAAGGAGAGGAGTATCAAGGCAAGAACTCAAAGAGCTCTGAAATGTGTTTCCAGAAATTGGGAGATACAAAGAACTGGGCTGCCTGTCTTACGCCTGGGCAAGCACTACTGGGCTATAAACCAGGAAGCGTAAAGGGTAAAGGCAGACATGACTTTGGTGGCAGAGCCTGGAGAGGGATTCTGCAATGGGATCCATCATCCCTCACTACGTAAGGGGTGCTTGAGCCTTTCCAAGGGTCAAGTGAGGGTCACATGAGAGAAAGCCAGCAGAGGCTCCTTCCTCCTGTCCGATAGGGTTGTCTGGTGGGCAAGGAGACCTCAGTGAAAGAGGCAGAATTTGCAACACTGGAGAACCAGGTACTCAAGGAGTTACAAACAGTTATTTGGAATAGAAGTGGCAGAGAATTTAAGAGAGATCCCGGCAAGGAAGCTCCACAGAGCCCACAAAGCTTCACCAAGAGAAAGATCTTTCTTTTCTCATCTGCCAGGCCCTCTCAGCAGCTTTCTCCTCTATCAGGCAGGTAGAGCAGAAAGTCATCCTGCCAAATGAGATATGTCCTCTTCCTTTATCTTTCCTTCTTTTCCAGCTTAGATTTGGGCAGAGAATGAAATCTGAAAACAGCTAGAGAGTAGGCAAGAAAGCAAGCATGGAGGAAGCAGAAGAAGCTTGCTTTTCTCCAGCCTGAAGGAGACCCAGACATCACCAGGGGAGGAATTTAATGGTATGTCAGGTTCAGGATTTTGGCTATTATCTGAATGTTATGGCTTCTAAATTCAACTATGTTCATACTTAATCATAAGACTTAAGAATTGAAGACAGGGGGCTTGTGGGAATTGAATCCAGGTCCTACAAAAACTACCACCACTCATTAAACTACCACATACAGTTATATCTTGGTTATGCCATGAGTTATGATTGTTCAATGTATGCGTTGATACAGTAAAAATTGAAGCCATTGTTTCCACCACCACACTTTGCATTGGTATGGGACATTGTTACAATCGATGATAGCACTTTTGTTTTTCATAATTGCACTTTTTTCTGTTTTTAAAATGTTTTTTAATTGTAAAATATAATATATATACAAAGCAAAGAAATTTTAAAAAGCAGTAATTTTCAAAGCACATTTCAGCAAGTAGTTACAGAACAGAGACCAGAGTTTGTCATGGGCTATAATTCCATCATCTCAGATTTTTACTTCTAGCTGCCCCCAAACACTGGAGGCTAGAAGGAATATTACTATAGTGATTCAGCAGCCATACTCATTTGTTAAATTCTATTTTCTCTGTTATTCCTTCTCATCCTCCTTTAATCCTTCTCCCAATCTATAGGGATCATTGGGCGATGCCTGTTCTGACTTTTCCATGTTGAGAAGGGGTGTCCACGCTAAAGGACAGGGAAATAAAATTAATTGATAATCCTAGAGAGGCTGGTCCCTCTGAGTTTCAGGATTAACTGACCCAGAAACCCTCTGGGAATTATATGTTCCAGGAAGGCAAACCGATGTGCAACTTTTTAACAGTAGTTACCTCTGTTGCGACTGATGAAAGATCATTAAAATAATTGTATCATCCATATTTGCATCAGTGTATTTTTTCCTATATACCACCCTATTAGTAACAACTTGGCTAGCTTCCTACATTTGTTATAATTCATGAAAGAACCTTCCTGTACTTGTAATATCAACTATAGCCCATTAACTACAAGAGGGCTCACTGTGCTGCACAGTCCTATGTGTTATCTTGTAATTTTTATTCTATTAGCAGACAATCTAAAGTTTTCCCCTTTTACCAGTATTCTCTTACATATTTCAGTGCTGTTGATTATACTCACATAATGTGCTACTGTCACCACCGTCCACTTCCAAATCTTTATCATTAGCCTAAATAGAAAATCAGTACAAGTTAATCACCAACTCCCTATTCTCTAGCCTTAATCTACCTCCTGGTAACCTATATTCATGTTCTGACTCTATGAGTTTCCTTATTATGATTAATTCATAACAAGGGGATCATGCAATGTTTGTCCTTTTTTGTCTGGTTTATTTCGTCCGACATAATGTCCTCAAGGTACATCCATGTTGTCACCTGCAGCAGGACTTCATTCCTTTTTTGACTTAATAATATTCCACTGTATGTATATAGAACATTTTGCTTATCCATTCATCAATTGATGGACACTTGGGTCATTTCCCTCTTTTGGCAATTGTGAATAATGCCACCTTGAGCATTCATGCGCAAATATCTGTTTGAATCCCTGATTTCAGTTCTTCTGGGTATATACCTAGGAGTGGGATTGCCAGATCATATGGGAATTCTATACTTAGCTTCCTGAGGAAACTCGAGCCTATCTCCCATAGTGGCTGCACCATTTAACATTACTACCCGCAATGAATGAGTATTCCTATTTTCCAAATCCCCTCCAGCACCTGTAGTTTTATGTTTTATTAAGGGCACCATTCTGGTAGGTGCAAGATGATATTTCATTGTGGTTTTAATTTGCATTTCCCCAGTTGCTAGTAGACATTTCTCCAAAGAAGAAATACTAATGACTAATAAGCACATGAAAAGATGCTCAACATTACTAGCAACTGGGGAAATGCTACTAAAACCACAATGAAATATCACCTTGCACCTACTAGAATGGTGCCCTTAATAAAACATAAAACTACAGGTGTTGGAGGGGATTTGGAAAATAGGAATACTCATTCATTGCAGGTAGTAATGTTAAATGGGGCAGCCACTATGGGAGATAGGCTCGAGTTTCCTCAGGAAGCTAAGCATAGAATTCCCATATGATCTGGCAATCCCACTCCTAGGTATATACCGAGAAGAACTGAAATCAGGGTGCCGGATGTAATTTCGGCCCGTTCCTCTAGCTCTCTGCCTAGCAACATATTCGAGCTATTCCATTGGACCTTTCTGCTCTCAGTTCACCCAATCCCTCGCTGCCACCCCTTAGCCTCCTCACCAATCACGCAGCGCGCCTCCCCTGGCCCCTCCCTATTTCCACCTCGCCACTATATAAAGCTCTGTACTTCCGCTAATAAACGTTCTGGTGCGTGACGCCTTGCCAGCCCCATCAGTTCCCGTGAGTCGTTCTTTGTCTCCCGCGCCCTCCAGACCTTCAAGCCCCCGGGACCGGTCGGCTACCGAGTTCCCCCCTCTCGCTGTGAGGAAGACCCCAGGCGGGAGCTAGGGAAAGCTCCTGCACAGGGATTCAAACATATATTTGCGCATGAATGCTCAAGGTGGCATTGTTCACAATTGCCAAAAGAGGGAAATAACCCAAGTGTCCATCAATTGATGAATGGATAAGCAAAATGTTCTATATACATACAGTGGAATATTATTAAGTCAAAAAAGGAATGAAGTCCTGCTGCAGGTGACAACATGGATGTACCTTGAGGACATTATGTCGGACGAAATAAACCAGACAAAAAAGGACAAACATTGCATGATCCCCTTGTTATGAATTAATCATAATAAGGAAACTCATAGAGTCAGAACATGAATATAGGTTACCAGGAGGTAGATTAAGGCTAGAGAATAGGGAGTTGGTGATTAACTTGTACCGATTTTCTATTTAGGCTAATGATAAAGATTTGGAAGTGGACGGTGGTGACAGTAGCACATTACGTGAGTATAATCAACAGCACTGAAATATGTAAGAGAATACTGGTAAAAGGGGAAAACTTTAGATTGTCTGCTAATAGAATAAAAATTACAAGATAACACATAGGATTGTGCAGCACAGTGAGCCCTCTTGTAGTTAATGGGCTATAGTTGATATTACAAGTACAGGAAGGTTCTTTCATGAATTATAACAAATGTAGGAAGCTAGCCAAGTTGTTACTAATAGGGTGGTATATAGGAAAAAATACACTGATGCAAATATGGATGATACAATTATTTTAATGATCTTTCATCAGTCGCAACAGAGGTAACTACTGTTAAAAAGTTGCACATCGGTTTGCCTTCCTGGAACATATAATTCCCAGAGGGTTTCTGGGTCAGTTAATCCTGAAACTCAGAGGGACCAGCCTCTCTAGGATTATCAATTAATTTTATTTCCCTGTCCTTTAGCGTGGACACCCCTTCTCAACATGGAAAAGTCAGAACAGGCATCGCCCAATGATCCCTATAGATTGGGAGAAGGATTAAAGGAGGATGAGAAGGAATAACAGAGAAAATAGAATTTAACAAATGAGTATGGCTGCTGAATCACTATAGTAATATTCCTTCTAGCCTCCAGTGTTTGGGGGCAGCTAGAAGTAAAAATCTGAGATGATGGAATTATAGCCCATGACAAACTCTGGTCTCTGTTCTGTAACTACTTGCTGAAATGTGCTTTGAAAATTACTGCTTTTTAAAATTTCTTTGCTTTGTATATATATTATATTTTACAATTAAAAAACATTTTAAAAACAGAAAAAAGTGCAATTATGAAAAACAAAAGTGCTATCATCGATTGTAACAATGTCCCATACCAATGCAAAGTGTGGTGGTGGAAACAATGGCTTCAATTTTTACTGTATCAACGCATACATTGAACAATCATAACTCATGGCATAACCAAGATATAACTGTATGTGGTAGTTTAATGAGTGGTGGCAGTTTTTGTAGGACCTGGATTCAATTCCCACAAGCCCCCTGTCTTCAATTCTTAAGTCTTATGATTAAGTATGAATATAGTTGAATTTAGAAGCCATAACATTCAGATAATAGCCAAAATCCTGAACCTGACATACCATTAAATTCCTCCCCTGGTGATGTCTGGGTCTCCTTCAGGCTGGAGAAAAGCAAGCTTCTTCTGCTTCCTCCATGCTTGCTTTCTTGCCTACTCTCTAGCTGTTTTCAGATTTCATTCTCTGCCCAAATCTAAGCTGGAAAAGAAGGAAAGATAAAGGAAGAGGACATATCTCATTTGGTAGGATGACTTTCTGCTCTACCTGCCTGATAGAGGAGAAAGCTGCTGAGAGGGCCTGGCAGATGAGAAAAGAAAGATCTTTCTCTTGGTGAAGCTTTGTGGGCTCTGTGGAGCTTCCTTGCCGGGATCTCTCTTAAATTCTCTGCCACTTCTATTCCAAATAACTGTTTGTAACTCCTTGAGTACCTGGTTCTCCAGGGTTGCAAATTCTGCCTCTTTCACTGAGGTCTCCTTGCCCACCAGACAACCCTATCAGACAGGAGGAAGGAGCCTCTGCTGGCTTTCTCTCATGTGACCCTCACTTGACCCTTGGAAAGGCTCAAGCACCCCTTACCTAGTGAGGGATGATGGATCCCACTGCAGAATCCCTCTCCAGGCTCTGCCACCAAAGTCATGTCTGCCTTTACCCTATACACTTCCTGGTTTATAGCCCAGTAGTGCTTGCTCAGGCGTAAGACAGGCAGCCCAGTTCTTTGTATCTCCCAATTTCTGGAAACACATTTCAAAGCTCTTTGAGTTACTGCCTTGATACTCTTCTCCTTACGTTTGGGGTAAAGAAGTTAACAGTCTCTCTCCCCCAAATGAGTGGGGTGAAGATTTATAGCAAAGCATGTTTCCAAAGAAAATTCTCCACAAATCCCCTGAGCACACCTTCTCTTCCAGTCTCCCCCTTGTTATCCTTGATCTGGGTTAGAGATTTCACAGGCCATGTATCATTTTACGATTAAAACTGCATTGACAGGAAAGGGTCTGTTTTATGCTTCAGTAGCTGATATTTATCTTCTTGGTCTCCTGATCAAAACTGAGGCCGGAAAAATCCCATTCTAATTTCCTGTGTTACCTTACCAAGTGACACAGGACAGATTATTTCACCATTTTCAAGTTCCTCACATTTAAAAGGGGAATGAAAGGAGGGGAGGAGATAATAATAGTGCTTAATTCATAAAGTTATTTGACGATTAAATGAGTTGTTACATGTAAGGATTTAAAACATGCTTAGTTTGTTGTAAGAACTTAGCACTAGTTGTTATTACTTATCTTTCAAATTCAACTCAAATGACATTTCCAAAGCAAGCTGTTCTGAATTTATTCAGTCAGCATTAAGCACGCTTTGCTTGGTTTTCCCAAAGCACTCACTGGAGGTAGACCTCATTTTGTGTTCAAATTCAGGTATCATATTCCTAGGAGCAGCTGTTTACATGTCTGTCTTCAACTTTAACCCTTCAAGGCGGGGACTTCGACCTTTTTTTCTCCCCCAGCATTTATCGTGTTTGACGGATGAACAAGTGAGCAGAAGAGATGGGTTAGTTAGGCATCCATTTAACATCCATAAAAACAGTTGGATTAATTTACTTAATAGTGTCAGTAGATGCTCAGCTCTGCTGAGGTAGATGAATGTATGAATAAAGCCGAATAGCAAACAAGTCTCTGACAGCTTTCAAAGAGCACAGAAATATGCATAGTTTACACATGACTGTGGCAATATTTTCCTATTAAAGCCATAAGAATTTGTAACAAAAACAGACTGAAGAAGCATTGAATTCTTCTAAAGCCTTAATGATATGGGGATATGCTCAGAGAAGTAAATATCTTTATAATAATTCCATGTGGATAATTTATAGAAAGCATATCATTTAAATACGGTGTCCTCACAGCTTTTGGATAATTCTATCTGATCATTATGCTGTAGTCTTCAAAGAAAGGAAATAGTCATAATTGATCAAATTAGCTAGATGGTAGAACTATCCGAAATGTAGCATAAAATTAAAAATAATCTATGATTATAATTACCTTATAGTTGTGTGAATACGGATAAAATTGTTTAATAAGTATGGAATTGAATATAGTAGAATTATATTTTTCTTTTGATACATAATGAGGTTTCAGTATTGAATTTATGTTTAAAAAAATGGTATGATGCTTGTTGGAACTGAGAGGCACCCAGACAGAAAGTAAATTGATTTCCTTGCCAGTTAAGAATGACTTGGTTATTTTTCAAATGAATACTTACTGTAATTGTAAAAGGCGACTACTAAAAATACTAATCATTAAGAGCAAACAGTGAAATTTTTTTGCTTGTTTATTTCCTTTTTAGGTTATAATGTTCCATTTATTTTGTTCTATCAGGTATAAAGACTTTGGAAACTTTTTGGTCCATAGAAATAGTTACCTTACTCCTCATAATTCTCCATGGATTCCTCTCCATATAACAACTTTAACAGTTGTGGAAGCTGTGCTGGCACCTTGAAAATGTCTTCTTATGGAGACATAAAATTATCTCCTATATGCTGAACTCTCTCCGTTTCTGTTTATCTGTGAATATTTTAAACTCTCCTTCAGTTTTGAAGGGCAGCTTTTCCAAATAAAGAATTTGGGGTTGGTAGTTTTTCTGTCTCCGCATCTTTAATATATCATTTCGCTGTCTTCCTCCTCTATAGTTTCTGTTGAGAAATTGGATCAGGAGCAGTTGTATGTGACAAATCATTTTTTTCTTGCTGCTTTCAGAATTGTCTTTTTAACTTTGTTATTTGGCATTTTGATTAGTTTGTGTCTCAGTATAGATCTATCAGGATTTATTCTGTTTGGAAAATATTGTACTTCTTGGACATGTACATTTATGTCTTTCATAAGAATTAGGGAAGTATTTCCTGAAGTATTCTTCCTGCCCCTTTTCAAGTTAATTATTTATATTTAATTTCAAAATTAAAAAAACCATACAATATTATCTATTAATCCCTTACTTTGTGATTTATTTGCTTTAATTTCGGAAATTCTTTCCCCTCCTCTAGATCAAATAGTCACTTTGATTTGTTTTTTGTCCTCCCATGACTACAGACTTTTCATTGATTCTGTTGGGATTAACTTGGTTTATGTTTCATACAAATGAGGATTTTTATTTTCTTGTTTTCCCTGTTAGAGAGGTGGGGAAGTGAGAGAGAGAAGGGAAAGAAGCCAGTAAAGGGCATATTTTGGAGCATATTACTGCTGTGGGCAATTGCGCTCAATTCCTCTGGGGAAATCTGGCAAATTGTACAACATGCCTTAGAATTTGATCTTAACCAAGATCTGAGGATGTCAGTATATGTTTATGAACCTCAGGCTGAGCTCCATGCAGATAAGGGCACGTGTGCCTTTTTCATCAGTGTCAACAAGCTATTCACTTCAACCTAATTCTAGCACCTCACCCCATTCTCCTTCCCTTCAGGTGATCTTACTAACTGGTCTCTGAATCCCTTCATTGTCTACCCCTAAGGATTTGAATGTGTCAGGCTCCTTTCAATATGAAATCCAAAGGGGGGAAATGTCAGAGTAAGGATATTTATTCTACTTTTAAAACAACCAAAACAAAAGAAAGATTACAGAAAAATACTCCATTGCCAACAAAAGAAAGAAAGAGTCATCTTCCAATTTGCAATAAAATATGCCTCTCAAAATACTGCAAATTTTGCTGCACAATGACTAGAAGACTGACTCTCTGACTTTGGACACAAACAAACATTCCTTAAGGTAACTTTCACAGTCCTGAAATGTAGATAGAACCGTCCTTTGATAAAAAACTAAATTTAGGGGTGCATTTTGTCCAGGTATGTGCAGAAGCATTTATGCATATTCATATGTATCTATGCTTCTGATCTTTCTGCATGTATGTATAACTCACAAACATTGTTTCTGAGAGAAAGAATTTGGCGTATTTTTCTCCTATTTTTAACAGCAATATTTTTAATGAAAAATCACTTTTATTAAAAAATGATAAACTCATAATAAAAATAAAAGTGAAAGCTGTTTGGCTGTGCCCACTCACTACCGAGGCTACAGACGGGCCTGGCAGCCTGGAAACTGCAGTAGCAAGAATGGCAGGGGGCCCTCACTCGGTGTTAAAACAGATATTGTTCTCGATGGGGTACGGTAAGTATGAATTTTTTTCTTTTTTCTTTGTATTTCTTTTTCTAAATTGATGCAAATGTTCTGAGAGGTGATCGTGGTGATGAATATACAACTATGTAATGATAATGTGAGTTATTGTTTATATACCAAGAATGGAAGGATCATATGGTAAGAATGTTAGCTTTTATATAAGTGGTTATGTTAAAAAAAATTTTTTTAATAAAAAAAGATAGATATTGTTCTCAATGCTGCAGATTATCATTTTTTTACATCCTATGTATATCCAGCCACATGGCCAGAGGATGAAATCTTCTGATAAACTATTAGTCTCCTGATTATAACAGCTCTTGGTGAGTCAAGATAAGAGTCTGTGAACACTGATTTTAACCTCATGCTTAAAATCTCAAGTGTTGAGAAAAGGGACAAGATATGTTTTTCCTGTCAGCAGATTTGTAGTTCATCTATGCTCAATAACATTTTTAAAAAGACAGAGAGAGAAGAAATTATTGAGGGGGCCAGGTCATATTCTTTTGCCTCAATACACCCATATTTATTAAGAAAAAGTCATTGTGCTTAATCATACCACAACCAAGCACCATAACAAAGAAATACTAATATAAAATAGTTCCTTATTTCAGGAAGAGTTAATTCTTTAGTGTTGGGATAATAGTGATCTACCAAATGGAAACACCAATTTGAAAAAAAATCTGATATATTAGTGCCTATATAAATGGCCTAATTAATAGTAAGCTTAATGAGATTATCACATTCCTATGTATAGGAAGCTCATTCTCTGGGGACATCATCATATAACACATTTTACTGATGAATAAATAAATTGGATATTAAAAAATCAATTCTACCATGATTTAATCCAGTTATGGGACTATTTAGATTTTAGTGGCTAAAACCATCAGTGGTATAAAAAATATAAATCTGAATATAATTAGGAAGGGGAATTTGATACCTGAATACTAGATTTGACACTACTTATTTTTTAAATTGAATTGCTGGTTTTTAAAATTAAATCTACACACTGTACTTTTAAAATGTTTTAAAGTTATGAGCCTATAATTTTCCATAAAAAAATAATTGCCAAATATTTAGGCCAATCAATGAAGATTGGTTTTAAATCTTTTTCTCCCTCTTCTCCTGCTCTTTTTCCTACTTCCTCTGCAAATGATTCAGCAAATGCTTTCATAAAGGGATGTTGTGTGTTCTAACATAAATATATTGGAAAAAACGTGGTCTGTAAAGGTATCCTATAAGCTATTTATGTGAAATCAATAAAGATTGATTATGACTAAAAAAATAATTAAAAATATAAAAAAGAAAGAATTCTCCTTCCCCTCCTGAGCTAAACTGTCCCAGAAATCTTGGAAATTCCACTTTGCTTTTACTGCAAAGGCCTCTAGTCCCTGACGCATCAATGCTACCCCTGGACCTCATTCTGGCCTCATGGACGGAGCCTAGCCTGCCTCTTCCTTGGCAGGTCACATCTAGCCTTGCCCTTCTGTCCATTCCCTCTACCACATCCTCATTCCGGCCTGTAGCATCTTTTCCATGGACAACTGCAGCAACCAGATCGCAGATACGTCCTCATCTAGGATCTTTCTACTTAATAACATTGTTTTACATGCCCCAGTTTAAACTTTTAAATGTATATTTGTCATTTGCAAAACAGCTTCCTTAGCGTACCATTCTTCATAAATAGAATCTGAACCCCTTTGCCTGGGAATAAATGGCCTTCCCAAAATGCTCTCATCCTTTCTCCTTCCTGCTGTAACTGGTAACTGCTTCTCATAATATAGGGCTTCTTTCTATTTCCTAAACATGCCCCATATATTCCAAACGTGTGCACCTTTTCATGCTCTTTTCTCTCCCTGGAATGCCATATTCTCTCCCTCATATCACCTGATTGAAATTGTATCTGAACCTCAAAGTTCAGTTCAAATACTGCTTCCTCCATGAAGTTCTCTGGTCCCCTACCAGCCAGAAGTAATGTGTTCTTTGAAAGTCTCTTATGATATTAATCTTTTTTTTTTTCACCTTGAATTGTGTATCTTCTAGATTGAAAGCTCTTAAAGGATGGATTCTTTTGTTTATTCTTGTGTTCTCTATTGAATTGAGTCCCTTGCACATAACAAACACATAAGAAATACATACAGAATAAAAAAATTATTAAGAATCTTACTAACCAGGGTGCACAGGTGGTTCAGTGGTAATGTTTATTTGGTACAAAATTTATATTTTGACTAGTGCATTTCCTAATATAGCTTATTTAGACAGCTTAATTGAACACCATAAGTACATGGAACCTTGAGTAGTACATGAGATTTTGTTGGTTGTCCAGAGTGATGCCCCGATAAATCCCAGTGTGATTTGAACAGTGAATACAAAATATTTACAAAGTCCCCTTCAGGGAATGGTGAGAAAGGGGGAAAATTCAACTTCCCCAAGTTGAATTCTTCATATTCTTGCAAGCAATAGGGACAACCAAAGCTACAGGCTGAGCCCCGAATCTTGGGGTTTGTTCATATGAAACTTAACCCCACAAAGGATAGGTCAAGCCTACTTAAAATTAGGCCTAAGAATCACCCCCAAGAGAACCTCTTTTGGTGCTCAGATGTGGCCTCTGTCTCCAGCCAACACAATAAACAAACTCACCACCCTCCCCCATCTACATGGGACATGACTCCCAGGGGTGTGGACCTTCCTGGCAACGTGGGACAGAAATACTGGTATGAACTGAGATTCAGCATCAAGGGATTGAGAAAACCTTCTGGACCAACGGGGGGAAGAATGAAATGAGACAAAATTAAGTGTCAATGGCTGAGAGATTCCAAACAGAGTCGAGAGGTTATCCTGGAGGTTATTCTTATGCATTAAAAAGATATCACTTGTTTAGTTAAGGTGTAATGGAGAGGCTGGAGGAACTGTCTGAAAATGTAGAGCTGTGTTACAGTAGCCATGTTTCTTAAAGATGATTATATAATGATGCAGCTTTCACAATGTGACTGTGTGATTGTGAAAAGCTTGTGCCTGATGCTCCTTTTATCTACCTTATCAACAGATGAGTAAAACATATGGAATAAAAATAAATAATAGGGGGAACAAATGTTAAAATAAATTTATATTGAAATGCTAGTGATCAATGAAGGGGAGGGGTAAAGGGTATGGTATATATGGATTTTTTTCGTTTTCTTTTTCTGAATAGATGCAAATGTTCCAAGAAATGATCATGATGATGAATATGCAACTATGTGATGATATTGTGAATTACTGATTATGTATATGAAAGGAATGATCAAAAGTTAAGAATGTTTGCATTTGTTTGGTGTTTATTGGTATTAAAAAATATTTTTAATTAATTAAAAAAAAAAAGAATCTTCCTAACCAGGGTGCACAGGTGGTTCAGTGGTAGAATGCTCGCCTTCCATGCAAAAGCTTCCCAGACTATGCACCTCTCCCACACCCTCCTCAAAACAAGAATCTTACTAACCAGGAAAGAATTCAGATTCAGCAAGACAAGTTATTTTCAAATATCCAAGGAAATGTCAAAGGAATGGACACAACTTTTTTCTATTGCTCTCATAGGGAATGATTAAAACAATTGATGGATGCTATAGGAACCACATAGATTATAATAGATACTTGCTCTGAGATCTTCAGCTCAATATTTACTTTCTATTTAATGTATTCATTCATTGATTCTTTTAATAAATTAGTTAATTGACTTTATTTATATACATTAAGCACTGTTCTAGTTGCTAAGTACAGAGTGGCAAACAATTCCTGCCATCATGGTGCTTACATTTTACTAAATGAGATAGGAAAAATCAAGCACAAATAAATAAACACTTGTGGTCAGTGCCATGAAGGAAAATGACAGTGTACTGTACAACAGATTATGAGAGGAACTTAGTATTAAGAAAGCAAGGAAGGTCTCTCTGAGAAAGTGAAATTTAGATTGATACTTGAACGATGGTGAGGGGTGGATGATGATTAGCTAAGTCCAAACAACCCCAAAGAGAGGAATGGAAAGATCAAAGGTGATGGTGGAATTATATATAGAAGATAGAACTTAACAAATGAATATGAATGCTGAATCATCAAGTTGATATCTGTTTTAGTCGCCAGAATCTTAGAGCAGCTAGAAGCAAAAATCTAAAATCGTGAAATTGTAACCCATGTCAAAGTCTGAAATATGTTCCACAACTAATTGTGGTGCTGTGCTTGGAAATTTATAGCTTTTTTGTATATATGTTATTGTTCCCCCAAAAAACTTGATTGTGATGATAAAAAAGTACTTAAGCCCTCTGGCCCCCTATATTCTGGAGCAGCTAGAAGGAAAAATATGAGAGGATCACATGGTAGCTCATGACAAACTCTTGGATCTATCCTGTAACCAGTTTTTGAAGAGTGCTTTGAAAACTTTGCTGTTTTATTTCTTTGCTTTGTGTATAAAAGAAGTAAAAAAAAAAAAAAAAGCTGAGAAAAAATTAAAAGAAATAATACCACTTACAATAGAATTAAAAATTGATATGTGGAAAAAAATATTGTTCGGAGTTCATCCATGAGCCCGCGTTGAATATCCATTCTTTTTAGATTCGTCTTTATACTCTACTGTTAAATCATTGTAACTCAGCTGATTTACTTAGTTATCTTAACCTGTAGCCTTAAAGCAAATAAGAATATCCTCTTTCATGGGAATATGAATGTTCTAGTTTGCTAGCTGCTAGAACATGATACACCAGAAATGGAATGACTTTTAAAGGGGGAATTTATTAACTTGCAAGTTTACAGTTCCAAGGCCATGAAAATGTCCCAATTAAAGCAAGCCTATAAAAATGTCCAAGTTAAGGCACCAAAAAGAGGTTACCTTCACTCAAGAAAGGCTGATGAAGTTCAGGTTTTCTCTTCCAACTGGAATGTCACACGACAAACATGGCAGCATCTGCTAGCTTTCTCTCCAGGCTTCTTGTTTCAAAAAGTTCCCCCAGGGATATTTTCCTTCTTCATCTCCAAAGGTCTTTGGCTGAATGCGCTCTGTGATTCTCATCATTCTTTTGTGGCTCTAAAAGGGACTGTCTCTTTTAAAGGATTCCAGCAAACCAATCAAGACCCCTGTGGAATGGGTGGAGTCACATCTCCATCTAATCAAGGTTAATAGCCACAACTGAGAGAGTCAAATCTCCATGGAGATAATCTAATCAAGGGATTAAAAGAGCATTTGCCCTACAAAATTGGATCAAGTTTTAAAATATGACTTTTCTAGGGCACATAATCCTTTCAAACCAGCACAATAAGCATCCCACAAATGCAATGAAAAGCAAAAGTAAAGTACCTTCTAAAATCTTGTGCAATTGAATAAAATTGAAAGTTTTGACTTCTCATCTTCAGGAAATTTTGTCTGTGTTCACTCTGTTCCTTAGAGGTGTCCTCTCCATTGATCATGCCTCAAATTTTTTGAGGATATGTTGGCTGGTAGTATGAAATGTTTGAAATAAGGAGTTTTCCAAGTTTCAAAGCAGTAGTATCTTTTTTTTTTTTCCTAATGTATCCTACATATAAGCCAAGAACTCTGACTAAGCTGGAAGCAAGCAGTAATCCAAAAGGCCTCAGAGAATCAAAGGTACTTCTAAAGACCCCAGAGACTGCAGTTTAAAAGACTATTTTAGAAAATAAAATGAAAAGACTATTTTAGGTAATCAAAGAGAAATTCAGAACCCAATGTTGGTAATGTCATTCTCCTAAGACAAAAGTCTTGTCCACAAAAGTGTGATTTCCATGCAAGCTCAGCCACCTGATCATTGTATGATTATGAACAAGTCATGTTTCATTCTAGATTTTGGGTCCCTTCAGTAGCTGAATCAAGGATCTGTATTAGAGGACCTCAAAGGGTTCTCTCAGCCCAAACATTCTGTGATCTTATTATCAAAGCTTAATTTTGTTGAGGAGCTTTATGACCACGATAACCTCTTTCACTTTCCCTTTGAATGGTAGGTTGATGTATGGTTGTGGAGGACAGGAAAGAAGATTTGGACACATACCATAAGAGGAGGCTGTATGATTTGGATAAGCACACCAGAAAGCTGGTTATTAAATCTTACTCACTGGCTTAGACTCACTGTGGAATTTGGGAAAAGGCAACTCCCCAGTCATGATCTGTTTCTTTAAAAAGTGGAGAAAATTTTTGTCTATTCTCTTAGGAAATACTGAGACTGTGAATAAATACACAATTTGGCTTCACTTTTCTGTTCTTAAAATGTCAAATGAGAAGTCCTTTTAAAAGGAATGTCACTGAAGAAAAACGAGTAAATGAAAAATTTTATCCTTGGCTTTTAATGTCCTTATCTGAAAGCCTTATTCAATGGCTTCCAAAGGAAAGAGTTATAAATTTTGTTGATTAAAATGAATTACAGCATGTAATACAAGAATAAGCTCCTGTTTTCATCAGTTCTTTCCTGTTATCTTGCAATAACTTAGCAGCTGATTCTTAGAGAATTTCAAATTTTGTATAATAGAACCCAAGGTCTGACAATCTTCTAGATGCAGAGAATCAAGTTAGCTACCCTTATTTTCCTGTGGATGTATTAATGTTGAAGTGGAAAAAATAGGGAAAAGAATCATTCAACAATAGTTCATTCCTATTTCATTCATAGATCCCAAAATTGAGATTCATTTTGGTTAGGTTTTCCTCTCAAAGTGCAGCAGTATCTCTAGAAAATTAAGTCTATTGCTTTAATAAAACAGTTTTCCTTATAGCTAAAGTTTTCATAATGAGGGAGATTTGCTGGGTTTGGAGATTTGCTGGGTTGATGGGGAAAAAAAGGAAGGGCAGGTTATTGGGGAGTATCAGGTCCCTAGGTATAGGCTAACAGAATGTATTTTTTTCTCAATGATTTTTTTTATTGAGAAATAGTCACTCAAAGTTACAACCAGTGGTTCACAGTATCATCATAAAGCTGTTCATTCATCATTACAATCGATTTTTTAAAATTTTCATTACTCCAAAAACAATAAGAATAAAATAAAAGTAAAAAAGAATCCAAAGCATCCCATACCTCCCATACCCCCTATTATTTATTTATTTATTTTGTGTCTTTCTTTTTGTTCTTACTCATTTGTCCATACTCTCTAGATAAAGGGAGTGTGCCAAAAGGTTTTCACACTCACACGTTCATACCTTTATAGCTCTTTAGTTATTCAATCATCTTCAAGAATCAAGGCTATTGGATTACAGTTCAACAGTTTCAGACATTTCCCTCTAGCTATTCCAATACAGCAAAAACTGGAAAAGGATGCCTCTATACTGCATAAGAATAGCCTCCAGAAAGACCTCTCAGCCCTATTTGAAATCTCTCAGCCACTTTATTTTGTCTCATTTCTCTCTTCCCCCCTTTGGTCAAGAAGGTTCTGTCACTCCCACGATGCCAGGTCCCCTGTTGCCAGAGAGATTTACACCCCTGGGAGTCAGCTACATAGGGTGGGAGTGCAGTGAGTTCACCTGCGGTGTTGGTTTATTGGATTGCTTTTGGTTTGATAAACACAACACTAGAGAGTGAGCAAGACTTTTACTGTCTTCCTGAGAGAAAGAGGTTTTCCCCTGCTTTGCAACATGGCCCAAAGGAGGTGTATGAGAATGGCCAGGAGACTAAACCAAGTGGAGAAATAACAATTGGATCACTGTTATTCTGTTACGTGGAAGGACTTCAAAAAAATCAAGAGCTACAAAAATTAATTTCATATGATTTTTACCACAGTGATATTGGATCTGAAATTATTATTCAAGAATCAAACGGAAAGCTTCCTGCTCCTTAGAAGGTTGGTTTCCATCCCTGCAATATTTTTAATGAAGGTGATTCTTTAAATGTCACTAGAAACTGATTCTGGCAAGTAAGTTAACAAAAACCCTATTTTGGTAAAAATTCAGTTTTGGTTTTAAAATATGTACAACTTCTCTTCAAGTCCTTCTCAAAGCAGTGGGATCATCGGTAGGGTTAACATAGGGCATCTTGAGGCATCTATTTTGAAGGAAAACTCTTTTGACACTGCAATTTCTTCTGTGTTTATTTTAACAAAACAAATTATGATTACAGTTTGTGTGACAGAACCCAAAGTCTGGCAGTCTTTAAGATACAGAGTGTCAAATTAGTGACTCGTCTTTTGTTTTGGGTGTGTTAGGGTTGAAGTGGGAAAAAAATAGAGATTTTATTTATACAACTTGCATCATTCAAAATAAGGTGGAGTCATCTAGAAAGGTTTTAAGTATACATCTGTATATTGTACAGTACACTGAAAGTAGGAGTTACAAAGTTACAAAGTTGCTTGTAGGTAATTTGAGCTTATTTTATATATATATATATATATATATAAATTGCCCCAGGGCAGTTTATTATTACATTCTGAACTTCTTCAATGGAGAAGATGGTGGAGAATCAGACTCCATGGAAGAGAGGAGATCAGATATTGGTTTGCCAATTATTTATTTGTTAATATATTTATTATGCACAATTTATTTATTATTGAAGTGGTGAACCACTTCATCCCTGCATTTGGACATTAGCTGCTCCATTTGTCTAAAGTGGTAGCTGTAACTGTACTCATTATTTTCTCTCAGTCCTGGGTCCCCCTTATAACTCTACTCTTATGTGGGTGAAGGCAGAAGGAAGAGAACACACATGCTAGGCAGACTGAAGAGGAAGGTTCCCCAGGGAACTCAGACATATGGATCCACTCTGCAGTGCGTGGAATTGTTACCATGATATGGATTGGCTCAAAACAATAACAGCAGTCCCCTGTTCTACTGGCTGAGGCTGGTTGATATTTCTAGGCAAAACCAACAAGCTCTGAGTAAACTGAGACTTTTAAAAATCCCATAGGGATGCTGGAAATTTGCTTGGGAACCAGACTTTAACTTGATCCCAGAGATAGATAGAGGGAGAAGGGGAGCATGCTTTGGGGACCTCTCAGAATGTGATAACATTATTTTTTTTAATGAAATAATCAGAGACTACTTAGAGTTTGAAGGGATCTCTGTTAGTATGCCCCACCCTCTCCTTTACTGATGGAGATAGAAGAGGCCCAGACAGAAGTGACTTAAAACAACACAACTAACTAGCTTAAGGCATAGCTAGGACAAGATCCCCGGTATTCTCATTTCCTCTCAAGGGTTATTTGGTGTACATGTCCTTTTTGAAAGCAAATTCATTTTGTTCTCCCATCCAAATAACACTTGCTATATCACAGACATAGTGCTGAGGTCTAGGAAAGTCTCTTCCTAAGAAGTTGAGGATGGTGATCATCAGTTTATCTCTTTGAATAAGTTCCCATTTGAGTCATCTGCACATCATCAGATCCTGTAAAGAGAGACCCTTTGGGAGTGAACACAGCAAGAGCAGATGGTATGTGGAACAGCTTAGTTAAAGAAACCACAGGCAGGCACCCTGCCAGCCGGTGAGGGGCAGGTGGTCAGGAATTCAGGAAGCTGGAAACTATATTCAGGAAACCAGAAGGACGTGTGAGGTCAGAAACTTAAGTATTCATGTGATATGAGTAAGATGCTCTCCAGCAGAACCACATTGGTTCTGCCAATGTTTCTGTTTGAATGACTTCTTTAAAATCACTGTGATAAGCAAAATAATCAATTTTAAAGATCTCTCTTTTTGGTATTTTAGTTTTAACAGTTTTTCTTTGATCACTAGGGTTATGAAACAGTTTGAAAATTTCTGCAGAGTGAATTCAGGGATGTTTTTCTTTATCCAAAACAAAGAAAAACTCTTTCTTTACCCTCCCAATACTTTTATTAAAATATATATATATATATATATATATATATATATATATGACATTGTCTCTTTACCTAATTACTTTTTATTATCTATAGTGGATAGTGATTCATTCGAGTTGCTAAACATTGTGACTGCACATTAGGTTTTGGTAGAAGATGATGCACTGAAGTTTTATATATATTTAAAAGTATAAAAATTAAATAATGTATCGTTTTATTACCTAGAAGGCGATTTTTCCCTAGATTTGCTACAGACAAATGAGGCTTTAATTAATGGGGTGCTGAGGTTTCTGAGAGTAGTAGGGAAGGACTATACATTTCCTGAAACTTAGTTCTGCATCCTCCAGCTGGTTGGGGTGGGCTACTAGTTCCTTTTAGGCACTAGAGAACAGAGCAAGCTCAACAGTCCTGGTAAAGGCAAACTTCACTGCTCTCCAGACAAGTAGGAATACAGAGTGAGTAGGGGGACTCATGCAGGAGTGCAAGCAGCGTGCCACAGGGTGGACCGTTCGTGATGTGGATATTGTTGGTGAAGGGTCCAAAAAGAGGGAAATAGTGATAAGTGTGGGGAAAGAAGACTAGAATAATGCAAGAGGCAGACATGTAAAACTGGAATCCGATGGGTCTAAGCAGCTGAGGCTTTAATAGTTTTTTTGTTCTTTTTATTTCTTTGTAATCCCAGCAGAGCGTTAAGTCTGGAGACTACCAGAAGGCTGGCAAAGTTGGTTCGAAAAAAGCATTCTCTTGGCAAGTGCTTGTAAGGCTGCCCTGTCTGGATCCTCAGAGAAGAGATTTTCAGTTACATGGGCTCTGGATTTAGATTCAAGTCCTGACACTCAACTTTTTTGCTCTGTAGAATTTTTTTTTAAACTTTTTCTACCCAAGTATCTTCATTTGTAAAGTTTGCATAATAACATGTCCTTAATTCTTCCCCATCCCTCTATCCCAAGCATCAAATATAATCACACAATATTTCTGGCTCAGAGTGCTCAATTAATATTAGTTGAACCAAAGAGAAAAGTTTAATGCTGCGAAGGAATTAAATGCGAATTGTTTACCAGCCAAATAATATCCTTATAGTTCTTTCTGTGCTTTCTGTATTTGGTCTTTCACATGGGTTCCCAACACAATATGAGAACTGTAGTAACCTATGGTCTTGTTTTGGTTTTTGCAGGCAATAGGTGCAAGATATTATTCATTCTGAAGTGACCTTCTGCAGCCTTTCCCCAGGAAACTGAGGTCAAAGAAGTGAGAACCCTGACTTCTCTGCCCCAGTGAAGAGTGTCAGGTTGGGCAACCAGTGCAAAGCAGGACAGATCAGATCCAGAGAGAAGGTCCCAACAACTGGTTAGAAACACTTGGGTGGGCCAGATTTAGAGACACAGCAACAATAAGCAACAGAATGAAATGTCCAGTGGCAAAGCAGAAATTTCAGGGTGGATGTAAGAGGACATAGGAAGGTGCTGTAGTAGCACAGAAAAGAGGCCTATTCCCAGAACTAAGTGCTGGTCTAGGTGGGTTATTGCCATTAGTGCTGTCTGACAGCTGAGAACAGGGACTTGGATTAAGGAACAGCCTCAGAGCCAGCAGGAGCAAGGTAGGGGCTCCATTTCAGAGGACGTGGGGTATATTATTTTATTTTGATAAGTACAATGTTGGAGGGGTGCCCCTAGTCTGTTAGGAACTTCAAGAGCGACACTTTAAAAATGCTTTCCAGTTTGGCCTGTGATTAGGCAGGTAAATTTAACACAAGGGTGGAGTAGAAGAACTAACAGGAAGACCATTCATTGCAGATTAAAATCATGTTCTCCAACCTTACCTTCTAAGCAATAAAGATAATATTTGAATGTTTATTTGGATATTTCTCTCTTCCACATTCGTGTCTACTCGAATGGTTCCAAAACTGGAATTGGGAAATGAAAAGTGCTTAGTTATCAAAGGTAGTATCCCAAAACGGGAGAAGACAAGGACTCAGTTCCCAAACCAAGATTTAAGGGTAGAGCAGTAGGATGACAGTGGACCTTTCTTTGACAGAGAACAAAGTATTCCTGAACTACGGGGTGGTTAGGACCAGACTTAGTCCCCAGAGCCTGCAGCAGTTCTGAGCCTGAAATGTGGGGTCAGAGGGACCCTGCTATGAAATGTGTAGGGATGGAATCCAGACGGGAGGAGCTTAACAAACACAGGCAGGGCATGACAGAGTGCTCACTTGTCTCAGAAGGATGAGTCGCCCCACACACACGAGGTATCCTCTCCCAGCAGTTACGATAGTTAAGATTTTTTGCTTTGCATCCATGCATAATAGTCTGGCATCTCTTAAGGAAGAATGAATTAAGGTCTATTTACTCGTATGGTCATGCCTGTTCCTACATGACTACATCAGCTATCTTGAGTGCCTCAAGTTGAATTCACAGTCACATGCAGCCTCTGTCCAAAACCTCTGTTTTCACACACACACACACACACACACACACACACTTATGCCACACAAGCATTTCTATATTTATTTTGCAAATTGATGTTATGAGTCTGTGACTCTAGCTGAATGAGGAATGTTTTTTTAAAAAGTTGACAATTAAAGAAAAAAATATGACCTGCAGAATTTTGACAGGAGCTTTCAAGACAATTTAGGCCTAGAAGAGGGTAGTATAATGAAGAGGGAAAAGCACTATATAGACTTTGCTGCTGGTCCTGTCACTTGAAATGTAGCCTTAGGCAAGTCATTTTTCTTTCACAAGCCTCAGTTTTCTCACTGGTAAAATTACCGTAAACCCTTAAAAGTTAAAGGAGTCAATGTTTGTGAAAAGAACTGGCATAGGATAAGCTATGAATTGTGTCTTTAGCCCAAGATATTTGGAAATTATTAACATTGTTCCGTTTATTTCTCTTTATGTTCGACCAAATCTAAGTCTCTCCCCAGGAAGTTAGAATGCCTCTATGACATGAGTCTGGGGAGAAAGTCTTTGCATCTTTTGTTTGATTTAGAATTTTAAACCTCAATCAGGAATTGAGCTGAGCTATTAAGGAAACTAGGAAGGAACAGGCAGTCCTGGAATGTGGCAGGTCCCGTTTGATTTTAAATGTTCGTTAAATATTAATTTTACTAAAAAACCCTCTTCCTCCAGGGAGGCCCTTATTTCTCTCTCTCTTACGTTGACAGATTGTTGGTGGCTTGCCTTTCGCACTAAATTATTTGGGGGTGGGTTGGGGTGGTGGTGTTTAGTCTTCAGATAATCCTATTTGCGTAAGAGAAACAAAAGCCCTCAAAACAAATCCTTTGTCGCCAGCATCAACAGCAGCTGAACGCGGGTTGGGTTGTCTCACAGTGAGAATTATTCCTTTCATTTCAAAGGAATTAAAGATGTTTGGGTAAAGGAAAAGCTTGGTTACACATGATCAAAATAAACTAATATCAGATTTGCTGAGGGAAAATGTTAAGTCCAGTGCTGAAGTCTGAGTACTCTTTTTATTGTTCCATAAAGACAGGAATGCGAAAAGTCAGCTATGAAAACTAAGCTGATTTGGAGAAAATCAGGAGCCCTTGAAGATCCTTTTTGTTCTCTGAATTCCTTCCTGCTGATGGTTCCCTAAAGCCGTGGGCTCAATGATGCTATTGACTAGTAAACAGAAGTCAAAAAGAAATTCAAGCTTCTGTCAAGATTCATTCCAAATATAACGAAAAGGGAAATGAGTGAATCCCTTTTAATGTTTTTGGACGGATTCTCTTGTGCTTTGGCTGTTCTTTGAATTAGAAAAAAATTTTTTGGAAGGGGCAGGGAATAAACAGATGATTCTGGAGCTAAGAAACTTTCTATCAGGGAGAGATGGGCTGGTTGGAAAAAGAGAGCATTTGGAGAAGGTTCCATTCCGACATTGCAGGCATCACTAAAAGACCTTGAGAGCCTCTGCCAAGCCACCAAAGCGGGGAAGCCAAGATATCTACTGGGGCCACTCAGGAGAAAACAATTTTATCATCCTTATTAGCCAGCGGTTTGTTTCCTAGGGTTACAATAGTTTGCTTCATTCCATATAATTTGCTTATATTTTAGCTTAAGTCTAATGTCTAATTATTTCAATAATCACATTGTTATTTGAGCTAGATGTAGCTGGTCAACATTGCCAGTGTAAGAATTATTTACAAGCTTACAAACTATTTCTAAGGAGTCTACCAGCCTTATTTTGTAAAGGTGGAATAATCCCAAGTACTTCAACCTTTCATTTTTCTGAGTTCTTAATCATATTGACTCTTTTTCCAATTATACATGTTTCTTTTCAGTTGAGGAACTGAAAACAGGTCACTATAAAGAATTTGACCAATGATCATTGTAATTTTTAAAATGTATAAAAATATTTATGGCAGTTTTTGACTCATTTTTCCATTCATTATGTTGAAAATTTAAGTTAATTTTTAGAATCATCTTAGATTTGTACTACATTGCACACTTTGGATCCTAGCCTTTTTTCTGCTTTTCTCATATACAGAAATGTATTCTACCTCTTGTATTATTATTTTTTAACTTTTTTTATTGTGAAAAATGACATATATAAAAAAAAAAAAAAGTAACATGTTTCCAAGTACACTTTACCAAGTAGTTATACAACAGATTTTAAAGTTTGGTGTGGGTTACAATCCCACGATTCTTCATTTTTTCTTCTAGCTGCTTCAAGACACTGGAGACCTAAAGAAGTATTAGTATATTGATTCAGCAGTCATATTCATTTGTTAAATCCTATCTTCTCTATTATACTCTTCCTTCTCTTTTTTTTGTGAAAAATAACATTTATACAAAAAAGCAATAAATTTCAAAGTGCATTGCAACAATTAGTTGTAGAACACATTTCAGAGTTTGGTAGGGGTTACAATTTCACAATTTTAGGTTTTAATTTCTAGCTGCTCTAAGGTACTGGAGACTAAAAGAAATGTCAACCTACTGATTCAACACTCATACTCATTTGTTAAACCCGACCTTCCTCTTGTATTATTGCAGATAAGAATGCAAAATCCATTTTTCTCTATTTTTGTATTGATAATAAGAGATTCAGCGTATACTTCAATAATTTCCAGTTTTTTCTTTTTGAAGAGGAAAGGAATGGGTTGGAGATTGTGTTGACAGTTTAGAAAATGGATGAAGTTGATACAGAAATTTTCTGAAAAATAAGGTCTTGACAAAAAGATTTAAAACGGGGCAATTGCGCAGTTATCCAATGATAATTTTCTGTTTTGCCTGGATGACACAGTATATTAAGAAAGATTATGAGGAGTACATAATGATATGACCATCAAACTGTACCCTTATACCTCTATTTGCTTGGTTGAAATGATGCAATGCTTAGGTCTTTAGAATTAAATGCATTTATGATACCACTTCAGTGATAGTGAAAACTGTCATGTAGAATAGTGTTAATATGGTTATATCAAAGCTATTAAGAGACATACTCATAATTGTACTATAATATTGCAGAATTTAAATATGAAGTGATAACTGGAAATAATCTTAATCTAAAGTGGACAAGGAATCACACAAATTTAATAGGGCTTACAAACTACATTTAGCAGGTTATTTTTGATAATTTACCCAATAAAGGGATGAGAAAAATGACTTGCTTTATTATTATTCTTTTCTGCATGAATAAAGGCTGTAATTTATTTGAATTGTTAAGTAACAGGGAACAAAAGGAAAATTGTAAAGTCCCAGTTTTGCCTATTTCAGAAAAAAATTCAACATTTTAGGCTTCCAATGCTTCCTTTTCTTAAATCATAGTTTCTTTTATTTTTGTTTTCATGATTTTTGCTTTCTCTTTAAATGAAAAAAAAAAAGTTCATAAGACTGTCATCTCCCAGTGCTACATACCATTTAGCATATATATTTTTTATGTCAGTATATAAAATTAAGAATTTTAGTCCTGGAACTACCTAGGTGGTCCATGGACCAAAGTTCCTTCATTTGTAAAATAATGAAATTGGACCAGACTTGCAGTGCGCAAACTCTGTTCTAGCCCAGGGTTCCTCAACCTCAGCACTACTGACGTTTTGGGCTGGATCATTCTTTATTGTGGGAGGCTGTCCTATGTACTATAGGATGGCAGCCTCCAGTGCCTCTGCTCACCGGATGCCATAGTTTGACACCTCCAAATACGACTCCAGAATTTGTCAAATGTCTCCTGAATGGTGGTGGAAAGAATTCACCCCTCACCCTTGAAAGCCATTGCTCTAAAGCATTTGGTTGTTAAACTTTGGTGAGTATCAGAATCTCCTGGGGCACTTCTTTAGAACAGTAAGGTCTAGGCTTGATTCTACTTTAGCAAGCCAGAGCCTCTGTGTTTAGTATTAACTTTTTTATATACACTGAAGTTTGAGAACTGTATGGAATTGGGTTAATGAAGTGATTCTCAAAGTATGTTTTCGACACCAACAGACTCAGTATCACCAAGGGGCTTATTAGAAATGCTAATGCTCAGGCTCCACCCAGACTTACTAAATCAGACACTTTGAAAAGGGACTCAGTTGTCTAAGAAAGAGCCCCTGTAAAGAGCAGTCAGAACCTTTCATTTTTGGTACACCCAGCAAGCTTGGAGACTTTAGATTAGTGTTTTTCAGTATTGGTTAATAGATATTATAATCAATGAGGAGCTTTGAAAATCCCAATGCTCAGGCCATACCCCAGACCAATTAAATCAGAATCTCTCAAAGTACTAGCCAGATATTGTTATTTTTAGCTCGTTAGGTGATTTCAATGTTAAGGCAAACTTGAGGTGTCAATTGAATGGTTTCTCTAAAGTTGGTTAAGGATTGTACTGAGAAAGACAAGGTAGTAGGACATGCAGAAGCTTTGAAAGGATATGGTTAGTTTAAGGATCAGCAGGAGGTTTTGTGTGGTTTCATCTTGTAGTTTTGTGTGGTTTCAGCTTGTAGGCTCTTGACTCTGTGCCAATGTTCATTCTTCTCCTAAGTTTTCCTAGTTGCTTCCGGTCAGAAGCCTCTTTTGCAGACTTTGGGTTCCCATAGCACTTTGAATCTAATCTAACATTTACCACATTCTAATTTGCATTATAGACCTGTACATCAAGTTGTCTCTTACAATCTTCTGAGTTTCCAGGGACAAGGACCCTGGTTTATTCAACCCTCTTTCAGCAAGAATACCTACATTGAGAGAAGGCATCCAAAGATATTAATTTAATCAACATACATTAAATTATGTGGATATGTCACAAAATTTTAGAGACAGACCATAGCAAAGCATCCTGGCACTTTGTCCTCAAGCCCACAGCAGGACTTCCTATCCTAAATGTGCTTCAAAACCTTCCAGACTGGAGCTTTTCCATCAGTAGGATGAGCCAAATGAGTGAGATTTGTTGGAGAAAACTAGTAAGAGCATAATTCTTCAGTGTTCCTTGGAGTTACACAGCCAGGCATGTTCATAGCCAAAGTGGTCATACCCAACAAAATGAATGAAGGAATGAGCATGAAACTCTGACAATCTCCTCAGCATAGTGGTGATTCCACACAAAAGCCTTATTTGGGAAATTCATATCAACAAGCTGGCACATGCATTTCTTCCTCATTACCCTTCCACCCTGTTACCATCTCAGTGCCATGGAGACTAGTGAAATTCCTACAGGCACTGGGAGACCATAGGAATGTCTCAAGGAAGCAATCTGGAGTCAAGGGTCTAACTCACAGGCATCCCTGGGAGAGTGCATAGCCAAGAAACAGGAAGAGGAGAACACCCTGGTTCAGAAAAGGTATTTATTAGAGAGGAGAAGCTGAGGAATAGTACAGCCTTCAGCCAGTCCCTTGGAATTTGGCAGCGATTTCTGTCAGCTTTTCCATTCCTAGATTGATCCTCATTATTTAAGTCCTGGGGTATTGGATTTATTAAATTGCCTCTTTGCTCAACTTTTACAATAAGAATTTAAATCTGAATACCTTTTGACTTACTGAAACATTCGCCAGTCCTAGTAGGTAAGGAAACTGAGGTCAGTTGCGCAAAATCACACAGTTGGTAAAAGCACTTGCTACACAGCCACTCTTCCCTCAAACAGTTCCCTGGGTCGGGTAATACTGCCTTCTGCAGATGGGGTGGGCTATTTACTGCTTCTCCCCTGGCCCCTGTTCCAAAAGTCAACACGCACACCCACAAAAGTGAGGTGGGAAGGTATAAGGGAAGGATCTCTCCAAGTTAAAAAGCAGTAAGTTTTGATTTCAAATGTCCAGGGACCGTCACTTTTCAGCCCTACAAATGAAAGCAAATTATTTTTCTTCTCACACACCCCCTAAGTGGATCAATAGGCCCTTTGGGGTTTTTCTTACTGAGATGAAGCTTCAAAGAATCAGTGAAGGTGAGAGTACCCTGAGAACTGCAAGGTCGTGTACAAATTCCATTAAATGTTTAGTGCCCTAATCTTATGAAGCCGGGTTTTTTTCTCATGTTTCAAAAGGGGGTAATGATATTTATCCACTTCAGCAACCTCGAAGGGATCCCAGGTGTAAAGCTCTCAGCCCAAGGTTGGCTTCCAGCAGCGCTTGCTCACTGGCTGGCACTTGGCTCCGCAGCCCGTAGTAGCCCCGCGGCTGCCGCGGGGAAAGCTTGCAGGGCGCGAGCTGAGGTCGGGCGAGCGGCTCGCGCAGGCTGGGGCAGCAGGAGGGGCGTGTGAGCTGTGGGCGTCCCTTTAAGAGCGGCCAGCCCGGCAGGGCCTCCGCCTCTCAGTCCGCTGAGCGCCAGTGGTCACCTGGGGCTCGCGGGACAGTCTGAACGCTGCGGGGAGGCGAGCTCGCCCTCGGAGGTGGGAGCCGGGACCCCGGATACGAGGTGCCCGGAAGCCGTCTCGGTGAGTGGCCGTCTCGCGCCTCTCAGCGGCAGAGGATGCGGGAGCGCATCTGGGCGCCGCCGCCGCCGCTGCTACTGCTGCTGCCACTGCTGCTACCGCCGCTTCTGTGCGGCGGCTCCCGGGACAGCCCGCGCGGGGAGCTGGAAACGGAATCCGGGCCTCTGCAGCCGTTCGACCTGCTCTACGCCAGCGGCGTGGCCGCCTACTACAGCCGGGACTACGCGCGAGCTGTGCGCGACTTGGAGGCGGCGCTGCACAGCCACCGGCGCCTGCGGGAGATCCGCGCGTCCTGCGCCCGCCGCTGCGCCGCCCGCCGCCCGCTCGCCCCTCCTGGCGCGGGCCCCGGGGCCGAGCTGCCCTTCTTCCGCGCCGTGCTGGAGCGGGCGCGCTGCTACCTCAGTTGCGAGACCCAGCGCCTCGGGGGACCCGGGTCTCGCCACCGCGCCAGCGAGGATGTGCGCAGCGATTTCCAACGCAGAGTGCCCTACAACTACCTGCAACGGGCCTACATCAAGGTACCCCAGAAGCGAGCGCTTTTCCACACGGTGGTTTTAAAATGCTCTCTCGAACCCTTCCCACTGCTCCTGGCTCCCCTCACTTATCGGGTTGTCTTCCAGTCTTTCCAGACCTTTTAAGATGTGCTCTTCTTAAACGTTTCTGCCTCATGTTTGTAAATCTAGATATCTGGTGGACTGAGCTCTGTGATCAACACTAGATGATCTTGGGCAAGTCATTTGCTTTCTGTCAGCATCAGCTTCTTTCTTAAGAAGAGGACTGTATTGAAAGGTGCTTCAGGTACCCATTCAGCATTAATTTCTCAGTCTAAGGCAAAGCTGGGTCTCGAACAGGTCTACTCAGCCCATTTCTTGGTCTAGCTTCACCACCATTTCTCTTGTGTTCCGACTCCCTCATCCTTCCTACAGTCTAGTCTACACCTTTCTTCTGAAGTTTGAAAGTAAACTTCTGAAAGTAGATCTGGTTTGAAACAAATTTGTTTCTCTTCTCCCCCGAACCCACAAAAAAAGTAAAAGTTAAAGAAAAGGGAATGCTTGGAGGAGGTGAACCTGGGTGAGGCAATCTCACTGAAAGTATCCTCCTTCCCCCTGAAGCGTTGACGTTTCCTCCTGTGGTAGAGGGCTTCCAGTTTCTGCAGGTAAGCATTGCGCTGAGTTCTTCCACATCACATACCCAGGACTCTCCTTCAGTTTTTATTTTTGTGTGTTGAACTTGCTTGAAGTTAGTGTCAGGAGGTATACAGAGTATATTGTCATATTGCCCCACATCCACGTTTTTGAAAATCCATCTGGATGCCTGGGTCGAGAAATTTTCCCCTCTCCTTCCGTGTTGCTAGAATTAAAGATTACAAGCTTGGAATTTACACTCCTTTTTTCTGGCTTTCCATGGCAGTATTTCTTCTACAGCTCTTGCAAAAGTGGCAGCTCTGGGGATTGATTGGTTGCTTAGTCAATAGACCGTGCTGTGTTTCTGAGATGCTTTAAATATATACCATATGAGGACATCCAGGTAACTTGTGCTGCTCATTCAGTAGATTCTTTGTCCCCACAGGTGATTGGGCAGTCTTGGAATTTGCAGCTATCTGTGCAGTTCATGAAATCACAGCAGAGACTAACTCAATTTGGTTTGTGGCTAAGGTGCTATTCACTAAAACAATATCTTCAGCAGAAAATAAGAATAAAACCCGAATCCTTTCTAGAACTTGTCTTCAGTGGCTTGTGCCTACTGATGGATTTGCTACGGCCTGTATTAAATATGTCTGATTTCTTTTAAATGAGTGTCACAGTTTTTCTTGGTTTTACAGAAATCAGTCAATACTAGGCAGAGAAGGGATCTTGAGAACCTGACAGCTGAATTAGTTTAGGAGCCAGTTCCCAGAACAGAACAGAGGCTGTAGAATTTAGTCCCTGACAGTCTCGGATTTGAGGCTTATAATCCTGCTGACAGAACTATCAGTTCTGTCACAAATCATGGACAGACTTTCCTTTCTTAATTCTGGAGAAGGAATGCATATTCATGTTTCATCCTAAAACTAAACATGAGGTAACTCTTAATATATGGATTCCTTTGGCTCTGTAAGCAAGCTTGTTTCACTGTTAACATTAACACTTAGCAGTCATTCCCCTGCTCATATCCACTGGGTGAAGGTCATAGGTTTCACATGCCTCAGATTTTTGCAGTGTATTGATTACAGGAACAAGAAACATATGTGCCCGTCTGTGGAAGCTCTACTCTAGTTGTAGTCTGATGAGCCCATGAAGTTCAATAAGCTCTTAAAAAAATATGACTATGTGTGCCAATTTCTGTTCTGACAGCAGTGTGTCCAAGAACAGAAAACTCGTCTTGAGTTTTCCTGGATTCACCTCAATCCCCACAGGCAGTTTCTTAGATCTCTGGAATTGATAAGCTTTCAGGTAGAAAATATTTTTACCATTTTGGAAATTCTTTTTTTTTTTTTTGCATGGACAGGCACCGGGAATTGAACCCAGGCCTCTGGTATGGCAGGCGAGAACTCTGCCTGCTGAGCCGCAGTGGCCCACCCGGAAATTCATTTTTGATGGTTGAAGTTTGCAGTAGTATCTTTGTGAACATCTAATAGCTTGGTCATAATAGGCTCTCCTTCTCTCCCCTTTAAGAACTTCACAGGTTTAGACTTTGCTTGGCTTTCCAGGAATTTCACTTATAAACACACACACACACACAAGCACACCCCATTCTTTGGGGCTAAAACAAAATTGTCGAATGATAAAAGACCAGCCTCAGGCTCTGACAGGTTGGATCCTGGGGTGTTCACCCACAAAATACTGGAGCTCTCCTACCCATGCCTATATTGTATCATGGTGCCCTGCATTGTTGAATTACTTTTGACATCACTGATCCAACTTGCACATGAAAAAAAGAATTGAATTCACTGAGGACTTTGCAGCCAGGTTTTGAGAAATGTGAATCCTGTAGTATGGGCAGAACTGGAAGGCTTTGCGGAAATGATCAGGTACAGTAACTCTCCGCTAAGAGGTATGTAAACTGCAGACGCCCTTGGGAGATGTTGCGCCTCCCTCAAACCCTGGTTAGGGACCCAGTGATGAAAGTGCATCCTCTCCGCTGGCATACTGGGTTGGGGAGCAGAGTTGAGAATTGTGAAATCTGAGACTTATTGAAGCCTGTTGAGACCTGTTGAGTTTCTCATTTCACAGATGAAGGAAAGGAGGCTAAGAAAGGGAAAGTGGCTTGCCCAGGGTCACATATTTAGTGGTAGAGACAATGTGATGTGAGCACAAAACTGGGAGTTGGAAATCTGGGCTCTGTCAATAACTTTGGCCATATGTGTTTTATGTGCCCACTATCTCATTCGCTTTAAGTCCCAGCGAAGTCTGTAGCCCCCAGAGCTGTCCTTCTGCCCAGATTTGGACAGCTCCAGAGGTGAATAGGTCCTTGTTCTGTGGGATAGCAGGCACTGACTGCATTTATCCTAAGGATTGCTTGGTAGAATTCTCAAGGCCTGACGTGTTAAGAATTTGTCTGGACAGCTACGAGTTGGTAGTTCCATCTGGCACTTATCCACACTTTTTTGTTTGAAGGCAGAGCAAGACTATTCAAACTTATCATTTCAAGTTGTAAGATAAAACTCATGAATCATAGCCTAAAACCTAATATATAGTCTTTAGCATTTCATTCTCTGCTCAGAAATTTTCAGTCGCTTCTACTTGCCACCTAAAAAAGCCCCAATACTTTAATCCAGCATCCACAGCCTTAACCTTCCCAGCCCTAGCTCCCCTCACTCAGCCACACTCCAGCCAGAGGAAACCATCAACTCTTAGACTTTTGTCTGACTCATTTGCACCTCTGGGCCTTGTTTCTTCTTGGAAAGGCATGTGGACTTTGGAGCAGGAAGAATCTGAGATTGAATCTTAGCTTCTCCCAATCTCTAGCTGTGTGATTATAGGAAAATTATATAACCTTTCTGAGCTTTAGTTTCCCCATCTTCAAAATGGGGAAATTATAGGATTTACCCAATCCGATTAGGTGAAGTTTAAGAGATGATTCATGTAAAGTGCCTGAACAGGGACTGATTCTCAATAAGCACTCCAGACATGTTTCTTCCTATTAGTTATAATATTGTAATTTTTTCTCCTTTTCTACGTGTTCAAATTGTAATACAAATTACAATTAATTTTGTGAGGCCCTCCTTCACTCCCTTTATGTCTCCAGCAGTCCATCATTTCTTTCTCTTCTGAATATGCCTATAAAAGAATTTATTCCCCTTGGAACATTTTTATTTTCAACCTTGTTTTGGAAAAATGGGTGTTCTTGCTTATTACCTATGAGAGCTCCTTGAGATCAAGAACTGTGTTAGTCATTTTTGCATCTGCTAAATTTGAGGTCTGCAGTTATGGATGACTATTAAATGGATGACTATTATTAATCATTTGAAGCATTTAAATATATGCATTTAAATTAGAAGTTTAGATTCAGTAGGTCTGAGTTGGATTCTCTGTATAACTTTTCCCTCAAATACCTAAAATGGGGAGTGGTAACAGTAGTTGTTCAGTAAATGTTTGTTGAATGAATAATGACTTAGTTTCATGTGTGGTGAAACATTGCTGAGAAAAATTTCTGCATGTTGGCAGGTTTTATCACATTGATTGGCTGGTGGCCTGGCTGGTTACTTGGGGGAGAAATTTGAAGAACTGTGGACTGCGTGACTTCTCACTATTTTGTACTTTCAAGTACTGGGCTAATGTCAACTTTTCTGTCCCCTGGACACAGTTTTATTTGTTTTGTTTTGTTTTTCTACTCCTAACATAATTCATATTATTTAAAAACTGCATGTCAGAATATCCTTAACACATTGCACTTGCTTTATTATATATTTTTTAATTCAAACAAATGTGAGAGAGATGCTTCCCTTTTTTATCTGTGTCCTTTCTAATCAGGAAAGCTTTGACAGTATCTGTTTTTTTCTCCTGTTCCCAGCTATTTAAGGAAAGAAAAAAAAAGTAGTACTGTTTATTTTTATTTTTACTGTTTTACTTAAAATCAGCTTGCCCCTGCATGTTTTGTTTCTTATTTGGTGCTTTATGCTATTTGACCTTTTTTTCCTTCTGAGATTTAAAAAAGGAAATACAATTAAGTTAGGCAATTCCATCTCCTTCCCTAAACTCCCCTTATCTTGACCATAATCTATTTTATTCGTGGTTTCTGGAGATTGGTTTAATTTGTACTTCGAGAGGAGAAAAAAGTAAGCTCCAGGAATGCCCTCTTATTCTGGCTTGCTGACTGCTTTCCCTTTCTAGAAGGAATGCCTTAGAGAAGAAATTGTAAACCTAGACCAAAATTGCATCATATAGATTCTCTTCATTCATAGTAAAAACTTTTCCCAAAACCCAATTTAATACTTTTTTACCTATATGTAGAGTGTGTACAATTTCTTCCCATATGATTTCAAATAGGAAGTTTGTATTATGTCTTTCTGAAATTGTTCTAATGGTGATTTATCAGGGGATGAGGCTTTTTTCCTTCACAATTGAGCCTTTTTGGCTGGAATCGTCAAAATCCATTAGCCTCATCTTTATGTCCCCCTTTTTTGGGAGGAAACCTGGGATATTCTTTGTCTAGCTAGCTCTTAGTTCCTGGGTGCCAAGAAGTTGGCATCTCAGTTGCTTCCTTCTGGGGGTTGTCCACTTGAAGGGCCCAGCCAGCTTTTTATCAATCATCCATTATGATCATAAATAGTAATCATACTAGTTATAAAACTCAGTTAGAGGAGGGTAGCAACTGCTTAGAAGTTTTCTCCTATTTAAGTCTGGTAAATCAGGAATTCTTTTTATAGGTTTTGTTAAAACAAAGTAATAAGCCACTTGTCTTTGTTTCTTTACCAATCCCATCTCTGAGAAATCAAATATATTCTGTCATTAATATCATTTGCCCACTAATGAAGCCCAAAGGGATATCTGTGTGGAATTTTTTTGGCAGTGTTAGATAAAATATCAACTTGCTTCATGGGTGGGGCTTGATAAATTCTAAAAGGTGGGTGGGTCACCTAAAATGAAAACTCAATAGGCTTGGTACAACAATGGTTCTTTTGTATTGCTGAGAAATTGAGTCAACTGTCGATGTCTTAGAATCACAGCTCATAAAACATGGGGACTCCAAGACAGCACCTTATTCAGTCTCTGTCTTCAAGGAAAATAACTGCTTTCGGGCAGTGAAATAGTGGTGACAGAAGGAGGGGTAAATATTTTGCTCAAGATCATGGAAATATGTTCACGCAAAGATGGTAGTGGTAATTATTGAAACAATAAAAATGCTATAGGTTGCAAGACCCTCAGAGACCGTGAAGGGGTCTATTCCTGTCACTTAATAGATGATAGTGACCTTGGCTTTCAAGCTTCCGTGATTTATCCAAGGAGGGTCAGCCAATGGAGCTGATTCCAGAATGTGGGAATGCTAATTTAGAGTCCAGTGCTCTTTCCACACTCTCTGTGATGGGCATAGCTAATTCCTCATGGGCAGTCTGGTGAATCAGTTGTACGGTTGAGATCAGCAGTGGACCTGTTAACCTCAGAGACAGCAGACACAGCACTGAGCTTCTTAATCTGCCCCACCCACCCACATTTTCATTCACATGATACATCCTGCCATTCAGCCAAAAGTCACAGTTGTCTGGTGGAAAATTTTGCATTTCTCATCAGGGAAAAAGAACTCCTGTCTTTTTTTTCCATTTGGCTTTTCTTCTATAATTATTTTCTGTCCTTTTATTCTTTCGTGCTTTCCTGCTGTCTTGACTTCTGGTGTAATTCCACCAGAGTTGGTCCTTATTTGCCAAATAGCCCAGAGACATCTTTAAAAAAAGTGATTTTCAGTCAGCTTTCTGAGGGATAAGCCTACTGTTGTGTGTATGATTTTCTGTTTTTGGTATTGAAGAGAACAGCAGACTATTGTTAGAAGAGGCTGATTTACTTGATTTCCTTTCTGCTGTACTTTATTCTCTATGTTATTTCTCCCCTTGCCCCCACTTCTTGCACTATTGGCAATCTACACAGTGAAAGTAAATCTGAAAGGAAAGGACTGAGGGGATCAAGTAGGGAAAGAGAAAAGCAGGTAGTAATAGAGGCAATGTCAGATTTTTGGCTCTGACAGAATGAAAGTTGTAGAGCCTCATACTTAATCTGATGAAGTCATAGCCATCTGATTCTTTGAAACCCTTTTATGTCCCTTTCTCCCATATGTCTTAGTTAAGGTTTGGGCATCGTTTTGGGGGGTTTGAAGAAAACTAAAAGTAGAGCCTGTACTCTCAATGAGCTTACAGCTAATACAGAGGATTAAGATCACAAATTATTATAAGTCCCATGGGGAAAGTGTCAATCACAGATACAAACAGGGACTATTCATATTGTGCTACCAGCTATGCTGTTTATTATAAGGAAGTAACTCAGTCCTAAGGATATTAATCATGTCAACAAGTTTCTTTTTCTCTCCCTGTGCTTCTTTCATGACTTTGTATAAATGAAGGTGCTGAACCAACGTAATGATTCAGGGTCCTGCCCCTCATGACTCTCAACCTGTCAAGGATATTGTTTATACAGAGAATTCATGCATCAGTAAATAGTCAGATTTGATGAGCTTGAGGTTCTTCCTAAAATTCTGTCCTGCTTAGTAAGTTCATAAGAAAAGAAAAGTCACATCCATGTGAGGGATGGGAGCAATTAGGAATAGGTTGAATGAAGGAAATAGTGCTTAAATGGGCCTGCTCTAGAGGTGCCATTGCTGGTTTACAGAGGTAGGGGGCTTTGGGCATGGAAATGGAAACTACAGTGGACCACCAGTGCTTCCAACAGGAGTTGGAAGTGAAGACCTCTCAGGTGCTTCTTCTATTGGTTCAGGTATCCTGTATCTCCTGAATAATAGCACAATAGCACTGCAGAGGTACCGAAAACTAAATTTTCATTGACATCACAGCCCATGAAAGTAGGCCAGGACCTGTTCACTAAAACTACCTGCTAAAAAAAATTGACTGGCATCCAGGGTCTTATAATACAATGCACAAAATGCCATGGTGTAATAGACAGTCATTTACCACACTAAGCACCTGTAAAATCACAACTTGAATGAGAAAAGACAATGATCAGGTGCCAATGTTGAGATGACTCAGATGCTGGAATTATCAGTCAAGGATTTTAAAGCAGCCATCATAAAATGGCTTTCATCAGTGATTATGAACATTCTTAAAACACATAGAGCCTGCATGAATACGCTGAAGTTATTTTTTGTGTCAATTATCTGTCATTTAGGCAGAATAACACTAAATGTGCCTTGAAAGGACAAGGGGCCTGGGGTGAATTATCCACCATTTACATCTTGATTGATTCAATGTATTGGAAATTTTACTTCTCTACTTTGTTGACTTCATGAAGACAGACTCAGTTGCAGAATTTTTTAACGTGTTTTTTCACCGTGTCCCAGTTTGACACTTTAAACGCTATGCCTTTCTAGTTAAGAATATATGTTTTTAAAGAACCACAACCAAATAGAAATATTTTATTGTAGAAGGAAGGCTCTAGAAATCACCGAGCTGAGAAGGTAACTGGACAGCCAGTTCTGGAAATACCTAACAGATTTTAAAAGGTGTGTTGGGGATTGAGTCATGCCCTCCACAAAAGACCCGTTCAAGTCCTAACCCTCAGTCCTGTGGTGTGAACTTATTTGTAAATAGGACCTTTGAAAATGTTAGTGTTAGTTAAGGCATAGACTGATTTATGGATAGGATTGTCGAAGATCGTGCTTAGATGAGGCAAAAATGAATCAACATAGGTCTTAATCCATATGACTGCAGTTTTTATAAGCAGAGGAAATTTGGATGCAGTGAGTCAGCAAAGCCAGAAGTCAGAGGAGCAGATTCAGGGAGAGAAGACATTGCCATGTGACAGAGGATTGCTGGGATGCTACAGAGTGCAGGAGAAGAGCAGGCGCTGCCATTATCTTTTTTTTTTTTTTTCCGGTGGGGTGCATGGTCTGGGAATCGAACCCAGGTCTCCCTCATGAAAGGCGAACAGTCTACCCCTGAACCACCCGTGCACCCCCTGCATCTTGATGTTGAACTTGTAGCCTCCAAAATCATGAGACAATAAATTTTTGTTGTTTCGAACAACCCGTTGTGTCGTAGTTGTCATGGCATCCCTGGCAAACTAAGACAAGGGGAAGTAGTAAGAGGAGAGACCTAAAGAAGGTAATTAAGGCTCCTAAAAGTGAAATGGAAGAGGTGTTCACAATTCTGATTTCTTCCCTTTTTTCCATATTAGAAAACAATGGCTCAGAAAAGAGTCCCCCTAAGTTCTAGATCTTATATCACCCCACCACCTCAAGGACCACCTTCCAGTCACCTTCCCACCTTTCCTTTTACTTATATATTCAGTCTCTCCCCTGTCTTCTCCACAGGTAACCACCACATGCATATGTTCTCCATCTTTACTTAAAATGGAGAAAAAAAGACTTTCTTCAATCTCATATCTACTTCCTACTCTTTCCCTCCATCCCTGAGCATCTTGTCCACAGACATGAAAATTCCTCCCCTTCTTGAAATTTCCCTAGCAGACAAACAGATGGATAGTTGAATTTGTTTCTCTTCTAGGTATACTTTAAGTAAAAAAGCTTTCATAAAAATAAAATTAATGAATTTCTAATAATGGAGTTGTATCTTATGTAAGATATTGTGTGATGTAGAACCTTGCCTGAATTCTGTGAAATGACATCACAGATTTAGAATAAAAGTCTGGAGAAGTTATTAGAAAGATCCAATTGAAAAAGTAAGTCAGCTACCCTTCCCTTTCTTTTCAAATAAAGCTTTGTTTTGACCTATACAAAATATGTTAAAGGCAGAACCCTTCTGGCTGAACTGATAAGGAAATTTCCCCCTGCTCAGCTCCCCATCTCTTTGCAGCTGCCCCTTGCCATATTCATGGAACATTAGTATTCCAGTCGTCCCATTTTACAGATGGGAAAATGAATCCCTGAGCTGCCCAAATTTACTCAGCAGTTTAATGGAAGGACCAGGATCAGAATCCAAGAATCTTGACTCCCAATGATTTGACATTGCCATTGACCACTATCTGCCAGCCCCACACTGAAAACACAAACCCAGCAGATTTAAAATGAAACACATTCATGCCACCCACATTATCTGCTGAATGGAAGAACCCTGAAAATGAAAGTCACTTTCTCCTTTTACAATATTATTCCTCACTCTTCTGTTCTCTCTACTTCTGGGAACAACTCAGAAAGGGGGACCTGGGTCAGTGCTGTTCTCCAATTAGCCTAATGAGTATGTTATTTGGAAAGGAAATGAGGGAATAAAAGCCAGAAAGTGGGTGGACCAAGATGTCAGAATTTCAAGGAGTTCAGGGCTGTCAGAATGGTCCTGCTGGAATTCATTATCTGCAAATGATAAGACTCAGTTTTTGTGAAAGTAATTGAACACTGCTCAAGATTGCAGTGTAATTTGACTGGGACCTCAGAAAGGAATGGAGAAAAGAGAAATATAATAAATAAATACAAAACAGACTGTTAAGAAACCCTTCAGGAAAACAAATTGAGCCAATGTTGATGTATTCTTCTTACTTGAATGCTAAAATTTTAGCTTTGACTGTGCCAAGATCAAAAGGTTTGCATGGAAAAATCAACACACAATTAAGTCTCCAGACACAGTGGATTACCTTAAAACCAGATTTGGCTGTTTTTAAAAATGACCTCAGATTATTGTATCAAAGACTGATGTAGTAGACCATAGTAATTATTTTCCCACTGGGGCAACGGCTGTTTCTTACTGATATTTTTCAGACAGAAATCAGGATCAGCAGTAATCATTTGATTCTAGCCCATAGCAGTTATAAGGCCACTAGGGACAGAGTTTTATCACCAATCAATGTTTCTATAGGATTACCAAGGGCTCAATTAAACAGTATGCAGGTTAGAAAGCATTTAAGCCAGTGTTTCTCAGCCTCAGGCTATTGATACTTTGGGCTGAATTATTCTCTGTTTGGGGGGCTGTCTTGTGTATTTTAGGATGGTTTGCAGTATCCCTGGCCTTTGCCCTCTTGGTGCCAGTAACTCTGCACCCCTCCGAACTGTAACAACCAATAATATCTCCAAACGCTGTGAAATGTCCCCTGAAGGGCAAACTCTCTCTGTCTTGAGAACCACTGGTTTAGGTCCTCATTTTCTCTCGACTGTATCACACCTCTTCTTAGAAAGCAGTTTCATTGAAAAAAATAATGCCAATTTATACAGGGCTGGAAAGTAGAAAAATAAGAAGGGGCCAGAGGAAAGAATAAATGATACAGAGATAGAGATTGAGAGAGTTAGAGTAAGAAACAGAACTAGAGAAAGAAGGATAGAAAGATAGAATAAAAACAGAAATAAAGGAAAGCAAAAGAAATCAAATCAAAGTCTCAGCACAGTCTCAAGCATGGAAGGAAGCTGAACAAAACAAAACGTGGATGTAACGTGCTCCAATTTGTGTCTCTGTAATAAAGCAAATAATTCATAAGCAAATGTTTTCTCTCCAGTATTTATGTACCGTAGGCCCATACTTCGTTGGGACATTCCCACTTTGATAAAATCCAGGGTGGTAGAGCCACTCAGTTTCTTCAGTGAAGGAAAGAAGGAAGCAGTCCCTTTGAGGAGAGATCCATACACACACAGCACCGAACTCAGTATTTACCAAATAATCGGATCCCCCTTCAAGAAAGAAAAGAAAAGCCTCACAAAACTAAGAAAAACAAAAGAAGCAAAAAAGCACCAGAGAACGATTTCTAATAAGAATGGTTCACTATTAATTTGCAATGTTATAATTGCTTTCCAATTATAGAATCTACTGAGCCCTTTTATGATTCAGCAGTCTCGGTTTCAGAGATATGAAGATGCATAAAACATTTCCCCTGCCTTCAAGTAAGTCACAGGCCATTTAGAGAAATAAGTGAATATGTAGCTATGGTATTTATTCTTTGATGAGAAACAGAGATACTCCTGTGTGCTTACATAAAGGCAGTGGACGTACAGGGCTGTTTTGTGTCAAAACAATTAAATTAGATATGGAAAGGACTGGACTTCAAGATTTGTGTTATATGAGAAATGCTATTTTAAAAATACTGGTAACTTTTAACTTTTAGATAAGAAAAAGGAATTAAAAGAGGAAAGCTATGGGAAGCAGAGATAATAGAAACCAATTTAATTTGGAGAATTTATTTAATCAAGACAACAATGTTTTGAGAGTAAATTTGATTGATTATGTATTTTTAAGGAATGTGTATTGAGGCTTGAAAAATCTATATATGGTAATATATGAAATGTTGACACATTTTAGGAAATTTTACTAATAATTACAATGAAGATATACTGCTTGGAAATTGAGTCCAAGTCACTTGTGGTTTCACTGTCTTGTAAAGCTTAAAGGAAATACCATTTTGCAACTGCAGCTTTCGTTGAAATCCTAAGTTTAGATCAGCCTTCCTTTTAGCTTTTGCCAAGTGACTCACCCTTTTTGTGTCTTAGTTTCTATATCTGTGAAAAATTGACAATAAAAATGACCTAACTCACAGGGTTGATGTAAGGATAAGATGAGAAAATGTTTGTGAATGTCATTTTTTGAGTGAAAGCATGCATAGAAGATGAAAAATGAGAAAGGGGAGGAATTAAACTCTCTGTTAGAAGGCTGAATCATATAAACCACAATGCCATGGAAAAGCAGCAAGTTTGTGACAATCTCCCATCCCTTTACACAGCTGAAACATGTCAAAGAATTTTCCTACTTTATTACAATAAATTATAGGATCAATTTAAACCAAAAGAAAGTAAAACCAAACAAGAAGATCATGAAATGCATAAAAAGAATCTCTTGTGTTTGTGCATGAGCACATATAGGGCAATTGTCATTTAAACTTTGAAAGTCCCCATCATAATGTCTTCTTGGTATATTTTGTTTACAAAACAGCTTAAAAAGAAACCAGAGTGGCAAAACGACATTAAGTTACTGAAGCCAAAATTCACTTGGACTTAGCTTTGGGACAGTATATTTTATAATTATAATGATTAATAATGATGGATATTGCTTATTGACTATTACTGATTCAACTATTGTGCTAAAAGCTTTACATGAAGTTCTCCAATAAGTTCTCAAAGCAACCCTAAGATGCAAATCCTAGTATATTCTTTGTTTTGCAATAGAGGCACTGAAACTTATAAGTTAAAAAATAAACCTGAGATCACACAGCTAGTAAGCAACAAAGGCAGGCTTTGAATCCTGGTGGCAAAACTTGGATTCTTATCCACTTCTCACAGCTTGGGCTTTGCCATCAAACAGATCTAAATGAAAATAGAAAAAGAACTCCCCCCCCCCAAAAAAAAAAACAAGCTTCCTAACTTTTACTAATTGTATGACATTGGGCAAGTCAAAGCTATATGAATGTCAGTTTTCTATTTTGAAAATGAGTATAATAATACCTATTTCACAGGGTTCTTGTGAGAAGCTTCCACAAAAAAAGATTGTGGACTTACCTAGGTCAACTCTGACACAGCTTTTTAGATTCCTTCCCTCATAAATTCTAGGTAGTGAGTAAATTTGTGAGGGAAAGTGAGGGGCGTAAGAATACTTAGGCATCTACATCACGCAGTGCACACAGAAAATTAAAGGACGCACCGAACAAAAATTTGACATGGTTAGTTTGAGCTACTGGCCTTAGTTTTACTACTGTATACACTGGAGCACAGGTTGGAGCCTCTTTTCACCTTTGGGCTAATAACAAAAATCCTCCTCTTATGGAAACTTAGGATCATTTGTTTGCTACGTTGAGAAGAGTCTTTTTGCTCCCTGCTACCCTACCTTTTCCCATCCTCTGATTTCACAGTTTCCTTGAAATTGAGTCCTCTTGTCTTTTTCAGAAAATAGACACTGTTCAAACACATTCCAGACCCTTTCTGTTTCATTTTAATAGATAAAATCTCTTCTCACAGATCAACGCATTTTGGGAATTTTAAACCCCTTTAGGCATCTTCCCCGTCCTGATTGTGATGAGATGGGAGATGGCCTAGGTTTAGGGATTAACAAATCTCTCTTCCTCACAGACACTAAAAATGAGGTGGTTTCCTTGGGGGTCCTCAGAAAATTAAGTTTACAATTATCATATGATCCAGCAATCTCACTTTTAGGTATATACCTAAGAGAATTAAAAGCAAGGAATCAAAAATATGTTTGCATACTGTGTCACACATTAAGAACACCCAAATGAATAGGCCAAGCCCTTGATCTTGAGGCTTGCTTTTATGAAGCTTACTTATGTAGTAAAGAAGCTTAGCCTACCTATAGGTGTGCCTAAGAGTTACTTCCAGAGTACCTCTTTTGTTGCTCAGATGTGGCCTCTCTCTCTCTCTCTAAGCCCAGTTCTGCAAGTGATATCGTTGCCCTCCTCCCTATGTGGGACATGGTATCTAAGGTGAAAGTCTCCCTGGTGACATGAGATATGACTCCCAGGGATGAGCCTGGCCCTGCCACCCTGGGATCAACAATGTCATTCTGACCTAAAGAGGGGAAAGAAGTATAACAAATAAGGTATCAGTGGCTAGGAGAATTCAAATAGAGTCAAAAGGCTACTCTGGAGACCATTCTTATGCAAGCTTCAGTTAGACATTGCTGCCTATCATAGCTTGCCAAACCCCAACCAAAACCATTTCTGCCAGCCCTAAAGAAAACCTAGGAAGTTATATGAGATGCTACAAAGGTTCCATGCACTACGGTAACTTTCCAGAAACCTACAACCTCTAGATGGGTTCCTTGACCAAATAAGTCTTGAAATGCAGAGGGGCCAGCATCTCCAGAACATCAACTAGTTCCATCCCTATCCCATATTACTGACCACCCCTTCCAATGTGAAAAACTTTAGACTGGGCATAGCCCAAATACCCCTAAAGAATGGGAGAAAGATCAAAGGTGATGGTGGGGTTATACAGAGAAGGTAGGGTTTATAAAAAGAGTATGATTGCTGAGTCATTAAATTGATATTTCTTTTAGTCTCCTGTGTCTTGGAATAGTATTAGTAAAAACCTAAAATTGTGGGATTGTAACCCATACCAAATGCTGAAATTTGTTCTACAACTAATTATTGTGCTGTGCTTTGAAAGTTATTGCTTTTTTGTATATGTTATTTTTAATAAAAAAAGAAAAAAGTGTATTGTGATGATAAATGCACAACTATACAATGATATTATGAAACTGATTGTATACTTTAGATGATTGCATGGTAGGTGAATATATAACATGTTATCAATAAAAAAAAATTTTTTTAATGAGGTGTTTCTTGTATAATAACCAAAAAAAGTGGGAGAGTAAGTTCCATTGGTCATTAGTCAAGGAGTCAAGCGATTTAGGCTCTGGCACCAGTACTGCCACTAGTTAGTGTTTATCTCTAGGCCTTGGACAAGGGAGGCATTGGACCAGATGTTCTAACAGGATCCTTCTACATTTGTCAGCCTGGAATTCTAAAATAATTTAGTCAACTGGTACAGCTAGAAAGAGGAAAGTGATTAGATAATATAATGGAATGCAAAAATACAATGGAGAGTAAAACAGAGTTTAAAAGTTTACTGAAAAGAGCGGGGTACAAGGGTAGCTCAGTGGTAGAATTCTCACATGCCATGTTGGAGACCCGGGTTTGACTCCCAGTCCATGTACTTCCCAAAAATAAAACAAAAAAACAAATTCAACAAATGATGCTTCAATAAAGGGATACTCACATACATGGAAAAATAATGAAATGTGACCCTGCCACCAAACGACATACAAAGAAAAAAAAGTTTACTGAAAAGTAAGTTCTTCTAGTATGTGATGCTAGTCCTAATCTTTGGACAGAATCTCTTTAAAGTAAAACTTGAATGGAGGTCACACTAATATTTAATTTGGTAGTATTTTTAATAGATACCCAGATAAACTAGGACACATACGGAAAGAAAAACAAGATGGAGAAAAGACTGAAAACTTGCTGTATGAAAAACATGAATAGATTAAAGAAGAAAAGACTAGTGACAAGAAACCTCTTCTCTGGGGTTTTAAAAAGATCATCATTTGAAACAATTATACTTGACTTTTATATGGCACTAAGGAATTGAAGTATTAGGACCAAATAGCAAGTTACATGGAAGAAGATCTTGGCTTAAAATAGTTCATCGTGACATTATTCATAATAGCCAAACAGTGGAAGCAACACAAGTGTCCATCAACAGGTGAATGGATAAGCAGAATGTGGTATATATATATATATATATATACATATATATTATATACAATATATACACATATATTGTATTGTGTGTATATATATATACACACAATGAAATATGCAGTATTATTCAGCTGCAAAAAGAAGTAAAGTGCTGGTACATCTGGCAACACGGTTGAAACTTGAAGGCATCATGTTGAGTGAAATAAGCCAGACACCAACAATCAAAGACTGTATGATTTCTCTTGCATGAAATATTTAGAATGAGCAAATTCAAAGAGTGGAAGCAGAATATTAGTTACCAGGGGTAATGGGAAATTACTGCTCAATGATTCTGAGTATTGGTTTAGGATGATGAAAATAGTGTGGAAAGAGGTAGTGGTGAAAGTTACACAGTGTTGTCAATGTACTTAATGTCAAAGAATTGTCTAGTTAAAATGGCTTTTATGTTATATATATATATATTACCACAATTTAAATAAATAGGGTGTTTCAGAAGGTAACAAGTACCCTGTTGGCTGGAGGTGTTCAAGCATGAATTGGACAATTGTTTAACAGGGATGTTGTATTTCAGGTTTAAGCACAAAAATACCAAGTTAATGTTGAAATAGATGAGATTTAACGTACTTTCCAATTAGAGACATATTTTCATGATTTTGTGATATGAAAATTTGTCTTGTTCCCAAAAATGGGATTAAAGACTGTTTCATTTTATCTATCCTGTTTCTTAATTCTGGTTAATGTAATCTCAGACCAGTGTCATCAGCAGACTTGCTGTGAATAACTTGCATAAGGCAAAGAAGGAGATAGTAAAAGCATTACAGAGGCCTTAAAACACAGGAATACACTTAGGGAATGTTTAGCAGTAACAATATCCATATGTATGATTGGCATCAGTTTTCTGACTTCTGGCTCAGGTCTCTCTAAGATAACATCTGAAATGGATTTAGTTAGAGAGTTTTAGTTTAAATTTATTACAAGTGATTGGAACATCCATGCTTAGGAATTAAAACTGGTATACTTCTCTTAGCAAATATCTCACGAAATACTAAGGAAAACTCTGGAGACTTTGCAGTGCATTTCTAATTTACTTCATTTGTGTGCTACCCAGAGGCCAATCTGAAAAACTTGGGCAGTATTCCACAACAGAGTTCATAAGACAAACCTTTTGCCAGGTTGGTTTCACATCTGGGTTGCTAGGGGATCTGCCCAGGCCTTCATATGCATTTAAAGAATCCCTTTATCCAGCTCCCTCTGCTCTGAAATCTTCCCTTCATTATCCAGTTGGAAAGAGGAGGAGCCCTGCGTGCCACCACTGGCGAGAGAGAAGTCCAGCCTCCCTGCTCACTCATCCCCATCATGCTGACACCCAGTTCTGTGAAGGGGCATGTCCCCCCTACCCTCCACCATAGTGTTTGGCTGGAGTACCATGGGTATTGTCGCAAATGTTTCTATTCTGCTATACCTAATTTTTCCTAGTCCTTTGACTAGAGAGGGAAGGCTATTTCAGGAACTGTTTTTGGTCTTCTCCATTGAAGTTTCTAGATTGCAGGCTTCTGCAGTGCCCAGTCTGAGATATATGAGAGACGAAAAGAAAATCCGGGGAATTCACCACCGTATAGTTCTTCAAGCACCAAGATCCCTAGACAGTCCGCCTTTTACTTTCCACCTTTCCGTGCCTTCCCGTGTTTGCCTGTTACACAGTACATTATGGCCAGTGGTTTTAGTTGCACTTAAGGGAAGGTTTAGGGAGAAATGAGTTTACTTCACCTTGTTCAGAACCAAAAGACTTCATGCAGACTCTTTAAAAGATGATGGTGATGGTGGTGGTGGTGACACTGACCATGAGAAATAGTTTGGAGTCAACCTGATTTCAAAACTCCAGCAGAGCTTTGTTCCCAGTGCTTTACCTGGAAAGCTACAGAAAACCTTCTGATCTCTAATAAAAACCTTCAGTCAATTTTCTGTCACCACCACTAAATCACACCAAAGTAGACCAACTGGACTGTGTTGTGATTCATTTCAAGTTGCTAAGAGTGTACTTTCCTATTCCTGCTTAATAGGTGTGAAAAAGTCAGAGCACTCCTGCTGAATTGCCACCAGTCTGCCCTTTCACTTATTTATAGGTCCACAGAGGAGCCCCCTCTGGACCGCTGATTTAACTCTTCATAAATGTAAACAAATTTTTGATGACCCTAGTCTGTTTTCCCAACGGGATAAAGTTGGGAAAGGCTTACCTACTATTTTATATATGGGAAATCAATTTACTTGGATTTAGAATAAGAAAAATAAATTTTCTCCTAAGTAATGATCCTTTTTGTTTTTTTTTTGTTTCTCATTGTTCCATCATAAATGTGGCATTCTTATAATGGATGCCTTCCAGTTCCACAGTTCCCCTTAGATTGTCTTGGGTGAGTGTTTGACCTAAACATTTACACATAGCTAACATCTCCGTTTGTGCCTTGGCACTTGGTGGGAACTGAGTATAAATTTGTTGGATTTGAATAGTTGATTCTCCTAGGTATTTAAAAAAGCCATTCTGTGCACCTGATCCAGATTTTTTAAGATAGCGTCTTCCCGTAGGTATCAACGTCTTAGGCCAATTTAAGATTAACGACATGAAGTTATAAGCAGTATTAGAGTAAAAATAAGGAAACCATGGCTCTTACTATAATTATGCCACTAATTTTCTGTATGGCTCTATGATAATCTCCATTTTCTTGGCCTTGGTGTTTTCATTCATAAAATGAAGTGATTAGCATATATAATCTTGAAAGTCTCTACCAGATTTATATTTTATTGTATGGCAGAATATATCTTCTGATGATCAAAGTTATTAAAGGTTACTACACTGTGAAACTGTAAGCAGTTGAGTTGTTTGCCCCTCAGTTTGGTTTTCCTAACCCCTCTTATCTTATTCCTCACATTAAAAGTTGTGATATTCAGACACTAAAATGATAGCCTTAGGCAATACAAAATACAGTGGAGAGTTAAGCCACTTGGGCAAGATATTTGTAGTCATAGAAATGGCCTTTTATAGTAGTATCCTGGTCCTGAAGAAATATTTTGATCTCAACACTCAATTCAAAAGCTGGTGTTGGCATCTTTTCTCTCTTACCTCAGTATTAGAAAAAGTGCTGTATTTTTTCTACAGACCCTGAAATGATGTAAGCGAATGGTTAAGATTCCATTTTATTCAAAATTTGCACTGCAATTTCTGAACTACAGGAATTTCTACAATGTTAAATTAAGATCAGGATATAAATTGTTATTACAGGCTGTTCTCTATGAATAAGGCAGTTTATGGATTGGAATTTGTGAACTTCTTATTCGAAATGTGTTTATTTTTTGCTTACCAAGGAATCATTGCTCTGACACCTGTTTAATTCTAACGCACCTTGTTTCAATACACATATATTCTCATTTACACATATTAATTAAAGCAGAACAACAAAATCCTTTCTGTGAGGCATGGAGTTTCAGTGGTAAATAAACAAGAAGTTATTCAACACTTCTACTTTGCATATTTGTCAATTATCCAGGTATTATTTTTCGCAAATGATCTGTCCATCTATATAGCAGAATATCTGTTGTGTTTGAACATGTGACAGTAATTTCCCTTCACCTTTCTATACATTTATATGTATATATATATAAATTACATTATATAATGTAATATATTATTCAGAATCATTTGAAAATAGAATTTTTCCAGGTGCTAATTCTTCTCTCTTTCCAATCATAATATGTTATTGATGTTGAGACTCTTTTTATAAACTTTTAGCTAATAGTACTTAATATACCTATTTGCTGCATGGGGTGAATTTGCAAAATGCTTTTGTAGTTTTGGTCCTTTTCCCTCAATTTTATAACTAGAAAGCATTATATTTGGTTTCTTATGGAGGGGGATATTTAATTGCTTTACAGTAGGGGCCACTGAGTTTTGTTTGAATTTGACTTGAAGTGTCAATGTCAATGTCCAATCTTTGGCCAAGTTTTATATAATGTTTTATATAATGTATCATCACAGTTTTCAGGGATGAGTAAATTGATGGCTCACTTGACTTTTATCATATTTAGTTACACTGTTATTCTTCTATTCTTCTTTTTTTGGCTTCTTGTACAAAATCATGATATTCCCAGACCCGTTTATTCCAGCATATGGAGATTCAGTTTTAAATGTCTGCTGTCATCCTATTTACTAGTTACATTTTTTTTTACTAGTTGGATTATTTTTAGTTTTAGTATTTTTTACTATTCTTGTCTCTACTATTGGGCTTCAGTGAATCACTATGAAATCATCCATCTTTCCTTTGGGAAATTGGACTATATCAAAACATAGCAATAATAAAATTTCCAGCTCAGCAAAGGTAAATGACATTGTATAAATGATGTAAGCAAAATTTAATTCACCTTAATAAGACTGAGTGGTAGTTGACAGGAACCACCCAGTGCAGAAGTCTGGTGAAGACTTGTGTAACCATAAGAATTCTATGGTCGTTAAGACCATGATGGGATTACTATGACAATCATCATTAAACTCGTATTTCAAATTTATGAAGTGTACCTGAACCACATCATTTTTATGTCAGAAACTGTTGGCGGTCCATGCACTATGCCATATGCAATTGACATATTTTGAGAAACACTGATCTAGAGAAATAAATGAGATATTTTAAGTTTTGCCATGCCTTTTTCCTCATCTATAAAACAGTGGTAAGTCAGAGGGGTCTTGTGAGGATTCCAGGAGAGAATACATGCCAAACACTTAGAAGGGCACCTAGCACTAAGTAAGCATTCAGTGAACAGCAGTTGTTCCTGATGCAATCATTATTATTATTTTTTTCTAATGAGCTATCTATCATCTATCTCATTTCACTTATATGAACTAAGGAGCATTGTGCAAATTTTCATTTTCAGAGTTCATCTCTCATTTTTTGCTTTCATAGCATGAAAGTAACCCTACTCTGTTTTCATTTAGAATCTAATTTGTACACAATTTGATTATAAAAGTATAAGACTGATCTCACAGGTCCCTGAAAAATTCTTTGACTTCTTTGAAACTCAGTATACCTTTCTATAAAATTGGTATACTATTAATACTTAGTCTATCTATGGCACAGATTTGGTAAAAGGATTGTGGAAAGTATTTTGAAAATGTTTGAGTCCTATGCAAATATAATCTAAAAGTAAAGTTCATGTAAGAATGTTATATAAAAATTCATATAAGAATTTGTATAGTTTATAAAATTATTTTACTTCATAAACTTAATGTTATTACATTAGTGAAATATTTTTGCCACATTAAATTGCTTAATTTTACTTTAATAATGACAATACCCATACAGGCAATAAAACTCAATATTATGACCTAAAGTACTTTTCCAAAACTTTTGAGCTACATAAATCAAATATGGGTAGCACAAATGTAAAGGAACATATGGAGGGGTTTCTTTTAGTCCTCAAAATTTTTAAGGGCTCTGACTTCCTTTAATATATTCCAGACCCACACACGCCGTCATTCCTTGGGGTTAGGTGTAGAAGCTGTTGCTTAAAACAACACTTGGAACAGGAATCTTTTGATAAGGCCAATGGTTTGAATATTTGTAATTTCTTGTTTGTAATTACTGTGTAATGTCACCTCTCAAAGATTATCTGACAGTTTGTGGGAAATCTAGGAGCAATGACAATTGGGCTTTCAAATAAGATTTTCTAAATATGGTATGTGTGGTAGAAAGAAATGAGGGACTTGTGAGCATGTGAAAAAGGTCTGAGTTGGCAAATAAAATAGTAGGTTGGGGTCTCATTACTTTTTAAGTCATAACAGACTGATCGTGGGCCTGAAGTTATGTGAATGCTGTGCCTTCATAGGGTAGTGGATTTCTGGGGTTTTTTGGTTTTTTGTTTTTTGGTCAATAGCCTGTTTGTTTGCAGATGTGACAATAGTTTCTTATTGACTTGTACATGAAACTGTACATGAGAACCCTTATTTCTGATTTTCAAATGTATGGAAAGAATCTGTTGGAAAAATCAGAACAGTTCCTTCCTCTAAGGGATGCAGCATGATATGTTCTAGCACTCTTGAACTTGTTCTCTTTGTTTTTGAGCTGCAAGGATTACAAAGAGAATGAAGAGATAGTCACCTCTCAGGTTTGCATTATGCTCTGAAGTTTGTGAAATAGCTAACACATTTTCAAATTTGTGAAGGATGCTAGCTTTACTCTATCATGACAGCCCAACGAGAAAGCTGAAGTTCAATAGCTTATCAGATTGGGCACTGAGAAAATGGCAGAGCTGTGACAGTAAGGGAAATTTTCTTTTTCCTGTCACAACTGTTTGTTCAGATTTCAAGTTCTTTGTAGCCCACTAAGCCACAAACAAACTATTTCCACCCAAGGACCTTATGCTGCTGCTCTTAGCTGCCGTTATCTTTTCTCATATGTGGTATTTTCAAACTAAAGAGATTGCAACTCAGCCATTTCCCCTACTCCTTTATGTAAGGGGAGCTTTTGTCCTCCATCTTGGGTGCCTGTGCTCACTGATCTGTGCCAATTATGGAAGGGACCCCATGTGAGAATACTGTTTCCAGCCAGAAGCTAACCCAGTAGCACAGCTGAATGTGGCAACACCCAAAAGTTCTTTCCGTCTATATTGGAATCCCTCCTCCATTGCTATTTTCATTTCTTAAGCCCTTGGGATAAAGCTTCCAGTTGTCCCTTTCACTTATTATGACTCTAGATCTATTTATCCAGTTTTTAGCTTATGTATTCTGTTTGTAAACATCCTGTTTGTGCTGTGTGTAAGTACCTATGTACAGGGCTGGATTTTATTCTCTATCAGGTAAAGGACCACATGGTTTTCAGAATCTAAGAAGGTGCCTTGAGAGAGATGGATTTCAATTCCATGTCTTTGCCTTTCCTATTATGCTATATTTGTATATATTTCTCTGAAACTGTACTGAGTTAGAAATATGACTTATTTTTGTTTTTTAGGTCCCTCTAAGTTGTAATTTCATGGACTTGCCTCTCTCTTTCTGTTACTCCATTTATGACCCAATAGAAATTTTAACTGAAATCTTTACCCTTAAACTTTTGCATGGGATTTGTTCTTCTTCCACTTTGTGGAATTATAAGCCAAATGTTGAACACTGAATCCCCCTTTTTGGTGTAGATTTTAATCCATTGCTTAGCTTCTGAAGAGTTTCATAGGCTTTGAGACAGTTTGGCTTTGAAACATTGCTCGACTTTAAGCTTCTGTGTACTCCTGTTTGACATTGGGCACGATACTTTAGTGTGTCTGAGATTCAGTTTTTTCATCTTTAAAATAAATATAGCAGTGTCTCAGTTTTTCTGTGTATAAAATAAGCAACTCTTAGGGAGTGTTCTGAGAATTAAATGGGCTAATGTGTATAAAGTGCTTAGATATGCCTGGAAGTGGTAAGCATTAACTTTTCTGTTAAAACAAATGGATCTCACTTTGGGAAATGCTGATTCTAATTTTTAGTAATTTTTCAAATTTGTGCAATTGATTAGGTTTGACCTGGCTGTAGCAGAATTGTGCTGGTGTAACCAAAGAGAATTGTAGATGTTCATTCAGGCACTCTGGGTAATTGTCCTGGTCATTTTTCTTGAGCAAGTCATTTTACGTATTTATGTCTCATATTCTTCTTCTGAGTGGAGAAAAGTGACACGGTTATATTTGTTTCCATTACTTTACAGGATTGTTGAGAGAGTATTTCTTTACATTGTCTTCATGTTCTGGAAATTGCAAAGTGCTACATACATATGGACTCTTATTATTGCAACTATATCACTTCCCATTTGAAATTTGGCAGAATGCCAAAGGGACCCAGCATCCGCTCTTGTTGGTACATTGTTTACAGGTACAACCAAACTGTTACATAAAGGCTTTGGCCTTGCAATAGCCTTTCCAAGGCTACCATTGTCTCATTGCCTATGGAACTGGCTCTGGGTTCAGTGTAAATTCCTAGGAAAATGCAGTTCAGTTGGACTGTTTCACTTGCTAGCTAAATTTAGTTCATTGTTTCATAAATCAGCACAAATCTGTCTAGAATGGCTCTTGTTGCCACCAGCAACCAGGGTCATAGAACTGAAGGCTATCAGATATGCAAGAGAAATGGAAAATAACTTCCTAAAGTAATGCTTCTGCAAAAATCTCAAGGCTACTTGCAGTGCTGAGGAAAGCTAAATAGCATGAGGCTTCGGATTTCCTGCTTGTAACTCGAAGCGGATGTGGATATAGACATGAGTATGTGGTCCAAGATTCTACTTTCTTGGTAGAAGGAATAGAACCAATTTTATTGAAATAGTTTTAGTATGAAGCTCCATGTTGTAGGCTATAACATAGAGATTCATTTTCTAGCAACTCTCTCAACTTTAGTTATACTGTATAAACAGATTGCTAGCCATCCTTTTGTAACAATAGTTGTGAAAATCTCAAAATTAATCTAAATTACCTTGATTTATGATACATGGTACCATTTTTCTTCTTGGACGCAGAGCTCGTAATGGGGAAAGGATGTGAATTTTCATCATGTGAAAGGAAACCTGGATGATTTTACCAGAATCTTTCATCGAACCATACAAACTTATAGCATTTAATCTTTATTTTTCATGAAATTCTCATTAAAGATTAAAACTTAAGAAGAAAATCCATTGGCTTTTCAATTATTTCCAATGTGTGTGTTGCTAATTCTATTAACAATTTCTTTCTTTTTTTTTTGCATGGCCAGGCACTGGGAATCAAACCTGGATCTCTGGCATCAGGCGAGAACTCTGCCTTCTGAGCCACCATGGCCTGCCCTAGTGACAACAGTTTTAAACCTAAACAGACACACAAGAGCAGACAAACAATCCAGACTGTAATGGTCACTTATTTTGATTCCTGTGTCCTGTCACAGCCTCACTGTCTACTGACCCCTTCTCCAGGACACCATCAACTTCTGGTTCATGGTTCCTCAGGCTTACTTTTTTGTCCACTCCCTAGCTGTCCGCCACCATGACTTCAACATCCATGAGGACGCTGCTCAATACCTTTCCTTTAATTTTCTCAATTTTACTAGATCTAGTAACCTTTATTTTTACTCTATTGCCCTAGAGGCAGGGCTTCCTGATCTTTTGGAATTAGTCTTTTCTTAAGAACCTGAAATTCCCTTGCTTATAACGTCTTTTCTTGCTCTGTTCTTACATGTCCACATCACTGCTTAATCTAGTTTTGCCTTTATTGGCTGTCCAGTATCACATAACTTCCTCAATGTATTTCCTTCCTATCTTCACATCTCTCTGTCCAGACTAATATCATGACCTCCCTCTTTAAGTATTCATTTGCATAGAAGAATATTGCTATGTACATTGCAATGATGATTATCACTTTTTTCCTTAATTTTGTGTCTTGGCAAATGCTGTGGTGCACAAACTGTGTCTTCCATTGCTGAACACTGCAGACAAAGCCATGCTGGTGTAGAATACCATGTGTTTTCGTTGAATGATCATAGCTTGAGTTTTAGTGTCCTTCAACAGTTTTCTCTGTTTTTGCTCAATCTTTTTTTCTCAGAGTTGATATTCAGAATCATTTATACTTCCCATATTTGCAATCCTTCATTCTCTCCATGACACTCTGTTCCACCTGACTAAGGTTAGCTTTTAGGGTATGTGTTGAGAAAAGAGAAAAGAGGGCCCGTGTGAGAGATATTATGCAGGATAAATTAATAGTATTATGTGAGAGACACTAAGAAGATGAAATTAATAGGAATTTGTATCTTGTTTATGAATATGAAGTTAAGGTTAAAGGACGGAGATCAGAATTGACTCAGAGATTTGAAGCTTGTGTGACTGATGGATTGTAATTCCATGCATAAAATTAAGAAATACAGGAGAGGATGTAGAAGGAAGAAGGATATTATTCTTTTGCCAATTCTGTTCCTCTTTGCCCTTTCAGAAACTCTATTTATCTAAATTGCCTTAAATAAAACAGACATTTCATTGCTTAAGATGAATGAGCCTTCAAAATAAAAGGACACATACCAGAAGGACTAAAAAGAGTTGAGGTTCTAACTTCCAAAAAGACAATCCTCTTAATATGTCAGTTTTAAGTGCTCTGATGTTAGATAGCTCGAACAATGTTCTGCCTTTAGAAAAATGCCGTTAGGTCCCTTGCCATTCTTCTTTCGTTTAAAAATAGCCATATTAGTGAGATGCAGTTTTTAATGAGGACATTTTCTGGATTTTGTATCTTGCCTTAAGAACCAGCTATGTTGCTAAGCAGACTGTCTCTTGGGCGGATTTTCCTTTTTAGCAAGTCAAAGATTGACAGAGTTGGGATAAAGTGACAAATGACATGAGGGCTATTTTAATAGCAAATTCCCAGAATAACTGCATGACCCTTATCTACTGTTTCAGCTGAAATAGTTCTTCTTTGATAAAAATACAGTGTGCCTAATATCTACTGGAAAATATTTTTAGTCCCAATAGTGTCCCTACATCCTTAATAGCACATTGTAGTACATGGGATTCAGAATGATTTTACATATAAAACAGCTCAGGTTAGGGTCTCCTTTCTTTTCTATAGCATTTTTAAAATATCCCAACCTCTTTGTATCCCATCTCTCTTGACAGAGACTGTCAAGTCATGAGAAACAGATATCGAGTTTCTAGCATCTTTTTACTCTCCTACTGTCAGATGCAGTTTTCCTCTGCCAGTCTAGCAAGTCTTTAAAATTGCATTCGTCATCTTTCTTTTTGAAGTTATCCAAGTAGTCTGTTTGTTGAGATTCTGGCTTCTGCCATGTTTCCTTTGAAGCTTTTATAGATTGTCTTAAAAAAAACAACAGAACTTCCTGTGTGAACTATGTGTACATATATAATAGTGTCGAATATTCATTTGAAGACATTGAAATGCATCTTTTCCCCCAACTAAATTGCTGCCACTGCTGCATCTATATTATAATAGCACTTTCTTAATTTTCTTGGTTAGCCTTGGAAATAGCTGGGGAAGCCTGCATATTATCGCATTAACTATGAATTTGAGAGAAGCATAAAATGGAAAGTCTGTGTTCATTAAAGTAAGTTACTATAAGATAATGGAATGTATTCACTTGTGTTTCTGCCTGGCAAATGTGGCTCTTAGCACCACTTCCAACAATCTGAATGGTTTAGTATCAATGAACCTCTATTTCAGACCAGAAGGTGTCTGGCAAATTTGAAATTAGTGCTATTCCTTGGTAGATAATCTGGAAGGTAAATTTGTCTTCTCGAATCAGAATTAATATGGAAGCCAACTCACATCATTTTGAATGGGCTGTTCTTTGATTTATTCATAGCTGATCCTCCTTTTTCACATGCACAATAAAAAACTAGCTTCAATATTTAATTCCTTTATAGTACAAGTGTCACATGCTAAGCAAGGCGGTACCCTTAGGGTTCATGACTTGGGAGGGGGCAGGCAGACACATATCTCAGTATTAAAAGTATAGTGTGAGAAGGAGTGACTATGAGAGACCTGATGAGGAAGAAGATACTGGGTGAGTCAGAGAAAACTTCTGAAAAGCTGGCATTGAAGTTGTGTCTTGGCAACTGAATAAGAAGTTTCCAGGAGGAGAAAATAGGGCAGAACTCTCCAGAGAAGAGGAATAACAGGTATCTTGAAAATGTTCAGGTGCTTGATGAGGGATTCTTCAGCATTAACGGAGGTGCTTACAAGGCCATTTTCTGAGGTAATAGGTAACAAAGACATTTTAAGAGTTTGAAAAGTGAGAACTGCAAAATATGGTTATAAAATGTGTGTATTCACCTTTCTATACAGATTAATCTAATTTTTTTGTCAGACAATATTTTACCTGACATATTTATGGCATGCCTATGACTTAATAGGCACACTAGAAGTAAAAAGAAAAATAAATAAAGAAAACTAATATTATCTTCTAAAGAAACCTCTAGTCTATTAGGGAACATAGACATGTTCATTTTTATGAGAAGCATGTTTGACCTGATGTGTAATGAGAGATGAAAAGATGCAGAGGAGGGAACAGTTTTGAAGACTCTCCACAAGGCCCTAGATAAATCTGCCTACAGAGAAGATTCATTGACGTCATACTTTTTTCCACATTATGGTAGACACCAGACCACAAATCCTTTACCTCACCAACCACTGAGACTCACACTGGCCAGGCCTGGAAAGCTTCCCCAGCAAAGGCCTGAATTCATCACTTCTTTGCTCTGTCATTGAAATGTGATGTGGTATCAGGCAATACTTGCTAAATATAGGATCGAAAACCAAAATTGTACTAGGGTGTTAGCTTTGTGGTATCCAAGTCTTTTTTAACTGACCACACAAATTGGACACCCACCTTGTTCTGTCCATATTATTATGTCTCCATGGGACCGGGAAGCCCCAGGGTGACAACCAGCGCCTACCTCCCAGTTTAGCATGTGCTTTGCCTCCATGTCCCTAATACCTCCATGACTGACTCCTGTCAACTCTACGTAGAGATGGGGCATAAGGTGGCATTGGTGACTGCTCTTGAGAGAAAGAAAACTGACCATCCACTGGGTCTTGCCTCTGGCTTAGAGAGAAGGAGCAGAAGGTCACAAGGAAAGAGAGATTAAGCAGTGTTAACAAGTGCGGCTCTTATTTCAAAGGACTACTTTGGAATTTTAATTAATTTCAACGTCTTATTCTCTCAATTGGAAGCTGACGTAGTTATTCTGCATCAGTGGTGGTGACAGGAACCCTAGGACAGAAAATAAAGTTCCGCAGTGTGTGATATGAGTATGAAGCGCCTCACATGTGCCTGCTGGACACTGGGAGGAGCTCAGCAAAGCCTGCCAACCAAACTAGCCTGATTTCCTCTTGCCGTAGATCTTCACACACACTGAGTACAATGCAAAGATGTGCAGAGGGGGAAGTCATAGGTAGAGGGAAGTTCATTCATGAACCTCCCTAAGTATTGCAGTGACTGTGTCTTTGGCAGCTGTAGGTATAAAAATGCTATCTAAACTTTCCGATGTAACATAAAAAAATGACCCTCATTAATAAAGTTTCTTATTTTTTTTTAAGTGAGAAAATTTCCAGTGCAAGGATCCTCTTTTCAATCTTAACTGAAGCTCTCATTAAATTCATAGCTGTTAATCTGGGAAGCAAAACCAATTCTCATTAACCCTGCTGTTTACTCTGGTCTCACAGGTTCTTTAATTTTCACCCCAAAATTCCAGCTATCAAGTATGAGCCAAGAGCAGAATGTGGCATTAGAGTCCATTTTTATCCTTCTACCTCCAACTGTGACTCATTTTGGTGACACTCAATCCAGTCTCAAGAGAGACCCACATGTTTTTTTTACACATCAGCAGTGAAGAAAGGAACACAGGCTTACCTTGTTTGCACTTACCACTTTCCTCATCAACAAAGAAATATGGAACTTTTGAGCTTAATGAATAATCACCTCTCCCTTCTTCCTAAGACGTCTCAGAAGTTTCTAATGTGATCTAGTTCAGTTATTTCACTCAATATTGCCAAGAAATTTATTCCACAATGTGCTTATCCAGATACAATATTAGGCATATTAATATTCTGAGGAAATAACATTTTGGTGTTTCAAAATTTTTTAAAAGGGTGTGCTCATTTAAAGAACCTAAGAAATAACTCCCTCAGTTTTTATGTTTATCCTTAATTTAGGCTGTCGATCTGTGAAATGGAGATTATTTCCCTGTATGCCAAGTGGAATTTTATGTCTGGTCTCTGTTAAACTGCACTTGGATAAAGTAAAAATGAAATTCTGGCCAACATATTTTTATAAGAATAATTCTCACAATATGATTCATTTATTGAGAAGTCAGGAGATAATCACTTTTAAGAACTTGTCAAAAACTTGGGCCAATGCCTTTATTTCTAATATTTATTTCTAATATTGATGAGTGAACTAAAACATTGCATCTTTCATATCAGTTATATAAAGACCTTTAATTTATAGTAATTCTGACAATTTTTGTCTTCTGTTTTCCAATTCATTGCCCTTTCTTCCCACTCATCTCTTACCCAAGATTATCAAAAACAAAGCTAACAAAACCCCACAAAAATTGTGATCATTGTGGAACTGTATGAGTCTGATTTGGAATTACTTATTTGTCCTTCATCATATATTGATTGAATTTCTATAATGCATTAAGATCAGTTCTAGTTTGCTAGCTGCTGGAATGCAATATACCAGAAACAGAATGGCTTTTAAAAAGGAGAATTTAATAAGTTGCTAGTTTACAGCTCTAAGGCCGAGAAAATGTCCCAGTTAAAGCAGGTCTATAGAAATGTCCAATCTAAGGCATCCAGGGAAAGATACCTTGGTTCAAGAAGGCTGATGAAGTTCAGAGTCTCTCTCTCTCAAGTGAGAAGGCACATGGTGAACACAGTCAGGGTTTCTCTCTCGGCTGGAAGGACACATGGCGAACACGGCGTCATCTGCTAGCTTTCTCTCCTGGCTTCCTGTTTCATGAAGTTCCCTGGGAGGCATTTTCCTTCTTCATCTCCAGAGATCACCGGCTAGTGGATTCTACTTCATGCTGCTACAGCATTCTCTGCTCTCTCTGAATCTCTCATTCCCCAAAATGTTTCCTCTTTTATAGGACTTCAGAAACTAATCAAGACCCACCCAAATGGATGGAGACACGCCTCTACCCAATCCAGTTTAATAACCACTCTTGAGTAAATCACATCTCCAGGGAGGTGATCTAATTACAATTTTAAACATACAATACTGAATAAGGATTAGAAGAAATGGCTGCCTTTACAAATGGGATTAGGATTAAAACATGGCTTTTCTAGAGTACATACATCATTTCAAACCAGCACAGGATCTTTAGTTCATATTCAAGAAACACACAGATTGAGAAGACATTGACCTTTCCCTAAAGGATTTTTATTAAAGCATGTGATATGAATGAAGAAACAGCTGTGATAGATTTGGGAAGTATTTTTATAAAGGTAAATCTGTTGTGTCATGGAATAATGCATAGTAAGATATTTGTTCTACCTGGTGATGTGTAAGTCTTCACAAAGGTGTGACTTTATCTGAACAGATGAGCAGGCATTTGCTGGCTATTCAAGGTAGAGTAAAAACATTGGTTGTCAAACAATGGTTGAAAATTTACTTACTGCTACTCAGATGTGCAAAGAAAACAGTTTATGCTGTACAACAGATCTAGTCTTCCTCAGAAGCTCCCATCCTCATGAGGCAGAGCTGGGGCTGTGGAGAGGGACTTTAACTTGCCAATTAATGACGTCTTACCCTCTTCTAGTTTTGTTTGTTTTTTGCATGGGCGGGCACCAGGAATTGAACCCAGGTCTCCGGCATGGCAGTTGAGAACTCTGCCTGCTGGGCCACTGTGGCCCGCCCACTCTTCTGGTTTTGTCTGTTTCAAATCTTTTGGGGAAGATGCTCAGTCTTTCCAATTTTCTCCCTCTTCCCCTTGCCCCTTTATGAGATAATATCTAGGTATTTGGGAGGTTTTATGTTTTTATGTAACCCTTTGGTAGCAGGGGAGAAGATTCATTAGCTCTGCATGGATTCCTCTGAATCTTGGCCTGATGTGGCCTTTGGGCTGGCAGTCACCGAGGTACAGTTGGTCCCACTTGACCTCTCAGGAAGAAGATTTGGGATTCATGATTTTCATAGTCCTAACTATCTATGAAGTTGTGAAATCTTCATACATTGCAGTCTCTTTGCATGATCTTAGACAGATCCACAATCTTATCAAGTCTAAATGTTCTCCTGTGCAAGCAGAAGTTCTGGATCCTCTTCAAAGCTAAATGTAGACCAAGAAAACCAGGAAGACTGCTGCAGGTTATGAATTTGAAAAGCCTCTCTGGATATCAGCACCCTCCCCAGGTGGCACTCAGGGAAGCAGATAACCCCTACTGGAATGCTTAGATTCTTCCATAGATGCCTTCTTCTTTCTCCAGAGATTCCACCCTGAGACGTATATCTTCTTTGCTGATACATATTGAAACTATTCAGTGGCGCCACTTGTGAAACCGCATGTGAGAGATAATGAGGTGCTAAAATAGGAAAGTGGTTTTGGGAAATGAGAAGAGAAAATGTATCCAAGATGCTTTATGAAGGATGAAATTAACAGACCTTGTTTGGGTATTGGGGTTGTTAGTGATGTCATCAGTCAAAATAAACAGCTCAAGAGAAATGAGTTTGGGGGGAAGCTAGTGGCTCCAGTTTTGGTAATGAAGAATGCATTTTAATTAGATATTTTCAGTAAACTTTGCTCTACTCAATAGCACATTCTCATTTCTCTTTGTCTAGTGAAAAGTGTTACTTTAGAAATGTAAGAATCAGACCATTTCTAAGGCTGTGAAAAATGTCCAAATTAAAGCAAGGCTATAGAAATGTCCAATCTAAGGCATCTAGGAAAAGATACCTTGGTTCAAGAAGGCCAGTGACATTCAGAGTTTCTCTCTCAGATGGAAAGGCACATGGCGAACATGATGACATCTGCTAGCTTTCTCTCCAGGCTTATTCTTTCATGAAGTTCCCCCAGGGCCATATTCTTTCTTCATCTCCAAAGGTAATCAAAGGTTAATACCCACAATTGGATGATTCACATCTCTATGGAAATAATCTAATCAAGTTTCCAACTTGATTCTCTAATCAAGTACTGAATAGGGATTAAATGAAACAGCTGCCTCCACAAGATGGATCAGTATTAAAACATGACTTTTCTATGGAACACTACCCAAGTGTCCATCAACAGATGAATGGATAAACAAAATGCAGTATATCCTGCGATGGAATATTATGCTGTAATGAAAAGGAACAAAGTTCTGATACATGCTTTAGCATAGCTGAACCTTGAAGACATCATGCTGAGTGAAATAAGCCAGACACAAAAGGACAAATATTATACAATCTCATGGATATGAAACAATTAGAAGAAACGAGTTTGTACAATCAGAAACTAGAATACAGATTACCAGGGTCTGGGAAGGGTTTGGGAAGGGAGAGTTAACGCCTAATTGATGCAGAATATTTGTTGGGGGTGATGGAAAAGATGTGATAATGAATGATTGTGATAGGAGCATAACATTGTGAATATAATTGACATCACTGAATTATTTATCAGAATTAGAGGGAAATTTTAGGTTTTATACATGCTACTAAAATTAAATTTTTTTTAATTTAAAAATAAATGAATCAGACCATTGCCTATTATTAATTTTATAAAATTACTTGGGTTATCCAAAAGTGTGGATTTAAAATTTAAAACTTTTTCAAGTAAGGAGAAGGTCCCAGGAAAGTAAAACTATGCCACATTTTTATACCCTATGTCAATGGACAAAGGGCGACATTTATGAATATATTTAAAAAAACCAATATTTTGGAAGTCAATTTTAGATAAACATTAGTATTTTCTAACTCTAGATTTTCTAATCTGTTTCAAACAAAGGGTTAAAAGTTATTAAACAACAGGAGGGAAAAATATATTCAGCTCCAATAAGAGCAAAAATTCTTAAGAGTCATTTATTAACATAGACCACATGTAATCTTTCTGATTATGTGGAGCTGCAAATGATTAGATAATTTGTGCAGGCAGCAGTCAGGCACTTGGGAAACTGATCATTGTCCTGGTGTGTGAACCACTGTTCTCTAGAAGCCTGCATATTTAATCACACATATTCAAAGGCTTGTAGCATTTCAGGGTGTTATTTACATTTAAGTACACTTTTACTGGCGAACACAGATATGTCATCATTTTGGCCTTTTTAGTTAGCATCACACTTACACTAAAAACCCCCAGTAAAAGGAGCCAACATCACAAATGACTTCATCATTAGAGGCACAGTTGTGTAGCAGAAAGAGCAAAGGGTCTACCTCCTCCTTTCCCTGATTTACTGTGACCTTAGGCAAATTTCACTTCTTCTGGACTTTCAGTTGTTACATTTGTGAAATGAAGCAGTTTTACCTGTAGCGACAGACAGAATGCAGTATCTATGCCTCAAACAGAAACTTTAAGCCACGGCTGCATACACTCTTTAGGTAATTGAGGTTAAAGTAATCTTAAATTATTCTCCCAAAGCTTCAGATTTAGTTGTCCCTCAATACAAGCTGGAAAAAAGGATTAATATTAGCTAGAGTGCTATGAGCTTTATCTGCATTGTCTTATACCCACAGGTACCTACTGAGGGAGATATTATTAAGCTTGCTCCGTAGTTTGAGAACACTATGGCTAGAAAAACTCAATTCACAAGATATTAGAATGGAGGTCTATTTGCATTGTTTTTATTGCCTCTTTAGAGGAAAAATGGAGACAATAAAGGCATTTCATAAATTTGATATTTGTATTTATTAATATTCTAGATATTTAATATCAATAAGAGTTTAAGAAATGAAAAAAAGAATACTTTTAGCTCTAGTAATCAGTAATTATTCAATATTATTGGCATTGCAGTGTACTGACTTATAGAATCTTCATGGTTGGGCCTCCCTCCATTTCCAATATGCTTTTAGGACTTGTAAATAATATGAACTAAGACCAAAGACAAGTCTTCTGGCTCAGTTGGAGAAAATTAAGACAACCTTCTGAATAATTTAGACCCCAAAGAATGCTTTTAGTACTATATTTTAAATGAAGGCAATGGTTGGTTAAAAAAAAAATGCAACATCCCTAGTGCCTTGGTTATGTCATTTTCCATATTCTGAATGTTGTTAGCTGTGAGGGGGTTTGGTGCAAGACAAAAGAAGTGAAGAATGAAGACTTACTGAGGGAATTCTGGCTCTATGCACAGTAATATGTACAATTTATACAGTTCTAACCTTCTTACAGTTCTGATTCAAATCCTGACTCTGCTTTTACTGGCTCTTTGACCTTGGCTAAGTCTTGGAGCTACTACAGCACCCTTCACATTGCCTTCTCATTGAAAGCCCAAGTTGCTTTCACAAATAAATACCTTTAGGATTTGACTTTTTTTTTTTCCCAAAATGATGAGCATAGAGCACATGAAAACATTTCAATTTCCATTTTAAAATCCAGCCAAGTTTGTGGTTATTTATTTATTTTTCTTCATTTTTAAACAGCCACGTTGTTTGAGCATAGCTACAGGCCCAGTGGAAGCAACAAGTCTGACTTCTGTTGTTTGAGGCCAGAGTTGCTCTGGGTACAGTTGGCAAAGGGGAAAAGGTTGAATTTTTAATTCTGAATGTCTGTGAACAGCTATATATGATGCGAGAATGAGTTAGATCTCAATGGCATGCCTGGGGAGTTCTTATACTCAGTTTGAAGAACTTTTATTTAGGGATGTCTTTATGCATGGGAAGGGCAGGCCACACCACAATTACACATTTTTTAAAAGGGAGGATCCTTTGATGACAGATGTTGTTTCTACTCCCTAATTTTTCCCCAGTTAAAAGATCACCATTATGTACGAGTTTCTCCTTTTTATTTGTTTTTCTGGAGTGTTGCAAATGTTCTAAAAAATGATCCTGGTGATGAATATACTACTGTGTGATGATGTTGTGAGGCATTGATTGTACACCATATATGGAATGTTTGTATGTTAAGAATGTTCATACTGGTATGTTGTTTTGGTTTGTCAACAGTAATAATAAAAAAGATCACCATTAAAAAATCCTTTTGAAAATAGTTTGATCCATTTTGCACATGAAGATTTTTTCCAGTCTTGAGAATAATATAGAGGCTATAGTTTTTTCACAGAAAGAAGCCCAGCAGGGAGTTGAATCCATTTCCTTATCCAAAACAGAAAGGGCGTGGATTTCCCTCCTTTGATGTGGCTGGAGCACACCTCTTCCCTAACACTTCTGGTGGCTTTAGTGCATCCTGTAGTTAGGATTTCCCAGGAGCATCCCATCCATCCCTTCTCCTCCTCTTTCCCTTAAAATACACAGGAATTTTGGCATTTCTCAGTATGATGCTGTGCGATTGAGTCTAAATGTGTTCTTGGGTGACTTATGCTGGAGAAGTAAGATAGCCAATTATTTCATAATTGTATTTTCAGAACTTTAGAAAATCGATGTTATCATGAGAGAAAGACCTGGGTATATGTTTATTAGCTATTGCCAAAAGTGTGCTTACCTTTGGAAGTTTGATGAATTTAGGTGGTTATTTTCCATGATTCTTTGCATCATGAACTTGTGTTATATACCTATTCATTCACCTAAACTGGGAGTATTTAGTTCTCCCAGTTATTATAATGTTAATTACAATAAAATTATAGTTTTCAGTTAAAACTGTGTATGTGTGTATATCCTCCTAAAATTGTATGTGAATATCCTTCTGAAAGTGATTTCCCTTAATATTAATATATTCATAATAATTAAACCATCTTAAGCATTACTCTATACAGGGTACTGTGCTAAGCACATCCCCTTCTTAAAATAATTTATTCTTTGTAAAAAACCTGAGGTAGGTACTATTATTCCTCTTTTGTAGATAAGGAAACCAAGACTGCCTTATGCATACCGACACGATTTGGAATTTGCATCCAGGTTCCTCTCAAAACAAGGCCAATGTTTTAACCATTGATCCATTTAGATTCTTCTGCTGAATGCGTTGAGTCTAATGTTGCAGAAGAGATGAAGGAATTCAGAAATTTTTTTTGAACCACAAGAACTGTAATTTTCTTAGTATGAGTGTGTGGATATAGTTCTGTTGTTCCTCACAGTGTCCGCAGTTATCGTCGATTCTTTATGTCCTTTCAACTTTTCTGTATTTCATGTTGTAATTAGTACATGTTCTAAAATAGAATTGATTTCAAATAAATAGGTCATTTGAAGATTTTAAGGGAGATTATGTAATGCAGCGCAACAGTGCCTAGGGGAGGGAGAGAAATATTGCTGATTGTTTCATAACGTACTTTCTCCAGCTTAGAAAGACTTACTTGTCCTCTCAGGTCTAAAGAGGAAAAAGTGTCAAACTGGATGGTAATTGGCTTTTAGGAACTGAAAAGAAATTTGCAAATTCTTTCCCCCTTTTCCAAATCATTCTTCTTTCCATTCATGTTCAGTTTTAATTTTGTAAAGATATAGCATATAACTCAATGTAGAATGCCCTTCTGTTAAAGCCATTTACAGTGACTCAATTGTGAAATAAAATATGCAAAATATTTGTTTTGGTTTGCTAAAGCTGCTGGAATGCAATATACCACAAATGGGTTGCTTTTTCAATGAGGTTTTATTAGGTTACAAATTTACAGTTCTAAGGCTTTCAAAATTCCCAAATTAAGGCATCAAGAGAATACCTTTTCTGAGGAAAGACTGCTGGCATCGGGGGTTCCTCTGTCACATGAGAATCATATAGCAATGTCTGCTGGTTTTTCTCCTGGTTCTGGGTTTCAGTGGCTGTCATCAAATGTCTCTGGGTGTATCTCACATTCTCTTGGTTTCATCTCCCTCTAAACATCTCTGAATTCTCTCCAGACTGTTCTTTTGTCCTCGCATAAAGGAGTCCAGTAAGGGGTTTAAGACAAACCTTGAATAGGAAACAACTTAAAACAGTTACCCACCCAACAATAGGTCTGCCCCCTGCCCCCAGAGGGATAGATTAAGAGACCATGACCTTTTATGGGGTACATAACAGCTTCAAACCAGCACACTCCACCTTCTAGATCCTAAAAAGACATGTTTTTTCCATATGCAAAATACATTCATTCCATCACAATATCACAAAAGCCTTAAATCATTTTGGAAACAATATTAAGTACAAAGTCTTATTAAAATCATTTGCAGGCACGGTTTGTCCTAAGGCAAAATTCCCCTCCTGTTGTGGACTTGTGAAACTTAAAATATGTTATTTGCTTCCAATATACAAAGGAGGAAACAGTCATGGGATAACCCATCCCATTACCATAGTGAGAAATTGAAAGGAAGTAGCAGTCAAAGGTCCCAAACAGTTCTGAGAACCTGCATGGCAAACTCCATTAGATTTTAAAGTCTAAGGGTCATTTATAGAATGATGTTTTACCCTCAGAGCTTGAGAGAGTGGCAGTCCCACCCTCTCCAATGGCTTACCCAGCAGCCTGCTTTCTCCAAACATTAGGAAACATTTCCAGCATCCCCAAGCATTGGAGAGACCACCTTTTTCTTGGCGCCAATCTCCTCAAGGATCTGGATGACAGCTGGACTGTCTGCCATATTCCAGGTACACTCTCAGTCCACTTAGAACAGTGGGGTGGTGGCCAGGCTTTCCCCAGTTCTTAGGGAACGTATTCCACCCTCTCTGAGGCCTGGAGTGAACGAATTTTTCCTGAACAGTGGACAGCCAAGCTTCTCTCAATTCCCCGAGCATCTGGAACCCTGGGGTGGTAACACTTTTCCTGAACAATGGGGAAAAAGGTCCACCCTCTTCAGACTCCAGTGTAAACTCCCTTTTTCCACATTCATGGGTGGGTAGGCTCTCCTAGCTTGAGGTTTCTTGGCTCCAGGCCTTTGCTTCCATTGTTCCGTCTTTGAAGTCATTTTTCCTTCAGTTTGTCCCTCTTCTGTCCCTGTTAGTCGAAGCTAGCAGTGGCTCTGTTCATATTAACCTCAGAAAAAACTGGTTGGTTTGGCTTGCAGCTCACAGGGGTCCCAACCATCAGACAAAAGGACTTTCCATAGATCCTTTCTAGATAACTCCATTTCCAATTCTGGCTTGTCCTATAATGATGGACTGGTTCTATATTTCATTAAATCCTTTGTGGGACACTGTTTTCTGGAGACTCATTCTCTAGAAGCTCAATTTTTTGCAAACTGTAAGTTTCTGGTTTCTTTGTATCCAAGAGTTCAGTTCTCAGCTTATCCCTTTCCTCTCACATTTTACTCAAAGCTACAAAGAAAAGCCATGATGCATTTTCCACGTTTAGTTTGGGAATTTTCTGTTAGATAACCTAGGTTGTCACTGTTAAGTTCTATCTTCCATCAAATACTTGGACTCAATTTTGCCAAATTCTCTGCCATTTAAATACAAGGGTCACTTCCTTCCAGTTTGCAGTGACACATTCATCATTTATGTCTAAGGCCTCATCAGAAGTACCTTAGCATCCATATTTCTACCAACAGTCTCTTCAGAGCAAAGTTCTTGATAGAATTTTTTTTATCAAGTTTGTCACAATTCTTCCAGAATCTTCCCCATCCATGTATAAAAATCGTCCAGCATTTTTGGTGTTTGCAGCACCCCACTTCTGGTACCAGAATCTGTTTTGGTTTGCTAAAGCTGCCAGAATGCAATGTACCAGAAATGGGCTGGCTTTTTCAATGAGGTTTTATTAGGTTACAAATTTAAAGTTCTAAGGCCATGAAAATTTCCAAATTAAAACATCAAGAAGATGGCTTTTCTGAGGAAAGGCTGCTGGCACCCAGGGTTCCTTTGTAACATGGGAAGGCATGTGGAGATGTCTGCTGGTCCTTCTCTCCTGGTTGTGGTTTCAATGGCTGTCTCCAGTTCTTAAACTGGCTTCTAACTGCTTCATGGCTTTCCCAGTGCTGTTTGGAAAACAACCATTCAGGCACCTTTTGTTCTGCTTTTCACAGTCAAGTTTATGTAATTGAATCTCAGCATTATGCTCATTAAGCAAAGAGGCAAAAAAGAAAAGTGTGTACCTCAGAAAACTTTTCAGAAGATGTATATATATATCCTACATATATGTATATGTTTATATCTAAAAGCACTGAGGGAAGGAAAAAGAGACTCAAACAAACAATGTATAGAAACAAGTTAGATATAGAAACTAAGCTAGAATTCACTCAGATTTTAAAACAAATCACAAATTTTCCAGTTTAATATTGGGGAAGGGGGAAGAATGACAAACAAATAATGTATTTTTCAACCTCACTAATAAAATGTGACAAGATCTTATCAACTACAAAGATATGAATAAAAGCTAAATAATGCTTTAGATCAATAGTGATTATTGCAAGTTGCCGTCCCAGCTGCAGTGATGAGAGCTGATTTCCTGTTGCATCTCATCACACATAGAATTTATCATGGCTCCCCCCCCCACCCCCTGCAAAATTGTGACTTTTAGTGTGGAGAGTTGGAAAGGAAAACAGAAACACAAGGAACCCTAAATAATAACAATGAAAATAACAATACCAATAGTCATAAAAAAAATTAAGGGATGAATGAACTGGTTTTAATTAAGTTGACCACATTTGATCAAATTACGTAAGGGATCATTGGTTCTTACTTACATTTGAGAGTAAATAAAATGTCATATTTAACTGTTTCACACATTCCTAATACAGTTAAAAATCATGCATACTTCAGCTTTTTTCTTTTTCTGGCAGAGATGGCACATTTCCATCTTTCAAGAGTACGTATTTTCCTTTGAAGTCTGGATGGTTGGTTCTCAGCCTTCAGAAACTGGTGGTGAAGTTGGGGAAAATGGTACCTGTGTCTGTGTGGGCACAAGTTTAGGTAAAAGAGACACACTCTGAAGAGACTTTTGAGACTGTACTATCTACTTCCTCTGTGAAGCCTCCTTAATCTGTTCCTGTCTGTGAATTCTCATACTACTTGTTTATTTTTTCTGCCTCTACTATAAATGTACTTTATAACCGGCTTTCCTCCACCATAATAGCAGTGAAGTTATTTATTGAGCCGTTTTATAGGCCAAGCACTGTGCTTATCACTCTATGTACACAACTTAATTGGCGTATCAAAAATATTGGGGATTGCTATTAATATCCTTTCCCCTCTCCTTCCCTTTATAGATGAGAAAACTGAGACACTAAGAGTTTGACTGCCGAGGGCACATAGTTACTTAATGACAGCAAGCACCTAAATGTGGGTCTGTCTGCCTCTTAAGCGGAGGCTCTTTACCACTGTGTTCTAGTTTGCTAGCTGCTAGAATGTGGTATACAGAAATGGAATGGCTTTTAAAAGGGGGAATTTAATAAGTTGCAAGTTTACAGCTCTAAGACCACGAAAATTTCCCGATTAAAACAAGTCTATACAAATGTCCAAATTAAGGCACCAACAAGAGGTTACTTTTACTCAAGAAAGGTTAGTGAAGTTCAGGGTTTCTCTCTTGACTGGAAAGGCACATGGCAAACATGGCGACATCTGCAAGCTTTCTCTCCAGGCTTCTTGTTTCATGAGGCTCCCCTGGGGACATATTCCTTCTTCATCTCCAAAGGTCTCTGGTGGCATGGACTTTCTGCTTTACGGCATTCTCATCATTCTAAAAAGGGACACTCTCCAAAATGCTTCCTCTTTTAAAGGATTCAGTAAACTACTCAAGACCCACGTGGAAGGGTAGAGTCACATCTCCCTCTATTCAAAACTTCACACTCACAACTGGGTGAGTCACATCTCTGTGGCGATAACCTAATCAAGTTTCCAACCTATATTATTGAATAGGAATTAAGAGAAATGATTGCTCCCACAATCGATTAGGTTTAACACATGGCTTTTCTAGGGTACATAAATCCTTTCAAACCAGCACACAACTGCAATTTACTGTCTCAATTCAGTGGATTCAGAGAGGCAGGTCAATGTCTTATTCACTTGTGTACTCCCGTTCCTAGCCCCGCATTAATATTAGTGGGTACTTAGTTAAGAAGATGGAAAGTATGACACATGCTGCGTTGTCTTTTTTTTTTTTTTTTTTTTTAACTGCATGGGCAGACATCAGGAATCAAACCTGGGTCTCCGGCATGGCAGGCCGAGAACTCTGCCTCCTGAGCCACTGTGGCCTGCCTGCACTGCGTTGTCTTTAAGAAATAAGAGACATTAGTGGGCTCTCAATCCCAGGAATGTCAGTTAATGAGGAAAGGAGGTATTATGGGCTGCTGGCATATATCCTCAGAGGATGCTGGCAAATCATATGCTATTAAAAACAAAAATTAAGTTTACTTATTGCTTATGTGTGTTTACAAGTATCAGTTCAATTCTCATGATAGTCTTTGTGGTAGGTATTATTAGGTTTTTTACAAATATGGATGTTGAGACACAAAGAAAGCAGAATAACATAACGAGTAAGTGCTTGAGGTGGGATTGGCTTATTGTGGGCATTTAAATTTCAGAACTCACACCCCAGCCGCTGTGCCTCCCAACAAAGGCCCTCTCACTCTCCTTCACCTCACAGATAAGGGTCTGAGAGAGCTGATTGATTGATTGGTCTTACACTCTTTGATTAAGAACATTAATGCATGAGCGGCGGTTTCTTTGCTTCTTCCCTGGAAAAGCAACGTCTTACGAGTTTGTGGGAAGAAAATAATTACAGTATAAAGTTTGGTTGTAAAGTCAGAGTTGAGGGAACTGAGCCTCTTCTTTCTCATCTGTGAAACTGAGTAAGGATGGTGTCCCTTGAAAATGGTAGCGTACTTCCCAGTTTGTGAACGTATATGCCATTTGGTGTTAAAATCACTTGTTTCACAGGGGTGTTGTTGCTTGTCAGTGTCCTTTGTTAGATTATAAAACTGCTTGTACATAATTTTCTCTAATCGCATGTCCTTTTGTAGAATCGAAAGGAGCAGTTTTTTTTTTTCTACTAAGAAATTATAAGATTTAATGACATTTTGCCTTGCTTGGTCTCTCATATGCCCTAGCAATTGCAATTTTTACTTTCCATTGCTTCCAGGGGGTAAGGGGTACTCTGGTTAAATGTTAAATTTGGTTAATAATCAGGAGTTTGATCTTAAGTGAGTAATGACTGGCTTTCACAGACTTGCTCTTTTGTGTCTGTTTATAAATACATGGATAATTTCTAAAGGAAATATTTCCTTTCTGTTGTTAAAGCTAACTATAAGTTAATATAGATAGTGTAATAACTAACACTTATGCAGACTTTATTGTTTCAAAACCATTTACAATTCATTGTATTTTTGTGTCTCATAACAACATTGTGAGATGGATATTTATCATCCTTATTTTGCATGAGGATGCAACCAAAAAGAGGTGAGAAGGCATTTCTGCATTTACCACTAGTGAGAGTTACTCCATGCATTCTTACTAGACAGTATGCCCATCAACCAGGGCAGATTTCAGGGCCGTTCTGTTTGCTTGTGTGTGTGTGTGTGCACGCACGCATGTGTATTTGTAGATGTGAGTGAGAGAGAGAGAGAGAGAGAGAGAGAAGAGGGAAGGCAGTGATTTAGGAGGGAAGGGAAGAAATTCATTCTCAACTGCTTTACCAGACCTGAATCCAGACATCAGATCCCTTTGATGACGTGGAAGGTTTTTGGTTTGTCTGAACAGAGGATGAGAAAAGGACAAACTTGAAAAAGAGCCAATTGCTACAGATGACTAGGCAGAGAAAATGTTAAGCGTTGCTAAGAGACCAGGTCTGCTCTCAGGCTCAGGAATGAGAACATGTCCCATGGAGGGCACTGGGCAAGAATTTGTGTTTGACATAAATTGTTGAATCACACATGCCAGCAGACTGAGTCAGAATCAACCATGGCTAAAAACTGAGGAACCTTTTCCTACCTCCCCTTATTTTGTTTTTCTCTTACTTTATTTTATTTTCAGATAAGAACTCCTAATTAAAGATTTACCAGTGGCTATGGTATACTTAGAATGTTTAGTACCAACAGGAGGTGTATCATACTGTGTTTTAAACCACCATTCAGAGTAAGAAACCATTTTTCCCCAAATAGTAAGCCCAAGGGGAGTTTTAACTTGTTTTCAGAGTTCCTTTGAGGTAATTAAAATTATTGATCAAACGAATCATCATTACTGAATTAGGATCTAGACTATTTGCATTATTTTCAAGAAAAGGCAGTGTGGTATTCCTGATCTGGAACTAAATAATAATCTCTGTGCTTCTGTCAAGCAGCTGTGGGCGTATCATCTTCCCTCTGTGGGTTTTCTTTCATTTAAATGAATTAGGCCTGAGTTGTGGATTACTATACCTTTAGAACATTCAGTTCCAGGTCCACACGCAGACAGACGGACAACTGTCACCTACCAAGATCGGTGTATATTTATCCTCAAGCAAATGGATGCTTGAGTCACAAGGTAGACTTGGAGAGAGAACACATGGATCAGTAAGCAGACACTCCCACTTTGTTGCATCTTTGAAGATATTGAGCTAACTGCCTTATCTCTGCATCATTAGGGGAACAATTCACTGTATTTAAGGATTGCCCAGCATTCTGTTTCATGGGTCAGGGAAGAACTTCAGGGAATGTTCTGGCTTTTGATAGCTTGTGATCAGATACATCCTCTTTCTTGTGAAGACTGCAAGAAGCAGGGACCCCTTGGCTCTCAAGCACTAGAGTATGTTCTTGCCAAAGCACATAAATATCTCAAAAGTAAGAACACTTGTCCATCCTTAATCATTTCAGTCTTAATAGAATTATTTTTCACATATTAACGTGACTGGAAGCCACCACCCCTGCTGACAGTGAAGGTTGATCCCAGAAGGAAATTATGCCTACGTTGCCAAGAAATGTGAACTGAATAGATGAAATAGAGTCTGGCTCAAGTCACGTCTCCTACCTTGCAGAATAACAGTTTGTGCTACCAAAATCAGTACAAGTAAAAGCTGTTCAACTTTCTCTGAGCGAATTTCCCTGAATGGTAGTTGATAAATCTTAAGACGAACTGCTTTTATTTTAGGAAATTTAACTATGAATCATCCTAAAGCATAGATTTCATCATATAATTCCTCCAGTATAAAATCTGTAATGGTTCATATATGAAATAAATAATCTGACTGCCTTCTCCTGGACACCAAAGCTTCTAGAATCTGACCCAGTCTGTCTTTTAGCCTGATCTTCCGCTAGTTCTTTTCATGTACCCTAAGTACCAACCAAATAGCTCTCTTCCTTCATTCTCTTCTCTCTTCCTTGCTGCTTTTTCCCTTCATCTCTGTATGTCAAAATCCTACCATTTTTAAAGGCCCCTCTCTAATGCTGTATCTTCCAGGAAGCTTTCCCTGGCCTCTGCAGTTTGGAATAATGCTTTCCACTTTCAGAAATACCATATGATTTTATCTGTATCCCTCATAGAGTAATGAATTCCTTTCTATCTTGCATGGCAGTTACTTGTTTTCAATTCTTGGTCTTCACTACTAGCTATGGACTGCTTAAGGACAGGGTTCCCAGCTGATTTACCTGTGTTTGCTCAAAGCATCACCCACAGTGCCTCATATACTTTAGGTACTCATAAGTCATTTTGGGGAGGTGGGAGAGGAGGTGAATGATACTGGAAGGAAGTGCTGTTCATTGGGTGTTTTCATACAGGGAAGTGGAGAGCATTATGCAAAGTTGGAGGGCAAATTCTCATCCAAGAGAAGAGGTTTAAAAAGGAATGATTGTAGATAGACCTGTAGTAAGTGTCTGAGGATTTGACGTGTGTATTTTCCTCTCTCTATTATACTTTTCCTTTCTTAATTTCATTTTTATAATTTATTAAAGGAAACAAAGAGAATACATGAGGAAGTGAGAGGACCCCTGAAACACATAGCTGAAAGTTGAACAGAACTTGCTAAGGAAACAATAGGCTTGCATTTACTTGTGCTAATTTTCTCTTTTTTTTTTCTGTTGTGATTGAAATGAGATGGGATTGGTTCTATCCTATTCATACAGGTACAGCTTTTGTAAATGTGGGAATTATGTTATGTTTTGGAAGATTAGAAGATCTCTCTTTTCGATGATGCTTTCAGTGTGAGATTATACATTTTGAATCAAAGTGTTTTAGATTTAGACTCATAGGCATTGGAATAAATGAGATTGTAATATTGACTGTTCTAATTACACTTAACTAATAAAACACTGAAACAGGACATGACTGAATGATTTAGTTGAAGTCACATAGCTTTTTCAATGAAGAATCAATAGTGAAATCCAAGTGTCCTGATTTATAGATTGTGCCCTGTCTTTTACTTCTGTAGGAATATTTCTTAATCCAATGACAAATCATTCATTGCATGATATGCTTCAAAAACTGATCCCTTCTAAAAATAGTAGACTTTCTGAGTCTTATTTATCATTTAAAAAATTTGGACAAAGTTCAGCTGCTGGCACAATTTACCAGTCTTATTTGTTGTGCATTTGAGGTATGGCCTTGTTTTAAAATGTCTAAAGTCTTTGCTTGCACTTGAACTGTTTTCATTTTTGCAAGTGTCCCTTCCACATGCATTTACTGGGCACCCACATACAACCTGTGGTTTTTCAAATTTTTTTATTTTTTACTGATGAATCTTAACACACAAACATTCCATACATGATGTACAATCAGTGGCTCACAGTATCATCACCTATTGTGTATTCATCACCATGAGCATTTTGGGGGAACATTTGCATCACTCCAGAAAAAAAAATAAAAAGAAAAAATTCATACATACCATACCCTTTACCCCTCCCTCTCATTGACCACTAGTATTTCCATATATCCAATTTATTTTAACCTTTGTCCCCTCTATTATTTGTTTATTTTTATCCATATTTTTTAATCATCTGTCTATAACCTAGATAAAAGGAGCCATCAGATACAAGGTTTTCACAGTCACACAGTCACATTGTAAAAGCTATAGCATTACACAATCATCTTCAAGAATCAAGGCTACTGGAACACAGCTCAACAGTTTCAGGTACTTCCTTTCAGTCACTCCAGTACACCATACACTAAAAAGGGATATCTGTATAATGCATAAGAATAACTTCCGCCGTAACCTCTTGACTGTTTGAGATCTCTCAGCCACTGAAACTTTATTTTGTCTCATTTCTCACTTTTGGTCACAAAGGCTTTCTCAGTCCCTTGATGCCAGCCAGGTCCCGGATCATCCCGGGATTTCTGCCCCATGTTGCCAGGGAGATTTGCACGCCTGGGAGTCATGTCCCATGTAGTGGGGGAGGGCAGTTTGTTCACCTGCCACATTGACTTAGAGTGTCCACATCTGAGCAACAAAAAAGGTTCTCTGGGGGTGACTCTTAGGCCTAATTTTAAGTAGGCTTAGCCTGTCCTTTGCAGGAATATGTTTCATAGGGGCAAAATTGCTAGATTGCAAGACTGCAAGATTGAGGACTTAGCCTATTGATTTGGTTATCTCAACTGCTTGTGAGAATATCAGAAATTCTCCAAATGGGGAAGTTAACTATTTCCTCCTTTCTCCCTAGTGCCTCAAGGGGACCTTGCAAATATTTCTTTATTCACTGCCCAAATTACTCTGGGATATATCAAGGCATCGTACTAACTTGGACAAACCAACAAAGTTTCATGCCCTATTCAAGATTCCATGTACTTATGGTATTCAACTAAACTGACCATACAAGTTAAATTAGGAAATGAACTACCCAGAATGCAAATTTTGCAACAAATAAGCATTTCTCCCTTTGATCTCACACAGAAGCTGAAGTTTTAAAATATGTCTGATTTACTGTGTTCTGATATGCCTTAGTCCTATCCAGATCAGCTTCATTCATATCTCTAGTCAATGTCTGATCACTTTTTCAGCTTTTTAAACAGTTCCTCTATGGGATAGTTTTGACATTCATCGCTTCAAAACTCTAATTCTGAGTCTCAGATGTCACATAAATATCCAAAGTTTCTTACACCATGGTTTTGAAGATGTAATTGTTTGCCATCCACTGTGCCTTTGATTTTCTGGTTCTGCTTTTTGCATTTGTCCTACTTTAGTTGCTTGCACTGCAGTTTCTGGGCATATTGTTGTTATTGTCCTTAATCAGGCCCATAAGAGCTGCTAGTGCAGCCACAGTTTCCAGGCCAAATGACATTGGGATACATTCTAGGCCTTGGTAGTTGATGATCCTTATACCATCTGTATTAGTCAGAGTTCTCTAGATAGACAGAACCAACAGGAGGCATCTGTAAATATGAGATTCTACAAAAGTGTCTCCATGCAACTGTCAGGATGCATGAGTCTAAACTCCATTTGCAAGCCATGGGCTTGCAAACCTGATGAAAGTCATCCGTGAACTCACCACGAGAGGCTGGCTGGCTGGCTGAAGAAGAAGTGAAAGTTCTTCTTTCTTAGAAGTCTTCAACTGATTGGGTTCTCTCATGAGGAAGACATTTCCTTAATTGATCATAGATATAATCAGCTACAGATGCAATGAATGGACTGATGATTTAATAAACCAACCTTCTGGTTTATTAACCAGCCGTGAAATGTCTTGTCAGTAATGATTAGGCCAGTACTTGCTTGACTAGATAACTGGGCACCATCACCTGTCCAAGTAGACACATGATTCTAACCATCACATCATCTACAGTCAAGCTTTTCTGTAGCTGATTAGCTCTGGCTTGCCTAGAAGTTGAGAAGAAACAGTTTGTTTATGTTTCATTATGAGGAGTAGAGGTTTATCAGCCAGAACTGCCCAGAATGATGGGCATTTCTTATCTGCAGCTTTGTTCTCATAGATATTGCTTAAAGCTCGTGATTGTATTTAAATATTCATTTCTCATCATTTCCTTGGGAGATCTTCCTAGAGGTACAATTACTGGATCAACAAATTGTGTACTTTTGGGCATTTGATTTATCTTGCCCAAATAACCTTTATAGAATTGATGCCACTTAATACTTTAAAGCAAGAGTGGATGAGAATCTATTTTCTGGAATCTTGGTCAACTCTGTGGATTGTATTTTAAATAAATGAAACTCTGGCAATTTTATGGATGACAAAGCAATCTCACCTTAATTAACCTGCATTTTTTTTTATGCTGGATGGTGGGGGTCACATTTCATTCTTTTTCCATGTGAATATCACCTTATTGCAGCACCATTTGTCGAATTTTTGTCTGGTTTTTTGTTTGTTTGTTTGCTTGTTTGTTTGTTTGGGAAGTCCATCAGCTGGGAATCGAACCCAGGTCCCCTGCATGGCAGGTGAGAATTCTACCACTGAATGACCCTTATACCCCCAACATGCATTTTTGTCTATCAATATGAAATATCTTTTTAGCTTTGTTTGTTGGTATTGATAATGTTTTTTGGCTATTTATTGAGGTATGTATTATTTTTCTTATTGCTGTATAAGATTTCTTTTATGAATAAGAATATTAATCTTACACATACTTTTCTTAATTTGTCATTGTCCCTTGAATTATTACCCAAGTTCAAACTTGCAATCAGCAGATTGATACTGAATTAAGTTTAAGTAAATCGTAGATGCCAGAGAACTAAATTCCCTATTTACTTGCTTTTTAGTGACTCTTTCATATTTACATTTTTTTTCATTTTTTATTTCAACATGAGTTTGCCTAGAAAACCCACAAATACTACAGGAATATGGTGACTATGGTCTTTCCTGGGATGGAAAGTTGTAAAATAGACCAGTGGTGCTTTTAAAATTCCCACTGGAATAATTTGGAATGAATGTAATTATCCCATTTTTAACTTTTCTTATAAAAACACATAGTGTAATGTAGGGTTGGTTAAGGTGTTGAGAAGATTTACATATAACTTACAATTCCAAGCAGATTTAACTGATTTGCCATGCTTTTCTAAAGAAAGAACTTTTGAATATTTTAAATTTAATTTGTTGTTTAATATAGGTGACTGAATTCTTTTAGAGACCAGTACTGAACAACCTATTTATTGGGTGGTTGTAATAGGTAATTCTAAAATTAATGCAAACCCTTTAGAGAATATTTATTTCAGCATTTACCCAGTAAACATTTGAATATTGCCTGAATGCCTAAAACAAACCATGTTAGCTAAAGCCAATGTTGGGGAGTTTCCTTAGTTCACCAATTTCAGTGCAATTATATCATCCTAGATTTTTTTTTTCTTTGAGGAAATTAGGTACTTCAGAGTTGATGGATTTCTCAGAAGCTAGTGGTGAAATGTTCTGGAATCCAGAATTAGAGCCAAAATTGTCATGCTTTCTAAAATTTCTCTAATAAATTATTTCCCTTGTTTTGATTTATTCTGGTTTTAAATCATTTTGAAAGACTTTGTACAGTTTCCACTCAGTAATATGATTATAATGTTCTATTCTAGTCAGCTTAAAGGCAAACATTCTGGTCTCAATTCAGAGTAGCTGATGAGGTGAGGGCAAACCATAAGCATGAAAACTGACGCTATGGCAAGAGACTGAAATTCAAGGCAAGTTTGAAGTAATGGAAATTCCCACTTCAGCAAACAATGTGCTCTTACTAAAGATAGCTTTTTGAGGGGCCTTGGCTGTTAGTATGGCCTGTTAATAAAAAGAGTGTCTAACGTGGGATAGGAAAGCAGTTATATAGATAGGTAAGAATTATTGTCTGTAAACTCTTACCTGTGGTCATTCCTTGAATGGGGTGTTCTTGATTGCCACTCCATTATGACACGTTGCTTGGAGTCTAGTAGATGAGCAGCATGACTAAAGGGAGAGTCTCTGATACTCCTTCTCAGAGAACAGACTCAATTTGTTAATAAAAAGAGTGTCTAACGTGGGATAGGAAAGCAGTTATATAGATAGGTAAGAATTATTGTCTGTAAACTCTTACCTGTGGTCATTCCTTGAATGGGGTGTTCTTGATTGCCACTCCATTATGACACGTTGCTTGGAGTCTAGTAGATGAGCAGCATGACTAAAGGGAGAGTCTCTGATACTCCTTCTCAGAGAACAGACTCAATTTACTATGACTTTAAGAACTCACTTTTGAACTCCCTAGGATTCAGTTGCCCAAAATGCAAGAAATGAAAGTGAACTATATGCTTTCTACAACTCCTGTACCTCTTTTAATATTCTGTGCCATCTAAGATGACAAGAAGTGGGTCAGGATGCTGTATTGTGGAAACATCTCATTGCTAAAAAGTGGTGGGATAAATTTAGTCCTTTATTTTAAGTGCTGAGTTGACGATTTTTCTCATTATCTCCCTTTGGCCTTCTTCCTTCATTCTTAGGAATTATTTGACCCTTAAGTACACTCCTGATTCAACAGATATATATTGACACAGTCAAGTAATCTTATAGAATAAAAAAGTAAATTCTCTTTTTCCTCATCCCCAGATGACTATTTCTCAACTTTTCTATTGACCTTAGACCTTCTAAATCCTTTAATCATTGCTTCATAAAGAAAATGGTTGTCATCATTTCAGTATGACCTCATCCTCTTGCTACCAATTCCACTAAATTACCAGTTTCTGTAGGTAGCCAGATACTGATGCTTTTCCTCCTGTCATAATAATGATTATAAACAATAAATAACGATAATAAGATCCCTCTGATCCTAGTTTTTTCAAAAATGTTTCCAATTTTTTTGCAAGTACCCTGAATCTAGTCTGTTTCCTGTTTTATCTCCTGGATCATCATAGACACTGGATCATTGCCATCAGCACAAAAAACTTGCCTTAATATACTCAACTTAAAGCTGAAGTCCTTTGACCACACTTCTCGCTTATTACGCACGAAACACTTGTCTGTATTTGCTGCCTCCACCTTCTTTCCCCCAATTCTGTCCACAATCCATGTCAGTTGGGTTTTCTTCCACATCACTAAACTGAAATATCTCCCATTAAAATCTCCAGTGGTCTACATCTTGCTGGAGCCCATAGTTGGTTTTCTGCCTTTATCTTTAACTCTAAGCAGCATTTGGCTCTCATAACCAATCCTTCAACCTTAGTTTCCCAGCTGCTAAAACAAATAAAATACAATGGTTGGCTTAAGCAGTAAAAATTAATCAGCTTAGGGTTTTGAAGCTAGGAGAACTCCAAAATTGAGAGGCTTTCTTGTCCTTCTTGGTATGTGTTTTCTAAAAGTTACCCTAGGATATATGACCAGATCACATGAATGCTGGCATTCATTTCTTTATTTGCAAAATAGTTATTGAGCTTCCATTATATATAAGATACTTTGGGTGAGATTGTCTGAGATAAATGTACCAGAGAATATAATTTTTGTTGGAACAAATTAAGTTGCCACCTACGAAAATACTGACCTGATTAATATGAAGTATTTTTTCCCAGGGTTTCTCTGTATAGTACTGGGCATAAAATGGATCTAGAAAGAGTTGAGTTGTCCATAATAGGGGATTAAATCTTTTTTTATATATATTTCAAAATTTTTGTAAAATGATTCAAAATTTTACTTTGGTTTTAACCTCTTGGTTTCAAAAGCATCGATATATAGGAGAGGTGAAAATTATTGCCAAAGAAAAATACATACATTATGTAGATCAGCAAATTTTAGTCTTTTCATTAAGAAAAATAGCTGACCCTTTTATTACTCAGGAAATTGCAACTTTGGCTTTTGTCTGCCTTGTCTATTTCTGCACCTTCATTTAAGATTATTACCTTGGTGATTTCTGCCAATGGTAGTTTTCCAAGGAAGATTAATCTCCTATATCTTATTACTCCATTTATCTTGTACAGGTCCTTAAGAATGTTGAAAAATGGGAAATTATTCAGATTTGTCATCATGTAGAGTTTAGAGTAAGCCCAGTTTGCCAAGCTGGCTTTTTTAAGATCCACCAAATTTGTAGAAGAAAAAGAGGGTGGGGCACCAGTATCGCTATGGGTCCAGCAGGCTGAGATCACTTCTGTGTGGCCAGAGTACTGGGAAACCTATAGAGTGACTGTTGGGTTGAGGTATCTAGAATCTACTAATGTTTCACAGGGCAGTTGAAGGTTAACATTGTCAGCCTTCTCATCAAGCCTTGTCATTTACCTGTTGTGTGTATTGTTTGTTGAAATTCAACCAGGCTAATTTTCTTCTAAAAGTCCTTCCAAAATGTCTTGTGACAGTGTATTCTCTTAAAATGTCTGAGAAAGAGTTTTATAAAATCTCTTTTACAAAGATTTTAGGAATAATTAAAAAAATCTTTTTAATAGACAGCTTTTTGTTGGGAGGGAAGAATCATAAGCACATGCCTAATAGATAAATATTTCATCACATTAAACCTAAGTAATATTCTCCTATTAAACAAATACTTATAAGTAACATAGAATCTCTACTCATCCAAAAGATAAACTCTAGAGAAATTGAGAAGGCATAGAGTGGTAGAAAGAATGCTGAGGATTTGTCATGGAATTTTTGTGTCACTAATAATTTTGTTTTATTTTGTTCTGTTTGTGAGAGGGACATGGAAATCACACAAGAATTTGTCTCCTTGCCTCTATGGAAGAAACAGGCACTCAGGTTCCTAGAGTAGCTCTCTTTTTACTTGGTTGCCCCTCAATCCCTTTCTTCTCCTCTTCCTTTAGTTATTATCTGATAAATATTTCTTGAGTGCCATGAGTCAGGCATTGTCCTAGGCAAAAAGATGGATCAGACTGAAACAATGTCCACGAAGAGTTAAAAATCAGTGGAGACATCCACAAAAATATATAGGCTGTATTTAAATGTTAAGATAAAGTACTTGGGTTTATAGTGCATGGAATTGTTGTTCAGCCAATGACTTTATGAGAAGACATTACCCAGAAGGTGACATTTGAGCTGGGTCTTGACAGGTGGGAGGGGAAGGCAGCCAGGAAGACATTCTAGGCAAGGGGAACAGCATGAGCAAAAGCACTTATGAGGGGCTGTCTTTTTTTAGGGAGTTACGAATAGACAAAGCTAGATGTGGTTGAGACCAGATTACTTATGAAATTTGAACTTTAGATGGTAAGTCTTAAATGATTATCAGTAGAGGAATTTCTCTATCAGGTTTGCTTCATAAAGTTGATTAGATGATAGATTAAAGGAGGAGAGTTGATGAAAGAACAAAGAGGAGGCAGTTGCAGTAGCCCAGAAAGGCATTCTCATATCATGATGATGAAGGGAGATATGAAGAACCATATATTGATGGGACATTTCATACAAAATTAAGGAAACAGCAACATAATCCGAAGTTAGTATTTCTTTTTTGAAGCCCATATTGACCAAAGCTTTGGTTAGAGAGAGAGAGCCTTTAGTCAGAACCTAATTCCATAGGAAATTGGCACAGGAAAGCAAAACACACCAAAAAATGCCTCTGTGTCTCAATTAATATAACTCTGGCTATTGTAAAAGAGAAACTCCTGAATCTCAATGGCTTAAGACAATAGAGGTTTTTTGTTTTTTGTTTTTTATTTTACCATGTAAAGTCAAGTGGGGGCGAGTGGGGAGTACTATTCCTCTCCCATCTTCAGAAAATAGCTTCCAAGGTTATCCTGAGTGTGGACATTCAACTGATAGACAAGAGGAGAGAGAGTGAAGGATTCCAGGGGAGTTTCTCCTGTGTCAGGACTAGAGATGGTATATATCACCTGCACCATATTGCATTGCTATAATTCAATCTTGTTGCACAATTAATGCTGGAAAATATGCTCTAGTTTTGTGTGCCCAGGATGAAACAGAAGCAGGTTTAGCAAACAACCAGCCTGTCTCTGTCAAACTGACATTGTCTGCACTGATCCTAGGAGAGACATGATTCCTTAATAGAGACCAGGCTCTACTGGAGGCCCTGAACCTCCTGCATTATGGTGCAAGGCAGAGATTCCTTCAATCAAGAGGAGATAGCCTACCAGAAACAAAGGGTCCAGGCTTTTTAGGCATAAATAGGCTTTACTTTAGAAATGGAATCAGCTGTACAGCGCCTGCCATCTCCTGCATGTGCCTAATGAGTCTGCATTACATTTTGAATTTTCTCTGTATCTGAACATTGGCTGGCAGAAAACAAGGGCACTTGCCTTGTGTTCTCTTATATGTCACCTTGTTATTCCTTCCTGGAAGGCACATGTTCATGATACCATGTTAATTTGGGGCAAAGGATTTATAAAAAAAATTAATTTTTAAAAACATGGACATCTTTGGTTTTAAAATACAGACATTAGACTAACCTCAATGAAGCCTGGGGCTGTCAGGTACTCATCACCTATCCCCAGTGCCTGTCAGTGTGCTGGACATACTATTAGTCTCAATAAAAATAGGCTAAATAAATAAAAATGCAAGTGAATGCACAGGGAGAAGGCTGGAAGTGTATATGGAATGCTAATTGTAACTATATCAAGAGTTATAGAGTATCTCCTTCGCCTTGTCTCTTCACCCCTGCCCTATCTGCCTGCTCATTCCACAAAGAGTATCAGAAACAAAATTACCTAATTTATTCAACGGTTTAGTTATTGAGAATGCTTATTCTAAAAGCATGTCTTAATCTTTATTTAGGGTTGATTTGAATATATAACGGCTAAATATAAACAATTTCACAGGTAACCTATCACCAAAAGAGAATGGAGGCTCCCTAGTTTTCTTCCTTGCAGAAAATGAGTTAAGTTTGCTATTCCCTCTAAGAGGTCTGCCTCTTTCCAACTAATCCCTTTCCTGCAGACCCTGGGATGGCAGACTGAATTCCAGCAGCAGTTCAGAAGATCTCTGCTTGTCACAACACAGCTTCACTTGCTCTTGGAATAATATTAATTACGGTAACAACAACCCCAAGAGTGGGTAAGGGGACATATGGACACATATGTGAGAGAACAGCAAGGGAAGGAAACCTTATTGGAGCACCTTTATTTGAATCTCTGACGAAGATTATACCTGATATTTAATAGCACATTAAATATGCAAATGTAGACTATCAAAACTTTAAAAAGCAAAATAGGAGACTGGAAGTAACTGCAGATATGACTTATAAAAATAACATTTGTACCAAGCAGTGTCTGGTGTTGATTGACCAAACCATTAGTACTTCAATTTGTCCCTAGTATAGTAACCAGATTTCACCGAGCAGAGCCCAAGTTTAGCAAAATTCGTTAGTCCTTAGAATGTTTACTTTTGCCTTTGGCATTCTGGAAAATAGGATTCTGTGCTCAGACAAGGAAGTGATTAATTTTAAGCCTTTCCATGTTAGACTTACTGTTTACATTTTAATAATTCACAGCTCATGCTATCAGTAGATTATCCATCACTGACAAACTAGCAACAGCCTATCTTTTACCAGTAGCTGCATTCTACCCATGACACATTTTTCTTTCATAGATTACAAAACAGTTTATAAAGGTAGAACCCTTAACTTAAGGCAAAACATCTCAGAAGCCATTTTATTAGGGAATATGGTTTGAGCCCAATACGCTAGCTTAATAGAAGAAGAGCTTGGCATAACTTTTTTAAGCCAGCAAAGATTTTGGTGATGGGAACTCATAATTAGACATAAATGTAATTATGTAATAGGATTTCACATGACTCTCATCTACCTCCTGTCTCCACGCACTGTTTCCACTCTGGTATTCTCTTCCCACCAGTTCATTACCCTTATTCCCTATTGAAATATTTGTACCATGGGGATGGGGATATACAGATAAGAGAGATATTTGTATAGACTTCGGGAGGACGGGAATGCACTCATCTTGAAGGAACATACTATTATTAGCCCCATTTTACAGATGCTAAAAACAAGGTACAGAGTTACTAAGTAATTTGCCTAAAGTCACTTAACTAGGGGGGTAGAAAAGCTAAGATTCCAGTTTAGGTGCTTTGATTTCAAAATGTAATGCACACGTATGATAATAATGTCAGAGTTATTAATTGATTCATTGGATGCCTGCTAAGCCCATGGCTTACAAGAACAGATATTCTACATTTAATGATAGAGTAATGGATAATACATGGGCCATGGGATTTCAGTTATTTGAGTTAATTGTTGAGAGTGAGAAATTATTTATATATTTTTCAGTTTGTGTTTTTTAAATGGGGCTATTCCGTGCCAGGCACTTTGGGGAAAAGGATGTTGCCCCTCAAGAATTGTGGCAGACATGGATATGTCCTATGTATCTGTTGATGGGATAAGGCACAGAATTAATAAATTCAAAACAGAGGTAAACATCAGGAGCTGTGGGGTTCAGAGGAAAATATTAGGATGGAGGGAACAGGAAAGGATTTGAGAGCAAAGAAATGGTGTTCCAGTTGAATTTTCAAGGATGGGTCACATTTGAATACAATCGGAATAGGGAAGGCTGTGATGAGGGTCTGAGAAGGACTTCCCTGGCAACTGAGTGAGAATATGGGGGGGGGGGGGCAGGGGGTGTAGGAAGGGAGTAAATTGAGGTTGGAAAAGTACGTTGGCATATTATGAAGGTTCTTGACAAGAAATAAAAGATTATCTACCATTTATTGAGTATCTGAAAACATGCCAGACATTTTACGTGCTGTATTACTTTGCTAAAACTACCAGAATGCAAAATACCAGAAATCGAATGGCTCTTATAAAGTGAATTTATTATGTTACAAGTTTACAGTTCTAAGGCCATAGAAATGTCCAGACTAAGGTATCCAACAACAAAGAAAGGCTGATATCTCCCATGGGGAGGCGTGTGGCTGGTGTCTGCTGGTTCTTGTTCCTCGTTCTGTTGCTTCCAGCCTCTGATGCCAGTGGTTTCCTCTCTAAGCACCTGTGGGCCTTCACTTAGCTCCTCCAGGACAAACTCTGGGTTCTGGCTTGCTTAGCATCTTATATGAAGTCATGTGGTGACATCTGCTGGGCTCCAAACGTCCCTGTTTAGGCCTATGCTCTCTCTGTCGGCATTCCAAGCATCTCCAAGCATCTCCAAGCACCTCTGTCAGCTCTGAAGCAACTGTTGTCCCAGCATCTACATCTGAGGTTTCTCCTAAATGTTTCCTCTTTTAAGGGACTCTAGTAAACTAATCAAGATCCACCTTGAATGGGAGGAGTCACATCTCCATCTAATCAAAAGGCCACACTCACAACTGGGTATGTCACATCTCCACGGAAGTAATCTAAACAGAAGGTCACACCAACTGGGTGTGTTGTATCTCCACAGAAACAATCCATTGACAGTTTCCCACCCTGAACAGTAGGTCTGGCCCCACAAAATTGGATCAAGATTAAAGCATGGCTTTTCTGGGGTGCATAATAGTTTCAAACTGGCACACATGCTTTATCTCAGATAATTCTCACAACCACAAAGAGAAGCCATCTTCTACCAAGAAAAAGAATTAGTCTCAGACAGACTATGGGACTTGCTCAGTGTTAATTATTAATATGCTAGGTCTTGAACCCAGTGTTCTGGAATCACTAACATATGTTCTTTCCATTCTAACACACACTTTTCTGGATAAAATCCGGGAAACCATTGAAGATTTCTGAGAAAGAGAGTACATAATAACTGGAAACTGTTTTCCTAATGAATTGGAAGGAGGCAAGACTGAAAGACACTTGCAGCCTCAAGCAGCACATTGGAAGGGGAACAGAGAACAAGGCATAGTCTTGAAGACATTGTGGAATTAGACCGTGTAAGGCTTAGTATTGTTGAGATTTTTCAGCAATGTGGTAGGAGGCATTGGAAAACACACATTGGAAGCCCTAAATCTACCTCTGAATTTTGTGGCTGTATCACATCTTTCTGCCTCTGGTCTTTGCAATTCTCCATCTTTCCTTGAGCCATTGTCAATGGCATCTGTATTTCTACTTTATCACTAAGGTTTTTCACTGGATAAAATCTACCCTTAAGCTCCTGGCAACCTTTCCATGGAATGTATGTTCTTACGGGATAACAGCCCTCCCTACTGTTGATTTTAGTACACAATAAATTCCTAGATACAGCGTATTATATAAATGCTGTCCTGAGGCCCAGGGAAAAGAGTCTGGAGGAGGGATTGATTCTCTACCAACCTTGGAGGAAGACGGAAGAAAAGAGAGTAGTGAAAGGTGTTTAATTTTGTTTTTAACTCCAGCACAAAAAATTTCATTCTGCAAATGTCCTAAGTCAGAAACAGTGGCATTGGCTGTCCTAAGCAGCCTTCAGGTGAGAATGAAGCTGGCTGTTAATGTTTTGGAAGAGTAATCAAAATAAAACAAATCATGTTCTTGCCTTCCTCCTCTCCCCTCTACTACATTCCTAGCATGTTAGATGGATTTTCACTTACATTCAGTGCTTTTTACCCTGAAGGTTTAAAAAGCAGATTCACACACTTATGAGACAGTGGAACAAACTTTACCAAATTAGAGTTTGATGTGAATCCTTTGTTTTGTCCCTTGGGGATAAATTTCACTCAGGAAGCAGAAATTACAGCTTAAATTAGGCCATTGTGACTAAGATATAGTACATGATCCAATCACTTAAAAGCAGAGAAAGAATGACTTGAACAGTAGAACTGACACCTAATCTAAAAATAAAATGTTCAAATTAGGGCCACTAGGAAAGTAATACTTCTTTGAGTCACTAACTATTCAAAATATCCAGGAAATTTTTTTCTCCTAAATCTAATTTGGCATTCATGAACTTTTATTCCCACAGAATTAATGTGTGAGCTTGAACAGATTTTGTGTTCACTTGTAACTTTCAGAATTTTGGCAGCTTTGACTCCAAGTTAGATATGAGTTTCTTTACTCTTCTCAAACCTAATTTGAAAGTAGATGCCGTGCATAGCTGATGAGAATTTAGCCATGCACTTCCTTAGTTGTGGTAGATGTCATGTTTCTCTGATGGTCGCTACTTTCCCTTCATATCCAGGCATTTTAGGTATCTCTAAAGTAATGGTTTTCGGTTAACTTTGGTGCTTCCAAAACCTGCCTCAGGGCAAATATTTTGAATCGTTTGTTATTAAAAACTTGCATGTTTCTCAGGCGCTGAAGTAGCAAAATGTTTTCATCATCATTTTTGGAAACCTTAGGTTAAATAGCTTAGTTACAGCCACTTTTTAAAACTTCTTGACTTTGGCCAAAGTCTTAATATTTCTGCAGTCTAAGATTCCTCTGTAATTCTTCCTAATTAGCCTTCTCATATTTGGTAAAAATTCCTTACTGTTTTCCTTTAAAATGGAGCCATCCCTGTTCAAGTTTCCCAGTGTAATTTGTTTAGAACTATGAAGGTACCCTTGGACCTTGCAGAACCTCGGATTATGAACAGAAACCCTAACATCCACAGTGTGAAAAGCAAGAAATCTCTTAGACTTGTGAGCAGAAGCACACTGTGAAGAAAGCGTGGTTAGGGTTTTGCAGGATATTAAAGGTAATTCAAGAACTTATTTGTTCTGGTCCTTTAGTTGGCATTCCGTTTTTCTTTCAAGTCCTAAAAACCCAAGCACAATGAGGAGGACAACATTAGTGGAAATTGGTGGCAGGTGTTGAAGGAGCTGTGGGAGGCACAGAGATGAAAAGTCCTGGAGGCAGAGGAGAGCAGTGAAATAAGGATATAATGATGAATAAGAAAATATCATCTTTTCCAAACCTGGCAATCTGTAGCCCTTTCATTCACACAATCTCTGCTTCTTTCAGCATGACACTGTGGCTGGAGATGCATGGAAGGAAAAACGCCTCAGTGACTGAAACTGGTGACCTTTCCAATTTTCCATCCTCCAGCATTGGATGACAATTGTATGCTTTTGATGCTGCCCTGTGCAGCTGTACTCAGAGTGCCACTGCCTGGTGTGGCTGGGCTGGAAATCCCTTACTCCTTGAGACTGTCTTTCTGTAGTACATCTGCCAAACTGTATAAAAGTGCAGAATACATAGACATTCCTGTCACTCGAGGGACTCACAATCAGTGAGGAAGGCACACCTAAAGGCAGATGATTATGCTATTATGGCACTGTTTAGGGGCAATAGACGTATATCCCTGGAACTGCAGAAGCACAAGGTAAGGAGCCACTGCAGCTTCTCCATCTGCCACAAAGGAGGTGCTGCCTGTATGAGCTTGCTGCCTCTCTCTGGCCCAGCCTTTGACTAAGGGAAGTCCTAGGTTCTAAGAGGTGATTCTGAAGGTTATTATCGAAGTAGAATTTCCACAGCTGGGTTGCAACGTTGGTAGCTAATAAGAATGCCCTCCTTATCTAGCCCATTGAGCTGAAAGGACAACAGGGTAAGAAAGAAGCCACAGTATGTCATTACAAAGTCTCTCCAGCAAAAGTCAGTTGATTTCTCCCTGAACTAAATCTGACCTTTGTTCAGTGAGCTTCTGTTGTTTGTGCCTTCTCTGGTCTTTCCCCAGCATCTTTTTATTGTGAGAAACAGAGCCCTGGGACCCTTGTCACAGGGTTAAAATAACAACAGTGGCTCAAATAAAGGTTGAAATCTGCTGATGGTTTTTCGTCTGCCCTGTAACTTGGTATCTGCATCAGCAAAACAGGAGGCCCCTTCTACCCCCAGTTTCCAGCATGTTGTTGAACTTGTCAAAGCAACTAAGTGTCTTTGACCTTCTAAGTTAACATAAATATTTCTCCCCTTCCATTCCCGGTCACCCCTCCTCCTTCCTCTCACTCTCACTCAATTACTAACTTTTCTGTCGCATTCCTGGGACAATCTACTCCCCATTCCATCTCAGAACTTTGACTCATGTTTGAGACTCCAAGAGTTTGGCTCTTGCAATCCGTGAAGATCCCAGCGGTTTTTGCTTTGGTTGAGGGTATACATTTATCTCCTGAAAGGTCGCTAGTACCCATTATCTCCACTCTGAGGCTAAGAAACTGACCCTTAAGAAATTTGATAAATGCTGCTTGTCTGTCCACAGGACAGGTTAGCTTCACCACCATCATGTTGAGAAGGAATTAGATTATCATTCAATAAGCCAGGTAACTGACTGAAACCCAGGCATTGTGCTGATCCTTTAAAAATATACATAGAAGAATATGCACTTTGCTCAATCATATTAAGTCAGAAATGGCTGAGATGATCTTGGAAATTTCTGTGCTCTCCTTTTTACTTCTGTTTTGGGGAGTAAAGGCCTTTCATTCTGTTTTTGATCTGTGTAAGCTACCTCTCCATCTCCAATAACCCCATTTTTCACTATCAGATCCCAACTTGTTTTCTCATTTCTGGTCATTATGCATTAGTACTGGGAGTGACTGAGAGGAGAAAGGAAGAGGGGAGAGAAGCCCCTAATGGTGATCCTCCCCCTTTTTCCCGACACTCTGAAAGTAGGTTTATATCACTGAAAACCTTTCCTATTCCTTCATCTTTCTCATCATTCCCATGTTTTATGGAAACTGCTCTTACTACCCAAAATTTGGGTTTTTACTGAAATGTGGATGAATTTATAATTCTGCCTAAAACAGAGACCCCACACCCTGCCCATTTCTTCAGAAAGTTTGCTTGAGTTTTGTCTCCCTTTACAGGAGGATCCAATCAGGGTAAAATGTGGCAGCTTCTTGCTTCCCTCTCAGTGTCCACATCATACTCTGAATAGATAGCCATAGAAAACCCCCAAAGAACCAAGTGCTTGCATCAGATGGAGGAGTGATGCAAAATTCTGTACACAGGGGACCAGAGAATGGACCAAGCTCTGGTTGAAGGTAGGCCACAGGAGATAGTTGTGAGAAGGTGCAAAGAAGTTCATCCCAGGGCCTGAATGGGGGCTCTGGAACCAGTAGAGTTCAGGGAACTCAGCTTCTGACAAATCCTAATTCTAACCCTGCAACCAGTGCTTCTCAAACTTTAATATGCATGCAGTTCACCTGGGGATCTTGTTAAAATACAGATTCAGTTCACCAGGTCTGCGGTGAGGCTTGAAATTCTGCAAACTCCCAGGTGATGCTTTTCTACTGATCTCAGGATCAAGCTCTGACTAATAAGACTCTGAACTTTCTATCATTATATAGAAGGAAGCAGGATAGAAGGTAATTAAAAGTAAACCCTCCAAATTTTAAACAGCTGATTTATGGTTTGTGCTGTCATCTCTTTTAAAATTCCATCTCTTTCTGCTCCAAGTTCCCCTTCCCCTTCCTTCCTTGTCTGAACAGTTGGCAGCAGTTTCATCAGTGTTCCCTGCTGTAAATGAACCCAAGTTAGCCTGGGATGATGTCACATTTTCCAAAGACGTGTTTCTCGTCTGTGGTTAAGGGGGAGAGTCTGTTTGAACAGTTGAGGCCTGGGAACTGTATCCTCTGTAAGACAGACCTGAGTCTGGGCAGAGCGTGTATTTGAGGACATTCCTCAGGCAGAGGAAGCAGGGAGGCCTGAGCAGCTGCATGTGCTTTTCTAACCCAGGCTTACTGGGTTTATGGAAATAGACTCTGTGCTGGCATGTTCAAGGTGTCCCAGTGGCCTGCAGCTGGGAAGAGTCTCCATCGTCTCTGTCCGTACCCAGATCACAATGTACTGCTCTTAGGGAAGAGATGGATTTACCCAGATGATCATCCACACGTCCTTCAAATTATGTTCTCTATTGACTGGGCTTTTCAGAGAAAGTCCCAATATCGAATATTCTGAATACAATCAGAATATTTAAAGGTTTCTTAAAATTTATTTGAAAAGGATCTAGTTTTAAACTACCTGCGCTTGCATGGATATTTATTGAGCACCTGCTGTGTAGCATCCATGTGCTGAGTACTTTGGAATACAGATGTGAACCAAATGGAGACAGTAGTTGCCCTCATGGGATTACCTGCTTTCAGCTGTTGTGACAGCCATTTAGCAGGTAAACTCACAATTTACCTGATTACAAGATATGATATACATCAAGAAGGAAAAGAATAAATGCTCTTTGTAGAGCTATGTTCCATGGAATGGTTTTATAAAGATTATTTTTATTAGCCACTAAAAATTGTAAATTCAGAGAGTCAGCAGATAGATGATGCCAAATTATTCCTCTGCCCAAGAAAAATTTTATATTTTGTATTCTTTTTTTGGAACCAAGAGTCCATTTTATTCATACTTGCTTCAACACCCACATAATGATCTTTGACTTTCTCAAAGGGAATTATGATTGTTTGTGAAATATAACTATGACCATTGCCTGACTCTTGAAATGTAATTACTAGATGCCTTACATATCTAAGTACTAGGTCTTTTGGGATTCAGTGAAACTAGAGAAAAGAAAAAACAATGACACTTCTCATCTGGCAAGAGTTCCTATCCCAGAATTTTGCTCACATTTTGTTTAGAATCTAAAGGTCCTTTTTATGTGATGTGTAAACCTTGTTGTTTGTTATTCTGTTGTTTTGTTAAAGTAAAAGAAGGAAAATGAAGAATATGTTTTTGTGAATTCTAATTTACCAAACTTAATTTTTGGCTTTCTTTTTCACATGGGTAGGTGCTAGGAAATGAACCCACCAAACTTAGTTTTATACATTGAACACTACTTAATTCTTTGGCAGAAGAAAAGTCAACTTGAAAAAATTTTAGAAGTTTTTAATCCATACCCAAACACACTTGAATATGTAAGGAGGAGACTACTGAATATGAAACCGTATATTATGTATGCCTTATTATTCCTAACTTTAAAATGCAGTATTACAGCTTTTTTTATGAGCACAGAGGTCAGTGTTCTTAAAAGTGTGATGCTTGTGTTACTATCTGAGAAGCCCCCTGATTGGCTGAGGCCCTTCCCTCAGATGACAAGAAAGGTGCGCATCACATTCTGATGATGCAAAAAAAGGGAAAGGCTTGGGGAGACCTAATAAGCATGGAAGTTGACTTTTCAGGATACTCCTTGTGCAGCCATTCTTAGAGAATTGTGTTCAGTCTTGGGCTAAGCATTTATGAGGGATATTGAAAAGAGAGAGCTGTTCAAGAGGGAGAACTGTGTTGACGGCGAGAGAGCATACAAATTTATCATGCCAACAAAAGGTGTTAAGTTTGGGAAGAATATTAGGTGTTTGGGGAGATGGGACAGTTCCTTGGGAGAATCGTGATAAGCCTGATGAAGAATCCATGTAGGGCTACAGAGTTTGCACTCATAGGTATAAGTCTCAGGATCGTGGAATTTAGCCTAACGGGAGAAAGAGCTGTAAGCATTTAGGGTTGTCCATAGATGAATGGGTTGCCTTGGATAAGGGAGAAAGTGACCCAGGCCTTTCTGCAGTGGTCCTGCCATAGCTTGATGACAGACTGAAGGGATTTTATAAGAAGAAGGGAATCTTAGCATCATACTGTTGAACTACAAATCCAGTAGTATCTCTCTGAGTCCTGAGATTTTATGATCTACTTTTGAACACCATAATTGCATCATTATGCCAGATGCTTTCATCATCTAAATTGCTTTATTGATGATAAATGAGGCATTTAGAAACTGAACTATGGGCAGGGATTAGGGGTGGGGCTCTGATTAGGCATTATTTCTGAGACATTATTGCTGCAATAGTGGCCTCAGAGCACGGTGTAGGGTAGTGATATAATACAGTTGTGACACTCACTACCCGGAGGTAGATTAGACTTCACAGGGTAAGGGCACCATCCTCCACAGCACTGCACACACTTCAGACTCCAACCGCAAGGTCAGACATTTTCAGGCTGCTTGCACATCTGACCAGCTGGCTCCAAATTTGAGATTCCTACCACCTTCTCAGGTTTGATAATTCACTAGGAAGACTCACAGAACTTAGGAAAGTGCTAGACTTACAATTACATTTTTATTATAGCATAGAGGATACAAATATGAATGAATCAAAAGAAGAGACACATAGGACAAGATGAGGGTGGTAGTGGTGACTCAAATGCAAAGCGTCTGAGTCTTCTTCCCATGGAGTCAGGATGTGAGCCACCCTCTCAGCACGTTGTGTGTATTAACAAACAGAGACACTCACCCAAGCTTCAGTGTCCTGAGTTTTTGTTGGATTTTCATCATGTAGACGTGATTGGTTAAATCAATGCCCACAGGACTGAACTCAATCTCCAGCCCCTTTCCCTTCCTGGGGCTCCAGCTGGGGCTAATATTATGTAGGTCAAAGCCTCAATTCTCTATTGGCATGATTGGTCCTTCTGATATGGCCAGTTCCCACCCTCAGACTCCCAGTGTCTTTGGCCCCACCCTGAATCATGTTATTAGTATAAACTATCTGGTGTGGTAATGTGGGGGAGCATTAACCACAAATACCAAAGACACATCTATCACTTGGGAAATTCCAGGGATTGCACAATGTACAAAAATTAACTCAGAAAGATTATAGATCTAAATGTAAGATCTACAGGCATACAATTTCTATATAAAAACATTGAGGGAATTTAGTGACAATGGATTTGATAATTATTTCTTATATAGGACATGAAATGCATTAATTATAAAAGAAAAAAGTCATTAAGCTGGACCCAATCATAATTAAGAATATTTGCTCATCAAACAACACTATCATAAAAATAAAAACAGATCATAGATGGGGAGAAAATATTTACAAAACTAATCTGATAAAGAAATCTAGAACTCTTACAACTCAATAATGAGTCATATAAAAGTGGACAAAAGATTTGAATAGGCACTTCACCAAAGACAATATATGGATGACAGATAAGTACATGAAAGGATGCTCAACATCGTTAGAAAAATGAAAGCATATGTATGCACAAAGACTTATACATGGATGGTTAGCAGCTTTGTTTGTAATTGCTAAAAGCTGGAAACAAATGTCCACCAGCAAGTACATGACTGAACAGATTATGATATTGCCGTACAATGAAATACTGTTTGTGGTAGATTGAATTATATCTCCCAATTTAGACATGTTCTTAATCGAAATCCATATTTCTGTGGCTGTGAAACCGTTGTAAATAAGACCTCACGAAGATGGTTTTCGTTAATGAAGGGCCCAACTGAATAAGGGTGGACTTTGATCTTACTGGAATCCTTTATAAACAGAAGAAATTCAGAGATATTCAGAGTAAGTCACAGGGGGCAGCTGGAAGTGGAAGTCAAGGGAATCCAGAAGAGAAAAGAGAGGATGTCACCCTGTGACACCGGCAGAGAGGCAGGCCAGGGATCCCCATGGATCACGGGCAGCAGCACCAGAATGTTACAGACCTTCGGGGGGAGTCATCACCTTGCTGATGCCCCGACTGGAATATCTCCTAGTCTCAAAGCTGTGAGCCAGTAAATTCCCTCTGTTTAAGCCATCCCGTCCTGTGGTGTTTGTCATAGCAGCTCAGACAGAACTAAGATGTTACTCAACAGTCAAAAGGAAAAACTACTGATATGTGCAACACCGTGGTTGAATCTCAACCTAATTTTGCTGAGTGAAAGAAGCCACATTGATAAATTTTACACACTATATGATGTCTTTTATATAAAATTCCAGAAAACGCTGACTAACCTATAGGACAAAAAGCAGGTTGCCTCGAAATGAGCAGGAGAGAGATGGTTTACAAAGGGGCACGGGGAAACTTTGGGAGATAATGGAGACATTAATTATAATATATTGGTAAAGTTCCATGGATTAATACATATGTCAAAGCTCATTAAATTGCATTCTTTAATATAAACAGTGTAGTATGCATTATGTATCTGTACACACACACACACACACACAGACAGAGCTATATGTCCTTAGGCAAGTTAATAACCTCTCTGTCCTCAATTTCCAGTTGTGTAAAAAAAGATAATATTACTTGTCTTGAGGAAAACAACAGTGCTAAGTGCATAGCAAGATCTCAATGAATGTTGGGAATAATTACTACCCTGTGGCAACAGTTCGCTTCTTTTTAAGTGTTATTTATTTGCTTTTTCTTTATTTTTGATGGTGTCTGTTACCAGGAAAGAAATTGGGTTCACTCAAGAACTATTTTTTAAGGTTTTTTTTTTCCTTGTAAGAGCTGACTCCTCCAGAAGCATAAACAAAACAAATGGATGAAGAAGCCATTCAAATTGGCATTCCTAGGCCTGAGAGGGAAGGTCCTTGTGTTCAGAAACTTTCCATCCTCCTCCAGAACTGAGATGCCTCTGGCTGAAATGCCTCCTTCAGCATTTCTGATTTGAATGCCCTTCCTTTGGGGATCCTAACCCAGCTGCAAATAATCCACTGTGGGCTGAAACCTGGCAGATTACATTTTAGGAGAAAGTGATTTGGCAGTAATGTTTGTTGTTTTTGTTTGTTTGTTTGTTTTTGAATGGGCAGGCACCGGGAATCGAATCCAGGTGTCTGCCACTGAGCCGCTGTCAATATTTGTTTTTAATATGACAAACAAGTATTGCTGCTTTCTATTATTTTCTGTGTTTTGATTACACTGTTGGGATTTTGCAGATCAATGACAGTAATGCACTTGAATTACTAAATGACAGATTTCTTTTGCTTTTTTTTTAAAGAAAGTAGACTAAATTATAATTTTAAAAAATCAACTCTTCTTCAAGTAAAAACGTATTATTATTGTTATTATTATTATTGCAGCTATTAAATGCCCAGGATTTGTTTCCATTTGTTTTTTCATCAGATTGTCTTGTTGTACAGAATATTGAGGCAATTATTTAACCCTTCTCACATTACCTTGCATTGTTTGGCAGCAAAGACTGCAAATGACATTATTTATTCTGATACCAAAAATTCTATGTAATTTCTTCCCCATTCACTTTTTTCTATAGGGGAAACAATAAATAAAAATAAATCCTTGTTGTGTTCTGGTTGTCTATCGTCTTGACTGCCATGACTTTTTCTACAATTGCCTCCTTACTCTTCTGTCACTCCAAAGTGGCCTTCCTTCAGATCTTGTTTCCTTCAGCTCCTACCCCAAGCCTTCATCAGTCAGCATGAGCATTTTCTATACCCAAAACATTTATGAAATACCACATTACATGATGAAACTATTTATTGATGCCATAGACGATAAAGTAACAAGAACTGCATTATCTACAGCTGTGAGACTGGGCTGCTTGGGTTTGCAGATCAAGAAATTGCTACAGATTAATATGTTAATTTCAGAAGGCATTTGATAGTTTCTTTTATTATATTCTGATATTCATGATCCGAGATATGTTTTCTGATTGGGGTTAGGTGGGTTTGTAACTGCCTGACAGGATTTACTTCAGTGGTGTCAATGAATTAATATTAACCTGGAAGGAGGGCTCTATTGGCAGCCTTCAGGATACTACTTTCCATTTTCTTAAAATAACATTTGCAGATGCCATGAAACTGAGAAAGATATGATGGAGGGTAAATTAAATCTAATAGATGGGTATTTCTGTAATACCCCTCAAAAATCTCATACGCACACATGCACAAATACTAGAGGTATAGAACTATAGAGAATTAACTCAGCCACAAGATTTATGATCCAAAAGCTTTAGTAAATTAATGGGAATCAATAATAAGGTTTATCTGCCAGGAAAAAACTAATGTGATTTAGGACTGAACCTATAGAAACATACCTGGATTTCTGTGTTCATTCCTGGTTGCCATTATCTTAAAGAAGACACTGAGAAATGGAGAGGATTAGAGTATATCATTTGACGCACTCGTTTAAGAACTGGAAATGTTTTCCCTGCAAAATAGAACACTTGTGTGGAAATATAATTGCTGCCTTCAAATATCTGAAGAGTTATCACAGGAAAAAGTGATTGCATTACTCTTGTTTTTGTTCTTCCAAAGTGCAAAACCAGGAGCTCTGAAAAGTAGATTATAGTTTAGTATAATAAAAATTACGTTTTGACTTTAGAGCTTTTGAAGAACAGAATGGACTCTATGGGGGTAAGTAGTAATTTTCCTCGCACAGGGAAAATTTAACCAGAGGAAGAACAAAAACTTTGGGTTAATTTAGATTAGCATTTTTCACTGCATGCTCTGCAGATTACTACCCTTGTAACATATTCTGCAAGACTGAGTCATCTCGCTTTGAGAGTTATCATATAGCTGATTTTCCACTTGAATATTCGTAATATATTAGAGGCTCTGGAAATCCGCAGTGAAGAATCCTGTTTAACATCGTACAGTCCAGTATTTCCTAAATTTATTTAAAGCCTCAAATTTTCCACATATTGTGGAACAAGTATGCTTCAGAACACACAATGGGAAATTCATTCAATGGAGGTGGACAGATGAATTTGATTCCATAAAATCATTCTCTACTTATGTATTAACATGTATGTGTTTTATGAAGCTGGGTTTTAAGGCATGTTTATATATAGTTGACAATTTTGAAACAGCTTTCATGAGGGTTCATATATTGATAGCACAACAAATCCTTTTAAAATTCCCAGCTGCCTCAGAAAACCTGCAATTCTTAATTTTCCTTCAGAGAGGTCATGAAAGCTAAATGTAGTCACCACACGTCAACCAGTCATCAACAGCAGTAAGTCTCCGGGCCCAGTAATATATTTTTTTCCTTCTCTCCTTCACTCCCCTGCCATTTGGGCAAAAAGCCAGTTTCTTGAAAGTCATTTGTGAGGGAAGGAGGGGATGTGAGGGAATACTGGCTAATGGTTGAACCACATCTGGCTTTGTTTATGTGTAAGCACTGTGTACAGAACTTAACGTGACTGAAAATAGCCGTGTGTCTAGTGAAATGTTAGGTAGCACCTCATGCATGCATATTTTTCTTTCCTGATCACTCTATGATCCTGCTTTCCTCATCACATCTTCAGGTTTCAGTTATGAACAGGACTTATGAACATGTACAGCAGTGTCTTTTGTTCTTCTCTTTCTGACTTTTCTATTTTTTTTTTCCCTGTAGTTTTCTTTCTAGAAAACTACTACTTTGGCAAGAGTTGAGGACTGAGTCGTGGAAGTGCCTTTACTCATGTCTTCTGTATTTTGAAGCCAAAATCCAAAGCAAATTCCACTACATCTGTTGAGAAACAGCCACTTCACTCATGAAATACTATCCATACATATTTGCACACACCTGCACAGCTATTTTTCTCGCTCCTTTGGAAGGTTCTGGGACTGAAAGGACATGTGGAGAGTAGGCAGCAAGGAGAATCCCTTTTCTGTCTCTTACAGAACTTTTTTAAACTTGTGAGTGATATGAGATACGCTTAGAAGAAACATTGCTCAGAATATGTTGCAGCTGCTGTCCAGCTGTTGTCCCTGTAGTCCAGCCAGACATTAGAGTGTTCAATTCTGATATGTACTTCAATAGGAGAAAGTAATTTTGTTAAGATTTTATGTAAATATTACACACATACATTTAGTCAAAGGGCTCGAAAGTAATAGCTTTGAAATAGGCCAAAGAAATGATATCAAGCTGACATTTCAGCTTTTTTCTTTTTTCTTTTAAAAATATACTTAGCTAATAATGTCATAATTCATCGAAACCTACTGAGTGAAAATAATCTTTATTAAAATGGAGGAAAATCTAGTGTAACTGTTTTTGGACTTTTTAAATTTAAGTCAGCAAAAGCCATTGTTTAAATGAAATCTATTCAGCAATTGTGATTTTTCTAAAAACAGAAAAACCATATTGCTAAATGAAGAGAATTGTGGGTGAAGCTGTGCCTCTTTTGCATCCTGCCATAGAAGCCTGTTGAGGCATCTTGAAGGTATTTTCAGATACTCACTGTGACAAACTCTGCTCCAGAATATGGGAAATTAGAAGACCTGCTTAAATCAGTGAGACTATTTGTGCTGAAGTGAGAGTCAAATATCGATAAAAACTAACAAAATTACCTCTTGTTTTTGAATAACATAGAATATTTTCTTGTTTGTTTTTCTCATTGTCATTGTGTCCCAAACTAATAAAACATAAAACTATATGCATGAGGTCAGATTTCCCAAGCAAGGCTATGCCTCAGGATCATTTGGAGCATTTTTAAAACACAGGTGAGTAGATCGATGGAGCAACCCATCAGAGAAGCAGGGAAGATCTTCATAGTGACTATGTCAGGTTTGGGTTTCTTTTGAAGGTCTCAAGCAGAAACACCATTACGGAGAAAGTGGGTTTTTGGGAATCAAAGTATATTGATAAGCAAGAAATATAAGTGGATATGGCCAGTTTAGACATCATGGGAAGAGCATTTGTATTCATGCTGAAGGAGTCTGGGAAAGATGCATTGGGAGGATACTTAATTGACCTTGAGTTTATGAAGCTGTCACAATCTGGGAAGACTGAAGATATGAAGGGTGTGAGGGAGTCAAGGTAGAAACGAACTCAGCCTGATGGTTCAGATCATCAGAACATGACATGGTGATGTGATGGAATATAAATACAGTTCACTCTCAGTCACAATGCTTTTTAACTTCAAACAAAGGATATTTGTTTTAAAAAGAAAGACATACTTTTTGACTGTTCCTGTTTTTAAATAATTAGAAGAACTTTTATCTTTCTTAGGAATAGTGTGCACTCATTGCAAAAGAAAAAAATGGAAGATAGAGATAAGAAGAAAAGAATGGCAATTGTTAGATAATCTCAATACACAAGGATAATCGTTGGTAATATTATGAGATATAGCTTTCCAATCTCTTTTTTCCAAGCTTATGAATATTTGTTTTAAAACTGGTATCACATTGCTTAACTGTTTGTAACCCCCATTTTTCATGTTTCAATATATCATGAAGTTTTTCAAAATTTTTAATCTTCTACCACACCAGTTAGAATGTCTTAACATGGTTTCGTGATATAAATTAGTCAGCATGTCTTTAATTCCCACTAATCCTGAACATTTGGGTAGTTTAATCCTCATTTTATTAAGTCTCATTGAGGAAAATCCTCTTATATCAGTTTTCATGTTAACATCTGATTATTTCTTTAAGGAAAACTCTCATCTGTGGGATTATTGTGTTCAAACATTTATTTTTAGTTAATCGCTGCTACCGTTCACTATGACATGCTGTCCCAGCATTGGCACCCAGGACTGCAGTGGCCCCCTTATCCAGAATGGATGGGAGATCCCGAGCTCTGATCTTCTCTGCATTATTATCTGTGGTGAATACATTTGGCCAGAACAATGGAATTTGGCAGCATTGTGTCTGAATAGACTGTTCTTCCTTTCCCAGTCTTTTATACACGATTGAACCCATATGGTGAGAGTCATAAAGGTTAAGGAATTCAACGTTGATCTTTACCCCTTTGGAGATTGGCACAGGTTAGCTTTAAGACATCACTGCAGAATGAGTGTGACATCTTGTAACAGTCAGCGTTCACCCAGAGAAACAGAACCCGCAGGAGATGTATATTAAAAGATTATCGCAGGGGGGGGGGCCACGGTGGCTCAGCAGGCAAGAATGCTCGCCTGCCATGCCAGAGGACCCGGGTTCGATTCCCGGTGCCTGCCCATGTAAAAAACAAAAACAAAAAGATTATTGCAGAGGAATCGTAGCTGTGGAGGCCGGCTAAGCAAGTCCGAAATCCACAGGGCACGTGGTCAGAGAGAGCAGATGGAACTCTTGGGTAGGAGTTTTAATTGCTCTCCACAGAAGGAATTTCTTCTTTTTTTTTTTTTTTTAAGGAAGCCTCAGCTCTGCTTTCAAGGTCTTTCAACTGATTAAATCGGGCCATCCAGATTATCTAGGATAGTCTCTCTTAAATCAACTGGTCATGGCAACATCCAGATTAGCATTTTGATAGAATAACTGGGACTATGTTTACCCAAACTGACACGTAAAAGTGACCATCTCAACTCTGTAGCTCTCTTTCTTTTCCTCCCACCCCAGTCCCTCTGTCATAATGAGTATCAGGATTCATGAAGGAATTTTGTTTTGGGGCAGGAATAAAATCCAGTGAACAAGAAAGCAGGTTAATGGTAAGAAGAAAATTTGAGGTTTTTTTCCCCAATGCTCTTTCCTACAATGATAGCCTTATTTAGAATCAAGTTTGGAGATCTTAGTGGCCCAGATTTTACTACCAAAGGGTAAAGCTCAAATGCATTAATTTTCTCATCATTTAGAAATAAATCTATACTCCTTACGTTGACCTACAATGCTTTATGTGATCTGGGCCCTGCCTGCTTCTCCACTTTACTTCAAATGATTAGATTCTAGACAAATTGGTTTATTACTTTCTTTTCCTCAAAGAAAACTCTGGGGGTTACTCCCCAGAGCCTTTGCATTTATTCTCCTCTTTGCCTTGAATACTGTTCTCCAAGTCTTCTCACTCTGGGCTCCCTCTTGTGATTAAGAGCTTAGCTCAATTGTTACCTCCTCAAAGAGTCGTTCCTGGCTACCCAATCTAAAGGCTTTCCTTCTCTCCAAATTACTCTATCATATTATCCAATTTAAATTTTTAAAGTGAAAAGTTATGCCTAAGATAATCTTAGCGATTTAACTGTTTACTTAGTGATTGTATATTTATACTTTATGTCTTTGAATAGAGGGGCTCTCTTTTGTTCACCACTGAATCACAATGACAAGAGTCTCAACTGACATTTAATAGGGGCTTAGGCAACACTAATGGAGTAAATGATTGAATCCCAATCCACTTTCCAGGTGCAATCACTCCTTCCTATAGGATTTTTTTTTTTACTTCCTTTTTTTATTTTAAATTCCCATTCCCTTTTATTTTTGGAAGTTGTTAGTGTATACTCTGTTAATAAACGTGTGCTTTTCTAGAATTAATCAAGTATCCCTCATGAGGAGTCTCATGCTCCAGTCTTGAGTGGAATATAATATATATCAATGTTTTAGAATTCTTACAGAGATCACAAGGGAGGTAAATGTCAGAACTGCATTCTGTGTGAGAAGCAATCTAGGAAGAGATGTGGCAGCTGAAAGAGAATTGGGAGCTGAGGGAATGTGCCTTGGCTGAAAGTTCCTGTTTCATTCCACTATGCTTAATTTCTCTGTCCTGTAGAATTTCTCCCATTTGGCATCTTTTTCAGCTGAAACTGTGTCATGTGTTAGGATTATGAAGTGTGGTGAAAAGGTGGTGTGTATCTTGGGAAGAACTTCTAACTTGGATTGAAGAAGTGCTGGCTGTCAACTTAAAGAATGTTTTAGTAGTGGAATGTTTTGGAAGTGGAATTGGGCATCTATTCATTTCCTTGTTGTGCCATTGTTTTGTTTATATTTAAAAAACACTTTTTTGATATTGCATATCTTTTAACAAACATATTAATTAAAATAGAGTAAAATCTGAACATTTTTCTCTTTCATTTTAGACTTATTTGCGAAAATGTTTATTATTACCTGGGAAAGTACAGAAGAGCAAGATAAATCTTTTGTTTCTTTTAGGATTTGATTTCTACTTGGAATTCATCCAGATAATATTCCAAAAATCTCTAGTTTAGTAGAAAAAACTTAAGACAGATTTGCTACAAAAGGTTTAAAAAGTTTTTGTTTTAATCTCCTATATTCTGTTATTTTAAAAATATGTGTGTGTTAAAATATAGCATCATTTTATGGGCAGATTACAATTTAAAAGTTTTAGCTAGTTGATATTTTATGAAAAAAGCTGCAGTCTATTTTCTCTATTGACTAAATTGTGTGGTAGGAGAAACACGAATTTATGCAGATTATCAGGATATCAGGACATTTTTTTGTTAATGATTCAATAATTATGTTCTCTCTAGGATTTTCTGAAATGAGAATGTGCTGCATAGGACTACACCAACTCATACTCTGATATTCAAAAAGAAAGTTTGGCAAGGCAAGCAATAGATGGCAGGCAGAATTGAATTCTAAAGAGATGATGTTTTCAATGATTATCAAAAAGTAGTATTTGTGATTTATAATTATTCTTCTGCAAGTGTGAGTTTTCTAGTTTCAAAAGGAGAAAGTTTCCCCAAATATCCTTTGCTTTTTTGAAGTCATTCTTGCAAGAATGCAACTTTCTATCTGTATCTTGATGCAGACCATATTGTATTATTTGACTTACAGGTAATTTGGTTGGCTGGATCTTGTTTTTTCTTTCTGGAACATTTCCACTGGACGTAGGTAAAGACCTGGCCTTAGTTCGCTGGTGCTTTTGAAATGCAGCGTACCAGAAATGGATTGGCTTTTATAAAGGGAATTTATTAATTACAAGTTTGCCATTCTAAAGCCATAAAGATGTCCCAACTAAGGCATCCAGAGAAAGTTATCTTGACTCCAGTGAAAGGGCCGGATGTTGTTCAGGATTTCTCTGTCAGCTAGGAAAGTACATGGCTGGCATCTCCAAATGTCTGTGTCTGTGTCAGCCCTGAATTCTTTCCTTCCCTGTGAACTCTCTTAAAGAATCTAGTAAACTAATTAAGACCCACCTTGAATGGGCAGAGTCACATCTTCATCTAATCAAAAGGTTTCACCGACAGTTGGATGGGGACATAGCTCTATAGGTCACACCCAAAATTGAATGTACCACATCTCTATGGAAACAATCTAATCAAGAGGTCCCACTCTACAATGGGTCTGTCCCCATAAAATTAGATTAGGATTAAAAGAGCATGGCTTAACTCAGCAGGTGAACTCATTGCCCTCCCTACTACGTGGGACATGGCTTCCAGGGGTATACATCTCCCAGGCAATGGGGGACAGAACTTCCAGGATGAGCTGGGACTGGTATCATGGGATTGAGAAAGCCTTTTTAATCAAAAGGGGGAAGAGAGAAATGAGACAAAATAAAGTTTCCATAGCTGAGAGATTTCAAACAGAGCCAAGAGGTTGTCCTAGAGGTTATTCTTATGCATTAAATAGGTATCCATTTTTTTTTATGGTGTATTGGAGTGGCTGTAGAGAAGTACCTGAAACTATTGAGTTGTGTTCCAGTAGCCTTGATTCTTGAAGATGATTGTGTAATGCTATAGCTTTTACAGTGTTACTGTGTGATTGTGAAAATCTTGTGTCTGATGCTCCTTTTATCCAGGGTATGGAAAGATGAGTAAAAAATAGGGATAAAAATTAAATAAATAATAGAGGAGATGAAGAGTAAAAAATTGGGTATATTTCAAAACTATCAGTCCATGAAAAGGAGCGATAAGGGAGATAGGATGTATGAGTTTTTCCTTTTATCTTTTTATTTCTTTTTCGGGAGTGATGCAAATGTTCTAAAAATGATCATGGTGATGGATACACAACTATGTGATGACATTGTGAACCACTGATTGTATACCATGTATGGACTGTATATCTGTGAAGATTTCTCAACAAAAATATTTAACAAAAAGGAGCATGACTTTTCTGGGGTGTGTAGCAGTTTTACGCACAGCCTGCAACTCGTATTCGTTGCAGATACTTTTGTAGTGTTTAAGTGATTGACCTTAGACAATAGCTTTGCTAACTCATGAATTACAACTGAATTATCTTCTTTAGCTGAAGTTGATTTAGTAACTGTAAACCTAAAAGAGTTAATGAGAGAATTGTTGCAAATGGAGGTCCAGATTGCAACAGGTTATTTATACAAATTTCTGGATCACTAGTTTTGGACAGCATGAAAAAATGTCATCAAACGACCATCTGAGCATCCTAACTTAGTGGTTAGATGTGACCCTGAATTGCCTTTGTTCATCAGTGGCCTGACCTGGCCCTATAATGACCCTAAACACAAGTTATAATTGCCAATGTGAAAAAGACAAAGAATTAATTCAACTCTAAGAAATGGGAAAGTTTAACCTGAAGAAGAGATGAAAAGTGAGAGTTGTCATCAAATTCTGAAAAGGTCAAAAGGTAGAAATGAAATGGGACTTCTTAGAAATGACTCTAGAAGTCAGAACCAGTATAAATGAGAGGATTTTATAGAATTATAGCTTAATACAGTCAAATTTAATCCAGTAGGTAGTAAACTCCCAATCCCAAGGAATTCACATGAAGCAAAATTATGTGAAGAAAGTGATTGCAGTATTTATAAAGCATCACATTTGTTTTGAGACTTTGCATCTCCCTCAGCTACTGCCATTTACTGAATATTTACTAAACAGAAAATATGTTTCCAGAAACTAGGAACAGAACATAAGCATATATTATACCCTACTTAAGCTTTAGATAATCAATTAAGGATCATAGAGACTTTGATATTGCCCATTAGCTGATAAAATTGAAATTTAAAGCATGAAAACAAAGATTTGTTGACTTCAGAACTCATTTTGTTAGTTTTGTTGTTATGTATTCCTGTTTTGTCAAAATGAACTTGCTGACTTAAGCAATCTAATGAATTAGATTGTGTTCTTCCTCTTCCTACAGTTGCTAGGAAAATAAAAGGGAGACTGTGAATGTAGTAGAAGCAATGTTTTACTGAGGGTCAGGAAACCTGGGTTTCAGCTTCACTTTTAGTACAGACCCTTAGAACATTTGAACAATCTTCTCCCACCCCTAGTCCATCCCTGAGCTGCCATGTCCACATGAGAAGTTCACACTGGGTGACATCTGTGCTGCCTTTCAGCTCAGAATCTGACACTCTGCAACTCCAGGCTCTTCCACCTAAGTCTGGGAGATGTGGCTGGGGATTTGTGAATTGCATTGGCTAAAGGTTCATTATTACTACTATTGTCCCCCTAATCGTGACACATATACGCTTGGTTGGTATCAAGAAAAGTAAAGGACTTGATAGAGGTATGGTATTTCCCTAATAAAGATCAATAGATCTTATACAGGAATGTATAATAAAATTGGTCTAACCTCTCACAGGCTACCTGCATTCTGCCATCCTTCCATCTACCAGCAAAAAGTGTTAGTTCGAGGAGAATAAGAAGATGCTAACTGCTGCTCATTATCTGTAGTAAATCAATAATCTTTCTGCTCATCATTCTGTGGCCTCATCATGTCTATTCATAATTGGGATCCACATGGTTTTTTAGAGGTTAGAGTTTCTGGATCTTTAATTTTAATCTGTTACTTTGGTTCTTAAAGAATGGAAACTGCCTCATTTCCATGAAGGCATATAATAAGCTTCATATGAGAATTTAATTTAACTATTGCAAGCTTTAACAGTTTTGCTTTCCACTTAGCAATTAAAAATTGTCCTTGAGGCTAAGAAAGGCAGAGTGTCTCCCTGTCCCTGGGGACATTTAAAGCCATATAAATGCAATTGGAAGACATTATTTAGATTTTTACATTCCAACTGAGGGCAAACAATGACCACACCAGATGTTGAGTTACTGACCTAAGTCTGGGGTGGGGGTGGGGGGGAGCTTTCAGGATACAGAATAGCTATTTCTCCATTTAAGCCTCTGCAAGTCAAGCATGGAAACTTTTAAGCAGACTAAAGAACTAGTTTGAATTCTGTAATTGTACTAAGCAGAAGCCAGCTGTGAGCTCTTAGAAGCCCTTATTTTAAAAATTGTGCTGAGTAGGTAACAAAGTTTTCTTCTCTTTACTCCCACCCTCTTTGCAGAATTGCACTCTTAATAAGTTTAAAGGAAACCGGGTATGAAAATAACAAATGAAGAACTTGTGCTGAAAACAGATTTTAGTGCTTACATAAAGGTCACATGCCCCACCATGGATCTTTGGTTTATGACTATCACATAAGTAGTAGGTGCTCAATTAATATTTGCTGAATAGATAGCATGCAGATCAGCTCACTTTTGCACATAGTATAACAGATCTGTATCCAATCTAGCTGCAAGTCCAGTAGCTTTCCACAGACAATAATTCAGTTTGTACTAAATTAGTACCATTTTCTGTGAAGCCAATACAGCCAAAGGCTCTGGATGACTCACAGCAAAACCATCACCACTTCTGGAAAACTGTGTATTCTTGATCATAAAGGTGAAAGTATTGCCTTCATAGGGCAAAGAGTGTGATTTTTTTTTTTTTTTTGTCCATGTCTTTGCTATCCTTAAGTGTCCAGTCAGATCAGATTCCATGTCTTATGAAAAACAGTTCACGGGTGGTCCACGGTGGCTCAGCAGGTAAGAATGCTTGCCTGTCATGCCAGAGGACCTGGGTTTGATTCCCGGTGCCTGCCCATGTTAAAAAAAAAAAAAGCTATTAAAAAACAGTTCACATTGTGCTTGACTTTGATGGCACAGACTGATTTTCCAAAGCTGTTCTCCAGGTGGCAGATCCAGTGACCATTAGTTGGCGATCTGTCTTACAAGCCCGAAGTAACCCCTATCTGCACACCAGGTTTGGGGACTAAATGAGCAACGTAATAGTTTATAGACCTAGTGAAAACTATTTGAGTGTTCTGGCAGTGCTTTGCAAGCGTGTCCATCCCAAATCCTTCAGAAATCCCCTGGAATCTGTGCTGCCAAATGCGCAGCCATGCTGTAACTGAAGGTCTGTTTAGGTGGTCTCCCACATGCCATTTTATAAAGTATATGACAGATTTCTGTGGTACCTGTTATATGGACACTATGACAGACATGCTGAATTGTTACATGGAAAAATATGGAAAGGTTGAATATCCACTTTTAACAGATATCTAATGCAACCATAGTTTCAGTTCTCCTTTCTCCATGATCCAATGAGGTTTTGTTTTGTTCTTTATTCCTAGAGTGTAAACTAATCATTCTAGCCCTGCCTTACAAAGGAAACACAGGGAACAAACAATTTCATGTATTCATTTATTTATTCCTTCCAGCTAACCTTTACTGAACTCCAATAGGGTGCACTCGGCTGTGTAGAGAAATAAGAATGAACAAGTCCCATTTGTATTTTTCACATTCTTTTTCATTATGGAGTTAGTTCTTTTTCTTGTTGACATATAGTTTTGTTTGCTTTACTATTTCTTTATTTTTTATTTATTTGTTTTTTAATTTTTTTAAACATAACAACATACAAACACATTTTTACCGTATGATCATTCCATTTTTGGTATATAAACAGTAACTCACAATATCATCACATAGTTGTATGTTCATCACCATGATCACCTCTCAGAATATTTGTATCAATCCAGAAAAAGAAATAAAAACATACCATACCCCCACCCCCTTCCCCCTCACTGATCACCAGCCTTTCAATCTACTAAATTTATTTTAACATTTGTTCCCCCTATTATTTATTTATTTTTAATCCATATGCTTTACTCATCTGTCAATGAGGTAGATAAAAGGAGCATCAGACACAAGATATTCACAATCACACAGTCACATTGCAAAAGCTTTATCATTTTACAGTCACCTTCAAGAAACATGGCTACTGTAATGCAGCTCTACATTTTCGGGCCGTTCCCTCCAGCCTCTCCATTACACCTTAACTAAAAAGGTGATATCTATACAATACATAAGAATAACCTCCAGGATAACCTCTCAACTCTGTTTGGAATCTCTCAGCCATTGACACTTTATTTTTTCTCATTTCATTCTTCCTCCTTTTGGTCCAGAAAGTTTTCTCAATCCCTTGGTGCTGAGTCCCAGCCCATTTTAGGATTTCTGTCCCACATTGCCAGGAAGGTCCACACCCCTGGGAGTCATGTCCCACATAGACAGGAGGAAGGCAGTGAGTTTGCTTGTCATGTCGGTTGAGAGAGAGAGGCCACATCTGAGCAACAGAAGAGGTTCTCTTGGGGGTGACTCTTAGGCCTAATTTTAAGTAGGCTTAGCCTATCTTTTGTGGGGTTAAGTTTCATATGAACAAACCCCAAGATTGAGGGCTCAACCTATTGCTCTGGCCCCACTGCTTGTGAGAATATCAAGAATTCTCCACTTGGGAAAGTTGAATTTTCCCCCTTTCTCACCATTCCCCCAAGGGGACTTTGCAAATACTTGTTTATTCACTGTTCAAATCACTCTGGTATTTATCGGGGCATCACTCTGGACAAACCTACAAAATCTCATGCCTTATTCAAGGTTTCACATCTAGTTTTTATCCAAGAGAGCACCAGAAGTGATTGAGATCATGCAGGTTTGCGTCTGGTATTTGGAGGTGAAGTGAGTTCTCAGGTGTCCAGGAGGGCCCTGGGCAGCCCTAGTGTGAAAAGGTTCTGTACATCTCACCCTGTTACTCCCTCACAGTTTCCAAGAAGCTTGGAATCCATCAGGAGTCCATGTTTTCACTAGGTCTTGGCTTGTTGAGTCATTAGACACAGTGGATGAGCATGTGATAGAACAGTTTGAGTGCGGAATCAACTAAGGTTTGCTCTCTTTTGCTCGTGGATTTAGACTATTTCAATTTTGGCTTCTAATAGTTTCCCATCACAAGTGTGAGTTAGCTATTCTCAGACTTGTTATTAAATCTTGGAGATCTTTGAGGTCAGTGAAGAAGTACAAATTTAGTGTAGTCTGGACAGTGGCTTTGTTATAAAAATAAATGTCTTTAATGGTTTATAGCTAATATTATTTGAACCCCCATGCTGATACTTACACTGCTTCAAAAATGAGCCATTGTTTAAAAATAAAATCATGCGTTCACTCAGAAAAATTGAGATCTTGCAATATATGGCAATAAAGAAGATGCAAAAAGAATTAGTTATACCATCTACAGTTAAATAAATGTACAAATTAACTTAATGAAAATGTCTTATCATAGAATCATCAACATTCATATTTTGAATTTTAATGTCAGTAATTTAAAATAACCTTTAAAACATGTTGATTATTAACTGTATGAATAAAGCAGTATTATGCAAATAGGATAACTATATGAATAAAGCAGTAATATGCAAATAGGATGTGTAGATGTGGGACATAGAGGTATTGAGATTGAGGGAAGAGGATTGATGGAAAGTAATTAAGTTAATTCATTTGCTAAAATCTACCACAGTGTCTTTTTTTTTCTCTTTGTCTACTTTGTGCAGAACATCAGTTCTTCCTTGGAGTCTATGTTTTTTTTTGTTTTTTTTTTAAGATTTTAAGTTATTTATTTTTTAATGCAGTTCCTGATTGCATTAATTAAAAAAGTATCATCACAATCAACTTTTTTTTTTTTTTTTTGAAAAATAACTGTATTAGTTAGGGTTCTCTAGAGAAACAGAATCAACAGGGGACACTTGCAAATATAAAATTTATAAAAGTGTCTCATGTGACCGTGGGAACACAGAGTCCAAAATCCACAGGGCAGAATGTGAAGCCGACGATTCCAATTGGAGGGTCTGGACGAACTCCACAGGAGAGGCTCACCAGCCCAGACAGGAAGAACCTGTCTCTTCTGAATCCTCCTTAAGAGGCTTCCAGTGATCAGAGTAAGCATTACTCATTGCAGAAGACACTCCCCTTTGGTTGATTACGAATGGAATCAGCTGTGGATGTAGCTGACATGATCATGATTTAATTCTATGAAGTGTCCTTGTTGCAACAGACAGGCCAGCACTTGCCCAACCAGACAAACAGGTACCACCACTTGACCAAGTTGACACATGAACCTAATCATGACAGTCCACCCCTCTTCAGCTTGGCAGCTTTACATACCACCTTAAACCATACCAAATTTCTAAATAAAAAAGCAATAAATCACACATTTTTTTCTTTCACCTAACAATACTCAACTGTCCTGCATGTAACTGAAAACACATTAAATCTCTCCAGAATAGGGTGCAAGTCTTTGGGTAATATTCATTCTTAAACTTGATATCTTGCAACTTAAATAGTATAACATGAACAAAACGCGTTACAGTCCTCATTTCTGTAACTGATCACGTGGTCGAAGTTCATATTTATCACTGCGTTCTTCCACTACACATTCCATTTTCCCTTTACCCTCAGCAAGCACTTCAGCTGGCTTCTTTGCCTGGTGGGCTGACCCAAACCTTCATTCCTGAAGTTTCACAGTTGTTGATAGTCCTGCCTGGATTGGGTTGTTGCAGTTTTCCATTGATTTTAGTCACAGGGCATGGTAGTACTAAAAGATGCCCTAGGGGATCTCCTATACTCCAAGAAAACTCCTCTTTACCCCCATTATGTAGTTGCAGTCCTACTTACCCCTGATAGTCAGGGTCATTCACTCCAACATGCAATGTAATCCCCTTCTTGGTTTGTTGATCCAGTGGCATAAGTAGCCCAAAGTGACTGTCACTTAACTTCCAGTTCAATGGAATCATTGTTTCTCCAGGAGGAAGCACTCCCCATTTTGGAACTAAAACCTGTAGACCAGCAGAGCTCAGGAACAGGAAGCAAAAGTTTTCCTAGTGGATCACTAGGGGTAATAGTGAATGGTACCACTTCCGTTTCCACCCCTTGGTTCCTGGACCCATGGATCCTGACTATGGGAGAAACAGCACCATACAGCGGATGCAGATTCAGAGTATGTACAGCATCCTGGAGAACATTACCCCAGCCTTTCAAGGTATTGCCACCTAGTTGACACCGTAATTGAGTTTTCAAAAGACCATTCCACCGCTCTATCAATCCAGATACTTCTGGATGATGGGGAACATGGTAAGATCAGAGAATTCCATGAGCATGTGCCCATTCCTGCACTTCATTTGCTGTGAAGTGTGTTCCTTTATCAGAAGCAATACTATGTGGAATACCATGATGATGGATAAGGCATTCTGTAAACCCACGGATGGTAGTTTTGGCAGAAGCATTGCATGCAAGGAAAGCAAACCCATATCCAGAGTATGTTTTTCTATTCCAGTTAGAAAAAATCACTGCCCCTTCCATGAAGGGAGTGGTCCAATGTAATCAACCTGCCACCATATAGCTGACTGATCACCTCAGGGAATGGTACCATATCGGGGGCTGAGTGTGGGTCTCTGCTGCTGGCAGATTGGGCACTCAGCAGTGGCTGTAGCCAGGTCAGCCTTGGTGAGTGGAAGTCCATGTTACTGAGCCCATGCATAGCCTCCATCCCTACCACCATGACCACTTTGCTCATGAGCCCATTGGGCAATGACAGGAGTTACTGGGGAAAGATGCTGACTGGTATCCACAGAACGGGTCATCTTATCCACTTGATTATTAAAACCTTCCTCTGCTGAAGTCACCCTCTGGTGCATATTCACATGGAACACAAATATGTTCATGTTTTTAGCCCACTCAGAAAGGTCTGTCCACATACTTCTTCCCCAGACCTCTTTGTCACCAATTTTCCGATTATGGTCTTTCCAAGTCCCTGACTGTTCTAGTCTGTTAGCTGCAGAATGCAATATACCAGGAACAGAATGGCTTTTAAAAGAGGAAATTTAATAAGTTGCTAGTTTACAGTTCTAAGGCTGAGAAAATGTCCCAATTAAAGTAAGTCTATAGAAATGTGCAATATAAGGTATCCAGAGAAAGATACCTTGGTTCAAGAAGGCCGATGAAGTTCAGGTTTTCTTTCTCATCTGGAAGGGCACATGGTGAACACGGCATCATCTGCTAGCTTCTTCTCCTGGCTTCCTGTTTCATGTAGCTCCCTGGGAGGCATTTTCCTTCTTCATCTCCAAAGGTTGCTGGCTCAAGGACTCTCTGCTTTGTGGTACTGCAGCATTCTCTACTCTTCTGAATCTCTCATTCTCCAAAATGTTTCTTCTTCTATAGGACTCCAGCAAACTTATCAGGACCCACCCAAATGGGTGGAGAAATGCCATCACCTAATCCAGTTTAGCAACCACTCTTGGTTAAATCACATCTCAGATCGTCACAACAGGAGATGATCTGATTGCAGTTTCAAACATACAGTATTGAATAGGGATTATTCTACCTTCATGAAATGGGATTTTGATTTAAAAAATGGCTTTTCTAGGATCCATACATCCTCTCAAACCAGCATACTGACCATCCAGCCAAATCATTAGCAACAGCCCATGAGTCAGTATACAAATGCACCTCTGGCCAGTTTTCCTTCCAAGCAAAATGAACAGTCAGGTGCACTGCTTGAAGTTCTGCCCACTGGGAGGATTTCTCCTCACCACTGTCCTTCAAGGACACCCCAGAAAGGGGTTGTAGTGCTGCAGCTCTCCACTTTCAGGTGGTACCTGCATATCGTGCTGAACCATCTGTAAACCAGGCCCGAGTTTTATCTTCCTCAGTCAATTCACTGTAAGGAACTCCCCAAGAGGCTATAGCTCTGGTCTGGGAAAGAGAAAGTAATATGGCAGGAGTGGAGACCATGGGCATTTGAGCCACTTCTTCATGTAACTTACTTGTGCCGTCAGGATCTGCTCTGGCCCTATCTCATATATACCATTTCCATTTTACAATAGAGTGCTGCTGCGCACACCTGACTTTATGGCTTGGTGGGTCAGACAACACCCAGCTCATGATAGACAACTTGGATCTCATGGTAACTTGGTGGCCCGTGGTTAAGCGTTCAGTCTCTACTAAGGCCCAGTAGCAGGCAAAAGCTGTTTCTTAAAAAGATAGTAGTCTGAATGAGGCTGAATGTGAGAATGATAGAGGGAGGAGGGCTGGGGGCACAAATGAAATAAAAAAGAAAGACGATAAAAATTGAGATGGTATAATCTGGGATTGCCTAGAGTGTATAATGATAGTAACTAAATGTACAAATTTTAAAAATGTTTTTGCATGAGGAAGAACAAAGGAATGTCATTACTGCAGGGTGCTGAAAATAGATGGTAATTAATATTTTAAAACTTTAACTTGGTGTGAGACTAAAGCAAAACATGCTTATTTGGTACAAAATTTATATTTTGACTAGTGTATTTCCTAATATAACTTATGTAGATAGCTTGGTTAAACAACATAAGTACATAGAACCTTGGGTAGGACATGAGATTTTGTTGGTTTGTCCAGAGTGATGCCCCGATGAATCCCAGAGTGATTTGATCAGTGAGTGGAAAAATATTTGCAAAGTCCCCTTTGGGGAATGGTGAGAACAAGGGAAAATTCAACTTCCCAAAGTTGAATTCTTGATATTCTCACAAGCAGTGTGGACAACCAAAGCTATAGTCTGAACCCCCTGTTTTGGGGTTTGTTCATATGAAACAACCCCACAAAGGATAGGTTAAGCCTACTTAAAATTAGGCCTAATAGTCACCCCCAAGAGAACCTCTTTTGTTGCTCAGATGTGGCCTCTCTCTGCAGCTAACACAACAAGCAAACTCACCACCCTCTCCCTGTCTATGTGGGACATGACTCCTGGGGGTGTGGACCTTCCTGGCAATGTGAGACAGAAATCCTAGAATGAGCTGAGACTCAACATCAAGGGATTGAGAAAAACCCTAGAATGAGTTGAAACTCAGCATCAAGGGATTGAGAAAACCTTCTCAACCAAAAGGAGGAAGAGTGAAATGAGACAAAGTGTCAATGGCTGAGAGATTCCAAACAGAGTCCAGAGGTTATCCTGGAGGTTATTCTTACACATTAAGTTAGATACCATCTTGTTATCCAGGATGTAATGCAGAGGCTGGAGGGAACTGCCTGAAAATGTAGAGCTGTGTTCCAGTAGCCATGTTTCTTGAAGATGATTGTATAACAATAATAGCTTTCACAATGTGACTGTGCGATTGTGAAAACCTTGTGTCTGATGCTCCTTTTATCTACCTTGTCAACAGATGAGTAGAACATATGGAATAAAAATAAATAATAGGGGGGACAAATGTTAAAATAAATTTAGTTTGAAATGTGTCTATCTTTCTTTTTTATAATGAAGGGTAGGGGTAAGGAGTATGGTATGTATAATTATTTTTTTCTGTTTTCGTTTTATTTTTCTGTTGTCTTTTTATTTCTTTTTCTGAACTGATGCAAATATTCTAAGAAATGATCATGATGATGATATGCAACTATGTGATGATATTGTGAATTACTGATTATATATGTAGAATGGAATGATCACATATTAAGAATATGTTTCTTTCCTGTAATTTTTTTTTAATTTAAAAATTAATAGAAAAATTTTTTTTAAAAAAAGGGATAGTACTTATCTGCAGCAGATGGTAAGGCTTTGCTCCAAAGTCCTAAGGGTCTGCATTGTGATTTTCCTATAGGGGCTTGCCAAAGGCTCCAGACAGCATCTCTATTTGCCACTGACACTTCCTGTACCATTGGATCATGTGACCCAAGTGGCAGAGCTGTACAGCAGCCTGGACTTGTCACAGAGCCTCCTCTTGAGGTCTGCATGCAAACTTAGCAGCTTTTCTGGTCACTCACTAAATGGGCCGGAGTAGCACACCCAAATGAAGAATATGTTGTCGCCAAAATCCAAAAAGACCAACTAGGTGTTGTGCCTCTTTTGTGGTCATAGGAGGGGCCAAATGCAGCAACTTATCCTTCACCTTAGAAGGGATATCTCGACATGCCCCACACCACTGGACACCTAGAAATTTCACTGAGGTGGAAGGCCCCTGTATTTTTGTTGGAATTCTCTCTCATCTCCTGACATGAAAATGCCTTACCAGTAAGTCTAGAGTAGATGCTACTGCTTGCTCACTAGGTCCAATCAACATGATATCATCAATATAATGGACCAGTGTGATGTCTTGTGGGAGGGAGAAATAATCAAGTTCCCTGTGGACAAGATTATGACATAGGGCTGGAGAGTTGATATATCCCTGAGACAGGACAGTGAAAGTATATTGCTCACCTTGCCAGCTGAAAGCAAACTGTTTCTGGTGGTCCTTACTAATAGCTATTGAGAAAAAATCATTTGCTAGATCAATAGCTGTATACCAGGTACCAGGGGATGTATTGATTTGCTCAAACAATGATACCACATCTGGAACAGCAGCTGCAATTGGAGTTACCACCTGGTTGAGTTTATGATAATCCACTGTCATCCTCCAAGACCCATTTGCTTTCTGCACAGACCAAATAGGAGAGTTGAACGGGGATGTGGTGGGAATCACCACCCCTGCATCCTTCAAGTCCTTAAGAGTGGCAGTAATCTCTACAATCCCTCCAGGAATCTGGTATTGCTTCTGATTTACTATTTTGCTCGGTAGGGGCAGTTCTAGTGGCTTCCGCTTGGCCTTTCCCACCATAATAGCCCTCACTGCATGAGTTAGAGAGCCAACATGGGGATTCTGCCAGTTGCTCAGTATGTCTATGCCAATTATACATTCCAGAACTGGGGAAATAACTACAGAATGTGTCCGGGGACCCACTGGACTCACTGTGAGATAGACCTGAGCTAAAACTCCATTGATCACCTGGCCTCCATAAACCCCTACTCTCATTGGTGGACCACAGTGACATTTCGGGTCCCCTGGAATTAATGTCACTTCTGAACCAGTATCTAATAATCCTCAAAATAAATAATTATTCCTTTTCCCCAGTGCACAGTTACTCTGGTAAAAGGCCGTCGGTCTTCTTGGGGAAGGCTTGGAGGAAGATTAACAGTATAAATTTGTGGCAGTGTAACAGGGTTCTCCTCCAAAGGGACCTGGCCTCCCCTTCATTCAAGGGGCTCTGGGTCTGTAAACTGTTTCAAGTCTGGAAATTGATTAAGGGGCCATGACTCTGTGTTTTAGTAATTCAGGTTAGACTTCTGTCCACTTGACCTAGAACCCTTTTGTTTTTACAGCTTGAACAAGAATTTAGTAGACTGCCCTTCTGTTGTATTTCTAGGTACCCCATGATTTACTAGCCAGTGCCACAAATCTCTGAGAGTCATATAATTTTGATGCTTGCTTTGAGTTTGCTGTCTATTATAATAGCCATGTCTACCCTGTCTTTGGTGATTAAGTGCTGCCACCTGGCTTCTGCCAACTCGGGATCCCATCATCCCCACTATGTTTAAGGATTCCAGCTCAGTGACAGAAGTTCCTACAGTAATATCTGACCTGTGTTTAAGAATTCCAGCTCAGTGACAGCAGTTCCTACAGTAATGTCTGACCTACAGAGAAATGTAACCACAGAGCTCTTCAGGGATGATGGTGCTAGTCTCACAAATTTATTTCTCACTGTTCTGGTAAAAGGTGCATCCTCCAGACATTCCTGGGGTGTAAGAGGAGGCTTTACTTGATAAATCCACTCTAACATTCCAATCTCTCTAAGCCTCTGGATCCCCTCATTTACCTTATACCAGGGCAGTTCTGGCATTTCAACCTCAGGTAATGTTGGCTACCTTTTGATCCATGTTTCAACCAGTCATACAAACAAACTGTTGATACTTCTAACCCCTCAAGCTATAACATCGAATGCAGAATCTCTGCTTAGTGGGCCCATATCAATAAATTCAGCCTGATCCAGCCTTATGTTTCTCCCACCATTATCCCACACCCTTAAAATCCATTGCCACACATATTCCCCTCATTTCTGTCTATATAAGTTAGAAAACTCACACAGTTCTTTTGGAGTATAACATACCTACTCATGTGTGATACTTTGTACCTCACCTTTAGGGGCCTGTTGGGACTTTAGTCTAGTTATAGGTCTGGAAGAAGTGAGGGGTGGTGGGGGTAGGTCATGATAGAATTAGAAATATCTTCCAAGCCATTTGCTTCAGGGCATTCATTTGCAGTTTCATCTGATGAAACAGGATTAATCACTCCAGGGCTAATCCCTTCAGGAGGAGGTTGGGTGGCCAACTCCTCAAGGCAGGCTGGAGGTGGGGCGGTTATGTCCTCAGGGCAAGCTATTACAGGGTTATCTAGAAAAGACTCAGCAGGACCTAGGGTTTCAGCCTCACCCCGGATGTCATTATCAATCCATATGTCACCATCCCATTTTTCAGGGTCCCACTCCTTTCCAATCAGTGTCCTCACTTTAACGGCAGACACCATGCAAGGTTGAGATTTTAGTTTATATTGTTAAGTTGCTACTCTAACAATAAGATTCTGAGTCTGATTTTCAGAGATGTCAAGTCTACGGCTACAGGAAATAAGATTTTCCTTCAGAATACTCATAGAAGCATCTACATCTGTCAGATGGTGCTTAACCTTCTCATTTGAAGCCTTAAGCCCATCCCTTTCACTCCTTAATGTAGCCAGTGTATCTAACAACAACCAACCAACATCTCTATACCTCTTATTTCTACAAAACTCCGTAAATGTGTCAAAAACATTATCCCCCAGAGCCTGGCTTCATACAAGCAAAGCATTAGGAGAATTGAATGTTGATATTTTGATCATCTCTTTTACCAACTCACTCCATGGATTGGGAGTGTCGTTTGAGTCCAGTTAGAGTAGAAAACCATTCATAAAATTCCATTTTTAAGATTCTGTTTCCTAAGAACCACTCCTGGTACCAAGATGCATTAATTAGGGTTCTCTGGAAAAACAGAATCAACAGGGAACACTCGCAAATATAAATTTTTATAAAAGTGTCTCACGTGATCGTGGGAATGCAGAGTCTGAAATCTGCAGGTCAGGCGGGTCTGGATGAACTCTACAGGAGAGGCTCACCAGCCGAATTAAGGAGTGAAAGGAATGGGTTAAGGCTTCAAACAAGAATCTTCCTTAAAAGGCTTCCAGTGATCAGATTAAGCATTACTCATTGCAGATGTAGCTGACATGATCATGATTTAATTCTATGAAATGTCCTCATTGCAACAGACAGGCCAGCACTTGCCCAACCAGACAAACAGGTACCACCACTTGGCCAAGTTGACACATGAACCTAACCATGACAATAACATGTATACAAAAAAGCAATAAATTTCAAGGCGTATCACAACAGTTAGTTCTAGAGCAGATTTCAGAGTTTGGTATGGGTTATAATTCCACAGTTTTAGGTTTTTACTTTTTATGTTCTATTTTAATGTAGAAGTCTTAGGGAGGGGAGGGAGGATGGTGGATCTATGAAGCCCTTAAAATTATATGCAAAATTGTGTGTATATGAGCATCGTTCTGGGAAGGCATCCAAAGCCAACAGTTGATACTAAAAGTAGTCCATAACCCAGTATTCTTAAGAATGATTAATGTAAATGTTGACTTAGAATTTGCTTCTCCTTTTAGGGAAGATAGTGTGTTTAATGGGAAGATCTAGAATTAGACAGGCATGGATGATAGTCCTTGATTCCCCCCCTTTCTAACTGTGGACCTCAGGGAAATTAATCAACCACAATGTCTTGTCTCTAAAGCTGGCTGATATTCCCTGCCTTCCTGAGAGTCAAATAAGATGAACTATGTAACTGTCCAGCATAAACCATTAGAGACACACAAACATAGAGATCTTTACTATTGTTTTACATTGTTTTATTTTGTATTCTGCCTCTGCCAATCCATAATACCTTTGTTAGTTGAAGACTTTATTTCAACACCAAGAAAACATATGCTTCCTATCTTACCAATGTAGCAAATTTAGTGTCTCAAAGAATAATTATTCAGTTTATAGATTACCCTTGACATTTATTACACCAGCCTATGGATACTCACTCCTGATTAGCTTTGAGCCAGAGCAATTTCAGGGGAAGGAGAGAGTAAATTTTACTCTCAGAACTGTGGACTGAACTCGATGTTCCTAAATTAAATCTCTGAGAGTATATCAGGCAGTACTGTGAGTTGCTTCAGCTATTTCATTATGAAGGGATTCTTTATTAATTTACAACCTCAGTGCACTGCCTGGAAGAGCAAGAAATAAACAGATAAGAAGAATAAGGAATATAAAGATGTTCAGATCTCAACTTAGTATTTTTACTATATGTATATAGCCATTATATAAAGCAATGAAGATGAAAAGATGAGAAAGCTAAGTTCTCTTTTAATTCAACTTTGTATTTATTCTAGCTGAAAATTCCAGTGGATCTTAATCTTTTCTCCTGCTTGTTGACATTGGAAGCTGTGAAGCTTGCTTACTCAAGGGTTTATAAAGGCTTATGAAATAAGGAATTTGAACAGCTTTCTCATCCGTGTGGACTAAAAATGAACACTCACTCATTCAGTAAGAATTTATTGAGTATCTACTGAGAAATAGTTTCTGTTGCAGGAACAAAAGTGAGAACCCAAACCTCAAAAAGCTCATTATTATGTTACTGGTATGTTGAGGAATGGATGGGGAAATGTGCTTAAAATTCTAAAAGATACTATACTGCAAGGTAGATATTGAATTCTATGATAGTGGTGCAAAGCAAGGACTCTGGGAACTTAGGGAGGTGTAAATTACATGGTGAATGTATTAGTTAAAGTAACACAAATTCTATTAAAAAAAACCCATAAAAAATAAAATAATGCAACAGGACTAGATACAAAAACTCAAAAATGGACAGCACAATAATACCTAATTGTAAAGTAATCATGTTAAAACACTGAATGAAGCTGCATCTGAGCTATAGGTTTTTGTTTTGTTTTGTTTTGTTTTTACTATTATTACTTTTATTTTTTTCTCTATATTAACATTCTATATCTTTTTCAGTTGTGTTGCTAGTTCTTCTAAACCGATGCAAATGTACTAAGAAATGATGATCATGCATCTATGTGATGATGTTAAGAATTACTGATTGCATATGTAGAATGATATGATTTCTAAATGTTGGGTTAATTTCTTTTTTTCCGTTAATTAAAAAAAAAAAAAAGAGAAGGGGTAATTGGAGCTGAAGGGATACAGACTGTGCAACAGGACTGGATATAAAAACTCAGAAATGGACAGCAAAATACTACCTAATTGTAATGCAATTATGTTAAAACATTGAATGAAGCTGCATGTGAGGTATAGGTTTTTTTTTCTCTCTATTATCATTTTAATTCTTGTTCTGTTGTCTTTTTATTTCTTTTTCTAAATCGATGCAAATGTACTAAGAAATGATGAATATGCAACTAAGCGATGATATTAAGAATTACTGATTGTACATGTAGAATGGAATGATTTCTAAATGATTTGTTAATTTTTTTAATTAATAAAAAAATAATAAAATAACCCCTAACTTCACTGGTTAATAAAAGATAAATCTTGGAATGAGGCTTCTTCAGCCTTGTTGATGAGTCATTGGCAAGGTCTTAGTTCTTTGCTTCCAGCCACCAAAAGTAAAGAGAGAAAAAGTAATAGCACTGGGGGTTGTTACTAGCATACCAGTTCTCAACCAATGACTCTCAATGTTGAGTGCCAATGAAGGAGAATTTTATGGACTAGGCTAGGCCTAGAGGGGTTAAATTTTGCCCTGACTTCATTCCATTGGCCAGAAAACAGGCATATGCTCCAGGTTACTGCAAGGAATATTGGAAAATTTAGTCTGATTGTGTTCCCAGGAGGAAAAGAAAATGGGTCTTAGTGGATGTGCTGGTTTGAAAGGATGCATGGACCCTACAATAGCCATGTTTTAATCAAAATTCCATTTCATAAAGGCAGAATAATCCCTGTTCAATGCTGTATGTTTGAAACTGTAATCAGATCATCTCCCTGGAGATGTGATTTAATCAAGAGTGGTTGTTAAACTGGATTAGGTGACGACATTTCTCCACCCATTTTGTTGGGTCTTGATAAGTTTCTGGAGTCCTATAAAAGAAGAAACATTTTGTAAAATGAAGGAGATTCAGAGAGAGCAGGGAATGCTGCAGCACCATGAAGCAGAGAGTCTATTAGCCAGCACTTTGGAGATGAAGAAGAAAATACCTCCCAGGGAGCTTTATGAAACAGGAAGCTAGGAGAGAGAGCTAGCAGATGGCACTGTGCTCGCCATGTGCCCTTCCAGCCAAGGGAGAAACCATGACTGTGTTCACTATGTGCCTTCCTGGATGAGAGAGAAACTCTGAACTTCATCGGCCTTCTTGAACCAAGGTATCTTTTCCTGGATGTCTTTAATTGGACATTTCTATAGACTTGTTTTAATTGGGACATTTTCTCAGCCTTAGAACTTTAAACTAGCAACTAATTAAATTCCTCTTTTTAGAAGGCATTCCATTGCATTCTGGTATATTGCATTCTGGCAGCTAGCAAACTAGAACAGTGGATACACAGAAATTTCTGCCACAGAGAGCAGTTGGTAGAGAATACAGAAGTGTTTATGGAAGACTTGGTAATTGAGAAAAGTCATGAAGCTCTCGCTGATATATAGTGATTTGGTCAATGCGTTGTAGCAATAATAAAGAGAATTGAAATAGAATAGCCTCATCAATGCATAAGATTTGGAGAAATAGAAATGAGGAGGAAAGCATTCTAAAAGGAAGACAAAGAAATGACATGGAAGTGGAAAAATTTAAAGCAAATTTATGACTGGAAATTAAATTCTGTTGCTTGTATATAGGATAGATCCTGGAAAGAGGAAAGGGAGATGGAGGCCAGAGCTTGGATGATTTAGGAACAGCAGAACCTAGTTCACCCTACTTAACAAACATATTTGACTTTCCTCCTCTTAATTATCAGCTGTCCTTAATATGGCTAGAAGAAATGCTGATTATAGATCTACCTCTACTCCTGGCCATTCCCTCCAACCAAAAATGTTTCTTACTTCTCAAGCCCCTTCGTGTTTGACCAGATGTTTAGATTGCGAAGCCATTTTATAAGGAAGTTATTTGTTTAGACCTGAGATAGGCAAACTTTTTCTGGAAAGGGCAGATAGGAAATATTTTACTATGTATGGTCTCAGTTACAACTACTCAGCTCTGCACTTGTAGCATGAAAACAGCCTTTGACAGTAAGTAACTGAATGAATGTGGCTGTGTTTTAATAAAACTTTCTTTATGGACATGGAAATTTGAATTTCATACGATTTTCATAAGCTGTGAGATATTATTCTTCTTTCATTTGTTCCAACCATTTAAAACTGGAAAAAAAATTCTTAAGTCGGTGGCCTTACAAGAGCAATTTATGGCTAGATTGAACCCTCAGGCTAGATGGTTCAATCTGGTATAGAACTGGTATAGAACTCTTGTGTACTGGATTTGGGACCCCTGGTCTAGAACTCTGTGTACTGGATTTAAGACAGTTTAGGCCTGTAAACCAGAGTGCTAGCTATAATCTCATTGTCAGATCTGAGCCACTTCCTTTTTTCTGTTTCTGTTCCTCCTCTCTTTCTGGTGTGAGCCAAACAGATGCCATTATGGCCTAGAGCTGAGGCGTGGAAAGAAAACCTGGAAAAAAACAGTCATCAGAAAAGCCCTTAATTTGATCTTACATTATTCAGTTGGATTCTAACCAGAAGCACACAATGAGTTAATGTCAGGGCCAGATCTTGAATCTGCTGATTTTTTAAAAAATTTTATTTTCATTGATATGCTTAATTAAGATTACATCCTGTGTCCTATATCCTTGTATCCAGTAAAAGTGGAAGCAGCTTGGAAAAGTGCCAGTTTTTTTGTTTTTGTAATAAACTCTCGGATTGTTGATGTACTCAGCATACTGTGTTTAGGAAAATGATGTTATCATAATAGGGACTGGTGCAATAATAAATCCCAGGGTCACTACCGTGTCTTATATTTGTGGCTTCTATTATATTTAAACATTGACTAATTTTTACTCAGAACTGTTTCTTCACAGCCCAGTAAGTCCTTACACCCTCACCTGGTAAATCAAATTTTGTTGTACAAATGTCACTAGAACCATTGTATCTAATCCTGATAGTTCAACAAAGTCTCAACCTAAGAATCATTCATTAATTAAATATAATAGTCATAAAAACTACCAAATGTTTTCTTTTACAGGCAGAAGCTATTTTAAAAGAGCCCTGCCAGGAGAACTTCATTTGATAAAATGTTTCTAAGACTAGTTAGTCATATAGTAAGATTTCTTAGGCTTTGTAAGTTTAAGAGTTAGTTATGGGAAGCAGGAATAAAACTGAGGGGTGCAGAGCAGGAGCTTTGCCACCTTGTTCCACAGAGAAAACTCAACCTAGATTTGACTTTTGGGTGGCTACTAGAAATGGCTGGCTCAGCCATGGAATGAGTAAAACTGATGGAGACAAATCAGAAGGTCTCTGTCCTGGGAGCATTTACTCTTGGACTCAGGTAATAAAGAGGTGAGAGAGCCTCTCAGATTATCTCCGATACAAAGGTTGTTTGAGCTTGGAACTCTCTTGCCCACTACTGCTTTATCTAAACCAAGAGTAATAACCTCTTTTTAGGTTAAAAAAAAAATATATATATATATATATGTATGTATTTAGACTGGTGATTTGAAGCTGTGTGTACCCCAGAAAAACATGTTCTTAAATCTAATTCATTTCTTTGAGTGTGGACCCATTTAAGTAAGATCTTAAGGTGTGACCTGCCTCATTTAGGATGGTCTTAATCCTCTTGCTGGACTTCTTTATAAAGAGAATGGAGAGAGAGAGAGAGAGAGAGAGAGAGAGAGAGAGAGAGAGAGAGAGAGAGAGAGAGAGAGAGAGAGAGAGAGGAAGAAGGGAAGAGGGAGAGAAGAGAGCTATAGAAGCAAGAAGCAATGAAACCTGGAATAGAAGGGAGAGACCAGTAGACATCACCATGACCATGTGACAGAGGAGCCGAGAATTGCCAATAATCAGTCTTTTGGAGGAAAGCATTGCCTTGAGGATACCTTCGTTTGGACATTTTCATGGCTTTAAACTATAAGCTAATAAAGTCCCATTGTTTAACCAACACATTGTATGGTATCTGCTTTAAGCAGCCTAGGAAACTAAAGCAAAGACTGTTTCTGTTGCTAGTCCATAAGATTAAGTACCCCCAGAATATTATTTTAGCTAGGCAGCAACCATCAATTGCATGTATGGCTACTACAACAAGAACAAGAATGTCCCAGCAATCCTAACTGTTTCAAGTTTTTTACTTACCAACGCTGTTCTGGACAGACAAATCTTCATTGCCCTGGCAGTCTGTCCCTGCAAATACAATTCATGCAGCAATCATGGCTTAACAGGGCAAGGACTCTTATGCTCTCTCGAAATATCTTGTTCATGTCCAAGCCCAACGTAGCTACCAGTTTCCTGCAAATACAATTGAGATCTTTTCTGCTGTAAACATCGCATTCTTTGGCAAACTGTTGCCGTTTTTCTCCATCCTAACCAACTCTTGTATCATTTTTGGGAATTTGGAAGCCTTGATATGCAAGGATGAAACTCTTCTATGTTCATCATTTCAGACTCTCCAACATGCTAGCAAACACGAAGAGAAAGGGTAGTTCAGTGACTTGAATTCTAGGAGACAATGAAGAAGGTAATCTGTGTTTTTCTAAACCCAAGTTGTAACAACCCCTGTGTTTCCCTCTCCCTATGAAATGCCCAGATCAGGGCTGATGATTAGACAGAAATTGTGATGTCAGAACAGGCACCCAGTAGAGAACCCACAGGCACCACCATTTTTAGAAAGCACCAAGCATTGGGGACCTTTTAAAAAGTGAATCATTTTAAGTGTCCGATGCATCATTGCTGCTGCTTGATCTATATCGTAGTGGGATAGGGAGGATCACTACTCTGGGGAAGGGTAGGGGGTGTCCCTGGCCTGCATCGGAACCTACAGAGGGAACGTGGATAAATTCGTATTTTTTAAAGGTCAAAGTTAGGTTAAGTGATATTGGAAAGAAATAGAAAGAATGGGAATGAGTATGTTTTGACATTAAATATGGCTTGAGTTTCCTGCCTTGCTACCATGCAATCTTAGCAAGTTATAATCTAAGACTCAGTGTTACTGTTCTTAAAATGGAAATAAAAAGAATATACTTAAGAGATTATATTAAACATGAAATAATTATATCTGTGAGATGCAGAAATGATATAACAGTTCAAATGTAATTACTTAATAAGGAATAATTGGTTCATCCGAATTCCAAAGAGCAAAGTAATTTGGTCACTTCCTTGATTTCCTTATAATGGGTTTTTGTTTTATAATATTTTATTTATTTAAACATGTATGTAACTTGTATATATATAATTTACTATATGTATATAGTTGCAAGATATATGTGAAATGGAACATTACTTAAGAACACATTTCTCAAATAAGAAATGAGGCTAAATAGCAATTCAGAAAGTTTGAGAGAAAAAGAAAAGTCATGTAGTATAAAAGACAAAAACTTCTGCTTAAAATTTTAAAAAATGACATAAGTGGGAAAGACTTGACAGTAGTAACAAGACCTTTCAGAAGAAAGTTTCATTCCAGGTGTGAAAAACTGGGAAGCCAAATAATGGGGAGTTCAAGACAGTGGGGACAGTGTTGCAATAGATAGTTGCAATAGGAATAATCTAAATAGTTGATAGGAAGTACTTATCCAACTGGCAGTTTTTCCAGGGATTCTTCACTGCAGTTTACTGTGTACAGTTTAAACTAAACTCTTTAAAATTTGAGCACATATCTCGTTTGTATCTCTTGCTCTCTGCCCACCCCTCCAAATCCGCCGGCCAATTAGCAGAATATGTTAAGGAAAGAAAGTAAAGTCCAATAACACATTCCAGTGTGAGATCTGAATTTGCTTCAAATACCCTGATTTGCCCTGCATTCAGTGCTTGGTTATTGGTCTTTTGCCTTTGGTTAAAATGGTAATAATTTTCAGTTATCAATAGTGCTATCTTCTAATTCTACTGTCTTTTAGTGTAAATTAAAGAAAATGGCATGTAAAATGATAAATGTGTCAACAAAAAAGGGAAAAGAGAAATCCATAGGATCATGGATGAGTAAGAGGGAATTACTACATACACTATAGCTGGTGGGTCTAAAGGAAATAACATCCCCAAGAAAAAGACGACCTAATTAAAAAGTGGGTAGAGGATCTAAATGGAGAAAGAAACTATGCAAACAGTCAATGAGTACAGGAAAAGGTGTCCAACATCATTAGCCATTAGGGGTATGCAAATCAAAACTACAATAAGATAATATTCATACCTATAAAATAGCTACTATTAAAAAATGGAGACAAGTATTGGAGAGGATGTGGAGAAACAGGAAAACTCATACATTGTTGGTGGGAATAGTGCAGCACTCTGGAAAATAGTTTGGCAGTTCCCCAGAAAGTTAAGTGTAGAATTACCATATGACCTGGCAAATCCACTTCTAGGAATTGAAAGCAGGAACTCTGACAAGTATTTGCACCCTGATGTTCACAGTGGCATTAGTCATAATTGCCAAAAAGCAGAAGTAACTGAAGTGTCCATCAGCAGATGAATGGATAAGTAAAATGTGGTATATACCTAACTATGGAGTGTTATTCAGTTGTAGAAAATAATGAAGTTCTTCCAGTGTAAGGGAATAGATAGAAGTGAAGGTGGTTCTCTAGTGGATTTGTAAGTAATATTACCATATTGAGATGAACAAGATTGAAAGGGGTTGTATAGGCCTATGTGTCCCACTGATTAACACTAGAAATATGAATGAGTTCTTGGAAGAAGTACTTCAAAGATATGATTCATGTACAGAGCGTGTTTAAGTCCAAGGTATAGGGGGAAACTGCTATTGCATGCTATGGGCTGTGTTCGAAAGGAAGGTATCAGCACTACCTCAGCTACAACAGAGCCAAATAATGGGGGGAGAGACAGGAGTTAAGAGGAGGTTTAGATTTCCTGTTTGGTGAGGGTGTGTTTATTGGTTTTCTTTCTCTTGGGAACAATGAAATTAACTGAAACTGAGAATGTTGATGGACTGTGGACTTTGGGCACTTTACATGATGCCTGATGAATGCAGGTGGCTGAAGGATGCACTGACTGAAAAGTAGATTGGCAAATGATGGTGTATACTTATGAACAAAGGTTGTGCGGCTACAAAAAGGAATAAAGTCATGAGGCATGCAATGTTGTGAATGAAATTATGGGACAATTGGTGAGGCAAAATAAACCAGAAACAAAAGAACAACAATGGTATGGTCACCTTTAGAAAATGCTTATAAGAAAACAGGGGCCTAGATTGTAAGCTTTTAGAGCAGACACATTAAATCCAGAGTGGTGATTATTATTTCTGGATTTTGAGAATCTGTTTTATAAATATATAACCTAATATTTAGCAATAAGAATGAAACCGATCAGGTTGAGGTTAAAGTAATTCAGAACACAGTGGTAAGGAAGACAGTGTTTATATTTAAAACCACACATACTCTGAGACCAAAGGAAGAAAGGTTTATTTGGTCTGGAACTGAAATGTTCTGTAGAGCATACTCTAACTCAACCTATCTGTATAGCTCATTTGAACAGTTGAAAGGGAGCACAGAATAAGAGAGAGGACCTTTAATATTATATAGATTATTGTAATGCCTGGATACATCCTAGAGTATATTAAGCAGATAATCAAAAAGTATTGGCAAAGTCCCTTGAGGGATGGGAGAAAGAATATGAAACTATTAAACCTTACCATCAGGGAATCCCCTGATACTGTGTCCAACCTTAGGGATACCCAAATCAATAGGCCATGCCCTCGATCCTGAGGCTTACTCGGGTGAAGCTTATGGAGGTAGCAGAGAAGGTTAGATTACCTATAGGCATGCCTGAGAGTTACTTCTGGAGGACCTCTGTTGTTGCTCAGATATGGCCTCGCTCTCTCTAAGCCCTACTCTGCAAGTAAGATCATTGCCCTCCCCACTACATGGGGCAAAATATCCAGGGGTGAAACTCTCCCTGACAACGTGGGAGACGACTCCCAGGGATGAATCCAGCACTAGCACCGTGGGATCAATACTTCCATCCTGACCAAAAGGGGGAAAATAAGTATAACTAATAAAATATGAGTGGCAGAGAGAGTTCAAATAGAGTCAAGAGGCTACTCTGGAGGTTGCTGTTATGCAAACTTCAGTTAGACCTTGCTACCTATCTTAACCTGCCAAATCCCAACCATGACCATTCCAGCCAATCTTAAAGAACACCTAGGGCAACATATTAGATTCTGCAAGGGTTCCATGCACTAGAGTAACTTTCCAGAAACTTACAACCTCCAGCTGGGTCCCTGGTCCAGATAAGTCCTGAAATTTAAAGAGCCCAGCCTCTCCAGAACATCAGATAGTTCCATCTCCCTACTTCATATTATTGACAGACACTTCCAATATAGAAAATTTAGAATGGCCATAGCCCAAACACCCCTAAAGAGAGAGATAGAAAGATCAAAGTTGATGGTGGAGTTAGGATTTAACAGTGAAGATAGGATTTAACAACTATGAATGCTGGATAATTAAATTGATCTCTTTTATTCTCCAGTATCTTAGAGCAGCTAGAAGTAAAAACCTAGAATTATAGAAATGTAGCCCATGTCAAACTCTGAAATATGTTCTACAACTAATTGTGGTACTGTGCTTTGAAATTTATTGCTTTTTTGTATATATGCTATTTTTAACAAAAAAAAGGAAAAAAGTTGATTGTGATGATAAAAAGTATTTAAGCCTTCTAACCTCTTATATTCTGGAGCAGCTTGAAGGAAAAATCTGAGAAGATTATATGGTAGCCCATGACAAACTCTGGGATCTGTCCTGTAACTACTTGTTGAAGAGTGCTTTAAAAACTATTGTTTTTTCTTTCTATGCTTTGTATATATATATTATACTATACAGTAAAAGAGTTTAAAAAATTTTTAAAAAATGACGTTCTGATGTGTGTGACAGCGGGGATGAGTGTAAAGACATCATGTTGGGTGAAATAAGCCTGACACAAAAGGAAAAATTTGGTTTGCTCTCACTTAGATGAAATAATTAGAATAGGCAAATTTGTCGAGTCAGATGCTAGAAAACAAGTTATCAGTGGCCAGAGTGGGGGTGGGGAATGGAGAGTTAATACTTGATTGGTACCGAGTTTTTGTTTGGGGTGATGGAAATGTTTTGGTAAGAGATGGCAGTGATGGTAGCACAACATGGTGAATGTAATTAACAATACTGAATTGTATATTTGAATGTGGTTAAAATGGTAAAGTTTAGGTTATATATATGCTAGCAGAATAAAAAAATAGAACTGTACAACAGAAAGAGTGTAACCGCATGTAAATTATGGATTATAGTTAATAAAATAATAAGAATAATGCTGTTTCATCAGTGGAAACAAAGTTACGCACTAATGCAAAATATTAGTATTAGGGAAAGCTAAGTATATGTGGGGGAGGGACTGTACTTTCTGCATGATTTGTCTGTAAACCTACTACTGCGGCAATAAAAATAACAATGAGAAAAAGGAATATAACCTTTTGAGTTTGGCTTCTTCAATAGTTTGAAGCTGTATGTACCCCAGAAATGTGTATTCTTAAAGTTGATTCCTGCAAGTGTGGAACCAGTGTGAGTAGTTTCTTTTGGTGAGTAGGATCTTTTTTTCTCTCTCCAAATATATATATATTTTTAATTTTTTAAAAAATATAACAGCGAACAAACGCAAACACTCGTAACATATGATCATCTCCGTTCTACATATATAATCAGTAATTCACAATGTCATCACATACTTGCATATTCGTCATCATGATCATTTCTTAGAACATTTGCATCAATTCAGAAAACACAACAGAAAAAAATTCATACGTACCATACCCCTTACCTCTCCTTTTCATTGATCACTGGCATTTCAATCTACTAAATTTATTTTAACATTTGTTCCCACTATTATTTATTTTTATTCCATATGTTTTACTGGTCTGTTGATAAGGTAGATAAAAGGAGTATCACACGCAAGGTTTTCACAATCACACAGTCACATTGTGAAAGCTATATCATTATACAATCATCTTCAAGAAACATGCTACTGGAACACAGGTCTACATTTTTGGGCAGTTCCCTTCAGCCTCTCCATTACATCTTGACTAACATGATGATATGTGTTTAATGTGTAAGAATAACCTCCAGTATAACCTCTCGACTCTGTTTAGAATCTCTCAGCCACTGACACTTTATTTTGTCTCATTTCACTCTTCCCCCTTTTGGTCGAGAAGGTTTTCTCAATCTGTTCATGCTGAGTCCCAGCTTATTCTAGGATTTCTGTTCTACGTTGCCAGAAAGGTTCACACCCCTGGGAGTCATTTCCCACGTAGACTGGGGGAGGGTGGTGAGTTTGCTTGTTGTGTTGGCTGGAGAGAGAGGCCACATCTGAGCAACAAAAGAGGTTCTCTTGGGGGTGACTAACTGGCCTAAAATTAGGCCTAATTTTAAGGAGGCTTGACCTATCCTTTGTGGGGTTAAGTTTCATATGAACAAACCCCAAGATTGAGGGCTCAGCCTATTGTTTTGGCTGTCCTCACTGCTTGTGAGAATATCAAGAATTCTCCACTTAGGAAAGTTGAATTTTCCCCCTTTCTCGCCATTCCCGCAAGGGGACTTTGCAAATACTTTTTTACTCACGGTTCAGATTACTCTGGTATTTTTGGGGGCAGATGAATAGGATCTTAACTTAAGATGTGAACCTCCTCATTCAGGCCTGGTCTCAATCCTTTTACTGGAGAACTTTATAAGAAATGAAATTCAGACAGAGGGGAAGAAGCCACAAACCCAAAAAGCTGAAAGCAACGAAACCCAGAAGAGAAGGGGGAGACCCAGTAGGCAGTGCCATGTACCTTGCCATGTGACTAAGGAGCCAAAATCACTGGCACTTGGTCTTCAGGTAGAAAGTGTTGCCTTGACAACACCTTGATTTGGACATTTTTACAGCCTCTAGAATTGTATGTTTTAAACAAATAAATCCTCATTATTAAAAGTCAATGCATTTTGCTGTATTTGGTTCTGGCAGTCTAGGAAGCTAGAATAGCATCCTTCAGTTTTCAAATATGTTATATGGGGTGATTTCTCTATATTTGTCCTTTGCATCTGGAATTGTGTAATCCTGTAGAAACTGCTGAATTGGCATGTTTATTGTGAAACCTAATGCTTGAATTCCAGTGAGGTGAATTATTGTTACAATTAAAGGATGTAGCCTAATACTCCTATTAAAAATGTAAGGTCAGTGTCACTTTCTTTGAGTGACTTTTGGTTGAATTTATGTTTAACAATTATTCATATGTGATTAGGGATTTCAACTACCCCTCTATCCAGCCTTCTGGGCAACACTGTTTATGAAATTGAATCAATGCAAAAATTTTAGATGCCTTTATGTCATACTAAGCTTTATTTGACACTTAATAGGGAACACCATTAAACCTTTCTAGAACACTGTGTTCAGTTTGAATATTTGCTTTATCAAGAATTTTGTAAAGTGAGCTTGCATGTGTAGAAGAACAAAATTAGGGGGAAAAAAACATATATATATATATATATATATATATATATATATCCAAAACGAGAAAATAGATCTTCAGTAGTTCCCAAAGGGGCCATTCTGTGCAAATTTCTGCTTATTGAGTTTATGAAAGATAAAATCTGTTGAAAGAAGGAGACCTATGTCAGCTCTGAAACTTTTCCCAAAATGGCTTCCTCTTAAAGGACTCCAGTAAGTGACCCACCCTGAATGAGTAGAGACACATCTCCATGGACACCACCTAATCAAAAGGCCCCATCCACAATTGGGTGGTCACATCTCCATGGAAGCAACTTAATCAAAAAGATCCCACCTAGCAATATTGAATCAAGATGAAAGAACATGGCTTTTCTGCGGTACACAGCAGTTACAAACCAGCATCCTCCTCTTCTCGAACAGTAGAATATAGAAAATGAAAATTCTTCCCTTCTGGTTGGAAAAAAACAACATGGGGTTTCAGGCTAGTTGAACTGTCTACAATTATAGTCTCTTGCTAACAGTTTAAACCATGTGGATTAAAAAGCAGGTGCAGGAACTTAAGCATAGTCTTTTCTTCCTTAGGAACTTTTAGAGCCAAATGTAGAGGATGAGCTGCATCCAAATGGCACAGTCTAGAAGAGGAGGAGGAACGGTTTGGAGATGAAAATTGGAATATCTATATCAAAACAAGACAGAAAGGCTGTAAGGTAGATAATGCAATAGACTAAAAGCCCCATATCAACTAGTGAAACAAAGAATTTAAGGTTTTCTCTTTTCAGTCATAAATGGCAAAAATGTTTTTAAAAAACAATTTACTGTCAAGGATTATGAGAAAAGTACCAAATTGCTCTAGGTATTTATTTTCTTTAGCAAATTTCCTTGTATGCTTTTCTAATTCGTAATGTTCCTTTTTAATAAAGATTCGTACCCTGGTAGTTTTGATTAATAAAAGGAAAGCATCTCAATATTTTTAGTTCAGTTAAATCAAACATGCGAAGAAAGCAAAAGTTAATATCCTTATAACGAAGGCGCCCTCTGTCACCTGATGACAATTTAAGTTAATTTTGCAAATTCAAAGCCCCAAATATACCATGTAGATGTAAATGTTACAGTAATATTTGCTCATGGCTTCCGAGTCAGTGTCCAGAGTAGGAGTTAGCCTGCCTCCCTCGTTCCCTCCTTTCACTTCCTTCCTCCTTCCTTCTGCCACCTCTTTCCTCCTAAAATTCTCCCTTTCTCTGTCTTCTTTCTTAGTGGTGTTACCAAAACATTAATATCTATTTTTTACTCTGAATTTCTGCAAACTAAGTCACAGATATTGTGGAGTTGAAATCTTCATATTTTGGTTTAGGACAAAGAATTTAAATCTCCTCAGAATCTTAAGGCAGTCCACATAGTAAATTAGGGTCTTGAGCAGATGAATCAGCATTTGGTTACCACACCTGCAGGAATACGTTGAATTGAAAGAATCATTTTATCCTTGAAAATGAATCAGGTAGACGAGGTCTTGCTACTTTAAACATTTCCGGAATTGTAGTGACAACGGACATTTATAAAAATAACTCTTCAGAATAGCCTGTGGGAAGGAGAACATCCCCCATCACTTTGGACACACTTACTGGGACATCAATTAATATTTTTGATCTGTTCAATTAAATGTATTCCACTTGATGTGCGCTTCTTGATTCCCAAGGAGATTGATGCTGTTGTTGGATTTTCTAGGAAACTGTTTGCTTTAGTACTTTTTTGGTTTTAAAAATTAATATTTATCCTTATACCTTGAACTATCGTAAAGTGCCTCTCCCAACATTTTCCAATACCTCCTTTCTCCTCCTCTTAAAAAAATATTATTGGCGTTTTTTTGTTATATAAATACTATTGGGCCTTTGTTAAAAAAATGTGAGACAAAAAGCAGCCCATACCATCAGAAAATCACTATTCATATTTTTTGTGGTAGAACACTTTCATCCCTGTTTCTGAAGCATTCATATATAGTTTAAGTCTGTAATTTAATTCTTAGTGTCATTGAGCTACTGTGTTGTTTTTTTTCATGAAAATCTTTGCATTTATATTGATAAACATACACAAATTTTATTGTATTTTTTCTGTTTTTGGTCATGTGGTAATTTATTTTTTTAACTTTTTTATCTTGAAAAAATGTTAGACTTAACAGAAATCCTGCAAAAATAGGGTTGAGAGTACATATATACCCTTCATCCAGTTTCCCCAGTGTTATCAACTTAACACAACCATGGTATAATGATGAAAAGCAGGAAATTAACATTGGTAAACTGCTATTAACTAAAACTGAAGGCCTGATTCAGATTTCATCTGTTTTTCCATCAATCTCCTTTCTTCATTTCAGGAGCCAATCCGTGTCTGACATTGCTCACTAAGTATAATTTTAATGGGTGAATTATGTATTTTAATCTTTATATTTTTACTGTTGTCTTTTTACCACACACAAATTACATAAAATGCAAAGTGTAGGTCAGATGGTTGAATGACAAAAACGGAAAACAGGAAAGTCATTAGTTTCCTATGGCCTATTTGCGTTTCCAGAGGAATCAATTTGTGAGGGAGTGACCACAACTTAACATGTGAGTATACAGTTCTCGTCAAATAAAATTGTCAAGTTGGAGATATTTAAGAGTAGATGTGGATAACAGTATGCATTTTTTTAAAAAAAAATATTGAATTGCCCTGGTTTCTGAAGAACTTCTTTGTAATTATCAGCAGGGGACTAAGATTGAATAAGAGGTCTGTCGCTGGTGTGAGGACTTCACGTGAATTGAATCAGTGGTCTCGGCTTCCTGGATTGCCAGCTTCCACTTAGAGAGAGAGCTTTCCATTATATCAGGCATTGCACTTGAGGTGCTGGCGAGGTGCCGAACTCACAATAGACAGTAAATATTAGCCATCTCCACTCAAGCCCTGAACAGATGATCAAATGTTTACTTCAGCTCAGGCTGGCACTCTAGAAATTGGCAGCGGCCTAAAAGAATTTAAAAAGGGCTATAAAAGTCCTTGTGAGTCACTCATAATTTCTGGTTTTCTAACGCCATCTTGGATTCCTGGAAATTTCTCCATTGTTGCCCTCCCTCCCCTCTCCCTAGATGGGCTTTGGTCTGGCCCAGACACATTTTCCTTTTCTTCTCTTATCTGCAGAAGTATGTTTGGGCTTCAAGAAAAAAAACCTTTGTGAGGAAACTAAGGGAAAACCCAAGCAAAAATAAATGTGGTAAGAAGTGCAATAGATTATAGGTCTCCATTCTAAGAACCACAGTTTCAATTAATTTTCACCACATTCATTTAGTGCCACACTCTTTGCCAGGTGCTATAAGAAGATTGTGCCATGGCACCTGTGGTCAAAAAGAAACATTGTTCTGAGCTTAAACTGTGGGCTCTGATCTGAGCACACCACAGTGAGTGCATTTCAGCATGGAAATTTTGACAATAAACATCTGCCTCCGAGTTTATCAGTCAAGAAGAAGAAATGGAGGATTTCTGGTCTCCAGAGCAGGCAAATGGGGCAGCTCTGCAAACACGTTGCCCTCTTCCTCTAACCCTGACCTTGCTTTAGGCCTCTGAATCTGACTTTGTACTCTTTGTCAAGGCGAATATAAATCACCTGTACTTCCTTTTGAGTATCCTGGATAAAAAGGAAGCCTATGGGTCATTACCCAATTAAAAGTATCTTTCATTTTCTTCTTGCAAATCTAGTAATTATCCCTTTGGAGGTGGGGTAACATTTATTTGTTTTATCTGTCACTCCCCTGGAACTGAATGGAAGTAGAGGGAACTTGTTGACAAGGATAAGAGACTACTTCAAATGAAAGTCCAAAGAATAGAGTGCTGAGTAGCACAGAAAACAGTATGCACAGGGAAGACAGGAGAAGCCTAGGTCTTAGAAGTATATTCCAGGGATGGTGGAGGGAAGAGTCAGATGCTCAGAGTCAGTGCAGAGCCTTCTCTTTGCAAAATACACGTACCAGCAGCAGGTGGAAGCAGCAATGGAGTGAAGTCCTGATGAAGAATGATGTATGGAGATTCATAGTATTTGAATTAAGTATTCATTTGAGAATCACTAAATATTAATAGTATTTAGGGAAAGATGTTTTATTTTATTTTAATGAAAATAAAACAAAAATTTACAAGCAGTTATTTCAGGTTAACTACTCAACTCCATCTCCATAACCTTATGTTTCATTATAAGGTCAGAATTTCTCAGAGTGAATTCTTTATTCCAAGTCTTTTAGGTACCCAGCCACCCTCCTTCACAATAGTTAAGGAAGGAATATTGTATTTTTCATAGGGGTAGCATTAGCAACAACATTTTCTTGTTGCTCCTATAGATTGAACACAGAAGTATAATCTCATAAAATACCTTAATGTTATCCTTACTTCATGCTTGGGTCTTAGTGGTTTAGTTGCTTATCTCTCCAGAGCTAAATGCCAGGCATTTAGTTAGCCCTGTTAGCTTCAAATCACAGGCCTCAGCCAGTAACATGGGTCTGAATTCCATTCTTTGCTATTTCTAATTGTGTTACTTTGGATAAGTTATTTTTGTGTAAATTTTCAGCACCTCAGTTTCCCCATGTGTAAATGAGCATAAAAATAGTACCTAGCTTATAAGATTGTTGCACAGATTAAGTGAGTTAATATACAGAACTCATAAAATAGCATGCAGAAAGCCTTGCTGTTGAAAGAAAATTTAGAAATTCTCTCCTAGCCTAACCCTCTCATTTTATAGATTTGTATAGCTGACAAATATTCACTGAGCTCCTGGTAAGTACCAGATATTTCAGTAATTGAGAAACAAGGCCTGGATAGTAGAACATCTGAAAAAAAAAGATAATGCCACAAATTTGTAAACTGACCGACAGAACCTCCCCAAATGAAAGGAAAAACTTGTTCCAGAGCCTAAGAAATAATAGTTAATAAAATTTTAAAAAAAGTTACCAACCCTAATAGGCACCTTCACTTACTGAAAAGTTAAATTTTTATTCTATCTTAATATTTAAAAATGTACTGTAAATTCAGTACGGCATTTCTAAAATAAGGCTTTAAAAAAATCTTGAATAACATTTTTCTCTTACACAGGATTTTGCTCTTGATTTTATAATCTTGATTCTTCTTGGAATCATCCGTAGATACAACTAAACAACCCCATCGAGTCTTTTTATGGGTTCATTCATTTGTAAATGATTAAGCTGGCTTGAATTCCATTTTTGTTATTCTTTCATCTTATTCCTGAATTTTGTCCGTTTGGGGGACTACAAATAAAGAAGTAAGAGTTAGATGAGACATCAGTTGATTGATATAGTAAATAATATGTGCCAAGAACAGCTCAAAGTGCTTAACAAATGTTTGCTTACCTATTTCTCATAACTACCTTAGGGAGTGGGGACTATTTTTAATCTCTGTTTTACAGATGAGGAAATTGAGGCAGAGAGGTTAAGTGGTGTGCTCCAGGAAACAGAGCTGGTGAGTGATGAAGCTAGGATTTAAACTCAGCCAGGTCAGTTCCAAAGTATGTAGTCTTAACTATCACACCATGCTGCCCAAAGTGGCTAAAAGTTTTTTGAGGATAAGGTGATTTGTTGTTGTGGTTAGTTTATTTGCTTTTTCCTGACAAATAATTGTCTCTGGGGAAAAAAAAATATTCTTAGAAAGGCATTAAGTTAAAGACAAAAAAGAAAAAGAGTCATTTTATTGGTAATTGCAGTTTCAAAAGTAAGGTAAGGAAATGATTAAGCAGGTCACCTATATTTTTGTGTGCTTTCTGTATTTGTGAGTCTACTGTAAGTACTAAATAAGATAGCATATATCAATGGCATGACAAAATGCCTATTTTACAGTTTTTCTAAAGTTTTTTTTTTTTAAGTTGTCTGTCTTTTGATAGTCAATCTGTTTATTGACCTTCTCTTTCTCTGAATATCAAGGACTAAAATACTTGTGACATTTAGGATAGTGAGTTTGGGGGTAGGGAGGGGTTTCCATGAATTACCATGTTTGAGTGTATTGAAATGACTATAAATAGCACTGAGAAAATAAAATCCCATGTGTTTTTATGTCATTTGTTTGTGATTCTCTTTTATCTTCCCAAACAGAGTTTCTTTGTATATGTAGAAAAAAAGATTTCTCCACTACTGGCATTATAATACAATTATTGTACTGATAACCGCATAGTTATTTTTCAGTATTTGAGGTACAATAATCATTAGAAGCCTCCAAATAGACACAAGACATCAGATACTTTTACAAGAGTTCTGCCATGTATTTGAAAGGGAAACTAACTCAGACTTTGAAATCCTTCCATTTTAAAAAACAGAGTTGCTACATATTTTTTCTTTTTTTAATAATATTGTCCAATATATAAATATTGGAGATCAGCTATTTGCACCAAGTACTATGATGTATACTTTAAAGTTAAAGAAAATATTCTGGATAAGCTATTTTATTTTACACCAGCCCAGGGCCTCTGTATTGTATAGTTCTAGGGGCATGTGCATTGTACCCCTATCTCGTTTAATTGTCAGTCTGATTTGTGAAGCTAGTATATTTATAAACTTTATTTACAGGTGATGGGACATCTGAGTTAACTTGCTCGAGATTTCCCCACTAGCACGTGGTAGATTTATAAAACAAATGGGTTCGGTGACAGACTTCTAGACAGCATGGTGGCTTTGAAATAGTACATAAAATGTTGACCCATTAAACCTAAAATAACAAAATGCAGTAATACAAAAGGTACTAATACTCTTCAGAACAGACTCAATATATGGATCTCACCTCTTTGTCCCCAAAGTCTGTACTTTTTGCACAATCCTTTTAAAGGATTTTGATTACCCACTAGCAAATTTTATATAGAAAACTAGCTTTCCATCATCCCTCTAAAACTGGAAATGTCTGCCAGTATTTTACCTCCATTTCCAAGGCAGCAATTGTCTAGTGCTCTTTAACATCTCCTGAATCCCACCATTATCTATAGCAAGTTCTCTGTGTGTTCTTTGACCAGCAGTATCCTCTCTACCTGGAAATTTGTTAGAAACTCAATTTTCCTGGCCCCATCTCAGATATACTGAATCAGTACCTGGGAGTGGAAAGCAACAATCTGTCCTAACATAACCTCTGGGTGATTCTGATGCACTCCAGGACAACTGTTGGCTTTATAAAGTGACCACTTGATTATTGACATTACTCACCTGGTCATTGAAAGCGTTTGAGCTTTTACCTAGTTGAGACCCTCTGTATCTCCAACTTTGCAAAGAGAGATGTTTGGGGACAGGCTTATGACTCTTTTTCCAAATCATGTTTCTTTGAGGTTCATATGTTAAATAACTGAATACAATTTTATTTTGTAGAAAAACGCCTCAGGGAAACTTTCACATCATTACATTTTATTTCTTAAAGAAATAAAGATCTTATCAAATCTTGAAAGTAACTGCATTAGTTCTTATGAGTTAAGAAAAGAAAGCAAAGCCATTTTGGGCTGAAGATGCTGGCCCGCTGCCTGAATCCACCTCCTCAGATACGGACCCCAACCTGCACGGCATAGCTGTGCCTTAGTTAAATGACAGATCTACTACTTCTGTAAAGCCTTTGGTGTCATTTCCAGGCAGCTGAAGTCGCAAATGTTGCATCTGCAAATGTTAAGGGTAGTTTAATATTTATAAGTGTTTATTACGTGAAATATTAGGGTATGTTCTTAGGTATGCATTATGAGAAAAATGAATCTATGGTAAAATGTGCTTTTCAGATATCAGGAGAAGTCTGATTAAACAATTATTCTGAATCAGGGTACTCTGAAAACTCTCAGATGCTTCTGTCATTCAGAATTGCTAAGAGAGCAACGATTTTTGTCTTTTTGTTCATTAATGTGTCCTTAAAACAGTGCCTGGCACATGACAAATACTCAATAAATATTTGATGAATGGCTAGGTAATAAAATATCATTGATGATTTTAAGAAATGTTCTACAATGCCATTTACATTATAGAAACATAAACTATCATATAATATTATACATAGTTATTTGTTTAGCAGAATCCAGCATTTTCTAATTTAATACCAATAGACTAGAAGGTCAATTAGGTTAAGGGAATTGTTTGTCCTTATACCTTTGGATCACAAGCACCAAGAACTATGTCTAGCACATAAAAGGCACTTGTTAAAGATTTATTGAAAAAGTGAATACTTGGGTAGTTGATTGTATGGATAGGTGGATGAACAGATGAGTAGTTGGGTGGGAAAATGATGGCTCAGTGAATAGACATCTGTTGGTGTGAATATTACAAGTGTGGGCCATTTAAACTTGAAGTTTGGATTTTATTTTAAAAAATTAGATGGAAGTTTACACAATCTAGGAATAAATTATTTGCAGAAACAAGAAAATTTCTTATTTTAAAAAGAAAAATATGCTCAGTTTGGATTTATACATTGTCACTGTGTTGAAAATATAATTGTTATAAATCCAAACATTCAAAAAGGAAGACTTTAAAAAACAAAATGAAACAGGCCAATTGAACTTCACTCTTCCAGGCTTAAGAAAGTGCCAAAAAGTAAAGAGAGACAGATGCAAATTTTTGTTACTATTTTAATGAGCTGCATAGATGCAGAAGAAATGGAATCACTTTCGTATTGTTTGATTGTGTTTATTTCTCAACCAGAGTAAAGCATCTACATAAATGGTGTGAAATCTCTGCAGTCACCCAAATGTTTTTGTTGTTATACTAATTCTTCAATCCCAATTTCTGATTATTTGGAAACATTTCATGTAGGGTGTTGTGTAAGGTTTCCAGATTTCTTTAAGTTTAGCTTATTTAACTAAATATCTGGAAGAGTGTAGTATGGTAAAAGGCAAAGATGCCTATGTAGAATCCTGGGGATTGAAAGAGGATTTGGCAAAATGATTTCCCCTCTGTGGGCCTTAGTTTCCCCATTTATAAAATTAAGGAGTTTGGATTAACGTCTGCTTAAAAGCTCCTTGCAGTTCTATAACCAGCCACTCTCCCCCATAGCATTTTAATTGGAATCACGTAGAATTGTTTTACATTTTTGACAGAGTCCATTCCTCCTTGGAAAAGAACTTCTTGGGAAGCCCTTTCTAAAGGCCAATTACTCTTCAGGGACTTCAGCAGGCTTGAAGTAATCCACATGTGTTTAGGAGCAGCCACCAAGCCAGACCACATAAAGGAAAAAATCACCCCACCCCTGGATGGGCTTCATACTGGAGACCTACACTTAACTGGGATCATATTTCACTTTGCTGGGCATGCGGGACTTTCAGACATAAGGAAGCTTTCATGAAATGATAAAGGTTTGACTTGTAAAATGAAATCTGGAGGTCAGACTTGTTCAGCCATAAAAAAAAACATGCTTATAAGAAAATGTCCTTGAAGGATTCGTTGTAGTTTCTTTGGAGTTGCTACTGATACTGAACTTGGTAATCTAATAATTGCTTTGAAGGAAAAAAAAATGCTTTGATTAAGGTGAAAAAGAAGAGGAAGCTTTGGCTGTTAGGAAGCTTCTCTCACTCAACTCCACATGGAATATTTTACATAGTTTATTTTGCATAATTGATTTTTTTCTAAATATTTTTTTGACTTTCACATTATCAAGATGGTGCATTTGTATGCTAAACCATTTTCTGATTTCACATCTAATTGCTATTAAAGTAACTGATGCAGGTTTCTTGAATCATTGCCTTAGTTCTCATTAAAAAAGTGGTATTGGATTCTTTTGCCTTCTTGAAATTGAGAGCTACTATAGCTAAGGTAAGAAGACTTGAACCAATTTGATACCTCCCCTCCTTAATTCAGAAGTAGACCAGCTGGGAACCTCTCTAATCAGAGTCGTCAGACTTATGCCCTTTCCTCCTTCCAGTAATCATGACTACCGGCAGAATTGTGCCCAATCAACAAGGCATGTGAAATTTCATCCTCCTCCTCGTTGACATCCACAATCTTTTCTAAGCACTGGAAAGAATAAGAAAGATAACAAGCCCTTTTCCCCAGGATGGAGAGAAGATCTACTTAGGTACAAATAATTACAGCTGCATAAGTTGTGGGTTTGTGTGTGTATGCAATTGTTTGTTTTTTAAAAAGTCACATAGATTTTCCCATTTGATGAGGATCAACTCTTTAAGGTAGACTGAGCAGGTATTGTCATTGCTATTTTATTAATGAGGTTATTGAAACTAGGAGGGCAGTGAAGTGACTTGGTTGAGATTCCATAAAGGGTTCCATAAATGATTCGATAACTCAGGACATCCGTCTTCTTTCTATCACAAAGTGCCAAATTAATGGTATTGGAAATAGTCATGGGCGCCTTGGTATGCATGGATGCACTGAGAAAGGGACATTCTCATGTAAAAATTAATAAATAAGTCAATCAAAACAATACCTTTGAGTATTTTGACCATTTCTCAGTTCTGCAGACTAAGCTTAACCTCTCTTAGGTACTTGGAATATGAAGTTCTCACATTGTACTTCTGGATTGGAAAAAAATACTTTTAACTTTGGCATAAAAGCAGGCATTTATTCCAGAGGAAAAAGTTAAAAATAACATCAGCATCATTAATGTCTGTTGCCTGAGAAAAGAGTGTGTTCATAGACACTGGGAGAACCAGTCCCCCTTGGGTTTTCCTCTCTTCAGTGAAGTGACGCATTGACTCTTCCCCGTTATTAAAGTAAATGGCAATTTTCTTGATTTCTCAAGGGAAGCCTTGGTCTAATTGTGTCCCAAGTGTTCCTTGTGTATTTGGGAGAAGGATGAGTGGTATAGAATTCAGCGGTTTCTTCCCACACACCCATCAGTGATCCTACGAACCTCTTGGGTATTTCCATAGTAGTTTGATCTTTTACCATGTAAAGGGTCTGCAGTTATCTATATTAGAAGGAAAGATAGAAATATTTGCACTTCTAGAAAATAGCAAACAATGTAAAGAGAATACAGCAGTCCCAAATGATGCATACAGAAATATATCCACACTATTTATAGTTCATTCCTTCTTTATATCTGTGTAAAAATAAACTAGCATGGAGTAGTAGAGCTAGACTTGAAATACTTATCTAAGCTTTGGTTTCCTCACCTTTAAAATTGTACTACTAACACCTGAATTACAGCATGGTTAAAAAGACTGAATATGATAATGCATTTAAGGTGATTAGCACAGGAATACAATTCATGGTAACCGCTGTTATTTTTAATAGATCATCATTATTATTACTTTGCAGAAACGTGCATCTGGATGCAAGAGAGATTGAACCAGGGTGAGAATGTGAATAATTAGTTCAGCAAAATAGAAAGCAGTGGCAGAGTAGATGTCTTCTCTTTAGAAAGTATCTTTGTGAGTAGAACAACACTTCCTTAAAAACTCTCATGTAATTCTTGGGCAGCTGTATGTAGATACTTTCAAAATAAGAAGATGAACCCATAAAGAAATGCAGAATCAAGCACGGTGATTTTATCCACCTGACAAATCCTGAAAAAATGAACTAAATGCTTTTGTTTTCCCTGACTTGATCAAATCTGTTATACATGAGTATAGTATGTGTGTGTGTGTGGGGGGGGGTTATATGTCTATGGCATTAGCAAGTTTTTTCTGGCATTGAAGTACCATTTTCCCTTCTTGGGGCCAATTTGCATCATTCCAATATCCTGAGTAATTTTGTTTTAATCACAAAGATAAAATCTTTCAAGTCAATTGAGAAACCTTCCAGGAGATAGACTTTCGGGAGATGTAATATTCATGTATTTGCCTATGGATCCACAGACAAAGCTTGTCTTTCTGTTCCAAGATTAGCAAGGGCTGTAGCATCAGCCACAGTCAACATCTCATGCCACCGTCAACATCTCATGCCACATTCATAATGCATTGTGGCTTAGGGGTGTGGCTTAATGGCAAACACATAACTGTTTACCACTGGCAGTGAATATGCTAAGGAGAAGTCCAGAGGAGAATTCCTTTTAAAATCCATTTCCCATTAGCAAAGCTGTCTTTGGGACTTATTTTGGTTATTGTTAGGAATCAGATATATGCAACTGCTGGCTCCGTATAGTCAACAAATCTTTTGCAGCCCATGTGTGTGCTATTTAGCCTCTGGAAATAATCTCTTCTTTTGAAATATTTCTTGGGATGGTTCCCAAACTTTCATAACTGGAGAACCAACAGTAAAATGGATTTTTTTTATCCTGAGAGAGCAGCTGAGGTGGCTTAAATTTATACTATTAAATAGACTTCCCATGCTTCAGTGATGGCTGCCTGATTTATAAAGGAAAAAGAAATGACATTGCCATATGATACGTTGCTTAATTGAACAAGTTTTTTTAGAATATGGGGAGACCATTCTTGACTGATGGACAGCTGGATGGAGACTAAGGAACAAATGCAAGGGAACACAGAGAGAGAAGATATGGTAGGTTCTGTGATAGAGAGAGTGCTGCCACCCACCTCGCTTCAGAGCTGAGATCATTGGTAACTGGTGATCCAAATATTGTTATAAGAGCAACATTGTCTAAAAAAAGGACTCAGTGATTCAGTATCTCCAAACTGAAAATCTACTTTTATGTCTATTTGGAATGGCTGTTACTCGTACATTGAAGACCAGGTGGTAGAAATTCTAAGACAGATTTAATTAGCTTAACCAAGTACCTCGGATTGGCCAAAGCTGTCCTAAAGTAGACTGGGCTCTTTTGGAAGAGTGGTGAATTTCCTGTCACTGGGGGTATTCGAGAAGAGATTGAATGACTATTGAAAGAAATTTGCAGCAGATTCAGATCCAGATGGGAGGGTGAGGTATGACCAGTGACTATTAAGTTCTCTTCAACCTTTTGAGATTCAACAGAAAAAACCATGGGGAGATATTAAACTTATGCTAAATTTGTAATTTAGAAACTTGGGATTCTTTTTGTAAATCACATTCCAGAGTAAAAAAAGGGGGGGGGGAGGGATTATTCATATGAGTCAATTAAGATAAATTAGGATTTATCATGTACCCAAACCAGCAGAAGACTAGAAACTCTCACCAATGGTCTCTGTTTTGAATTTCTTTTCCCTCTAGGAGAAAGGAGTCACAGGGTTAGTGACCAATGATTGAGAGAGAGGATTGAGATACAGAACAAACTAAAGAACAAAAATATTTAAAAAGGGTTTGAAATCATCAGCATTTAATAGAGACCTAACATCATGCTTAAACTCTAACGGAAAATATCATTCAGTGAAGAAGAATGCAAACACCCCTGCCTCTCCTCCTTCAGCCCCCTACCCCTACCCATATATATGTAGAACTTCTGCATCAAAACTACCAAGAACTGCTTACTTCCAGTGGACCATTTATCTCCAGCCCTATCACTGGGGCAGGATTTCAGGCTATGCAAGAGTGGAGCAGTTCTGATCTTTTCCAAAGCAATTCTCCAAAGGTACTGGATGAACCCTAGCTTATTTGGGGAGTTTACCAAAGATTCAAGTAATGAGGGCCCCAAACTCTGTCCTCTGTAGGATGATCTCAAGGTGAATGCCGTGATGCTACTCTAACCAGGTCCTAGCAATAACAGCTTGGAAAAGATGAGAAATGCTGGGCCCATTCTCAAGGAGATCTTGAGGCTGGTCAAAAAGGGGATGAATAGGACAAATGAGGAAAGTTCCTGTCAAATTCCCACATCCATGCTATTTCTACTATATAACACAGTCTGGGAAGGAAGGCCCTGGGATGAGAGTGATTCATTCTTCAGTGAGTGGAGAGCAGAGAAGGAAAGGCTGAAGCTCGAAGTCAGGCTTGTTATATAATAAAGTACCTTTTAAAATTTTTCTCAATTTACCTTCTAAAATGGATTAAGCTGATTATACTATCTGTGCTTTTCATTCTTGAATTTGCATGGTCTAGATATGCAAAAGTAGCAAACTAGAAATCATCTTAAAGATCATCTGGCCTAACTCCTTCATTTTAACAGATGAAGAAATATAACCAAGAAATTAGGATTTAAGGCATGATTTTGATTACTGAATCATATTCCTTTTTGCTTTCTGGGATATTGGAGTAGACAGGGGAATACCCGAAGTCCCTTGACTATAATTCAGCTGCCCTGATACCTGAAAATGAGTGTAAAAGCCCTTATCTTGTGCCTTTGTGGCTGTTAAGAGCTGTTACGCCCTTTATCTGGTCATTTTCTGGTAGAGCAAAGGTCCTAATGCTAATGAAGTCAGCCTTTAACTAACCTCAGCCCAGGACATTTGTAAATCATATCAGCTAGACTCTGCTATTGGAAGATGACTTGCCTTCCTTCCTTTTGGTTTACACCTTTACTATTGAAGTGATAGCTCTGCCTCCCCTCCTTTCAGCTTATGTTATTCTATTGATGATAATAACACTGTCTCCTTTTCTCCTTTGAATGTACTATTCAAAATGACCTCATCTCCCCTTGCTAAAATCCTTGAAAACCCTGAACCCCTAAACTCAGGGACACAGATTTCAGGCCACTAGAACTTCTGCTCTCCTACTACGCGCCTAGTAAACTCTTTCTCTCTTTGAAACCCTGGTGTCTCAGGAATTGAGTGTGTCGGGCAAAAGAATCCATGTTCTTTGTACATTAACTGAAGCAGGTTCAGAGGTAGTGACAGGCTTGCTGAAGGTCCCCAGCAGTCTCTAGCAGAGCCAGAACTCGTATTCTTGAGTCTTGACTTCTGGTCTCAGACTTCTCATTACCTAAGACTGCCTCCTTCCTCGGTCTTGTAAGGACGTTTCTGCTGTGTAGAAGACATGAGTATGATGCCTTCTGTTGGGAAGAGGGCTCTAGAGCAGAATGGTAGATAAAGAGGGCTCCTGTGCTAAGACCAAGTCACTGGAGAAGCTACAAGGCCACCAGGATTGGCAAAGAGGACAGTGGGCCCCTCATTTTGGCTCAAATGGAGAAGATGCTTTGAGCTCAGAATTGGTCTCTACATTCATTCAAGTCCATTCACAATATACATCTCCTCCCCTCCAGTCTAATCCCCCACATCTCACCTGTTCTCACCCTCAGCTGGAGTAGACAGGGGAGCTCCTGTCTTCAGCAAATAGCCTGCACTCTCAGGACACCATATTTGCTTTTGTCAGTTGCAGTTACTTCACTTTGAATAGTCTTTTTTACCCAACTTCAGTTCAGCTAGACTTCCCTTTTCTAAGGTCATCTTAAGTTCTTGGACCCTCTCCACTGTTGAAGGTAAATCCCAGTGTCTCCTTCTTTAGGGAGTCTTTCTTCTCTATCTCCAATGATATGCTCTTTCATTTAGCAATAACCTGATGGTCCCCTTTCTGCCTTTCTCTCAGAAAGAATGAAACTTATTTGGATAAAAATAAAAAGCTATTTTGATGAAAAAAAAAGAAACAGAAGTACATTAATCCAACCCATGAAGGCTAGAAATAGGTATTCATTCATTCAGTCTGTTAGTTTAGCATACCTTTCCTAAGTACTCATATCCAAGTCACATCTTTTCCTCAGACACCAGTGGAAATATTATATTCTTCATGAATGTCTCCCTATTTCCTCACCTGCAATTATTAAATGATTTTCATAAAGCAACTATTTGTTGTCTATATTTTGCCATCAGAAGTTTGGGTTTTTTCCCCCTAATAATAAATTCCAAGAGACATATTTTCCTTGGGGAGAGGAGTGAGGGCTGACCAAGGAGAGAAAACATCATTTTTTCCTGCTAAAAACGCAGGATCAAAGTGGAGATTTACTGACATCCTGTTCACACTGAATTCTTGATTTCGATGCACTGTTTCATATGCAGAAGCAATGAGGTAATGATTTAATTGAATCTTAATTGTGTTTTTCCTTTGTGGAGTACTTTCAAGCCATCAGCATTTGGCAGGTAAGACCATTCCACTTATCCTCGGGTCCTGGAAAAGATATTTGAAAACCCAGCAGCAGGCAAAGCAGGGTTGTTAAAATCATCATTTCCCTAAAGGATGTCAGAAATCCTCAGGGGAAATATTTATAAGGAAAATCTGTTTTCTCCTTGGAATTTACAGATTTTATTTGTCTCTTTTCTCTTCTTACATGTCTTACTCTTGCCTCCATCCTACGTGGCAAGAAAGTTCCTCTTGTCTTTCCACAGATTTCCATCATCCAGACTGAAGCCTGTGCTTATTCAAATCAATGCCTTTCAGTTAATCAGAGTTTGCTTTTAGAACTTCAGTATTATTATTATTGGCTTATTCCTATTTCTTTTATTCTTCAGAATGACTTAAGCTATTGGGAGAAAGTTATACTTTTTTTTGGAGAAAGTTATACTTTTTAAAAGCTTCTATAACTTTAAAAAACTTTGGTGATGTGATTTATGCCACCCCATTTTTAGTTAGGTGCTTCTCCTGCGTGCTCCCATATAACCCCTCTTTGTACTTACTCATTATCTGATAATTATCTTCTTTTTCTTGCTGTAGCCTACACGATGCTATCATCTCTTGAAGTAGCAACAATGTCCAGTGTGACTATCATGTATAATCAGTGAATAACCCACAGCAGCACATTGAGGACTCTCAAGAAACGTTTCGTGAATGGGCACTTAGATAAATAGCTTTTCATCACATTCTTATTGAGATTCCATGATGTGCCATGAAAGACGAGTCCACGATGTGCCATGGAAGGTGAATCACAGTGAATCAGAGACATATAAGGAAACAGTTGGGGGGAGCTGGGCAGATCTTCCAATTAAAAAACAGAAGATAGTTTTGTTTTTCTACAAATGAATTATTATTATTATTTAAATTGCAAAACCTTCTTAATCTTCTGCTGTTTATTGGCAAGCAGGATCTTTTGAACCTGTCCCCAGAAAACCAATGGACCACTCAGACAAGGCAGTGGGTGATTGTAACACCACGAAGGAGAGGTTCAGGGTTCTATGTGAGCCTGTGGGATTTGGTTGTTCAGAGAATTGATGCCTGCGCTAACCACTAAAGGATGATTGATGAATAATCAGGCAAAGATTTGAGAGAGTTTTTTAAGAAGAGGTCCGCAAGAAAATCAGAGGGAAGAGAGTGAATGGAACTGAGGAAAATTCAATAGACCTGAATTGAAAATGCAATTCAGTTTCTGTTAGAAAGCAAGAGAGAATAGTGAGAAGTAAGTCTGGGCAGATGTGCCAGTATATTGGGCAGGAAGAGTCTTGTGAGTCACATTAAGGAATTTGAACTTTACTCTCACATCAGTAGGGAACTTGTTGAAAGCTTTAAATCTTGAAGGGATCAGATTAGCTTTGCATTCAGGAAGATCACTCTGACTGCAGTGTGGTATGTAGTTAAAGGGGAACAGAGTTTACAAAAATGTCCCCCACAGCTATTTACGTCTGTGCATTTAAATATGATGCCCTTTTCACACACATTCACACACACCTCCCCCATAATAACCACACCTAAGATTTGATGTATGACATTTTTCTTTTGAATTGATATTACATTAATGGAATCATTCTATACATATTGTTGTATGCATACAATACAGCTTTTTCATTCAAGAGTATGTCATGAGCATCTCTGTATGCCTCATTATTCTCAGTTGATGTATAATATTCTACCCTATGTTTGTGCCATAATTTAGACCATCCTCTGTGTTTCAGAACTTATCTTTTAGTTTGATCTGACAAGAGTCTTAAGAGATTCTGCTTCAAAAAGTTCTATAGGGAGTCTTAGGGATTCTGTTCACAAAACTAAGATGACATTTCCCAGGCAGCCTTCTTTGTCTGGTTCTCTGGTATTCTGGGTTTTGACATCTTCAGGAACTTTACCAACTAATCAAAATAATACCAGGAAAGTATATTTCCTTTGGGGTTTTTTTCTGCATTAGGAAACCTTTTGTTTGCACTGAAATGAAATGAGATGCTTAGAGGAAAGGGATCTTGGTCAAACTTTTTTTCAGAATAAGCCAAAATGGGGTGTTTAAGTATCATAAATAAAAACATGTATCACCCAGCCTGTCTATAAGAAAATATTCTTTTACCGTGAATTTTTTAGTCTTATCCTAAGAATTAATACAGGAAATCAAAGTATTTTAATTTTTACATGGAACTTTTCCCCCCAGTCTTTTCCCTATCACGTTTTAATGTCACCAATGCATATCATGATGTTTTAGTGGAAGGAACACTGAATTAGAACTTGCAATCCTTCAATTTAGTTACTGATCAGCTATATTACTCGCGAAACTGTAGCAGAGAGATTAAGAGTACAGGTTCTGGTATAAGAGTCAATTTCAATTATTTATTGTTTTTCTTTGTTTTCTCAACTGTAAAATTCAGGTAATTACAACTCATTCTTATTTTAAGTTTTAGAACAAGGTAATAGATGTAAGAGCTTTATTTCAGATCTCTGGTATATTTATTTAAGCACTCAGTAAGTAGCTGTAGCTACCGTTTTTACCTCTGTGAGCTTCATTTTTCTGGTTTATGAAATTGGAATATTAATATCTACCTAACTTACATATGTTGATAACTTGAGATAATTTATGTGAAAGTTCTTTGCAAAATAAATGGTAAGAGACTTGTTTATTTTAGGGATACACATATATACTTACCTTCTTCCATTAAAAAATATGCATACTGCATCTAGACATTAGCTGTTGCTATTAGTTCCATTACGTTAAATTGGGAGTAGGAAAAGTAGGAATTGCAACCTCTTTCCCACTTCATTTTCCCTTTATTCTTATATGTTTTCAGCATTCTCAGTTCCCAAAAGGGGAAAGCACAATATTAATAATTGCCAGTTTATATACCCTTTCCCATAGTAAGTTCCTCTGCGAGCTTGAGACAACAGTTAATGAAAGTGTAACAGAATCTCTCTGTTTCACCATCTTCAAGTAGAGGCAAGTTAGAATTCCTTTAATGCCTCATGGGAATGCTTTAAAATGAAAACAGCAAACTTTGCTCATATTGTTTTATAATGGGACTATGTGTTCTTCTGGGTAGGAAAAGCAGAGGTGGCAACTCCCAGATGTAAGACTGTGTTTATTTTAATGACTTGGTTGGGATTTCTCTCTGAGTTAAAATTGGGCTTGATATGGAGTCTTGAAAAATATAGAAGTCCTTAGATGAACAGAAAATAGGTTTTCCAGAAATGAGAAATATGATAATGTAGCACCTTATTGGCATGCCTTACCAAGTATACTTTGGGAGCAGGAGAATGTCGTCTGGCTCCATAGCTCTCAGGATTGAAGGCAGAGTTAAGACTTGGTTGGAAAGAGTGGGGGGTTACTGATACCTGGAGTTCAGTCAGGTTGATCTTATCTCGTCTCACTACAGACCATCCTCCGATACTGGTACAATCTAGTAACCTAGGCTTTCGCTTCTCCAGTCAGAGATGTTTCTAAAAAGGAGACTCACAATATTCAATTCATTCCATTGTTCTGAAATCTGCATTGCTTCCTCAAATGCCACACAATATGTGATTAGCTTTCAAATATCACCCCAATTTGACCTTTTTCTACATACTTTTTTCAGTGTTCTCTGCTACTCCAGATTCCATTCCCAACCACTGTTCTCCCAATAAACCCATCCCCACACATGGACACACTGTCCCTCTCTGTCTTTCTTTCTCCTGGTGAAATGTCCTTCTCAATACTTCTGCCTGTTGAAATCCCACCCATCCTTCAAGATTCATTACAAATGTCACATTCATAAAAAGATCTCCATAAATTCTTCCAAATCCAAATTCATCTATTCAGGAGAAGTGTTTTCTCCTATTCTGAATCCTTGTAGTATTTGCTTTTACTTCTCCTGTGATTCCTATCTCAACCCTAAATTATAGGTACTTGTCCTATTTCTCACCTCATCTCACAGATTAGCTACAAAAAAGTAAGAATTAGCTCTATCCCACCCTCTCACCTTCCCCACCCACCCAGTGACCAGCACAGGACCCTTATTATGTGTTGGTTAATTGAATGAAGAATTAAAATACCTGAAACTTGGAAACCCTAGAAATACACAGCTTGTGGTACCCTATGTAGACTAAAATGAGAATGTGGGACTCAATATGTGGGAAGTTCATTGTGGCAATCTTTTCTTAGCATAGGCCAAACATGCAGCTGCTAAACTCAGTCACAGTATAACATTTCAAGAGGGAAGGAAGCCAATGTAAACCCACAGGGTGTGCAAAATAGAAATCAGAAACCCTGACTTTTTTTAACCACTGAATGTAATTTCACAGTCTATTTGATATGATTTTTCTAGGCTGTGGTTCAATTCAAACTCTTCTCTTCATTTGAAGACAATGCTATAGTTCTATACTCATTACTGTCACTTTGCAACTTTACTTAGGCTTATTCTAGGCTGCATGGACAAAGATATTTCTGCCACTAACTTTTGGAGAGATATATTTTGGTTATAACCTTTGTTTTTGCCCTTTTTCAAAATGGTATACTCTTCGTTTTCCTTCTAAGTAAGGAGGATCAGCCACTTAGTCTTAGAAGCAATGGAGTTCAGTAGAAAAATCATTATTTTGGACTTAGAAGACCAGGAGTTAGGTTCCAGCTTTATCAGGATCTGTGGCCCTGAGAATACGTTCTCACTCTATACTTTATCATTGTTAATATTGTGAGGCAGAAGTATTACAATAATGATCTGCAAGGGCCACTGTGGCATTTGCATTTTGGGATTCTGGGGTCACTTAGGTGATTTTTTTTTTTTTTTTTTTTTTTACAAATAATGCCACTCTCTCATCAGAGTTAGTAAAGTTTACCTAAAGTGCAGTTTGTTATAGACAACAGCCTTTGAATCTCAGAAAGCTGATTAGTCTTTTGAGCCACTCTGAAGCAGGCAGGAAGTTTCTTTGGTTAAAAGAGTTTGGGAAATGTGAAATACAATATCCTATTCATGGAGATCAACTATTATAGCAATATATTAAAGAGTCTGAAAGTCCTATGCTAAAAAAATGTTAACTCAGTACAGTTTAACTTACACTTAATTAACTATAAAAGCAGTTTTTATAAGTCCTTTTCAAGACCCAGCCTCAGTCCCACTTTCTTGTGAGGACTTACCTGAACCTTCTAGGTTGCTACGATTCCAAATTTCTCCCAATTTTGACAGTACCATGTTACCTGCTACTCACTCACTCTGAGCTCTAATCTCATAGAATTTTTGGTCTTGATATTAGTAGTCTGCATAAGCCTTCTTGCCTAACTGGACTATACTTAATAAAATGTAAGGGATCACATCACGTTTATTTTGTATCTATAAATATCTGGCATCTGTCACAGTTCTTTCTAAGGCAGAGGTGATTAGCAAACTCATGGACCAGGTAAGCACACATGCACCCAAACAAGCACGCATACCTACTTTTAGATAGCAGTGACTGAAATCTGAACTATCTGTTGTGAATATTTGTTTTAATAAAAGATGAAGATTCTAACCATAATTCAGCCATTAATTTTTCTGGGCAAATCCTTTCTCTATCTGGAAAGTGAAGCAGTGGGAAATATGACTTAAAGGGCCTTTTAGCCCCAGTTCCTTATGGCTAATGGGAGCTAATGTTTATACCCTAGCTTGTGCTAGTGTCACAGAGTAACAGAAGAATTGATGCTATCTGATATGTTCAGTCAGTAAGTAATTTTCATCCAAACTTGAACTTTTTAGAAATTCAGATAGACTGGGACCTTATTTTTAGTACAGTCTGTTGACTGAGGTACAGAAAAAATATTTGGATTTTTATTTATCCTTTATGTATGGCAAGATTATTGCATTTACTATACAGCTTAAAGTTGTGTCTTTAGGCTTTTAAGTAAAATACAAGTGTGATGCCATAGGAACTGAAGTTCTAAAAGAACCCTATCACCAAAACCACCATGTGGCCTTGTAGTTAGGAGCACGTTGATAGGTAAAATACCTGAAGGTACCTTCATTTCTTTTTAAGTTCCCTCCAGGAAGGGTTTTTGGAGTGAAACTCCCTTTAGCTGGCAGCCACATTGCAATCCTCTATAGGAGCTAGAGAGTTTTGAAATACTTTTTGAATTAAATTTCCCCACCTCTGTAAGAGCAAAAAAAGAGTTCATATTTCACAAAGGAATGCAACATATTTATACCAAAAAGTACACATGGACAATCATTTGATTTACTTGTTTGTTTTTCTTGCTTTTCTCACAGTGGAGTGATTTGGGTGAAATGTTAAATTTGTTTTGTAAACACAGTATGGAAAGGTGGCCAAGTACTTTATAAATTGAAATGACGTAATTTCTCTGTATGCTCCTTAAACCCCAAAGCACTGCCCAAGTCATCAATTCTTCAGACTATCTCCAATGTTATCCTAGCACTGTTATCATTTTTAATCAGGCAGGGAGTCATTTATTGCTCTCTTCCCTGGCACACATGTCTCCATCTGTAACCCATTCCAGAAGCATGGTTGCTTACAGGGAGAAAAAGAAAACAAACCACCCACTCCTCACCTATGACAAACATTTTGTGCCTGTGGGTTTGTTATTTCACAAAGCACTATTGCAGATGCACTAAGGAGAAAAACACTTTCAAAATATCTTCTCGTATTGTCAAGAGCAGAAAAAAAATCAGATCCAGGTCTATATTAAACTATATCACTGCTGATTTTTAAATAGCATCTTATAAGTAGAAAGCCACAATCTATAGTTAATTACCATTTTGCTATCTTATTTGACACATATATTTAAATGATTGTAGCATTGTACAGTTGGGAGGAAAAATGTGATCTGGCTTCCAGTGGTGGCAGACACACAACTCTGGTAGTCAGCAATGAGGGAGCCGGCTGTTAGCTCCAGCAAAGTGATGGCCAGCTAAAACTTTATTAATGGGTCACTGGGGAAAGACAACATTCATCTCCATTCATCATAATGAAAACCAGGCAGAAGCAAAGCAGGAGTCAGTGGTTAGTACAACAAAATTTATTTTTATACCATGAAGTTCATTAAGGGCAACTCAGTCTCTCCCAGCACAAGTTTCTATTTGGTGCTATAAATCATTGTATCATAATGTGTAAGTAATGCACAGCTAGCTCTGCCCTGGGCCATAGGTAGAGATAGGAGTTCATCCCCCATGTTTCTGAAGAGCTTTACATTCCTCGTGTCTTGGCAACCTACCTGGGATTTGAATCAGTTACGGAGAATATTTATTTTTCATAAATAGTAATGACTTGCTTTCCAAAATGGAGAAAAGTCTCTAACATTTTAGTCCTGGACAGAAAATCTGAACCAAAGGACTTACAGATCCAACCTTAGTTACTTTTGAGGTGATGTTGGGCAAGTTTCTTATTCTCTTGAAAATTTGGTTTCCTTAGCAGCAGACAAAAGGTCATTCAAGCTACAGGAGTGCATGTCTGTCTGAGTTTGTGACCTGGATTCTCCACCTCTGTCTCTTCTGAGCAGGGAACTCAGAGCAGGTGACTTAATCCTAACTGTTGGCTTCATTGTCTTATATTTCAGTGTGGATAAAAATGCCTGCTTATTCAGTGCATGACAGTACTTTTTTTCCATTAGGAAAAAAAACTTTTTTTTCATTAAAAAAATCTAGTGTCCCTAAAAGACTGCTGAATCAATAAAGACACTGATTTTGGCCTCTGTGTTTAGGTGCTGACTCTGCCTAAAGAGAACTAGAAAATTATAGCTTTGGAGTCATATGTGTCTTCAAACCCAGGCTTTACTATGTGGTAGCTATGGGGCTTTGGAAGAAGTTACTTACCTGCTCCCCTCTGATCCTCCATTGCTTCAAGTGAGAAACGATAACAAATAAAGGAGGGTACAAATGCCCAGCAAACATTCGTGCTTAGCTGACACTCAATTAATGATTATTTTATTACTTTCAATTTTGTTAGTAGAATTGCAAAGTGTTTTGCTCTATGCCACAATGGAGAAGTGTAAATTATTATTATTATTAGCAGCCTCTTGGACAAGCTCATGCCCATGATATGGGAGTCATTTGCAGAAGTATGGTTCTGAGTCCACCTAAAGGGACATTGTATTTCTATTTATTTATTTAACATCTGTCATAATGTTCTTTACGTGTTAGAACGATGCTTGCCACAACAGCCATGGGACATTGGCAAAACTGGGCTATGCAAAGAGTGATGTCTACCTTCAAATTAAACGGAGGGCTTAACGCCATGTTTCCAAACAGTAGCAGGAAGCAAATGTCAGAAAGGTCTTGGCTCAAACCTTCTTTTCAGTAAACATTTGTCATCCTCCGACACCTCAGTGGAGATTTCTGGCCCAGTGCTGCTGAGGTTAAGATCCCTTCCCAGTCATTCAGTCTTGCCTTGTCCTAACAATTTGCAAACAAATCAACAGTAATTTACCAACAAACCATGCATGTTAATTTCATTCCATCCATGTCTGATGTGACTTGCCCACACTGCATTGCTAAACTAGTACATTTTCCTCCCTACCGTGTGTCTTGTCTGTTCTCTTGCTGAGAAGTTAAATAATACACAGACAGCTTGAGAAATTTTTCCAACTAAGCATGCACTTATTTTTGGCTAATACATTGAATTTTTTTTTTCCAAAAACATCAAGGACTTCTTATCTTAAATAGTTTCTAATCTGAAATAGCACCTTTGAAACTTTTGCTTCTTTACTTTAGGGTTTTCCTTACGCAGAAAGACGGTTTGTATTTAGATAAGAAACTTTCTAGTGAATTTAGCTAATGGAATTCCTTTTTCCCCTGAGCTCAAAAGGGTAGCCTCCTTTAACAATTGCTGTTCTCCATTAGCATTAAAATGTAAACATCAGATTAAAAGTTCACTAGAGAGTTTAGAAGGAGCAAGACTTTATTCATCAAGCTTGGGACCATGAACACCTGCAAGCAAGAGCATAAGCAATTTGGCAAAAGAAAGTTCTTTCAAAAAGACGTATTCTTCCTTTCCAAGTTACTCCATAGAGGCAATGTTACTCTTTAGAAATGTTGTTGCCCATCTAATCCTTACCAAATAGCATTTTGGAAGCTATAAATATTTACTTATAACCATGACTACATTTTAGAACCAACATTCCACAAATGCAAAGTTAATTTTGTCTTCTATGTTAGCATGAACACTTAACTTATGAACTAATGTGTTCTTTAAAACAGGAAATTTCTAAATTTTAAAAATAGGAACATAAGAAAGAAATATGTACAATTATTAGAAATTTCCCTTACTTTTGGGGTATATCTTTTTAATAAATTAAACCGTGGCTGTGTACAAAAGGACTGAATTACCTTGTTAAAGCAACATTTATGTGTATTTAGATTTTTTAATGGCAACAAACAAAAAGCTCAAAAAAATGGAAATATGCCAACTTTCATTTGATACACTAGCATCCCAGGAAAATACAGTTTTCATAAATGAGAATAAACGTTTAGGCCTAACCCTAGTAGTCAAGGCAAAATGGATAAAACAATTTATTATGTAGTTCTTAATACCTGGAAAAATCACTTTTATGAATTTGCCAGGAGGAACAACCTATGTTTTCCTCTGAGTTATGAAAATAATTTAATAGATGAGTCTTTTCTGCAAGTTATATTGACAACATAAAGAATGATCTCATCACCCACAATTGTGAAAAAAGAATGCTAAGTTGCTTTGCATATGACTATTTTTATTGGCTCTCTAAAAATCTTACTGCATTGTATGGCAATGTTTAGGAATTTCCTAAAATAAGAATGAATTCTCATTACATAGTCTGGTCTTTACATTTGAAAAAAATTTAGTCTAATTCAGTAGGTCAAACGAATTGCTTCCAAATCTTGTTTCAGATTTTCATAGTTTTTAAAGAATATTCTTTTAATATGTTTGATTTATTTATATTATTATTATTTATTTTTTACTTACTGGGTTTTGTGAAGGAAAGTTACTATTAGGGTGACAAAAATTTGAGGTAAATTTGAAGACTTTAACAACTGCTGAACCATCTATAAAAATGTATGGAGTCACTGTTATAGCGAAATGTTATAAGCTCCATAAAAGGAAGATTAGGGCTTTACTTAGCCCATGACATTTCAGTGTTTAGCGTGGTGTGCATTCTGTGATCTGGTAACTTGGTTACTCTAGCCTGCGTATGTATAGTACTAGGTAACATTTAAGCATTCTGCTGTGGCTTAGAAACAGGATGTCTTCAGTGTCTACTTACATGCTTGGCAGTTGGTAAGAAGCATGATGTGGGGTCAAAATTTCCTAAAATTTTTAGGCAACTTAACGAAGAGCCAAGGCAAAAAATATAGCACTTCATCAAAATGTAATGCATGCTATTGAATGAATTCCCAAAGTTAAGGTGGTGAAAGTACAGAACAAATTCCCTTTTTTGTTGAAAATGATGATGTTTCAGTAGAAGAATGGAAATTACTTATTTTGGACTTGATGCTTGTATAGAAAGCCTGCAGAAGATATATTCAGAAATGTTCTATTACAAGAGTACATAGAGGTCTTTACTTGTTTTAATGTTCTTTAGAATTAACTCTTTTTGTTACACAGTGTCTCACAGCTGTTCTTGATTTCACATTCAAATTATTGGAGCATTATATTTCTCCTAATTCAGTGGAGAAGAATTTGTATGTTTTCATTACACTTGGAAAATTTAGGGTTTTTTCCCCCGTTCTGTGCTATGTGTCTGTCTTCTGAATTGAGAAATACTGCTGTGGTAAGGGTGGGCAAAATGGAGAAGAAGAGAAAGGAACGGGGGGAATGGAGAAGAGAGGGAAAAATTTGTGTTTAACTTAACTATTAAGCATTCTAAGAGCCTTTATTTATTTTGAAAAGGTGATAACAGGTGATTTTGAGCAGATTCTGTGTACAAGGCTTTGGATGATGACTACTGAAACCTGTTTTCAATTAGCTCTTAGTCTGCTGACAAAGAAAATTTATGAATATACTTGTGTTTTTAAGATTCATGGACTAAATTCTAATCCTATAGCAGATTTTGAAATCATTTTCAGTTGGTTATAAGGCAGTAACTCCCACCCCCTGATTCAAAGACTGATGCAGTTGCAGTTTTCAGAGGTCAATGGAAAAGTGAGTAAGATAAAGACAATGCAATGATTTTGAATAAAACTAAATTAATTCACGCTTTAAAATCTGAGGATACTTTTTTCCTGCGGTCCTTCTTTTGTGAATGTTTTACTTTGCAAAATAAAATTAGGCAACTTGGTGTTAGTTCCCCCTACACAGATGAGCTTTCAAAAAAAAAAAAATGTACTGGTTCATAAAATCCAAAAGTTTGAGACAAAGAACATTGTACTTGAAGTCGGACGATCTCTTCCCACCCCATCCCCAGCCAGTGTTGATGATGTTGGCTCATTTATATCTTCATAGTACTTATCATAATCTGAATTACCGTCTTTATTTTCTCGTGTGAGATTTGTCTGTGCCTAGAAAGCGGGACTTTGTCTATCTTGGCCTCTTAGGGATCATCCTTCACTAGCATAGTGCCTGGCGCAGAATTTGGCAAAATAGACATTTGCTGAATAAGCGAATGAATGAAATAAAGAAGTTGGGTACAACTGAAATAATAGGCCTTTGTGTGTTTTCTAAAATAGGATAATAATTGGGAGACCTAAAAAGCTTTCCCAGTTTGACAGGGAAAAGTTTGCATGATGGCAGATAGGAAGAAGTTATGGTACAAAGAGGCTGGGACCAAATCCTTGGGCTTCTTGAACTGCGTGATGCAGAGTGTCTAAAACATGTTTGTGGGCATTGGGCAGCTACTGAAAGTTTTGAGCAGTCAGTGTGCGCTTTAGCAGTGCCTTCTTTGTTGCTGGCTATGGAAAAGGGTTTGTGTGTCAGAGGAGTCCCATTCACTGACCAATTCAAGGACAGAGTAACCTCTGAATGTTAGCAGGGTGTTGATTTAGTCAGTGTTCATTTCTTTTTCCATGCAGCGTGACTGCCACGTACAGTCGTGCTTCTGGGCTGGCAGAAGAAAATGTTTGCCTTAGTTCTTCACAACCTGAGATGAAATGACCTGGGACTTCTGGAAGACTTTTTCTACCAATTTTTCTCACTTCTCAGAGGGACAGTGGCCTCCCTCAAAAGTACAGTGGCATCTTGTTGTCCAGTAATTCCCCCTTCTTCAATTATTCTGTATTTCACATTGTATATTTCTAATGCATAGTTACCCTTCACTAGTTACCTCTCGTGTGATTTGTAATTTTAGTTCTGAAAGGAAGTTTGGAGCCTTGAAATGCAGTTTGTTTTTTGTTTGTTTCAGTGGAGTAGCTGAAACCTAGTACTTACAAGACCTTAGTGTAGCACCTGTAATTCGCCTTCCACTTCAGATGTATAACTAATTTCTAAAATGAAGCACAAAGATGCCAAACTGTCAGTTAAAGCAGTGGCCGATTTTATAGACTCTGGCAGCTGATTTTAGTTTCCTAAATTGGTTCACAATAATGCAAAAGTCGTGACCAGATCATGAGCAACTTTTATGGTCCAGTTGTAAGTCAGAGGCTCTTCTTTACATTTATATTGAGGAAGATGGTATCACGTTCAATTCTGAGTTATAAAGAGGGAAAGCATCAAGTAAAGCAAAAAGCCAATGTTGTCAAATTTAAGAAAAGGAATCAATGAATCAACATTGACTAACAGTTCTCAAAAACCATGGAATCACATTCATTTGTAATAACCGAAACGGGAAATTATCAATGTATGTGACTAGATAGCAGAAATGTTTATGGAAAACCTAGATACTTGAATACTTTATAACTTACGAAGCCCACTCACATGTAATATACTTTTTATTTGTGTGTAAAAGATTGACTTGTTGGAGGGTTTTTTTCCTATTTTCTTAAAAATATCATAGACATCGTCTATAGGTAAAGTAGATGAAAGCTATAAAGATAAGACATATAGTCCCTATCCTCTGAGGACTGTACTGGGAGAAAGAAATATATACAAATGAATATAGTATAAGGCAGAGTATAATAAGTGCCAATAAATAAATAAGGGCTAAGATATCAGAGTGCTTGACTGTAGTTAGAGGGTTAGGGAGAGATCTCTTAGAGAAGGCAGCATTTCAGTTTGGTCTTATAGAATAGTTTGTTTTTGGCTCTGGCAGTTCTTTCTTTTGATTCATAATAAAACAGAGGCATCTAGATTCAATTTCCCAGAAAACACAGATGGCTCAGAAAAGAGGGAGAAGAGAATGAACTCGGAACAAAGTTCCTTTATTCACTTTCACTAGAGCCAGACTACACACATATAACTTTAGGAATGGTTTATAAACCTCTGAACACTTGTGTATAGGTTAAATACCATGTCTATGAACTGGGGATCCGGCCTGGCCACTTCCAAGCTGTAAGACCTCAGGCTAATTACTTTATTTCTCTGAACCCGGTTTAGAAATATTTGCCTTCATTTGGTCCATTTTGTCCCCCTAGCTTAACCAACTGGAAAAAGCAGTGGAAGCAGCCCACACCTTTTTCATGGCCAACCCGGAGCACATGGAAATGCAACAGGACATTGAGAACCACAGAACAATGGCCGGCGTGGAAACTTCCCAGTTAGTTGATCGAGAAGCCAAACCACACCTGGTGAGCCCTGGGGTATCTTGCGCCCACTGAATTGGGCTAAATGCTTCTGAGTTTCATTTGGTTTGGAGTAAATTTGCATGAATGAATATCTCAAATTGATTCCCAATTTCCAACAAGTAACATTTTATATTTTCAGAATCCTCTGAAGAAACATTCTAATTATCAGGGTTGAAAAAGATTTGAGAGAAAATATGAAATAGCTAAGAAAAGCAGTATAATGTGGTGACAAGTAGAGCATGATATTACTGTTTCTAAACCTCTCTGAGTCTCAGCCCTCCCTCGCCTTACCCCACTTTCTCACTCCGATTTTAATTTTACACACAAGAGTTGAGACTAATGTGAATTGTGTAGGGCCACATAGGACCTGGCCTTCCTTTTCACCTTGGGACATCACCAATCTTAATGTGTGGCCCCTAAGATCATTACCGAAAAGGATAAGAAAGGAAGATATTACATAGACGCTTCCCCCCAACCACCACCCCCTTGGGCAAGGCGTGGAAGTAGATGTCCCTTGTCATTTCTACACACATCCATCGTCGAGACCTTGTTACATGACCCCTCTAGATTCAAAGGGTTTAGAAAATGCAGGTTTGGGGTGCTCAGGAAGAAAATGAAATAACTTGCCAGAGTGGTAAACTTGCTCAGTAAGCGCCCCCCCGCCTTCATTTACAATGTTTTGCAGCCAGGGAAATTCACTTAATCCACTTCCCCGCATGAGGCAAGAGCCCAATGCCCCACCGAACTAATAGGCCCTGAGTCTGTCTGTGTCCTACTATTCAAGGTCCCCTTGGGTGCTCTTGGGAAAAAAAAAAAATTCTGTTTCTTTGTAGGAGAGTTACAGTTCAGGAGTTAAACACTATGAGGCTGATGACTTTGAGCTGGCCATCAAGTACTTTGAACGAGCTTTAAGAGAATATTTCAGTGAAGATTTGGAGTGCCGAGCTCTGTGTGAGGGGCCTCAGAGATTTGAAGAGTATGAGTATTTAGGGTATAAAGCTGGCCTCTATGAAGCCATTGCAGGTAAAGTTTGTCTGTCTGTCTCTTTATTTATTTATTAATATTTATTCATTTTAAGATTATTAAAATATTGCATTTAATTTGTAAACAATGTTGCAACACTGTAGAAATATGTATTGTAAAAAGTGAAAGACTCACATGTCCATCCCATCTTATCACCCTTAGATAAATTTATATTGTTAAAATGTTGGTACATATCTCCAAAATGTTTCCATGTGCACAATGGAAATATTTTTTAATTTATAATTATTTCATATTTCTATAAATATAGGCAATAGTATAAATACTGCTTTTCAGCATATTTTTTGCTTTTGTTTTATTTTGTGCTTACCAATGCATTGTGGATTTCTTCCGATGTAAGTACAAGTAGATCCACTTTATTGTACTTAATGCTTGGTGGTATTCCACTATGTGGCTGCATCATAATTTATTTCACTTGTCCTTTATTGATGAATATTAATGATGTAAGTTTGCATTATAAATAATGTATTAGTGGACACTTTTGGATACTCTTCTTCAGTTACGTGAAAGAATATTTTATTATACATGGGAATTTAGTATATTACAAAGTGGCATTTAAAATAAGTAGGTAATGTGCATTGTAGAGTAATTGTGGTATTGGCTAGGTAACCATTTGTGGGGGTGGGGAGTATAAGTCCTTGGCTTCATACCAGACACAAAAAGGAGTCCTGTTTCTACTAAAAATGTAAGTGTAAAAATATAAAGCTGCCAGAAGAAAATGCAGAAGAATTTTTGTATAATATTAGAAAAAGTAAAGCTCCTTCCTTTTACCATTACAAGAGATAAGGAAAATGAAGAAAAAGTTAAAGTTTACAAAGGTTTATTAATGCAAAAGATACAGTAAATCGAGATGCTCTGTAAATGACCAACAAAAAAAGTGCAAATTCTTCTACAGGCAGTGAGTGAATGAATATCCTTAATATATAAAGGGAGCTCCTAAATTATTATTAGCAGTAGTAATTTGTTTCTTAATTATTAGTACGGATTGTAATAGTAGTCCCTTAAGCCACATGCTGTAGGTAGATTTAACGTTATCCTCTTTACCCTCCCTTTTGTAAATAAGGACATTTTATCTCTGAAAGATGAACTAATGTGACTAAAATGAAGCTGGGAATCAAATCTAGCCTTGCCTGATTCTAGAGCCCATACTTTTAAGGTCTGCACTGTTGAAAAATGGGCATAGGATAATTTATTCAATAAAAAATGCTTAGCAAATATATGTTGAGCATATATTGTGTTGCAAGATACAAACATATGAAAACTAATGTTCAATTTCACATGTACTCAAAGAAAAGCAAACTAACATGCTCAGTTTCTTCTCCCCAATTGCCAATGTACTGACCCATAAAGAATACCCCTCGCTATTAGTTCAAGTTAAATCATAGAAACTTATCTTGTAATAATCAACTCCCTCAATTTAGACGCTACCTCCTAATAGTACTTAACATTTCCTTGTTCTCTTCACCCCTTTTGCCACCGCCTTCGTTCAGATCGACAGGATATTTTAACTAAATCTTAGTGATAGCCTCTTTGCTGACCCTCTTGTCCTATCCTGTTTTTACTCTGCGCACAGGTAGAATGCTAAAATATGAACCTTGTCCTGCATAAACCCCTCCAGTGACTTTGTAGTAAAACCCAGAATCTTTAACAAGGACCCTCATGGTCTGGTCCCTGTATATGTTTTCATCCTCTCTTTGTTTTTTCCTCTTTGATCTATTCCTGTTGAGTTTCTTTCAGTTCCTTGCATATGCCACACTCATTTTCACTTCCAGCCCTTCACGGTGTTGTTTTCCTCCATTACTTGGCTGAATTCCTGTCTTGTTCAGTGCTCAACCCCTGCTGCCTAAGTATATGTAATGCCTGGAAAATAGTGAGGACTATGTTATATTTTTTCAATCAGTGGGTTCATGAATGAATGATGGAAATGACATCTTTACCAATCATATTTATGGAGATTAAAGCGTTGATAATACCCCATGTTTGTCAGAATGTAGACCTTAAGTTGGTAAGGTGTTTTAGAGGAGCATTCAAAGTTCACACTATGAAGTAAACCAGTTCACTGAAAAATTTTCCTATGACCACTTTGCAACCTACCTAATTATCCAAAATAAACTTAATTCACTTAGAATCAATGCAAATGTCTGAATTATTGGACATTTTTTCCAAAGGTTTTGTTTCCTGGGCCTGTGCCATTTGCCTGCATTTCTGTGAGCATTGCCCATTGGAATGTCAATTTTATGAGTGTTTCACATTTCAATTCCTGAGTATTTCTCTAATGCTTAATCTTTTATTTGGCAATGAATAAGCTTCTCCTTTATTATAGTTTGCTAACTTATCTTTTCTGGGGCTTATGTGTCCTATCTCCACCCCCACATTTATTCTGCACCTGTCTATATCCGTGGCTGCTTAATAGTTTTGGCAAATATCCTAGATCTGTTTTAGGAAATCTGGCTGATAATTTCCTACAGCTTTTAGTGATTTTCTAGAGTTTACAACAACATGCTGCTGGAAAAGAACAGTGGAAAGAACAGCGGTCTCCTAACTTAGGTTCTCTAATTCTTAACATAACTACCCCAGCTTCCACTAAAGAAAAGTGAGGGGGAGGAGTCACAGTCCCTGGAGTCCAAACCAAATATTATCTATTCCAGCGATATGTTGTCTTCTCAGGAATTTGAAGCATATCCAATTTATTATGAGAAGGAATTTTTTTAAGTATTCCTGTACAAGTGTCTTGGAACTCAAACTTATTAAAAACATGTGAATTTTACAATGACATTTGGCATAGAAAGGAAGCAAGAAATAGAACTAATAAAAAATGATATGGCAACTTGGGCAAATTCGTATTTCATTATAAATTGTCCTAAATTAGGAGTGAAATTGGCTTTTAGAACACATAATTTATTTAGAAACCCAGAATCTTCAAATTTTAGAGTTAGAAGAAACATTAAGTATTAGAGAAAAATGCAGATCACTTCTGAATATATTACTCTGTGAATTATATATGCTCTGTGAAGCCCTGAGGAATATCATTTTATCATTGGTTCTTTGCTGTCATTTATATCATGCTCTGAAAAAGATTTTCTTTCGGATTTTGAGTCCTTGATTTGTGTATTTCCCACCTTTTTCTTTTGCTTGTCATTTGGAAGTAGGAGAAATACGTAATAGAATTGAAGGAGGATGCAAATAGCCAGCTAAATAGAATAAAACAGTTGAAATTTTTTTTATTTTGTTTTTCTTAAGAAATAAAACAGCTAGTTATTTATGTCTAAGATGCTAATCAAATAAACTGAACTGCAGAGCTCATTCTTCCCCTTCCCTCCCGCCCTGCCAACTGGAATTAAGAACCACTGGACTTTTGAGATTCTATTAGTTGTGCTATATATATGGTTGAATTAGCCAAGTTATGTGGAAAACTGGCACATTTTCCTGTACACCGGAAAATGTGCATTTCTTTCCTGCTATGTTTTGGGGGTCCCTATGCAATATCATCAAGATCCAAGATGAAATCCCACTAAACAAAGGATCTTTTGAAAGAAGGCAGTGTGGTAAATGAAATTGTATAGCCATGAGGTCAGGTGATTTTATCATCCCTCTCAAGGGAACCCACTTGGTACAAGCCTGAATGAACCAATTCTTTCTAGAAAAGTCTACCTCCATCTTCATCATAAAAATCAAAGTGGGGCAAAATGTAAGCCATGTTTTCTTCCCTGGAGCATTAGCACTTGTGTTTCCTAAGCTGATGCTTTGATGAGGTAAAATCCAGAGCTCAAGGGCTGTGAAGGATTTGACCCCTATGCGTCAAAATCCTTGCCCTGTTGGCAAGCTGAAAAGGATGGAAGCAATAGAAAAAGGAGCAAAGGGAAACAGGTGAAGTGCTTAATCATATTCTCTAGCTTTCATCCTTTTCCCTACTTTACCACTTCTACTGGTGAGAGAATTGGAGTACTGGTACCAGTTTTAGAATGCAAAATTTCTAGGTGATCAATTTTAGTTTTTATTTCTCCTTTAGGAAAATTTAGCTCTAAAATTTATTAAGGAGAAAGAGCATTCTACCTTTACTTCTCTTCCTGAACTCTTGACCTACATGATTGTCCCTTTCTCTGAACTGGGTCTGAGCGTAACCAGGGTCTAAACTTCGGATTCTGATTCCAGTATACTGCAGCCATCTGAAGTATCCAGAGAGAGGTCCCGTGTTATTAAATGAGAAGGCCAGCTACCCAGCTGGATGTGGTGGGGTGAAATAACCTTTATCACTTTCAGGAAGGGTAGAGAAAAGGGCAAACAAGGAAGGTGACAGTGCAGTGCAGAGAAAAGACCAGAGTTTTAGAGCCAGAAGACTTGGGCTTTACACTTGCTCAGCTGATCACTACTAAGAAAGAGACCCTGTCAAGTCACTCACTTTCTTAGTGGAAAAGTTTTCCAGTTGTGAAGTGAAGATAATAATGATATCTCTGAGAGTACAGCAAGACGATAAATGCCCTGCATCACTGTTAGGTGGTACTTCGCAGTTTGGGTTTCAGCACACAGGAGGAACACACTTTTCTGGCCTTTTCTTCCAGATCACTACATGCAGGTGCTGGTTTGTCAGCATGAATGCGTGAGGGAACTTGCCACTCGCCCGGGCCGGCTCTCGCCAATTGAGAATTTTCTTCCCCTGCATTATGACTACCTACAGTTTGCCTACTATCAAGGTAAAGTGTGGGTCATCTGTGAAGACCTTTGGGGACATATTCATCACTAAAGTCATTACATTTTTGTAGCTTAGTCTTCTGTGTTCTGCAATTTATCATTGAAGCAATGGGAGTTTGTGCATTCTCTCTTATCTGACGCAACAGCTCAGGATAAGAGAAGCAGAAGGTGAAATTATGTGTGGGCAAAGAGCAGACTTAAAGCACTGATCATTTCCTGCAAGTTACACTAGCCTGATACTTCATGTGATTTAATTTTTTTAATTTAATTTTTAATAGTTAATTTATTCGTATGGTTCAAAGATCAAAAATCATAAAAGCCGCCCTTCCTCCCTGGTCTCTATCAACTTGGTCCCATTCCCTAAAATTCATGATTTCCTATTTACCCTTCTAAAATCTTTTCTTTATACGACAAATACAAACACACACACACACACACACACACACGCAGCCTGTTTGATTATCCCCTTTTTTACATAGAAGGTAGTATATTATCTGTTCTGTTCTCTATATTGCTTTCGTCATCTAACAAGACATGTGAGATATCTTCATAGTAAGGTGGACCTATGACATTGCCATTTGTTTAGATAAGAAATGGTCAGATTTGGCAATTTTTTACAGTGCAAGCTAATTGTATCAGTACATAGTGAATTTCCTTGTTAAGTTTTATTTGCATTTGCCTATCATTATACTACAATTTATTTAGCATGTCTCCTTATTAAAGGGCATGTGTGCTGTCTGTAATCTTCACTACTGCAACCAACATTATAATGAATAACATTTTACATATGTTTAATGAATAGCATTTTACATATGTCATTTCACATCTGCACATAGCTGTCTATAGGATAAATTGCCAGAACTACAGTTGCTGGGCCAAATGGTTTCCTGATTTGTAATTTTGAGAGACGCTGCCAAATTTGCCTGCCGTTGCTCATAGACAAAATATATTATCAGATTTTTAGATTTTTCCCAGTGCATTAGGTGAAAATTGCTATCTCAGTATAGTTTTAATTTGCATCTATCTTATTGAGAGAGATTGAGCATCTTATGTGTAAGAGTAATTCATTGAATTCAGACTGCTGAAACTGATCTGGGTATTGTACAGTCTAATGCCCTCATTTTGCAGAGAAGTGACTTGTTCAAGGTCACTTTGGGTAGTGAGAGGTTGTAATTCCTCTTTCGGTAATTCCTCTTCACACTGTTCCCCATTAGTTCCGACATCAAGCTGCCCTGCATACACGTCAGTAGTAAAGAAAGTATTTCCCTTTTAAAATAACAAGAAAAAATCCCAAGCCAACATTTTAAAGCTACTTTGGCACATCCTTTCCTTTCTAAAAGCAAAACATTACTCATCGTCCTGGCACTGATGGCAAACAATAAATCATGTGTTTAAGTCATGGGCAGTGAATGCAAAGGAGTTGAGAGAGTTGCTTAATTCTTACCATTCTTATTTAAAATCAAAGTCCCCTTATAATGTATATAGCTGAAGGAGCACATGGGTTTAAAAGAAATCCAGTGTAGTCTCCTATTTGAAAACAAGACATACAGCATTCCAAATATCTTCTTGCAGTAGCAAAATATTTCTGTGGCAGAGAGTTCAGAATTTAAACATCTTAATGTTAATTCCTTTTAATATTGTGTTACTGCTGGAGTCACTGTAGTTGTAAGTGAGAGATGCAGTTATAAGCACGGGTGAGTCACCCCCAGGATTTGGGGCCCTCCGAAGGATTATGTAAAAGGTCATCCCCAAGAAGTTTGCTTAATTCAAACTCAACATCAGAACATCAGAATTATCTCTTAAAATTCTGCTCTGTTTTCCTGTATTAAATAATATAAGTTGTCAACAAACATCTTTCAGTGAAAGTTTTTGATAATTTATGCAAAACACCTAGCACTCAAGCCTACGGAAGGCAGTACCTTTCGAATAACTGAAAAGTCCTTCCTTTTACCTGACTGTTTCTGCTTCCTCGGTCTGGTCTGCTCTTATCTTCCCTCTTAGTGGTGATTACTGCTGACCACTCACAGACAGGCTGAAGCATCTCTTAAAAGTCCTTTGAGCAAAACCTCTAACGCAGCAACTCCTTGGTCTTGCAGTGGGAGAGTACGTGAAAGCCTTGGAGTGTGCCAAGGCTTATCTTCTGCTGCATCCGGATGATGAGGATGTGCTGGACAACGTGGATTACTATGAAAGTTTGCTGGACAGTAGCCTCGACCCAGAATCCATCGAGGCTAGAGAGGTGAGACCAATGTTCTCAGAAGAAGCCCTTCATTCCGCTGTGTGCTCTTGGAGAGAGATGCTAAAAATGCAACAATGCTCTTAAAGACTCTAACCATGTAATGCACGTTCTAGCGTTCAATCCCTTCGAACTTTTATTTTTAATACCCATAGGAAAGTTTTCTCCTAAGTGCTACTTTGTGAAAATCTGTTAAGAAGGGTGCATTTTTGCAGCTCAGGACATTTCTTTAAGCCTGTTTGTCAGCTGGGCAATGAAAAATATTTTCACTTGAACATTTTTCATCTCTCTTACCTACTATTTAAATATAAAATTTCTTTCCTTCTTTATTTTCCTCAAGGATTTGGCAGTGTTTGTAAAGCGTCATCAACTAGAATCTGAACTGATAAAATCAGCCGCAGAGGGTCTGGGATTTTCATACAATGAACCGGTAAGTGCAAAGACGCGAGAAGAAATGTCTATTAAAAGAATTATTGAGTGGGCTTTTTATTATGTTTTCATTTTCCACCCCCATTGCTTGAAAACTTCAGTCCCCTGTCCTGTGTCAAGATAGATTGGGAGGGGAAGAAAGGCCTGCTCTATGCATGTGAAACATGTTAAAAGATTTTAATAGGTTTCTATATCATTGAGGTCTGAAATAAAAAACACATGTATTTGGGGAAAAAAGGAGAAATCTTTATTGTGTATGTTATATGCATTTGCCTTAGAATTGCTTTATTTTTACAAAGAATGCAACATTTTATATTTTAAATTTGTTCATCATCTAAACATTAAAGGGACTTCACAAAGAACAAAATCAATCAGGAGTCTACTGTCATGCTGATTCTTCTTTACTTTTGCATGTGGTCTTCTACTCATTCTTCATGTGAAGATACAAGTTTTGCAAAACTACTATTAGGCTATAAATAGATATGTGTTTGACTTTTATTTTAGAAGTTAACATAAGCAACTGCTATATTTGTATGGCTTCCAAAATTAATTTTTGGCTACACGTATAGTAGCTTGATCTAAATCAATTAAATTATTCTCATGCTGCTAGATATTAGAGTTAATTTTGATTTTTTTTCTACCATACCTAAGGCATTCATCATTTTTTTCCTCTATTGAACTACATCCTTAGAATAAACTCCCAGGAGTGGGATTACTCTTTCATCAAAGGATATGAGAACTTTTCAAGTCCTTAGAACTAAATTGCTTTTCTATGATAATTTTCTTATCCCTTCACTGCTCCTAATCTATAAAAGTACCAGCTTATGACAAACGTCTCTGAAATGAGACATACCATTTTAAAATGTCTTATATCACTTGTGTATTATGTACAAAATAATTGTTTTAATCATTATTTTAATTTGCATTCCTTTTGCTCACCTGCAGAAATAAACATTTTCCCATATTTTTAATTATTTCTCCTCTTATTTGAATTATCTGGCCATGGCCTTTGTTCATTTATCTATTCGTTACTATATAAGTTCTTCAGATAATGTGCATATTAATATGTACATTAAAAACATTGTAATATGTCCTATTTGAAACTTTTTTTTCATATCTGTCTTAGTTTTGTCACTTTTTCATTGGCACATTTTAAAAATTAGGCTATTTTAATGCACTACTACTTAGGTAATTCTAATGTATGTTTCTAATATAATATTTCTAATATAATATTTTTAATGTATTTATGTCCTGATGATCTACTTATTATTTTTAAAAGAATCGCATTACCCCTAGAAGCCCCAGATAATGTCACTTACCCAACTTTATGACCTGTACGAATGATTAACCAAGCAGGAACTTTGTTTTATTTTGTTTTATAAAACCTGGAGTTGGACTGAATGCCACAAAATTCCAGATCACTTTCTTGGACAAAAGGATGGTTGCCTAGACTAATACCATGACATTTTATCCATTAGTACTCTCTTTTGTCTTTGCCCAAGTTGGATCAAACTTAGTCTTCCTTTTTATAAAAAATTAAAGTAAAAAAATTACTTTGTATCTTCATATGATGTTCAAGTTTCCCAATATTTGGGGTATTTTGAATTTTTGAGTGTATATTTTATTTTACTTATTTCTATAAATGATGTTATTGTGACAAAATTACAGAGACTTTTTAAATTTAAAACAGAATTATTGGATCAGATACGGAGGACGACAACATGAGAATCGGTGAGTCATCCATTCAGAACCCAATCTCTTTACGTTTAATGAGAAGAAATGCTAAGATTCATCACCTATGATGAGGAAATTAGCTCTATGAAACAGGTAAAAAGATACAGTTAAAAGATATCTGAGCTAGGAATTAGGAGCTCTGCATCCGGTCCCAACTCTTCCTGTCATTTCTGTGTGACTTTGAATAATTCATCTACCTCTCTGGGTCTCATGCTTTTTCCTCAGATGATGGGATTGAATAAGGTGATTCCTAAGGACTGATAGCCTATGATTTCAAATCAAGGCACAGTAGTACTAAGACACAATGAGCATTATAAAGATGCACAAGATATTTTTTGGTCCTGCTCTGTTAAGACTCAAAGTCTAATCTAAAGGGAATTAATTTGTGGATACAACTAATTGTGATAAAGGTTGCTAAGGAGATTTAGAGGAGTTTTGAGATAGAGCACACTCATTGAGGAAACAGAGAGCTTCATGGAGGCAGTGATATATGATTTGATCTTGAAAGATAGCTAGATTTTTGTACAACAGCAAAAACTCAATATGGGAATCATAGACTACCTGGGTAAAATATCTTTTGCCTTTGAACTTCATTATTCAATGGAAAATTGCCATTTCAACTTTTTTGAATGGGCAGGGTCCCTTCAGGAGTGAATGTGGAGGGGGCAGAAGTGCATGGATTGTCAATGGGAAAGAAGTCACCACCCAAGACAGAACGAGATCTAAGAGAGGGTAAGTACCTGTTTACTGTTCACTCTTAGAAAGAAGGAAAGGATGGCATGGGGCTTGACCAGTCTGTATCCAGTTCAAGGCGGAACCCACGTTCTCTGCAAAATATTGAGAAGTACTAAGCTATTACCATTCAGTATACTCTGAAAAGAATGTTAAAAAAAAAAAAAATTCACCCTATCATCTATTTCCCACAAAAAGCCTGTGAGCTAAGCAGTTTTGAAATCTCCATCGTCAGTTGAGTACCTGAGAATTAGAGATGTTGTATGACTGACCTGTGTCACCGTGAGTGCCAGATAATGTGGAATAGACCATGTAAAAGGGGAACTTTGAGGAGAAGAGAATGGTCACCTGGGCTATCAAATCAGTTAACATAAGATGCTTGAAGCACAGAATTTGAGCAGGCCTTTGAGTCAAGTGGAATTTAGATCGAATTGACAGAGATGGGCAGGGAGCCATTTAAGTAGGGAAGAGATTGAGTGTTGCCAATAATAGTTTTTAAGTGAAGCTCAACATTATTATGATAACAAATTTAGCAATAGTAGTACTAACAGCTGTAAAAATTCTTTAAAAATATTATTTCTAATGTTTTATAATTTTTCAAGAAAATGTCCAAGCAACTTATTCTAATTATAGCAGCATCTTATATGAGTTATATGCCCCATTTTACAAGTAATAAAACTGAAGTTCAGTGAGATTAAGTGGCTCATCCAACATTTCATAGTTCGTAACAGGTTGAGCAAGTAATTGAACCCAAGCATTTGAATCCAAATCCCATTTTCTCTTCTTCACCTGCTGCATGGAACAAAAAAGTGTCCAGATATCAAAAATGTACCACAATATTGATTTAATAATTGCAAGAAGGAGTTTTTAAAAACCTAAGGAGTATAGTACTCCCTTCCCTAACACAGGAGATCTTGTCAGCACGTTCCTCTAGCTGATTTGAAAATGTCTGGCTCTCTACAGCTCTCATATTTCTCAGCCATTTCCTTCCTTAGTTTCCAAGTCGGTATGAGGCAGTAAACAGGATAAGATGCTCGTCAAATCTGACCTAGACCTCAGTTTGCAACCACAAAGCTTAACAACTGCCAGAGAGATCATGGTCAGCCAGAGTTCATGCGGCTGTTCAAACCAAGAATCACCCAGGAAGTACATGCCAATAACTCAGCATTTTTCTGTAAAGGTTTGGGAAATTCCAGGCTAGTTGCCAGGTTTCAAGGCATTTTTTTTTCCTGGCTACTAGCAACTGCCCAGGAAGACTAATGGGAAGAGTTGAACAGAAGACTACATTTGGTGGAGAAAGTCCATGTTTGGCTCAGTCACCAAATTCTACCCTTTCTGGAGATGTTTTTCGTTTGAATTGGCTAATGGACCTGAAGATTTTCTCTGTGAACCCACTACAGATCCTTCTGTCCAATCACCAGAAATCCAAATTGGATCTAAATTAAGAACAGTGGTAGGTGGAGGCAAAGGTCCCAACCAGAAAACACTTTCAAATCTCAGTCTGGCTGAAAGCAGATGTTGGGAGGCCAGAAAGGACTTATGATTCATAGACTAGAGAATTTTTCAAAATTTCTCATCTTCCTCAAAAAGAGATTGGCACCTACTCTGGTTTCCTAACATTGTTTTGTGTCATTCATATTGGATAACTCATAAGCATCAAGAAGAGAGTGATCTGGGGCCACATCCCCAGAGAGTGACTTAAGGCCCATGGCACACGGATATCAACTTATTAAGATCATTCTCCACTCATTCATCTTCTTTCAACCACCTATTATCCAAAAGTTCTGTAGATAATAATCTCAGAGTATGTGAGGGCACATTAGAAATAACACTGGGGCTGGAGTCAGGAGGCCTGTTTTATCTGGTGTGATCTTTGAGAGAGAGTAAGTGACTCAATCACTCTGGGACTCACCTTCCAAAGAAGGATGGTAGCATTTGTGAGATGATGAATGTGGAAAGTCTTTTGTGAACTGTAAATAGCTGTACTCGCATCAGGGCTTGCTAGGCTGGTTACCTCCTGGGATGACCTGACACTGGTATTACAGTGAAGTGTTCTTTCTTGTATGAGCCACAGGCAGCGAGCACAGGGCCACCTTCCTCACAAAGAAGTATTTTCCTAGATAATCCCTCCTTATTGCAACCAGAGGATTAGAGCCAAGCACATACTTTATGAATGAGAAAAGAATTGAGTTGCTTAACTAAATCTCCTTGGGCTGTGGTTAAGAATTGGCTAAAGCCATCAAACCTGGCCCCAGGAACCACAACTTATTGGACTACGTTTTTATTTTTATTTTAATGTTTTTCTCTGTCTGGTGTGCTACTAGTTATTTGTAGGCTGTTAAACTCACTTTTTAAAGGGTAGGGTTTATTTTTCCTTTTATGTTTCCCCCTTTGGGTTTTGAGAAGATAGCTCATTTTATTTTATTTGTGTTTTTCCTCTAATGAGGATATGGAACATCTCTATGTTTGGTAAGAATTGTGTTACCTGAGTGGAAGAAAGATTACTAATACAGATTCTCCTTGAATCTGTTAGGGTTTACGCTTTGAAGACCTCATTTGCCCTCGGTCCCTTCATCTGATCTTTATATGTTTCTTATGGCACGTTTGGAGGAATTCTCAAAATCTTGGTAGCTGATCTAAATATACTTTGTCACGCCATGTGCTTATTAAGATGTGTTGGTCGGAGTTGACCACAGTTTACGAGGCATAGTTTATTAATTTAATGATAATAATAATAGCAGTAAACACTTAAACAGAGCTTAAAAGTGTTAGGCACTGTTCTAAATGCTTTAAAAGTTGGACTTTGAAATAAACTAATTATATTTAAAGCAAAATGCCCTTAATATAGAAAACTAGGAAAGTATAGCAAAGTACAACCCAATTCATTAAGCCCCTCAGCTGTCTTTATTTCTATTTGCGAAATAGAAGCATCAGTCGGTGCTTCTGCAGTGAACCTGAAAGAATCTCAGCTTTCTTGTTGGAAGAATATCTCTTTTTATATTTCTAAATGAGAGTAGAACATGCAATCAGTTTACCAGTTGTTTGAAGGTCTCAGTTTTGGCTATCAGTTTTTTTTAAATGTGATTTTATTGAGATATGTTATACATTCATATACCATATAATCATCCAAATTGTTCACAGTATCATCATACAGCTTTGCATTCGTGATCACAATCAATTTTTTAACATATTTGTTACTCCAAAAATAAAATTAAGAATAAAATTAATAATAAAAGTGAAAACCACCACCCAAAACATCCTATACCCCCTCTCCCTATTATTGATCAATTGATTGATTGTCTTTTTTTTTCTTTTCTTACTCATCATTCCATACACTGGATAAAGGTAGTGTTGGCCACAAGGTTTTCACAATCACACAGTCACACCATAAAAGCTATATATATATAAAATCTTCAGGTATCAAGGCTATTGGATTACAGTGCAACAGTTTCAGGTATTTCCCTCTAGCTACTCCAATATACCAAAAACTGAAAGGTTTTTATATACTGCATAAAGAATGACCTATTGGTTCTATTTGAAATCTCTCAAACACTGAAACTTTATTTTGTTTCATTTCTCTTATCCCTTTTGGTCAATAAGCCTTTCTTATTCCCAGGATGCCAGGGCCAGTCTCATCTCCTGGAGTCCTGTCCCACATTTCCAGGGAGATTTACACCCCTGGAAGTCATGTCCCATGTAGGGCAGTGAGCTTACCTGCCAGATGGGCTTAGAGAGAGAGACCACATCTGAGCAACAAAAGAGGTTTTCTGGGAGTAGCTCTTAAACATAATTATCAGTAAGCTTAGCTTCTCGTAAGCAGGAATAATCTTCATAAGGACAATCCCCAAGGTCAAGAGACTGACCTATCACATTCACAGTCCCCAGTGATTGCAAGAATATCAGATGGGGAAGTTTAATATTTCCACCTTTTCCCCCAGTCCCTCATGGGTACTTTGCAAATACTTTTTAATCTTCTGCCCAGATTACTCTGGGATGTATGTACACATTCCATCAACCTCTACAAACCAACAAGATCCCACTCCTTATTCAAGATTCCATATAATCATGGTATTCAAATAAACTGACCATACAAGTTAGATATTAGATATTGTGCTACCAAAAAAATATAAATTTTGTACCACATAAACATCTCTTCCTTTGGTCTCAAACAGAAGTTGAAATTTTAAAATAAAGTCAATATCATCCTTTACCTCTTCATCTAGAGATCAGCTTCATTCATATCTCTAGTGGAAGTCTGATCACTTTCTCAGTGTTTTTAACAGTTGCTATATGGCATAATGCTGATGTTCATAGCTGCAGATCTCTAGCTCTGTTTCTCCAGTGTCACACAAATACCAAAGTTCCAGGGAACAGCCAGGTTATACACAAAGAGCTCAGCATCTCAGAATTTAGAAATAACGGTCACAACTCTGGAATAATATGACTGCTGTAAGAGCTAACAATCTAGAAACCTTTACAATAGGCCTTCAACTGATAATCTAGGCTCTCAAATTCAGTTTTCAGAGTTTGCACATGGTAGTTGGACTCCGTATTAGTGAGGGATAGTAATATTTGTCTTTCCATTTCTGGTTGATTTCATTGAACATACTGTCCTCAAGGTTCATTCACCTAGTTGCATGCCTCACGACTTCATTCCTACTTGCAGCAGCTCAACATCTATTTTTTTCAATAGTCTATTTTATGTATACACCACAGTTCCCCCTTCCACTCTTGAGTCGATATACCCTTAGTTCACCTCCACCCATTGCAAATCGCACACAGTGCTACCATAAACACCAGTGTGCAAATGTCCATTTGTGTCCCTGCTCTTGGAACCTCCAATGCACATTAACTACAGGTAACCCCATCCTAGCCTCCTGTGGAGCCACCACACTGCACCCCAGAGGGGTTGCACCTCTCAGCTTCCCTACCCACAGTGAATAGGTACTTCTCTCTCTTCATATTTTCTCCAGAACTTGTGTCTTTCTGTTCATTTTTAAACACTTTATTACACATCATACAATCCAACCTAAGTAAAATGACAGTGGTTCCTGGTATAAACCACATAGTCATGTCTTCACCACCACAATCTATATGAGGACATTTCCATTTCTTCTGCAAAGAATCCCATACCCCTCCCCCATATGCCCCACTTATTGGCATTTAGCTTTGGCGTATTGTCTTTTTTTTTTTATACATACCATACCCCTTTCCCCTCCCTTTTATTGATCACTAACATTTCAAACTAAATTTATTTTAACATTTGTTTTTATTCCATATGTTCTACTCGTCTGTTGATAAGATAGATAAAAGGAACATCAGACACAAGGTTTGCGCAATCACACAGTCACATTGTGAAAGCTATATCATTATTCAATCATCATCAAGAAACATGGCTACTGGAAACAGCTCTACATTTTCAGGCAGTTCCGTCCAGCCTCTCCATTACATCTTGAATAACAAGGTGATATCTACTTAATGCATAAGAATAACCTCCAGGATAATCTCTCAACTCTGGAATCTCTCAGCCATTGACACTTTGTCTCATTTCACTCTTCCCCCTTTTGGTTGAGAAGGTTTTCTCAATCCCTTGATGCTAAGTCTCAGCTCATTCTAGGGGTTTTCTCAATCCCTTGATGCTGAGTCTCAGCTCATTCTAGGATTTCTGTCCCACGTTGCCAGGAAAGTCTGCACCCCTGGGAGTTGTGTCCCATGTAGACAGGGGGAGGGTGGTGAGTTTGCTTGTTGTGTTGACTGGAGAGAGAGGCCACACCTGAGCAACAAAAGAGGCTCTCTTGGGGGTGACTCTTAGGCCTAATTTAAAGTAGGCTTGACCTATCCTTTGTGGGGTTAAGTTTCATATGAACAAACCCCAAGACTGGGGGTTCAGCCATAGCTTTGGTTTTCCACACTGCTTGTGAGAATATTAAGAATTCAACTTGGGGAAGTTGAATTTTCCCCCTTCCTCACCATTCCCGGAAGGGGACTTCGCAAATACTTTTCCACCCACTGATCAAATTGCCTTTTTTACATTCATTGGAAGCATATTACAATGTTACTGTTAATTATAGACCCTAGTATTGCATTGATTATATTTGTTCCCATATACCATCCATTTTTAACACCTTGAAATGTTGCATTTGTTCTCCCTCATGCAAAAATAGATGATAAAGACTGAAATGGTATAATGATAGTGACTAAATATGCAAATTTTAAAATGTTTTTCATGAGGAAGAACAAAGAAATGTCAATAATGCAGGGTGTTGAAAATCGATGCTAATTAATATTTTAAAACTTTAACTTATGTGTGAGACTAAAGCAAAAATGTTTATTTAGTACAAAATTTATATTTTGACTAGTGCATTTGCCGATATAACTTATGTGGACAGCTTAATCGAATACCATAGTACTTGGAACCTTGAGTAGGGCATGATACTTTGTAGGTTTGTCCTGAGTGATGCCCCAATAAATACAAGAGTGATTTGAACAGTGAATAAAAAAGCATTTGCAAAGTCCCCTTGGGGGAATGGTGAGAAAGGGGGAAAATTCAAATTCCCCAAGTTGAATTCTTGATATTTCACAAGTAATGTGCACAACCAAAGCTATAGGCTGAGCCCCCAGTCTTGGGGTTTGTTCATATGAAACTTAACCCTGCAAAGGTTAGGCTAAGCCTACTTGAAATTAGGCCAAAGAGTCACCCCCAAGAGAACCTCTTCTGTTGCTCAGATGTGGCCTCTCTCTCTCAGCCAACATGACAAGCAAACTCACTGTCCTCCTCCTCTCTATGTGGGACATGACTCCCAGGGGTGTGGACCTTCCTGGCAACGTGTGACAGAAATCCTAGAATGAGCTGGGACTCGGCATCAAGGAATGAGAAACCCTTCTTGACCAAAAGGGGGAAGAATGAAATGAGGCAAAATAAAGTGTCAATGGCTGAGAGATTCCAAACATAGTTGAGAGGTTATCCTGGAGGTTATTCTTACGCATTAAATAGATATCACCTGTTTAGTTAAGGTGTCATGGAGAGGCTGGAGGGAACTGCCTGAAAATGAAGAGCTGTGTTCCAGTAGCCATGTTTCTTGAAGATGATTGTATAGTGATATAGCCTTCGCAATGTGATTGTGTGATTGTGAAAAACCTTGTGTCTGATGCTCCTTTTATCTTCCTTATTGACAGATAAGTAAAACATATGGATTAAAAATAAATAAACAGTAGGGGGACAAATGTTAAAATAAACTTAGTAGATTGAAATATATATATAATACTAGAAAGCTATTTTTGAAATTGATCTTTAATAGTTGTATCAAATGTAAAGCATTAAAAAATATAAAGTAACCAAGAATCTTTGAAGTTATTGCTTCAGCTTTAGGAGATGTTTTACCTAGCATTTAAAAAGAAAATTGATGTAACCCATGTTAAAGTCTGAAATATGTTCAACAACTAATTATGGTGCTGTGCTTGGAAATTTATAGCTTTTTTGTATATATGTTCACAAAAAAAGAAGGAAAAAAGTTGCTTGTGATAACCTTCTATATTCTGGAGCAGCTAGAAGAAAAAATATGAGAGGATCGTATGGTAGCCCATGACAAACTCTTCGATCTGTCCTGTAACCACTTGCTGAAGAGTGCTTTGAAAACTATTGCTTTTTTAATTCTTTGCTTTGTATATATGTTATACTATACAATAAAAAAATTAGTATATAAATAATTTTTAATAAGTATTATATTTGTACATTTAATCACCAACGTTGTTCACTGTAGGCATCACTCAGTTATACCATCCCAGTCTTTATCCTCTATCTTCCCTTTTGGTATCGCACATGCCCCCAGCCCTCCTCCCTTACCTTACTCAAGTATTTACAGTATTTACAGTGTATTTACAGTATTGTGCTACCATCAGATAGTACTGTGCTATCCATTTTTGGATCTTTACAAAGGGTTCTTTTGAACATTCTGTACTCCTTTAGTATCAGATGCCCAATCTCTACCCTCTTTCTATCTCCTGATAACCTGTGTTCTCAACTTTGACTCTCAAAGTTCACTTATTAATGTTAGCTCATATTAGTGAGACCACACAGTATTTGTCCTTTTGTTTCTGGCTAATTTCACTCAGCATAATGAAAGTTTCGTCTATGTTGTTGCATGACTTTATTCTGTCTTATAGCTGCAGAGAATTCTATTGTGTGTGTGTGTGTGTTCCACAGTTTGTTTAGCCACTTGTCCATTGATGGACATTTGGGCTGTTTCCATCTCTTAACAATCGTGAATAGGACCAACATTGATGTGCAAATGTCTGTTTATGTCCTTGTCTTCATTTCCTCTGAATATATACCTAATAATTAGATTGCTGGATCATATGGCAAGTGTATGCTTAGCTTCCTGATGAATCACCACATGGGTTTCAAGAGTGGCTGCAGCATTCTACGTTGCCTCCAACAGTGAATAAGTGTGTCTCTTTCACCACATACTCTCCAACACTTCTTTTTTATGATGGTCATTTTAGTTAAATGTGAAATGTTATCTCATTGGAATTGTGATTTGCATTTCCCTTATAGCTAATGACGTTGAGTATCTTTTCATATGTTTTTAAGCCATTTGTATTTTCTCTTCGGAAAAGTGTCTATCCATGTCTTTTGCCCATTTTTTAATTGAGTGCTTGTCATTTTGTAGTTGAATTGTAGGATCTCTTTATATATTCTGCATATTAAACTCTTATCTGATATGTGGTTTCCAAATATTGTCTCCCTTTGCAAAGGCTGCCTTTTTACTTTCCTGACAAAGTTCTTTGATTCACACAAGTGTTCAATTTTGAAGAGACTCTATTTATCTAACTCTTTCATTTGCTGTGCTTTGAGTATAAGGTTTAGGAAACCAGTACCTATCACAAAATAGTTAATATTTTTTCTGACACTTTCTTCTAAACATTTTATGGTCTTATCTCTAATGTTTAGCTCTTTGATCCATTTTTAGTTAATTTTGTAAGGTGTGTGTGAGATAGGGATCCCCTTTCATTCTTTTGGCTCCAAAAAGAATATCCAGTTTTTCAAGCATCATTTGTTGAAGAGGCTACTCTGTCCCAGTTGAGTTGATTTGACCACCTTTTTAAAGATCAATAGGCCATAGATGTGAGGATCCACCTCTGAACACTCAACTTGATTCTGTTGGTCAGTGCACCTACTTATGTGCAAGTACCACACTGTTTTGACCACTGTACCTTTGTAATATGCTTTAAAGTCAGGTAGTGCAAGACCTCCTATGTCATTTTTCTTTCTCAAAATATTTTTAGCTATTTGGGAATCTCTACTTTTCCAAATAAATTTGACTATTGGTTTTTCTATTTCTGTAAGGTAAGTTATTGGATTTTAATTGATATTGCATTGACTCTATAAATCAATTAGGACAGAATTGATATCTTAACCATATTTAGTTTTCCAATCCATGAACATAGTATGTCCTTCCATTTATCTCAATAAGATATCCATTTATCTCAATAAGATATGGTCTTCCTTGATTTCTTTTAGCAAAGTTTTGTAGTTTTCTATATATAGGTCTTTTATGCCCTTGGTTAAATTTATTCCTGAATATCTGATTCTTTTGGTTGCTACTGCAAATGAAAGTTTTTTTCTTCATTTCCTCTTCAGATTGCTCATTGCTGGTGTTAGGAAACACAACTGATAGTATCCTGCCACTTTCTGTACTAGTTTATTAGTTATAGTAGTTTTACTACAGGATTCTCTACATACAGGATTATGTCATCTACAAACAGTGAAAGGTTTACTTCCTGCTTTCCATTTTGGATGCCTTTTATTTCTTTTTCTTTTCTAATTGCTCTAGCTAGAACTATCAGCACAATGTTGAATAACAGTGGTGACAATGAGCATCATTCCTTGTCTTGTTGCTGATCTTAGAGGAAAAACTTACTGTCTTTTCCCATTGAGTATGATATTAGGTGTGGGCTTTTCATATATTCCTTTTATCATGTTGAGAAAGGTGCTTTCTATTCCTGTCCTTTGAAGAGTTTGTTGGTTTTGTAAAATATTTTTATTGTAAACAACAAGCAAACGTGAACATTCTTGACATACAAACATTCTTGGCATGGTTACAATCAGTGGCTCACAATATTATCACATAGTTGTGTGTTCATCACCACAATCATTTGTTTGAACATTTGCATCTCTCCAGCAAAAGAAATAAAAAAGAAAAAGGAAAAAACTTTTGCCATATCCCTTATCTCTGGGGTAACTCTTAGGCATAATTTTAAGTAGGCTTAGACTATCCTTTGCAGGGATAAGTTTCATAGGGGCAAACACCAAGATTGAGGGCTCAGCTTGTTGATTTGGTTGTTCCCCCTGCTTGCGAGAATATCAGGAATTCTCCAAGTGGGGAAGTTGAATTTTTCCCCCTTTCTCCCCATTCCTTAAAGGGGACTTTGCAAATACTTCCTTATTCACTGTTCAAATCAATCTGAGATTTATCAAGGCATCACATTAACTTGGACGAACCAACAAAATCTCATGCCCTATTCAAGGTTCCATGTACTTATGATGTTCAATTAAACTTTTCATATAAGTTAAAGTAGGAAATGCACTAGTCAAAATATAAATGTTCCACCAAGTAAACATGTCTTGCATTAGTCTCGCACAGATGTTAGTTTTAAAATATGAATGACCATCTATTTTCAGCACCCTGTAATATTGACGTTCCTTTGTTCTTCCTCAAGCAAAGACATTTACTTGTACATTTAGTCACTATCATTGTACACTCTAGGCATTCCTAAATTATATAATCTCATTGTCTTTATTGTCTTTTTCCTTCTGGTTTCATATGTGCCCCAGCCCTTCTCCCTCTAACATTCTCACATTCAGCTTCATTCAGCGTACTTACATTATCGTGCTGCAATTGGGTAGTATTATGCTCTCCATTTCTGAATTTTTACAATCAGTCCTGTTGCACAGTCTGTATCCCTTCAGCACCAATTACCCAATCTCTATTCCATTTCTATCTCCTAATAACCTATGTTCTTAATTGAAATTCTCCAAGTTCCCTCATTAATGTTAGTTCATATCAGTGAGACCATACAGCATTTGTCCTCATGTTTCTGGCTAATTTCATGCAGCATAATGCCCTCAAGGTCCATCCACATTGTTACATACTTCGTGAATTTATTCTGTCTTACAGCTGTGTGATATTGTATGGTATATACCACAGCTTCTTTAGCCACTCATCTGCCGATGAATATTTGGGCTGTTTCCATCTCTTGGCAATTTTAAATAATGCTGCTATAAACATTGGCGTGCAAATGTTCGTTTGTGTTCTTTCCCTCATGTCCTCTGAATAAATACCTAGCAGTGGTATTGCTGGATCATATGGCAATTCTTTATTTAGCTTCCTGAGGAACTGCCAAACTGCCTTCCACAGCAGTTGTATCATTTTAGAGTCCCACCAACAGTGAGTAAGTGTTCCTCTTTCTCCACATCCTCTCCAGCATTTGCCATTTTCTGTTTTGTTTTGTTTTTTTTTTTTTGATGATGGCCATTCTAGTGGGTGTCAGATGATATCTCATTGTGTTTTTGATTTGCATTTCCCTAATAGCCAGTTAACTTGAGCATCTTTTCATGTGCCTTTTAACCATTTGTAGTTCCTCTTCTGAGAAGTGTCTATTCATGTCTTTTGCCCATTTTTTAACTGGGTTGTTTGTCTTTTTGTTGTTGAGTTGAAGAATCTCTTGATATATTCTGGATACTAGACCCTTATCTGATATGTGGTTTCCAAATATTGTTTCCCACTGCATAGGCTGCCTTTTTACTTTCTTGACAAAATTCTTTGATGCACAAAAGTGTTTAATTCTGAGGTGTTCCCATTTATCTATTTCTTTCCTCAATGCTCACACTTTGGGTATAAAATCTAGAAAACTGCCTCCTATTGCAAGTTTTACAAGATACTTACCTACATTTTCTTTTAAAAGTTTTATGGTCTTAGCTCCAATGTTTAGGTCTTTGATCCATTTTGAGTTAATTTTTATATAACGTTTGTGATATGGATCCTCTTTCTTTCTTTTGCATGTGGCTATCCAGTTCTCCAAGCACCATTTATTGAAGGGATGGTTCTGACCCAGGTGAGTTAGCTTGACTGCCCTATCAAAGATCAGTTGTCCATAGATGAGAGGGTCTGTTTCTGAACACTCTGATTCCATCAATCAGAATATCTTTATGCCAGTACCATGCTGTTTTGACCACTGTAGTTTTGTAATGTGCCTCAAACTCAGGTAGTGGGAGACCTCCCACTTCATTTTTCTTTCTCAAGATATTTTTAGCTATTTGGGGCATCCTGCCCTTCCAAATAAATTTGGCTATTGGTTTTGCTATTTCTGAAAAGTAAGTTTTGGGGATTTTAATTGGTATTGCATTGAATCTATAAATCGATTTAGGTGAAATTGACATCTCAACTATATTTAGTCTTCCAATCCATCAACATGGTATTCCTTCCATTTATTTAGGTCTTCTGTGATTTCTTTTAGCAATTTATTGTAGTTTTCTTTGTATTAGCCTTTTGTATCCTTAGTTAAATTTGTTCCTAAATATTTTATTCTTTTGTTTGCAATTGTAAATGGACTTTTTTTCTTGATTCCCCCTTCAGATTGCTCATTACTAGTGTATAGAAAAAATACAGATTTTTGAGTGTCAATCTTGTAACCTCCCACTTTACTCATTTATTAGCTCAAGCTGTTTTGCTGTGGAATTTTCAGGGTTTTCAACATAGAGTAACATATCATCTGCAAACAGAGCTTTACTTCTTCCTTTCCAATTCTGATGCCTTGTATTTCTTTTTCTTGCCTAATTGCTCTGGCTAGAACTTCCAACACAATGTTGAATAACAACAGTGATGGTGGAAATCCTTGTCTTGTTTCTGATCTTAGGGGTAAAGCTTTCAGTCTTTCCCCACTGAGGATGATGATACCTGTGGGTTTTTCATATATTCCCTTCAACATGTTGAGCAAGTTTGCTTCTGTTCCTGTCCTTTGAAGTGTTTTCATCAAGAAAGGATATTGAATTTTTTCAAATGCCTTTTCTGCATCAATCGAGATGATCATGTTTTTCTGCTTTGATTTGTTGATATGGTTTATTACATTCATTGATTTTTCTTATGCTGAGCCATCCTTGCATACCTGGAATAAATCCCTCTTAGTCATGTTGTATAATTCTTTTAAAGTGCTCCTGGATTTGATTTGCAAGTATTTTGGTGAGGGTTTTTGTATCTATATTCATTAAAGAGATCAGTCTGTAATTTTCTTTTCTAGTATCTTTGCCTGGCTTTAGTATTAGGATGATGTTGGCTTCATAGAATGAGTTAGGTAGTTTTCCCTCCTCTTCAATTTTCTTGAAGAGTTTGAGCGGAATTCGTACTAATTATTTCTTGAATGTTTGGTAGAATTCACATGTGAAGCCATCTGGTCCTAGAGTTTTCTTTGGGGGGACTTTTTGATGACTGATTCAATCTCTTTACTTGTGATTGGTTTGTTGAGGGCTTCTGTTTCTCCTTTAGTCAATGTTAGCAGCTCATGCTTTTCTAGGAAGTTGTCAATTTCATCTAGATTGTCTGAGTTTGTTAGCATATCGTTGTTCATAGTACCCTCTCTTTATTTCCTTTATTTCTGTGGGGTCAGATTTATGCCCCCTCCCATTTCTAATTTTATTTATTTGCATCTTCCCTCTTTATTTTTTTGTCAGCCAGGCTAAGGGTCCATCTATTTTATTGACTTTCTCAAAGAACCAACTTCTGTTTTTATTGATTCTCTATTGTTCTCATGTTCTCAATTTCATTTTTTTCTGCTCTACTCTCTGTTACTTCTTTCATTCTCTTTACTTTGGTGTTTGTTTGCTGTTCCTACTCAACTTCATGTAAGTGAACAGTTAATTCCTTGATTTTCATTCTTCTTTTTAAATACAGGTGCTTAGGCAATAAATTTCCCTGTCAGCAGTGCCTTTGCTACATCCCATAAGTCTTGATTTGTTGTGTTCTCATTTTCATTTGCCTTGAGATATTTACTGATTTCTCTTGTAATTTCTTCCTTGACCCACTGGTTGTTTAAGAGTGCATTGTTTAGCCTCCATAAATTTGTGAATTTTCTAGGCTTCACCTGTTATTGATTTACATCTTCATTCCATTATGATCTGAGAATGTGCTTTGTATAATTTTGATATTCTTAAATTTACTGAGACCCGCTTCGTGTTCCAACATATAATCTGTCTTGTGAATGATCTATGAGCACTTGAGAAGAATGTGTATCCTGCTGTTGTTGGGTGCAGTGTTCTGTGAATGCCTATTAAGTCTAGCTCATTTATTGTATTATTCAAGATCTCTGTTTCCTTATTGATCTCTGTCTAGATGTTCTGTCCATTATTGAGAGTGGTATATCGAAGTCTCTGACTACTATTGTAGAAGTATCTACTTCTCCCTTGAGTATTGTCAGTGTTTGCCTCATGTATTTTGGGGCACTGTGGCTCAGTGTATAGATCATTATGATTAGTATGTCTTTCTGATGAATTGTCCTTTTTATTAATACATGCTGTCCTTCTTTGTCTCTTTTGGTTGTTTTACATTTGAAGTCTAATTTGTCTAATATCAGTATAGCTACCCTTGCCCCTTTCTGATTGTTATTTGTATGGAATGTCTTTTCCCAGCCTTTCAACCTGTTTTTGTCCTTGGGTCTTACATGAGTCTCTTGTAGACAGCATTTAGTTGGATCCTGTTTTTTTTTTTTAATCCATTTTGCCAATATATTTCATTTGATTGGGGACTTTAATCCATTAACATTTAATGTTAAAATTAATAACATAAAGGCTGGGTTTTCTTCAAACATTTTTCTCTTAGATTTTAATTGTCTTTTTTTCTGTCTCTTAACCCTATTAGTTACCCTTCCTTTCTACAATGAGCTAAACTTCATTTCTACAGTCTTCTCCAAATCTTTCTCTCCTGTCTTTTCCTATCTGTCTGTAGTGCTCCCTTTAGTACTTCTTATAGAGCAGGTCTCATTCATGAACTGTCTCAGTGTCTATCTGTAAATATTTTAAACTCTCCCTGATTTTTTGATGGATAGTTTTGCTGGATATAGAATTCTTAGTTGGCAGTTTTTTCTCTTTCAGTATCTTAAATATATAATCTCACTGCCTTTTTGCCTCCATTGTTTGACAGAGACATCCACACTTAGTCTCATCAAGCTTCCCTTGTATGTAATGGATTGCTTTTCTCTTGCTTGCTTTCAGAATTCTCTCTTTTTCTTTGATGTTTGACAATCTGATTAGTAAATTTTTTGGTATAGGTTTATTTGGATATATTTTGTTTGCTTTATGCTGTGTTTCTTAGAACTGTAAACTTAAGTCTTTCAGAAGACTTGGGAAATTTTCATTGATTATTTCCTCCATTATTCTTTCTGCCCCTTTTCCCTTCTGTTCTCCTTCTGGGACACCCATAACATGTATATTCATGTGTTTCATGTTGTCATTCAGTTCCCTGAGACCCTGCTCACATTTTTTTCCATTTTTTCCCCATCCTTTTGTGTATAAAATTTCAGATGTCCTGTCCTCTACACTCATCCTTTCTTCTGCCTCTTCAAATCTGTTGTATGTCTCCATTTTGTGTTTCATCTCTTTTATTGTGCTTTTCATTCCCATAGGTTCTGCCATTTGTCTTTTCAAGCTTTCAGGTTCTTCTGTATGGACACCCTGTGTCTTCTTTTTATCTTTCATGTATTTTGCCATATTTTCCTTCAACTCCTTGAATTGATTTGGAAGCTCTAACATCATTAATTAGGTGCTTCAATTCCTGCATCTCAGTTGAGACGTTAGTTTGTTCTTTTGGTTGGGCCATATCTTCATTCTTCCTGATATGAGTCATGATTATTTTGCTGGTGTTAAGGCATCTGATTTTCTTGCTTAGTTTATTCTAGAGGTCGTTTTATCTCTTTTGCCTAGGGTTTTCCTGTTGGTTGGATTTGTTCCCTATCTGTTCATCTCTCTCTCTGGCTAGTTGTCAGACTTGTTCAGCCATACACATTTTCCCCAAAACTAGCTACCTACAAGGTCAGGTGGAGTAGGTACTGGGCGCCATAGCAGTGTCTGTATTTGTAGGTAAAACAAGTCAGCTGTCTCCCACTAGTGTTCTGTTTTTCACCATCTTGCAAGACCTGGATTTGTTTTAGGGCACTACTTTAACAGTTGGGTCTTCCATGCTTATCAGCCAGAACAGGGGTGGATTCCCATGCAGGGGTCTAGACCTGCTTCAGTTGGCCTAAAATAATTTTCTGGGTAGTCTATGAAAAAGCCTTTCGATTCTCTTGCATTTTCTTCTCTGCCTAGAAGATGGCACTGTTTAATAAGGTAATTATCCTCAAAGCTGTGCTTAGGGAGCATATCTGCACCTCCCAGCTCAGGCTGACAGCAGGGTTCCTGCTCCCTCTCTTGCTGGCCAAAGTCTGACTCAATATGGGTCTGTGTCCCCCATTCTATTTGTGGCAGAGTACATCCCCAGCTGTCCTAGCCTTTAGCTTGGATCAGGACTCTTGCTGCCATTTCCAATAGGGGTCAAGGGAGGACTTCCAGACCTAGGGCTGGAAACACAACTGCTGTCCACGTTTTCTCAGACTCTGTCTCTCAATAACCTGGGCCTTGAAATACTCTCTCCTGTCCCCCATGTCTCCAAAAGGTGAGGGTCTGTCCCACGCTGTGAGACAAAGAGAGAGGGACCTGCCAATCTGAAATGGAAAATTCCTAATGGATATTCTGCATCTTCTTCAGTTTGGAATTTGCAGAGTTCCCCTCCAGCCCATATGCTCCTCCAGATTTCTGAACAATTCAGAGTTGTTCTTTTCTAACACTCAATCTCCGATGAGGTATTTTCAGCAGTAGTTTACATTGCCATGTTGATGACATGTGGCTATGACTTTTTTTTTTTTTTTTTGGGTGCATGGTCCGGAAACCAAACCTGGTTCTCCTGCATGAAAGGCAGGCATTCTAACCACTGAACTATCCATGCATCCCCTCACTATGACTTTTTTTTTTAACTTTTTTATTGTATGGTATAACATATATACAAAGCAAAGAAATAAAAAGGCAATAGTTCTCAAAGCACTCTTCAAAAAGTGGTTACAGGGTAGATTCCAGAGTTTGTCATGAGCTACCATACGATCCTCTCATATTTTTCTTTCTAGCTGCTCCAGAATACAGGGATTAAATACTTTGTTATCATCACAATCAACTTTTTTTTCCTTCTTTTTTGGTGAACAATAACATATATACAAAAAAGCTATAACTTTCCAAGCACAGCACCACAATTAGTTGTAGAACATATTTCAGACTTTGACATGGGTTACAATTCCACAATTTTAGATTTTTACTTCTAGCTGCTTTAAGATACTGGAGACTAAAAGAGATATCAATTTAATATTTACCATTCATATTCATTTGTTAAATCCTATCTTCTCTGTATAACTCTACTATCACCTTTGATCTTTCCATACCTCTCTTTGGGGTGTTTGGGCTATGGCAATTCTAGATCTTTTATATTGAAAGGGTCTGTCACTAGGGAGATGGAACTATCTGATGTTCTGGAGAGGCTGGGCTAGGTTTCAGGACTTGCCTGAACCAGGGACCCATCTGGAGGTTGTAGGTTTCTAGCAAGTTGCTTTAGTACCTGAAACCCTTGTGGATTCTTATAAATTGCCCTAGGTGTTCTTTAGGATTGTCTGGAATGGTCCTGGTTGGGGGTTAGCAAGCTATGATAAGTAGCAAGGTCTACCTGAAGCTTGCTTAAGAGCAACCTCCCAGACTAGCCTTTTGACTCTATTTGAACTCTCTCTGCCACTGATACTATATTAATTACACTTCTTCTCCCCTATTTGGTCAGGATCAGATTGTTGATTCCACGGTACCAGGTCTGGATTCATCCCTGTGAGTCCTCTCCCACGTCGCCAGAGAGACTTTCACCCCTTGATATCATGTCGATGTAGGGGAATGATTTCACTTGCAGAGTTGGGCTTAGAGAGACTGAGGACATATCTGAGCAACAACAGAGGTCCTCCAGAAGTAACTCTTAGGCATACCTATAGTAGTCTAAGCTTCTATGCTGCCTGCATAAATTTCACAAGTGTAAGCCTCATAATTGAGGGCATGGCCCAATGATTTGGGTATCCCTAAAATTTGACACAGTATCAGGGGATTCCCTAATGGTAAGGTTTAATAGTTCCATAGTCTTTCTCCTCTCCTTCAGGGGACTTTGTCAATGCTTTTTGATTATCTGGTTAATATACTCTAGGATGTTTCCAGGCATTACAATAATCTATATAGGATTAAAGGATATCTGGGTTAAAGGATCTCATTCTCATCTGTGCTCTCTGTGTTTCAGTTCAAATGAGCTATACAGATAGGTTGAATTAGATTATGCACTACAGAAAATTTCAGTTCTAGATCAGATAAACCTTTCTTCCACTGGTCTCAAAGAATATGTGTGGTTCTAAAATATAGACACTGTCTTCCTTACCCCTATGTTCTGAATTACTTTAACCCCAACCTGTTTGGCTTCGTTCTTATCTCTAAATATCAGGTTATATATATATAACAGTGGCTATGACTTTTTAAAAAAAATATTTTCTTTGTTTTTGTCTTTTAATTAGAGAGGTTGTAGCTTTACAGGAAAGTCATGTAAGACTCGTGGGAAATGCTGCATGTTATCTCTCTTTTTTGGAGGTTCATAACCCCAGTTTACATGTTAAAAGCTCTGAGAAGGCTTCTAACCTTGTGTTTAACTCAGCACTTTCCAAACATCTATCATCAAAAACTTTTTTTTCACCATTTTTTTTCTGCAGAACAAAATTTGAGAAACATTAAATTGGAGAAAACTATTTTTTTCCTGTTCTTCCAAAGGACCAAATGTGCACCTTAAACTTTAGTCTAATAGATGTATTCTTGGAATCCAGTAGTTCTTTATTTATAAGTTTAAGGATAATTCTTAAAATTAAGAGACATAACTTAAAGACCACTTTATAGCCCAGGACCGCCATGAGAGTTCCTGCCTCTGTAGGAGTGGGTGTGCTGACAGTCACATCGGCAGCAATAAGTAATACTTGTACCATAAATGATGCATTAGCACCACACAAAGGCCAAACGGCATCAGGGCACACTGTATGAATATAGATTTCATATTAGTTTATATTAGTTTAAATAGAAAAAATGTTGTGATAGAAGAAGGTCACCACATAACAAAAGTACCATCTGGAGAGCTGACTCAAAAGAACCCAAGCCAGAGCAATTAATACAATATTCATGTTGAAAGTGGCTTTTTAGTTTCAGTGACATAATATCAACATTCTATTACTCCTATTCATTTGTATTTAGTTGATTTTATGATTTTGTTTTTATTTAATCTTGTAATTTGGCTTTGGTTTAAGTTATATTGCACTATAAAAATGAGTAATGTATAGAAAATTCTATGACTGCAAATATGGAAATACCATTATAGTAAAAATATAATTTATCAGCACTAGAGTTCCTTGGGAAATTTTTGCTTTAACAGATAACCATCCATTCATTACTCAAGTTTGAGAAACAGTAATCCAGATGATGCCTCATTATTTTAATAGCCAATTAATCATGGCACGTAGTGAATCTTTTATTCTAGCTGTGCTAATGAACATCTAGATTGTGCTGTTCCCTGGTTTGATTAAGCCATTAATTCCTTTTATAGAGACAAAGTAGGCGTCAGTTTCAGTGGACTCTTCCTCCTCCACCCGATGCATTTTCGATGAATGTATTGGTGATCATTGCTAGACTGAGGGGGGAAAGGAAGGCATTGTGATCTCCCCACCCTCACTGTGTCCATGGCAAGTGGCTATTCCTGACGAGTATTTGTCAGATCCCTTAGGAAAATTATAAAGCATTGAGAAACACTGTTTTCCATTTTGTTCAGTTTGGTTCCAGTATGATGGTACTCTGTTGCATTTTAAGATTTCTTCATCATAAAATCAGGGTCTTTGGCCTTGAGTCCCTTCTCCATGAGGAGAAAGGACCTTATTAGGTTTGGATTTTGTAATCTCTCCATCTAAACATGGCCCATTAGCATCACCTTCTGAAGGGCCAACATGGGGCTAATTTTATGAAGTTTGGGTTCTGTCTGGGAAGATAGCAGGTGCCTACAGAAAAATCCTCCTGTGCCTAAAGACAATGTAAATAATTTCCTTAAAGAGCATGGAATAATAGATACTCCCAGAACAAGATGATAAAGCCACCTAGGTGTTAGGAAGAAGTCTGGAGAAAGAGTCCAGAGGCTTGGGTGTGACTCTCCTGGTGGGACATCAAATACCTTACCTGGTGAAGGTATTGCTCTAGAACCCAGTACACCTGAGATGGATATGTCATCCCTGAGGGACACAAACCTGTAGCCAGGTAATTGCACCTACTGCTGGAACAGAACCAAGGGCTGTGGAGGAGGGCGGACTCAACTGCTTAGCCATTCTGGAAAGTCTCCCCAGAGGTGAGTAATACGAGATACCCACTCTATTGATCATCATTGGAATCAAATGGAAAATAAAATGCTTCATTAAACCCAGAATACTTTGAAAATGAAATATTTTATTATGATATATGGGGAAGTCTGGGAGTCAAACATCTGCCTTTTTGCCTGGATCTGTATCGGGTTTATGAGCCTTCCAAATTTGTCATTTGTGTTTTTATTTCCATACTGACCAAACTGACCGTCCTCAAAGTCCACATTGGAAACTGATGGGTGTCCTATGCGTGCCTCCATGGGGAGAGGTGACTGGAAAGGGTATGTGCTTTGTCTCTCCAGGTGGCCCCCTGCTCTATAAAAACATCACGTTCGTCTATAATTCAGAGCAGCTGAACGGTACTCAGCGGGTTCTCTTGGATAATGTCCTGTCGGAAGAACAGTGCCGGGAGCTGCACAGCGTAGCCAGTGTAAGAACAGGGCAGTGACTGGGAATCATTCTTTCACCTGGCCTCCTTTGGAGCCAGAGAATTTCCGTTTTTTTAGGAGGGAGACACTGATTGAGGAGGCACTTTTGCAGCCTTTGGGGTGGGATGATTTCATTGTTTCTGGGTGGGATCTGAAATAGCTGGTGGCTTAATCCCTAGGACAGCAGCCATCCAGGATGTGCCCTACCCATCATCTAAAGGCTCGGGAAAACCCAATGAAAACACAAATGCTTGGAAAAATAGAAAGAGCTGTGTAAATGTAACAGTGTTCCTTAATTTTAATCAATAATTTGACCAGTATATTAATCATTTGCATTCACCCATTTAAACAAAAAGTGGCTATATCTTTTAACAAAAATATGGAGTGAAGGCTACATAAAGATTTCTTTTGTAGAATATTAGAAGAAGGAATTGATACCAGGAGCCTAGAGTAAAATGGGCATGGCTCTGAGTACTGGCTTTGGTTCTCAGCTGCTTGACAGTCACAAAAAGGGAGACCTGACGAATTCACAGCTGTCATGGACAAACATCTCTTTGTATTTTACTTCCAGGAAATCATGCTTGTTGGTGATGGATACAGAGGAAAAACTTCACCTCATACTCCCAATGAAAAGTTTGAAGGTGCAACTGTCCTGAAAGCACTCAAGGTAAAGTCTTAACTTCTTGGTTTGCATTCCCACATATCAATGTAAGACCTTATATGAATGATAGATGCAGGGAAGAAAAGAGTTTAGAATACACAGTTATCAGAACAGATGAGGGGAACAAGTATGGCATGGTATCTTCACTGATTTAATCATTCATTCATCCAGTTATCCATCAATCAGACTTTACATTTCTGAAATCTGTACCTGAAAAGTAAGATACAACCTGTGTCCTCAAGAAGCTTATGTTGTGTTAGTAAACACATACACAAACAAGTGATTATACTCTGTTACAAGAAGTATTGTTAGAGGAGAATGAAGAAAGTATTGAGAGAAGTGAGGTGGGGATGATTAACTTTCTCTGTGTGATTGGTAAGAGCTTATTTCAGTGGCTCATTGTCCTAACCTAAACCTTTGAGCATATAGTGATATTCCCATTAGACGGCACCGAGATGACAATGCTAAATTGGCTTATGGACTCCTCGTGTCTGTTTTTCTCCAGCTTTCCAACCAACCCGGTGGTTTCTAATGTTCTTATTTTTCTTCAGTTTGGTTATGAAGGTCGAGTCCCACTGAAGAGTGCTCGTCTGTTCTATGACATCAGTGAGAAGGCGCGGAAGATCGTAGAATCCTATTTCATGCTGAACTCAACCCTGTATTTTTCCTATACCCACATGGTCTGCCGAACAGCCCTGACTGGTGAGACTTCAGAATCTGAACGTGTTCTTTTCTGCTCACAATGCAATGGGAAAGAAAACAATGCAAAACAAAGCTCTATTACACTGGAGAGTATTAGTTTAGAGGAGGTCTAAAGTTCTAAAACAAAGAAACTTTCTAACTCTTATAGTTTCCTTTCCTTCTTTTTCTCCCTCGTGCTCATGTAAAATTTCAGAAGACCCTCATGCCTGCCTATTACTCCTTTCAAGTCCATTCCTCCCACTTACCTTAGTCATTCAGAAAAAAAAAAATTTCTTTATGCTCTAGGTTTCACTTTTTAGGAAGCCAGGAACCTGGAAATTACAAGCTTATTTTGTTCAAAAACACTGAGTGAAAGCATATAAGGCAAACAGATTTTTGAGAGAAATATTACCCAGTAGACACAATTCTCACTCCCTGCTCCTCATTATTTCCTCTGTCTCTTCTGCCTCTCCCTGCATAGAAAGTGAGAGATAGGCTGTAATACTTGTGAAGTTTCAACTGCATTGAAATCTTTTTTTTTTTTTTCGCTTTTATCCTTTTGCGCTCCCACATGAAGTAAAACCCATGAAATGCATAGCATTTATATATTTATTTTTACAGGCGAGTACTTTTATAATGGAAGCGACAGGTGTGACTTGCCCAAGGCTTCACATCAAGCTAAGGTCAAAGCTGGATCGGAGTCCCTTGACTGCTCATCTGTGTTCTTTCATCTTTTCGTGCCCCCCCTTCTGTCTTCCCAGATTTCAAGGGACAACGGGAATTGAAGAAGACAGACAGGTTGTCAGCTTGGCTGTTGGCAGTGACTGCACTCCATCTCTCATTCTTCCCTGTTCCTTTTCCTGGCAGGTCAACAAGACAGAAGAAATGACCTCAGTCATCCCATCCATGCTGACAACTGTCTGCTGGATCCAGAGGCCAACGAGTGCTGGAAGGAGCCCCCTGCTTACACATTCCGGGACTACAGGTACAGCTGGCGCTTGCTTTGAAACCATGCCTTTGCCCAGTGGCTTTCAAAATCCCATAGAACCTGGGTGCACGGGTGGTTCAGTAGTAGAATGCTCGCCTTCCATGCGGGAGACCAGGTTCAATTCCCAGACCGTGCAACCCGCCCCCCCCCCCCAAAAAAAAATCCCCTAGAAACTAGAAGGCAGCTCTGTTTATTTTGAGTCATATTCATTTCTGTGAAGCAGGCATTTCCAAATCATCTCCCGAAGCAGCTGCCAAAATTGAGAAATGACTTATCACCTCATATCTTTCTCTTAAAAATCTGTGTGCATTTTGCATCCTATTTCATAAAATGTCCATTTTTGCTTTAATATTAAAGTAAAATTTCTGCTTTTTGTAATAAAATGGCTTTCACTGAAACATGCTTTGGTGTCTGAGATCACAAGGGCATGGTGTCTTGACACACATCTCATCACATTACACATCTTTTACGTACGCAAAGAACTGTGTCCATGTTTTATAAATAGGAAAATGGAAACCCAGAAGAAAAGATGTTTTCTCTTAATGAAAGATATATTTTAGTGTGTAAAAACTCAGGACTTGTTATTGCCATGTGCATAATAGTGTATCACTACCCTGTGCTCTATACAAAAGCAGGGCTAAGCTAGCCCACATGGAGCTCTTGAGTAAGTTAGGAAAATAATTCATCCTTTAGAGATACAATCATTTAAGCGAAGAGAATTGTAAGTAGTATGGGCAGGTTCAGAGGCCTGGATTAAATCCGGTTAGGTTTTCTTTAGAGGAGGTGAAATATGACATGAGCTTTGAAATATGATTAATATGTAAGCAGAAGTGGATTAAATAATTGCTTCAGGATCCAAGCTAGATCTGCTCTTATCTTGGAGGGTAAGGAAGTCAGTTATTTCAGTGTCAAGTTCAAAAGAAACCTAGTAATCAGGCCGGTCTATTCCTCTCCAATCTTCAGTATTCTATGATGCTATTGTTGAGGTAAGCAAATAATAATAAAATGACTGTCAGTTATTCAACTCTGGCATAAAATTATATGACTTATGGGCATCATGTGATTTCATCCTCAAGCACCCTTATAAAGAAGGGACTTTTGTCCTCATATTGCAGGTGAAGAAATTGAGGCTTAGTGAAGAAATAATTTGACCAGGTCTGTATAGCTAGTAAGTAATAAACTGGGCTTTGAACCCTAGTAGGTTTTGGAGTCTAGGTTTGAATCCTCGCTCAAATCTAGGCAAGTTAGTGACCATTTATGTCCTTCGTTATGAAAAGTTCCTGCTGCCTTTAAAGTGTTCGATAAATGTTAGCTGTTATTAATTTCCTTCACCCTGTACCACCTCCAGATAACCAGTCTGACATTTTACTTACCTCTGTATTATTTTCCTTTCCACCACAACCCAACTCTCAGCCGTTACCAGTACCTGGCATAAACTAGGCGCTTATTTAGGCCTTCTGGTATAAATAAAGACACACGGATGTTGCTGAGGGTATTGCTGACTTCCCCTCTTCCAGCAAGATTGTGCCTCATGGATGTAGGAAGGTGTATGTATCGTAATTCAGGTTTCACTGTTGACTCTTGAGCTCAGCAGCGCTATCGATTCTAGTGCGTAGCTAATTAGACAAATGTAATGGGAAGTGCCCTTGGAATTTAGTGTTCATTGTCATGGTCATGGCAAGTGACCTCACTGACCACTTTCCCTCTCTGCTTCTAGTGCCCTTCTCTATATGAATGACGACTTTGAAGGAGGAGAATTTATATTCACTGAGATGGATGCTAAGACTGTGACTGTAAGTAACCCTATTCCTGTACATGTATTTGGCACTTAAAAAATCTCAGTCTTGTCATTTCCCTAGGACTCCCTGACGTCCAAATTTCAAATGCTTCTCAGTTCAAGAATTCCAAAGGTAGAGAAAGTCACAATGAATTTACAGGCCATTAAACATTAGAAATGGAAACTGCCGTAAAAAATGTTCTAATCCATTATACAGATGGGTAAATTAAAGAATAGAGATGTTAAGGAACTTCTCATGATCATATCACCTGTTAATATTAGAGTTAGAAGTAGTCTTCTGATGCTTTGGTGAATGGCCTGATGGAAACATAAAAGTACCAGTTCCTAAGGCACCAAGTCAAATGACTTAACAGAATGGCTCTCAAGTAACCTGGTGTCCTGCAGATTTGTATTGAGCATTGACATCCTAACCCCTAGTTACCAATATTTTACATGTGTGTGTGTGTGTGTGTGTGTGTGTGTGTATTTACATGTATAGGTTCTGATGAGATTCTAAACACAACTTCACAGGAAAAATCAGATATTAAATTCAACCACCATCTTCCTCAGCAAATCGATGCCTTTGGGAAGCCAGTCTGCTTAGCATTTATTGACTATACAGCTAGCATCCTTTAGTCTCTAAGCCAAAAAGCACATACCATTGTAGAAAGACAGTTTTCCAACTGAGAATACAATTTAATTGTGTATTAACTATATGTATTTCGTAGATTATGAAATATCTTTCCTCTATTAAAAATATAAATAGTTGGGGCATATATGTGATAGACTTTAAGGCTTTGACATTATGTAAACTATTTCCATAACTTTCTCTGAGTTTTATAATTTCACCTCATATTTTGCACTGTTTTCTCAATAGTGGAACACTCATATATCATCCATGACATACTACTGTCTCTAAAAGGTGATAGCAGAACCTATATATTGCTGAGTTTCAAGATGAACACAAGGGAGATTCTGACTAAAATTGTTCAGAAACATTGTGATGATTAAAAGTTAATTCATGTAGCTTAATAGAATGACATGCTAAAAGTGTGCTGCTATACCATATTTTTGGTGAATAGTTAAATATTAATATGGAACTTTGGGATGCTTCATGATCTGGGAAACTAAATCAAGTTTTCTGAACTAGGTTGTAGTTTAAAACTACATTATATAAGATTTTCACTTTTTGAAGGGGGGATGTGCAGAGAACATTTGATTTCTGAGCTCTGCTAGCCCTGAAAATGAGGTACAAATATGCTTGTATCTCTCATAGTTGGAAAGAAAATTAGGTATGGTTGAAAGATTTCTTTGCTTCTACTCCCTCTAGTGGCCAGATTTGGAAATGGCGACTATTTGAAGGAAAATAATACCTAGAATGCTTTGTACGAATTGGTAATTCATTAATTGTTGACTGTAAGTTAACTGGAATTCAGTTTTTTTTAATATTTCAAAGCAGATAACATTCCCCTTTTGGTCACTTAAAACTTTAATAAAATGTCTATTTTAAAAAAACCACAATCATGAAATTTCTCCCCATCCTAAAAAAAAAAAAAAAAAAGTGAAAGAAAAATGGATTTCAACTTTTTTTTATTTCTAAAGCTACAACTTGACAGTATATTTATTTTTCAAATCAATTTTACTTCAGGTAAATGCACATAATGGGTTTTTTTTAGGGCATTCTAAATAATTTAAATCTCAGATGAGCTAATTCTTACCTCCATCTCACAGGCAATTTATGCCAGTCCCAATAACAAAGAGAAATGGAAGGTTTTATATTTCATAGATTTCCCTTATCCAGCTCTGGGGCCATATGAGGAAGTAAAGTCTTCTAAGTTTTTGCTTTTGGAAAAATCTAGAAATTATAGTTGATTGAATCTTGGTTGGAGATTTACATTTATTTACAAGTACAGAATAGAAAAGACTTCTCTGACAGTCATCATTAGATGGATTTTTAAATCATGAGGACTAATACTTGAATTCTTTTCAACAGCAGCTCTTCTTTGCGAGATGTGGGAATTTAGAGATTTCGGTTTCTCAATGCAAAGGTTTTTAATGAGTTCTATTTGCTTCATGAAAAATTAAACCCTGCATTAATGGGGCTGTGTTCCAAAAGGGTGCTTACAATAATTTATCCAAATTTCAGAACCCATTTTCCTATAAAAACGCATCATAAATGGGAGCAGCTCAGCTTGTTTATTCCTCCATGTGCCTGGTAAGTAACAGGTGATGCTGCTCATCTGATTAGATTGTTCCTAGAGACAATGAGAACCCTGACGCCCATAGCCCATTCCTAATCTAATGTGCCTCAGGCAGTTGGTAGCTGCTGCTTCTAAACTTTTCCGAAGGCGATGCTTTAAAATACTCTCAATTCTTTCTGTCCCATCAGAGAAAACTTTAAAATCTCCATAAACCCTTTCTTCAGAACCTGATGCGTCATATGATATTGTCACGGAGACTCAGTTATCATGTAAAAGCCATGGCGACCCTCTACGGTGAAATGAATCGTAACCAGCAACAGGGAACTAGCAGCCCAGAAAATGCAAAACTCCTGATCCTGAGGCCACATACTAGGAAAGATTTCTTATCCTTTATCAAATCCATCCCCTATTTATTCTGTTATTTCTGCATAGAAATGGAACGTAAGCTCCTTTTCCAGATAGAAAGAAATCAGATTGATTCTGGGAATATCAGTTACTAGTGAACTTTTTTAGGCTTACATCAGGAAAGTCACCTTGGTAAAGCTGCTTGAGAAAAGCAGCTCTGTCTGGCAAAGGCAATTCACTCTTTGATTATTGTGTATAGGAGAGTAATCAGAAATGATTGCATTTTTTTCTTCTTCCCTGTAATTCTCTTCTTCCACCCTCACTCCTCCTCCTTCCCTCTCTCTCTCTCTCTCTCTCTCTCTCTCTCTCTCTCACACACACACACACACACACACACACACACACACAGCCCTGGATCTCATACTGTTTGGCTCCTGTAGTCACACAGTCTAGGAGTTCCTGTGTTGTATATAGCAGCGAAAGATATAAGGACATTTCCCAAATATTCCTCCTGAAAGCAAGTGGTGAAAGAACATAGTTCTCCCATTTTGTGTAGAAGGAAACCAAAGGTTCTTCTCATGGGCATATATCAACTCAAGTCAATTCAAAAAATACCAATTTAGGAAGGCTCATCTTATCAAATAGAATGACTTTTTTTTTTCCACATTTCTTTTCCAAGACCTAATAGGGAATGAGTAAATTTTCTCCGTTTCCCAAGGAAGAAAATTGAAGTCTACTCATATCAGACACTAAAATGTTTTCTTTAAACACAGAAGCATGGCCCCTACTGTTCAGTTGCTTAAGCTCATTACTAGGAAGAGTCTGCTTATTCAATCTAATACCCTGGCTTGGTGCCCTCAGCAGTATCTCTTTTCCCCTCATCATACTTTTCTACCTAAACATTAGCAGATTACTCCACCTCAGCAGTGCACAAGCCTGGAAATTGTGTCAATCATCTCAGAGTCCCCTGGAGGCCATGGAATAGATCTCCCCAAGGAATAGTGTGTTCTCATCTCTTGAGGTATAAAAGCATTGACTGAGTGCCCACTGGTCAGAAATAGTGTTAAGGGAATTAAAGTATTATATGGGATTAGACTTGATTTTTAAAAATATTTATATTACAAAAAGTACATAAACCGTAGTTGTACAATTGAGGAATTTGAAAGTGTGTTACCTGCCTGGGTCAATGATAGAACTTTCTAGCACTCTGTATGTCTCTTGGATTTGTTTTTCATTCAACAGATATTAAATGCACATCTATTGTATGCTAGATGCCGTACTAGTGCTGAAGCTAGTGAAGTGAATTCAGAGAGGGAGCCTTTGCCTTTGTGGGGTTTACAGGCGATCAAAATAGTGCTTTGAGCAATTGCTGTGCGTCATGGGCTGTGCCAATTATTTTTACTGAGTTATATTTTATGAGGTAGATAAGATGGGGAAATTGAGACTTTTTTACATCTTCTTGAGCCTCAGAATTCCATTATTCTTTGATTCAGAGTCAAATGCAAATATCTTACAGGAGGTTAGAGATAGGTGGCTATGAAATTGTTCGCCATGTAAGAATCAGAAGTCTGATTGCTGATTTCTTTCACAGGCCTCTATAAAGCCGAAGTGTGGCCGTATGATCAGCTTCTCCTCTGGAGGAGAGAATCCGCACGGAGTGAAGGCAGTCACCAAGGGGCAGCGTTGTGCCGTGGCTCTGTGGTTTACCTTGGATCCCCTTTATAGAGAATTGGTGAGTTCTCTGGCCCACATAGAAAGCCACTTGGGCCTCAAGCACTGGTTTGTCTGAAAGACCTCTAAGCTGTTCCATGACCCATCACAGGACCTTGGAAATAATGAAAAAAACTTTGATAGAATCCCTTCTGTTTGGATATCTGACACTGCCACTGTTTTCTAACGAAGAGTAAGTTTCCCTGCTCAGATCCATGACCTAGCCATTGCACATCTAACTTTTGTAGTGTGAGTTTGCGGGAGAGAAGAAGGCTTCTGGAGGCCATTGTTAATCAGACAGGTTCTAAAGAGTGAATGTGTTTGGAGAAGTGGATATGACAGTGACGTCTGCCAATTGCTAATCAGTCTTGAGCTGTATTAACAAACTGCAGCATCGGGAGAGAGGAATCTCTGTCTACTCGTCACTAGAAGACTGCTATTTTATCTTGACAAACCATTAAAAGGTACACTGTCTGGTTTTTATGAAACATATGTGGAAGAGGATGAGAGAACCAGAAAGTTTATCATTATATGAAGGATATTTGAATTCACTGATGACACTGAGCCTGGATGAGGGGACCATGATCTCATCCTTCTTATCTGAAAAGTTGTCCTTCAGCAGAAGTTATAATCTCTGACCGTGAAGTTGCAGAGCCATGAATTAAGATCAGTGGGATCTTAGAAGCCCCTGGGAGGAAAATTTGGACTCAACATAAGGAATAACTTTCAAATACTCACAGCTCACAGATAATTACTTGTCAAATAGTCACCACTGTTGGATGTAATTGCTTTGAAGGTGGTGAGTTCATTGTCATCTGATGGCTCCAAAGACTAGAAAACCACTTGGCCTGGAATGCTGAAGCTGAAACTGAAACGCCGGAGCAGAGATTGGACTGGATGACTTCAGAGTCTCTCTCAGCCCTGAGTATTGATGAAGCCATGAAATTCTAGTCTTCAAAATGGCATCCTATCCAATTTTCTCTTTAGATTCCTACAGATATTTAAATCCAGCTGGGCCAGAAACTTTAAAAATAAATCCTCCTTTGTTATATACATTTCTCTATCAGGCCTGATGCACATGGCTTTTAGTCCACATTCCCAGAAAGTATTCTGTCATACATCTAAGAAATATTACCGATGCCCTACTGTGTGTCTGGGAACCTCTGCCTGGTAGGCCTTAGGGATACAAGAGTGAACAGAACATAGCCCCTGACCACAAAGCGCCTGGAGAGATTGGCAAGTAAATAGACAATGCCAGAATATCAATATGTGTTTTGTAGGAAGGCCATCAAGGAAGACATCTATCAGCTCAGACCTAGAAGAGGAGACTGTAATTGCCAGAGGAAAGAACGATCCCAGCAGGGGAAACAGAACACACTGAGTTCTGGAAATTTCAGGTGGCTCTGAACAATCTCCTTCACCTAGCGTTCCTTTTTCCTTTGTGCTTCTTAGCCTCAAAATGCCAGGGTTTCCCTAACAGAGCCCTTCACTACTATGAAACCTAGGCAAATGAATTGACGCTGAAGATGATGAAATATTGGGAAACTGCTTTACTCTCATCCTTCATTAATATTCAGTTCAACAGACATTTAATCCATTTATTTATTCACTATCCTAAACCTCTCTTCCAAGGTACTATTGTATCAAAATAAGATAACACAAATTCTCTTTCCACCTTCCTGATGAGAAAACATAATGGCCTCTCCTGGATGGAAAAGTACTAAGATGCTTTCTCCAGTCTTCAGGCAGTAGCGGCATCTAGTGGCTGCAGTGGGGAATGACCAGACCCTAATCAGCAATTAACAGAAAATGTAGCCTTTGCAGTGGTTCCCATACTTTGCTAAGCACTGGAATCACCTGGGGTCCTTTAAAAAAATACTGTCATCTGACACCCGCCCTCAGAAATTCTGGTTTAATTGGCGTGGGGTGTGGCCTGGGCGTGAGAGTTTTTAAAGCTCTCCAGCTGATTCTAATGTGCAGCAAAGTTTGGAATTTGCTTGTCTGGGTGCTTTGTCCTGGATTTAATACCTGAGCAAGAAAAGTTTGCCGACAAACAAGTCATTAGAGCTGGCAGATTTCCGTGCTTGTAGCAGACTGCTATAAAAGCAATTCTTCTCCCAAGATGCTCTTATGGATGCAAGGATGTTAGAAACTTCAGTTCTTTGTATATGAGACCTAATTGCAAGTTTTTGTGACCATCGGATCTGATAGTTTTATTTGTGTGTCAGTTTAAGCATCAAAATTGTTCTTCTCATATATTCATAAAATATTACTTAGGCATTTTATTTAGACATCATGAAAGCAGTGTAGTTTCTGTTATTTAGTACCTTTGATCCTTTTAATTGCTTTATATCAACATCCTTTTCAGTTACAAGTGCTTGAATGAAAGGAACTCTGCTTTCAAGCCATAAATTAGTTATTTTTATACCTTACTCAATGTGCAAGGCATTGTACCTGGAACTACTAATATGGGTTTCAAATTAGGTAAGACATAGCTCTGATATTCAAGGAGTTTAAGGTTGAATTGAAAAGATAATACAGTAGCCTGAATAATTAAAATACAAGGCAACATTTGATGAGCTTCATTAGAGGCATATATGTGGTATTTATGCACTATAAAGAAGCAATAAGGAAAGCCTTCATTGAGGAGATGGCATTTGAAATTAGCCTTAAAAGATGAGTAATGGTTCCTTTATCAGAGGCATTTCCTGAAGACAGACAGAGCCCTTCATCCGTTAACATATTGTGTTAATAGTCAGTGTTCTCCAGAGAAATAGAACTGACAGGAGATTTTAAATATATATATATGTGGTTTCATTAAAAAATTAATTATAGGGAGTAGCTAACATGACCATGAAGATTGGCGAGTTGGAATTCTTTAGGGTAGGCAGCAACTTGGAAACTCCAGTGAAGGTGAAGTTGAATTTTCCCTAGATGGATGACTGAAGTAGAAGCAGAAACTCCGTCTGACTTCTGAAATCCTCATTTCTGGCTTGAAGACCTCCAGCTGCTAGGATGAGGAGACTCCCCTCATTTTGAGGGCAATCTCCTTTGTTGGCTGTAGATGCAATCAGCTAGCTATAGATACAAATCCATCTACAAAATACCTTCACAGTAACAATCAGACCCGCTTGACCAACAACTGCATACCATAATCTAGCCAAGCTAACACATGGAATTAATCATTACATGTATATAGTGTGTACCAAATGTCATTAGCTCTTCTAACCACTGGAAATATTGCAGTGACTGAAAAGACAAGGTTCCCAGCTATCCTGAAGCTTACTTAACAGCAAAACATAACAATAAGTAATTGACTGATTTTCAGATATTAAGAAATGCTGTGAGAAAAATGGAACAAGATAACTGCTTGGGAGGAGGGGGAGTGGCAAACTGTGAGGGCTCTCCAAAGAAGTAACATGTGAGATGCAACTTTTGTGACAAGAAGCCCTCTTGTCAGGAAGGCAAATTCTAGGAAAAGAGCAAGTTGTAGAGGCCCAGAGACAGATGGAAGCTTGGCGTGTTCAAAAACAGAATGAAGGCTGAAGTGGCTAGAAAGCGGCATGTAAGAGGGAGCGTGGTATTTAAAGAGGACACACTAGGCAATGGCCAGATTTTACAGGCCAGTTAAGAAATGTGAATAACATTTTTTTTAACTTTTTTTATTGTATAGTATAACATATATACAAAGAAATAAAAAAGCAATAGTTTCAAAATACTCTTCACAAAATGATTACAGGACAGATCCCAGAGTTTGTCATGAGCTACCATATGATCCTCTCATATTTTTCCTCCTAGCTGCTCCAGAATATAAGAGGCTAGAGGGTTTAAATGCTTTTTTATCATCACAATCGACTTTTTTTCCTTCTTTTTTTGTGAACAATAACATATATGCAAAAAAGCTATAAATTTCAAAGCACAGCACCACAGTTGGTTGTAGAACATATTTCAGACTTCAACATGGGTTACAATTACACAATTTTAGGTTTTTACTTCTAGCTGCTCTAAAATAGTGGAAACTAAAAGAGATATCAATTTAATGATTCAGCATTCATATTCGTTTGTTAAGGCCTATCTTCTATGTATAATTCCACCATCACCTTTAATCATTCCATACTTCTCTTTAGGGGTGTTTAGGCCATGGCAGTTGTAAATTTTTTATATTGGAAGGGTCTGTTACTAATATGGGGTAGGTAGATGGAACTATCTGATGTTCTGAAGAGGCTGGGCTAAGTTTCAGGACTTATCTGGACCAGGGACCTATCTAGGGGTTGTAGGTTTCTGGAAAGTTGCTCTAGTGCCTGGAACCCTTGTGAATTCTTACATATTGCCGTAGGTGTTCTTTAGGATTGGCTGGAATGGTCCTGGTTGGGGTTTGGCAGGTTATGATAGGTAGCAATGTCTACCTGAAGCTTGCGTAAGAGCAACCTCCAAAGTAGCCTCTCAACTCTATTTGAACTGTCTCTGCCACTGATACTTTGTTACACTTCTTCTCCCCCTTTTGTTCGGATGTATTTGTTGATCCCACGGTGCCAGGTCTGGATTCATCCCTAGGAGTCCTCTCCCACGTCACCAGGGAGACTTTCACCCCTGGATGTCATGTCTGTCCCATGTTGGGGGGAGTGCAGTGATACACTTGCAAAATTGAGCTTAGAGAGTCTAAGGCCACATCTGAGCAACAGCAGACATCCTCCAGAAGTAACTCTTAGGCATGCCTGTAGGTAGTCTAAGCTTCTCTGCTACCTACATAAGCTTCACAAGAGTAAGTCTCACGATCGTTGGCATGGCCTGTTGATTTGGGTATCCCTAAAGTTTGACACAGTATCAGGGGATTCCCTAATGGTAAGGTTTAATAGTTCCATAGTCTTTCTCCCCTCCGTCAGGCGACTTTGCCAATATTTTCTGATTATCTGCTTAATATACTCTAGGATGTTTCCAGGCATTACAATAATCTATTCAGGATTAAAGAACCTCTTTCTTATTCTGTGCTCTCTGTGTTTCAGTTGTTCAAATGAGCTATACAGATAGGTTGTATTAGATTATACACTACAGAAAATTTCAGTTCCAGATCAAATAAACCTTTCTTCCATTGGTCTCAAAGAGTATATGTGGTTCTAAAATATACACACTGTCTTCCTTACCCCTGTGTTCTGAATTACTTTAACCCCAACCTGTTTGGCTTCGTTCTTATCTCTAAGTATCAGGTTATTTATATAAAACAGCCTCTCAAAATCCAGAAATAATAATCACCACTCCAGACTCAATGTGTCTTCTCTAAAAGCCTACAATCTAGGCCCCTGTTTTTTTATAAGCATTTTCTAAAGGTGACCTCACCATTGTTGTTTTTTTGTTTCTGGCTTTTTTGTGTGTCACCAAATGTCCCACATGTTCATTCTCATCATTACATGCCTCACAACATTGTTCCTTTTTGTAGCAGCACAACCTTCATTCATAAGTATACACCATCGTTCACTAATCTACTTCTTCTTCTCCATCAGTGCATCCTTCAGCCACCTGCATTCATCGGGCATCATGGAGAGGGCCCAAGTCCACAGTCTATCAACATTCTCAATTTTAGATAATTTCATTTGTTCCCAAGAGACAGAAAACCAATAAACATACCCTCACCAAATAGGAAATCTAAACCTCTTAACTCTTGTCCCTCACCCCATTATTTACTTCTGCTGTTGCTGTGGTAGTGCTGATGGTTTCCTTTTGAACATAGCTCATAGCATGCGATAGCAGTTTTCCCCCTGTATCCTGGACTTAAACACTCTTTATACAAGAATCATATCTTTGAAGTAATTCCTATGAGAACTCATTCATATTTCTAGTGTGAATCAGTTTGACATGTAGTTCTATACAACCCTTTTAATCTTGTTCATCTTTAATATGGTAATATTACTTCTAGACCCACTAGAGAGAAATGTGAATTATATTTTAACTATGGTAGAAAATCACTGTGGCAGCCTCTCCTTTATCCCCAGGGAATTCCGGGATGTGAAAGACTACCTGAACTAACATGTGGGCTTATTCTACGGTCATAATAGGGAAAATGAAAAGACAGAAGGTTTGAGACTGACCAGACTTGATGATGAAATGATGTGAGGGTAAGAAAATGCATCTGGTGTAATGGGAGCATGCAGAGGGACATTTAACCCAGACTAGAATTAAGTCTTCTGAGAGTGATCTATTCAGAGATTTTAGCATAAATTAGGAAAATGAAGTGCAAAGTGAGGGGAGAGTGAAAAGCAAGATAAGGCTGAGGAAGAGAGAAAGGTCTGAACAAAGCAACTCCTAATAAACATGCCAAGAAGAGCTTTAAGCGATGGGGGCCCATTAATGAGCTATGAGCAGTGAGCAAGGAAGTGATATGGTTAGTTTTAAGTGAGGACACTTTAGAAGCATGTGGGGTGCGGCATGAAATAGATCAGTTTGTGTTAAGAGATGAGGAGGCACTACTTGGTTTCCACACTTACTCCAAAGCTGCAGTAATCAAAACAGCATGTTACTGGAGTGAAAAATAGATGTATAAACCAATGGGATAGAATTGAGAGTCCAGAAATGAACCCGCACATCTATGGCCAACCTATTTTCCATTAAAGTCCCAAGTGTATTTAATGGGGAAGGTATAGTCTCTTCAACATAGGAATACTGGATACCCACATGCAAAATAATGAAATTAGACTCATACTTCACACTGTTTACAAAAATTAACTGAAAATGGATCAAGAACCTAAACACAAGAGCTAAAGCCATAAAACTCTTAGCAGAAGACATAGGGTAAAACCTTCATGGCCCTGTATTTGTCAAAAGCACAAACACAAAGAAAAATATGTATAAAATAAACTTCATCAAAATTAAAAGCTTTTGTACACCAAAAGACATTATCAAGAAATTGAAAAGACAGCCTACAGAATGGAAGAAAATATGTAACACAGCATATATATGATACGGGTTTGATATCCAGAATATATGTGGAACTGCTACAGGCCAACAAAAAAAAAGACAAACAACCCAATTAAAAAATGAGCAAGGGACTTAAATAGACATTTTGCCAAGTGGTTAAACAATTGACCAACAAGCACATGAAAAGATGCTCAACATTATTAGCCATGAGGACAATGCAAATCAAAACCACAAATGAGATACTGCATCTCACCGAATGGAATGGCTATTATATTAAAAAAAAAAAAAAAAAAAGAAAGAGGGAGAGAGGGGGGAGGGAGAAGAGAGAGGAAGGGAGGGAGGGAGGGAGGGAGGGAGGGAGGGAGGGAAATAACAAATGTTGGCTCAGATGCAGAGAAATAAGAACCCTTGTGTATTTATTGGTAGCGGGAATTTTAAATGGTGCAGCCACTGTGAAAAACAGTTTGGCAGTTCCCCAGAAGGTTTAACATAGAATTACCATACAACTCAGCAGTTCCTCCTCTAGGTATATAACCTAATGAATTGAAAAAAGGGACTCAGATATTTGTACATCAATGTCCGTAACAACATTATTCACAATTGCCAAAAGGTGGAAGCAACCCAAGTGTCCACCAACAGATAAATGGCTAAACAAAGCGTGGTATATACATACAATGGGATATTGTTCACCTATAAAAAGGAATACAGTTCTGACACATGCTACGACATGGACGAACCTTGAAAACATCACATTGGATGAAATAAGCCTGATACAAAAGGATAAAGTTTATATGATTCCACTTATATGAAATACCTAGAATATGTAAATTCATAGGCATAAAGGAGATTACAGGTTGCAAGGGATGGAAATGGGAAGTTATAGCTGAGTGCGTACAGAGTTTCTGTATGGGGTGATGAAAAAAAGTTTCAGTAATGGTTGTTGGTGGTGGTGGCACAAAATTGTGACTGTAATTAATACTGCTAAATTGTACACTTGAAAGAAATTAAAATGGGAAATTTTGAGTTGTATGTATGTAACCACAAAAAAAATTTTAAAACATTTAAAAAGAGAGAGAGATGATGAGGGCCTAAATCAATAGTTCTCAAGCAGAAGTAATTTTGCCCTCGGGGACCTTTGACAATGTCTGGTGACATTTTGGTTTGGAGGTAGGAGGAGCTACTTGTATCTTGTGGGTAGAGGTCAGAGCTGTTGCTAAACGTCCTACAATTATTGCACAGTAAACAACAAGAAATTATCTGTTCCAAAATGTCAGTAGTGAGGAGACCTGAGGTGAACTAAGGCCACAGTGATGTGCACTGAAGAGAAAGGAACAGAAATAGAGAGAAGTAGGTGACTTATTAGATGCAAGAAACCATGGACCAGCTTTTAGACAGAGCAGATGGGTGGACAGGGGTGGTTTTACTGAAAAAGGGAATATATGAAGAACAGAAAAGGTCTGGGAGGAAAATGGCTAATTTAGTTTTGAACATTGAATTGAGTTGGAGGTGTCTGTGAAAAGGCCAGTAAGCAGCTGAATATACAAAACTTCTCCAAAGAAAGGAATTTTGGAAAGTAACTGCTTAGGACAAACACATGGAAGTCAGGAGAAGGCGTCAGTCTAGATATGAAGAGGAGGTTTAATCCTTAACTGGATTCAGTACCAACCCATGTACAGATGGATGCCTCGAAGTGTTTGGGAAGCAGCTGTCCCCAGGGCTGATTATTATGCATGTAACAGAAATGTGTAAATGTCTTTTTTTGCAGGAGCGAATACAGGCTGATGAAGTGATAGCAATCCTGGATCAAGAACAGCAAGGAAAACATAAACTGAATATCAACCCCAGAGATGAGCTATAGAGAGAAGGAATGTTCTATCAAATATTTATTTAAATTGTTAATCTTATCAGAACCTTTTTATTTTTGTACAGAGCCGTGGTATAAATGAACAGGTTAATACGAGTCATCAGATCTCCCTTCTGTTCCTAAGGATGCTTGCTTTGCCTCACTCATCTTTCTTGATTTTTCACCCTTCATCTCTCAAAGCCCAGTCATCCCCTTCTTCAGTCCCCAGTTCATTTGCTGTGGATATCAAAGCTCAAACAGGAAGAGTAAGTTCATTCTCGTGTGCTCCGATTCCAAAAGCAGAGTGGAACTTGGTCTCAGAAGACCTTTCTGGCTCTGAGCCCTTAAGCCACATCTCAATGCTGATGGGCCAGACTTCTGCTCGCCTCGAATCTGAGGAGCCTCTGGGAGCGTCCACAGGGCCTCAGGAATCACTGGCATAAGTGTCATCCATCTCTGAGAAGGAACTGCTCTGATCAGTACCCCATGAGAGAAAGCCTTTCCAGGGCCGTGGTGGAGTTTAGGGCTCTGGTATTTTCACCAGAGCACAGACTTACACTGGAAGCTTCAATTTACCCACCGCAGTGCTATGGGAAGGCCTGCCCTCTGAGTTGTTGCTTTTAAGAAGGTCAAAAGTCAGATAGAGGCTGTAATACAAGGGCTCCTCACCCTGTTGACTTTGAAAAGAAATCTGTAGCCCCACCTCGATCAGTGTGCCGTTGCCAGGTTGGCGGAGGGTGGGGTGCACGGATGAAAAAGGGTGCTGGTTGCGCTTTTCCTGATTGATTTCGGCCTTCGTCTGTATATATTTTGGCAGTCCCTCCTCTTTGCTGTTATCCAACACATGGATTCCTGCTTGTGTCTGATTCATTTAATAAATGGAGCCTTTTTATTTTAATATCTGGAATTTGTCTTTATCCTCCCGAAGATGTGATTCATCTTTAGATACTGGTTTTGTGGCCCCACAGGAGCTTTCGGGCCCAGTGTTGGGCCCTCACTGGTTTTTCTGGTGTGGGGACTGAAGGAAGGTGAGGGGTGCTGTCTCTGAAGACGCAGAGATAGTTGGCGAATCCAACTGCTAATCCTGAGAATGTTTGGTCCTTGGCTCCACGTCCAAAAGAGTGCTGCAAAGGGAGTTTGTGCCGGCACGGGGAGCCCGTCAATACCAACTAGTGCGACAGCCTGGATTTCTTGATGAGCAGTGGCAGGGATAACCCTAAAGGGAACTAAGAATGAAAACATTTTCTAAAACTCAGATATATTTAAGATTTTGATTAGTGATAAGATCTTCCATCATTTGAGGCCAAAAAACTGTGTTATGGTGATATGTGGGCCATCCGTTTTCCACCCAATCTTCTGGTTGCATTTTCATCATAGAACAGTGGAATGAGCATTAGATTACAATTCCAGCCCTGCCAAATATGGCCTGCTGTGTGACATGGGGCTGATCTCTTTCCCTCTCTGGGCTTTGGTTTCCTTCTCTGAAGGTGACTTAATTGAGTGTAATTCTTTCCAAAAGCCTTCCCTCTTGCTCTAAATACAAAACAAAACAAACAGAAAATAAGGTTGATCTCAGAAATATTCATGAATACAACCAGATTTTTTTTTCTGCCAATGTTTTGTGAATTGTGTATGGGTGTGTCTTGTGTGTATGTGATTTTAAAATCTCAAACCCAAATTTAGGGCAAAAGTTCCTGAGCTTTGAAAAGGTAGAGTGCTATTTGTTTCCTTTCCCCTGTGAAGTTTTTGCTGGCTCTCAGATCTGCTATCTGAGGAAGGATCTAATTTCTGTTTTCTGACAACAAGGAATCAACAAAGAAAACAGTCCTTGACTCTTTGCAGTCTTGCTTCCTGGGTGCGATGGGCGCTCTGAGAGGGGAGGAGCTTCAGCCCCGATTCTGCTGTTTAGCTCCATAGAAGGTAGGGAAAGCCTCAACAGAGGCAGCTGTGTTAGGTTCACGTCTTGTACCATTTGTGACAACATCGGGTAGTCATTCCTGTTTTGCAGGTTAACCATGTTGATTTACATCTGCAGCATCATGTATATGCTAAAGCATTTATTTTTTAATCTGCTCCACATCAAACATGCATAATTTCATTCATGTATTTATAGATTGCCATCACATGATTTAAAAAAAAATAGTCAAGCTCAGAAATTGCAGCCCATATACCATAGTGTCCCTTGGGCAGGAGGATTGAAAAGCCCATTAGCATTTTGGTGGTTTTCTGAGCTGAAGGAAGCCATGGGAATCACAAATTCCACCTTTCTAGATGAATGGAAATTGAGGCTCAGAGTTGGGAAACGCTTACCCCATGGTTACAGAATCTGAGCACAGTCAGGGCTCAAAAGTCCAGGGTGCTACATTTGGTTGTTCAGAAGTTACCACTCGCAATGTGTTGTGTATGTGTTGGAGCGGGTTGGGGTGGCTGGAATCCCGCGGAGAAGGAAGCGCCTTCTTTATCTAGGCAAGGTTGCCACTTGCCCACGGGTCTGTGCACCTGCGAGGCCACGTCTGTCCCGAAGGGGCGCCTTTTTCTGATTCACACGGAGATGCTATATGAGGTTGAGGCAGCCCAGGCTAAAGGCCATTTTTATGACTTCCTTCAACTCTAGCTCATCTATATTACCTGGGGGACTGCCATATTTTCTTGATGACTATCCTTCCCTTGTGCAAAAAAAAAAGCCTACAGGTCACAAAGCTTTTATTTTTAAATGCCTATAACACTTTATTATTATTATTATTTTTTTGAGATTGGTATTATTGCTGATACACAGAAGAGGAAACAGAGGCTCATTGTGGCTACATGATTTCTCCAAAGCCACCAGCTGGCAGCTTTACCTACCTGCTCAATACCTTGAATCCCTACACACTTATTTAGGGGCTGGCTCATGTCAGGAACTTAGATGAAACAAAACTTTACATATATGTGCAGCTCTTTCTAGATATACATATGGACTGTATTCTGTCTTCAAACGACACTTCTTGATTTTAAAATTTTTTCTTTTGGTTACGTGTAAACCCTGCTTCGAAAGTTTTCTTGATTCCATTTTATTTATAAGGGAGCTATAGACCAGGGAGAGGAAGTGTTCAGGTCTTCAATGACCATAAAATATGACTATATTCTTTCATATCCGGAAAGCATATCACAATCCCCCATACTTTTCCATATCTGTATATCCTCCCCACTCCTTTTGGCCTCGTATTTAGTGCCACATTACACACTGGGAAACTGAGACTCCAAATGTGAAGTAACTTGCCACAGATCACACAGAAAGAACCAGCCCAGGAACTTTGTTTCTCTCTAGCATTTTCCTACCTTATGATAGTGCTCTCTGCTGTTAGTTCTCCCTGGATTGTGTGCCGTTCCCTTCTTGCCATAACTGTGTGCTGAATTGGAAAACCTACTCTTCTGTTTCCTCAGTTGTAGAAGGGAGCTGGGGAGATGAGATGTGGGGAGGTTGCACCAAAGAATGCCGTAGCTTTAACAATCCACCACTCTGAAATAAATCTAGAGACTTTCCCTCATGTTCTCACAACCACTTCAGGGATGGTAGGGACTGGAAAAGAGAGAGGCAAAGCAGGTGAGGTGGTCCTCCCTGACACGATGAGATTCATTCATTGAAATGCCCTCAGAACCCAAAGGCTTCTTCCCCTCCCTGACCACAGGAGAAGTGGAGGGAGCAGTTACAAGAGTCTCTCTCCCACTGCAGTTTATGAAGCATGATCACACATTGGGAAGCCCAGAAGGCAACTGAGGCAATGCCCTTTTGTGGACAAGGAAATGGAGAGCAGTAAGGTGAAGAGATTACCCAGTTCAGTGTCCATTTCTGAACTTGAAACACAATCTTTTCAACCACAGACGGTAAAAGCCATCAGGGTTCGTGCTCTCTCTTCTATGCTTCCAGACTTACTAAATACAAAATAATAAATTCGTATTTTTTTTATAAAATCACAAACATTATTTTCTCTTTTATTTTCCCGCTGCGTGATGGGTGCAGGCATCTTCCCCTTTTCTCTTCTGAGATATACTGACCATGGGCTCCATAAGTCAGTTTGTTTCAGTACCATTTTTGACACAGTGTGCCAGGAATTGCTTTTACAGGGCTCACAGAGTGGGAAGGGTTCTTCAGGTGTGAGTTTTCTCTCCTTCAAAAGAGAAAGAATCTTGAAATTACATTTCTTCTTTAGAAAAGAGTGACACGGGCTGAAGTGGTATTCCTGGATGTATGAGGTACTTTCTTAAAGGTAGACAAGAGCCCTGAATGCAAATGTTTGACAAGGAAAAATCTTAAGTCTAATGCACTCTTCACGTTAAGGCGTACATAACATTTTCTGGCACTTATTCAGCTGAGGCGAAGCCATGGGATGAGTCAGTACCATTGAATAATATATACCTGTGAATTTTAATTGAAGTACAAATTTGAATTACTTCACAGAAGAGAGCCACAAGGGACAACTCCCTCACTGACGTCAAGAGAGGAGGTGGTGGGGTCCACCTCACCACTTATTTATGCCAAAGCGTTTAACATTCTGAAGGGACTGACAATGCTTATGGCTGAGAAGTGGTGAAAAGCTGAACTGTTCCCACATCCAGAGCTCTTCAGTGCAACGGGAGCCATCTGGCAAAAACTCCAAACCGCAATCTAGATTGGGCACCGAGCTATGCGCCATCTTTTCTTCCTGCCAAAGAACCTGTGATGGGAAGTGACCTCCCCACACAGTCCCAGCAGCCCCCCCACCTGCAAATCCTCCACCCCCAGATAATTTGATGTTTCCAACGTGAGCCGTAAGGGCCCATTCTGTTTTGGTCATGGTTAATTTCTTCAGACACATCTGGAGAAGGAACAACAACCATTCTTTGAACTCGCTGCTAGGAAAAAGCTGCAGACTCATTCTATCAGAGCTCCTCCCTTACCTCTTCCTCCCAGTAAATCACCATGTCATCGGTGTCCGCTACTGACCTCTAAGGTCGTATGACGTCCAGCCTGGAACAATCTGATCACCGTCCTTGCTTTCAGCCATGTGAAAAGTTGTGCTAGTGAGTCACTTCTACCTTCAAAACTTAACTGTCCCTGAATCAAAATAACTAAACACGATGTTCCTGCCCTCTCTTTTCCTGACACATTGCTAGGAAGGAAAGTCTGAACTCTCTGTTTATTCAACACATAGCTCACCTTTTCTGGCCACTTTATGTCACCTGCCTTGGGGTAAGGGAAAAACAGAGGTGAACAAGACACACCCCGCCCTCCCTTTCTTTGGTAAGCCAGCCACAGAGAAGGTTGAGGCTAGAGTTTGACAGTCTTCTTGCCTTAACAGCCTCCCTCATGTTCTCGCATAGTCTTCTCTAAAAAAGTCTACCAACACTGTATGGATAAAGTCAAGAAACTTCTTCATCTGTCTCCATTTCAAGAGGGAACTGGGTGTCACCTCTCTGTCTGGGAACTCTTGCCCTGGGCCCCTCTTGTCAGTTTTGGGTGCCTTCCCTCATGATGGCAGTGTGGTGACACAGGCCCAGGAAATCTGACAGAGGCCCAAATCCTCTCTCCTCCTGAATTTATTACCTCTGAGTTACTGTCTGGTCGTAGATGGGAGATGGAAATGGGAATTGAGTAAGGTGCATTACCTGGGTGTCTTACCTTTTTCCACTTATAAATCGTAAATTGCATTGTTGCAAGGGAATGTAAATGTTGACATTTATAAAGCTTTTTCATGCTCTCGAAGCACTTGGAGATCATGTAACGTCATAATTATCTTAAGAGACACATCGGTCCAATCTTCACTTTGTCAGTGGGGAAAATGAACAGTTGTGGGGAAATTGGTTTAGTAAAGCTCCGGTCATTCGAGAATTTGTTCCACAGAGAGTTTTTGAGTGCCTCCTTGGTGGTGGGTTAAGGAAGTATTCAAAGATGAATAAGAATCCATCCTTTCTTTGAAGAACTCAAAATAAAGCAGAAAAAAAATAGATGTAAACAAATGAAAAATATAAAATCAGGTAAGTACGATGGTATAAAGGTTACCTTAAAGGCTTGTAAAAAGCTTATGTGAGTTCAGAGAAGGGACAGGATGGGGATAGGGAAAGCTTTCCAGAAAACATGACAATTTAGCTGGGTATCGATTGCCCATCCTGCTACCAATAAACTGAAGTGAGCCACATAAAAGGAGCTGTAGTGCCCTCAACTGAAAAAGTATTGAATTTGAACTGGATGAATTTGGGGTTCTAGAATATCTAGCCTTCAGAGAACTTGGGAGAGTTCATTTCAAAGTTGGCATTGAGGGTGGTGCAGCCTGAGATCTTTATTTCACGTTGCCCTGGGAAAGCACTTCACTGATTGCTATGAAAGCCCAAATAAACACCAGTAAAGTAGAAGATTTATTTTATTCCCTCCGAGGGAAGTATTATTTAAACAGGTGGGGCAAAGTCCTCAAGGAACACATTTCTTGCTGAAAATCAAAAGAGCAACTAGTGTAGGGAAAGCTGAACCCACCTTTCAGACTAAAGTCAGTGACCTCTACCCAGCAGCATTTCCCCTCCCCAAGGCTAGCAGCCTTGTTACCCTACGTGCCCTGCAGTGAGTTTCGTAGCTCAAATTCTTACACGCTTATCTGAGAAATGGGAATAATGAGGATGGGCCATTCCACAGGTCTGTTGTCTAGAAAGCCTAAAGCAAGGTGCAAAACCAGTCAACCTTTTCAGTGAAACCAGAAATCCAGGTACATGCTTTAGTCGGAATGTTAATTCCAATCTTCCAACGTCAAACGGAATAGGGCTTCAGAAACCTTGAAAAGCCCTGAAAATAAACCATCTCTAACTGGAGCGAATGGGGCGAATAAGCCTCCTTTACAATCAAAGTGCCCAGCGGCATGTCATGAAATAAGGATCAAATCACACTTATGTTTATTCTCTGTAGCCGTTTTTGGTTTGTCAGACTTTGCCCATCAGGACTGCCTAGATTTAGAATAAAGTATCAAGTCCCTAATGCTTAGCAGCAAGTTTCGGGGCTTCAGGTCACCAGAGTGATATGCTGATCCTTCATGATAGTCTAGTGTTCAGTATCATTTACTGAGCACACCGGCATTTTTATTATATTTGAAGTTCATCGTTTCAGAGCATGCATTTCTCATAAGGTAATATGAGCTGGAATTGTACTTCACTGAAGTTACTGTTGATAATTAAATAAAGACAAGTTAGAGTTTTCCCCCCTCCATATCCAAGATAAAGGTATAAAAGCACTGTTTTGGCACAAATGAGTCTAATTTTTTTAGTTGTATAATATAACATACATACAAAGCAAAGAAAGAAAAAAGCAGTGGTTTTCAAAGCACTCTTCAACAAGTACTTAACAGGACAGATCCCAGAGTTTGTCCTGGACTACTGTACCATCATCAGTCTGAGTCATCTTTTTTATTTTATTTTATATTTTTTATTGTTTTCAGTCTGAGTAATCTTAATTTGCAGCTTATTCTACGTTAAGCTACTTAGTAGGCACTGCTGGAACCCTTCTTGACTGGACAGAGTGAGGACTCTGGAGCAAATGTTCCGGTTTTCTCCTTCATCATTTAACATAATGGTCGCTGAGCTTTTCACGACATCCCAGCAGACTGGCTCATCATTCATGTGCAGGGAGAAGGAAACCATCTTAAGGGAATAATTTCCTTCAGGACAAAGTCACTGTGATGCTGGTTTCTCCAAGTCAAAAATAGTGGCTGCAGCATCTAAGGAGATTTTGCACTTCTAAACCATTTTCTATTCTTTAAAGAGCTAGGAGGCAGGAGGAGCTGTTGTGAGCTTACCGGACTCCAGGTCTCATCCACAACCCCACGCTCTCTTGGAAATCCAGAAGGAGACAACTGTTTCCAACAAGACGGTTGCCACCACTTCCCTGAGTCTGCCAGTTATGATTAAAGCTCTGTTCAAACATGCCCTGGTTTCCTCATGAGGAGAACTCTGAGCCTTCTCTGAACTTCGAGGCTGCAGGGCTGAGCAAAGGGAACAGATTTTTCTTCCAGACATTTGGCTTCTGAGTAATGCTTTTTTTGCCTCTAAGAGTAATAAAAGTACATCAGATGTTGCTCCTTATACCATGAACTTGCTTTGAAGCACCAGTGAAGCCATGTCAAAGGCTCAGCACCAGACAGAGATGCCATTCCTGGGGGGCTCCGCTCCATCAAGGTGTGCCTGTCAACCTGGGCGGGACACGTTGCCTGCCAAGGCATCTCCCAGCTAAAGACTTGGTTGCAAAATATGTCAGATACAATGAATTGGCATCCTGAAAACTGAAAACCATGCAGCCTTCAGAATCAGTGTAGAATATATCATCATGCTTTGGACACTATGGAAAAAATATATTATTCACACACAAAGGGATTTGCAAATGAAGCTGAAGATATTTGCATGGACATCCAAGCTCAGCGCAGAGGACTTTGGTCATGGTTTATCTGAGCTTGACATTTAACTTCCTAGAGCTGGTTAGACTGAGTAAACCATGGCAGAGATTCCAACGGAGAATCATAGTCACAAAAAGGCTTTGTATTTATAGATCAGAAAAAAAAAAAAAGACCACTCTAATTAATAGACTCCTAGTTGTAAGGGGACTTAGAAAGCACAAACCTACAGCCTTTATTTTAGAGTTGGGGAAACTGAGACTCAGAGGAGGAAGTGCACTTTCCTACAGAAGTTATGGTAGAATATAGACTCAAACCCAGGTTGCCTCACTTGTAGTCTAGACCCTGTCACTGAAATCAGCGCAGAACAGCTGGGAAAAGTCCAGGCTTTATGTCACACAGACTTGAAACCCCTTGATGCCTTTTGGAGATTTCCAATAATAAGCGCATTTCTTACTATCTCATTTTCAATGTCTTCATTTGTAAAGAAAGAGCTAGTAATAACTATCTCACGAGTACATGAGATTTAAGATTTAATTGCAGTAATGTAAGGAAAGTACAGAGCATGTAGTAGGCAATAATTATACAGCAATTATTATTTTTGTTTTATCAGAACACCTAAGAAGAAGAACGGTAACTAGAACTAAGATTCCTGTGGCAATGCCTTTCCTAGTCTCATGAGTTGTTTTTTTTTTTAATGTTACCCCGCGAAGTGTCTTGAAATGTTCAAAGTTAATTTTTGTACAATTACATTTAAAAATAGTCTCTGGCTATAAATAACACATGGCTGGGACAGCAGCACAGGCAAAGAGCAATTTGTTGTAAAAATTGAGAGAATATTTAAAGTCCATGCTGTTTGTCAGTCCGCAGCCTTTTTAGGGGAAGACCCCGGCTTTCCTGTCACCACTACATCTGGCCCTTCTGATTTTCTAGCCTCATCTGCACCATAACGCTTTAGTGCTGTCATAGAAAGGCACAACACTTTTAATCTATTCTTTTTACTAAGCATTCTCTCACTTGATTTTCCACTTTGTGGGAGACATAAAATCTCTGCTCAGCAGCAGAGGGCACTCTTAGCATGTTTTGCTTTGAGGGGTTAAAAAAAAAAAAGTGCCTCTGCGCATTCATTGATTCATTCATTCACTTTTGCAAGGCTTGAGCTAGCATTATTGTGTTCAGCATTTAGATGGATGTTGAAGAAACATAAATTGTGGCACTTATAGTCCAGCTGGGAAGACTATGCATGATAGAGACTGGACTTATGTGTGATACCTGCCTAAATGCAGAAGGCCGTGTGTTGGGGAGGTTTTTGAAAAGCAGGCTTAAGTAGCACAAGAGGAATTCCTGACGGAGTTGTTCCAGGACTGTTCCTTAAATGATGGGTAGGATACGGAGTGGCGAAGATGAAAGGGTAAAAAGGACAACAGCAGTAAAAGCACAGTCATGCATTCCCATGAACATGAACACAACCCCGTGACAACCACTATGACAAGTATCACCCTCCATGGCTCGTAATCATCATCATCCCTCACGTAGGTGGACGCTTTCATAACCATGATCTCATTTGGCCCTTATTGCAATCTTGTGACTTCAGCTCTACAGGTGTTATTATTCCAATTTGACTAATGAGAAAATTGAAGGAAGCCCTTAGAGGAAAAGTGACTTGCTGAAGGTCACTCAAACAGTCTCAAGTAGCGCTGGGATTCTAAATCACTTTTCTTCCTCGCTAATGCAGCAGGAAACCCTGTACGTTGGGACACAGCCTCTCACAGAAGAGGGAGTTTGCCAGGAAGAGGAATAGAGTCTGTTCCACCTGTTAGGTATGGCTTCAGGTTACTGAGGGCTTGACCGCTAGACTGAGATATGGGGGCTTGATCTGTAAATCTCAGGGGGTATATGGAGCTCTGGGAAATCTAGAGAGGGGGTGATTATATGCTGGAGCTGGTATATTAGCAAAGTGGGTATATAAAGGGCTGGAGGGAAAAGGACAGGGGTCCTGGAGGCCAGTAATGGAAGTGTTACAGCAGTGGAGGTTGGGGGTGGGCCCCCTACTCTAACACCGGTCAAGATGTCAAGGCACAAAATGAAGATGGCCTCGATCAGACTGGGTCACTCTTGATCATCAAAGACTATGCCCAAAAATTTTTTGTAATTATAATTTTTTTAATTGACAAACCAAAACAGCATACAAACACGAACATTCTTTTTCTTTTTTTTTTTTTTTTCGAGGGGGGGTGCATGGTCCAGAAACCAAACCCGGGTCTCCCACATGAAAGGCGAGCATTCTAACCAGTAAACTACCCTTGCACCCAAACATTCTTAACATGCAAACATTCCATGCAAGATTACAATCAATGTCTCACAATATCATTACAAAATAGTATATTCATCACCATGATCATTTTTTAGAACATTTGCATCACTCCAGAGAAAGAAATAAAAAGAAAAAAGGAGAAACTTATACATCTCATACATTCCATGCCCGCCACCCCCACCCTCATTGACTGCTAGTATTTCCATCTACCTAATATATTTTATCCTTTATTCCCCCATTTTCTTTTCTATACCCCTTACCACTTCCTTTCATTGATCTCTAGTATTTCAATCTACTCAATTTGTTTTAACCTTTGTTTCCCCTATTATTTGTTTATTTTTAATCCATATGCTTTACTCATCTGTCCATGCCATAAATAAAAGGAGCATCAGACACAAGATTTTCACAATCACACAGTCACATTGTGAAAGCTATATTATTATACAATCACCTTCAAGAAACATGGCTACTGGAACACAGCTCTACAGTTTCAGGCACATCCCTCTAGCCTCTCTAATATACCTTAAATTAAAAAGGGGATATCTATATAATGCATAAGAATAACCTCCAGGATAACCACTTGACTCCATTTGAAATCTCTCAACCACTGACTCTTTATTTTGTCTCATTTCTCTCTTCCTCCTTTTCTCAACCCCTTGATGCTGGGTCCCAGCTCATTCTAGGATTTCTGTCCTATGTTGCCAGGGAGGGTTTACACCCCTGGGGATTATGATGGACAAACATTTTAAAGAAAAAGAACTAAAAACTTGGTAACTGACAGAATCACCGAAGAAGGGAAAATAAATGAAAAAAATAGGCAACAGTGAGTGAGGTTTTGAGTCTAGGAAAATAATGCCATTGATGCAAATAGGGAAATGAGGGGGAAAAATAAACCATTTTCATAGGGAAATGACCTTATTGAACAAAAGGACTTCCAGGTAACAACAGAATTGTCATCTGTATGGATGCAAAGGTTTTTCCTACTTGGTTGATGTGTCGCTGTTCACTCTTCTCTTTGCCTGAAGCTAATAAACTTACTTTTTAATAGCTCTTTTACAAGTAAAGAAACAGAAGTAAGGAACATAACTTCTAAGTTTTTAGTCTTACCATTCCATGTTTAAAAACCTTCCACTGATATCAAAATAAATCCCAGCATTCTTATGACTTAAACATTTGAGCCCTTTTACCCACTTCTTGCTACTTTCCTTCCCTCTACCATCTACCCCCTAGCAGTGCTTCTGTCACCTCTCAGATGTTTGTGATAAATTCTGTCTGCATAGAACATTCGTATCTTCCCACCACCACTGCAGCTTCACGGGAGCGCAACTCTTTCTCACCAGCAGGATGGCTAACCATGCCAGTTTCTCTGGGACTTACAGGTGTTAAAACCGGGACAGTTGTTCACTGCTATATCATGTGCACAGCTTTAGGCTTGAATATTTCTTCCTCCAGGAAGCCTTTCCTGATCCCCTGGAGCCCTGGACCAATTTAGATATTTGCTAGGAGTCTGGCCACGTCCTTCATCCCTTTTTCCTGACTCTTCTCCCACACTCATAATCAGTATGTTAATGTCCTTCTTTCCTGCTATCCATAGTAGCTGCACTTATATCACTTTCTTCCAACATCCCTGGCCCAAGCCACCATCATCTCCCTGCTGAGTTTTTGCAGCAGTCTCCAAACTTCTCTCTTTACTTGCGATTTCATCCCTTTCAGTGTGTTCGCAACAAAAAAAAGTCAGAGTATCCTGACAGATCACGTGATTCCTCTGCTCAAACTCTTTCAACAGTCTTCCATCTTACTTCCCAAGTCATGACGATGGCTCACAAGATCTGAGCCAGTTGCCTCTCCACTCCTTTCTCCTATTTTCCACCCTCTTTCTCTGTCTGCTCCAGTCTCACTCGTCTCCTTCCTGTTGCTAGAACACACTGTACGTGCTCCTGCCTCAGGGTTTTTACACTTACTGTTGTTTCTGCCTGAATCATCCTCCACACTGGATGTTCGCATGGCTCATCTCTCATCTCTATCAAGTCAGGGTGAAAGCTCACCTAGGGTGCTTTCCCTGACATCTCCATTACAATTGAACTCTGCAGCCGTCACACTCAGTGTCCCAACGCAGCGTTATTTTTTCACAACTTTTATCACCACCCAACATACTACCTATGCTTTACTTTGTTTTGCTTTTTGAATGTCTACTTTCACCTAGAAGATAGTCCCTAGGGCAGGAATGTTATCTCTTGTACTCACTGCTATAGTTCTAGAGTCAAAAATAGCATCTGGCACAGAAATAGTTATTGAATGAGTAAATGAATGCATGTAAAACATGATTAAAAGAGGGAGTGAACAAACACAGTGGAAACGGTGTTTAACTGAGTTATAAGTTTTAGCTCAGCTATTGAGGCTTTGGTTTATTTAAAGAAAATTGCTTCCTTTCCCTACTTCTTATTTTCTCGAAGTGAAAAATGAAAAGGTTGGACTAAATATTCTTTAGGGATGCTTTTAGTCCTGGTCTTCTGAAAGTACAAGAGTCAATGACAGATAAGAACCAGAATCCAGATTTTTCAATTAACAGGGTTCAAATGCAAGAAAGCATTAACAAAGGAAAGAGAATCATTGTGCAAGTCCAAATTGAGGGGAAAAAAAAGTATGAACAAGAGACCTGAGAATTCCATATATGAGGAAATACAAAGAAGGCAGGTTTAGGATTGAATCTCAACCCAGGGATAAATGGCCCTAGCAGCCTGGACGGTGATATCATGGGAGGGCCAATCTCCATCTGATAACAGAACCCTGTACTGATACATTTCGTGATTAGAATGCTACCTGGAAACCTTTCTTCACACTGTCTACTGGCCCCAAAGAGGGTGGATCCTCAAATTAGTCATATGAGAACAGAGGATTTAACCAAAAAGTGATGTAAGTTCCAGGCTGTTCCATTTGAAGAAGTATCCTACCTTCAGGAAAAGAAAGTCATTCTCCACACACACAGCTTTGTGCCCACCGCTATGCTGGCTCACTTGGGAAGAACCAGCCAGCCGCCATCTCAGAGAGGGTCCGTGGAGAAAAGGTGGAGGGGGCTGGATGAGTCCATTCAAAGGCACACATCAAGTGCCCCAGCTGCCACACCCTGAGCATGAGGGACCAGACCGGTTATTCCACTTGACCTGCATAGCTACTGTGTGGATGCGAACTTGAGCCCAGCGAGGTCAGTGAGCTACTCTGCAGTAGTAACTAAAGCCGTGGTGTTGCGGTGATTATCAGGCTGATCTCCCTGTGCTGTTGTGGCTGAATAGGATTTTGCTGTTGTGACCTTGTTTGGTAACACAGCAATGGCAAGTGTTGCAAGTGTCATTGTTGCCATTGAAATATCCTCTTGGCAGCGTCTGATGTCTGTGTGTGTGTATGTGTGTGTGCGTGCCAGTCTTTACAGAGCAGGTCTGGGAACTTGGTTTCCACCTCAAGGAAGTAGCCATGGATTGGATATATAGTCAACTAAAATATATCAGACTCCTAGCTCTTGCCAGATATTCTATTGTATGCTTTGTGCTGCTGTCCAACCTTCTGATCTAGAATCTTTGCTTCCATTTTACTAATAAGAAAGCTGAGTCTCACAGAGGTTAAATAACATGACTCAGGGCCCTCCTAAGAGCGAGCTTCCAAGTCAGGATTTAAGGCCATGTCTGGCTCTGAGTCCAGTGCTGTTCCTATTTTACTGCTGCCTCATCTTGAAGTGAAAGAAAGATAGATGACAAGACTGGAAACTGAGCTCTAGCCCTATATCTTTCTGCAACTGCATAGCTGAGTGTTCTTGGAGATTTACCTTTCTGCTTCTCAGTTTCTTTATCTGTTAAAGAAGCATAGAGCTAGAATCATTTTCTCCAGGCACAGGAACATTTATTCAGACAAAATCTTCTGCAGAATACTACTGTATAAAACAGGGAAAATCAGGGGTTGCTTGGGTTGAAGCAGAAGACAAGAATTGGAGCCCTGTTCACTTGTCCCTTTCCATTTTCCACTGTTGTTTTTGTAGAACTCTGGGGAACACATTCAAAATGGCCTGCTGGCTGAGCTCTAAGTTGCTCCCCCACTCTAAAATGCCTTGGATCTATGATTCTGAGAAATCCCTAGTCATATCCAGATGCATACTATCCATTCCTTCCTCCGGACCAGCTCTGAAACTGATCAGACCTCAGATATGGGCATCTTAACTTCTTCATAGTTCACAGCATTGTAGAATGTTGAGGGTGAAAGAGACCTTAGAGATAAACTAGTACAATAACTCCACGTGCCTAATAAATGACGATCTTTTTCATTTGTACTGAGTGATGAAGGACCTAAGAAAAGACATGTTTTGCTCAGGGAAGTCAGCTAATCAACCATCTTCCACTCCATCAGTTATCCTCTGTCGTGCAAAGAGATGATATTTACAGTATGCAACAACCAATAAATCCCAGCCGGTCAGAACAATAAAGCAGTGCGGCCCTGTCCTGTCAGGTCTTACCCCTTCAGTTACCTCTGGAGGAGGGAATGAGATGGCCTGGGCTGGGGGAATGGAGTCAGCCAGGTACGGGGCTGGGTACGTTGGCCTGGAGTTACTTAATAGCTGGAATAGCCAGGCTGTACCAGGGACTCCTTGTCATTGCTGAGCCTCTTTTAAGGTCACTGGGGCTCACCCCACTGCTGATGCTGCTTCCTTTTCAAGAGGAGAAAGAAGAGACTGGGAAGATCAGAATTTCTGCCAGCCACGCATCTCATCAAGGAATTTTACCCAGTTCCACGCGGGGTACAGACTGCTCCTGAGAGGAATCGCGGCACAGGCAGTGCTGTCTCTGGTAATTGGGTTGACATCATCTAGCAACCTTAAAGGGTTTGAATCCCTTCCATCACTCCTGTCATCTCTCATCTGGCAGTGAGAATCCCAGGTTGGGAGCTGGGTGATTATCCAAAAGCCAATCCAAGAGAACTGAAAGGTCATACTCCTCAAGGGAGGTAACTTCTCCTACTCTCTGATTCAGATAGTGAAAGGGGCAGTGCACAGCTGAGGCCCTAGTCAACCACAAGTGGATAAAAAGAGGAAGCCAAGAATCATCACGGAAGGCTCCCTTGGTGGTCACATGGTTCAGTCCCCCTCTGAGACTTGAACCTTCAAAATCCATCACCCAGAACCCCAGCCAGACTGAAAGATGCTCCATTCCCAGCTAAGCCTTGGTCTCCTTTCACTTCTAGGTCTATTTGTTATTTCCTTTGCCTGCAGTTCCCTACCTCTTCCTTGCTTCTCCTTTGACCCTATTACCTGTTTGTCTTCTAGTTCTCATTTTAGATAATATTCCTTTCCACGAGTCTTCTCTGATCCTCCAACTTTGCATGTGACACCTCTTCGAAATGCTTCTACAGCCCTTAGAACCTTCATACATGTAGTATTTATTACGCCAGTGTTTTCAACTCTGTCTCCCTCATTAGTCTATGAACTACGTGAGAGGAGGGACTGACTGTCATGCTTTCCCTGCACCTAACCCAGTGCCTTACTCCACAAGGACATTAAAAACTGTGAATGCAGGAAGGAATGGATGAATTACTGCTTTGGCTACTTATAAAGTATTTACATTCATAATATTCTGTAATCCTTACACCATGCTTGTGAAGAAGATACTATTTTTTATACTTATTACAAGTAATATTCTAATTTCCATTTTATGTATGAAACAAGCTTGGAGAGAAACAGCAGAAAAAGCTGATATATATTTAGGATATGTAATGGAGCATTCACTGTGCTGGATAGTATCAAATATCTCATCACTTTTATGCTTATAACTGAGCTTTGAAAACTTACATTACAGTCACACTTTTAAAATGTTTTTCTTTTAGCTTAAGTGCAATGAAATTCACTCTTGTCAGTGTACAAGTCTATAAGTTTTGGCAAATGCATAGACTTGTGGCCACATGATACAGAACGGTTCCTTCACATCCGACAATCTGGTAGTCACTGATTTGTTTTCATTCCTTATGTAATTTTGCATAATTTTAACAAAATTTTAAAACATTTTTTACAAATAAAGAAATGAGAGCTCAACCAATTCAAGCAAATTGTCTAAAACAAGCAGCTAATAGGTGGTTAGATTTTTTCCTTTGAACCTAGCACTTCTGATTCCCTGTGAAGGTGGAAAGGTGTCTGGAGCCAAGAAAAACAGTTTCCACATTCTCTTACCTACCTCCTGCCTTCCAAAAAGAGGGTTCTGTCTTTAGTCCGTACAGAGCCAGGGCAAACACAGCCTCATTAATGCATTCAAAATCTGATAAAACTCCACCTCTGATCACTCAGTAAGTGCTGAGGGAAGACTCTGTTCCTACCCAATGGAATAATCTGAAAACCATTATCATCTGCAGGCTGTTTACCAGACTATGCCATAAGAGATTGGCCTTTTTCCAGTTCCTTCACTTATCTCCAAGACAAGAGGGTACTGAGAAGAGGTCAATGCCTCCCAGTTTAGCCTCCCAATTTACCAGCTCCCCACCAGGGCCTGGGGGCCCCTTTCCAGACATGGGTAAGACTGCAGGTGAGCCGTGCTTGCACAAGGTGGGTGCTGCTGCTAATTGGGTTGATGTAATTAACTGTCCCGGTTGTTCACCTGGGAAGCCAGCCATGGTGTCAGCATGAGCAGCCTCGCTGGGTTAGCCTGTGGCAGCAAGCACAAATCCTACTGGAGGTCTGAAAGCAAACAGGTTTAGAGTCAGCTTCAAAGGTAGAGAGCTGGGCAGCCGCTGGGAGTGGGCCATTTCCCTAGGAGGTGTCGGCTTAGCAGCCCATGAGGGATAGAAAAATCATTTTATCTTCATCTTGCTTTCAATCAGGATGAAGTGGTGCCACTTTTGTCTACAGATAATCTCTTTAAAAAAAATACTTGTTTGGGGTTAAGGGAAGATCTGTGAGCTGTGACCTGCCCGGACAGACCCAGGAAATAGCTAGACCGTCTGCTTTTACCCTATGCCCTACTGCAGCCCTTTCTCCCCATCAGCCTGAGACCCAGCACTGACTTTCTTCTCTTAGTAAGTAACATAGGAAATAATATGCAAGTAATGGCTGCTGATTGTTCCTTTTAGGCCTACAGCACTTGCCGCAAAATGCCTTCTAGCTCAAAAACCCAATGAGGTTAGAGCTGCTTGAGCAGACTTCTCAGATCAGTAGCCCAGACACTTCAGGGGTAGGAGTGTCCATTCTCTGCGATCTGCATTCTCTGCTGAGGGACTGCATCAGTGGGAACGGACCAAGTCCAAGGCTCTACACAAAACTAGAGACAGTCAATATGAAAGTAATAACACAGGCTGTGGAAACCCCAATTTCTGGCCCAATTACTAACAAGTTGAATGTTCTTGGAAGAGTCATCTACCTTCTTCATGAACAATATCTTCCTCATCTCTACAATGGAATAAATAATGCCTAACTCAATAGGTCATAGAATGATGGATGCTATGTCCCATGTGCCTGTTACATAGAACATAATCAATTAATGAATAGGGGTTATTATGATTATCTTCATCATCATCATCATAATTACTGAACAGAGTTTGGTTTAAATAACAATATTTGGTCATTTTGGTAAGCTAAATAAATACCTGAGGTGCTCTTTCACTTCTAATGCAATTCTGCAATATGATACAATACAAGGGATGGTCAGCCATTGACTGGTCTTTGTTCCTATATGGGCCTTCTATACTGAGAGCATCTTCCTTTCCACTCTATACTGGGTTTATACAACCGAGAAGTGTATAGAAAGATCATCTATCTCCCTGAGCCCAGGACTAAGCCAATATTTTATGCTCTTGCTCCCTTTTCCAAAACCCTACCCTGGTCTTCATCAAAGTTCTCTTCTAAGTATAAGGAAAATTCCAGGCAAAATAAAGAGAGAATAAGAAGATCTCAAGAGGCCACCGGTCAGCAATGCAAACAAACAAACAAACAAACAAAAAGCAAGCAAAAAACAAACCCAGACATCACTTTCTTTTATTACCACATAGCCCTCCTATGTTGTAATAAAAGATGTATGTACTGAAGGCAGGTGCTATTTTCTCTGGAGGGGCAGTTTTCCATCTCTTCCAATCTTTTCCTATTTTAGGCAGAGTCCCCTTTTAATGATGTCTGCATATCCAAGGAAAAAGTATGAGGCCCACAGAATATATATGTTCAATTCATAAGACATGAGATGTTTTGAATGCAGAAAACTACCCTTTAAACTACAGCTAGCTTCTAGTACAGAGCTTGTTGATGTTATGCTATGAGTCACTCATTGACTCTTTCCTGAATCAAAATGACAGCAGATCTCCTGGATTCATTCTCTTCTAAGCTACCTCATTCTTTTTCCTTTGTTGACCTTAGCAACCTGAAAAGATGGGCAAAATGAAAAATGATATAGGTCAGGTAAAAAATTAATTCGTAAGAAAGGCCTTAATTCATAGGAATCTTGGCAGCATGTCTGAGGTTAAAGGTTAATTTAGCTTGTGCCTTTGCCCATTAACTGTGCATGAACTAGTCATCACACTAATGCTTGGACTTGAAAGATCAACTTTCAGCTCAGGTCTTTGGCTTGTATTTACATTGGCTCAGAATTCTCTTATGTTCTTTGGGTAGGGACATTAAGAACCAGGAGAAATATTAAGATTTAGCCAAGATCACAGAGTAAGTGAACAGAACTACTAAATATCACAATTCCTGAACTATTCTTGCACTCATCTTTGGAGTCTTGGTTTCTCACCCATAAAATTGAGATCATAATTATCCCTTTCTCATGGTATGAGGAACTATGTTAAAATATAAAAAAAGAAATAACTAAATGTCAAGAGTGGTTATTTCTAGATGGTGAGATTATGAATAAACTTTTTTTGTTGTTTTTACTTCTATAATTTCCGTTTTAACGCTGAACAATTTATTAATTTTATTCTAAAGAGAAATATTTTTAAAAAGTATATATCATAAAACTTTCTGCAGTGATATGTAAAAGTGCTTTAGATCGTTGAAAAGGCATAAGGCATAACCACACAAATAAACTACATTGTTTTTCAGTTATTATTCAATGTCTCCACCACTTGGTAAATTCTTAGGTTTTGCCAAACCTTTTGCCTAAGTAGTAGTCCCAAACAAAGACTCCAACCTTCAACGGGTACTTGGAGAAGTGTCCTGTGTTTTTCTAGCCATTTAAAGGCAAAGTCACTTCAGCCTGTGCTTTCCTTTGCAAAATATGGCCAGTAACACAGAGTCACTTCCCTCTATTTCATGCACTTGAGTTCCAGGCCTGGCAGAATGAAGAAGCTGATGGGTGAGGAAAACCAGGGTAGAGAATAGAACACTGAGTCGTTAAATCCTTTCCAGATGTTAACTGTAAGCCTCCAGCCCACCCTTATAGCCTTAGGCAAAGTGTCTTGCCCTCTATTTCCCCATCCGTGGGTCCCAATGCTGACCAACCATCCCCTCTGGCAACTGATAAAGGAAAGCTCATTAGAAAACTCACCATGCAGGAATGCTGCAGAGAGACCTTTCACACAGAGTGGAACCACGGTGCCCTAAGGCACTGTGACTCAGTGGTGGAGCTGACTCCCAACACCCAGTCCTGATCACTCTCCAGTCAAGAAAAGATATGACCTACATGGTAAAGGCCAGGCAGATTCCCACGGAGCCAGTCACAAGGATAGGGCGTGGGTATGGCAGATCCCCAGAGTGCTTAAGAAAGTACCAGTTACACCCATGGTGTCAAGAAGATAAGGGAAGAGGCCGACAAATCCATTTATTCATTTGTCCATTTTATTAGTATATATCATCTGCCTCTCTATATATCATCTGCCCCTAATGTGTAAAGGGTTATGTTATTTGTTATGGGGAAAACAAAGATGAATCAGATAGCCTAGACCCTAGGTCTAGTGAGAAAGACAGACCTTAAAAAATTCAATGCATTATAAAAATAATTGTATATGAAGTCTACACAAAAAATCATGGAATTACAAATTCAAGAGTAACTTAGACTGAGAGGGTCAGTGAGGATGTCACAGGGGAGTTAAATCTGCGTTGGGTCTTAAAGAATGAGTAGGAGTTTTCCAGCCGGTGAAAAGCATACCAGCTAGAAAGATAGCATTTATATACGTAAGTAAATAGGAACACAAGGCAGAGTAAAAAATGTAGCTTCTGAAAGTTACTTTTGTTTCCTAGTCTTCAATAGCTCTTGATCATATCATTCCTTAACGTTATCATGAAAGTTTCAATGCTCTACAAAGTTTCAAGCCTACAAAGTAGGCTGGCAAATTAAAAAAGAAAGAATGGGGGAAATGTAGGAGTTGGTATAAAGTAAAGCCATCTCGATTAAAGCCCACATCTTTTCACTCTCAGATTCTTGACTGCTCTGTTGTAGAAGCAGTCAGAGGCCCAACCCACACTGACTGTGTGATTCTTCCACTCCAACTGCAAACTTAATTATTTGATATGCTTTTATACTCGGATGGCTGGGAACCACCCCTAAGCCATCTGTGTGTATGGATTTTTAAATGTTATTTTCTGATGTTTTATCTTTCATTGTTTTTTTTTTTTTATTTTCTTATTTCCTAATCTCCTCTGGCCTTGGGTGTTTTAAGACTAAACTTTCCTGTTTAACATCTTTGGGAGACAGTTATGTGTTTGTCACTACCTTGTCTGGACTGCCTCCATTCCTCTGATGTTCACATTGTGACGTTCACAATTTCTCTCTCTCTTTTAAGAATAACCACCCTACGCGAGTTCCAGTATCTTCTGTTCCTCCTCTCTACTTCATTCTTAATGTTTTAGTCAAAAGCAAGGAGAAAGGTACAGGAACAACTTCTGAGATGATAAGGAGCTAAACAATTGCAGGGCCAGAATGCCTTCCTCTTTTCCTGGACAGAGACATGAGTTGAAAGCCTGAGTCTTCTTATTAAAGCACTATTCTAAGCATGGGCACTTGCCATGCTAGGGATCTTGAAATCATACTCCTAAATGATTGATCCAATGCTTTATCCAAAATAGATAGATCAATGCCTGGCAAGGGCTTGGATGCTTTATAAATAATCATTGAATTAATTAATTATTCTAAATTTTAATGAGTATTTATTGAGCATTTAAATATGTTAGCTACTGTGCTAGAATTATCTATGTGCATAGTATTTTCTGTTGACAGTTTGTACTTTGAAGGCTCAGAGACCATGCATGGTATGCATCTATGAAAAAAATTAGCATAGGGCTCTGTACCTAATAAGAACTAGGTAAACATTTGTTGAATGAATGACATAATGAATGAAAGGATATTTTTATAGGCAACAAACCCCACCCTACTTCCTTTCAATTCTTACATAATTACTTTCTATCCCTATTCATATTTTTGTGACAAAATTCTGTGTTGGCCTTGAATAGGAAAGCAAATAACACCATCCTTCTCACCTTTGTTACTGCACTTTATACTAGTTCTTTACTCATACTCTAGGTGTCCATTTCATTGTTTACTATGAAGGTCAAGTGTTAGCCATGAAGTGGGTGATTGTGGAGACAACAATAAAATTAAATTTGAAAATTCCACTTACTCAGAATTCTGGAGGGTGGCAGAGACTGGAAAAGGACTCCACAAATGCTGAGTGAAAGAAAGAGAAAAATATCAGGCAGGAAATTCCCTTCCACGACCATCCAGTCATCCTCCCTCCCTCACTAGGTCTTGCATAGCTTGGGATTTCTCCAGAGGCAGAGGCCCTGGTTTCTCCCAATACAGGCACAAACTATAGTGGAACACGCAGTGAGTTAGAACTCCACAATCCACAGGGACTCAAGTTCGCAGAGATCCAGGGCAGAACACAAGCCACTGAGGAGTGCTGCATACATAAGTGCCCCCCGGAGGTGGGGGAGGCAAGAGAAGCAACAACAAAATTGTAGGGATCATATCATGCACTCACTTAATCCAATTACTGTTAACTTGATTCCATAAATGCAAAATGAATTTTTCTGGAGTGACCCACCTTTCTGAATTGATACCCATCTGGCTCCTTGGAGCAGGATACCCTAACTAGAAATAAATTGGAGGTAGAAAAGCCTCAAAGAGAGGCAAAAAAAGGAGGAAGGTAAACTGAACTGCTGTAAGATGGGAGGGTTCCAGGGCTGAAAAGTGTAAGGAAAATGGGATACAGAGAGAGAGAGAGAGAAAGACAGAGAATTTAAACAAATCATAGGAACTAGGGAGATAATGCTACCCAAAACAAGCTGAACAGATCAAGAATCCCAGAGGAGGAACAGAGAAAAAGAATATTCCTCCTAGAGGTGAAAGAATTACAAAAACTAGCAATTTAAAAAATTTGTACTGCAGATCCAGGACAAGAATCAAATGAAGAGCTGAGAAAATCTGATCAATTAAAGACAGGCTATTCTAAAGATCCAAAATAAGTTGTATCAAGTATCAAAGAAGAGCTTTAACACAAAGCCAATCAACAATAAAATCCTAGAAAAGAGAAACTGAACTTCAGAATTAACTTATCAAGATAATCAGATGCCTAAATATCTGCAAAAAATTAAAACAGTACTAAGAAAAAGGAAGATATGACTTAGTCAAGGGAACAGATTCAAAATGCAGAGAAGACACAGAATTTGGAACAACCAGTCAAAGAAGTTTAAGCAAATTTCCAAAATCAATTCAAGGAGATGAAGGTAAATATGCATAAAGAAAAAAAAAAGACACTAAGAGGCCAATGTGGGAATATAAAGCAGAATTTGAAAATACAAAAAGAAGCATAGTAGAAAGTATGAGGATGAAAGACACAATAGTAAAGATTGAAAATACACTAAAGGCATACAGCAGCAGATTTGAATAGGCAGTAGAAAGAATCAGTGACCTAGAAGACAGGCACTCAAAATTGTACAGTCAGAAGAACAGATAGAGAAAAGAACAGAAGAAATTGAGGAGTGTCTCGGGGTTTGAGTAACAGCATGAATCACACAGTTGTGCATGTCATCAGTGTTCCAGAAGAAGCAGGAAAAAGGGGCAGAAAGAATATTTGAGGAATTAATGGATGAAAATTTCCCAACTCTTGTGAAAGACACACACATATATATATAAAGCACAATATATTCCAAACAGAATAAATCATAAGGTCAAATGCCAAGGATAAAGAGAATTCTGAGAAAAGTGATCCATCATATACAATGGATCCTCAATAAGGATAAGGGTCAGTTTTTCATAAGAAAACATGGAAGTGAGAAGGCAGAGACTTGACATATTTAAACTACTGAAAGAGAAAAACTGCCAGCCATTAATTCATTATCTGGAAAAACTGTCCTTCAAAATGAGGGAGAGTTTAAAATATTCACAAATAAACAGAAACTGAGTTTGTCAACAATAGGTATGCCTTACAAGAATTACTAAAGGAAGCTCTGAAAATTGAAAGGAAAAGACAGGAGATAGTGACTTGGAGTGGTGTGAAGAAATGAAGAATCATAGAATATGTATTTGACTATAGCTAAGATGGTATGTTTTCAAATTAGTAAGTCACAGAAGTAGGTTGTGCAATATAATATGGTTATATGGTTATTGCAGGGTATTGTTACCCTGGAGTAACCATAAAGAAAGTAGATTAAAAATATAGAGAAACAGGAGAAATGAAAGGGATCAGACAGTGTCATGGTCAGGTTCATGTGTAAACTTGGCCAAGTGGTGGTGCCTGTTTGGCTGGGCAGATGCTGGCCTGTCTGTTGCAATGAGGACATTTCATAGAATTAAATCATGATCACGTCAGCTACATCCACAGCTGATTCTATTTGTAATCAGCCAAGGGGAGTGTCTTCTGTAATGAGTGATGGTTAATCTAATCACAGGAAGCCTTTTAAGGAGGATTCAGAAGAGACAGGTTCTCTTCCTGCTTCAGCCAGTGAGTCTCTCCTGTGGAGTTCATCCAGACCCTCCATCAGAATCACTGGCTTCACAGCCTGCCCTGCGGATTTTGGACTCTGCATTCCCACGATCACGTGAGACATTTTTATAAATTTTGTATTTGTGAGTGTTCCCTGTTGATTCTGTTTCTCTAAAGAACCCTAACTAATACAGACAGATACATCACAAGAGGTCAACTAAACAGAAAAAGAGGTTGCAGTAAAGGAAAAGAGAGACCAAAAAAAAAAGATGACACAAAACCAAAGAATAAAGTGCCTGAAATAAATACTGCTTTTACAATAATAACATTGAATGTTAATGAATTAAATTCCCCAAGCAAAAGATACAGATTGGCAAAATAGATGTTAAAAAAAGTAATATCCAACTATATACTGTTTATAAGAGATTCATCTTAGACCCAAAGATGCAAATATGTTGAAAATTAAAGGCTGGAAAAAGATATGCCATGCAAATATTAACCAAAAAAAACCAAACAAACAGAGTAGCTATGCTAATATTAGACAAAATAGACTTTAAGTCAAAAGTTGTTATAAGAGCCAAAGAAGGACATTACATATGAATAAAAAGAGGCAATCCACCAAGAAGAAATTATAATCATAAATATTTATGCACTTAACCATAGTGCCACAAAATACATGAAGCAGACACTGCTAAAACTGAAGAGTGAAATGGACACCTGTACAATAATAGTAGGAGGCTTCAAAACACCATCAATAGCGTGGGCCATGGTGGCTCAGCAGGCAAGAATGCTCGCCTGCCATGCCAGAGGAGGGTTCGATTCCCGGTGCCTGCCCATGTAATAAAATTAAAAAAAACAAAACAAAAAAACACCATCAACAGATAGAACCTCTAGATGGAAGGTCAATAAGGAAACAAAGAACTTGCATAATGTGATAAATTAACTAGACCTAACAGACATACATAGAACATTGTGGTGCAAAACAGAAGGACAAACATTCTTCTCAAGTGCCCATGGATCATTCTCCTGGAATATGTTGGGTCATAAAACAAGTCCAATCAGATTTTCAAAGAATTTTAAAGGAATGAAAACATACAAAGGATCCTCTCTGATCATAAAAGAATAAAGCTGCAAATCAATAATAGATGGAGAGCTGGAAAATCCACAAATACATGAAAGTTAAATAACACACTTCCAGACAATCATTGTGTAAAAGAAGAAATTGCAAGGGAAATCAGTAAATGTATTGAGACAGATAAAAATGAGAGCACAAGGTATCAAAACTTATGGGACACAGTAAAGGTAGCCCTGAGGAGGAAATTCACAGCCAAAAATGCTTACAACAAGAAAGAATAGTAAGCTAAAATCAAAGATCTAGCTGCATACTCAGAGGAGCTGGAAAAGGAATAGCAAACTAATCCCAAAACAAGCAGGAGGAAAGGAATAAAAAAGATTAATGCAGAAATGAATGAAATTGAAAAAATATATAAACAATTGGGAGAATTAATAAAACCAAAAGTATTTAATTCTTTTAAAGGATCAATAAAATTGACAAACTTAGCTAGACTGACACATAAAAAAGAGAGAGGATTATATATATACATATATATATGAGAGGAGAAATTACTACTGACCCCACAGAGACAAAAAGGATCATAAAAGGATAATATGAACAAATGTGTGCCAATAAAGTAGACAAACTAGATGAAGTGGACAAATTCCTAGAAATACACAAAAAGAAACCCACTGAATCTAAAAAAATAGAAGATCTCCACAAACCAGTAACAAACAGAGATTGGATGTCATTTAAAACCTCTCAAGAAGGAAAAGCCCAAGACCAGATGGCTTTACAAATGAATTCTACCAATCATTCCAAGAAAAATTAATACTAATCTTGCTCAAACTCCAAAAAATTGAACAGGAGGGAGCACTACTTAATTCATCCTATGAGGCCAAAATCATAATGATATCAAAGCCAGATAAAGATACTACAAGAAAAGAAAATTGCAGACCAATTTTTCTCTTGAATATAGATGCAAAAATCCTCAAGAAAATACTTGCGAATTGAATTCAACACATTAAAAGAATTATACACCATTATCAATTGGGTTTTATCCTATGCAAGTTTGGTTCAACATAAAATCGATTAATGTAATACACCACATTAACAAACTGAAGGGAGAAAAAAAACACGATCTCTCCATTGATGCAGAAAAGACATTTGACAAAATCCAGCATCACTTCTTGATAAGAACACTTAGAAAAGTAGAATATATGGAAACTTCCTCAACATGATAGAGGGCATATAAGAAGAACCCACGGTGAACATTGTACTTAAAGCTTTCAGAGACTGAAAGCTTTCCCTCTAAGATTGGAATAAGACGAGGAGGCCCACTGTCATCACTGTTACTTAGTGTGTGACTGGAAGTTCTAACCACAGCAATTAGGCAAGAAAAAGAAACAAAAGGCATCCAAATTGGAAAGATAAAGCAAAACTTTCACTACTTGCAGATGACATGATCCTATATAGAGAAAGTCCTGAAAAAATCAACAGCAAAGTTACTAGAGCTAATACTGAATTCGGCAAGGTGTTGGAGTACAAGATCAATAATGAAAATCAGCAGTGTTTCTATACACTAGTAATGAGCGATGTGAGGAAGAAATAAAGAAAAATTTGCATTTACATAGCAACTAAAAGAATCAGATATCTAGAAATAAATCTAAACAAGGACATAAAGGATTTGTACACAGAAAACATTGCTAAAAGAAATCAAAGAACACTTAAATAAATGGAAGAACATTCCCATGTTCATGGATTCTAAGACTAAATAGCATTAAATTGTCAATTCTACCAAAATTATTTCCAGATTCAATGCAATCTCAGTCAAAATTCCAACAGCCTACTTTGCAGAAATGGAGATGCCAATTATCAAATTTATTGGAAGGGTAAGGGGCCCCAAACAGACAGAAACCTCTAGAAAAAGAACAAGTTCACAGGACTCACCTTTTCTGACTTTAAGACATATTACAAAGCTACAGTATTCAAAAGAGCATGATATTGACACAAGGATAGATATATTGACCAATGGAATCAAATTGATAGTTCAGAAATAGACCGTCACATATATGACCAATTGATTTTTTTAAACATTTTTATTGTACAATATAGTATATATACAAAGCAAAGAAAGAAAAAAGCAATAGTTTTCAAAGCACTCTTAAACAAGTAGTTCCAGAACAGAGCCCAGAGTTTGTCATAGGCTACCGTACCATCATCTCAGATTTTTCCTTCTTGCTGCTCCAAAACATGACCAGTTGATTTTTTGACAAGACTCCGAAGTCCACTCAATTGGGGAAAAAATAGTCCCCTCAACAAATGGTGCTGGGAGAATTGGATATCTATATTCAAAAAGAAAAAAAAAAAAAAAAAGAAAGAAATAGGCTCTCTATCTCACACAATATATAAAAATTAACTCTAAATAGATCAAAGACCTAAATATAAGAATCAGGATTACAAATCTCCTTTAAGAAAATGTAGGGAAGCATCTTCAAGATCTTTTGTTAAGCAATGGTTTCAATGGTTTTGTTAAGCAAAGCACAAACAACAAAAGAAGAAATAGATAAATGGAAGCTCCTCAAATTTAAAACGTTTGTGCTTCAAAGAACTTTGTCAAATAAGTGAAAAGACAGCATACTTAATGGAAGAAAATATTTGAAAACCACATATCTGATAAGGATTTAATATCCAGAAAATGTAAAGAAATTCTGCAAATAACAATGAAAAGACAACCCAATTAAAAAATGGGCAAAATACTTGAATAGAACATTTTCCCAAAGAAGATACATGAATGGCTTATAAACACATAAAAAGATGTTCAACATCATTAGCTACTAAGAAAATACAAATCAAAACCACGAGATGTCATTTGGCACACACTAGAATGGCTACAATAAAAAAAATTACAAGTGTTGGAGAGAATGCAGAGAAATAGGAGCATTCATTCATTGCTGATGAAATTGTAAAATGATGCAGTCATGGTGGAAGACAGTTTGGGAGGTCCTTAGGAAGCTAAGTATATGATCGGCAATCCTGTTACTGGGTGTATATCAGAAGAATTGAAAGCAGGGACTTGAACAGTTGTTTTCACACCAATGTTCATAGCGTTATTTACAATTGCCAAAAGACAGAAGCAACCTAAGTGTCCATTAGCTGATGAATGGATAAAAAAAAATGTGGTATATACATATAACGGAATATGTTTCAGCCATAAAGAGGAATGAAGCCCTGATGTATACAACGATGTGGATGAACCTTGAGGGCACTGTGCTTTGTGAAATAAGCCAGGCACAAAAGGACAAATATTATATGATTTTATTGATATGAACCAATTATCATAGGCAAACTCACAGAGTAAGTATCTAGAATATAGGTTAGCAGGGGATAGGCTGAAGAGTTGATGCTTAATGTTTATAGAATTTGTATTTAGGCTAACTATAATGGAAATGGATGTTGGTGATGGTAGCACATTATTGTGAATGTAATTAACAGCACTAAATTATATAGGTGACTGTGGTTAAAAGAGGAAACTTTAGGCCATATATGTTACTAGAATAAAAATTAAAAGATGAAGCATAGGACTGTGTAACACAGTGAGCCCTGATACAGACGATGGGCTGGATTTAATAGTAAAAGTATAAAAATGTTCTTTCATGAATTATAACAAATGGACAACACTAAAAGAAGGCATTAATAATAGGATGCCATATGGTAAAAAAATATATACCTAATGTAAACCATGGGTGATAGTAATAGTACTATTCTAATAATCGTTCATCCATTGTAACAAATGTAACTGCTGTTAAAAAAAAAAAAGAAATTCTGAAAAAGTGCTATCATCAATTGAAATACATATCCACACTAATGCAAGATATTGGTGAGCCAGTGTATGAGAATTGTGTATTTTATGCATGATTGTTTTGTAAACCCACAACTTCTATAATTAAAAAAAAAAAAGACTTACAAAAAAATAAAGTGATTAGAGGAGTAAAGAAAAAGGTAAGTCTCACATCATACTCTCACAAACTGTACTTCCTTTCCCCTTTATTTGCATAGTACAATTTACGCTACTTGAATATCCTGAATATGCACTGGAAATTTTGCCTTTGACTATAGAGAATGAGCTTTCAAAGACAGTACTCTGTTGTTTGGCCCATTTTTACGTGAACTGGTATTCCGAATTTAGAGTTGTTATATTGTATAGCAATCCTAAATTACTGTGTCTCATCATCTGGTGACATCACAAGGATAGAGTCCAGGTTTATTCACCTTCGGGTTCTCATTATTTATTTGTGCCAGTTCCAGGCACAAAGTGAGGCTAAATAAGTAATTATTATGTGATCAGTGCTTCAATTGATCAATTGAATGAATATTTATTAATTCATTGATCTATGCCATGCAGTTTCTTACATACTGGGATAGTACAAATTGTCACTGCTCCCGAGCTGTTCACAGTCTAGTGGATATATATATGTGGAATTAATCGCAAGTTTCTTAGAACAATTCCATGATATAATTACTATGATGCTTTTACATCCATAAATCAAAAGTGGTTAACAAAAGTAGAGGGGAAGTAATTTTACTATGGGAAATGCAAGGAAAAAATGAAAAGTTATAAATCATAAATTAAAATTTCTTTCTTGGAAATCTCCATGGTCGGTTTACTCTCCCCCCGCCCAAAGGACATAAGTCATTCTTGTTGGGTAAGGGGTTGCATATTCCTCACTGGAATAATTGTCTCATGCAGATATTATAGCAAATGGTCAATATCACTACCTTATACTGTGGAACCCATAAAACAAAGTTGGATGATAGGATGTGGTTTCTGGGTAGAAAGTAGAGGTAGATAAAGGAAATAGGAAGAATGAAATAGACTGAAAATGTCTCCTTGTCCTCAGAATCTTGTTACATGAGAAGTTGCTCAGAGAGGGACGTGGCCTTTGCAGGTAATTCTACACAACAGTTTCTATTCAGTTAAATGCCATTCAAAAAACATTTCTGTACAACAAATGTGTAAGGGAAGCAGAGGTGCATCAAGCATGATCCTTCTGGTGAGCTCAAAATATACTCATGAAAGCTTGAGTAGGAGGTTGTAGGAATGATAAAATGGGTTGACCATGAAGGCTCAGAGAGACTGAGATTATTTCCAGAAAAGAAATAATCTGGAAGGCAATACTGAAAGGCCACAAATGAACTGAGTCTTATTCAAGATAAAATAGGCAATATTTGTATTTCAGAGGCAACAGGAGATGCATTCTCGATACTGGTTAATAGAAGCTTATAGATGAGAACACATTGTGAACCTGAAGACAGCAAACTGATCAGAAATGAACAATGCTTTTGCAGTAGGTTGAATAGAGTTGAAAGGTTCTGGAAAAGGGGAAAGCTGATGATGTGCCGCTACATTTATAGGGGTGTAAGGTAGTGAGGTCATGAACTCAGTTGCTTTAAGGGAATGCAGAGGAGCGAATGCAGATGTCTGACAAATATCATGGAGAAAACATTGTCAGGGTTTGGCAGCCATTTAAATTAAGGAGGCGTTTACAGCCTGGATGATGACTGTGGAAATTTTAAGAGAAGTGGATAAGAGGTGAAAGAAGTTTGGGTAGGAGAAGAAGTGAGGTTTAGGCACCACAAAGATTGTTTTTATGTTTTTATTATATTATGTAATGCTGATGGGAATTTCAAGAGATTTCTAGCAAAGAGTTGACATTGTGGGACTGGAAAGGAACAGAATTTTAAGTACTAAAGATACAGATTTAGGAGTCCTTAACACAAAGCACAATGATTGGCTAATAACTTACTCCTAATAAAAGCATGTTGAGAGTTGAAACCATGAAATTGGATGAGCTTCTCTAATAAAAACAGTGTGGATGGAAAAAAAAAAGGGGCTAAGGACAAAAGCTTGTGTTAGCAATTAGTTTTAGGGAGCAAAAGGAATTATTGTCAGAGAAGACCAGATTAGCAGCAAAAGAGAATGCCTCAAAAGCCAAGGAGGTGGAAGTAACCCACACATTTGGTACATACAAGGTGTGGGGTGAATCTGGGAGGGTGGGCTTGTACTGTCTTAAAGGCAGGTAATTCTGACTCTAGTATGGACCCAAATTTGAACCCGACATCTTCAGTGTTATAACTCTGCATATCCAGATAGGTGGAGATAAGGCTAAACCCTGATTCCCCCAGGGTTTAGCCTTATCTCCTTACAGCATTGCAGTGCTTCACCTTGATCATAAGCTGATGTTTGTGTATTTTTTAAACGATTTCTAAAATCCTTCACATACATTAGCCCATGTGAACACTAAATAAGTCCTTGAGATAGGTCTATTAATCCTTGTTTTTACAGATGAGAATCTAGAATTCAGGGTATTTAAATTACTAATAATGAAGATGAGGATACACTGCAGATTTTCTGACATTACGCAGTATGCTTGCTACTACATTTCATTAGACCCTTGCACAGAATGTGACTGCAGAGACAGCAAAAACAAGGAGATATTATGGTTTAGGTCCAGGCATACTGGAGTCTCTTTAGGAAACAGCATAATAGGACAATATTCTGAAAGTAGGAACCCACTGATCTTAAGTTCCTAGATAATGATAATTATCATCTCATCTGTAACAGGTGTACAGTTTGAAAAGTGCTCTCTTCATTGGAAACCCCAGACATCCTATAGAAATAATAGCATCAAATTACTAGCCATATTCTATAGATAAGGAAAACAAGACTCCAGAAGAATATATAAACTACTCACAATCAAATACCTGGCAAATTATCTAGACTGTATTCAAATGCAACTCCTCATATTTCTGGTATGGAATTTAATTTTAAGAAGGCATTGGGAAAAAAGCTGCTGGTTTGTGATGTCCTAGCGAGAATTAGTGGTGATGGTGGTGATAGCAGGTTTGGAGATGATTCCAAGGTGAAATATATCCTGCCGGAAGAGTTAGGGGAGTGAATTGGTGAGACTGATGCTCTAGTACATGTAAAATGAAGGTGCTTGGAACAATGTTGCAGGTCCAAATATTTTTGAAACTATCAGTAGGCTAAAGGTGACAAAGTCTCCTGCCAGGTGCATTTTGATTTGACATGCTCCCTTGATCACATGGTACTTCTTATTTTCAAGATATGGTTGGGGATTAGGTGCTGATCTCTATCAGAAAAAAAAAAAAACAACCATTGCCTCCTTTAAACAGAAATGAATCCTTTATGAGGTAAGGGGACTTATCTAGACCAGTACCTGAATAATTTAATGGTTTTCTGAACTAATTGCACCCAGAGGCATATACATTGAATAAATTAAGTGAGATAAGCTATCCTTATCCCCATATTGGTAACACATCTCTTCTTTCCAGCATGTTCCACTGCTATCATTATTGTGGAAAAGTGACTCAGTCTCACCTGAAGGGAAACGGAGCTAAGTGGTTGGTAAGGCTGATGGCATGTGGCCTGTGACTCAGAATTCCCAGAAATGAAGGGTTGATCCTTTTCCTCACAGCAAAGTGCAGTATGCCAGCTGTTTTCCTGAGACTCCCCTGACTTGGTTGCCAATTTCCTTAATCCAAGCCCATTTAGAACCCAGCAAAAGCCCTGTTGAAGGACAGTAGGAAAATGGCTGTTCGGCAACTCTGCTCATGCCCATCATAAAACATTGCTGAGGGCAGTGCAGGGGTCGCTTAGTGGTAGAGTTATCGCTGCCAGGAGGGTCACTCGCATTCGAGTCCCGAAGCCTGCAAATGCCAAAAATAGAAAGAAAGAAAGAAAAAAACACAAAGAACAAACAAACAAAAAAATCATTACTGATTTATGGAGAGTTGATTCTGGAGAATCCAATGAAGCAATGTTAGCAGTTGTTTTTTGGAGTTTTGTAGTTTGTGATGGGATTGAATCAGTTTTGAAGTACAAGGACTGGTTTCATCAACTGATTCTCAAATTCAGGTGCACACTGGAATGGCCTGAGGAGTTTTAAAACTGCTAGTGCCTGAGCAGCAGAAATTTCAAAGGTTCCCCAGATTTTGCTAATGTGAAGTAGAATTTGAGAACTATTAATCTAATAAATCAACTTTTAGTTTGGGATTTGTTTTTCAAAAATTTTTTGCTTCTTTTGCTTAATTTCATTGTCATAAGCATTGTGTGTGCTGGTCCCAGCAGGGGTTATTCCTTCCATTTTATTGACGATATCAAGACCACAAAGTTAGTCAGCAGCCAGTATCCTGCTGTTAATTTGACACTTGCTTCCATTTAATAGCCAAGGTTCTCTTGGGGTAAATGATGGACAACAGCTAGGTGTAGGTTTTCCTATTTAAGAGGACATAAGGGGGTGCAAGCATAGTTCATTGGTGGAATTCTCACCTGCCATATGGGAGACCTGGATTTGATTCGTAGCCCATGTACTTCCTCCCAAATAAAAACAAATAAGCCAACAAAAACAAATAAACAATTCAATAGCTAAGTGAAGAAACCATAAACAATTAAAAAAAAAAGTGTTGGGAAAATTGGCCATCCATATGGAGAAAAGTTGAATTAGATTAATACCTCTTAGTGTGAAGAGAAATATATTTCAGGTATATTAAAATCATATAAAATTTGTACATTTAGACCAAATTTGTATTTGCACTGTCAGTATGGCAAATGAGTGAAAAAAAAGTTTAATACACTATTGGATTTATTTTTCTTTTTTTTTGATTCAGCTTATACAAGGGCTGAAAAACCACAATTTGTGTTCATGGCAGTGGGAATTTTTTTTTAAATGTCTACGTTCTTTCTAATAAACTGTTGGAAGACTTAAAAAAAAAAAAAAACCTAAACAAGAAGACATAACAATCATAAATATTTACGCACCGAATCAGAATGCCCCAAAATACGTGAGGAATACACTGCAATCACTGAAAAGGGAAATAGACACATCTACCATAATAGTTGGAGACTTCAATTCACCACTCTCATCAATGGACAGAACATCTAGACAGAGGATCAATAAAGAAACAGAGAATTTGAATATTACAATCAATGAGCTAGACTTAACAGACATTTATAGGACATTACACCCCACAACAGCAGGATACACCTTTTTCTCAAGTGCTCATGGATCATTCTCAAAGATAGACCATATGCTGGGTCACAAAGCAAGTCTCAACAAATTTAAAAAGATTGAAATCATACACAACACTTTCTCGTATCGTAAAGGAATGAAGTTGGAAATAAATAATAGGCAGAGTGCCAGAAAATTCACAAATACGTGGAGGCTCAACAACACACTCTTAAACAACGAGTGGGTCAAGGAAGAAATTACAAGAGAAATTAGTAAATATCTCGAGGTGAATGAAAATGAAAGCACAACATATCAAAACCTATGGGACGCAGGAAAGGCAGTGCTAAGAGGGAAATTTATTGCCCTAAATGCCTATATCAGAAAAGAAGAAAAGGTGAAAATTCGGGAATTAACTGTCAGCTTGGAAGGACTGGAGAAAGAACAGCAAATTAATCCCAAAGAGGGCAAAAGGAAAGAAATAACAAAGATTAGAGCAGAAATAAATGAAATCGAGAACATGAAAACAATAGAGAAAATCAATAAGACCAGAAGTTGGTTCTATGAGAAAATCAATAAGATTGATGGGCCCTTAGCAAGATTGACAAAAAGAAGAAGAGAGAGGATGCAAATAAATAAGATCAGAAATGGAAGAGGAGACATAACCACTGACCTCACAGAAATAAAGGAGGTAATAACAGGATACTGTGAACAACTTTATGCTAATAAATACAACAATGTAGATGAAATGAACAAGTTCCTAGAAAGGCATGAACCAACTTTGACTCAAGAAGAAATAGATGACCTCAACAAACCAATCACAAGTAAAGAAATTGAATCAGTCAATCAAAAACTTCCCAAAAAGAAAAGTCCAGGACCAGACAGCTTCACATGTGAATTCTACCAAACATTCCAGAAAGAATTAGTACCAACTCTGCTCAAACTCTTCAAAAAAATCGAAGTGGAGGGAAAGCTACCTAATTCATTCTACGAAGCCAACATCACCCTCATACCAAAACCAGGCAAAGATATTACAAAAAAAAGAAAACTACAGACCAATCTCTCTAATGAATATAGATGCAAAAATCCTCAACAAAATTCTAGCAAATCGAATCCAACAACACATTAAAAGAATTATATATCATGACCAAGTAGGATTCATCCCAGGTATGCAAGGATGGTTCAACATAAGAAAATCAATTAATGTAATACACCATATCAACAAATCAAAGCAGAAAAATCACATGATCATCTCAATTGATGCAGAGAAGGCATTTGACAAGATTCAACATCCTTTCTTGTTGAAAACACTTCAAAGGATAGGAATACAAGGGAACTTCCTTAAAATGATAGAGGTAATATATGAAAAACCCACAGCTAATATCATCCTCAATGGGGAAAAATTGAAAACTTTCCCCCTAAGATCAGGAACAAGACAAGGATGTCCATTATCACCACTATTATTCAACATCGTATTGGAGGTTCTAGCCAGAGCAATTAGACAAGAAAAAGAAATACAAGGCATCAAAATTGGAAAGGAAGAAGTAAAACTATCACTTTTTGCAGACGATATGATACTATACGTCGAAAACCCGGAAAAATCCACAACAAAACTACTAGAGCTAATAAATGAGTACAGCTAAGTAGCAGGTTACAAGATCAACATTCAAAAATCTGTAGCATTTCTATACACTAGTAATGAACAAGCTGAGGGGGAAATCAAGAAACGAATCCCATTTACAATTGCAACTAAAAGAATAAAATACCTAGGAATAAATTTAACTAAAGAGACAAAAGACCTATACAAAGCAAACTACAAAAAAATGTTAAAAAAAAGTCACAGAAGACCTAAATAGATGGAAGGGCATACCGTGTTCATGGACTGGAAGACTAAATATAGTTAAGATGTCAATCCTACCTAAATTGATTTACAGATTCAATGCAATACCAATCAAAATCCCAACAACTTATTTTTCAGAAATAGAAAAACCAATAAGCAAATTTATCTGGAAAGGCAGAGTGCCCCGAATTGCTAAAAGTATCTTGAGGAAAAAAAATGAAGCTGGAGGTCTCACACTGCCTGACTTTAGGGCATATTATGAAGCCACAGTGGTCAAAACAGCATGGTACTGGCATAAAGATAGATATATCAACCAATGGAATCGAATAGAGTGCTCAGATATAGACCCTCTCATCTATGGACATTTGATCTTGGATAAGGCAGTCAAGCCAACTCACCTGGGACAGAACAGTCTCTTCAATAAATGGTGCCTAGAGAACTGGATATCCATATGCAAAAGAATGAAAGAGGACCCATCTCTCACACCCTATACAAAAGTTAACTCAAAATGGATCAAAGATCTAAACATTAGGTCTAAGACCATAAAACAGTTAGAGGAAAATGTAGGGAGATATCTTATGAATCTTACAATTGGAGGCGGTTTTATGGACCTTAAATCTAAAGCAAGAGCACTGAAGAAAGAAATAAATAAATGGGAGCTCCTCAAAATCAAACATTTTTGTGCATCAAAGAACTTCATCAAGAAAGTAGAAAGACAGCCTACACAATGGGAGACAATATTTGGAAACGACATATCAGATAAAGGTCTAGTATCCAGAATTTATAATGAGATTGTTCAACTCAACAACAAAAAGACAGCCAACCCAATTACAAAATGGGAAAAAGACTTGAACAGACACCTCTCAGAAGAGGAAATACAAATGGCCAAAAGGCACATGAAGAGATGCTCAATGTCCCTGGCCATTAGAGCAATGCAAATCAAAACCACAATGAGATATCATCTCACACCCACCAGAATGGGCATTATCAACAAAACAAAAAATGACAAGTGCTGGAGAGGATGCGGAGAAAGAGGCACACTTATCCACTGTTGGTGGGAATGTCAAATGGTGCAACCACTGTGGAAGGCAGTTTGGCGGTTCCTCAAAAAACTGAATATAGAATTGCCATACCATTGCTAAGTATCTACTCAAAGGACTTAAGGGCAAAGACACAAACGGACATTTGCACACCAATGTTTATAGCAGCATTATTTACAATTGCAAAGAGATGGAAACAGCCAAAATGTCCATCAACAGACGAGTGGCTAAACAAACTGTGGTATATACATACGATGGAATATTATGCAGCTTTAAGACAGAATAAACTTATGAAGCATGTAATAACATGGATGGACCTAGAGAATATTATGCTGAGTGAGACTAGCCAAAAACTAAAGGACAAATACTGTATGGTCCCACTGATGTGAACCGACATTAGAGAATAAACTTGGAATATGTCATTGGTAACAGAGACCATCAGGAGTTAGAAACAGGGTAAGATAATGGGTAATTGGAGCTGAAGGGATACAGACTGTGCAACAGGACTAGATACAAAAACTCAAAAATGGACAGCACAATGCTACCTAATTGTAATGTAATTATGTTAAAACACTGAATGAAGCTGCATCTGAGCTATAGTTTTTTTTGTTTGTTTGTTTGTTTTTTATATATATTTTTTGTCTTTTTTATTTTTATTTTTTTCTCTATATTATCATTTTATTTCTTTTTCTGTTGTCTTGCTATTTCTTTTTCTAAATCGATGCAAATGTACTAAGAAATGATGATCATACATCTATGTGATGATATTAAGAATTACTGATTGCATATGTAGAATGGAATGATTTCTAAATGTTGTGTTAGTTAATTTTTTTTGTAATTAATAAAAAAAGAAAAGAAAGAAAGAAATCCTCTGGGCTGTAGAGAATCATTTGAAATGGACACTTGCATTAGAATCACCTGGAGATCTTGCTAAAAGGCATATTCTGAGCCCAAACCCAAGAGAATCTGATGTGGTCAAGTAGAGATGGAGATTGAGAATCTGCATTTAAAAGTTTTCCCAGGTAATTCTTATGGCCATTAAAGTAAGAGCACCATTACACAGTGCAGTGTAGCTGTCAAACAGTGCAGCCCATTGTCCCAATCTAGAATTATGTGATTTTTTTGCGCTCAAATTCAGAATTAAGGTATGCCACTGTCAAGCCCTATCTACCAATTTTGTTGCAATGTGAAAATCTAGATCATCCTCAAAAATTAGTAGTAGATGCATTAGAAATATTCCTCCTAGAATTTCAAGATGTCTGAGGGCCAGACAGAAAAACCTGATAAAAAACTAGATCTGGAGCCAATATATATATACATATTACATATATATAAAACTAGAGCTGGAGCCAATATATATATATATATATATATATATATATATATGGATCAAAAAACATCCCATGCTGCTTCTGCAAAGCCATTATTGAGGTATTCCATTTGTTACAGAGCAAAATCATGAGATGACAAGATATAGTGTAGAGTATTAATTGGATTTAGAGTAAGAGGAATTAAGCCATAATTCCATCACTTATTACCATGTGAATTTTGGGAAGTCACTTAACTTCTCCAATCTCAGTTTCTGCATTTCTAAAATGGGATTAATGCTGGCCATGCCCACCTAATAAGGCTGGTATAGTCGTAAATTATATAGTCACTATAAAAGGCATATTGTAAATAAATTAGTTCTATACAAATACAATCATTTCATAGTTGACCCAATGGGTCTTCATTGGTAACCTTGGAAAATGAGAGAATTACTTCCCAGTGGAACACTTTTTTGTTATAGACACAGATGAGTAAACACTAAGAGAAAATTCCTCTGATAATATCTACCAATATGATAAAATGAGATAAATCTGGGATAAAATACTACGTTTTTGTCCTGGGGCCAGCAGGAAATATTTTATTATATTTTTATCAACATAAAATGAAATATAATGTAGTCACTTAAAAGTCATGTTTTCAAAGAATGTTGATTGACATGCTTATATAGTGATAAATGAAAAAAGTTGTTTTTTTCATTTCATTTCATGTCATGTACAATACTACATTTGTACATGTAGTATTAGGACAATATTATATAAAACATAAATTAATTAAACAAATACTTTCGAGCAACATGTTGCAACATTGTCATGGTCCTTGCTCATAAACATAACTGTTGAGTGAAAAATACTTTCTTATGTTTCCATGGCCCGATTTGTTTAACAATCCCTCCTTGTTGGCTATTTAGTTTATTTGAATTTGTTGTTGTTGTTACTACAGTGTAAATTCTTAGCAAAATTCTTCACTGTTTAGAAACCCATTTCTATGTCTGTTGAGCTTATACCTCATATCAAGCATGTATATATACATGTATATACACACACATATACCTCATATCAAGCATATATATACAGGTATATATACACACGCATATACATTATTTATATATACACATTATGTAGACATATATATGCATTATATATTCATATAATTTTATGTGTATGTATACATTGAAATTTTGCTATGGACTATAAACATTTTTAGTTAATGGACTAAGCATATCGATGAATAACCTATGATAATTGAAGAAAAGCAATTGTTAAAAACATAAATCACTAAGTTGAGATAGTGCATATAATCTAGAGAAGATGTATAGAGTGACCCCAAGAGCATTGTCTTGACAGAGAGTATCCAACTGGTAGCCCCAGCTTCTGGCTGGCACTTCTCCCATCAATGCTGGGCTGTACCATATGGGTAAAAACTTTAGTTGAGCTACCCCAACTTCAGATAGTGTCACAGAAGATTTTCTGCCTTGAAATTCCTTAAGAAGCATACAACTGTTTTCCTGTCCATCTACCAATGAGCCGTAGCCTCCTCTGAACAACCCTGCCAACAATATGGATAAATAAAGAGAGATAACAGAATAGTTGCATGCCTTTCTTTTCTCCTTATAAGAGCAGGAGGGAAGAATTTAGTTACTGTATAATTTTAGAGATAAATTGTGTGCTTTACAAGGAAATTTAAGGAATCTTAATTATCAGAGTTTTAACATTCAAGTCCAATAAATAGCTTTATGAATTAAAAACAAATTATTCATTGAACTTTCTTACACACAAATATTTACTTTTATCTTAGATAAGATCCTCTAGTAGATTCTAGGAAGCGAAAACTCTTGGACAAAGGGTATGATGATTTTAAACCTCTTTCAACACGTTACTCAACTGGATCTCCTGAAAGAATATAGCGATTATTATACCAATGAAGTGAATAATTTGCTCCTTTGACCCTTCCTGCAACAGCAGCTAACTGTGGTTGTCAATTCATAAACAGGAAACAAAACAAAAATGATTTTCTTGCTTTATTTAAATCTTCATATATGTTATATGTATATAATATGATGTATATTTGCAATGTTGGCATTTTCTCCTTCAAAGCTTCTAACTCCATTGGGTGCCCTTCATCAGGTTGAAGAAGTTACCTTCCATTTCTAGTTTCATGAGAGTTGTTGTAATGAATGGATGTTGGATTTCTGTCAAATGATTTTTCAATGTGATTCATAATGTGCAGAAAAAAGTTAACACGGCAGGCTGGGATTGCTGTCCTTAAAAAGGCTTACTTGCAAGGTTGACCTTTGTCTGTTTTCTGGGTACTTAGATTTTTTGAGGGTTCCCACCCTTATGAACTGTTAAAATGCAGATTCTAAGCCCAAACCCAAGAAAATCTGAGGTGGTCAATTAGAGATGGAGATTGAGTGGCTTACTTTGCCTAAACAGTTTGTGCAAACATATGGCTTATGCTGAATGCCTGCTTTCCTCTTGGGCATCTGGAATTTTGGTATGTGCTAGGCAGAAGGTGGCTACATGACCAGCCCCCAGTAAAAACCCTGGGCCCTGAGTCTCTAATGAGCAACCTAGTAGCCAAAATTTTACATGTGTTGTCACAACTTGCTGCTGGGAAAATTAAGTGCTTTCTATGCGAGCTTGCATCCGGTTTCCTCAGGTCTTTGCATCATGCACCTTTTCCCTTTGCTGATTTTGCTTTATATCCTTTTACTGTAATAACTTAGGCAAGAGTATGACAATATATTGAGACTTGTGTTTCTAGTTAGTGAGTCATTGACTCTGCCAGTAGACTTGGGGGCTTCTAACACAGAACTGCTTTATTGCATCCCCCAAATTTTGGAAAGTTGTGTTTTCATTTTCATTTATCAAATACGTTCTAATTCTCTTCGTGATTTCTTCTTTGAACTTTGGGTGTGCTGTTTAGGTTCCAATATTGGGAGATTTATTTCTGAGAGTGTTTTCTGACTTAATTCTTTAGCCATAAGAACAGAAACTTGAAATGTGCTCAATCCTTTTATATTAACTGAGCCTTTTTAATGGTTCAGAATATGATCTATCTTAGTAAATGTACTATGTGTACTTGAAAAGACTGCACATTCTGTTAAGCTGAACCTGCAATACTGGGATGAGCCCTACTTGTTATTGTTAGATTTCTTTCACTAAAATTTTGTTTAGGTTCTTTGCATGTATGGTGAGGAGAGATGGTGGTTTTTCCTTCCTGTCTCCCTCCTTCCCTCCTTCCCTTCCTTCCTTCTTTGCTTTATTCTTTGTACATAATTTTAGATGGAGAGTTTTGTTTTTCAAGGCTTTAAAAATATCATGCAACTTTTTTCTGGCTTTTCTGATTTCCTTTGCCAAGCTAGCTTATCAGTCTTCTTGTTACTTCTTTGAAAGAAATGTGTCTGTTTTTCTGTATATTTTTAAGATTTTCGTTTTGCTTTTTAGCAATTTTACTCTAATATACTTAAGAATAGTTTTGTTTATATTTATCTTGACTGAAGTATATAGAGCATTTTAAATCAGTACTATAGATATCTTTTTCAGTTTGGGAAAATGTTTTTATCTTTTTTTGAATATACTTTGCCTGCTGGGCTGTTTCTAGCAGGTTTGTTCTTGGTTTTTATGCTTCTTAGTGCTGGTCAATTTATCCTATATCCTGGCATAATTTATAGTTTTGGACTGAATGCTTGACATTATGTATAAAAAAATGTAGATAATTTCCCAGAGTCTGCCCATGCAAAAAGAAAAAAAAAAAGTAGTTATTGCTGTATATATTTCTTCTGGGTATTTTCTTTTCTTTTGGCTCACAAGTAGATTAGAAGTAGATCATCTCAGTACTATAAATGATTGCAATAATTTGAGGCTAAGCTTTAACCTTCCTGAGGATTAGTCTATTTTTTTCCTCAGAATCTTAAGCCATAAGAGCATGTAATCCATTATTTCTCTCTTCTCCACTGGCTGCCAGAGAGTTCTATGCTGACTATAGTGTTCAAATATAATAACTGTATTAACTTTGTTTGGCATCTTTATTTCTTATTCCTATAACTAATGTTTCTTTTTTTGAAATTTAATTGTTTTCTTGTACATATTTCTATTATTGCAAATGTCCTCAAATGCTTTTGAGAATTTATTCATTCATCCCTTATTATAGTTGACCACATTATTTAGTGAAACTGTTTTGAACTGAGATGTCTTAAAGGGGCATACAAACTCATAAGGGGTGAATGACACACAAATGACTGGAATCAAAGAGCGAAGAAAAAATTACATAACATATGCTTAACACATGCGCTGCTGGAATGCAAACAAAGGAAATGACACTGTTTGCCAAGAATGATGACAGAGATCATGAAGGATGTGGTACTTGAGTGGGCACTTGAAGAATGAATAGGGTTATCAGGAAAGATAATAAAAAGAGAGATAATACAGGTACAACAGAGGAGAAAAATAGGACATTATAAGATAAGAGTTCAACTAAAGAATAGGATGAGAAGTGTGAGGGATGTTGTTGTGGAGGTTAGCTAGAGTTGGGTAAGACCGATTGACAAGCTTGTTTCTGAGATTTTCATGCCACTGTTTCTGGTATTGGAAATATGACTGTTTCATTCTTTTGGCAACTTTAAGATTTGTGTTGGTTCTTTAATTACCTCCCAAGAGATGTATTTAATAAGCAAAAAAAAAAAACCAAGAAACAATTGCTGCCTCCAGGGCTGAGGGTGGTAACCAAAGAAAGAGAAACACACCTGTCTTTTTGGTCACCAATACTAATATTTTGCTTTCTTGTGTCTTTAATGGTGAAGATGAAGCCACATGTTGGAGTGGAATGCAGGCCTGCTCTAGGGCGATGAATCAGTCTGACTGTTAAACTTGCAAAACTGCATGTGGGTGGTTTTGTTGTATAATCTTCTGCCTTAATCTTTCTGCCTTTAAGGAAGTGCTTTGACTGTCTCTTTACGTGTGTGCCTGTTAGAAGTAGAATATGCATGGAGTTTCTTAATGGAAGCAAATCAAAACCATGATTGAAAAATTGTTCCCCTTAAGTTGAAAAAGATAACTTTAGTTATAGAAGAAAAAAGATAGAGAGAAATGCTGATAATGACAGCCAGTTTTGTCAGTTGCTGTTATTTCATTTTGGGAATTTAGAATCTAGAGAATAAGATAGGTTGGTCGAATATACGTCCCATTTCAAGAGTACTTCATATCTGGGACAATGTGCAGAGCTTGTGTACACATGCAATGTTGGAGAGAAAATGTGGTTATAAATAACAAGAAAAACATTAGGTATTAAACAGTAATTAAATTACCAATTGAATATTTGTTTTACCATTTTGAAAAATAAGGTAGCACGCCATCACTATCACTGTTTCTCAGTCTTTCAGTCAACCTTCCTTCAATAAAAGTTTATTGAACACCTACTATATTCCAGGCTCTCCACTGCCTCTGTAGATACAGCAAAATAAAGACACAACTCTTGGACTTTCAGCCTGTAGAGCTTAGTGAGGATCAGCAGCATTCATCCAGGAATTGAGTTTATGTAAGAATAATCCCAAATTAAGATAAATGCTCTGAAAAAAAAAGGCAAAATTGTCTATGATCTAATAATAAAAAGATTATAAGTAAACGTCCCTACCCATTGTTGACTTTAGGAGTGGAGGGCATACAGTGAGTTGGTATGTGAGCTGAACAAGAGGAGTATCATGGTTAGAGTTTTGTGCTCTTGACAATTAGATTTTATTACTGTTGATCTCCTAAAACTCCAGAGGTTCTTAAGAACTTCCTGAAATTAGGTTTTTTATTCATCTACCTAGACTAGCTCCTTTACTGGTCCCCCTCGCTTTCCTCCAATCTATTTCCACAGGGCTGCCAGGGAGATGTTACTAAAACTCAGCTCTTAGAATACTTGAGTCCTTCCCAATAGCTTCTGAAGTTTCTTCTTTACAGCGTTGCAGTATGCTCCATGTCCACATAAAATCTTAAGGCCTGCCAGACAGGATTTCCATGATCACAGCAGAGTCCAACCAGCCACACTAGATTTGCCTTTCAACATTCCCCTCCACACCCTGGGCATCTCTAATTGCAGCCACAGTTAATATTTTGTAGTGGAATCCTTCCCTTTCTTGAGATGTATATGCACTGTTTCTCCTTCTGGGAAGCATTCCTTTGCCTGGAGAGTCCCCACTGATTTCACAAGATCCAAGTCAGATGTCACTTCCTCACTGGAGCCTACTCCTACCCCCTCAGGCAGAGTTAATCATTTCTTCTTGATGCTCCTTCAGCGCTTTGTACTTACCTCAGTTATTCCTCCCACCATATTGCTTTTGTGTCATTTCTTTAACTATATTTTTAACTTTCTGAAGGGTAAGACTGGGTCTGATGTACTTCTATAGTCTTACTCTGTCAACTTCCAGGGCGGTAGTTAATACAAATTTTCAGCACATTAATATAGGATTATAGAAAGAAGGAAGAGACCCTAGGGACACTTGGTATCATGCTTCTAAAAACATTTCTAACTAAATGATGAACCTTGGTATGCTTTTGAAGTCTGTTGGTATGGGTAACATCAAGAATTCAGGTGGTTCTTAAAAGCACAACTTTGAGGGCCAATTTAGAGTATCTTTGATAGTTAGGTCTGAGAATGTCCCCCAGCCCATAAGACAATGTATATAGATATAAAATGGTACCCTTTCCTCAGTCTGTCAGAAAAGTGCCATTGTATGCTAATTTTGTTAGGGAAAAAAAAAAAAACAGCTTTTTTCACCTCCACACATTTTTGTAATAAATATGGAGGAAAAGATCAAAACTTTGCATGTTGTGTCTGGTAAATGCTCAACCTGCATGACTATATCTAGTGGGCTTTTGAAAAGATAATATGCTCATTTGTATAAAGAAGACAGAAACCTGCTTTAAGGAGAAAAAGAAACTTACAAATTGATTTTTAAATGGATAGCTCTTTGGATATCATCCTCACAAACAATACTTATGGAATATTTACAATGTGCAAGCATTGGGGTGAGCCTTTAGGAAGAAGAAGGGGCCATAAGTGGAAATTAATTTCTTCTTCCTCTGAACTCATAGTACACCTTATCTCTTCTTCCCTTACAGCTTATCCCTATTTATGTTGAATTTTTGGATGAGATCATTCATTCTACTTTTCTCTAGCAGAAACTGCTGATGCTTAGCATTACTCTTGGATTGAATTGTAGGCCAAGAAGTTGCCTTTGTATTGTTTTTATGTGCAACAAGACCCGTAGAAATGGTTGAAAGGAAGAAGTCTAAATTGACTTCCAATTTGCTGGAATAGATAGCTGAGAAGTAGAAGGTAATGCTCATGATTAAAATGATTATGATCGGATAACATTTTAAACTTGTGATCATTTATCTCCTGACAGTTTGTCTTCTTGTCCATGTTTACCTAATCAAAATAATCATCGTTCCTGGCCTTGTTGCCGTAGGAGAGAAAAGATTCAAGGCAAGAATTAGAATGTTGTTTGATGGCTTTTTCTGGGTTTTGTTGATAAGTCCTCTAGAGTGACTGAGAAAACCTGGGCAGAGCCTAAATGATTGGGTGAAGATGAGAGTCAGCTTCCTCCAGACTGTGGCAGTTTTCTACACCCAGAGAAGAACAATGAGGCGGGAAAGATGAGAATATAGACTGTGGTGGCCACCAAAATGAGGAACTACTCCATGCTCCAAAACAGAAAGCCACCATTGACGTGGCTGTGTGTGAGTCTCGGCAGGTGGAGCTCTAAATAGCATCTGAGTGACTACCATGCCTCTGCGTTGGGCATAGAGAGAGCTACAGGCCCGACATGACAATGGGTATGGGGGGTGTTCTAGTTTGCTAGCTGCCGGAATGCAACACACCAGAGACAGATTGGCTTTTAATAAAAGGGGATTTATTTTGTTGGTTCTTCAGAGGAAAGGCAGCTAACTTTCCACTGAGGTTCTTTCTTACGTGGAAGGCACAGGATGGTCTCTGCTGGTCTTCTCTCCAGGCCCCTGGGTTCCAACAACTTTCCCTGGGGGTGACTTCTTTCTCCATCTCCAAAGGCCTGGGCTGAGCTGCAAGTGCTGAAGTTAGGAATGCTGAGCTGCTTAGGCTGTGCTACGTTGCGCTCTCTCATTTAAGCACCAGCCAATTAAGTCAAACGTCACTCATTGCAGCAGACACGCCTCCTAGCCAACTGCAGATGTAATTAGCAACAGATGAGATTCATGTACCATTGGTTTGTGTCCGCAGTTACAAAACTAGGTATGCTCACCTGGCCAAGTTGACAACTGAATCTAACTAACACAGGGGGAAAGCAATCTCTCAGAAATGATTTGCATGGATTGATGACAGAGAACCAGATAAGAGGTTGGAATCCTTATCAGATATATGAGTGGGATGAATGACTGAATATACCTAAAAGCCCTCACCTGAACTTGGCCAGAGCATCAGGCAAAAGAAGGAGAAGCCTAAACTGATTGAGACTGTCCTCATGCAATGGCAAAATGGAAGCTTGAAACAGAAATTAAGTTTTACCCAAAGAAAAGAAAGTTCAATTACTTTTACATTTAAATTGTGGAATGAGTTTGATAGGAGCTACAAAGGTAAACAAGAGGAGGAATAGGTTTACTGTGAGTGGAAAGAGGTGTGAACCAAAGATGATTGAAGAATGATGAGTTTGAAATGCTTAGGGGACATTTAAGTGATATATGTAGAGTGCCCAGGATACAAAAACTAGTAAAATACAAACCCTACCTTCAAGAAGCTTACAGTGGGCCTGTAAAGATACATATGTTCATTAAAGGGTCGGTAATAATCCAAGAGGGTATATGCTAAGTATAACAACTGCAGTAGCATTTCAGACAAGGGAACAATCAGTAAAGGTTGGGTCGTCAGGAAAGGCCCCGCAGCAGAAGTGGGCCTTGAACTTGGACTTGAGAGAAGCATAACCTTTAGAAAAGTATGTCACAGAGGTAAGCTATGCATGGTGTGTTTGAGAGACAGTGTAGAATAGTTGTAGCAGGACAGATGGTTCCCTTGTGTTAAGACACAGTCGTGTAAAGCACTTGGACAAAATGTAGAGAAGTCTGCCTGGTCCATGGAATGGAGGCATAGAACACACTGCTGAGTTGAACGTCCATCCGGAGTATCAGTGAGGTGCCACCAGAGGCGTGTGAGTGGTGGGCTTTCTGTGAAAAGGTATATGTCAAAAATATTAATTCTCAACTGCGTCATTTTACTTCTAGCAAATTGGAAATGTTGGTTAACATAAAATCATCATAAAGGAGTACCATACTGTCAAATGACAGCGAACTGAAGATGCAAACTGGAAACCAGTAAAACAGAAAGAACTAAAGGTTGAAGACCCTTTGATGGAGTAGCTGTAGCCTCGTCACTGTGCACGAGATTACTTATGTGAATTTACTTGGCAAATGTTAGAGATCATTCTTATTATCTGAAAGACAACATTGTAGCATGAGTGAGTGATCAACCTGCATTTAGTTTGCTCATTGAGCTTGGGGATTATGTGAGATCCAGGGTTGTTCGTAAAAGTGATTTGTAGTCATTGCTCCTGTGCCCCATGGGGGCATATAGGGAAAACAGTAGTCTTTTAAAAATATTATTCTGATTTCTCAGTCTCTGCTCACAACTCTCCAATGATTTCCTTTTGGAGTTAGAGTAAATCAAAGTCATGCTCATTATCATTGCCTGTTCCTTGCTAGTCTCTCTGACTTTATTTTCTACTCTTTGCCTGACTCACTCCACTGAAGTCACACCGGATTTCTTTCTATTTCTTGAACATGCCAAGTTATTTCACTATCCAGTGCCTTTGCTCTTATTATTACCACTTCCTAGGACACTGTTCATCAGGTCTTGACATAGACCACCTCTTTCCCTCATTCAGGTCTCAGTTCAATTGTTCTTCCTGAGAGACTTTCTTCAATATCATAGTTAAGAGTTACTTCCATCTCCCAACCCATCACTCTTCTCCTTTGCACCTTGTTTCAGTTTTCTTCATTGCACTTATCAATAGAATGCCAGTAACTGACATTCTATTGGTCTCTTATTTATGTGCTTCTTATTTATCTCATTTGCTGATAGGCAGACTTTGTGAGAGCAAGGTCTTTGGTAACACCTCCATAAGGCCTTCCCTCAGAAGAGTGTCTGGCATCTAGTAGTTATTCATTATTGTATAAATAAATGAAGAACTTGCTAGAAGTGGAAGGCTACCAAGAGCTTATATTGTCTAGCTCTCTTATCTCAAGAGTTGGGAAATTTGACTTAGGAGTGAAAATGGCTTTCCCTGGGTAACAGAGAAGGGAATAGGATGCAAGCCCTCCGACTTGAGCAATGACAGACCATAGAATCTTCTCTTCATTACTGACATCTATCAGCTGACAAAGTCAATGGTTCCTGGAACTCAACGCCACAGAATTTTATGATGCTTTACTGTTGAGTATAGTTTCAACCCATGCTGTTCCAGAATCTTTGTAGAAGGTAGCAGTGGTGTCATGGAAAGAACCATAGATTTAGAGTCCTAAGATTGAGTTGTAATACTGTATGGTAGTAGCTCTCAAACTTTTTGGTGTGGACCTCCTGGCATTCTTAAAAATTGTCGAGGAATCCAAACAGATTTTTTTCATGTGGGTTATACCGAGTAGTGCTTTCTCCACTAAGAAATAAAATTGGAAAACTCAGAAATATTTATTTATTAATTTCTAAGTGACAATAAATCCATTGCCTGTTAAAAAAAATTATTTAGTGAAAAATAACTCTTTTCCAAAACAAAATATCTAGTGGGAAGTGTGGCATTGTTTGGCTTAATAGAATTTAGCTATCTTTTCATATGGGCGTCTACATTCAATCTGTTGCGATATATTATTTTGGCTGAAATATATGGAAAAAAAACTGGTACCGCATAGATATAGTGTTTAAAATAGAAGGAGTATTTCAGTCACTTTTAATTACTTGTGTATGTGCTTTTTTGACCTTATACCAAAATTCAACAAGGGGCAATTCTTAAAAGTTATTTGCTATGTGTAATCTGAAACTGTATCATTTGATTTTTTATTTACTGTTACAAAAAAATTTATTGATCTATTTAGCGTTTTGTGTGCCTGTTCTACCCATGTATATTTTATAACACAGTATGTTGGTTATGAAAAATATTGGTTCACTGAATTTAGCACATCATTCAAATGGTGTCCATTATCAAAAAATCACATTAATTCATATCACCACCAATCTCATTAGAAAGATTATTAAGTACTGGGAAGCTGTGAAAATCGCAGTATCAGATACAAGTTTTCCAAAATTCTAATTTTTGCTTGAAAGCTCAAATTTTATCATTGGCAACAAATGACATCAGGATTAGTCTACCTGTTTTCAAGAAGAAAATATCAGCCAAGTCCCTAAGCCTCAAAAACCACAGTTTGTCTTTCAAGTACAATGATGTTCTATTAAAAAAGCAGCTCATTCAGCTCTCTATTCAAACCATATGCAATTGAAATGTTTTATGTATACTTCTTATTTCTCACACAGAACATTACTAATGAGGTTTAGTTTCTATTTCATTATTATTTTTTTTTTATTTCTTTTTCAAGAACATTCTAGGTTTTTACCCCTTGTGACTGTTGGTGGTGAATATTTGAATGAAAGCAATAGGTGTTTTATTCATTATTGTCTTTGCCCCTTCAGTGCAAATTTCAAAACAATGAAAATAACAAATAGTGCCTTGCTATTATTATGAAAGTGGTTTTGACCTTGTAGAATCCTAAATTTTGGGAATACTTGGGGGTCTAAGGAACATGCTTTTTAGAACTGATACTCAAGCAGTTTTAGCTTTTTGAGTTCAGATAATAACTGTGATTCAGTTGCTCTTATCTGTAAATTCTGAATAATGCCTTCTTCTGCCCAGCTCATATATCATGTTATTGTTGAAATAATCATGATTATTAATAAGCAATATTTATCAACACTAGACCATGGCTTAAAGGTTGTGCTTGGTTACTTCATTTATTTCTCACTCTAACTCCTCTGACCTGAGGAAACCAGGTCACAGAGAAGTAAAGTAACTTAAGAAAAGTCACTCAGCTAGCAGATGGTTGAACCATATTTTAACTTAGGACTGTGAAACTTTGATGGTCTTGCTATATCATATAGTACATGTAGTAACCCCCATTTTGTACCATAGAGTATACATGAAAGCATGTAGCACAGTACCTGAAAATTAGCAAATGAAGGTAGTATAACACCTGAATGCAGATCACTTAGGCAAAAGAAACTTTGGTGAACTATAACAGGCTGCTATTGATGTTAAGGTCTAAATAACCTCCGAACATTTTTTTTTTCAGAATTTTTTTTTTAAGTGTGTCCTTCAGCTTGAGTGTGCTTCAATTTCACAGCCAGAAATTGTGGCTCTTTTTAGGACTTCGCCTGAGCTGCTGGAGCGCTGTACTGGAGCACACTGAAAGTGGGACATGCCTTAGAATTTACATACCTCTGAGAAGGCCCTTAGCCAAGGATTGATAATGCAGGATCATGAAATCTCAAACTCCCTGGCCTCATATTGGGACATCTTTAAGTCAGCGGACACTCCAGTGTTCACCTTCAAGATCAGGCTGAAGCTACTGTCTCTGTGACCTTTCTTGGTTGGCTGCTTTCCTTCCCTATCTTGCTTTCCTGCTCTTGCTGTCTTACATTGGATCACTCTGTTAATAAATCACTTGCACATTAGGAATTTTTATTTCTGGAGCTGATGGTAGAGAAGCTAACCTAAGATAGTGAATCACCAGTTTCCGTTTCATGCCAGTGAGAAGAATACTGTGGCCACACCTCAGTTGCCTTTTGATAGACACCCATGCCTTTCTCTCCATTCGCATTCTTCCCGAACCTGTAAATGCAAGATTCTTACTCACTGGACTCAAGTGTTAGGGAAGGGCTTACTACAAAGAAATAAGCATTTTGCAGGAAAATCACCTTGGGCATGTATTCTGGTTCCTTTACTTCTTGGAGCTCAAGTACTGATTTGGCCTAACTCGTTTCCTCCCCACATTCCTGGCTAGTACACAAAGGCCAGAAGAAAGGAGGAGCTGAGTCACTAAGGCTTAATTCACTTGTCTATTTCTTAGCCACAAGAGCTTGCTTTAATTGAAGAAGCTTTCAGTGGGATTAACTTTGCTGCAAAAAAAAGCACATCAGGTCTCCTTTTAAGACAGGCCTTTAGCTGTATTGGAGCAGCATGAATACTTAAGGTCTTTGAAGAATGTAGGTATTTTCTAAATCTGATGGGAACTCTCTCCAACTAGATCCAAAGAAGTCACCTTGTATCATCTCTGTCCATATATTATAAATCTTCTAGGAATAGCAGTATGTAGGTGCAGTGGCACAAGCTAACTGCATCACATGACTGTAGAGGCCCTCTCTCTTCTGAGGCCCAAGTGCAATTCCCAAACACTAGGAAAGTATGGGAAAGAACAGATTTACCTCTTCAATACTGGTGATCTGGAGTGAAGGCAGCTTGCAGGCCTCGCGTAGTGTCTTAATTAGTGCTTTTCACTCTCAGGACCTTGCTAAAGTGCCATTGCTTGTTTCAAGACTAAGTGGAGCGTGTTTGCCCAAGAAAATCAGAGAAGCAGTTAGGAATGTTATTGCCATCAAATAATGGAAAGGATATCGAACTTGGAGTGAGGCGACCTGGGAATAAGGAGACCAAGTTCCATCCCCGACTAGCTGTGTGACCTTAACATACTGATTCAAATTGCCTGGGCACCAGTGACCTCATCTGCAGAATGAGGTGGTCTCCATGTGCTTTCATTGCCAGCATTCTGTAGTTTTGTGATTCCCTGAATATTATCCAGTGTTCATGTGGGCATCGAATGGTTTCTGTATCAGCTGTTCTCCCTACAGGAGACTGCACAAGTCCCCTTGTGGCATTGACCCCCTTTGTCTTGGAAAAGTGTAGAACCTGTGACTTACCCCAGGGGAAACTGAGAAACTGTCTGAATGTTCTTGTCCCATAGGTAATTTTTAAATGTTCAGCTGAAATATAGAGCACTAGGAAACAGACATTTTTCTAAAGCTCTGTCATCCTTTCAGAGGCGCGCGCACACACACACACACACATCCCAAAAAGTATAGTGGGCTCTCTTTCCTGGGCTATAGTCATCCACAAGTGTGAAGTACAGGCTGCCATTTAGATCCCTAGCTTACTGAAGCCATTTGTTGACTGGTTCCCAGTATTACCATACTATCATGGCTTTCCTGCTTTGTTTATCACACAAGATAGTCCAAATGATTCTTCCTCTCTGATGTTGTCCCAGACCTCTCTAATAAAAGACATCTTTTATTTCTCTGGACTCTCTCAAAGTACTCCTAGCACCATCTCACTCTGAAAGATCTTATCAGCATCTGTGTATGCATCGGTATCTTCTACTACCTTCTCTCCACACCTAAGACCATGAGTACCTAAGGGGCAAAGGCCAGGTCTTACTCATATCTGCTTGCTCCTGATGATACCCCAAGTGACTTGTCGTATTAAAACATATAGACTTGAGAGCTTGGTAGTGTCAGCACATGTATTATTCAAGACATAGAAAAATGTAGAGGGGAGGACAAAGGTTCTCTGTATGGCCTTTGGAAAGTTGTTTCAAATAAATATTTGAGTTTCTGCTTTTTCATCTGTAATATGGCAGTATTAGCACTTAGCTTATAGGTTGTATGAGACTATATGCAAAGAACAGAACTCAGTAGTGGTGGCAGTGATTATTATTATGTTTATGATTACTATTCCATCTCTATGAAAAGGGATCTATCTTCATTATGGAAATCAACATTAAAATGGACTGAAGGAAATACTCTAAACTTATGATATAGGTTCCTCCTAGCCTGAGGTGATGTGAGGAACTGACAGAGAAGATGTGTAGGCCTGTAGATGTAAAATAATGGGGGCCATAACTTTGTTTACAATGTTTGATTTACTTTTAAAAAGCACATAGAGATTAGTAGTAAATATGAAAAAAAATTATCAATGATAATTTCTGGAGGTAGATACATGGATTTCCTTTATTTTTCAAATTATAAATTCTGTGATTAGCAGAGAAACCTAGACAGCACATCATAGAGCTTAAACTCTTCTATTTGATTCAAATCCTTCTCTTTTGTAGGGAGCCCATCAATGGCAAGCCAGTGGCCAATCAGGGAGAAGCTGGAGGAGGTGTTGGTGGAGCTTCCAGCTCCAGTTGGAAATCTAGATGACGATACAGGTCTGAGCTCGAATCCCCAAGTGTTTATGTTGCAGTTAGGAATTGAGAAACTCCATTGTCACAGTTTCCCTTCTGTAATAGGCAGGAGCTGAACCACAGCTGATTCTACATGTCAGTGCGATTGAGAAGGAAACTTTCAAGAAGAAATAAAAAGACCTAAGTAAGTGAAGATAAATTTTGAATATACTTTCTAGTATCTCTCCACCTTTATATTTCCTTCTTCTGAAAACCTGACCAGAGAAAGAAAAACATATTACCTGCTTTTCCTGTTTGCATAGTGTTTATTACAACTTAAAAATAAAATCCATCAAACCTTTATTAAATATAATACATTTTAGGACGAGTAAAATTAAAAGGCCACTCTACAGAAAAATGTTCAAGGGAATAAAAATAAAAAGACAAATCTGATTTTGATAACAGCCATAAAGGCAGAGGTTATAGGAAAAATATTAAACAACCCTTAGAGAATGAGCACAACCCACACAGAATGTACCCATTGATCCATTGGAATGGGTGTCTGTCCTGAAAGATAAGTGTTTAGGGGTCTGAGACAAGAATGATCTTTCTTGTGTCAAGGGACAGATGGGTTTTTTCAAAAGGAATTTTTAATTTTATTGTGGTAACTATATATAATATATGACATAAAATTTCCTATTTTAACATTTCAAACGTATATCTCGGTAGTATTACCTTCACAATGCTGTGCTACTATCACAACCATCCATTGCTACAACTTTTAAGATTTTTTCACGACCCCAAACAGAAACTCTGTATCGAGTATGGAAAAACTGAACATTCCTTCCATTTCTGCAGTCCCTGGTAAACTCCATTCTAGGGTGATTAATTGGCAGTAGCTGTGGATATAGGTTTTTTTTCTATTTTCTTTTTATCTTTTTTTTTTCATTGAGGATAGGAGAGGGGTTGTTCTTGTTATGCCTCACCATAATTAACATACATTTTAGATTTCATAATAACAGCAACAACAACAAAAAAAAAAACAGAAAAGATCAAGCTAAGTGGCAGAGGTCCAGCCAAGCCATGTCAAGGAAGCAGGAATACAACTAACTTCTATAGAATCATTCTAGTTGTAGATAATTAAGGGAGCTTTCTTGCCAAGGTGGTATTTAGCTAGTTCTTGAAGGACGGGCAGTGCTGAAAAAGGTAGATTGAGATGGGTGAATGTGGGGTCAAGGCATTCTGTTGGAGAGACTTGTATAACAAGTGCACAGCGGGAGAAAATTCAAGGATTTTTTTTTTTTTTAATTCTACAGTTAGTTCTAGTACCTCCTATATGGGATTCATCAGTGAAAATGCAAAGAATCCTGCCTTGTGAAGTTTGTTTTAGTAGGGAATGCTTAATGGTCAAGAATAGTCGGAGCAACTGATATTAGTTTAAAGCAGAAACAGTGACAAGCTGGAATATGCTCTAGTCTATTAGCAATGACCAGCTACTGAAATGTTTTCCCTTCAGCAAGGGGCCTGGGGGGTCTGGGTGTGTTGGATGTAATCAGGGGCTGACAGATACTGGAATACTCACTGAATACTCACTTTGTCTCCACCCAGCATAAGACCTCAGGCTCCCACTTCCTAGAACTTTTTTCCCAAGGAAAAAGACCCACTGAAAAATAGAATTGCTTGTTGGAGATAGAGGTACCACGGAAAAGAGCTCTAGGACTGAAAGACTTGGTATATCCCCTGAGTCTACCCCTGACTAGCTTTGGGGATTTGGGCATACATGTAATCTCTCAAAGTCTAAATTTCCTCAACTGTAAAATGTAGCTGCTGATGCTTGCTCTTCATAGAGCTGTTGTGGAGTCAAAAAAGATAATGTACATTAAATTTCTTAGAGAACTATGAATCAATGATATGAAGAATATCAGTCAATCCAAATCAAAAGTGTTTTATTTTTTTACCAGACCTTCTGTTTTGTCATTCTCAATAGAAATGTTTTGTGTATATGAATAATCTAGAAAATTCCCATTTCTTTGCCACTGCGTTGACATTTTCACTTCTATTTCTTCATTTCATGAGAGATTAGAAGAGGCTGCCCAGTTGGGAAGGCACAGTGATAAAGGTACATTGCCATGGAAAACACCTACAGCCATTCCACATTACTTTGCTTTTGTCCCAATTTATATCAGTATATCCTACAGATTTTCCCTGAATGTTATTCATTCCCAGGGCCCCTTCATTTTGACTATGTAAGGTAGTGTTAGCTAAGACTCTATTGTCTTCCCCAAATGTTGTGCAACTTCATGTAGAATAATCAACTTCTGGGATACTAAAGCTAGAAGAGAATTTAGAGTTCTTTTCAACTATTTGCTTTCATCTTAGAGAAGGGGAAACCAAGGCACACATATCTTGTTGGAGGATACATATCAAGTTCATCCCAGAGGGATGCTTAGAATCCAGCCTCTGGATTCCAGCCTGTAACCAGATCTTTCTTTTATTATTCCCATTTTCTCCTCATTATCCCATCTCTGCATTCCTGATGCCTCTCAAAATGCACTGGAGAAAAAGGAAGTCCAGTGTCTCTCTTCCAAAGAGTGTAACATGTAGACCAAGAAACTCACTGGGGGAAGGCTGATTTTAGCACTATGATTGACCAAAGGTTCCTTTCACAGAAACCTCTTCTTCTAAACTTTGATGCTCAGACTAGGAACTTTATTTAAGCTGTTAACTTTCCAGGATTCACCTTTGGCGGAGATACAGAAGTCATTTCATTTAAAAAAAACAAAATAAAATAGTCACTTAGAGTCCATTAACCATGTATTAGACTGGTTTTAAATGCTTTTTAGGTATTAACTCAGTCCCCACAACAAAGTTATAAGATATCACAATTACCCCATTTTACACATGAATCGAAATAGACAAAGAGAAGATCAACAACTTTTCTGTGGTCACCTCGCTGATGAGTAGTGAAGTCAGGATAGAAACAGCCAGGGCTCTGACTGCAGAACCTAAGCTCTGGTTCACCTTCTCATTTAACAAATAGTTCCTCTAGTTATTATTCAGCACAAAATACCCACCAAAATGCAAAGAGACTTGTTGCTGGCTATAGAAGGTCATTTGGTATTTGGTCATTTTGGTGGTGGTGGGGGTGGTTACTGGGTATTAAATGTAGTACAACTTGTCCGATGTTATGGTTAGTCCTACTAAAATATATCTAACATGTAAGATCTTGCGACAGCTCACTAAAGGCATTTAGGCTGAATTTTTAGCCCCTGTAGGGATTTGTATTTGCAATCCTTGGTGTAGACTCTGTGACTGGTGAGGCTTTGAAACTGCATTTGATTGATCCAAACCGAATTTCTGGTGATTGGAAAATTGGTAGTTAAAACCCAGGTCCCTAGGACTGTTTCCATTACTTAGTCCTTGTCTTCAAGGCATCTGATGCTGGGCATGTAATATCTTCCTTCTGCACCTGTGGCCTTTTTCTGCCTTTCTCAATTGTTAAAGAAAATAATGACAGATTGGTTCTTCAGTGACCAAGTTTTACAGCCCAATTACCAACCCAGTCCAGAGTGTAGGCAGGGCCTTAAGGATGAGGTGCAGGGGGGAAGGTGGGTAGGTCTTTTAAAGCCAAAGTGTGCACTATCTCACTGTGCTTTCCATATGTTAGGAAAGCAAAGTCTCCAAGGGAGGGTTTGTCGATCAGAGATGGCTGAAAGTGGTCTGTGGTGTTTATAAGGTGACTGTCTCAGATTTGTGATATGTAGTTTCCCCTGCTATGTACGTAATGTCCCCAAGCCAGGATTATGTTACCCATCCTGTTTGCAATGAGGCCTACAGTCTCAGAGGCCAGGAGAAGGTTTCACAATTGTCAAAGTCGCATGAGGTTGAAAAGCCCATCACGAGTCATCCAAATATTCTCCTTTAAGAGCCTCTTACTGTAGAAGATGTGGCACAAACTCACCAGACCCAGGCTTTCCCTGGCTTCAGGAGATTGCCCAATTGGGAAGGATACTTGCTGCTATCCTTTTAAGGGGTGCCAGGCCTAAGGCAAGAATGATGTTTTTCTTTGCCAGGGAACCACCTGTGTTTTCTAAAAGGATGAAACTGGTAGTAGCTGAAAAGTATATGTATATATATTTTTCTTTTCCTTTTATTTTTTAGGCAGAGGCATTGTTCATCTTTAATCCAGGCACTGTGATGAAAATATTTTTGCATTCAAAAGTAATAACAAGAAAGATCAAACCAAGTGGCAGAAGCAGCAGGAGGTGATTTGAACAGCACCAGAAGTATAGCATCCACATTGGGTTTCAACACCTTTGTGTGAATTCAAGAGAGTGCTGAGGCCAAGGGTGTTTGTAGCTAAACATCAGCACATACAGCAAGAGAGATCACTTGTAAGCAGCACTCACAAAGATCCACTGCCAGATTCCCCCGAGATAGAGTAACAATAACGGTAACAGTAGCTGCAGCAATGATAACCAAGAGGGTCTTGCTATGGTCTGGTAGACAGATCTCTTTAAGTAGAGGTTGAGTTGTGTACACTGAAAATGGGAAGGAAAGGTGTGGACCATCTGGTTCTCACTTGCTTTTGGCTAATTGAATTGCTGTGAGACACTGAACAATTTCTTTTCGTGTCTGGGCCTCGGTTTCCTGTTCCATAAAATGAGGAGGTTGAAGTAGTTAACCCTAAGTGACCTCTTAGTCTGCACGTCTCTGATCATGGAACTGTGTCTTTCCCAATTCTAAAGTTCCCACCAGCTTTGCATAGATCAGAGTGTGGAGGGAAGCTGAGTAATACTTGGAACAGGAAATGCAAAGGAAACCCTGATAGTGCCAAAGCTCACCTGGCACCTCTGTGCAAATCTTTGGCAAGCTCCACCTGCCCTGTCAGATTTTCACACCTCACCAAAGTTTACCATCTTTGGTCTCCTCAGCATGGATGCAACTAACCCATCTAATGTGAGGAGGAGAGCCTTGCATTGCACAAGAGTTGGAAATAATTGGAGTGGAGTTTATAAACAAATGGTCTTTTGGCTGAGACAGAGGGGAGTTGTTTTCCTCAGGGGAAGAAAGGATGTATTACAACCTTGGGAGAGAGGCAGACACTCACTGCTACTTCCATCCTCACCAAGGAAGGTCAAAGAGTTACAGAGGCTGTGATGATGAGCAAAGAACTGTGGTATTGTACCCCAGGAGAAGAAGTAATGAGGTTAAGGCAATGAAAGTTGAAGAGGAGAGACAGCCAAGTTAGGTATTCATGAATAGGATATTATGCCAGAGAAGAAGAAAGGCAGTATCTAAGAAGACTGAACTCCCTTGATTGCCAAATGCTGTTTGGACACTAGCCAGCAATGTCTTCTGCTGAGTTTTTGGTGGGAATAGGTTTACCCAGGACTTCCAACCCTGCATATGAATCCAAAGTTATTATGGATTGAGGGAGAGGTCAATAAGAATGCGATGGCAGGCAACAGTTTCCAAGGTATGGTTTGAAACGTGTTGCAAAATGCAAATATCCCTGTAGCTCTATCCACCATGGAGGAAATTAACACTCATTTAGGGACATAAGGTTTGAGTTCGAATGCAATTCAACGTGGATATCTCAGGCAGAAAAGAAAGGGAAACAGACAAGAAAATGGGAGTTTTCCAAAGATAAGTAAGTGCCATATCCTTTTGCTTAGAATTTGTGCTGCTTATGAGTAAATCACTTATGTTGACAACACCTTAGGGTTCCTGAGAAAGCAAAGGAAAGGAAAAAGGAAGCTGACAGGTTCTATCCCAAAAATAGTTAAAAAAATAAATAAATAAACTTCCCAATAGCCTATTTTGAACACACCTAGGGGTTCTGACTGGGTGAGATTCAGCACAATAAAGATACAATTTTCTAGAATATTCTTTCATGACTACTCTCAGAAATTGTATGAAGTTGGTACTATAATTCCAAAACTGTTGAGAATAAACTTTGTGAATCCAAAATGCATTTGGCAGGAGGAACTGTGGAATGACACAGCAGAATTTTCTCTATTCATTTCACAGCCCAGAATCTGACAATGGGTTGATCTTTCTCTTCTTTCTCCTTTCACTCCCAATGCTGTACCCTAGGTATTGTGAGTGCTTTCCAGTGTTTTCTCGAACTTTTACTCATTAACAGACAGGGCAGAGGAGTATTAGGATGGCATTGGTAAGTTGGAGGAATATTTTTGTAAATGATGCAAACTTTAAGAGATGGAAGGACAGAACGATCAACAGTAGCATGGCTTCTAGAAGATTATACCCAGAGTTTAGGAATAGTAAGCAGTTATTCAAAATACCATAATTTCTTTTACAGATAAAATTGCTGCGTTCCCAAGAATATGGATCAAGTGTCAGATGAGTCAGAGTGCTCATTAATTCTTTTACTTTTTTATCTGCTGCTCCCTATGCCATTTCTCCCTGCTAGAAATTTCTTCACAATCCTTCTAGACCCTCTGTACCTAGCTTTTACTCAAAGTACATAATTCTATTCCTTCAAAGTCCTAGACACAGGATTCTGATCAGAAATGCAAAAGGGAAATCTACCTGCCAGTGCTTGCTACACACTTGGCACATAGACAGATTCAGGATTAGTGTGGGGAGTTACAAATCTTCCAAATTTCAAGGACACACCCTACTTTGACTCTAGAAATGCCACTTTTAAAGTGATAAACTTCTCTTCTCTGAAAAAAATGTTTAGTGTTCTATGAAAGTTGGTCTACAGAAAGGAAGCGTTTCACATACTCGTAGTTCTCAATTCACTGGAGATCACATCTTTGAATGTAATTTGTTTTAAAACTGTAACCTCATGTCTATGGTGGCAAGGTTATTATTGTATGCCATTCTTCAGCTCTCCCCTGCGAAAGATATTACTGAAATGCTGGCAGGTTTAGTTTCAATCCCCCTTTTCAAACATGCTGAAACATCTGTCCCTCAGCTATCTCAATCCAGTGTACATTCTATTCTGCCCTTTCATTTTCTCATGAAAATTTATACATCTCTACATAAATTTTTTTGGAATCAATCTGAAGTACCAGGAAAAAATATATAGTATTAATCAAGTTCAGAAAATGATAATGGACACCAAGGCTCTATGGATACAAGGAGGATGCTGGAAAATCTAAACACAAGGTTGGATGTGTCCTATGTTCTAGTTTACCTAGGAATAGGAAGCGTAGGTTATGAATGAAAAACGGTGGTTGAGGGGGAAATGAACACTGCTTCCTGCCAGACTCGGGATACGAGGTCTCAAGATTATGGACCTTCCTTGGCTTAGGAAGGCTCCAATATGTACCCGCCATTGACGTTCAGGTCCTTTATTCCGTATTTTAATTTTGCTATGAAAAGTGCCTTGTATACAAACTGGGATCTCTGCATTACTTTCTTAATCCAGATACTGAACCCAAAAGAAGAACCTGTACAAATTTAAGGTAACCCAAGGATGTTTAATCTATACTAGGACTTTGATGTTTTGCCATTATTAATATTAGATAAGTTATTCTAATAACTCTCCATATACAGGAGAAAAAGTCATCACCATTTACCATCTAGGTTTAATGAACTTTTAATTTTTTATATTTTAATAATTTTATGAATGGTTTTCAAAGGTAGTGAAAAACAATTTTATCAGAAATTTTAATAAGAATTTAAGCATAGTAAACCTAAAATTTCATTATTTATTTTCTTTAATTCAGAAGTACACATACACACAATGGGAAATATCCTCTGAATGCAGTTAACTGGTCATCAACTATCTTTCAATCTGAGACATATTTATCGCTAAGCACTGATTTCAAGAACATCTTTGGTAGATTCTAGCTTATCATTACTTCTAGTTGATCTTGCACTTGCATCATCAAAATGCCACATTTGACTATGTTTTTGGAAATTTTGATGGCTCATAATTTTTCAAAGGGAGGATGGCCATTTCCTTTGCTTAAGATTTGCTCAAAAACTGCAAGAGTTTTTAAATTCCTTAATCATCTGTTTCCTTCCAAATCCTTTTGAGACATACCTGTTTTCAGTGCTTGTCCACTTGTGAACTACATTAAATGCATTTTGGTGCACAAGCATCATAAGAGATGAAAGAATACTGTCACATGTAATTTTTGAAAAACAGGATGGTCAGGTTCTTGCTGGAAAATATGGTGAAATTCTTCTTGTTGAATGAGTTATTAGGTAAGAGTAGCGCATACCTTTTTATCCGGAGAATTACATTTTTCAGTCACTGAGCCTTGTATTTGAGAAAATATATGAAGATTTACCTTACATGTTCAATTTCACCATCATCATGAAGGTCTAGTGTGCCACTGTCTCTTTATATTCATCTTCTGGTTTAACAATTGTGAAATATCTTCCTTGTTGTTTTTAATCGCTTTGTCATTATGGGCAGAAAATGAAAATTTCTGATTTCTCAAGGAAAGCTAAATATTGACTACAAAGATGGTGCCTCTTATGTATTATATCTTCCTGAAAGGTGATGCGATAGTTCTGGGCAGCATGTAAGAATACTGTGAGCACTTTACAACAGTGCATATATTTCATCAAACTTCTAGGCTTCTTATTGTCTTTCTACGCCTGAGCTGTCCAATAGAAATATAGCAAAAGGTATTTATATAACTTTAAAATGTTCTAGTAGGTACATGAAAATAAAAAGAAACAGGTACAATTAACTTATTTTTAATTTAATTTTTATTTATTAAACATACCAACAAACACAAATATTCTTACCATATGATCATTCCATTTTACATATATAACCAGTAATTCACAATATCACCATATAGTTGTATATTCATTATCATGATCATTTCTTAGAACATTTGCATCAATTCAGAAAAATAAAAAAACAGAAAAAAAATTCATGCATACCATACCCTTATCCCTTCCTTTCATTGATCACTAGCATTTCAATCTACTAAATTTATTTTAACATTTGTTCCCCCTATTATTTATTGATTTTTAATCCATATGTTTTAGTCGTCTGTCAATAAGGTAGATAAAAGGAGCATCAGACACAAGGTCTTCACAATCACAGTCACATTGCGAAAGCTCTGTCATTATAGAATCATCTTTAAGAAACATGGCTGCTGGAACACAGCTGTACATTTTCAGGTAGTTTCCTCCAGTCTCTCCATGACACCTTAACTAAACAGGTGATATCTATATAACGTGTAAGAACAACCTCCAGAATAACCTCTCGACTCTGTTTGGAATCTATCAGCCACTGACACTCCATTTTGTCTCATTTCTCTCTTCCCCCTTTTGGTCGAGAAGGTTTTCTCAATCCCTTGGTAAAATTAACTTTTAATAATACCTTTTATTTAATCCCAAATATTTACATTTCAATATGAGATCAATGTAAAAATTAATCAGGGAACTATTTTGCATTCTTGATTTTTATACTTTATGAGTTTTTGTAATGTGATGTGTATTTTGCATTTACAAGCACATCTCAATTTCAACTAGCCACATTTCAAGTACTCAGTAGACTTAGAGAGCTAGGGACGGCCATATTGGATAGCATACTTCTGGAAAATTCCACTATTATTCCCTTAAATAATTTTGTCTTTTTTTTTTTTTTTTTTTTTGCTAATTGGAGTTAATTGATGAGTAGTGATGAAATAATTCCTAGGATGGAAAAATAGGTAAAAATTTCAAGATAGGGAAAAAATAATATCACTAACTTTCTATTATGTATTATAGATTTATAAAAGAATTCCACAGACACTATAATGGCAGGGGAATGAGTTTTATTCTATTTTTTAAAAGTATGTCTTCTCTTTGTGCTTCAAAGACCTCTAAGAACAAAAAGTCATGAAATACCTATTTGAGCAGGTAACTGCTCAAAAAAGAAATGAACAACTAAAATTGGGCTCAAAGTTCTGGGATGGTGTATCAAGGATCTATCATCTTCATAGTTCTTTTCCTTTCCTTTCGTTTTGTACCTTGACTTATTTCATCAGCCTCTTCATTTGTGGGGATTTGTCACCTAGCTTTTGAGGAACAAGAATTGTAATCTCTATTGCTCTTAATTTAAGCAGCACCTTCCTTTCCTATAAGAATGTCTGAGTACTATCCATAAGCAGGAAATGAAGTTGACAACTTTAAATGTTATATGATATATATAATCTGTAAAGTCTTTATAAATCTAAGGTGTGATTTTTTTTTATGTCATGCCAGTTAATAAAAGAACATACTTTCAATTTCTTTAAGAAAACCATTAAACCATTTTTCATAAAGATAGCAGATAGAGATATTCTGTTGGCTAAGTCAACATGCATAATTGCAAAAGTGAAATGTAACAAACAGTTTAAGGGAGCATGGCCCAGTGGGAGCCGCCATTTGCAATGTTGTTCCTACATAAAACCAGGTACTCTGCATCCCACTCCAACAGGGCTGAGATAATCATCACTGAGCATCAGGGGATGCTCACTTACTACATTAGCTACTGGTATATCTACAGTCTAGACCGTGCCCCAAAGGAAATGCATTCTGACCTCAAGCAAATAAATTGTTAAACTTGTGTCTCATGTACCAAATGGAGATACCTTACTGGTCTTTTCTATTTCCTGGGTTGGCTAAAATAAGAAAAAATGAATGTTTGTTCTGAGATGTGAAACATCAATATCTGAACTTTAATGTTTCTGTCAGTGTCTCTTCCTCAATTAATAATATAAATAAGGTCAAAGGACTCACACAACGCCAACACCATTTCTGAATGCATTTTATTTCTTTATTTATTTTATTGCATGTCCTGGCAAACATAAATGGCTTGTTAGATTTGCCTCTGGCTCACCAAAAGACCATTAGCACAACATACCAAAAGACAAGCAACCAAAGCGTTAAAAAAAAATGCATAACATCTATAAGAAAGAACTTTTCAAAAACATTAATAAAGCATATAAAACGTTTAACATTTGCTTAATTTGTTTTGTACAATTATAAAAATAAAAAAATAACCCTTTAACATTCAACATCCCACATCCTGTATTTCAGAGGAACATCAAGGAAACGAAAAACAAATGTATTTAATGAAGAAAGTTCTGTGCTCCATTTCTGTTTGTAACTACCTCCAAAATAAAATCTTTTCCTTCTTCAGCCAATTGCACTGAGCTGAGGGCACAAGAACTCCGTTAAAGCCCGTGTCCACTTCTCTGTCATTAATATCTCTTCACCCTCAATTCTAGATACTCATACACTCAAAGAGCTTAAGTTGTCACCAGGATGCGAGGCCAGCAATTGTGCCTAGTGGGTAATGCAAAACCCATGAGGTACATAGAGTACAGGAATTTCTGAGTTCCCAGTGCTCCTAGTGTCACACTTGAATAGTGCTGAATTAGCTCAGAAGTCCTACAGGATTTATGCAAACATTCAGAACAATAGCAGAAGCCATTTGTCCTCCTAGTATTGCTAAGGCAGAGCTTTCATTCTTCCCCTTGAAAGGGTTTTCAAAGCCGTATGATTGTTCCACAGAAGATTAGTGCTTATTATCAGTTAAGCACAATAAAACTTTGAAATCAAGGACTCGCTCTCTTAAACATACAAAATTAAAAAATAATAATAATAAAAAACAACTTTCCCTCCCCACCCCATCTAACAATTATGGTATCTTATTTGACATGGTAGTCTTACTAAATGGTTTTTCCATGGAGATATAAAAGCAATAAAAAATGGTTTCAACTGTGGTTCTGGAAAACCCACTATCCCAAGAAGAAAAAAAAATAACAAAAATACAAAAAGTATGCAATTTCACATGCAAATTATATATACACTTTCCAGAGGAATCTCATAATTACATTTTAGAGCCACATTAGCCTTTTTTGCACTTTAAAGTAAAAAGGCAGCTTATGTGCAATGACAGCCCTTTACCAGAATGCAGGAAGGGTTCTACAACTCATTGGAATATATACAAAATAGTCTTTATAGTTTGAAATTAAAATAAAATATCTGCTACAAAGTATGTTTCTGAAAGGACTAGTGGAATATCATCATTTACAAATTTTCCCAAAGTTTGAAGACATGTCTTTGTTTATGTGGTTCAAAAAATAGCTCCCATTAAAGTCTTATCCCTTGATTTCTGTGTGTACATTTTTTATGTCTGTGCACAGCTCAGAAGGGAGACAGATGGGAAATTAGTTTCTCACAGTTACTTTCCAACAAAGTGAAACTATAGATATTAAAGAAAAATGGTATAATGATGCAACTGATGCCATAGGAAAACTAATCTCATATTTATATTTCCCAAAGCACCCCCACCCTCTATTTTCAAACCTGAAAGAGATAAAATAAGGCAAACAAACCTCTATATGCAATGGTTTGTGCAATAGGAGCGTCCTTAAAAGAAACATGTTCCAAATAATATTATCAGTGTTTCGAAAGACTTTTTAAGCATTCCAATTCATGGCTTGCTAAGATATCTTACTGCTTAGTAGAGACTCCAGATTTCAGAATGATTCCTATGTATCCTGAGTATTTTTAATAGACAATATAATTTCACTATAGGAACTAGGTAAATGAATGTATCCCAGTCAACCTTAACTTTAACAAAAGTAGCAAATGTGTAATTGAGTTAGTCAACCTAGTAATGAATTTTCATTTTAAGGCTTCTATAATGGCAATAAATGTTTACCCCATAAACATCAAGGGAAAAGGTGTTTGATTAAATTTGAGGGTATTACTGATATGATCAGATATAAAGGCCAGGTGTCTTTGAACAGGTTGTCATAGACTTTTTATGAATTTTGACAATGACCTACGTAGTCTGTTCCCAACCAAAAACAAAGTAGGATGTGCCCTTGCCTCTAGTGGGGGTGAGTGTGTATATATGGACTTTTTCTTATAACAGGACGAAATAAGCCTGGAGAGACCCACCATCATTAGTGGAGATATCAGTAAGCTAAAATGCATCAACATAGAGAATTTTGTACACAATAGCAATGGTAAATTAACTGGATTGATTCAAAGATTTGATGTGGCCTGTGTTCAGCATTAAAAGAACTGAAAAGACCTATGCATCATTTTCATGTCACTCACATGTAACATCAAGCTTTATATACCTATCACCGCACATAGTACCCTTTGTGAGAAGGGTGATAAATCATCCAAAAACAAAATGGGGGGGGGGTAAATTTAAAAATATAAGTAGATAAGTGCAATGTGATTTCCTTTCCTTTAAATTACAATTTAAACAATATTCAATGCCCCCACCCCAAAATATATACTGCATATTTATATATGTATATCTATAGTCTTAGACTATAAGGGTGAAAATGCTTTATAAAAGTCAATGAGAGATCTCTGCAGCTTAAGGAGATACTCACTGTTTTCTTTCCTTTTTATTTTTTATTTTTTTTTGCCCACTTCACCTAACATGGCAATTTTAGTCCTACAAGTAATAGATTTCAAGGCTTAAAGCCAGAAGGCAGAATCGGGTGATAGGTTAGATGTTACAGTTAGCGTTAGGTAAGAGGTAGCCTCTTACTTCTCCTTCCCTTAAGAGATCACACTGAGAAGAGGAAGGAGAGGAGTTTGGGAGAAGGTTTCGAAAATCAAAAGGAAGTGCCTTGGGGGGGTATGCAAATGAGAAGCGGATGGGGTGGCTCACAATCAGGCTCACTCCCCCTCCTCTTTGATGCGCTGTTGCTTGTTCCTGCGAGCATCCATGTCAAAGTTGAAGTCGTTCCACTCATCGCGGGGCGGGAAGGAGATGGTCTGGCGGAGAGTGAAGCGCACGGCATCAATAACGCGCTCGCCCCGGGTCTCGCTGGAGCCCACGCTGACTGTCGAGGCACCGCTTGGGGTCCGCAGGAGGTGGGGAGGGGAGGAGAAGTCGTGGAGCTGCCGGTGGTCCAGGATGCCCTTCCAGATGGCATGTCGGAACTGCTCAGGGATCTTTAGACTTGCCAAATCCTGTGCAGTAGGGAAGGGAGTTGGGGAGAATCAGGACAAAGAGACACACTGACATTTAGGCCACATCATTTTGTCATCCCCCAGTGCTCTGGTTTAAGCGACTGAATGCACTGATTGCGCAATTGGAAAATAGAATTCTCTCTCTGATAGCCTTCAGCACTATACACAAATAAGCACCAAGGGACATCCTTGAGGTGTGTTCTCTGCTTGTGGATAATGCTTCAATTATTCTCTACCGACATTGGTTTTTCCATTAGCCAAGTGGGGATAGTGGTCAGATAAGAGGGTAAAAATCCCATCACAGAAAGGTAAGATAAAGGTACCCTCAAAATCTTACATATACCTGGCTCTAGTCACTAGAAGAAGATATTAATGGGACATCACCACCACAAGGTGAGAGAATAAGAAAAGATTACTAACAGGTATTGAGCACTTACTACATGCCAGGTACTGAATTAATTATTTCATATCCCTGATCTCATTTAATATTCAGATTAAATGAATATAAATAGTGGTAGATGTTATTACACCTGCTTTACACTCAGGAAAACAGAGAAGTTGAGAAATCTAAAGTCATACAACTAGGTGAATGAATTGGGGACCCAGGATGCGACTGACCTCATGCTCTTTCTAAAACTGCTCTATTGGCCAAAAGGTCTAGGATAATTGAATACATCAGGGTACCAAAATGCAGAACAATCGTATCCATTTTCCACTGACAGGGGTGGAAGGCATTACAAATAGAGTCAATCTTAACAACTGTGTTGGCATCACTTCATATGTATCCGTATTAGCTCTTCGTTGGCTTGTTTCAGTTTCAGCTCACATTTTTTATGGAGACAATCTGGCGTGTGAGAAAGCATACTGCCACATTGTGCTTGGAGTCAGAAGACCTTGACTGAGGTTCATATTCTATCACTAGCTGCCTACAGACCATCAACAATTCACACAGTCTCTCTTGGCCTCAGTTTCTTCATGGGTAAAATCAAAATAGAATTCCTTTTTTAGGTCAACACATTGTGGGTTCATATGTAAATGAGGGTATGAAAGTATTCTGTAAATCATGAAACACTATGTAAATCTTAGCCACTTTTATTGTTATTGTTATATTATTATTGATCTATCTTTGCTTTTATAGGAGATACTTAAGAAAACCCTCTTGCTTTTCCTTTTCTAGGAAGCAATGCCCTATAACAGGCCAGGGCAAAGAGACAAGCTGAGAAAGAAATATCTATTTCCAGTAATGAGCAGGAAGAAGCTGAGGTGGGAATGAGAAAATTGGACCGCTTCCCAGAATTTCCCAATTCAGAAATTTGCGTATGTTCTCATTTTTTTTCCATGATGTGAAATCTCAAGTCATCAGAAGCACTCCAATTTCCTATTCTAGCACCAGAATACATTCTAAAGATAATCCACAAATAGACATGATAAAGTAGAGTGCTTTACATTTCTGAATCTCTAAGAAGCCCAATACTCTTTGCAAATTAGGCTCCCTTAATCCTCATGATTCTCTGAATAGATTTTAACTGTTGACTGACAAATAGAAAGGTGTAGACCAGAGACCGGCACAAAATCTAACAAATACCAGTAAAGATGGGCTTGTGAAGAACATCTACAGATCCTAACAGCCAAGAGGACAATCTGACATATGCCTCAGTGAGGGCAAGCAAGCAAGTGGAACATATAACTTTAGTAATATAGGGAAGGGACAGATTCCCTGCTCCAACATGCAGGACTCGACTACAGGAGGTGTCCATGCCATTAACCACAGGGCAACTCTTTTCAGTAGATTGTAGTGATTGCAAAGTTATCAGAATCCTCTTGGAACTTAGTTCTAAAGCTTTCTCTATCGCTTTCACTTATAATTTATTCCATCAGGGAGCATGAACCAGCTGATTTATGGGGTAAAGAGGGGTCGACATAGGGGCAGCACAGCATATTCTTGTCAACACAGGGTTGGGGCATTCTCATGCTGTGGGGGCATCTCTAGTATCGGTGCTCAAGGAGGGATAAAAAGAAAGCCCAACTGCAGAAGCAGCAGCAGAGACAGAGACAGAGATAGTTCTTCCACAGTCCAAAGCTCCCTCTGGAAGTTGGAAAATTAGGATAGCAATTCCAAAGAGAGCAACATGAAGAGCAGATCAGGAGAAAACGCTGAATTGCTGTAAACCAGAGCAAGACAAATTTCCACAGGAGCAGCAGTTCAAGAAGGGAAATATGAAACAAGAAGAAGTCCCCTCCCATCCAGCTTGGTTGAAAAGACAAATCAAAGATTATTAAAGCCCCAGTTAGATTACCTGAGACCCAGAGAGATAAAAATGATAACTCCAACTTCTCATAACTACTAAAAAGGATGGTTGGGATTTAACCCATGGCCAGTGATCTTTCTCAATGATCAAGGATGGCTGGGCCTTATTCTGATCAATTGAAAATGAATGAACATATGGTTCTAACTGACAGGAAAACTGAATGGCCCTTAAGGTCCTACTTTAAGGAGAGGCAGAAAAGGAGCAACAGACTAGAAGTCTATACCCTGGCATTATATTCCTTATTCTGTCATCAGCTCATCATGGCAAATGACTATATGGTCATCTCTCCTTGCTGTAAGTGAGAATAATACCACCTGCTTCATGCTCTCCTCCTCAGAATCTTACACAGATGAATGAGGATATACAAAAAAGCTCTCTGAGTTCTTTATAAATTATAAATTTCCTTCATAAATTCCTTTTTTTAATTCCCTTCAAGGTGGGGTTTATACCTCCTCCTTCCCACTCTGTACATAGTAAGTGGGTAAAGAATGATTGCTAACTGAGTGAGCACCCCGAGGAAGACTGATTGCTGAGCATCCAATATTTTTAGGCTGATATCTGAGAATCTTTCTAAAATGATTATGGGTTCCATCAAAATTAAGTACTAGGGGAACCAGAAAACAAATTTCTAAAAAAAAACTATGGGAGATTGAACCACAGGTGGATGTCACCAGAGGGAGGAAATGAAGAAATAAAACTCAAGAGAAAAGTCTAACAGTTACTTACATCCATGGAGTAATGCTCAATCTGATAGATGGTGGTCAGCCCCTGGGTCGTGAAATAGTCCAGACATGATGAACAGCCCAACCTCGCTAAGAAACTGCAGAGGGAGGAGGGAGGAGGAAGGAGGAAACAGAAAAAGAAAGTTCACCCCAACTGCATTGGCGAGATAAAGGAAAAACCAACATTTTGCCCTTGGATGCCCTACAGAAGAGATGGGGGGGCAGATAAAATACATGTGGACCTTGGATTTCAGGTTTGGGGATGTTTGGTGACTGGAACTTTGGGTCTTTAGACGTTACAATCAAATCTGAGGATTCCTATACAGCAGTGACTTTTCAAATGGTGATCCGTGAAATTTCACAGGTTCTGAGTAAATTCCTTAGAAACTGTGGTAAGGGTTGAGGGCAAGGAGTCAACTGGGTCAGGTTCTTAGCCCTGTCACCACCTGGCTCTTCGTTTTGAAAAGAACATCTTTGCTTTCAATTGTTTCCTATTTTGGGTTTCTGCATATGGCTCGCTTAGGTATCAAAACATAACTGTAGGCTATTGTTCTATGAAATGCTCAATGCATTTTGATTTCCATTCTTCTTAGAGTACAAATCCCCTCCTCTCTGGTGCTGGTCTCACCAGATGATGCCACCACCGTCAGAGACAGAACCTGGTGGGATAGCTCATGAACTCTGCCCATCTCAGCAACTGACATCTGCTAGTACGGTTGTATCAACTGCATGGGGGTTAACACAAATCATTCCAGCAGTTAGATGTCGGGCCCAATCCACACATGAAGCAGAGGAGGAAGATGTGCACTAGGCATGGGATTTGGGAACCTCCTTTTGCCTTCGTGGGAAACAGGCCATCCAGCCTTCATTCATTTCTTTCTGCTGGCCATCTGAACTTTCCTTCCCTAGAATGTAACCATTCCCCCTAAGGCAAAGGAGAAGAGGCTATCAGGTTCTTGAAAATCCCCATCAGTTTTGCCAACATTTTTTAAATGGACACCCAATTCCAAAATAATGGTTCCATGATGAGAGCTAGGAGGCCTAGAGAGCAGGAAAGGGAGCAAGATAGCAAGTTTACTGCCATTTTTGGAAACCCAGCCCTGAGCACCAATTTGAGGGCCACAACTGACAAGTGCAAAAATGTGAGGGAGGGGCAGGGAGTAAGTGAAGATGGGAGGAACAGGCACGAAAAACAATATGCCTATAAACACACATTTCCACTTTTTCCGATGCTGATTATAGTATAGTCATTGGCCTTGACTGAGCAATGCTGACCACTTTCTAGATCAGAGAGAACAGTGGTCTGTGCTTTAACCACGGGGCTGCTTTCTTCTTTCAAACTCTTATTTACTTTGGCAATGTCCACCCTCCACCACCCAGAGGTACTGAGGACAGAACTTCAGGGGCACATTCTGTGGACTCACCTGACAATGCTGCAATCTGTGGGGTACGGAGGTGGGGGAGTGCAGTGGGAGGTGGATGGCATGGAGAGTGGGGGAGGGAGGGCCTGGGTGGGGCTGAGTCCATTCATATCTCCAGCCATTGGCATGTGGGTGCCCATCATAGGAACTGAACAGAAGCAGGAGGAACAGAGAGGGTTATTGCTATAGTCACATATCAGCATCCTACTGGTCCATCCTGCCTGGTTTAATGTTACTAAGAGCCTAAACTATCAGTCTTCCTTTTTGGCCTTGTCTTCCAGCATATCCCCTCATGCATCTTATGTCTAGTGAAACAGAATAGTCACCAAACTAATTATACACTTTTAACGTTTGTACTTTCTCTTAGGACAATCTCTTCCCACCCCTTTCTCTTCTTCCAATTTTCTGTCTTAATGTTAATATATTCTGCCTTGTATTTGCCTGCCTGGATTATATTTCTTCTCCTTCACTAGACTAATCTCCTATTAATAGAATAGAGACTTTATTTTATGCATGTCTAGACCCCTCGAAACCCTGGCACAGTGCCTGGCACAGAGTAAGTGCTCAGTAAACTTAAATGAACAAATGCAGAACTCTGTAAATGAGAGAATGACCTTTGGAATATTTATTTGGAAGTAGGAGTATTTACTGAAATATTTGTAGGGAACCACAAGCCTAACAAGGAAGAAGGTAATTACAGATTATCAGTCTTTCTTATGTTTCATTTTAAGATTGTAAGCAGGAACAACGCCCACAATTACTGGCATTTCACTGAACCATAAACTGCAAACATTCACTCGATAGAGATGAAAAACTTAATTCTAATAATATTTATAAAATAAATATTGTGTTTCAGGTTAAAAAAGGGAAAGGTCTATGGACTACTTTGCTGATTCAAGAGCATAGGCTTCTCGTGTCTCAAATCTGTTATCTCCTCTGACTTCCTGCCTACAGAAAAGAATCATTGTGAAATATAAATAAGAAAAGGTAGGTAAACTGTAAGGCACACAAATGTGGAGGATCATCAATATTAACACTATTCTGTCATCCCAAGAAACAAATCAAGGATTCCAAGAGGTCAGGAGAATGGAAATAAGGTTAAAAAAATCAACAGTTTCTATCCCTTTCAGTGTCAAAATAGCAGACCTGCTGAGGAGTCAGGTTTTGAGCCTTAGGATTCATTTATCACTAGGAGAGAACAGTTTGGCAGCTGTGGGATCTCTGTTGCCATATAAGGTAAGCGTATCACAGCCTCCCCTATCTCATTAAAATATGAACATGCATCATCAGATTATTGGGGGTCACAGCCCTAGATCCTGAACACCTCATGAAGAAAATTCAGTCTCTTCAAGGTAGACACTGAAATGTCAGTTAAAATACTTAATTAAAATTATGAGGGATTTCAAAGGACAGAATCAAGCCACTGGTTTTTAGATTTTACAATGTCAACCTATGAACTGCTCAATCTTCTGCATACTTGAGGATGTTGCATACTTTTCTGCATTTTTACCATCATCCTTTCTTTTCAAGTTGAGGCATCCACTTTGCCAGGTTTATTTCTAATGGGCATGATAATTAGATTTATTATAAAGCTATATGCCAATCATCATCCATTTGGAGGTCCAATTCTCACATTGCTGATTTCATACTTAGCTTTATGCTTATGTTATAAGAATAATTTTTTGAGGGAATGAGTAAAGGGGAGGCTTTTTTCTCTATAGGTCAATTTCCTCAGTATGGCAGCATAGACAAATTGAGAAGGTTAAGATTGTAATGACAAAATTATATAGTATTACATACGTACAGTGATACTTTAATGCGTGGAAAACTGAGCATTAGAGCAGAGAGATTTGTCCATATTTATGCAGCTTATCTTGCAAAAGAGCCTGGATTAAAATCCCATTCCCTAGATTTTAAGTACACTCTCCCATACTACTTCCCAACTGTTGAATAGATTTCATCTATCCCAAAGGTTGGGAAGAGATAGGGCCCCAACCAGGTTGAGAGATGACAGACTGTTCTTTTCTCAGTGATGCCTATCCTTCCCTAAGGGAACAGTCTTCTCAATCTCTAGTAGTGTGCTTTGGAATGAACCATACCTCTGAAAAATGAGAGGCGTACTCTGAGAAAACCCAAGCCACTCAGCTTCTATCTGAGCTGTCCCACTGTATCACTCACTGAGCTTCAGAGCATGTCTTTCCCCCACCCCAGTCTTCTCCCATGCTCTCCATGTTGGTCTTTCCATTGAAGCTAAGGGGGATGCTCTTACTGTTGGCTCCCATGCCATCAGGAATGGTGGTGGGGGTGAGGGCGTTGCGCTGCTGAGGGTTGATGAGCTGGCTCACAGATGGCAGCTTGTTCATGCTGTTCATTTTGTTCAGAGGTGGGGAGCTGTTGCCATAGGAGGACTGAGACTGCATCGAGGTCCTAGGAACACAAATAGGGGAGTGACAGTGAGCATGGAGCACTGAAAGGTGAGAACTGCTCTTTTCAAATGAATGTCAGTTTAAAGCGTGGTCTAGAACTGTACACTTGCAAAGAAATTCCTATAAGATTGATAAGTTATTTTTGTTTCCACCCGAAAAAATTTTCTAATGAGGGAGGGGCCGAAAGGCTATCATCAAATCATATGCTTCCTGAATGGGGAGAGTATAGGACTTGAATATCTTCTTTAAGCATCACCTTTGTGAGGAATAAAATAAATATGGCTTCCTTTTCCCTCAGTTGTTCCCACCATAAGCCTTCTCTTCTCTTGTCCTTTAACCTAAACACATTTGAAGAACAGTAAGAACAACTGAGCAAAGGCCTGATGGGTTGTGAATGGCACATAAATGCTAAGTTCAAATTGCAGCTGAGGCATTCCACTTGGAGCTTCTGAGGCTTTTTGGGATATACAGAAAATATCTGCAAAGCCAATCAAACAGGACATTTGGTAGTACTTCTCGCTGTCATGCAGAGGCCCCAACTTGGAAACATGCTTTCTGGGCTGAGATGTTCATGGTTCATGAGAAAACTTGTGGAAATGTCAACAGCCTCTCCATGCAGGAGAATCCTGAAGCCCAAAGAACTGTCTGATGGCTTTCCATAAGTCTCCTGGGAGGCAAAGGAAGAAATGGACAAACAGGTTTCCATTCAGCATAACCTTCAGTTTGGAAATGTATGAGAACTGGCTTATCATAATATGTTACAGATGATATTCCCTACTCAACAGCCTTTTCTGACTTTATATATATATATACTTAACTGGTATATACATATATAGTGATCTTTTTTAGAATGAAGGCAGGGCCTACATTAAATTAGGAGGCTCTAAGTCTCTGTGCAAGCCACTTAACATACCTGCTTCAGTATTTCATGCAAGAAAACTGTATAAGCTATACAAGTATAATTTACTTCATGAGTTAGATAATAGAGTTAAGAAAACTTATCAGACATTGTCCCAACTTTGAGAAGCCCAAAGATTAGTGCATACAACCTACTTTGTAGGGCTATGGGGAGAATTGAATTAAAAAGAAAAGACAAGGAGTAATTTTATAAAGAATGTAAAATTTACGGTGATTAATTATGATGATCACAGAATGAATCTTGGCTTTGAGCATATTCTAAGCTGTGGTGGGCCAAGCTCTCCTCTTACAATCCTCAAACAAAACACAATATTTTGTTCCTGTTTGTCTCCTTCCTGCTGTAACCATTTTTATATTAGAGGAGAGATGAAAAAATTTTTTTTCTTAGAGTTTTATTTTTCCCTTTTACTTTTACAAAGTTTTCCCAAAACTTTGAAGACACTCTAAATTAACTCGGTTCTTAAGTGAATATGTCTAATAAGAGGTTCCATGTTTTGTTTTGTTTTTTTAAAAGCAGCAGTTTCAGTCAATATTTTAAATCTGATTCATCTTGAGTAAAACAGTAATAGGTTTTGATCTTTGAAGCTGCCATTCTGCATTCTCCGTAATTATACAGAAATGGGGAAGGCTCCAGCCCATACAGCTGCAGAGCTACAGCTAAACGGATGACAACAATGTGCTATGCATCATTTACATAAGTAAGCATGACAATGTGGAATTAACAATTCTGCTGCATTTTACAATCCCTGCCTTTAAAGTAGGGGGACACTGATTTTTCTTTTTAGTCCTTCTTAGTTACTCAAAATTATAGACTCATATTGCATAAATAGGTGTTTATGTAATAAACCTTCCCAATTGTAAAACACTTCAGATTACCAAATTCTTCTTTATTCATTTTATGATTGATTCTAATAACGTCCCTGTCGGGCAGGATGTGGCAGGGTAGAGTTACTTATTCCTATTATACCCTGGGTAAATATAAGCTTCTGAGAATAAAAATGTAAATATATAAAAAAAAAAAAAAAGATCACACGTTACCAAATGGAAGAATTAGGAGTAGAACTAGCGCTGCTGGCTCCCAATCCAATAGTTCATTCTTTCTTTCATTCTATGGCACCTTCCCAGAAATAAGACAGTAATATGTCATAGCTTACAGAGTCAGGAAATGAGAGACATAGTAAGAGAAATGTGGTTGACTGAGTTAGAACAAGGAATGAGAGATATGGTAAAGGGACCCAGCCCAGCTATCACCCATGCCCCTCTGAATCGACTCCATGTCTTGGTGTAGGAGTTTTGCATAAGACTCAGCACATCAGGAACTTCCTTAAGTCCTTATCAAAGTATAGGAAAGCACAGGGCAAGATGCAGAGATACTTTGCCAGCAGCTGCTGCTTCTAACTAGCTCTGCCTACTATAAAGTATCTATGACACCAGATACTCCAAACTCTAGAGGCAACTTGGGAGTTCACAGCCTAAAGAGACCTCTACCTATATCTCCTGTTTCCCTAAACTAGATGGATATATAGCAAGAGCTAATGGAAAGCACTGTTTGAGTCATATCTGTTTACTATTAGGAAAGTAAGAATATATTACAAAGCTCTGCATTTTCACTGGACCCTCAGTTATAGTAAATACCTTCTTCCAAATTCTTTTAAAAAACTCCTTTGTCCCTTTTTCTTCATGATCTTTATTTCTGACTATTTTACTGATTGATTGATTATTTTTATTAGAAGCTTTTTCTGAAGAAATTAGGTCAGAAATCACCAATGAACAAAGAAAGATGATAAATTAAATCTGAGTCGCCTCTGGGTCCAATTTCTGTAACTGGTACAAACTAATTGACTTTGGACGGTATGCAATGTCTGAGTTTCATTTTCTTAACTTATAGTACAGAAGTTTTACTCACTCTGCAAGCTGCTATGAAGATTAAATGAGATCATGTAAGGGTGCTAAACATTGCTGGTGATAAAGTAGGTGGCCAATATATATCCCTTTCTTCACTTCCCCTCCCACCCTTAATATTCAACACTTCAGTTCCTGGTCAAAAGGAGAGAGGGAACCTGTTGAAGAATAGGAGGAAGTGGTCAGAAGTGGCAGAAATTTTTAATTGAGCAAATCTGGAAATTATGGGAAAGGGATGCATGGACATGATGGAGTCTGAAAAGGTCAGGAATTCTGAAAGTGTCTCCTATGTTGCAGAAGTGAGTTTTAAAGTCACCAAGGAAGAACTTCAGGGTAGTTTGTTTATTACTGTATTTGCAACATCCGAAATAAAAGAAGCATTCTGATGACCTCTGCACACTGTGGAAAAAGGAGAGAGATTGAATGTGTGGTCAGTTTAAAGGTGTTAAAGAAGAACCAGTCTTTTTCCCCCTTTGCAAACGCAGTGTCACAGTCCTTGAGTGCACATTCCCAACTTCTTCTTGGGAGGCTGAAGAGATGGAAAAGAAGGGATCATGGGACAATGTCTTTCTGGTGTTCTTACACTGCTCCCTTCCCTTTACCAAAAGAAGAAAAAAATAAGCCAGAATACAGTTTTCTTCAGGAAAAATAACAAATATAAGCCTCAGGATGTTGGATGTTTTTCTAGGTATTTACTAGGAATCTAGTGTGACAGATGTAGAAAGGCATGTACATTTCATGTATTTCTAGTTTGAGGAGAAATTCTGGTGAAGTCAAGTCCCAGTTCTTAACTCTAACAACTTAGGCTTCTCTATATATTGCTAATAACAAAATTCAGAATATCAGAGCTGAAAGTGGTCATTAGATCATCCAGGATTAGAGATTATGACTCCTCCTTTGAGATCTCATGGCTCTCTCTGGGGTAGAATATCAAAATACTTGAGGAGACACAAATTCAAAATCATCTCTATTTCCCAGGAGATGCCTAGACTTCTACCAGAGAAATTCTTCCCATGCCAATTAAGAAGCAAGTCTCTAGTGGAATCTGGTGATACCTCAAGGTAAATGTATTTCACCAAACCACTTTTGTAGTGCAGAATTTGACAGTGGAAAGGAATGGTGAGGGTAGAGAGAGAACACTCCTGGTATAAGAAACATCAGAAAAAAGGGAAGACATGGAACATGAGAAAAGGAGTTATACCTCCTTTAAATTTTGCCCAGTGTTGCCCATAAGCAGGGTGATCCTGCTTCTCAAACAAAGGGCTGCAGTTATTCTCTGGGCAGGCCCACTGTAGTTTAAAAATATTTTCCATCAGGTTAAAATGTGCATTTATATAAAGTCACTATACTCCTGTTAGAAACCGACATAAAAAGCAGGGTGAAAGAAAATAAAACTGAAAAGAAAATCACAGGTTAAAAATTAAACATACTCACTAACCTTTAAGGGTTTTGTGAAGCAGTCATTAAATCAGTTGGAAGTATTTGCAAGCATAAGAGCATCTGATCTTATCAGAATACTTGTATCTCAAACATAACTTTTCTTTTCTTACATATTTTCCTAAGTTACTAGATTAATTATTTTTATTTAGTACAATCTCTTATTAGGTTTATAAAAGCAATTACTCAGGACACAGAATTTACCATGATTTTTTTTTTTTTTTTTTTAAATATACTGGACAACAAGTTCCACTACATTTTTCTGGCTGAATATTTGCTACATTCTGTATCATGGAAGCCAAATTATTCAATACATCTGGATTTGGTTTAAATTCCTATTAGTATATCTTTGAATTTAAGATACAACTTCAGGTTTGTTCAAAGTTGTCAAAAAAAAAAAAATGATATTTTGGTGTTTGGCTGCCTACAATGAAATTAAACATGCATAGACCTAAAATGTATTTTCAAGTTAGTGTAGGCACTGTAATTTATTCTTAAGATTGATGATCTTGATACTAGATATCTTAAATAAAAGCAACCAGATACTAACAAAAGAAGTGTAGACAGAATTAAAGTGAATATTATGATCGTTATTCTTATTCTTAAGACCTAAACATGGTACTTCAAGGACTTTAAAGCGAGATATCCTGGTATATATGGAAAACCCAAACAAGCAAGAGAGACAGAAAAGAAAAAAAAAAAAACTGCAAGATAAACCAAGATGCAAAATTTTATTGAAAATTAAAATCACACATCCATAAAATAACAGCCTCAATAACAAGAAATCATTGCCCTGGGGACACAGAGTAAAGAGCTGTGATATGCTGTGGTGAGAAGGGGGAGAAAGGAGATTTCTCAAGTCTTTACACTATTAGTTTAAAATGTTTTAAAATCAAAGGAAACAGATTTTTTTCTAAACTCTTTGAGTCAAAAGAGGAGGCTCTCTACTCTTTCTATCTTTAATTTCTAGGCCAGGAAGATTGAGTTTAACATTGTGTCTGCTTGGACACCAATTAATTAAAAACTAATCACTCAGAAGAAAAAAAAGAATATAGGTTCTATCCGGAACGTGGTGGGGCCATCTTATGGTAGGATTAACGCATAGGGGCTCTAATCAAACAATTAAGTCAGAGATCTGGGGAGAAGAGCTTAAACTTCTTTCGGGTCATTGAAGGATAGTATATAACTGCTTGGGGCAATATTGCTGGAGTGGTTTTTCCCTCCCTATTAAAATCACAAAACATGTTCCCCTGCCTTAGAGGGGGACTAAACAGTAGTTCGATGTGCAAGGAAGACCGTGAATCATATCAGATGCTGACATATAGTGGGCAGAGGTAGGATCCGATACAGCATCCGTGCACATTCTCCCCATCTAAGGGAAGGAGACTAATAATGCAAATGCAAGTTCTCAGAAGAAGAAAAGCTAGCCTCCAGACTGGCTGTTTTTGGTAATTATCATTTCTCTCTGCCCAGCAGTACCCTTGATACCTTAGTTCGTTACGAATGCAATATTAATGCATAACTGGCATTAAACAGGCCTGACAGGCCTTATGCACAGATAATAACTTTTTTCTCCTTTTCTTAAAAAGACATTGTAAGTTTGAGACCTGCTCAAAAGCTTATTTATGAGTTTTAGAAATACAACAGAAGGTAACGGAAAAGGATTCCAATAAACATCTTAGTGTTCCTCTCTGCACCTGACCTCTCCCTCCCAAGAAACAAAAAAGCTCACGAACACAGTGGCTCCTGGTTGTATCCGATGCCAGATCCACGGATACCACATCTGCAGAAAAACGTCCTTTCTCGTAAAGTTTTGAGTCCCTTTAAAGGATTTTCTCACTAGTGGCTGTGTGCCTTTGAGCAGTTGGGTCTCTGAGCCAGTTTCTTCAAGTCCTGCTTATGAGGGCCGGATAAACACATACACACACACACACACACACACACAACACAGGAACAAAACAAACACAAACACTCAAAATGAACAGAGCTGGGGTTCTATGGGTACACTGATCGGTTTGGGGGGTTGGAATGTCTAAAGAAGACTTCAGATTGTTTTGGAGTTTCTCTCCGGGGCTCCACAAGCTCATTCCTGAAGCAGGCTGAAAGGAGACTGCAGAGAGGAACCAGAGAAAAGAAAAGATGAAGACTTAGGACTTCATATATTCAAATCAACTGAATACAGAAACATACTCCTCTTACCTTCATGATCATAGTATAGGGAGAATAGAACGCCTGAGAGACCATTTTTGCTTCATCATTTTTATCCTCCTCCTAAATTACTCAGGCACTTCAACCTCTCGAGATCTTTATGAAGGAGAAATAATGCAGTAGTACTGTACCAAAAGTATATCTTAGAATCACCTGTGGAAGTTCCAAACTATGCATTTCTCTGGATCCTTTACAAGATGAGGCTTGGCCCAGGTGCATATATATATAGTTTGGGTGTGTGTATGGTCTGGGAATCGAACCGGGTCTCCCACATGGAAGGTAAGCATTCTACCACAAAACCACCTGTGAACGCTCTAATTTTTAACAAGTTCCAAAGGTGATTCTGATACACACTTCTGTGGCAGACTACTCGACAAGGTAGGTCAAGGTGGCTTAGCATTTGTTTTCCTTGACTGAATTAATTGAAAAGGGAATGCAGTGACACGAATAAACTTTAATCCTTTCTAAAATGTCATCTGCCCAATTATTATACCTCATTACTGTTCTTGTCTAGCCTAAATACAGAGTATGAAGAAATATGATCTTATCAGTCTGGGGACTGTGTCATCGTGCATTTGTAAAGAACTATTAATGAGCATTTTGTCTGTGTCCAGATTGAGATGGATACATATCTTAATCCTTTCAGTCAGAATCTTGGCCTATAAATGCATCCATCAAACCCATGAAAGCAACTTTTGCATAATTAAGAAATCAATTATGCCACAAGGATGCCAGGAACAAACCCTATTCTTTTTCTAAAGGTTGTGCAACCCCACGGATTGTTTGGGAATTCTTTCCCAGGGATATTTTTTGGATCACATTTGATTATACCTTGCAAAGGAATAGTCATTTTTATTTGGTTCTACTGGGACTGAGTGAACCATTTTATCGGGAAGGATCAGTATCATCTTACAGGAAAACGCTGGAATACAAATTAATAGGAATGCAATTTAGTGGATATTAAAGCTTTGACTCCTAGATTGGGTATTTTATTCGGGCTAGGGAGATTTTCTTGGAGCAAGGACTGCATGAAACAATTGTGTGGTGCAGAAATGAAACTAGTGTCCTATTTCTGATAAGAGTGTATGGACCACACTCTGAGACTTAGAACTGAGACCAATTCTGCAATTAGTTGTGAGAATTTAGAAAAGTGGTTTAACCTCAGAGCTTAATTAATCAATCTGATTTTTCTTCATCACTGCCACAGAGTGAATAGATCTCTGCCCTGACTACTTCATCAAGCAGCTGTGAAGTTCAGAACCTAAATTGTGAAATCTCATGCAATTCCATGATTTATAAGGCAGACCTTATGAAATTGCCTATATTCACCTGACCTATAAAACTGTCAATTTCAAACAAATACTCTGGAAATTTGGAAATTTATAGAAAACTGTTAGTCACATCTATAATTTTGGAGATTTGTGCTTTCTGCTGATTTCTACATTGATAATCCTGAAAATATTGCTTGCTTTTCCTTCAAATACACCAAATCTGAGGAAAAAATACCAACATGCTTGAAGATAGTCATAGACAAATAAGCTGAAAGTGATGGGGCTTCAATTTACATTAAATGTCAATTGACTGATACAGAGACAGGATAATGGGAATAGACGCTTGTTTTAGTTTTATTATTACAACTTTCGTAACTAATGAAGCAGAACAGATCATTGAAAAAATTCTGCTCTAACACTGACTCTCCTAGCTACATTACGAACTGACTATGAAATCACAGGAGTAGTTCACTGAGCCTCAGTTTTCCAACTATAAAATTAAAGGGTTAGAACTTATGGTCTTGAAAACCCCATCGTTCTCCAATATTCTACTATAACCTGATTTGTGTTATTTATGAGCCACAATCCTCAACTGATCACCAAGGAAAAGTAAACACTAAGGAAATCTCAGGATAGCACAGATTTGTACTAAAATTAAAATGAAATTCATGTAGAAACTCAAACATATTTTTCCAGAGGAAAGCAAGAAAATTATACTAGGTGAAATTTTAACACTGTGATGTTAACCTGAGATGAGGACATCAACCAAGAACGAGAAACTCCATATAAAGATGAAAAATTAATAGTAGTGGCCTGAAGTATAGCAGTCAAAAGATTGTCAAGTGGGTCTCAAGTAGCTTTTGCAAAACTATTTTAAGTGTTAATGCCACTTGAAAATATGAAAGCAAGGAATTACAACTCTAGTAGAAAGACAGGGTCAAATTTGTCCTCTCATTAGATCCCCTATATTCATACCAATGTGGACAAATCAACTACACTAAAATAAAATTTCTCCTAAATGGTACAAAATCTACTTGTATCCATAGCAATTTGATTCACGGCAACTCAGTGTAAAATCTATCTTCCATAAAACCTACGATCATGAAGGTAACTCTGAAGGAATTTTTAAGAAAGGAAAACCATGCACAAATGAAAGCAAGCAAAGAGAAAACACAGTGGGAAGCTAATAAAAATTACTGCCCCTTTGTAGAAAGCGTATTCCCTCCCCACTAATTTCCCCTCTCCCATAAAGAAAAATACAAAATGTTTTCCTTCCAGCATAAAATTGGCATTATGTTTTGGAAAGGAAATCACAGGCTATTATAGGCATTTTGCAAGCTGATTTATTCTTTTTTAAATGATTGCCAGAGAATTAGATTTCCATTTTTCTTTGTCTAAAAAGCACCTAGTAATTCAGGTGCTTTCTTGGACATCTACATAAAAATAAGAGCTAAAAATAAATTCAACTAAAGAATACAGCAACTGGAGAATTGATATAGATATATATCAATCATCAGAGACCCATGTATATACAATGTTACAAAGGGATAATTAGACCAAATGTCTATATTTTGCAAAGATTTCATTTTGCACTCAGTTAGATTTCCATGCACAAGTTATCACCGCTGAGGTTAGCTCTTACACATTACTGTGAGATACTGACTCATGAACATGCAAAAAAAGTGAAAAAAAAATCTGTCCCTAAAATCTTTGAGGCTTTTAAAAATAACATTAAGATGAATTTTCTTCTTTGATGAAATAAAATTGTCTTATGATATATGGCTTATAAAATTTTTCCCTTTAAAGAAATGCCAGCCAGTCAGACAATAAGCACTAGATAAACCATCATATGGGAATACTGGTTTTCATGTATGCCTGTGTAAATAACAGAAATAGCACATGCCCCAGACAGATGTTCATCTTCCTGGCTTGTAAAGTCTCTTCAACAATAACACTAAGCTAGTCCCTCTATTTTAAATTGTGCTTTTAGCTTACACAATGATAAGGATAAACCTACAGCACTTTCCTAAGATTCCTAAGGTGCTCTTGCTAGGAATTCACCAGAATTGCAAACTGCTTAATCTGTTCATTATAAACCCTGAGAAGGCAGGAATCCCATCTCCCTCATCTTTACCCCGAATTCCTTCACATAGGAGATTTTCAGTAAAGATTTGTTGCATAAATCAAATAAACCATCTCCGTCTTACCTAACTGACAATGGGTACATTACACCATTTACCATATTTTCTGCCTGGAGACTAACGCTCTCAGACAAAAGGTTTTGTTAGATATTGAAATGCCTCCTGAAAATCACTATAGGATTTCCCCAATTGTTTTACTGCCTCTCCACCTTAGAAAATTCATATTAGCATCCAAATACTACTATCAATCGAAATCTTAGCCTCATGAAGTAATGAAAGAAAACCCATACATATATCTAGAATAGGATTTGGCAAACTGCAGCAGGTAGGCCAAATCGAGCCCATGACCTAAGAATGATTTTCATATTTTCAAAAGGAAAATGTCAGAAGCAGAATGATGTTTCTTGATGTGAAATTAAATGAGATGAGAATTTTGGTGTCCAGAAATAAAAGCCATACTCATTCGCTTATGTACTATGTCTACTTTTGCACTACGATAGCAGATTGGAGCGGCTGCAAGCCTAAAACTGAAAAGCCTAAAGTATTTACCATTTACTTTTCTGTAAAGCTACAGGAAAAAAGTTTGCCTAGTCCTGTGCCAGTTAGACTTTTGAAACCACACCAGTTAATAAGTATCAGTTTGGTCTGACCAAATTTTTCCTGTTTGCTGGGAAAAAAGACAGGAAACGGTAATTATTGCAGAGCAACTCTGTCAGTCTGATATGTTACTGAGAAATTCTCCTGAGGTCATTCTGGCTGAGCCAGGCTTTTCCAGAGTGAATGGAAGCAATTTGGGAGTATTTCTTAATACCATACTGCCAAGCATGTCTTAGGAAAGGCACTTATCGCCTCTGGGTTACCCTTTCTTCCTCTTCAATTAATGCTGCACTACCCTAGTTTCTTTGATCTCTGGTGTATAGTTTAAGTGGTTTTGCATTTCAGTACAGCAACCTTGAATGTTAATAGTCAACACTATTTTTCAAAATATTCAATACTGGATTAAATAGCCAATAATAATATTTCTACCTAGTGTCTCAAAGAATCAGCAGGTTTGGCAATGCCATCTGCAACCCTGACTTCTAATTCTTCGTTTGGGGAGCTCACTGACCCCAAGGAAACTGACTCACCTTTCTGCTCAGCCTTACATATGAAACTGTATAATCACAATTTGCAAGATTTTCATGCTAAAAGTAAATGGTGAGATCTCTGCTGGGCAAAAGGGTTTGAGACACTAGCTTAAAGTTCTTTGAAGCAAGAGCAGGCTTCTCTTTCATCCCTCTGCTGCCCAACCCCACAGTCCAGAGCCAGCTAACAGAAGCTTAGAGGTTGGCTCTCAGCTATGAGAGATGTCCTTCAGCCTCCTTAACTGCATTAGTATTTATTTTGAAAAGAATAATGAGCTCTCTTTCTTATTCTTTCCTTAGCTATAACTGTATAGTAGCTAATAACACGTCAGGAAAGAACCATTAATTATCATTCATTTACATTTCTGTTGTAAGAGACAATCTTTGCCTTAGGTGAGCAAGTTTGGCTTCATTTCTTTTTGCCCAAAGAGTAAAGTCATATGTTTGAATTATTCAAACTGGCCCAAATTGCATATGGTCTACATTTCTTTATGAGACTTTGGCAATATTTCCAGTACAGACACAATATCTTAATGAAGCTAACAAGTGATTATTCTTAACCACAGAAGGGTAAGTAATAAACAAGAGTCCTGATTTGCCAACTTCCCTTCCTTTCACAGGAGCTATTCTATTCTGATTAGCCATAAATCAATTAACATAATCAAAGATCAAAAGTTAAGGTAAAACCATATATATATATATTATATATAATATATATATATATGGTTTATATTATATATATATAATATATATATAATATATTATATATATATATATATAAGTTGTCATGTATATTCTAATATAGTTGCAGAATCTGGAACAATTTATCCTAAACTGCATTGCTGGAAGACAGCCTAGGGTAGGGATGCTAAAACATAGCATTGTGGTACTACTTTGCCTCCTGCAGCCAGACATTTTCCCAAAGAACATGTACCAGATCTCAGAATCCTTCTCAAAGCAGAATTCTTCTCAGAGAAGTTGCTTCATTATAAAACCTATTTGCTATCCCTGGTCCACAGCAGTTTCCCCGATAGTGGAACATGTGCAGTTCAGAAGATGTGTAAGACAATCTACAGATTATATGTTTTTTAAATAAACACAATATTACTAAAATAGGGTATGTGCTCAAATTCCTTTTGCTGGTAGATGTGTAAGGATCCAAAGAATAGAGAAGACAGCTAACTTGTGAGTGTGGGTGTCTTTGTGTTTTCCTGAAATGGTTTGGATTCAATCTCAGAACATAGAAATTCTTGAGGGGATGGCTATGATAAAAAACATAGAAAGCAGAAACTAAAAAAAAAAAGCTGTATGCTAGCTCTTCAGAGCCTAGTAGGATCTGCTGTCTCACAGTCTCACCTCGCACATCACCCACTGACCACACTGTGGCTTATTCACGTAGGCAGTCCCCCTTGCTCATGCCCCCCCCAAAATGACACATTGACACACTCACTGTTTCTGAAGTAAGTGCTGGTGCTGCTGCTGCTGCTGCTGCCTGTAGGTTTCAATAGTGTGCTGAGGAAGGTACTGCATGAGTTCCAGGGACTCTTTGATCTTCAACAGCATTTCGTAAGTCTCACGACCCCTCACCTATGTAAGTGAGCAGGCGGAAATAGTAAGGAAAATGAAGAACTGTAGGAAGTATCTCTTTCCGGAACGACAAACGTTTTTCAGCCAGGGTTAAAATGTGCTTCTCTCTCTAAGACAGTCTTTACAAAGCTTAAAATGCTTGAGCAGATCCAGGGGCAGGGAGAGACAAGTGAGGCATTTAAGGTACCTAGTCTGCTCCTGAGGGTGAGTGTCTTAAAATTTTGCACTGTAGGTCCCTCACTTGCCTCAGCCTCCTGGTCCCTGTAGGTGGGGCAGAATTTGTCAGAATTCAGAAATGGAAAGATTTTCTGTATCATTTGTTGGATTCTCATCCTCCAAACCTCAGCACTGGAATCACTTACTCTGAGAAATTTTTCTTGAGTTCTCTCTTTTAGGCTGAGTCTGTTGTCCTTCCAGCCCTCCCACATCCCCAGGCTTGGCTCTATTGAAGCCTTTATTTCATTATAACTGCTTGTCTCCTCACCACAACACAGGTTCTTTGAAGTTAAGAACTCTGCGCTAGTCATCTCTAAATGCTTGGGAGCTAGCATATTTGTCACTTAATAAATACCAACTAAATACATGCTAAATTAATGGCGTATTTTATTTACGCACTTCAGTTTGTCAAATTCTTTACTACAATTTAAGGAAGGTGCACATCATTATAGGGTACCTTCTTCATTAATACAAAATGAATTCTTATTCAAATGATAGCTTTCAAGTGGGTCCTTTCAAACCTTCAGCTGAAAAAATATATATATATATGGTGGAATATGTAGCATATCAGGATAGCATTTGAATGACAGTTCACAAGCCCCTTTACAAATGCAGTCTAATAAACAGGACACTGAGAATCTTGGCTAACTTGCTCTCTGCTTGATCTACCTGCAGTCTATTCCCCTGAGGATCAGGAACCAAAGGAGGTGGGAAACAAGGACTGACACACCCAAACCTGTTGAGTTGCTTTAACTTCAATCCAGGGCGGCAGTTCCCAATCAAATCTCTTGGCCCTGCTGGCCTGAGTCTCATGTCAATGTAGATGGCACTAAGTACTGTACTGGTCACACATCTTTGCTAACACTATAGATAGCAGAGACTTAAGAAGAAGTCAAACAGCTGGGATGAGGGCCTAATAAAGGGCACTTCAGTGACCCAAGAAGGCTAGTAGTCCTTGTAGTAGGAAGAATTTTCTTACATAACAATTGGACTGAGCTTTTTAGCCGTTCATATGATATTGAGAATTCTGCCTTGCTTCACTTTCTTTACAACACTGTCTGAAAGAAATCACGGTTGATTCTCCATATTTGCTGTACTATCTACTTTGCAACTCTTTTTGACAAAATACTAGTCCTAAATTGGTACGGCCAAGCTGTCTAGGATAATATTATCATTCTCAAATGATAATGTGCAAATTAATTTCAAATATCTGACCAAGAAAAATTCTACTAGAAGAGTAGCTCTGACTGGGCATGCAGGTTAAGTGGAGGAGCCCAAGCCACAAATATATTCCAAGGCTGTAGAAAGAAAGGGTGTTTTCTTGATTTTTCAAAATATATATTCTACTTTATCTCACTAGCTATTTTCTTCCCCCTTTCCCATTGCCAGTGATCATTGGAAGATGACTGTATGGTGATAACTCAGTCAAAGAAGGTGAAAAATCAAACACCCATGAATACTCAAGGGAGACTCACTGGTAAGTACAAAAGTTCATCATCTGGGGATCTTCGTTTTTTGATGGATGTCATCTGGATGCCATGTGTGTTCTGACGAAAAGCTGGCAGAGGGAAAATGCAAGTTTTACCCTGGGGACACTTTTGTAGCAAAAACACATTTATTAAACAGACAGTAGCACTAGCAAAACCTGTGAGTTTAGAGTTTCTACTTCTAAGCATCTAGTTGCTGATGACTGCTTTTATACTGAGTGCAAATCTGGCAATAATGAAGTGGGGTGACGGTGGGGAAGCACAGTGAAAACAAGAAATTCAGATGCTAGGAAACAGCCTTTGACCTAAGTTGCACTTCAGGTTAATCCCTTATATTGCTGGAGTGTGTGAATTGTTAAGGAAAGGAAGCTAAATTGGCTTTGTGTTTTAATTTTTTGATCATTTCTCTTCCAAGGATAAATGATTGCAGACATTGTCATGTCAGTGCATTCAGCCTCATGTGCTTACCCCTCTAGTTCTAGTACAAACATTACATAATTTCTGACAAAGAATCTCACTTCCTAGGACATAAGCTGTCTCCTTTGTAAAATGAGGGGATGGAGATGATAAATCCCTAAGGCTTCCAAATTTACAAACTGCACCCATATATAGCAGTGATTCGTCTACCAAATATTAGATAAGTGGTCCTGCTGAAATTCAGAGTTGCCAATGTTTGGTAATAGGGGTGCTCAGGAAAGAGTACAGGAAATATGTGACTGGGCAAACTCAAGAGTAAAGTTAGGGTGTATGGACCAGAACTGCTGGTCCATATGGTTATGCATAACAGTCATAATCAAAAGAATCGAAAGCAGGGACTTGCACAGTTAAGTGTACCACAGTGTTCACTACTGCATAATTCATGATAGTCCAAAGGTGAAACAACCCAAATGTCCATCAGCAGGTGAATGGACAAACAAAATATGTTATATCTATACAAAGGAATATTTAGCCATAAAGAAGTGAAATACTGGGGCAGTGGATGAACTCTGCAGACATCATGTTAAGTGAAATGAGCCAAATACAAAAGGAGAACTATGGTAGATTTCTCTTGTAGGAAATACTTAAGTGAATTCATAGAGACAGAAAGCAGAATAGTGGTTCCTGGAGGTAAGTTGGGGGTGGGGAGTCTTTGCTACATGAGTATAAGTTTTGGTTTGGGATGATGAAAACAGACAGTGGTGGAAGTTACACGGGATTGTCAATATACTTAAAAGCAAAGAGCTGCCCACTTAAAATGGTTAAAATGACTTTTATGTTACATGTATCTACTAAGTCCAGCCCACTTGAGGGAGGGGAATTAAGGGGCACCTTTTGAAGGGAGGAATATCAAAGAATCTGTGAACAGATGTTAAAACAACCAGAGGAGGCAGGATCCATAATGGCTTGTCACAATTAAACTGAAAACTTTTATTTTTCTTAATGGCATAAAAAATAATAGTACATCACTTAAAAACATAAAATTAGGTGGATGGATGGATGACAGATGGATATATACAAGCGTGTGTATATGTGTAAAACTGTGTATGTATATATGTGTGCATTTATATATATGGTATATATATATATACAATTTTTGAGGCTTAATCAGGAAGATAGTTTAAGAGAAAAGCCGTTGCCAGAGGATTGCTCTAACAGTCTGTTGTTTTCCTGTAAAATGTAGGAGAACATTTCTATTTCTTCTGGATACTAATTAATGATAAGTTCACACTCCTTTTGCATGACATAGATCATAGTGTGGTATACTTAAAACATTTGTTGTAGTGATACCAGGATTATGCAAGGTAACTTCTTGATCCAAATTCCATTACAAGTTGGAAGCATGTGTAGATTGGTGGTTTTCAAACTCTGTCACCTAGACCTCTAGTCTCTGCGGAGGTGTGCCTCAGGGGCAAGGGCTGACTGAGCTACAGACCACCCCTGTCCAACTCCCACCCCTTCAACTGGAGCAGCTCTGCTTTAATCTATTTTGCATTGTATCATTCCTTGAAATATTTCATTTTCTACAAAATACTCAGTGCTTAAAAAAACAAAATGACCTAAATCATTACCCCACTATGAGCTGAAGTAACTGAGCCCAATGAGGGCCATAAATCCAAGACTTGATGAAAAACCAGGTCTGCTTACCCCCCAGTCAGTGCTTTATGAAATGTACCCTTAAATCTCACTGTTCCCATAGACTCATAAGGTGCGAAGGGGCTATTTTCAGACCTCCTGGATAACAGAAGGAAAAATGGAATAGACAATGATAGCAGCTCTCAAACTTCAGCTATGCCGAGAATCGCCTGGAGGATTTACTAAAACACAGGTTTCTGGGTCTCGCACCCAGAGTTTCTGATTCGACATGTCGGGGACCAGAGAATTTGTGCATTTCTGCTGTTTCCAGATGATGCTGACATTACTGTTCTGGGAGCTGCATGTTGAAGGCCACTGGACGAAGAAGTCCCTGCAATGATGATTCGCTTTTGTAAAGCTGTAGGGTACACGTGGAGTCCATTTCAGTCCCTCCATCACCGCTGTAGCTTGAGACCCCTCCTCTGGGGTCTCCAGTCAGACACTGCATCTAAAGCTCTTAGATCTTATCATACTGCCCTCCAGTATTGCTCCCCTTCACCCCTTCACCCACCCCCACCCCCGTCCCCGAATCTTGAGAAGCCTCAAGTCTGCACCATTCGACCACTACAGCTACTTACGGCGCTTCGTACCATCGCCGTTTTTGGTGCTGTCCGAGACTTGTTGCTTTCTGATACTGTCTTCATCTGCCTTCCTGTCTCTCCCTGGGCAAGCACAGATCCGGGCCTCAAAGCAGCGTCGGCCCAGGACTTGCCCACTAGGAATTAGAGAAGAGGGGAAGAAGAAAGGGTTAAATTCAAAGAATTTGAAAGTCCCCTGGAATTTTCCCATTTCCATTCTTTGGCTGGTCATCCCCACTGTCCCACCACCACCAGCTCAGCCATGGCTGCTTTGGGGATGGACCCTAAAGCACTTGGCAGAACACAAAAGTGCTTAAATGCCACAAGCGATATTAGTAAATAACATTCCATTTGTTCTGCAAAGCACCTCCAAGCCATTAACTGAACAGCTGTATTTAGCTACATATTTTGAAGGAAACTTGAGTTAAGCCAGGGGATGTCTCAGGATCAAATCCCCTTAGGCAGCCTAGACTAACTTAAAGAAACTGTTAAATGCCTTGGGGTGGGGGGTGGGGGTGGGCACCCATGAAAACAAACACTTTCTAATCAGAAACAATTCCAGTCAAATGTCAAGAAGGTATGAAGCAACTTGCACACCTTCCCACCTCTTTTTTTCCATCTCTTTATCCACCCCTTTCTGTCTCCGCTTTCTTAGATCCTTTATGTAAGTGTTTGCAGCAAGGATTTAGAACACAAAGGACAAAATTAAGGGTAGCTCTCTGCTGTGTGTGCAAAGTTAACGATAAAGCAGAAACAATTTCACTCTGCCCTCTGCCCATGCCTTTAGTTGAATGACAATTCTGCACATGGCACTTACTCTCTGGTTTCCAGAGTAACAATGATTAAAATTGGACGGCGGTTCATCCCTCCAACACAACTGCTGTTACACATGAAATTGTACAGGACTGTTGTGAATTCAGTGCCAACCTGAACACAGGGGAAAAAAGAGTCTGCGTTAGCAATGGTTTGACCTGGTGTTTTTTCTTTTCTATTTAAATAACTCCACTTTTGATAAAGGGATATATGCTTCCTTCTAAGCCAGGCAAGCTCTGAAACTCATTAGAGGTCCCTCTTTGCCTTGCCTCATGGGAAGCCTAAAGTTAAGGTTTGCAGCACTATAAAAGGTGAGGTGGGCTTTAATAGATAAATTATCTTTGACTCTGTTCACTTGCAAGCTGATCCCTATCACCCAGTTCAAACAGGCTACACCACACACAGGAATATCACTGAAAAGGGAGAGCTGAAAAAATTACCAAAAATAGTAGCAATGCTCCAAGGATATTTTCCCTATGCTAATGCAATAGTATAACATAGCTTTGAATGTACACTTCCATAAATAGCACCCTGAAGCTCAGAAGACCTTCATAATGAGATCATCTAGGCCAAAGTGCTCATTTGTAGATGAGGCAAATGAAGCCCAGAGACAGAAAATCACACACCAAATATCCACGTAACAAGCTAGCAAGCCAAAGCGCTTTGGTCTTACTACTCCAGTTCTCTGTCCACCATGCCACTCTGCCACCTAGTCATTAAACCTCAGCTAAGGGATCCCACAAAGGTTGTCCCATCCGCAGCCTAGTGTGAAAAATAGGTGCATCTAATACTGGTGCACATCCATTACCAGTTCAAGTGCCAGTTAAATTCTCTGCAGAAAACACTGCTATCTATAAACCTGGCTGTCAGCTCAGTTGCAATCTACCTTTCAGGTGGGAACAAGGGCACAGAGCCACGTTGCCAAGTTAACTCAAGTCAAATCTGGGAGTTTTGAAGTTTTGAAGGGCAGAGGCATGTGGAAAAAAAGGGAAGGAAGAAATACGAAAAGTTAGATATTTGATGACAAAGACTAAAAACAGTGATAGCCACTAGAAAGACTCCCTATCACCAAAATGAATGCTTCATCCTCAGTCTTCATCTTTTACCTGGGGTGGCTCATAAGGCACCAGCACACTCTGCCTTCCTGTGATGGGGTCTTCTACATATTGGGCATGGCTATTCCCTTCCACTCGAATCAAGTGGCTAGGAGGAGCAATCTGTCCTGCAGAACAAAGAAAAACGAAAGAGTTAGCTCCTCACCCTCAAAACAAAGAAAGCAATAAGAGAGTGCATAGACAGGACCCTGGTGGTCTATTTGTTTAATAAAGGAAATATATGTCCTGGAAAAAACTGTTGCCATATATCTAATACGTGAAAGTATCACCACTGTCCTAAAAAGAGAAAGGGCTGGATTGATCATCTCTATTTGAGGGAACAGTCCTACGCTTCTGTTGCTTCATTAAATGGTGCAAGTTTAACAGAACTCTATGGCTACATCTCTGACCTGATCCACGGAGGAAATACTGCCAGCTTCCCTGGACAATGGAAAGAAAAGGTACAAGATAAGAAAAATATGTTTGGCCAGGAAGATGCTGTCCCAAAATGTGAATGGCAAAAAATACTAAATAAGGGGGGAGCAGATGGCAGGGAAATGACTTTCACTTTGCCTATTCTCTACCTCTTTATAAAGTCTCCATCTTTAGATCTTGCTTTGGTCTTAAACATGAGAAACTGGCTGGTTGGGTTGGGGAAAAAAAAAGAGAAGCAAGTTCTAACACAGCCAAGGGCAACTTTCACAACATTGTGATATTTAGCAGAGCCCCCTAAGACAGAAGCTGCTCTAAAAACTGGGAATCACAATGATGTTATACACTTTTGGCCAAATGGTCCCACTCTAAGGAAACTACTGAATAAATGGAAAGAGCCAAGTGTACTAAGATGTTCTCTGTAGCACCATCTATTATGGTACAAAACTAAGAGCAACTGTTATGTCAAATGATGAGAAAGCATGAAAAACAAACACATATACAGTATTTTTACTTTATACAAAATGATCAATAACCCTAGTTACATGCAATAATCTTTACGGTATAATGTTGGATGAAAAGTAAGACACAGAGGTATGGACAATGCAGGCATGTAGATGAGTGCTAGAAATTAATACATAAAAAGTAGTTGTGGGAGGATCATTTCTTTTTCTTCCCTTCACACTTTCTTCTTCTATTTTTTTTTCATCATTTCTTGCCTTTTATACTCTTCTTACTCTTCCTGTTCTCTAGTACTCTGGCCTTGAAAACCGTTCTGGGAAAGGCACTAAAGCTGAAAATTACCCTGGCTTGGACTGAGCAGTCCACTTGACATATTTTTCCCCTTAAGCCCTCTCACAAAGAAAGGGGAGGGGGGAGGGACGGAAGGAGCAGGGAGACAAGTCCAAGGCGTCTAGTAATTATCGAAGTTAAATAGTTCAACCACTGTAAGATCCGTAAAATCATTTATCATTGTTCTCAGGCATTCTGTCAACCAAAAGGGAGACTGAGCTCACATCAGGTGGGAGAGGGGTGAACCAGGTATTTGGTCCCAAACAAAAATCCCCACAGGAGCTCTACCCTCAAGCTGCTGAATTGAACAGCTACCAATTCCAGTTCTCCTTACCCTCATTGAATTCACGGCTCAGCTCATGGTTGGGGCACCTTTTCACCACCTCGGTGACGTGTTCAGCTTTCTTGTAGACAGGCATGGCACGGATGACAGCACCCTGAGGAGGTGGGGTCAGCACCTTGATCTGGATGGGACATGTCTTTGCAATTTGGCAGTACAGTTTCTTCAGCTCGGTGGAATACTGCTTAGACACAGGGCCAGAGGGGGCAGGGAGGGAGAAACCAAAAGGAGATATTATTACATTCCAGATCAGAGCAAGGAAAATATGTCCACTTTCTATAGCTATAAGCTGCATGCTCACTACAGGCTACTATATACAGACACCTAGCAATCTTATTGAAGGAAGTTATATTCATTAATCAAATGAATACATTTCTGCTATTTTAAATAATATGTTTTCAAAAGGTTTCATGTTTATCAAAACACATTTATCCCATGATTTCCTGTTTTCTTTTTTTAGGATGAAAGAAATGAGGCTCAGATAGGTTTAAGGAGTTAATACCATGAACAGCTTCATAGATGATCAAAGACGAAATAAAAAATAATGTTCTCATGTATTGGATGACAATTAGCAACAAACCCAAAAGCTTTCTATTCAGCATATTACGATTAGCTTTGTTCTTACTATTACTATTGTACAGAGAGACACAAAAGAATTAATGACTTCTGATTTTTTTTTTTTTTAAGATGGGATACCTGGCAGAGAGTAAAGTAAAAAAAAAAAAATGTTTTTTTTTAAGATGGAATGCATTTTACCTCAGATTAACCAGTAAGAAAACTGCAAAGCAAGTAGTGTAAGAGGAAGTGAGACACAGAAGGGGCTTTTGCCCCTATTTTTGGGTCTGACACTCTCAGAAGACAAGGACTGGCTTAATGTAACACAACAAACTATGGCAGCAAAGGGATCAAGATGCAAAAGAGTGCAACTCTTTCACACTTCCTTCCTCAGGGAAAGGAAAAACAGGGTAAAGAAAGCATGAGATTTAGAACCATATAGAAAAATAAAAGTCCTATCCTGTGTTACCTCCCCTTCCCGTTACTGAACCAGAAGAGAAAGTCTCCATTCTAACCTTATACTACATTAAATGTATCACCCTTGCTCTCTGAGTCAGTGCCCCATCACTACATTCCTACTAGCTCTGACCCTGGAGGGGAAACCACCAGCATCAGAGTAGACATCTAGTAACACTCATCCCAACAAAGGGTAAATGCACACACACACACAAGGTGCAATCCTAAATTGGCAGTGAATCCTTCTAGGGGAAAGGCTTGGGGTTACGGGAGACAGAGTGACACATGGAGTCATTACTGATGGATTCCAACCCAATTCTGACTAAAGGCAAATATCTTACCAAAATGCACATTTAAAAACAGATGGCTTGATTTCTGTTTTTTTGAAATATATCCTGTATTTAAATAATCTTTCTTTTTTTCCTAAATAGTTCAATTCTATGAAATTTTCAGTTAATTTCCCAATGCTGGAAGTGGATGGCATAATCAGTTATCTATGCCTATGGGCCAAGAATTAACATGGGGACAGGGTTTTACATAGCTTGAAGAAATAGGAAACATGCCAAAATTCAGCCACAAAAATAAATTTCTAGTTGGGAAACACTAAATGAAATCTAGGTGGCTATTTCTGCTCTTGTATTTTTAACTAATGACTTTGCAAACAAAGACATTGTCTTAGGACAGATTAAGGATTCAATATTGAGAACTCTAAAAAAGATAGCATATTTCTTTGTGTTTTAGATAGGAGACGTATAACATAAAACTATGAGTTTCATAAGATGAACTTTAGGAAACAAGATTGAAAAATACTGTCAGCTAGCACCTGAAGGCATAAGCAAATAAGGCGTCCTTCCAAGTATGTGAAGATTGCAAAAAAGAAGGGTAAGTGTTCAGAGTAGGATGGTTTCTTAAGAGAAACATTCCATTTCAGTAATTGATATACTATAAATCAGGCTTGACAGACTAAGGAATAAAAGTCTTAAAAATAAGGTTAGGCACCATCAGGCATTAACCCTCACTCATTATCAAGGGCACAGGTGTAGAATCTAATTTCCCACCTTAAATGATGATGATATGATAAATAATAGCTCCACCATTTACTCAGTTCTGTTGTAATGAATTTAAGCCTCACAACCCTGTGAGGAAGGTATTACAGGTTAATCTTTTATCTGAAATCCCTGGGGTCCCATGTTTTAGTAATCAGAATCATTTCAACTTTAGAAAGGAGTAAAGTCCATATAGCATGTGTTATAAATGCCTCCAAGAAGATTTAGGGCAGCACCCCATAATCAAGCATGAACATTTCTGCAGAGTTTATGAATACACACTAACTAGGAAATGACTAAACACAACCTTATGGTTCAGAACTGGATTTTCACACCAAATAAGCAAGTGGGTCTGCCACAAACTTACAACATTTCAAAATAAAACAACTTTTGGTTTTCAGAGCTCTCTGAATTTCAGAATTGTAGATAATGGACTATGGCCCTATATCATTGTCCCCATTTTAGAGATAAGAAAAATTAAGGCACAGGGAGGACTTGCCCCGGATCTCATGGAAGAGCTGGTTAGAAACCAGTATAGCATATAAGAGTCTGTCCTAGTCCTGTAACGACAGTCCTTCAACCCTCTGTTCTCTTGGCTCAGTAGTGCAATTTTTGTCCTACTTTTGTTTTTTTCTAGTGCCCAACATTGTGGTTATTCTATGAGCCTATTTAAAATGTATGCAATCTTCTCTAACATTAAAATGGAGCTCACATGTGGTCTGATTTAACATAAGTGCTTCCTCTATATTGATTTCTCAGTACAACATTTGCTGATTTAATAGCAGGGAGAGGTAGCAGATGATAGAATTGACAAAGATCTAGGTTAGGAGGAAGCAGACAGGAGTCTAGAGTCGGATGTCTACGAACTTCTTTTATAGCTTTGGGAAATTCCATTGTTTAAGGTCCTTTCCTTTCACATGGCTTACTAATGAATTTATAAGGTCCTTTGAGTTCTGGCCCCTCTATCTGTCATCTCTCCCATTTCCCCTCTCACGTGCACCTCCCACCCTGTGTTCTACTAATACAGGCCTCAAACTTCTTGATGGGTCGGAAGCCTTTATCACCCCAATTCAAACATCCTCTTCCTCGTCTGGAACACTCACGTTTCTTTTTCCTCTCGTCTTCACCTCATGGCAGAACAATTGAGATATCTCTCCCTAGCTAGGACTGTAGACCATATTCTCCCATTTTAGTGATGAAGGTTTCATACTTGACTAAATCAAAATGCATGACCAGGTCAAAACACATTGTTCATTGCTTCTGGTTAAACTCCCAGGCCTGCCATTCCATTTCTGGAGTCAGTGTAAATAGTCTGGCAGGATTGGGTCTTTGCAAAGCCAAGTCTCTGTAACTCTATTTGCTTCATTTGTTCGCAAATTGTTCTGTGATGTTGTTTAATATTTTCCCAGTCCTAAATGCCATCTCCTCGGCCTAAAGTATACTAACAATTTCTTAGATTGGCCCTGCTTCCTTTAATCCTTACCAAGTAATAGCTTCTATCATCATCTCCAATTTTCCAGGCTTCTGCAAAATCACCAAAAACGGGAATCTGATCTACAACAAGATTTTTAAATACCCTGGTAATTCAAGTCCAGAGAGACTATTAATTTGAACACTTAGGCCTATTTTACTCTCTCTTTCTCACTGGGATTTCTAAACTTCACCTCTAAATCTGGCCCCCCAACACTGACTTAAAATTCTTTAATTCAAAGTCCTAAATTATTTGTATATATGTATGTGTTTTGTATTGCTTTAACTGCTTTACTCCTGCAAAAGTTACTGCAAAAATACACCAATTCTTAAGCATAAAAGACTTTTATGAGTTTTACCAAACGTGCAAATATTCTCTTCCCCCATCCAAAAAAGTTCCCTTTTGCCTTTTTGTAGTTAACCCTCCCCATCCTCTGGCCCCAAGCAACCATGTACCTACTGTATCTCATAATACTTTAGTCTTTCTGGAATTTCATATAAATGGAATAACAGTATATAGTCTTTTGTGCCTGGCTTCTTTTAATTAGCAAAATGCTTTCCAAATTCATCCTTGTTTCTGCATGTGTCCGCATTCCATTTTATTTTTGAGTAGAATTCTGTTATTTATCAATCCACCAAATGTTTTCTGCTTTTCTCTAATATGAATAAAACTATTAGGAACATTTGTGTATAAATCTTTGCAAAGACATTTGTTTTCATTTTCCTTGGGTACATACTAAAAATATGATTGCTGGGTCACATATTAAATGTATGTTCAGCTTTATAACAAATTGCCAAACTGTTTTTATGAAAAGTTTGTGCCATTTTACATTGCCAGCAGAAAGTATGAGAGTTCCAAATGCTTGCTAACACTTGGTATTGCCAGTTTTGCTTTTTAAAAAATTTATCTTAGTCTAATAGGTGTGCAGCAATATTTCATTGTAGGTCAAATCTGCATTTCTGTGATGATTAATGATATGGAGCATCTTTTCATGTACTTTTTTTTATTTGTACAACTTTTGTGAAGTGTCCGTTCAAATCTTTGCTGACCTTTAAAATTTTATTTTTTAAATTGATTTACTTGTCTTATTTGAGTTACAAGAGGTCTTATAACTCTTACTTTATAGTAAGCTTTGAAATGAGGTACTTTCAATTCTACAATATTGTTTTTTTCTATTTCAAAATTGCTTTGGCTATTCCAGATCCTTCCTCTCTATTTAAACAGGGCATCTTTAATTTCTCTTAGGAAAGTTTTCTAGTTTTCATTGTGCAAATCTAGACCACTTTTGTTGGATTCATCTCTTAGTATTTCATTTTTTAAAAATTACTGTAAATGGTACTTAACAAATTTCACTTTCTAAGTATTTGTTTCTGATATATGATATAATTGACTTTTATATGTTGACTATGTGCACTATTGCATTTGACCTTGCTAAATTGAATTATTAATTATAATAATTCTTCATAGATGTCTTGTGACGCTCTAGGAAAGAATCTTGTCAACTAAGAATAAGGGCACTTTAGCTTGTTTCTGTCCTGTCTGCATATCTTTTTATACTTTTTTCCTCGCCTATCGAGGACATACAGTACTATGCTAACTAGAAGAGATGAGAGGTGACATACATGCTTTGTTCTCTGCTCAGGGAAAGCATTAAATCTTTCATAATTAAATATAATATTAACTATAGGCTATTCATAGATAGTTTACCAGATTGAAGGAGTTTCCTTCTATTCCTAGTTTTCTGAGGTTTTAATCATGGATGGGTGCTTTTGGCAAATGTGTGTGCCTTTTTTTTTTAAATCTAAAGAAATGATCAGATTTTTTTTTCTTTTTTAGTATGTTAAAACAATGGATTAAACTGATAATTGACTATTAAACTAACCTTATATTCCTCAGATGTGTCCCACTATATCACACTGTATTCTTTTTTTTCTATTGCTGGGTTTCATTTGCAACAGTGTTTCAATAAAGCCATTTGTTCGTCATAATTAAAACTACAACATATGCATATAGAAGTTATAGAACAAAGGAAATATATGACATATCTTCTCTACCCAGAGAAACATACCATTGACAGTTTAGACAAACATACACAAACACACAGACGTACCACTATGCAAACTGCATATCATAATTAACTTGGTATCCTTTTTTTATTTAACATATCATGAGCATTTTCCAATTTAATATAAAATTTTAAGTGGCTGCAATATATTACTGAGATGAAATATACTGTAATTTCTTTAATCATACCTTTATTATACAGTATGAATTTTATTCTGGTTGTCAATATTAAAAATCCCACTGCATAGCAGACTGAAGTACATAAGCCTTAACCAATTTCAGTTTTAGACATAGCCACTGAAATAGGAGTTAATATGTATTTTAGTGTTGGAGAGAAGTCCAAGGCCATTCTGAATTTTCTCCCTTTAAATTAAGTAAGCTGCTAATTTCTTCCTATTTCCTTAAAGGGTTTTCTTTCCTTCTCTGTCTTTGCTTAAAAAGGTAGGGGGGAGTTCTGAAATGCAGAGGGGCCAGCCTCTCCACAACATCAATTAGTTTTATCTCCCTAACCCATATTACTGATAGCCCCTTTCAACATGTTAAAGCTAGAATGGGCATAGCCAAAATACCCCTAAAAAATGGGAGAAAGATCAAAGATGATGGTGGAGTCATACAGAGAAGGTAGGGCTTAACAAACAAATATGGTTGCTGAATATTAAATGGATATTTCTGTTAGTCTCCAGTATCTCAGAACAGCTAGAAGTAAAATCCTAAAATTGTGGCATTGTAACCCATACCAAACTCTGAAATCTGTTCTACTAATTATTGTGATGTACTTTGAAATGTATTGCTTTTTGCATATATGTTATTTTTCACAAAGAAGAAAAAAAGAGAGAAGGAGGAGTATAACAGAGAAGGTAGGATTTAACACATGAGTATGACTACTAAATCATTAAATTGATATTTCTTTTGGTCTCCAGTACATTGGAGCAGCTAGAAGAAAAAAATGAAAAATTGTGGAACTGTAACCTATACCAAATTTTAAAATTTGTTTCTATAGCTACTTGGTAAAATGTACTTGGGAATTTTTTGGATATATGTTATGTTTCTCAATTAAAAAAATATGTTAAGTAAAAGGAAAGGGGGAGGGAGAAAAGAAGGAGGAATGGGAAGGAAGACAAGAGAGGGGAGGCTGACTGAGATTCCAAATGTGACTTGTTTTTTTGACACTGGTTTGCCTTTTCAACCTAAATGCTTGAACTCAACTCAAGAAAGTTTTTCATTTTTAATTATATTTCTGTTCCTTGTGCTCTTATTAATTTCCTGGAGTACACGTCTTTCTTTGAATCCCCATTCTCTATTGACCAAACACTTGATGCATTTAACACTAATTGTTAGCATCTTTTCTTTTCGTTTGCATGCTGAGAAAGTTTTCCAAGTCTGTACTTTATAGCATGTAATGTTTTTCTAGAGTTAAATCTATTCAATTCTATTCCTAATAATAATTTTAATCCTTCTACTGAATTTTAAATGCCCTTCTTTTTCTCCTTTATCTCCTTTTTTACTTAACTAGACACCTTTCTGTCTCAGCCTGTTGTTTTCACCTGATTTTCTTCCCTAACTATATAAAATTTATGATAGTTGCTTTGTACTGAAGCAATCTCCTAAACATGACTTCCAGTTCCTGGGTATGCTTCCTTTGATTCTTTAAATGAAAAGCTTAACATTCTTCTTATGGTTAGTTGTTTTTTTTGTTTTGTTTTGTTTTGTTTAATATAGGCTCCTAATTTGTTTTAGGAGTTTTCCATGAATGCAGCACATCTACCCAGAAATGCCTGTATCCTACAAGTTTGTGATATTTTTCAATTTAATTCCATCAGACTTTTAAGTAGTAAAATTGCTACATGAGTCTGTCAATATCTTGAGAGCCAAATTTAGTTAGGTTTTTTCCTGAGATTCATAACATCTTAGTGGAAAGTTAGGAGTGACTGCATTAGAAGCTGCTAATCAGTTATAAACAAGGAATGAGCTCTATTTCTTCTTGCCATTTCCACATCATTCCACATAATTATCTAACAAACTACTAAATGAGACTAGGTTCTCTCTTCTATACTGAGAAGAGAGAAAAGTAAGACTAAACACCTTGGGAATCTAGGAATTTGTGCATCCTCATTGCCTAGCATGATATTTAAAATATAAAACAAATTGAAAGGAAAATCACTCAGTCCCATCGCTCAAGTTGCTCATAGTCTCGAAGCAGAGTGATGCACAACTTAATTACACCGATATGTATGCAAAAAGTGCTATTGGATTATAGATGATAAAACAATGAACTATTAATTAAACAATTATTTTTAAATTACATATTATAGTCAAGACACTATTCTAGGTTTGGAAAGTGAGCCGTGAACATAAGCAAAGTCCATGCTACGAAGGTGCTAACATTCTAGGGAGGAAAATTAGAATAAACAAATAAATAATATGTCAGATGGTGACAAGCGCCATGAAGAAAAGCAAATCAGGGGTAATTTAAAGGAGACAGTCAATATAGTCAAGAGTTGGGGAGTGTAGTGCAAGGAGGATATTATTTCATTCAGGACTGTCAGGGAAAGATTCTTTGAAAAGGTCATTTTTGAGGAATGAACGGAAGGAAATAACGGAAAGACCCTGGGGAGGAAGACTGTGGGAAGATGGTGGAATAGGGAGCTCTGGAATTCAGTTCTTCCACCAGAACAACAGTTAAACTGGCAGGAACTGAAACAGCGATCTCAGCACTCCAGGGGTCAGAAGAATGCTGAGCAGCATCCAAGGAAGAGCAGGAGGAAATGGCTGTCAAATGATAATAAAGAAATATAAGTTGCTCTCTCCATGTGGAGGCTTTGGGCGCCCATCCCCCACACTTTAGCAGACTGTGAGGTCCAGCCCCTGGTGGAAGGTGACAGAAAGGGGCATAAAAATCCTCTTCCCCAAGAGCCGGTGTGGAGCTGATCAGTTTTTGATTAGTGACTTTGGACCACTGGGGACACAGCTTTGGGGGCAGCCATTTCTTCCACTTGCCTCGGCCAAAGGCCATGTGGAAGAGACTTAAATATACTGCACTTCCTCAGGGCTGCGAAGAGAAATGAGCTGAAGGCCTGTGTTAGACAGGTAGCCTGAGAAAGCTCAGCTTTGGGGGGGCGATACAAGAAACTCCTGGGACCCATCCTGATCCCCTTCCCAGGGCAATCTGGAACCAATCTGTGTCCCTTCGTGGGCCCTTGGCCTTATTTCAGCTCAGAAGGACTTGGGAAAATCCTCTCCTATATGCCCCTCCTCCCAGAATTTGCCCTCCAGGCAAATGCAGCTCAAGACAAGGAAAGGACTGAAAGAAACCACAGAGGGAGACAATCTGGGGAAAAGGCCAAGAGATGGAGGTTTGTCTCCTGGGAGACAGAAGGGACAATCAAACTCCAAAACAACTAACAAACAAAAGCCCAGGCCAGGACACAGTAAAACGCTGCACACTGCATGTGCCTTGGGCAGGCCTTCCAGATGGGAAGAAAAGCTCTCTTATCACCAGCTGGTTACAAAATCAAGTGGAAATAAATCTCAGGAAATAAATACCAGAGCTAACATTTAAAAATATTAAAGGGTACAGTGTGCAACAACAGAGCATAAGACAAATAAAGAAACAGGAAACTATGGCCTATCCAAAAGAAGAGATTAAAAGCTGAGGAAGCACCAGTGAAGAAGGTCAGGATGTGAACACAGAAAACAAAAACTTTTATAAATGATCTTAGAAAATGCTTCAGGAGATGAAGGGAAATACAGAGAAAGAGCTAAAGGATATGAGGAGTGCACTGGATGAGCACTATGGGAATCTTAGTAAAGAGACAGAAATTTTTAAAGGGAACCAAACTGAACTGCTGGAGTTGAAGACCACAGTAATTGAAATGAAAAATGCCAAAGCAGGTTTCAAGAGCATTGGAGCTGGAGGAAGAAAGAATCAGTGAACTTGAAGACCAGACACTTGAAATGAGTCAGGCTGAGGAGTAGAAAGATAAAAATAATTTTAAAAAGTGAAAACAGATAGAGGCAGCACTGGGATATCATCAAGTGTACCAATATACACGTTATGTTGGTCCCAGAAGAATATGAAAGAGAAAGGGGAGAAGGAATATTCAAAGAAATAATGACAGAGAACTTCGCAAATGAAGGAAAAGACATGGCTGTACACATCTCAGAAGCCTAGAGAACACCAGCAGGACAAACGTAAAGAAAAATGCACCTTATCATATAATGATCATGCTATTGCACACAAAGGGTAAAGAGAGGGTTCTGAAACTGGAAGAGAAAAGCCATACGTAAACTATAAGGAAGTCCCTATTAGATTGAGTGCTGATTTCTCATCAGAAACCATGGCAACAAGAAGGCGGTGGGGTGAAATAAAGCACTGAAAGAAAACTGCTAACCAAAAATTTTATATCCAGCAAGACTTCTTTCAAAAACAAGACATCCCCAGATAAACAAAAGCTGAGAGAGTTCATCACCACTTGGCCTGCCCTACAAGCAATGCCAAAGGCAGTTCTTCAGAAGGAAAGGAAAGGACACTACACAGTGATTCTAAGTGGCATAAAGCAATAAATACCTGTGGTAAAGATCTAATATGCTCATCACTGAAATCATTTTCATTGGAGGCAAATGAAGATCTGGGAACTTTTCACTATCTAAACAGCAAGAGGTTAAACAAACAACCTTTTCAAGACCATTTCTCATCCTCTAAATTTCAATTTTGTATCAATTGCTAAAAACTACAATTTTATGTCTATTACTTTGTTTTTATCTTCTCATCCTCAACTTCAGTCTTTCTAGGAAGCACTGTGTTGTTTGGTATTGCTGCTGTTTCTATGTTTTTTTTAATAATAAAAATATTATTTTATAAAGCCAAAAACCTTGGAAAATAGTGTTCTAGACAGTGCAGACAGCAAGTGCTAAGGTCCGGGGATAAGTACGCCTGTCTTGGAACCAACAAGCTGGAAAGCAGGGAGCAAAGACGACAGAAGTAGGAGACGAGATCAGAGATAAGAGCGACTATGAGGCCCAGATCATGTACGGCCTCATGGAGGGACTCCAGCTTTCTTTAAAGTAAACAGGAAACCACTGGGGTGTCTGAATAGGTGACATGATCTGCTTTACATTTGAATGATATCACTCTGGACATTATATATAAAATAGACTGTAAGGAGCAAGGATGGGAAGCAAGGTGGTCAGTTAAGGAGTCTGTTGCAAAAAATCCAACTGAAAGATGAGAATGAGTTGAACCAACAGAGGAGGTGGGGAAAAATGTTTGGTTTCTGCATATATTTTAACCAGATTTGCTGATGCAGTAACTGAGAGGAAGAGAGAAAGGAGAAAAGTAAAAGCACTGCATGAAATTAGTGAAGGAAAAATTTATAAGGTAATGCTATTTAAACTGGGCCCTAAAGGACACGCTTTCACTCATCATATGGACTGTGAATCCAAGGATGGGAGAGTAAGCAAGGAAGCAGAAAACAGGCTGTTCATAACTGAGAACATCATGAATAAGAGCAAAGAGATGTGAACTGTGGGCGAAATGGGTTGGGGGTAGGGAGGAGGTGGGGCACAGGTGAAAACAATGACGCTATATGAAAACAGCTGGATTCTACCAGGAGGCAGAGAAGAATCATTAAAGATTTTAAAGCAGGGGGGCAGGATAATCCTGGTGGCAGCAAAACTGGCACAAAGTAGGAAGAAGGGAGACACATCCAGAGTCATCCAGGCAAGAAATGAGGAAAACCTAAACGAGGACAGGAGAAATGAATGGCCAAGCGGAGGGATGGAAGAAACCTTTGGGACTTCCTAAAACTCAGCCTTCTAGTTGGCATCATGAAATAGATTGGTGAGGTACAACATAGACCAAAAAATGTTATTAATTACAACAAAATATGCTTGCAAAAATAACACTTTATTTTCTGTTTCTTTTCTAAAATAAAAGAAGAATGAATGAGTTAGCTTTAATACAGGACTCCCAATATCCAGCAGTCAACTGATAGCTTAACTTAGTCAATGGACTCTTCTAACAAATAGAGAAAAGAAAGGCCAATGTGTTTTAATTTTAGACAAAATAAAATAAGGTAACACTAGGACTAATAGGTCATTTTGTGTGTGTGTGCGAAGGAGTAAAGGGCTCAGCTCTCAAAACCTAGAATAATAGGAAATAAACTTTTCTCCAAGACCAACAATTGTGAGCACCATTTTACTGGATTAGGGTTCAGAAATCCTGGATTTAATTTCTTTCTCTTCTTCCTTGTGACTTTGGTCAGCTACTTCACCTCTTACAAATATAAAAGAGAAAAAATTAAAATATATGGCTCCTAGGGTTGAGGAAAAAAATGGATGTGCCAATACAGAATCAATTGCAAAGGCCACTGCATAAATCATTTATTATGCTTATTATTGAAGCTCCATATTTCTAATATCCTCCACATAGAGGGTTTAAAATTGCTTAACTGATTTTGAGAGCACTTTGAAAATATCAGTTCATCCTGGTCAGGAAGTAATTATTGTCAGATAATAAAAGTCTGCTGAAGTTTGAATATTAACTGTTAACAATGAACCATACAGTTAATCTACTAGTAATCACTAAATTTTAAACCATACAAAGTACAGGATTTGTTTGCTAAAAAAAAAATGAATCTGCTTTATCTTCTTCCATGCATTTTTAAACACAGATGCATAAAACCATAAACATGGTTTATGAAATGCAATTTTGTTTGGCCTTAAAATTTACCTAAATTACACTGTTGTAGATTTATCCCTAGCAACCTGCTACTTCCACTTCCCATGCTTCCAAGATTTTTTAAAGTTCTTATACATAGCTGTATTTCATTTATATCAACAATTGGAAAGGGAGAGGGAAATGAGATAGAATAGATGGAAAGGAGCTTATGCTTTCTCTGTAATATTTTATTAAAAAAAAAAAATTTGACCCAATGTGGCAAACTGTTAACATTTTGGTTGGTATTCAGGTATCTTAACTTACTGTGGGTTTTTTTTTTTTCGATCTTTGAAATATTTCCTAATTAAAAATGTTAATGGATACATCTAGCATGGGAAGCACCAACCTGCAAAATTGCTGAAGACCTATGATTTTAGAAAAAGAGACACAGAAACAAAATATTAGAATCGGAAGGACCATGATAGAATATCTGGTCAAAACTTTCTTTTCTCCTAATTTTCAGGTATGAAACTGAGGTTTAAAGAAGTGAAATTTGTTCATAAATTCACTTAATATTTATTGAGCACATGGCTTTATGCCAAGCAGTATGCTGAGAACCAAGGAACCAGCAGCCTTATATAAGCTAAGGGAGTTGGTCTAAAGGAAACACCTACATTAAATTATTTCTTAAACTTGTGATCCAAGCTCTCAAGGAAAAGCAGGAAAGAGGACAAGTCATGGGGCTCTACTTAGTTTGGAGGGTCAGGAGGGCATTCCTGAAAAACATAAAAGTTTGCTAAAGTTTGTACAATGAATTAAGCAGTGTGGGAGTGAACTCAGATTTCTTCATTTCTAGAGAGCTAATGCTTCTACTACTACACCATACTCTAGTTGCTGAGTTTCCACAGAATAACAAACATTTTAAACCGAGGACTCGGCTCTGTTTCTATTATTGAATCATCCCATTTTGAGTCATTTTAATTTACGATTCTACTGTTTAGATTTTCTTGGAAAGTCAGACCAGGAAGGTGCAAGCTTAGACAGATGAGGAATCCAAGCCCTAGAGAGGAAATGAGAATTGTTCAAAAGCACTCAGCAATAAGGACCATCTTGACATTTAGACCAATGTTCTCCCTGTGCCAGGCTGTCTTAATGCTCATAGTATGGAGCCACATGGGACTGCTGTATCTGGCACCAGAGTGAATTTATATAAACATAGAATATAACTGGAAACAAGTATAAAGCTTTGAAGGACAGCTGAAAAACAAACTATGACCACCCATTTCCTGCACTATCATATCCTTTTAGTTCATTATATAAATTTGTCTTGACATTGAGATGGTCACTGAATTACAACCATGTTTTCAGAATGGGGGCACAAATATAAGAATAACATGAAATGGTCGCCAGTTAATTTAAGAAGTAGTTCTCCATTAAGTCCTGCGCTCAGTAAGTAAGTCAGGAATAGGTTGTTCCAATCTTTTTACATACTTAGGTAAGAGAGCAGATGTAATTGTGTTTCTTTAAAGACCATAAATCTTAATATTTAATTAGAAAAAGAAATACTGTGATAGTCCAAGAAAAAGAAATAAAGAAAGAGCATGGGAAATAAGTTGCTCGTAAGATGGAAGTGATGGATCTCCCTCAACATTTGATCTTCACTGAGGAATTTCAGGCAACTCACTTGACCTCTCTGGACCTTGAGATAATCATCCAAAGAGAGAAAAGTGAGGGAGCTTTGTAAGATGATTTACAGTGCTTCTTTCATTTTGAATTCTTATGATCACAGGTTCACAATGGCAAGGTAACTCTAAAAAGAAAATGGAAACCAAAATGTTGGTAATCTTTGTTACTTCTGATCAGAATTAAGCAAGAAGAATAGGAATCAGTGTATGTACATATGGATAAATAGATAGGATTGCTTGTTCATTCCGAGAAGCACGTGCCCATGAAAAAGACTGAAGAGCCGAATTTTTTGTTGGGTCTTAATCAAATCTTCTCTCTCACAGACATGACGGTTTTGAACATCTGTATGAATGGGGCATTTCTATAGCAGTACGGAACACAGGCACCTCAAAACTAACAAATGAACTCAACTCTTTCTTGCTATACAATATCCCTGACAAAACAGAAAAGCAAGCTTTGCCTAAGTTCTGTTTTGTTTTGGAAAGGAGGGGAGGAGGTTTGGCCTGTTGAGGGGTGAACTGCTCAAAGCCAAATATCATGTTCAAATAAAATAACTCCAGAGGATTTTGGAAAACAAGAGTAAATTCAACTCCTTTACTAATAATATGTTGCAAAGACAAGGGAAAAAAAAATGAAGCATTCCATGACTACAACCCTACCATCACCACCTGCCTCAGTAGACATACTGTATTACATGCTCTTGGCTGCCAGACTAGTAATTCAGTACCACAATGCATAGAGATGCCAGCTAATATCAGCACACACCTGCATAATTTTTCAACAGCTACCTTTTCTAAGGGTGCAACAAAGACCCTTCCTCTCACCTCATTAGAAAGGAAAAAGAAAAAGAAAAGAAAAAAAAAAAAAAACACAAAATACTTTTCTCCTTTCAACCTCTCCTGGACGGAATATATCATGCTATATGCAAATCCTAAATCACATGGTTTTCTTGATTTCCATATATCCAAGAGTATGGATGAAATAAACTCCCATGGCCCAAATAAATCAATAATTATATAACCCACTTTACTACTCAAACTCTCATCAAGGGAAGCAGTTGTGCAGGGAATGCCAAGGCCGTCCTGATGCTACAATGCCAGGGTCCAGATCCATCCACATCTGGCAGGCTATTGCACTAAAAGGAAATGTCCTTAAGTTTCATTCTAATGCAATACTATGTGCCTTACCACCCAATGGCTATTAGCCCACAGAAAGATTAGCCTTGGCTTATAAACCCAGATGCAGCCGAGGCCTGTTAAAACTTAAAGCAAACTTACTCTGAGAGGATGGCTGGGTCTCAAAAAGAGAATAAAACCAAATACACCAACAAACATATTAACCTCATTTTAATTCGGGGATTCTAGATGGATTTGGATTTATTAAAAAAGAAAAAAATTATGAGGCTTAAGGTAATGTAAAAGACAATCACCACCAGGAAATGCTAGAGGCACTTCCACTTTATAGCTCCTATTTTCACAGAGCTCAAAGAATGCAAAATGTAAAATGTGGTCTGTACTACCTCAAAACACTAAAATGCTGGAGAAGAAGAAGAAAAATATCCAAACCCTGAAGCTGTTACAATTGCATTATTCCAAGTTTCGCCATCATCAAGTAAAAGCCTTCCTTAAAGTTGTCCTAAAACATTCAAAATGACAATTTTTTTCCCCTTTCCAAACCATATTCTTGGAAATCGCCAAATTACAAATGTACTTTTATAGGGGTAAAAGGGTTTGTCAAGTCAATAATTGAAAGTGTTAGGAAAGAAAATCATTCAGAGAGCAAAAAATTAAATTCTGGCAGCTGACCTGCCAGGAGGAGCAATTAATAGGGAAGAAAAAATTAGATATCTGAACATAAAAAGTATAACAATTGAAATATAATTTTTGATCATGAGGCTGTAAACATCCAATTCACTTAAACGCAAAAAGCATACTAGTCAGTAAGAGATAGCCATAGTTTCAGTATGCTCTGTTTCAAATATATTGAATAACTATCACAGCTAATTGTATAAGTTAATTTTATACTGTATTCTAGAGTTTTCCCTCTAACTTTAAACTCACTTGAGATACATTATAAATTTCATACCTAGGAAGAGAGGGCTTTTTTTTTAATTAGTAAGTGATATTGGACGGTGCCCAAAAATAAAAAGGGGGTGGGGTGAATGAGTGTATATTGATTTAGGTCGTTTCTTGAGAAACTAGCTTTAGAAGGTTGGTTTGAAACTCAAAATATCATTCAAGAGCCCACTAATTATGCCTCTTCTGACCAGGACTGGAAATTTTTATCATCGTATTTCCAAACTGCTCCTATATAATGGAGCTTCAAATACTGCCTGGAGCACTGGAGACTAGAACTTAAAAGCAAAGTGTTCCAGTATTCTATCTGCTCATTGACTTCCTGTGTCATCCTAGGGAAACCACTTCCTCCCTCTGGGCCCAAACCTCTTAATTCATAAATAAGGCATTCTACCCTAGAACTGCATCTACTTCAAAGGAAGAGGAACTCTGCAAAGTGGGCTTGCAAACAGTTCCCCGGTCACCATATCCTACTGGATCTACAGTGATAATCAGTCAGGAGGGGATCCCAAAACTGGCCCCAAGTTGTCTGGCAAGGCAATCACTTCTCTCCGCCTCCCTTCCTGCCACGGCCGTCTAGCTGCCAGACATGTACGAATTATGCTCTGATAGTTTAAGAAAAAAATCCTTCCTTCAAGCACTTTTCCTGACGGCCCCAGCCAAAGGGCCGCCTGTTGCCACCTGTCAGTTGTGGGGATTAATTACCTGAGCTGGCTGGGAGCGGCACATTCCTCCCGGGGGCGCGCGCCCACAGATGTTGACATCAACCAGGTGGGCTGTCTGCTGCCCGCTTCCCGTGAAGACCAGCCGGGAGTCCACGGGGCCTAGGGGTGCTTGAGGGGGTGTGGGCAGGTCTCTTAGACCGCACCGCAAGGAAGCAACACCTTGAAAGGGGAGCAGGAGCCTCTCAGCTCTGCAGTCAGCTCCAACTCTGCTGGAGGACAACAGGTTGGCCCCCAGCAGCCTAGTTCTTGGTGCTCGAGAGCATGCATTTGGAGAGGACATTTGAAAAGAATGGGCAGAACTGATGGGTAGTTTTGCAACTTTATCTCTCCAAAAGGTTGATGTGACCTTTCATTTAGTGTCTTCTGCCAGGCTCCTGCTACCCCTACCTGACTGCTGATTCCATTCACAGTGACCTTTACAAGGCAGATATTGGAAGGCATTTCTCAGCATGACCTGCTCACAGCAGGTGCTCAAAAAATGTTAGTTTACCTTCACATGTTTCATGAAGTTATAATGACCACAAGAAGAAGGCAGGATGACATGATTATCCTGTTTTACAGATACAGAAACGGGGCTCAAGTGTTTAAGGTGACATTCCAATAAATGGTAGAACTGAGAACTGAACTTCAGGAAGTCTGTCTTTTCCCCAGGGCCGGTTAATTACCTGAAACCTACTTTCCTGACTATCTGACGTAGTGGGCTCACTGCTGCCAATCAAACAAACCTGGACATTCCCAGCAACACAGGAAGACACAATTTGGTGTGGAGTACAAATATAAATTCTTCTCACAGGAACCCTTACCTCCGATTTCCAGTGTACATACCTACTTCACTACCCAGTGTAGAAATAGGAAAATATATCCAGAGAAAAGGTCACCAGAATTTAGCCAAAGGGTCAGAATTAGAAACCATGGCCTCTAACCTCCAATCTGGTGTTTTCCGTATAAAGTGTTCCTGTACCTTTTCTCTTCAAGATGATGTCAATCTTGGGTGCTGGGTTGGTGGGACCATAGAAGAGCTTCAGGGAGATGGACGCGTGAGCGCACACACACACACACACACACACACACACACACACTCTAGATGGGAGACAACCAAAACCAACCACTCAGCTTTCCTTCCACTGCAGTAGCAGCACGTCTGACTGAGCCCACCTCACTCCTGGTACACTGTCCTGGATTTCAACCTACAACTGTGCCCTTATGGGAAAGACTGTTTCCTGGGAGTGACTCATTACTCCTGAAGTCTGCAAAACCCTGGGCTGATGCTCCTATCATTTCTCTCCTTTATGGCCCACAGCTAATGCCCTGCTCCTTCCTTAGGCCCCACCGTGGTGTTTCAAGAAGGCAGGCCTGGGTCACAAGATCAACAGTCCTATCCAGAGCCCACTAGGAATGCCATACCCTTAGTCCTGGACACAGCCTTACGCCATGGCAGTCCAGGAGGAGTCTGTCCTGATGGCTGTCTTTCTTCAATCTCTGGATGGTGAATTGGAAGGCTATTGTCTATACTTCTCCCCATACTCTTCTGAGAGCTTTTTAAATGACTCATGGTGAAGAGTCCCTAAACCTCTAGTCTCTCCTGAAGGCCACATCTTTCCAGTGAACAGAAACACTTTTTCCAAATTATTCATTGCTGGAGCCCCCTTTTGGCCCACCTCTATGGAATGGCCCAGGAACCTTGGGAAGATGATCCAAATATATTCTCTTTCCTGACAGATCTGTTGCTTCTTTTTGGATCTTCATTTGTCCATCCACCCTAGAAGTGAGTTCTCTCTTCCAATCATGGTGATTGGGATAGTGGAAGACTATACAGGCCCGTCAGATGACAAGTAATGGCAGTGTATATCTGGACAGTATGGAATGCAATAGCACCTACTTATGGCCATAAATGACACCATCACTCACCCGTCTGTATAGTCTGTAACAGTTCATAAGGCGTTTTCATAAACCTTATTCATTTACTCCTCAGCAAACTCTATAAGAAAATTATCTCCATTCCCTTTTTGTCAATGAAGGATCAGAAGCTCAAGTAGGAAAACTGGTTTGCTCATGCCAAAAGGAAGCTGCAAGAATAGGCCAGGTCTCTAAGCCAGGTTTCCACTTCAAACCCAGGACCCCCACTGTGCATATATGCACACTGTATGATGTTTCTTTCTGCAGCTATGGGATCCTTGCAGTTTTCAAATCCATGCAACATGCTAGAATGTGTTTCTACCCTCTAGAAACTTGCTATTTAGGAAGGTTGATATGTACGAATATCATGAATACATAGAAGAATACAAAATTAAGACTCAAATACAACAGGGAACATGAATAACAAAGTACTTTCTGACTTCAAAGTCGCAGAAGGTCATCGTGGAGTCTTGACAATGTTTGTCTCACTCACGCAGGTGTAGGATTGTAAAGAAGCCACAACCATCCTCCAAGCCCTTAGCATGTGCTGCCCTTCCCCCTTCCCCTCATAAGCACAGTTGAGCTCTGCTGTAGAACATTAAGAGTTGAACGCTCTTTGCCTGCAGTCAGAGAAGAAAATATAAACAATTCATTCCTAAAAACAATTTTACAACTTCCAATCTCAGATTTCAATCAGTAGACTAAATCATGGATAGACATCAACAATTTAGAGAATTTTATTTTGAGAACTAAAAAATAAAGTTAAGATCCACACTCATCAATGAACCACAGCATTTTCTAACCCTGGCATTTCTGAATACTGAAAACTGAAATATTCTGAATACTGGACAACTGGTGGCAATACTTCTGTAGAAAATAGGACCCATTTTGACATATAACAACAGCCAAAAAAAAGCTACTATATACTGAACGTGTATTACAGCCTAGGCACTTTGCTAAGTTCTTGATATCTTATTTCATCTTTGCAGCAAGCTGTTAGGTAGATATTATTACTCTTATTAACCAGATAAGCGAGCTGAGGCTCAGAATTAAATAAGCCATTCAAGTTTTTACAGCTACTAAGCAACAGGGCCAGGTTCAAGTCCCGATCCTCTTGCCTTCGGAGCTTTTGCTCCTAGCCTGCATAGGAAAACAGCTCAGGGCTCTAGGGAAGAGCAGTCTCTAAAGTGAGAGAGTGCAGCTGCAAACCCCAGGCCTGCTCACTGCAGGCTGTGTGACATTACCCAAGCTATTTAACTGGCCCGAGCCTCAAATAACTTATCTTCAAAACAGGGAAAATATTATACTATCTGCCTTAATCTTGTACATGCAATGCTTACAATTATAGTACACAGCCTGGTCGAGAGTACAAATGTGAATTAGCAGCTCTGATTCTTATATCACGTATTTAGTCTCAGTAGTTATTTCCACGGTGCAATTTTATTGCTAGACCAGCAACCAGCAAAATTACTTTAGTGAGAAAAGTAATTTCAAAATCACTTCAGTAGATCAGTCAGACCCAATCACCAGCTAATATTCTGAGAAAATAAATCCTCAGGATGAATCAGGAAACAAAGAAAATATAGACAGAAAGAAAAAATAAATAAAACACTAGAAGACTAGTTCTATCACTGTAACTGAAATCATTATAATTGGAATCTCAATTATATTTCTGAGGTTCACATACCATGTTTTCATTTATTTTTCAGGGGTAGGATATAGTATAGGTTTCACTTTGTGTTTCTACATACAATATTTAAACTGCAATCTCCCTGTACTATCCTTCTCAAAGGAACTAAGATTAGCAAAGAGTTTTAAATCTCTTCATGAAAGAGTACTAACAATAATTGTTGAGAATCATTGTTACTCTGATATTTTATATCCTGCATTCCTTTCACTCAGAGAAATGGATGCCCAGGTGTAAATATAATAGGATTTAAAAATAAGGGAAATGAGTAGCAAATGGATTTCAAAACATAAACAGAGGCCATCTCTGCTGATCTGCTCGGTTTTATTGTATTCTTGTTTTTTAACTTAAGATACCAGGTGCTTTTTAGAGTGCTGTAAAAGTGAACTTGCAAACACTGAGAAAAGTTTAAAGGACTTTAAGTTCCCTTAAACTACACCTGTCCCCCAGGTTCCACGTAAACAATGATGAGATGAATTTCCAGTAAGGCTATGCTATCTCATAGGCCAACTGCTGAGCTTCCTTAACCCAGGTAAGTACAGGAAGCTGATTCGCAGAAATATTGAGATCATAGGGTATTGCTAAGGAAAGGAAAGGTGTAACAATAAATTAAATCGTATTTTCTTTTTAATGTCTTTAAGACCAGCCTTAAACTTTGGCTCTCCTCATCCTTTTTGAACAGATCCATAAAAACGAAAATAATTTTGAGATATCTATCTCCATGACTGACAATAACTAGGGGCTCTGTGGGTCTTAGTAATGTTACGGCGTTAAAGATTATATCTATATTAAAATATTTTAGAAATAATAATAAAACAAACCCAGCATGAGCAGCTGCCCTTGCCAACAAATTTGAGGCACTACCAGGAAAAAAAAGAAGAGAAAGGAAAAGGTGATATTTAGAATAAGGAAAGGAAAGAGAGGGGGATGTAAGAAGGGAGGGAGGCCTAAAAAGTTGTGCAAGACAAGTGTGGCAGCTTGGCTAGTATTTAAACTCATGCACAGACTTCTTTTGTCACTTTACCAATACTGAACCCAGTGTGGTAAAAGGGATTAAAAAAAAAATCATTTCTGCAGCAAAAGCTGTTACTTGAATGGGACGAGGGTTTCCAGGTAAAATACCATGCACCCAGTTAATTTGAACTCCAAATAAACATTTTTTTAAAAGCGTAAGTCTATCACAAATAACATGGGACATGCTTACATTAAAAATTATTCATTTTTATTTGAAATTCAGATTGAGTGGATGCCCTGAATCTTTATATGCTAAATCTGGCAACCCTAGCTGAGAAGGATAGAGAAGAATTTTCTTAACTTTAATTTTGAAAAAATTTAAAGTCAAAGAACTCCATATACTCATCACCCATCTTCAATAGTAATATTTTGTCAATATTGTTTTGGGATAGAGGGGCTTCTGACAGGTAGGAATGATGGAAGTGAGAGGGGAAAATACGGTGTGAAAATATTGTAGGAGCCTGAAATCACCGGGGTAGGAAAATAAAACAAAAATAATCTTCTGATGACTGTGATACCTCACTTATGACTATGGGGAAGAGTGTCTATTTGTAAGCACAGCATATCTGAAGAGCACAGCCCTCCCAGGGTCAGAAGGCTCAGCCCCCCATTCCCAAAATTTATGTGCGAGCTCAAGAACAGTTACATAACTCTTCATTTGAGAAGTTCAGGTAATACTGAAGTTCAGGTTTGTTAGAAGGATTAAATGTGATGACAAATAGATGTGTGAATATATGTGCATTGAAAAATATGAGGCATTTTGCAAACAGAAAGGGTTTATTTTGTTATTAGTGGAGGATGGTGCCAATCAGAGCATGAAGTGCTTCAAAGGATGGCTCATCGGTGGTCCTAAACCTAACTGGGTCTTAGAAAGATTCCCCTGCTAGATAATTAAGAAGAAAAGTTGGGGGGGATAAAAATGTCTAGGAGCAATTATGGGGCTAACTGCATCAGTTGAGCAAGAGGTATATAAGTTTGCCATGGAAAAGTACTAATGAGATTAGGAGCGAGAGAGATTGCCAAGATGAGTCAGCAGAAGGCCACTCTCTCCAAGTTTCTGGGTGATGTGATGATAGATAGTAACAAGATTTGTATAATCAATGTCATCATTTCTACAGATCACAGGGCAAATGCTTTTTGGTTTACCCAACCCTAGAAGAGACATACTTGCCAATGCTCACAAAAGCAGAAATTTTGTCTACTAGTCCCAGTGCTAGAAGGTATTTGCTAAACAATTCCATTTGCCTTGGGTGACAGTTGTCATTATTAAACGCTGCTGATTCTTTGAAATCTCCAACACCTTGGGTACATTCAGTTTCACATCTTATGCCAACTGATGTTAGAAAATTTATTCTTAAAAGGGGGATTATTTGACATTCTACATTTCACGTATACAATTTATTTATTTCCTTAGAATAACCAGGTTTAAAAAAAAGACCCCATCTCAAAATTGACATTTTGCTGAATGTAGTATGTGGAAGGAACCAAGAATGAAACTTCTTCTTGAAACAGTAAACCACTGACTTTTCAGCCAAAGGGATGTGTTTACAAAGCACTTGCTTCAAGCGTAGACCACATTTGATAGTTAACATCTGACTAGTGAGCCAAGTCCTAACCCATTTCTCTGGAACATCTTTTCTAAAGGTTTGGAACACAGACTGGCTCTGGTGCTGACAATGGCTGCTGCCAGGACAGGGACTGAGCATGCGGTAAGAATTTATTTCAGTGCTTTCATGAATGCTCATTATATCGGAAGCAGCAAGAGGCTCATCTATATATACCATGGCCAATGTTTCTACTCATTTTATCTTACTTTGTCCATTTCCAATTAAAACTCAGACACACGCAAAAAAATATGCTGAAGCATACCCAATCAGATATCTAAGGGAAAGGCACTGGTAGTGATTTCTTATTTCAAATGCCTTCATAACCTATCTTTTATTATAGTCTTCATGTTAGTCTGCTAGCATTAGGAGTTGAATTTTTATCAAAGTTAATCAACATCAGTATTCTTTTTTGACTGTACAAGTCACCCTCTATCTAGTATAAGAAGCCACAAAGAATCTGAGAATATGAAGCTGGAAGAATTTTAATTCCCAAACTGTATAATTTTACTTGTGTGAGATACCAGGATAGCCCCAAGCCTGGTCAAAGTCACGGTGAGTTAGTGGCAATCCCAGATTAAGAACCCAGAATTTCAGTTTCACAGTATGCCTTTCATGGAGCCAAATCACTCATCCCTCTCCCAATTACAATGAAAACGTTCAGAAATGTGTGATCCAATTTTCAGACAGAGTATGTATATCCTTTAACAGTTGAAGGGGGGGAGGGAGGGGAAAAATTTAAGAAGTCAATGTCAAATACTACATCTGAACAAAATAGCAAAATACACCTGATTTTTGTTTTACCAAAAGTGACCCATCTCAAGCATTTATTTACACACAAAGATTTATGAGCAGTGTTCCCATGGGGGGAAAGTGTGCTTGCTGTAATTGGTGCACAAAACAATCAAAGTCCCTCATCAAGCCAGCTGGATTGTGGCCTTCATCACCATTACAGGAGACAACAACCCACAAGTCCTGGAACCCACAGGTCCATTTCTATGAAGAATGTGGTCTGTGCGAACAGTAGCAGCGTGACTGGGAAAACCGTGCACAAAAAAAATGTGCAGAATTAAGTCTCCTCTTGTCTTGTTGTTGCTTCATAGTAGAAATCCCTAATGGAAAATTTCTGATTTAGACTCTGTTAGAAGGAGTGGGCAAAAGTATAAATTTGAGGGACACAAAATGAATTTTTCCCTTTACCGGCAAGTGTTAAGTGTAGGAATCCACATCTTCCAAATAAAATATTCATAATTTCCCCCTATGTCTTTCTTTCCTCCACAAAACTTGAAAAAAAAATCTGTCAGACTATCAAAGCATTGTCAGTGCCAGTAAAACACATCATTAAGGTGAGTAATTTTCCTGTTTACTTCAAACACTTTTTTTCCCAAACTCAAACCTGAGCAGGTCTGATCAGGTAAGGCTTTGGAACGAGTAAAAGCGTCCCCAATTTCTTCATAAACACTGCAGGCCATGGGGCAAAGGCAAGTCTAAACTGAACACTCCACAGTAGTCAAGCTTCCCGGCGCCTCTGGTCTTGTCTCCTTCATACCTTACAAGTATCGTCATGTCTCTTAACCTTCCAAATCTGTTTTATCTGCAACATACATACATCCATGCACACACACACACAAAACCCACTCATTTTTTATTTTATTTTTACTTGTTATTAATACCTATGTGCATTTCAAACACGTCTGCTTTATAACCATTATTTTCTTCCCTGTGCATCCTTCAAAATAAATTAGTTTCCACTATGATTTCATGCGTTCTTTAAGTGAAGACAAGTGGCAGTGTGCAAACAAATAATCTTTTCTAATTGGTGAAACTGCTTTGCATTTGAAATTGAGGGAAGTGGAGATCTGACATTTCTATTTTCTTTAAGGAAACAGGTATTATTATTATCTTCATAAAACTAAAGTTTTCAAGTTCTACCTTTATGCAAATATGTAAACTGTGTAATTTGTGTTTTCCTTCTTAAAAAAGAAAAAAACAGGTAATTAGAGAAAATTGCTACCTTGACATAAGATTAGTCTTTTAGTGTGATCTGTTTCCAAGGGGATAGGAAGCTGGAATTATGAGTCTGATCCTAGAAGTTATTTTGTCTACAAGGACTGATCAGAAGCTCTCCTTGAATTGGCTTCCTAGTTCATAAAACAGGGCATTAAAAAAAAAATCATCCCTAGATCACAGGGTCCTACTGCTTGCAGAGCACTTTGCATTCTTTGGCTGAGAGGTATCGGGCTTGTTATGAATACACAGCACTTATATAATCCTAACTACGCTCGCAAACTGGTATGGAACTTTTCAAGCCAAAGTCACAAGGTTTTGTTTTGACATTGGAGATGAACTCATTTATATACTGATACGCTGATGTCATTTGTGCCTACACATTTACCCTGGTGTTTTTTTTTGATGCCATCATCATCACCATCATCACTCTCTCCCTCCTTCAGCCCACCCCTTTCTATTACTTTTTTTTTTTAGGTAGAATGGGGAAAAGGAGAGGAAATTAAATAACGAGTGATACAGAACTTAAACTAAGTTGAAGCTCCTATTATTTCCCAACCTCAGGGAGAGGAGGGCAAAATAAAGGAGCCTGGAATAAGGGAAGACATTATTAGCAAATCTGATGCTTGTTTACAGTTAAATAGTAGGGAATCGGAGAATATGCAACATTATCTTTCTCCTTTTATCTCATGAAAAGAGCTTAAATTTGAGCGGGTAAAAAGGAGAGCTAAGGAAGTAATAGACACAAAATACTGAAATTGAGGATACTACTTAGAGCAGGCCTGGTTCAAGGGCTCATTCATTCCCGGACTCTTCTGCTATTTATTTGCTAGGGGATTTTAGGCCTGCAGAGGTCAAGCAATTCTGCAACAATGACATAGGAATATTATCAAAAACCTTGCAAAACTGTTGTACAGATCAGTTATAAAATAAAATGTGCCTTGCAGAATCCCTGGTCTGAAACGGATACTCAGTTAATGGTAACCACCAATCTCAGCTCCACCATCTAAATTATGGGGTTGGTCATTAGTCAATTTCTGACACCATGACACCAAATACAGGTGAATAAGCATAATATAGTGCCAGGGATCAAAATTTAAGTCAAACATTATGTTATCATAGCAAATGAAGGAAGGAGCAAGACACCTTTTAATTTTACCCTTCATTGCTGTATCATTTCTGTAACTTCTGGTTTTAGCTGGTGAGCCATCTCCAGAACTACTGCATCTGAGTTGACATATACTGAGGAGGGATGGTCCAGGGCAATCTCCTTGGATGGAGGACTTTGGCTCTAAAAGCTGTCGATTTACCAGTCTCTCAAGTGTGGTTAAGAATAGTATAGCAGCCTGTTCTGTTGCCTTGTGTGGTTAGATGAGAACAAGTTTGTACTATCTGTGAAAATAACAACAAAAATCCTTTAATTTTGATGTAGAGGATAGCTATTTAAATTTGTTGCTTGAGATTCATTGGTTCCCTGAGATGTTGCTGTTGTGCCTTTGAAATATCCCCACTTGAGTGGATTATTTACTTTGAGGCTCTTTTAAAAATAAATTTAAAAGAGCCTCAAAGTAAATTGGGGAATTTTTGCTTATTCAAACTACCCTGTACAAGGGATTTTTATTCAAATCAATCAATTGAATGAAAGGCAGTCATAAATATAATTATAATAATCAATTAATGAAGTAATAAACCAACCAATTATAAATAATAAAAATAATCCACTCAAGTGGGGATATTTCAAAGGCACAGCAACATCTCAGGGAACCAATGAATCTCAAGCAACAAATTTAAATAGCTATCCTCTACATCAAAAACTTGTTCTCATCTAACCACACAAGGCAACAGAACAGGCTGCGACTTCACATTAGCACTTTTGCTCCAGCACACCCAGCAAAAAAGGGTGGAGGGACGTCAGAGTTTTTCCATTTCCCTAGAACTACAGTGGGACAATTTATATTCAATTTTTCCAAGTTTTACATCTATATGATTTTTTTGTATGTTTAAAATACTCCAGACATTATAAGTGCATTCCTTTTTATTTATTTATTTATTTTTGCACGGGCAGGCACCGGAAATCGAACCCAGGTCTCTGGCATGGCAGGCAAGGGCTCTGCCTGCTGAGCCACCATAGCCCACCTATGCATTCCATTTTTGAACATTCGTTGTTTTATTCAACCAATATTCACTGAATCTCTGGGTACTTTCTTCCTCTTTCAAATGTCCCAGAGAAATTTAAATTCATAGTTTTCTCATGACACACATTAATTTGTGTTTATTCTTATAATAACAAGTCTTCATTGGTTTTCCCATCAGAAGATTAAACTTCTAGATAGATCCCTTACCTATCCATTGTTCCCCAAGTAGGAGGCATAATAAAACAACAGCAACAATAACAAAATTGTATGCTATATAAAGAGAAACGACTCTTGTACGGCACAAGTAAATGAAAAATTTATTTGAGATTAATAAGTACACCATTGAGGTCTGTGATACAACTCATTGCTGTGAAAGGAAAGATGCTAATGACTTTTGACTCTTGTCATTAAAATGGAAGTTTTTTACTCAAATAAAATTAATCCGATTTCTAATTGTTTCAGAATATATATATTTTACTGTATTAATGAACTTTGTACCCAACCCTTACCATAACTGTGGGAGTTACAGTAAATCAGACTGAAAGACAGACGGTTTTTGTTTTGTTGTTTTTCAAACCCACAAGTCTATCAATCATTTGAATCAGAATTGAGACAAACTGCTGCAATGATAGCTCTTACTACAATTTGTAAATGTCTAGCTTTATTCACCAACAACATTCTCGTAGATCTACAATCTGAACTCTAGATAGGTTTGAACTTTCTTTCTGCAAACAATAATTTAAAACTCTCTTACCAAAGCCCCTCTCCCCTCATCTTTTTTCTACTTCTATTAAATGGCCACTTGCCTCTCTCAAGAGATTTCCCTTAGAAGTAGAGTCCAAGAAAATAAGGTTGATGGTGCAGCTAATATTTAATCAGTACTAATAACTTCCAAATTGTATAAAGAAAGATTATTGCATATCAGATGAGATGTGCCTATGAGATGAGTGCAGATTTACTTCAGAAAACAGTTTATCCTGGTTAAGAAAAGTTAAAGTTACATTTTGATTTGCTAATTAAAGGATTAAAAGGGAAAATATTTGAAGAAAACTGTCAGAGCAATATAGAAATCTTTGACAGTTGAACTTAAAGTGAAATGTACAAATTTTTAAAGAAGCTGTTCCAAATGTTGTTTAGTTATAAGTTTAAAATAACACGTGTGCTTCTCTCAAGCTCCTCCTTTCCCTCCTCCTGCACCCCCACCCCCCCGCCTAAGGACTGGGTCAAATAATTGAGTACAGCAAAGAGGCAGTAGCTTCTCTAAGTACAATGGTTGGGTTCTGTTTGCATGGATCTGGCTTTGAGAAGAAATGTTTAAAGTTTTTAATCATTTTATATTTGGTCTCACTGAGAGTCATTTCTACACTACATTGCTCAGAAACAGCCTACTCCAGGAAGTAAAGCAAGAAGAAACACGTGATTTCCTGACTCTTCCTTCCGTACCTTGGAACTCAAGGCAAATGATTCACAAAACCGTCCCTCGTAGTCCAGTTTCTGTAGCTAGATTTAGTAATATGGCATATGTCAAGAATTCTGAATCCCCACTGGGTAGCAGTAAAAGTAAATACAGTTTATTAACAGTAAAGCTACGTTGTGACAAATTCACGATCACTAATGCTCAGTAAAAAAAAGAAAGAAGAAGAAATTTTATAATTCAATTCACAAACTAACTGAGGACCAAACATCAGTAAAAGCACATGTACATATTTCTAGCATCGATTTCATGCAAATGGCTTTGCTACTTAACAGTGTGCTTTTTTTTTTCATTATATACAAAATCAAAGTGAAAGATGCTTCTGTTTTCATTAAGCCAATGCTAGGGTCATTATTTTCACCCAGCAAAAGGACAAAAGTATTCATTCCTACAATTGGGATGAGAGGCAGGAAGAACCCTAAAGATTTAGTCCAATAACCTTTCTTTCAGAGAGAAGAAAACAGGAGCCCAAATAAGCAGAAGATCCTGGCCAGAGCCATCAGGCTGGTCACTGACATGTAGGCCAGAGATCTTTCTTCTTCAATAAATAAAACTACCTTCCAAATATTTCCCATGGGAAGCAGAGCCAGAAGAAACAAAAAAACATTCCTTTATCTGGCCAACTACAGACATACCGGTCCTCTCCTACACAAGGCAGGAGGATAAACAGCCAGGATTAATCCTAAGTGAAAAAAGTAAAGCACTGTACCAAGAAAGTCCTTAAATGTTTGAAGAATATGTCATCTGACTTGTTTACTAGTACAGTCCTGAACACAACTGTGTTCTACGACGTTAGGAGTCAAAGGAGCCCCAATTATATAAAGTGGGTTTCTGTCTATAAAAGACATAGTACAAATCCACCCCCAATCTCACAGCCATTTTCATTTCCCTTGGCCTTATCTTTTACTGGGATTATTGCAATGGTCCCTAACCATGAATACTTTCCCACTTTGTCTTTCCAATTCTGCACTGCTAACAGTTGTCTTCTTCCAACAGAAATTATGGTGAACCTTCTCCCCTTACTCCAAATCCTTCCCTGCCTTCTTAATGGTTACAGGCACAGAGTCAAACTCTCTGGGACGGAATGCAGATTTTCCTCAGTCTGGCCCTACTGATATCTTTCCAGCTTCATTTTCAGCTACTCTCCCTTCTCCCCAAACATTCTGTGATCTAGGTATGTCAAACTGTTTTCTACTCGTAGATTTAAACAAAATGTACATGACCCCACGCCTTCACTCATCCTAATCCCTTGTACCCAGAATGCCCTTTCTCTTTTTCCTGTCTTGCAAGACCTTACTCATCTTTCAAGACCCAAATTTAAATATTAAGTCATCTGTGAAATGAGGCAAATCAGTCTGTTTTCTAAAGTGCTGCCATGACACTTTGTTCAGACAAGGAATATTATCTAGAAAATATTTTTTGAGGCTATTACATGTGTCAACACTAAGCTACAGGGACGAAAACACAAAGCTACTGCCGCTGAGTTCATAGAGAAATGGGAAGAGCGGCTTGTCACACATTATGATACTAAACATACGCACAAAGTGCAGTGACTATGAGAGGAATTCCTGAGTGGGGGTGGGGTGGGGAGAGGGAGCGGAGATCACCAGGGAAAGCTTCATCTACAATTAATGCTTCAAGTTAGTCTAAAAGGATGAGTAGGAGTTTGCAGACAAGGGAGGCGGTGGAGTAGGGGGACATTCCAGACAGATTAGAGCACCTGTCATGCTGAATTACAGCTAGGTTTATCAGTTCTCCCTGATAGGTTGTGAGCTCTTTGAAGAAGGGCTAACTTACCTGTTTACTAATATGATTACCCTCCAGCATCTAGCCCTAATAATAACTGGCACAACTGATCAAGGGCCTGCTCAGGGACAGACACTGGACTAGCATTAAATGGTCAGCAACCTGCAAGGAAAATTATTCCCACCTGACAGGGGAGGAAACTGATTTTTGGAAGAGCCAAGTCACTTGCTGGTCACCCCAGCTGGTAAATTATAGAGCCATGTCTGTTTTTCTCCAAAGTGCACCTTCCAGGGCTTCCAAAATGCATTTTCAAACTGTAAGTGCTGTTCAGTGAACTTGAGCAATGGTGTCCTAATTACCCGGGGCCTATGGCAAGGTGCCAGCAAAGGTGTCTGGAGACCTGTGCACGTGCAAATGATAAACAACATACAGGCACTGGTTGGGGAAATCCTATGCGAGCCATCATCAGTGGTTACTGGGTCACCAATTTGGGTGGCTAGCAATCCTGAAGCTTTGAAAAAGTAAAATTTAAAATATTTCAAGTTTTTTTTTTTAATACTTTTTCAAGCCATTACTGAGTTCCCCAGAGAGCTAGTTTATTTCTTGAATTTTACGGTTAAAGAATCCTCTTCATCTTTTTATTTGAGCTTTCACTGTAGGCTGATAGTTTTGTCAGACTGTATTTTATTCATATTCCCTCAAATAAAAATTAAGTATGTCTTGGAATGCCAAATAAAGTTAAAAATAAAATGAAAAATATGCATAGCCTCACTTTCTAGAGACCCATTGTTAACATTTTGGTACTCATAAAATGATTTTGAAGGTATGAATGAACAAAGGGAAATTAAATTTCTGTATGTGAATGGAATCGTTTTCCAAGAAGCTGGTCATCTCAGGGTCATTTAAGTGCCAAAATTCTTCTAAATTTTCTAAGTCTGTGGACAATATTTGTCCTTGCTATATGCAATAGTTATTGTCGGCTAAGATACCATTGCATTTATGAACAGAATACTTTAATTACACCAACTTCCCTTATGGATGCTAAAAAAAGATTCATTTTACCAAAATGAATGGATAAACCTTAAGTTTTGGGTATCTCCTCAACATTTTTTTTAACCATTCTATCCTTTTCTTACTTCCTATGCCCTTTTCTCCATGTAGCTCATGCACTTCTCAGCAGAATGCAAAAGGAAGCCAAGAGCTGAGGGGGTGGTGACCAGTGGAGCAGGCTGCAGAAGCAGTGGGTAAGAACCGTCTTTCTTGTGAACCCCAGGTATTTGTTATAAATTACAGCACATATCCCCAACACGCTTCCCAAAAGATGTGCTGAGAAGCAGATTATTGCCTTAAAATAACAGTTTTTAAAACGCATAGATTTAGGAAGGTACATTGTTAATGTTAATGTCTATTAAAAAATTCAAGAAAGCTTCCCTTGCTATTCCCCACAGGCTATTTCTATTTTATATACGTGTGAATGTGTGTGTAAGAGAGAAAGGGAGAGGGAAAAGAGAAGGGAGAGAGAGAGAGAGGAGGGAGAAGGAGAAAGGTAAATACATGATATATGTCTACACATATATATATGTATATATATACACATATATCACATGAATATGATATATATAATAAAGAAAAAGGGAGGAGGGTTAAAGAGAATGAAATATATTATTAAGGGATATTGACATTATTCAAACTTAATCCCCCTCACCAACTTCTCTTCCTCATTCTGTTACTTTCCTTTGGATAAAGTTTTGATCAATAACACTGAATATATGGGAGCAAATATCCAGGTCCTTCTCTTGCTATTCTCTGCACAAAATCTCTACCATGCACATTTAAAAACCTGGAGAGTTTCTTTTTGCCAATTGCTGGACTAAATAGCTGGATTCACAATATTTCTAATATTACTGATGTTTTAAATTTATCTCTAATATATTCCTAATGTATCCTAACGTCCTGTGTCAATATGTCAGAAGACATATTGAAAACCATTTTTATACAACTTAGCTCAATGCTGACACTGCCCAAATTCCATCAGATCTTTTAACCACCAGGCTATTGAGGCACATACTTGTTAAATGAAGAAATAACATTTGAATGGGGATCCTCCAAAACTTTATAAATCTTTTTTGATACTAGGCGTGTTTGAACAGGCAGTAAAACACAAACAAGTCTTGGCCCTAACTCATGCAGAATGGGTTGGTTACGGATGCTCTCCTGCAAGCTACATCTTGCCTATTGCAAGAACATTCATCTCCCAACCACATCATTTCACCCACTTTGCCTGAAGCAAAACAAAATGTACACATGGAATACAAATCAACAGGGTTTGGGGATATTATTTTGTTTGGTTTTGTTTTGGTTAACTCTTAAAGAAACTCACATATGCTGAGTCTACATTCTTACAGAGGGAAAGAACTGGACAGATAGTTTCCAAAAGGCTACTATATTTGACGATGGCTTGGTTGGTTTTCCCTCTGCAAGAGCTAATGACAATTGGGGAGTCTGATCTGCATCTTCATTTTTCCTACCAACAAAACCGATGCCTGGGCCAGCACTGACTCATAAGGCTGGAGACATTAGCTCATGGTGATGATTCAGTTGTGAGAGTTCTGAAAGGGCTTCTGCCCTTACTGGCACTTCAAGGGGGAAATCAGTCCCCGGAAGGTATGGCTGATGACCTAGGCACAGGTCTACATGCGTCTGTGATACAGGACTATGAGAGATGGGCAATGGTATAGTCGACAGCAGCCACCCTAATGAGAAAATAACTGTCTCCATAGGAAAGGAGATAGTAACCTAACAGCAAGTTAACATATCCCAGCTAGAAAAGCCTTTCAGAAGGAACCTGTTCTCCCACGGCCAGCTATTTCAATCACTCCAGGGGAAAGGTATGAATTCTGTGATATGGAATACTTTAGTTTCTCCTCAGTGAGAGAGGAAAGGCCGAGGGTCAAGTGTTCAGAAGCTAGTAGGCTTTTTGCTTTTATTTTATTATCCAGTGTGAGAGGAAACCTGGTAGGAAGTTTTGAAAGTTAGGCTGGATAAGAATCACCTGATTTAATCAGTACCCTCCACTTGGACCCCAGGTGAAGGAATGCAAATGTTAATTTTGCAAGACTGGAAGCTGCAAGTCTTACCGGCTGCCTCAATCTTCTGGCAGCAGCAGCAATTTGGATAAGGATAGTTTTCCTAGTTTACAAACCACTTTCACCTCATTATCTCATTTGATCCTCACAACAACCCTGGAAGGTAGGCATCATTATCCTCATTTGAAAGATGAGAAAACTGAGGTACAGGGCAGTCAAGCAATTTGCCTAAGGTCTCAACTAAAGGCAAATGAACCTTTGCTAACAGATCTTTAATATTAAATCGGGCTCCTTCTCTGGTTCTCCTCCTCCTCCTGGAAATTCTCTCTAGCCCCTGCAGGCAGTGGCTTCAATAACAGACTCTTACCATCTCGTCTGGGTCCTTTCCATTGCACGCTATCACTGGCTGAGTGCTCAGCTTCACCATCTTGTGTCTGCACTGCTGTGGCAATTGCCAAACTGCTCTCCCTTATCCCAACTCGCCTCAATCAACCTCTACATACTATCAGAATAATCTGCTTCATATCCAGATCTGAGAATAATAATTTCTATGCTCAGAAAGCAGTGAGTGTCAGCACACAGCCCTGTATTAATCTAGTCCCAAAGCCTTAACCTACACAGGTGGCCTCGTGCTTCCTTTTGAGCCTTATCTTATGCAGTTCCCAACACACAATCTCAGCTCTCAATACACAATCTCGACTTCAGGCAGAAGGGTGGAGTCACTGACTCAGGAAAAGTACAGCAGGCTTGCCAAGGTTTTCACTTAGGTTTCAAGACTGCCTGTCTAGAAAGCCCACTCCCTTCCCCATTTAGCCAACAGCATGGTGCAGAGTAGATCAATCGCTATCTTCCTCTACTTCCAGCCAGAAATGACTTCTCTTCTACATTCATGAAAATTTAAATTCAGAGGTCACTTGATTCATTCTCTCAACTACAGCCTGAGCTGTGTCCCACCTCTATTTTCACAATCTCCAGTGGCTAGAATGCACTACCCACCAGTGGAGCCACTGCATTCCAGCCCCAAAGAACGCTGACCATTCTTTACTTTGAGCTGGGATCTGCTTCCTTACGACCTGACTCTTTCTCTCTTTTGGGGTGGGGTGGGGTAATTATGCTCTCTGGAACCATTCAAACAAGTCTAAAATGTGGCCAGTTTCAGGAAAGCTGCACAATTGATTAACAGTACCACCCTCCATAATATGGGCTCTAATTCTTTTGGATTAAGGCTGTAAAGAGGAATACTCCCAGTGTTCTCTCCCGAGGTACTTTAATTTAACTCCAAGTTGTGCTTCTTAAACTCAGATACTTGTAAATGAGAAGAATACATGGTACTGCATCCGGGAGTAACTCAAAGCCACAACAGAATTATTACTCATCTTCTAGGAACTTCAATTTTAAAGACTTTTTCTTTTTAACAAGGGGGAAGACATACTTACATTTAAATATGTATTTATATTAAATTATAAACTTTTGCAGAAAAAAAATCCAGAAATTATATGCTTTATATGGGCCACTTAAGATTATACCCTTAGGATGCCCAGAGGTAGCTAATCATTTTCCTTTGCTTCTAACTGGGATAAACGTTTCTGAAGTGCTGTTCTGATATACCACATTCACTATGTGGAAGGCTAGGCACCAAAAGCTAGAGCAACTATGTGCAAGGATTCTCTACTGCCATTTGCAGGGAATCCGGAGCCAGGCAGATTTAGTCTAAATTCTAATGCTAATTTAGCATAAATAACCATTCACCAGGCACTGTGCTAGGCACTTTACCTCCATTATCTGCAGTGTAACCAATAACCCTGCCATCTAAAGGAGTATTATTCCCAGTTGTAGGATGAGGAAGCTGCATAGAGACTGTGCTTTGCCCAAGGTGACACAGTCAGAAGTATAATTCAATTCCAGTTCTATCTAACTACAAGGCCTGAATTATTTCCATCATAATACTCTCCCTCCATAGGTGCTTTTGTCTGTCTTTTAGTAAAAGAGCCACAGTCACTGCTCTCAAGAAGACGCAAGGACATGCTAGATAGCTAAGCACTAAGATAAGTCACAGTATCTGCAACCTTCAGTTTTGCAAAATAACTAAAAAATAAAAATAAAAAAACTATAATTATAATTATCCCCTTTACTTTTATGGGATTCTATGCTTTATATTATATCTTGCAGTTGTGCAGTTGAAAAGACATTTCCATTTTCATTTGAAATCAGGAACTTATGGAAAGGAGATCATTCCCAATTCTGCTTAAATATTTCAACATATTGCATTTTCTCTTTTTTGCGCTTAAATTCCAATGTCAAGCAAATTAAGTAAGCAATAAATTAGGAGCTAAACTATGCCCCACAACCATATGCCCAAGTGACAACTTCAAAACAGAATTTCAACCCATTTATAAAAAGAAAATCTGTTTGATTAGGAATGCTTGTAAAGAAGCCTTGGACAGATTTAACCTCTCATGTTTATACAGCAGTATGAGCAGATCCCAGAGAAAACATGTCCTTTCTAATTCTTTCCCTTCCAATTTGCTTTGTCCTGAAGCATCTTTCCCGTGGTAAGCACAGCCAAACCTCTATTGAGACTGGTGGCAAAAGATGCCCAAGTAGCTATAGTCATTTCTTTGCACACGTGGAACAGTTGTTTCTTTGCACACGTGGATACTAACTGGGATCATGTTAGTCACTAGGATGCAAAAGCAAACAGAGGAAGCATCAGAATTTAATCTAAGCTCTCTCAAGTTAAACTGTGTTTTGAATTAGTGGAAATGAAGGCTTAGATTCAAAAGTAATAACAGAATACTTCTAACAGGTAGAAGGAATATTTAAACTAAAAAAAAAAAAATCAGGTTGACATGCACATATTGCTTCAATTACACTGCAGTGCTCACTAAAGATGCAGGTATCTAGAGCTATGCCCCACACCTACGAAAATAAAACTGCCACTTGCTGTATTTGGATAAGGCCCTTTGGATAAAGGGCCTTAAAATTGTATAGCACATCTTTATTTCACTAAAATGCAGGCAGGCATTTACTGAGACCTTCTTATCTGCAAATTTCAAAGCATTTTAGGAAAGCAGACAGAATTACATGTTTAATATGTTCATTGAATAAGATCACCAGAAATACTGCTGGAGAAAATGGTTAGTTTTCAAAAAGGCTTGCCAGGCAAAATAATGCAAGAAGTCCCCTTTGACTTCCTTGCCTTTCCTTAAATAACTCAGTCAACACTTCTATAAAGATATCTAAAAGAAATAAGAGTTAGACTCTCCTATTTTGGAGCAAAAACCTCCAGCAGACTGTGGAATATAGTATTCAAAGAAGTGATATTTCAGATTCAATTTGATCACTCAGTTTGACTTGGGTTTGCCCTCTTCCTCATATTAGAAGTCCATCTCATAAAAACACCATGCCAGAACTACAGAAGTGTCTCAGGGAACAACATTTAACAATTTTAGTGTGGGCATTATACTTTTGCAGAAGGATCTTCTCACTATCTTCTAACACACAGTTTCATTTTCCTTGCCTTCTATTCCTTCTTCTGATTATCATCTACCCCACACACTCCTGATCCCAAACAGCCTAAGATGGCCATTACATGTAAGTATTGTGTGTGTGAGAAGGTTCTATAAAAACTTAACTAAAGGACTGTCACCAGCACAGTTCTTACACTGATTTATTCTTATGTCTATCATGTCCATGCAAGAAGAAGCACTATGGCTGAAAACCATGGTATGCTAGGCAAAATTTCAATTCTGGAATATGATTACACTGTAGAAATGTATTCAGATGATTGAGTAGAAAACTAGACCGGGAGAAGTCCTGGGTTCCTCCTCGTTCTGCCACTGACAGAATTATCTTTCACTCTCTAGATCCTGGGTTCCTCATGTACATCACCTGCCATATAGCTTTTATATCAAAGAGATGCACAGATGAGTTAAAGTTTCCCAAACTACATGGTGGTTTTCAGACATAGATTATAAATATTTAACATGTGCCTTGTGACATCTACATATGAACGTATAGGCTATAACCTTTGAGTTCAATAAGAGTAAAACACAACAATCCATTGCCAGTGAGTAGGATGAAAGTACAATAGAAACCTATATAATGAGTTATCTTGGGATAACTCTAGGACATTGGCAGTTTATTTATAAAAGACCTATTAAGGCAATATTAAAAATAGTTATCTGCCAACTATCTCAAAGGGGGTAAAGTTAGACTAAGGGACCTTGAGGTCATGTGCATTTATTTATACTTGCTTAACTTTATTCCTTTTTACAAGACACATTCTAATCAAGAGAAAAAAAAGAGAAAGGGATGACCTTCCCGCGATACGTTAACAATCACGAGGATACAATTTTTTAAGCATCCATTGAGAAAGTAGACGTACAGAAAACGTTATTCCAAATCACTATTATAAAAAGTACTTTCTCTTTTACCTGTTGGTCAATTTACTTTATTTTATTAGCAACTATATATCACATTCTCCAAAGGTCTTACCCACTAATTCCATGGTTTATACAGCAAGGCTGGAGGAATGGCAGGTGGTTGACTTAATAGTGTTTAAAGACAAGCAACAACCTGGGTCCCCCAAATACCTCTACTACCCCCAAGGCAAAGGAACAAAATATTCCCCGCTCGTATTCCAAGCTCTTCTCATATCCAGCTGCCTTGAGGGACTTTTAACCCTCTCAAAACTGTTCTGCCTTGGGGAGGGGTGAGGTAGGTAGAGATGATTAAACACAGAGAAAAACTAGAGGATCAAATTCAATAGGTTTCAGTTTTTCATTTTGTCCTTATAAGCATAATCTTTAATGATATTCCAAAAATTTATTCAATTCCATAAAATAAAGAATAGTCTTAATACTACAGAATTATTTTTGAAAATCATTCCTAGCAACAGGAATATATCTTCTAGGGGTCCTTTCTAATCTGCTTCAAGAAAATTTTAAGAAACATGGGCTTCTCAAATTATTTCTGTCAAACATATAAAAATTCAGGTATGTCAAAGTGTTAATTAAAATGTTTATTATAACAGCATATCAGTTCTAGATAAGTAAAATGTATAAAAATAGTAATGTTAAAATTTTATAAGTAAACTTAAGAGTGAGTGTATATATGTTAAGTCATATAGGATATTTAAGCAAATTTTATAGGACTATGAGAATCATTTTGATATTTTAAATGATTACAGTGGTTCACAGCAGTAATAGCTTTGCTTTTATAACATACAGTTAATCACGTCTATGACTTACTTGATGGCAATTCCTTGGTCAGAAATGTAATCCATAATTATAACATTTTCCTATGGAAAAAATGTTATATGCTTTTCCAAGATTACAATGTAGTTTTGAAAAAAAAAGTAGAGACAATTTACATTAACTCCAGGGCTCTGTATTCATAAATATGGAAAGCTCAAACTAACACCCAGAGTAGAAGGGAGAAATAAGCTAGAGTGGAAGGGAGGGGGATGGAATATCTTTCTAGCCCAAATTATAGTTGATGTCAGCTAATTTCTTATTATTCAACTAGACTGGAATATTTAATTATATGAATATGTATTTAGCTTTTGCAGTTTTGAGGAAAAGATAGTAAATTTTTATTCTCATGACTCAGCAAAAATTACCCAAATTAAAAAGAACTTTTACTGGCTCTGCTAAAATGTTACCAATAAAACAATGAAGCTCTTAAACAAGTAACTGATTAACAGTTACAGGATCCAATTAAACATATTTTAAGGAGACGCTATTCAACGTTAGAAAAATTACATATATATATACATTACATAATTATGTCTCGGGAGTTGTAGTTCTATATTGTTTCATTCCATGTTTCCAGTAAATGGAAAGCTGCCTGCTTGAATTTTAAGCACAAATATGAGGTGGTATTCGAACAGGTAAATGTACAAACAGAAATCCAGGATAAGATAATAACATATGGCGTTTTTAGAGCTTAATTTCTCGGGCTCCCCAAACACTTCATAAACTTTAATTATGCCGCACAGCAATCCTGCCTGGTGAATATTATCATACCCATTTAACAGATGGGCGGATACAGAGCAATTTGCCCCAGATCACACAGCTTGTCAGTACCCAAAAGTTGTCCATCTCAGTTCTGATTCATGAGCCATGAGAGCCTGTCAGATTTACTTCTCAAATTCAAACATTAAGTAATCATTACTCTTCCTATTGAATGCAACTTGGAAATCACTCAAAGAAACAGAAATGGTTTTTGAAATGGTGTCATTTTATTCATTATTATTTCCCACAAGACTTAGTGTAGATGATACGAAACAGCACAAAAGGAAAACAAAAATAAAATTTAAAGAGTAACCCATAAAGGAGTTCCTGTTGGATGGATGAACGTGAAGACACAGCATACCTCTCCCTAAGAAAATGAGAAACTGAATTCTCCATTCCTTAGAGAAATGGAGAGTTTCTCATACATTAACAAAGTGAGAGTAGTTTTGGGGGTTGTTCTATCTTTTCCCACTTAGAAACCATGGATCATCATTATTAGATGCAAAGTGAAATGAGAGTATTCATTCTATTTGGAAAGTTAGGATAGCTTCCTAATTTACTTCACAATAAAATAGAGCCAGGGTCTCTGGCCGCTATCAAATTGTTTTTAAATTTCTGCTAGGGGAGCTGTGATAGGGTTGATGATTGGGTTTTGATCATTATTTAAAAAGAGGGAAATACTCCACTAAGATCACATATATCTGAATACAGGACCCCTTGTTCTAAAAACCACTCCAGGTCTACAAAACTTCTGCAGCACTTTACAGGGTCTCAGCTTTTCCTGCTAATTTGCAATAAACTTTTATCTTCAAACAACTGGAAATGTCTGGGCAGGAAATCTATGGTATCTCAAGTCTCCTTCTGGTCACAATGACCTGAGCAGATCAGATCTAAGGATACAAAATCATGAGGCTTTATTTTATATGCAATTAGTTTTAACCATAACAGTTGATGGTTAAATACCTTTCATGAGAAAAACACATCAAATCTGGGTGGGATATTACACTCTGGAAATGGCTAATTTGGGGGGACACAAACAGGAGAAGAAGGTGCAAAGCTTATATCTGGGAATATACCAAGAGCAACAATCCCACAATAAATGGCACTTATTAGTCAGGACTGATTATAAGTTAACATTCATTTTAAGGGATCTCTGTCAATCTTAATAATATACTATGTATTTCTTGAGTCATTAAAATTTCTTATGCCATTATTCTGTTTATAGCCCATTTTTCAGGGGATTTTTGTTTCAACACACTCTCAATGTGCCAACTAAAAATAATCCATCAGTTAGTGAGTTGAAAAAACTGATTTGGAGCCCTTTAAATCTCCCTGCCATTTTCTAATCACAGCTTTGGCCAGTTTTAGAAAGTTATTTACAGAGTTCCATAAAGTTTCTAACAATATAAATCAAAAACAAAAACAAAAACTAATAAACCCTTCCTTTACATCAAGGGCCAACACTAAGTACCATCAACTTTTTTATAAAATAAACTTCCATAGGAATAAAAAAGTAAAAAGGTCATTTACTGCAAGAAAACAAATGAGAAAAATCTACTTTAACAATGTGTTGCTTACTTTTAGCACAAGATTAATTTATATGACTTTTGAAAGACATAGGGAATTATTATTTCTGAGTGAAAATATATCTCCTAGTAATCCTTCTCTTAGATGCTGCTCTAGCTTCCAGTTATTTCATTTAAGCTTTAAGTAATATCCCCTTGTCATTGCTAACATACTATACAGGGCTACATTTGGCCTGCCTACTGTTTTGTCTGTAGCGCTTTACAATTTTTTTAAATTATTAATATAATTTGTAGATATGGAGAGGTTACATGCAAATCCACGTTCCAGCTTCTGTTGAAAAAAATTAATCTTTTAATACCAATCCTATTTTCTCCATGACAACAGGCAGGAGTTGCAAAGCGGGTGCCCCTGTAGACAAGGCATATGCATGCACCTCGCAGCAGCCCCATCCTCATCAATCACTTCACTCATCTCTGCTAACTTGCTGGCCTGTCTTGCCACCTCTGATGTAACCGAGTTCTAGCCACACTGCTGTGTTAAAGGAAAGGGGCCTGATGATCCGATTCTTGTTCTTGATGGAAAGTGATCCATTATGATCGAGTCAAATGATCCTCTCCATATTATCCAAAATTCTTTTAATCAGGCAGGAAAGCTGAGCTACAAGAGGAAAACCAGATTTCTAAGTGACTGGCAATACCTACGGAACCAAACTGATCACTACTAATGAAGAAGAAAGAGGGGGAGGAGAATGAACAGGAGGAGGTGATGGAAGGAAAGGTAGAAAAGGAGAAGAGGAGGAGAAAGGGAAGGAAAAGGAGGAGGCAGCGAGACCAGAAGATGAAGAAAGAATAAAAGAAAAAGGAGCTTTTTTATTATTTGTTTCTTTTCTTATTATTTGTTTTATATATAGCAGAAAAATAAATGGAAGCTTTATTTAAAATTTTATTTATTTATTTTTGAATCAGTAGTCAGTAGTGTCAATATTCAGATGCACTGAATCAATATCAAGTTTGCCTTTTGAATGGGAAATCTACAGTGATTTCAATGAATCACACAGGTTACTGTGGAATGTTGATAAACACAAAACTCGTTTATCACAAATACATGAGCTGAGAGTTGATCTAAACAAATCAGAACAAACATGCTGATTAAGTAAATATGCTGATTACGTTATTCTGCTCTGGATTGGGGGACAACACCTCCTCAGCATGCCTTAAATTGGAATATCATTTTTAAATCTAACGCTTAATAGTTAAGCAAGTAACTTGAACAATTTCCTAAAATAGTCAAGCATTTTTTAAATCACGTTTTTACTCAGAACTCTGTGAAGTAAGAATTAGCTTGGAGAACAAGTGAATGTCATCAGTATTACTATGTTCTTCACCATGGGAGGGCCACAAAAGGTCCCCTATACGCACTGCTCCTTGGGTGAGTCACAGAACAGCTATGACAAGAAGTGAAAATAACCTTGTTATGATTACCAGATTTATCACAGACAGGAGCCAAGTCTGCTGACATCTCTCCCATCCCTCATCAACGAAATACAAAAGGTGCTCAATTATAAAAGTGGTTTAAGCCCCAATTAAGTTCACACTGGGTAGGGAAAAGTTCATCCTTTGTGAAAGGAAGCTGATAAATTATATTCATCATTAAAAAGTTGGTCTGTACATCCTGTCCTTTTAATGGGCTATTCTTAAGAGTCTTGAGATTCCAGAGCTCCACGCAATGGGCTGGCTTGCATTAGATTTCTGCAGAGCTGGCAGCCTTATTCTGGCAGTCTTATATTACAGGTAACCCGATGACAGGGAGGGTGGGCCACAGGCAGCAGCTCAGGTAGCCCGCCCACAGAGCCAAGGGGAGAGAGCTTGCAACAGACTGATATGCTGGGATCAATGAAACTCTCTGGGGAACTGGCTGTTCCCTTTTCAAACGCCACTTCCCTAATCTCTGCACTTACTCAAGTCAAATTCTTTAAAGCCCTAAACCCAACACAAAGCTGGCATGGTTAGGAAAAGGCAAAAGAAGAATGTCGTCCATTAATCATGGGTACAGACAGAAGGGACCAAATTTGTGGACAGTTACCGATCAGGGTCAGAACTGGGGGATACTGCTTGGAACTAGAATGGTTTCCTTGTCCATGGAAGGGGGGAAAAAAAAAAACATGTTTCTTAATCTTTCTTGAGGGTCTGCAGCATATGGGGCATTGCAGCAGATACTAGGTCAGGTGCCTGCCCTACCTTATAAGGAGACCTTATAAGGAGAAAAAAAGCAATGGCAAAAGTGATCCTATGTCCCAAGAGCAAGGTCATTAACTCAGTCTGAGCACAATGAAAAAAATCTAGCCTATGGGTTCTCACTGGGCATTGAGTTTTTACAAGGCGAGAATACTATATGCCATGGGTTGTGGAAAAGCAGCTCTCAAACTAGCATAGTAATTTACAGCAGCAAAGTACTGGCAGGTGAGGCTGATGGTGAAGGTAGACTGACCTATATTCACAAAGATGTTTTGCCACTAGAGTCCAACACAAGGAAAACACTGCCCCAGTAGCGGTGTTTATCCCAGGTACTCTCGGTACCATAGAAGATGCCATGGAAAGCTTATTTTCTTCCTCAATGGTAATTCCAAAACACTATGTGTCAGTGCATGTGACTCTTTTTATTGGTCATATAATATTGTGTTATATGGATATACCAGCATTTATTTATTTGGTTCCCTACTGGTGAGTGCTTAGATTATTTCCAGCACTTCACCACTATAAATTACTGCACCAATGTTTTAAGTAGTGAGGCTCACTGTTATTCTTTGTCACGGGGAATCCAGAGAGGCACCCCAAAGCTGATATAGTAAATTTAAAAATGAGGACTAAATACCCCAAGTCAACATGTCCTTAAATCTGGAAAGATTCCTTCTTGTGTGGGCAAAAAGAACCTGCATCTACTTGGGAAGGCTTAGAAAAGCAGCATACTCAACCAGCAGAAGTCTGAATTCAGAGAGTCTCTGACCGTTTCTTGATATCTGGTCATATATTTGGATAGTGGGTAGTATCAGTCTTAGTGTCTAACCTGGGGTTAGAGTATGCTTATTAACAGCCTCAAAGTACTAACTAATCAATCATTTGAGAGAATGCACCTGTTCTCCTGCACAAATGAGCCATCAATAAATCTATAATAAATTAAGCATAAAATAATGGGATTCAAATTCAGACTCAATAAAACGTGTGTGCCAGGCACTCTTCACCATAAGGGAAGTATGAACTTACCATTTCTAGGTGAAGAATGTGAAGTTCAGACAGATGAAGTTCTTTGGGAAGGTACCACATAAAGCCAGTACATTTCAGGGTTGCAATTTACACCTAAGTTTCTTGCTATCTCCAAACTATCATACCTTCAACCATCCCATGGCAATGATTCCCAGCTAAAACATTGACCATTTTCTTCATTATTTTAAATGACAGGCGACGACAAGTAGTGTTAATTAGAAAGTGGAAATATGAAGAAATAAAACACAATCCTAAATAGTTCAGTGTGTGTGTGTGCGTGTGCATGTGAAATACAGAATATGGAAAAATGTAATCACACTTCACTTTATTTCATTGGAAGATGTTTAAAATAAATATATTGGTATGTAACTGAGAGCACAATTATCATAAGAATATGCAATAAGAGTGGCCTCTGCCTAATGAGAGCTGCTTCTGCTGTTTCCAGTCTTGTGGGAAGTTTTAAAATGTGTTTTAGTTTGAAAGATTGTTTTAAAATGCATAGATGCCTAAGAGATAGGTGCTCTTGACATAAAAGAAGTCCCCCATTGGTTGGGTTTTGGACGTAGGAGCCCAACTTCCTACTACACAAGCCCTGCCACCGTGTGCCACTGCCTTCTATCAGTCAAGAGAAGAAACAGTCTAAGGAGGATGGTGGAAAGGCTTGAACCGGGAGTAAGGGGGCCTGAATTCTTCCTTGGCTGGTTATAAGGTGCATAAGCTTTACTTCTTAAAGCTTCCTAATTCATAAAATTGGGGATGACCACTTTGGCTATGAAGCTCAATTTGAAACATGTAAGAGAAAATAGTTAAAAATGTGAAGTCTCTGTACACATATGAGGTTAAATAATTTGGCTCAAAGTGTTAAGATTCTGCAGGGGTCAGTGGCAAAGAACTTACATCGTATTAGGTGATCTCAGCAGCTACTCAGACAAGGGTTCAAGTGTCCCAAATTTTGAGTAAGTGCAATTGGGCCTAAAAAAGGCCTGGTTGTTAAGAAGAAAGAACTTGGATAAAAATATAAACACCATGCAATAGCTAGTAAGGTAAGTGGACATCTATTTCAACCAGCTTATTTGTAAGCTCTACAGGGTAGATGGTAGACAACTGAAGGGAAACACAAAAAAGGCAGAGGAGCTTAACCAATACCGCTGAGTTACAGGCAGACAAAACACCCGATTGGAATTTGAGTCCTTCTGAAAATTCTCTATGCTGACTCATTAATACCATCATCTCACCCAAGGAAAACAAAGTAGGTTTCATTATACTTATTGCACAGAGGTAAAGTCTGAATTCTAGAAAAAGAGATTCAACTGACCAAAGTCACTGAGATAAGCAAGATAAGAACCTACTTTTTCTGGCCCCCAAGAATTCTTATTAGCAGTTCCCCAACCCTTTCTCCAGTGTACTGATATAACAGCTGTCACACATTTTGTCAGTGCACTCCACACCAAAACATTTACCTTTTTCAGCCTACCATTAATCCCCAACCGTTTTTTGTGAGATAATTTACTTCTCAAGAGAGGAAGCTTTGAGTGGGGAATGTTTAGGATTGTGTTAGGTCTGACAGAAAGAGACCGTAAGATTTCCATGAGGAACGTGGTAGGCAACGGAGAAAGGAGGAAGAGAATTTGACATTATATTTACATCAAGCTCTCTCTCCCTGGTTCTTAAAACCACTTACAGGGAAATGATTAGCCATTCAGTGGCCCGAATACACCCAGCATTCCCTCAATCACATCTGCTTATGATATAGTGGAGCCCTGACTATAGCTGCCAACCAAAAAATGGTTTACCTTGAAAATCAGGCACTGCAAATGTCAAATTGGTGACCACTGTTCTAAGATATATTTGTACCCCACTTAGAAAATGGTCATTCAAACTGGGTTCTTCAGATAAGTATTACTTTCTCAATCAACTGGTCAAATAACATTTATTTAAGATCTATAGAGTCTGGGTGGGCCACGGTGGCTCAGCAGCAAGGACGCTTGCCTGCCATGCCAGAGGACCTGGGTTCGTTTCCCAGTGCCTGCCCATATAAATAAATAAATAAAAATAAAAAATAAAAAAAGATCTATAGAGTCTAAGATTACTCACCTGTAGTATCCATCTATAGAATTATAAATATAAAAGACTAACGATTATGACACAATTGATAAATAACATGGGGGGGAAACTAAGTATTAAATAATAACTATACTTTATGATTGAAATATTAGCCATAAGGGAATTTGTTTCTCAAACCATTAAAAGAAAGCACTGGGCACACAGGTGGTTCAGTGGCAGAATGTTTGCCTTCCATGTAAGAGTCCCGGGTTCGATTCCTGGACCGTGCACCCCCCCCCCCCAAAAAAAAAGCACTAAAATAAAACTAATACTTAAGCAATTGGGGGACATTTAGGTGGAAAATGAAAGAAAGGACCACAACCTGGCAGGGAGGGCAGATGTCAGAAATGGGCCCAGCTATACCAAAACCTCTGTAACTTTAGGAATATCATTTAATTTCCATGTTCTTGATCTTTACTTGCTAGTAAAACAGGAAGCATAAAACCTCTCCCACCTACTTCACAGAAGAGTGAGGTGACAAAGATGCAAAATTATATAGGAACGTAATAAGTGATATGAATGCAAATTATTTTTTAAATTGTGTCCAACTGGATTAAAGCTTCTAACAAAGTAGGTAAAATACCATATATAATGTAAAAATAGAAATGCTTTCCAAAGAAACTTACTTGTCTAAGTAGGTGGAGGGAAATGTTAAACCAAATTCCAAAGCTACTTTCAACAAGATGATGATATTTAGAAACACCTCTTAATCCATGCAAACTTTAAATTGTTTTAAAGAGGCACAATGTGTGTGCCTCTTTATCTTTAAGCCTTGTTCATTCTTGAACAACCTGTTAAATCCAAAGCATGAATCCAGAGGTTTCATGCTATAATGTGTTACAAAATTAAACTTTGAAATAGAATAACATTCTTATACCTTTTTAACTTTTTAATAAATTTTCACGCGTTCTTAGAAAAATTACAGAAGGAAAAAATCTACCCACCCAACCCCAATACTTTAAACCAGAATCTCTCTGGACTAGATCAAGGTTCTGATGCGCAGTTTTAAAAGCTTTTGTTCGGGGGGAAGCGGGCTCTAAATGGGATAAACATGCATCTTCAGTGTTAAAAATTCTAAGACAAATTGTGCTTGTTGGGTGGAGAGAAAATGTACACCATTAAATACAGAGCCTCTGAGCTCTGAGGAGGAGAAAGCCCTTGGGGGTGATGGGAGGCAAGCCTCGAATGTGGGGTAGTTCTAAGTGGCATAGCTGCACGCAGGGTGACCTTACCGTCCAGGTGGCCGACTTAGCCGTGCTCGACTGCTGGAAGGACACGTCGAAGCTGTGCGGGCCCGGGTAGTCGGTGTTGGACGGGATGGCCGGCGACGGCGACAGGGCATCGAAGGTGGAGCTGGGCTGCGCGTAGGGCGAGGGCGCAGTGACGCTGTTCTGTGCGTGGTCCGTGTTGTAGGGGCTGGTGGAGGAGGAGCCGTTCTGAATCTGCTGGTCCATGCTGTTCAGGAGCCCCAGGTTTGTGTACTGTGGCTGCAGGACACCGAGAAACCCGACGTTAGCCAAGTGAGCCGCTGAGACTTGCTCCCCCCCCCCCAAAAGAGCATCATTTGGTACAAGTTTTACGAAATCGAATTCAGGTCTGCGTATATTTCATAACTGAAGCAAAATAGCCAACACAGGTAGAAACCACCGGAAAAGTCTGAGGCGTGTGTAAGTGCGTGGATGTGTGTGTGTGTGTGTGTGTGTGTGTGTGTGTGTGTGTGTGTGTGTGCGTGCGTGAGATCAGATCACACTGCTGTCCTGTGAAGGCTTGGTCTCCTTAAAAAGCATTTTAAGGTAGGCTATGTCTTCTAACATAGGGGACAAAAAGTGTCCAGTGCTCAGTAGCTACTCAGGAATTTTTTTGTTCTTTTTACCTTTTGTTTTTCCTGTCCTGGTATTTAGAATGAGAACTTGGTAAACATGTTCTAGAGGAGATTTAAGCACCGAATTGTGGTATATGGAGCACAATGAGATGGCCTCTGAATTCCCTTTCAGTCCAGTAATTCTAAATCCTGTCCCAGAGTGCCAGTTCCCCAAGGGACTAGTTTCCTAAAGAACTGAAGAGGCACGGGTAGCAGGTTAGGGAGTGCCAACTATATATTGAAAAAAGGTAAAGTACTAGTATGTTATCCAATATGGTCTAACTTTTATCCACTCCATTTTCTTTTTAGCAGCTTATTCTTTTCTGCAGTAGAACATGTGTGAGTAAGAAGAAGACAATGTCTATATCAAGTATAGAACCAAATTCTACACTTAGTTTAATTCAGAATCACATTGGCTCATGGAGCTTTTAATGCCAGATGCTTTTGTATCTTCTATGTGAATGGACCTGAGCACAGAGTAGGTGCTCAATAAAATGTTTATGGAACAAATGGATACCTTATTTAATCTTCAGCATGACTTGACAGTATTATTATCAGAGAAGAGCCGTGATTTGTCAAAGCATTTGCTAATAAGGAAAGAGGTGAAACCCAATCTTTTGGCCCCAAGTCCAGGCCTCCGTCTGGTCCATCACAAGTATTAACCTGATCAGAAAGATTAACCTGCTCTTTCCAAAACCCAAGTCACATTCAACACATTTTCAGAGGGGGTAACCATGCTTTGGTTCAGGTTTCTCTTTGTGAAAACTTTCCCGCCTGTAAAAATCTCATTTCTTCAAGTTAACATAAGGGGGAAAATCAAACACAAGAAGAGGGAAGGCAGTTCTCTTGGTACATAATTTATAAAGAAAATGAGTAGCCTTGGCTCTTCACTAGAAACACAACTTTGAGAATCCCAGACTAAGTAAAAGTATGAAGAACAAAAAAGGAGGGGTCAAGAAAAATTTCAGTTTGATACAATTTTTTAAGCTTTTATTATTTCACATGAGCAGAAAAATGGACCCTCCCCTTCTTTTCAGTCCAGAGATCATCTGCTAAATGTCACCAATCACATGCCCATCCCATTACATTTATACATTTGCATTCCATTGCCGAATGTCCTGTCCTCATTTGCTCTTCAACTAACTATTAATCTCTCTTTACATTTATCCCCATGCTGATAAAAACAGTGTTGGTCTCGCCTCTCTCCTCGCTGAGTTATACAAATCCTATTCCTCTCCTATCCTCCATCTAGAGCTTCCTCTCCTGCCAGGTGCTGCAGAACTTCAGGTGAGATGGCTAGAGGAGGGAAGAAATAAAACCCGAGGCTTGTACAAATGCATCCACATCCTCGGCTGAACTGAAGCTCTTAGGTTTCCAAGCCTGGGGCAACAGCCTGGGAAGGGGATTGAAAAGATATTATTTGTGTTCAAGTTAAGGGTCAGTATACAAAGCACTCGTGAACGTCCTGTACGAACCAGATAATGCTCCCAGAGGCACGTGCTTCCCTACAACAGTACAATTAGGGAGGCAGTCGTCCCTGCTGAAAAGGACAAAGAACTCACTGAGCACTTTCTCACAGGCAGTAATGCCTGTTGGGCCACCCTTTTCCTCTTCCTTCTTGTGTCACAGAATGGAATTTCACCTTGTTGTAGGCTTGGTGGAGAACAAAGAAACAGGGGCCCTTTGGATTTTTTTTTTCTTTCAATACACATAAAGAGAAGAGTTTGGAATCCAGCTTTAAAAGTCGGTGAGAAAGCAGTCATCGCTTCTCCAAGGGCTTAGAAGAAATGGAAACTCCATTTACCTTATAGTCACAAAGGAGACCCCAGAATAGTGGTGAGACTGAGCAAGGTGAGTGGCACCAAAGAAGTAGAACATTATGACAAAAGTTCTTAAAAAACTGTGGGTGCTGATGGGTGTAATTTCAAGTGCCGTGGTCTTTAATTCCATATAATTCCAAGTGAAACGTTCTACCTGACAACAGCAGCAGCGACAAAAACAATTTGCTCCTGGTACTAACACTTCCATTTATATACCATAAAACTAGATCTCTCAGGATTAGACAAAAAGCTACTTGCTATCCACCATAAAAATAGGAAAAGATACTTCAATTTAAACTCTTCCTAAAATATGTTTTAAAGAAACATAGGTGAAGTAATATACCCAATTATCTTTTAAAAAAAAAAAAAGGAAGAAGGCTAAAACCAACACTACTAATTTTGAATTAGTTAGCCTAAAATGAATACAGACAACAAACTGACCTTAGTAAGGGATGCATGCTTGGATATCTACTTGAATACTTTTCATAAATTCATTAAAAATTAATGTCATAATCTTGCCATAGGAAACAATACTTTAGAAGTAAATCTTTTAAATATTTAGTAAAAAAACAAAATTCTTAGCTGGCTTATTTCTTCAATGAAGAGAGAGTGTGTGTGCTGGCATAGTAAAACTGGAGGCCGAGGGGAAGATAAGCATTGCCAAGCACAAGTATCACTTGGGTAGGATCCGTCACATAAATTTCAGAACCCTGTGCAAAAATGAAAATGCTTGCCCTTTGTTCATAAATTATTAAGACTTTCAAAGCAAAGGCACCTGAGCATTAAACACAGTACAGGGCCTTTATGAACCCAGCTCTATGTGGCTGCACTGACTGCACGCCTGCCTGGGAAGGGAGCCTTGTACCCAGTTCATTGTGAGTATTATCTAACTTGTATGTCCCACAAAAGTGAAGCTAGTGGGGTGAGGGTTGCCTGTGCTCCTTCTTTACAGGTTAGCAATTCCATAAATGCAGATGAGGAGATTTGTGTTATGCTGAGATGCTAATTCAATGCCTAACTATTTATAATGGCAGGTAAAAGATCTGCAGAAAACAGAATATGACACTTTGATGTCTGTCAGAAAAACTGCCCTTGGAAGAATTTTTGATCCAAAAAAGCCCGATGTGCTCTCAAATGTTCCATGTGTTTTCTTATGTAAAGTTCCGAGAATATATGAAATGAAGTAGGAAGAAGTCTCCCTCTCTAATTACAAGATATCTTTATCTCAGAATACTCTTAACATACTCTACTTTGGTACTCAAGTGTTTGTAGAAGGAACGAATGAGTGAAAAGTTATATATCGCATTCTTTCCTCAATATATAAAAGGCAAAGATGACCACAGTTTGTCTGATATCTAACATACACCTGATAAAGCGGAACAACTGATTTCCTATGAATTGAAACAGATGCTTCATTTCTTATAGCATAACTTTGATCTAGTAAGGCCCACTACCTAGACACTGGAAAATTCCATGGCTGGAATTTATTCAGGTTCATCACAGACTGGCTGATATGACCACACAAAAGATGATGCATGCTTGGGTCACAGAGACTTAAGTCCAGGTAATCACAGAACACCCTTGGGGTGTTCTGAAACACAGAATTGTCATAAGTATAAGGATACCCAGAGACTGAATCTTAAACTATTTGCTTTCATCATGAGGAAAGAACAAGCAGAACAGTACCCAAGCAGAGGGAAAAAGTGTTTTCTTTTCTTTTTTTTTTTTTTTTTTTGTCATCTCCCCTAAGTCCTTTTGACTTTCTCATCGTCGTCATCTATAGACTGATTTATTTCTTCACTTTAGTCTGGCTGCTTATAGTAACAGCAATACAGAGTAGATGAGATTTTTTCCCCGACTGATCACTACTTTAAAAGTGTCCTATGAGTATTATGTCCCACAGTTTCCTTTTATTTTTCTTTCCTGCATTATTCTGGAAATGCTATTAGACTCTGAATACATAATCGGCCTGAATTTTCTGCGCATCAGCCCAGCAATACTATATTGCTATATATTACTGTGTACAAAGCTCAATATTGAGTAACTGGATTTTTATTTATTAAAGTTGAAGATGTAATTACTTCCCTGTAAAAGAATTCAACATCAAAAAGAGATTCCAATCAAATTATTTGACCAGTGCAATGGAAGCATGGTTTGATACGTATGCCTTATGTATCATTTACGTTTCTTAAAACCCATCTTCTCATGATTGTATAATGATATAGCTTTTACAATGTTATTATGTGACTGTGAAAACCTTGTGTCTGATGCTCCTTTTATTTATCTTATTAACAGATGAGTAAAACATGGATTATAAATAAATAATGGGGGAACAAATGTTAAAACAAATTTAGTAGATTGAAATGCTAGTGATCAATGAAAGGAAGGGGTAAGGGGTATGGTATGTATGAATTTTTTCTCTTTTCTTTTTATTTCTTTTTCTGAATTGGTGCAAATGTTCTAAGAAATTATCATAATGATGATATTCAACTATGTGATGATATTGTGAGTTACTGATTATATATCAAGAATGGAATGATCATATGGTAAGAATGTTTATGCTTGTATGTTGTTATGTTTAATAAATCATTAATTTTAAAAATCTATCTTCTCCAATTTTTCTGTAAAGAGACATTTGTACTTTCTTTTTCCCAAATATTACTATCTCTAAAAGCACATTTATGGCAATATTGCAGTAATAGTCAACAATACATAGCGAGAACTTTATAAAAATGGGAATGAGGGTAAGGGAGGTTCCTGTTGGGATATATAATCCTAACATCTCAGTTCCTAACATTCTTTCCAACCTTTATCAGAGGAAAGAATAATTTGCCCAAGTGCCATTTGAAAAGAAAACATATTTATGATCCTCACCCAACTGTTAGATGAGGCCAGGAGACTGAACATTTTTATCATTCCTTATACTCCTGTATGGACCCCTAGTAATACAAAAGAACTCTGGACTTGGGCTTGGTGACATGGGATCCAAATCCCAATGCAGCTGCTAACATGCTGTGTACCTCTGGACAAAATACTTGAGGGTGCACAGGTAGTTCAGTGGTAGAATGCCTGTCATCCATGCGGGAGACCTGGGTTCATTCCCGGACCATGCATCCAAAAAAAACACTTGAACAACTGGACCTTAGTGTCTTGTAAGTAAAATGTGTTGAATGAAGAGGTTGAATCTAATGATCAAACATAAAGGGTGCAACAACTTTAACTTTCTGTTAGGGATGGACATCCTTCTGTGAAGCTGTTTTAAATGAATGCATGAAACCACTGTAAAAAAAAAATGGATTTCTATTTTTTTCTTTATAGACATTTGCCAGGTCCAACCTAGAAATCTAAAATGTTGCAGGCAGCATATATAGTTTCCCCAGCTGATATAACCTTTCACCTCAGGCTTCATACAAGAGCTTTTATGAACATTCTAAAGATCTCCTGGGAAAAGAAAACAGTTTTCTTCATGACCCTCTAGCTTTACAAAGCATTCATTTGATTATACTCTACCAGCGAGTACTACATTTTCATCCCCAAATATCTACAGGATAGAGACTTTTCAACACGTACTGCCTAAGGGAGAAATAGTTATCATTTTTTAGTCTTTTACCACCTGTCTTACCTCAAGGAATGATGGTTTGCTTTATGCTAGAATTAAACACAATTGACTTAAAGTGCTCCATTCGAAGTCAGGAAGATATTTGTATTATAATGCCAAGTTAAAAGACTGTCTTTCCTACTTAAGAAATTACTTAGCATCACATTTTTTCTTAAAAATAGTTTTCGTGAGGTATAAACTATTTCACTTCTTTTGTCTTTTAAAAAAGTACTAAAAAGCAAATGTTTGGTGAAAAAAATATAAGGATAAAGCATTTGAGTAGCACTAAAAAGACAGTAGGGAGAGAGATTACTGGAATGTTTTATGTTATGACACAAAGTGTCAAGAGTCCTTTGAGAGGCCAGATTCCATAAAGTAGGAGAAAGATGCCTAAAAGCCACATCCAACTCCAGGCAATGGCAGGTGAAGAAAGTAAATACAAAGTTGGTTAATGAGGGAGACAACAATGTCAACAAATATTAGCCCTAGCATTTGCAAGGGAGGCCAGGCGTTTGCAATGTATTGAGGTTAAAACTGGATCCAAATACAGCTAAAATTCAAGTGCATAGAGCTCAGCTATGGAAAAGTAAACCTTCAATTGTAGGATTTTAAATAAATTCTTCCTTCTAGAAATCATTAAAAGTGAACAAAATAAAAATTGGGAGGCATTTCAATTCTGAATGAAACTGGCATTACATGCTAAGGAGGCATTAGGCCTAGCAGAGAGGTATCCTTTTAATATTCAATAATTCTTGATGTAAGTATTAGGGAAAACTAGTCAGGGTTTGTTCAAAGTAAATCAATAATTTTTTTTTTTTTTTTTTTTTTGGTATGCTATATGGCAGGATCACATTTCATTCTTTTTCCATGTGAGTTTCCCCATATTGCAGCATTATTTTCTGAATTTTTGTTTGTTTGTTTGGGAAGTGCATGGACCCGGGAATCAAGCCCAGGTCTTCAGCATGGCAGGCAAGAATTCTACCACTGAACTATCCTTGCACCCACTCCAAGTATTATAATTTTTAAGGTTGGAAGAAAAATATGTTTGAGGACATTTTCAATCCATAGCAATCATGTTTTAATAGCTCTATTTAGCAGGCTAATGCTAATGTCAATAATAAAAATCTTCATTGAAGGTTAGATCATCTACCTGGAAAACATACCATAATGACATTAGAGGCTCAGCTGTATTGTTGCACTGATTTTTTTTTGTATGGGCAGGCACCGAGAATTGAACCCGGGTCTCTGGCATGGCAGGCAAGAACTCTGCCTGCTGAGCCACCGTGTCCTGCCCTGTACTGATTTTTACAATGAGTTTAAAATACTTAAAAATAATTTTAACAATATATCTGTCTGGTCCATATCAGAAATTGACTTAAAACCATGGGATAATTAAAAGTGATTAGCATTTTATCACAGGAAATAACTTGGCTCACCATAACATGAAACTGAAGATGTATCGATTTCAAGAAAATAATGACCAACAATTATTTTAAAAATCTGAAATATATTAAGCATTAATATTTAATCCTTTACCTTTACCTTAAAAGAATAACTATTTCTACAACTACTATTAACAGTCATTACTGAGTCCTTATCATATACTATATAGTGTCTAAGTGCCTTACATATGTTTACTGATTTAATCCTCATGAGATAGATGACATATTTTATAGAGTACGAACCTGAAGCTTTGCAAGATTAAGGAACTTGCTAAAGGTGGTAAGTAGCAGAGTCCAAATGTGAAACCAGTAAATCTGGCTCTAGAACCCCCTTTCTTAATCCTTAATTTGTCCTGTAGCCTTCATTCTGGTTCACACTTAAGTAGAAGCCACTAGAATTTCTGACTGAAATTTTTATCTACAAGTTAAACTCAAGGAAAACACTCCTCTTTTATATATAATGAAAATGTTTTCTACTCATCAAAAACAGGATATAAAACTTCAACCATTAATAAAATCGGTATAAGAGGGGGAAGAGAGAAATGAGACAAAATAAAGTTTCAGTGGCTGAGAGAGTTCAGTCGAGAGGTTATCCTGGAGGTTATTCTTATGCATTATATAAATATCCCTTTTTAGTTTATGGTGTATTGGAGCGGGTGGAGAGAAGTACCTGAAACTGTTGAGCTGTGTTCCAGTAGCCCTGATTAGTGAAGACACTTGTTAAAGATATAATGTTTACAATGTGACTGTGTGATTGTGAAAACCTTGTGTCTGATGATCCTTTTATCCAGGGTATGGACAGATGAGTAAAAAAAAAAAAATGGATACAATAAATAATATGGGGGACAAAGCGTAAAGTAAATTGGGAAGTAATACTAGTAGTAGATGAGAGGGAGGGGTAAGGTGTATGCTATGTATGAGTTTTTTCTCTTTTCTTTTTATTTCTTTTTCTGGAATGATGCAAATGTTCTAAAAATGATTATGGTGATGAATACACAATGTGATGAGGTGAGACACTGATTGTACATCATGTCTGGTACTATGTGTGCAAGGATTTCTCGTAAAAAAAAATTAAAAAAAAAAAATAGAATGGATATAATTGCAAAGAAGAGTTAGAGACCCTTCTTGGAGCCACCACCTAAAACTCATATAAATCAGATCTTGTCACTCACAAACTTGAATCCCTTGACCAACTTCCCATTCTTTTTGAGTAAAGGTCCCAAATCTTTAAAATGCTCTATGAGACACTGCATGGGACTTGCCTCCTCACTCAGTGAAGAACAATCACTTGGGTCTTCCTGCAGTTTTTCAAAGGTGAACATCTTCAGTTCTCGGGTCTTATGCACAAGCAGATTATGCTACCTGGAAAATTCACACCACACCCTATTCTCTGGTTGTTTCCAAACACATCCTTCACAGCTTCTAGCTTAAATGTCATCTCCCAGGAGAAGCCCAAATAGGTCCTTCCTGTTTCACATTTTCATAGCACTTCAACTTTCCCTGTGTATCATGTAATTATAATTGAAATTAATTATTTCTATAAATATTTCTAATGTTGGTCTTCTCTGCTAGATTATAAATTTATGGAAGATTATATCTCGCTTGTTTAGTGCTGAATTCCTAGTACTATGTCTCAGACATAGTAGGTGCTCACCAAGTATTTATTAAAAGAATAAACGCACAGTGCTTCAAAATAAAAAGTAATTTTCGGAATGTGTTTATTTTATTCTAATAATACTAAGTATTGATTTTCATCCAGCAGCCAGTCTGTCTCCAAACTGGCTTCCTCTCTTCACATACTACAACGAGGTAAATGTTTAAGTGCATCTCCAAATAATCTCTATGACCTTTGTTTGTGTTTTGTTTTGTCTTCGTAGGTAGGAATTGTGCTTTCAACATCAACTTTTATGGGAACGAGTAGTAGAATAGCTAATCTGTCATTCACAAGGCAATGAGTAATACTTGGTAGTTTATACCTCGCTGGGAAGTTTATTAATGAGCTTCTACTTCCTTAAAACAAACACATATACACTTTTGTGCCAAAGCAATATTTTTTTTAAATTATTTTTTACTTGATGATATTGTTTCTAATGAATCTAGGTCAACAATAAGAACCTAAATCTTCGTGGTCACATAATTATTCATGTCCTACTTATGGAGCTCATGTACAGAACAAAGGTTCCTTTAGAAAGAAACCACCCAGAATCACTAAAATACGATGTAGTTTCTGGTGGATAAGCCATCAAATTGGTCCCTACCTCACTAATTTCCATGATTTTCTGTCCGGTTAGCCAAAATTCAGTTTAGAGTAATGCCATAATTAATGGCTCACAAATGTATATTTTAAGGAACTGGGATTGCAGTTCATCCAGAGGAATCATTTCTTGCAAATTATATGAATGCCTGACTTCATTTTCCAGAACTCATAACAAATGCTCTGAGATCGAATCTCTCAACTTTTATTGTAAAAAGAAAACTGAAGCATACAATAGGGGTATACTATTCAGTCTTAGTGAGAGTGTGTGTGTGTGAGTATGTGTGTGTCCATGTGTGCACATGCTCAAATGAGGAATGCTTTTCAATTTGCTTTTCCTTGTTAAGTTCTTTATTACATTTCCAATATATCTGAGACCAAGTTTTCAAGCAATTTACTTTGCTTTGTAATTAGACATGGTTACTTATGTAATGTTGGCATATTCCTTTAAACTGTCACTTTTAACTACAAAATAAAGCTGAAATTTCCAGCTATGTGAGAGACAGGGCTTACTTTGAAAAAGGCACTCATCTATTCATTTCATTCTATTTACCCCATTATAAGAGAAACAATCCATCAATCAGTTTAATAATTACAACAGCTCATTAGTGTCTTATTTGAGCAGAAAAAAGCTAGGACACCATGTTTGAGAGCTAAATGATTTAAAGACATCTCAGACATCCTTTAGTAAAAACACTATAGAAAATAAAATGGGAAAGTGTTTGCAAATCATCAAGCTTATTCACCCAGAGCAAACCACCCACATATCTGGTGATGATCCAGAGGCATGCAGGGGGCAAACTGAATGAAGTGAACAGCGTGGAAGCAAGTAAACACTTAAAAAAAAAAAAAAAAACTGCAAAGCAAGATAAAAATCTAATCTGTGAAGTTTCTTAAAAAAAATCAAACACATTCTCTATCCTCATGAGTAATCAATTATGTGCATGCACTTTATACTGTTTACCTGTTAGAGTACAATTCATTTCTAACTCATGAAACTGCCTTGTCTTTTTAAAAACGTGCTCACTGCTTGAAATATAATGGAAATAAATACCTGGGCTCATTACAAAAAAAAAAAAAAACTGGCAATATATCAAAGAAATCTATATTATTCAATTATTTGCAGAAGATATGTGTGGACAAGGCTTATGAGTATGAGATTGCTTTGCTTTCTGCACAGGTGGTTACAAACAGCTTTTCTGAAACATTCAGCTTTTCAGTAAATAACCACACCATAAACTATCTGAAGATGCTTCTTCGAGTGACGTTTCCATTTAGAGGACATCATTCAGTGGCCCTGGAGAGAATACACAGATAAATACAGCATGTCTTCCCTCTCTGAGCCTTCAATTTAGAGACAGAAGGACACTGTACACACAGAGAACAAGAAGGAAGGGACAGAGACATTAAAAGAGTTCAGAGATAGAAGTTATAATGAACAGAGAGATTTGGGAAATATTTAAGAAAAAGGTAGTTCCCAGCAGGGCCTTAAATAATGGAAAGGATTTTCCATTTAGATAAATTCACAAGACTTGGGAGATAGGGTGAGGGAAGGCAGAGGAGGCAGATGGCTGAGGAAGAAAATAGAAGAAGTGGAAAGAGAAAGAAAGAGACATTGCACTATTCTTATTTTCAGTCCTCTGAGCACTTTGAAATGTTAAAATCATTTCCCAGGCTTAAAAGTCCTCCAATGAGCTTCCTACTTCACCCAGTGCTACCATGTTTCTACGTTTACCTTGGAGAGTCCTTAAGGTGGGTCTGGTGACAAAATGTCACATGGTCTATTTAAAGGTAATCAAGCCATTCCCAAAACACCTGATGCTGCCCTTACAGAGGGTAATGGTTTTCCTTTTAATTCTGATTCCATCAATACAGTGACACTAATCCAGACTGATTGGAGTAAACAGGGCATATTCCCCATTGTCTCTGTGATCTGAGGAAGAATAAACTTGAGAAAGATCACTGCCTGGATTGGAAATGGCCCCTTTGGGTGTTTTGTGCAAGCTTAAAAGGAAAAAAGAAAATGCCTAATCAGAGCTCTTTCCAAGGCAAGCTCACATTGGGGGTGGTAATTCTCATATGGGTATTATACTAAACTGCGCCTATTAATGGCTTTAGCACCAATAAGAAAGTAGAACTCTTTCTTTTGTAGTGTTTCCAGAATAGCTGATGAGAGTCTTTCATAAATTTCCGCCTTTGGCAACACACCACAGCTTGACTCAAAATTCCCTCTTTCAGCTTTTATAAGGAAATCTTTTTTTTTTTTTTTTTTTTTGCCATTCAAAAAGCACAAACAAGATGCAATTCAGATTACAAGTTTTGCATGAGATATCAATTTAAACTCTACACACATCCACTAACATTACCTAATTGTCTTGTTCCTGGCAGTTATCCCCTCTCCTAGAACCAGCGTGTCCTTTATCTTAACATCAGATTTTAAATCTACAGGTGAACATTATCTGGTGAAACCACCTGAGCTAGATACATGCAGTCCCATTTCACTTTGTGCTTTGAAAAGAAACTTAGCTGCATTTAAAAGAGAAAAAAAAAAAAAAACGTGTAAAGAGTCATTAAATGTTAAGTAAATTTAAAAGTACACAATTTCCAAGATTTTGTGTTTGTGTTTGGAAAATGGAAATGAATGCTTTCCCAATAGTGTAGGTGTGCTATGTTATCAGACCAAATAAGAAAATCCACTGTGGAGAGCATAAAGTACTGTTTCTGAGAGGACTTTACAGACACTTAATTTAACTAATTATTTCTTCAAAGGCAGCTATATAGCAATAATGTGGTAATTTGTGTAACTTCACTGTTACCCCTGATATATGCACCAAGTTAAAAGCAGGGCAATTATATGCTACCATTGGATATTAGATATCTTCCAAATCCACTACATGCAAGCGGAGAATTCGATTGACAAAGAAAAGAAACTTAGATACTAAGCTTTGATGTCCACTCATTTCCCAGTGCCCCCTTCCCACTCTCTATCCTTGCCTTTAAATCAAATCACCAAGCTTCCTCCCCAATGGCCTGCCCCACTATTATCTCCTGAATCGCTTACATGTTCTTCCTTGGGGAAAAGGAAGTGAGAAAACAGGCTGTGGAAGAAGATATTAATGTGGGTAAACCAAGGTCTTTCCCAATATTTCTCTTCAAATCTTAAATGTGAATATGTATCCCTGCCTCAAATGAAATTTGCAAATAGTATGGCAAAGCTTTGTGTATGTGAGATACTGAGATCTTAATTTTGTTTTTTGAGTTCTGTTTATTTTGAGGATGGTGGGGGTGCTTGCTTTTTTAAATGGGGCATTCATATTTCTTTCTAATGTATTATTTCCCAATTGGGATTCTCAGCTTGAACATGTCATACTTGTTTTAGCTTCTCACACAGTTAGCTCTAGGATTACTGTTTGTATTTAAAGCAGTGACCGGAGAAAAAGGTTTTCTTGTCCTGATTCTAAGATGACAATATGATAAATAAAATTAACTCCTAATTAGTGTAGAAAATCAGTCTGACTTTTGTTCCTAGCTTTGATTAATTTTTAAATGTAACCACCAAGTCCCTATAATGGGTAACATAGCATATCCATCTCTATAGAAGCCTTAGAGAAGTAGAACAGGGTGCTTGCAATTTTTCTGAGCCCATGCGATCATTTGGCCTAATTTTTCTCCCTCCCCACATTTTCTTATCACCCTCAGAGCATGTATGTGGTCAAAATTTTGAGTCTCACATTTTGAACACTGCCCTTAGCTTTCAAAATGCACATGGGTTCTAGCTCTTTGTGAGTTTAAAAGACCAAAAAAGTCATCTTTTGTTGTTTCTACAGAAGCTTTCCATTTTGACATAAATATTAGAGATCAAGGTTTCAATCAACATATTTTATTTTCCAAATCCGTCTGCTCTCCCCCTTCATCTGATCCTGTGTAGTTCTTCTTTGATTTTTTTTTTTTTTTAATTTTCTCCTTTCTAGCTAGAAGGACCTTCCCCCCACCCCCACCCCCCACCTTGGCAGAATTCTGGTCTCAAACCATAGAAAATACTACCTTCCTCATGAATTCCACTTCACTGTTATTGAGACAGTGTCCCTTACAGCAGTTTTGTGCCTTAGGTGTCCCTAATTACATTCTTTTTTTTTTTTTAACATGGGCAGGCACCCAGAAACGAACCTGGGTCCCCGGAATGGCAGGCGAGAACTCTGCCACTGAGCCACTGTGGCCCGCCCTTGCATTCTATTTTATACTATGGTCCTTTGTGAACACCCTATGTGCTTCCTAGGGATGTGAATTGCCAGTGACCAATAACTATAGCTTGTTCATTATAGATTCCCTCACAGTGCCTGGCACAGTGTCTATTCTGAATTAGCTCGCAGTGAATGTTGGATTTTATGGAAACACTTATTTTAGTGAGGGAAATAATCGATCAGGTTTTGCAGTCTGGGCATCAAAACTACCGCATCCAGTTGACACTCAAATTTCTATTACTTTTTCACTCGAGAGGTGGGAGTAAGGGAAAAGAATGAAATAAAGAGTTGATTCTTTACCTGTAGGGTGATCATATACTCTATATTTTAAATTGAGCATTTCTGAAAGTAAAAGAGGGAGCTATTCATTAATAGCTATTATTAATAGCTGCTATTAATAATAATCACTAGAAACGGCAGGCATAAATAAGGACTATCCAAGCAAATAAGACCATACACTTATCTACAGCCACAACCATTAAAGAGAGTTACAGGCTGAGAACACCTGAGTTGTGTGAGACGTTAGAAACAATCCAATCCTACCCTTCCAAATGGTTCCAGTGAAGTGATGGATAATTCTTAAAAACAGGCCTCTTCCAATGATACAGAGAAATGTATTTTCATGCTTACAGGTAGTTCTGAGCAAAACCACTTATCTCCAAGGGTTTTCTAGCATAGCCCCAAATCTACCACTCCTCTTTTCAAAACCCTTTGTCAGCTTGTCATTGCCCCTATATTAAAGACACCTTTTTTCATGCTCTGACTCTCCATGGGCAACTCTATCTTATTTTTCTAACTTTATTCCCTAATTCTCTCATGCTTTTAATTTCTTATAAACTATTTGACATTTCTGAGTACACTAGCAACAGTTCCATCTCTATGCCTTTGCTGATGCTTCATCTGAAATTCTCCTTCCCTCTTGTAATTCTACAACTTAGAAAGTCTACTTGTTCTTGCAAACATAACTGGATCCTACATAAACAGGAATACTTCCTTGATTTTCGTACTTCTAGGAGATCTCTTTCTGGTTGACCCTTTATATTACTGTGGTTACATTTTTCATACATATAAGGCCTGCCCTGAATTATATATTCTGTATACCTGCCGCATTCCCCATATGAATTGTAAACTTCTTAGGTGCAAGTACTCTTTCTTACTCACACTATAGCCTGTGCACCTATGCACCATGCTATATAAAAGCGATACTCAGTAAGCATTTACTAAAAATGAGAATGTCCTTCCTTTATTTCTCCTCCTCATCACTGCTATTCATGCATGTTGACAAAGTACAATTTAACTAAATGATATGAGCGAAGACGAGCAATGCTTACAGCACTACTACAATGACAAGTCACATTTCACAGCTTTCTTCTGCCTTTAAGTTATATTTTCAAGAGAAAACTAGGATTCAGATTTATAACTCAACCTCTGGATCAACAGCTCCAGCTTGTCACTTCAATCCATTCTCCTCCAATCTCAGTCTACTACCCAACTGGAATCCCTTCCCTCAGTCTACTAATCTGGCACTTGAGAATAATGCTCTGTCAGTTACCTGACCTTTTTCTTATCATTCATTCAAAAGAAACTGGAGTCCACTGGGTTTTGAGAATGTTTCATCTCCAGAATAGCACAACTTTTCTGGAAAAAAAATCAAGTAGTTTTTTACTGACCTTTCTTTTTGGTATCTGTGCTCACTCTTCCTTATTTATGACATAGAAAAATTGGAAGTTAGAATAATTATTCAACAAGGGGGAAAAGCTTAATTCCATACTGGTATCAAGAAGGGAGAATTTTACCTGTTCCCCTCAATCCCATCAGCTCATGTCCCACCCAGTGCAATCATATGCACATCAAAGAAAACTAGAGTGCATTCATAATAACATATTTCTCAGCCCTTCGGCCCATATTCCTTGTTGATAAATTTTTAAAAATAAGTCTCATGACCTCAGACATAAGGCAGAATACAGGCTCTAAATTCTGTATATCCTCATCATCTAGGAAAATGTTAATAATTTTGTATTCAGAAAATGTATGTGGTATGATGAAAGCACACCAGTATTTTCTGGCTGCTATAACAACCCAGAAATTTATTCATAACTCCTACGGCATTCCCCAAACTATCACTGAGGATCACTGCTCTTCTGAAAAACACAACAAAACAAACATGCTTTTCCTTATGGGTGAAAGGATATGTTGTTTATTATCATCGCATCATTTTTCCAATAGTTATGAAAGAAGGTCTGTCTGATCTATGATCTGTGATCTAAGATCTCTTTCTCCCAGGCTCCTCTGGGTTTGAGGGCACCAAACTGTAAAGCAAGTAGTGCAATCTAAGGCCACCACGTGGAAGCAGGAGCACAGCCTGGTGACACCTGAATGCAGTCTGCAGCCTCTGCTTCAATTCACTGTGTCACCTGTGGTGCTAAACAACCCAGAAGCACAACACTGGAAAATGTAGAACAATACGTTCATTAACTATCAAGAGAAAAATCATTCCCATTTAAAAGGATCAGTCAATAGAAACAGTACTGGGATAGGACAAAGTATTTCCCTTGACTATGTAGGCCCAGAGGTCAATTAAATGACCATGACCCAGACTCAAAGTTTATACTGCTGCCTCTGCCCTTTCTTTTCTTCTTGCACTTCACTTCCTGTGCACAATGATTCTTTATGGAAACTTTTGGGGGCATCTACTATGAATCATGGTAACCCTCTTTTAGAGGATATTCCATCTCTCCTGAATATCAAGGGGAAAAAAGTTATGTAATTGGGACTCATATATAAATATGTATGTGTATAAATATATATGTGTATCTCTCTCCCTATAAAAATATATATAGATATGCATATCTCTCTCTATATATAATACATATAGAGAAAAATATATATAGTAATATATATATATCTGTTCTTATAAAAAATGATTTTATCAACTCCTGAATATTGGACTTCTTCAAATATGTTATCATATATATATATATATATAGAGAGAGAGAGAGAGAGAGAGAGAGATACATAGAGAGAGATCAACTGCATAAAGAAAAGCATTAGTCCCAGTTTGTAAAAATGAGATGTTTTAGTGTATGAGCCCAAAGTTCCCTTTAATTCTAGATCACAATAACCCATTCATCAAAGTACTTTTCCCGGTTGGTCCAAAACACTAAGAGAATTTTAGTAAAGCTCTCTTTCTGAGAGGGAGTTTGGGTCTCTCTTTTCTTCTCTCTCAAACATTCAGCCCAGTTTTGGCAACATAATTCAACTACAAATTAATCTGTGAAGAATTTCCTTTCTTTTGAGCCTCTCCCTCTCCAAGTCTGAGACCAGAGGCTGTGTCATTCCAAGCCTGGCACTGGGGAACAGTGCTTGCTTAAGGCCTCACCATTGCCACCTCAGGGCAGAACCTTAAACCAAGCTTGTTCCATCCTGTCCATGTTCTCCTCCCTTCCGGACCCTTTCCTGTTCATTAAGAGCTTCCCAAAATTCAGCTCTGCTTGGGAGGAAAAGACTTGGAAAGTTGTGGAGAAGGGAGAAAGAATGGGGTTCTAATACATTTTTTGAGTTATCCCCCCAAAGAAATGAACAGCAAATTAAATAAATTATTTGAGGTCACAGATTGGCCAATCCTTTTAAAATAATTTTCACTCTCACTAGTAGTCCGGTACCTTTTTATTTGTAATCAGTCCAATTTCTATCAATTCTTATGACAGTAGAGCCCTGTTTCGGTATTCTGTATCAAAGTCACCTTAAGGTGAGCTTCAAAACGTTGTAACTTTCAGGATTCTCGGGGCCATGTGGTCCCTTTTATTTCTTATACTCATAGGGAGAGCTACATTTTTACAGATGACTAGCTATTAAAACATAACATACTCTAGAAAGCAAAGCTGTTCTTAAGCATGAAAATGGAAATCCAAAGACATGCAGATATCACATCACACACACACTAGTGGGAGAACACAGGATGTGAAAGGGTGGCTGCAATAGGGAAAAGAGGTGCAGGAAGGTAGGGAAGCGCAGCCATACTTCACTAACGATTACCATCTATGTACTTTAGCAACCTTCTGAGAGAAAACGCAGAAGTGTTTCACTTGCGCTCCCAACCGCATATACCTCAAGCTTTGAAAAACTCAAACCTGTGCGCAGGTATATTCTTTGATCATAAAGATACCATATTCTAACACACAACATGACTCTTTTGTCTCCATAAAAGGCAATCATTACTACAGATATCTTCTAATCACAGCATTTATAGTTTTTTTTCTTTCATGAGATTTACATTTAACGTAAAAATAATCATTTCTTTCCACTTTCCATCAACTTTACATTTTTCTTACAGGAATCTTTGAACCAACTTATACTTTCACCCTTTTTTTTATACTTATACACATATAGATCACAGCCTTAAAAAACAAAGTCTACTAGGGTTTGCTTATAAAGACTATATGTGAAATAGCTTGGGAACCAAGACAGACAATTTCAGATATGATATGGCAGACAGATTATGTTCTTAATGATTATTAAAAGCTGGGCAAAGTTACGTCAAGTAGGAACAGCAAAATAACCTTCAGATTCTCCTCTGTTTTTAAATGGTTTGGTGGCATTTTGAGCTTTCAATATTAAGGCAAAACAAGAAACTCAAGTTTCTCAACTGAGGACAGGCAGACTTGCTTGAATATTTTAAGGGAAAAGAGGCACTTCCTTTTCCTTCTTTAGATAACTCGATATTTCCCCTGTTCTATTTACACAGTTCAGGTGTCTAGACAAAAGCATGGTCCATAAGATAGCGCAGGTCGTGCTTTGCTGCCCTTTGCTGGACTCTACCTTTTGCCGCGGAACACCGTGCCGCCACTGGGCATTTTGTCTTCATTTTAAGGAGCTCAGTCCGAGTGCTCTAGTTTACTTTTCCAAGCATTCGCCTGCAAGCATTTTCATCAGAAACGCTGAACTCACTCTCTCCGCCCCACAGCCCCCTCCCCAATCTGATTAGTGTCAACACAGCTGCCCTATTCTGAGGAATGTAAACTAATATTGTTGTTAGACCTCCCTCAACCTTAGGGAACTTCCTTAAAGCCATACAGTCTTCAGGAGTTTTTTCTTACCCCTTTACCCACTGATTTAAATCCCTTAGACATTAAACTTTTGGTGAGATCAGAGAGGCAAATCACAAATCACCAACTCCTTGAATAAAATCCTATGTGCCATAATACACATTTACATTTATGCACGCATAAATATTTGATAATTCATTGCTCCAAAATAACTTTGCCATTACACAGTCAATCAGCAGATATTAGGGACATTACTAAAATCCCCTCAGGATTTAGGTGGGTCTCCGGATTGATTTAATTCAAAACAAACATGGCTTAAAAAAAAAAAAATCTCACCTGATTATTTTGATAAAAAGCTTCATTTGCTTTTAGGATGAAGTCTGAAGATACAACTGAACTAATAAGGTAAGACACAGTCAACTATTTTTGTGAATACCCAAAAGAGGAGTCATTTCAATGTATCTCGCAGATTGGGATCTGCTTTCTCAGTCTGTTTTTATAAAAAGTGATTTTATAAACTCCTTAATATTGGGTTTCTTCAAATATATGTTATCATCTAGAACTTTTTCTTCTTCTTTTCTATATTTCATTTCTTACTTTAATAAAACCTTACAGTCACCACTGAAAATATTAACCAAGAAAAGGAAATTCCTATATACATTTTGCAAAAACATTACATTGGGTGACCAAGAACCATAAGTATGTAAACCTTTATTAAAAAAAAAATAGATAGATATAGATATAAAAGCATCTGTAAATGGAGGGCTAAAATCTAAAATCCTTACCTCACTAAATTGAGTCTGGGCATTGTTTTCCAGGTACAACATGTTAGCTGTAAGATTGATCAATGCCGCTGTCCTCTCTTCTGGCTCCAGGATTTTGTCAACCCCCCCCACCCCCTTGAGACCCTTAAAATATGAGTCTACTAAGAAGATAACAGAACTCGAGTCCCTTCTCTCTCTCTCTCTCTCTACATAATTTAAGGTTCCCTAATATATACCCAACTATAGGCATGAGGGGCGGGCCTCTTCTCTTTACCTGTCCAATCCATCAACTTCCACCTGGAGTCCTCTACTCCAATGCAGCGAGGCCTCTCCCATCTCATTAAGTGGTTAGAATTCCTTATCACCAATCTTTGAAAGAAAAAGAAAGGGAAAAAAAAAAAAAAAAGAAAACAGGAGACAGAGAGGTAAAACTTTCCCTTGCCTCTTTCATAAGAAAGTGCACTCTCTCCTAAAAAACAAAACAAAAATCTCCCCAAACAAACCTATCCACTGGGACTTGCAGAAGGCATTTCAGAAAGCTACTTTACACTTTGCAACTGAAAAGTAAAACTTCAGGGAAAGTTTTTTGGTTTTTTTATTGACTTGTGGGGTTTTAAGAATGATGATACAAAGTTGGGGGGGGACTCAAATTCACTGTTATATTTACTCATTATAAAAATTAAAATCCATATTGCCTGATGGCTGGTCAGTTTTCAAATGATTCTTTCCAGAAAAGTGCTATTGGTTTTGTACAGAGTAATGCCAAAATAAGCCACCTGATTTTTCAGAGCATGTTTCAGTAACATTTTTAATCACTGGTCCCGTTAACTTGTAAAAACAAACAAACATTTATATCACGTGCAGGAAATAGAAATCCTGGGAAATGTGCCCATTAAAAAAAAAAGGCTCTTGTTTAAAACACACAAACACACACACACACACTGCTCCTTTCTATCATTATTTCTTGAAGTATGGAATCATACACTCGCTAATCTATTTGATATTTCTTCTCTCTACTTATTGTATCCAATTTCTATTAATGCACAAAGATAATATCTTCTCCTGTATACAAGTAACAAAACATGATTATTTTACATGATGCTTCTATTTGAATAACTTAATAAGTCTTAAAGCATGAGTAATCAATTTTTGCCTTAAAATATATTGATAAAAATAAATATGAACATTCATACAGAATCTGAACTTGATTAGCATGATTTAGTGAACATGAAATGCACCTTGAAGTTTATTATATGAATTGCTAAAATACACTCATTACTTCTAAGCATTATAGTTCATTCAGTTAGATCTTTATCTTAACATTCTACATACCCAACTCTGGAAGCAAATTCCCTTTGTCCTTAATAAAAATTACAACTGACCAAGATAATTACACGTGAAGATTCAGATTTTTTCTTCCAAAATCTAGACATTAAGAGGATTAGAATTGTTTTGGTATATAAATATTAGAAATAAAATTTGCAAGTATGCTCATAACCTTGGGTTTGTCTCCTTTGTATTTCTATGTTTATATTCATAAAATGCACGCACATAAAAGGATGATGTGATCATTGGGTAAATATTTATTTTCAAAGTCCTGAATTACTGGTAAGAATGGTCCTTTTTACAAAATATCTTTGCTGACATCATTTGATCTAATGTAGCCAAAGATCTGATGGCACTCTCTGAACATTACCAGTTTACAACAGATATTCATTTCCTGGACCATGCACCCCCCCCAAAAAAAATTACATCAGATAGAAAATTCATTTCTTCATTAAAATGTCAGAAAGAATGATTTGTTGATATTACCTGAAATTGATGAAGGCAAAAAATTTACTTACAAAATGCAATATAATTATGTATATCATGTATTAAAATTCTACAGCCACAGAGAGCTTAAGGGTCAATAAAGGAGGGCAAGGGGCTCTTTTCCTAAAAGCTGTGCTATATACCAGTGGTACAAAAACTTGTACTACCCTGGAATCACCTAGGGAACTTTTTTTTGGGGGTGCATGGTCCAGGAATTGAACCCAGGTCTTCTTCATAGAAAGCAAGCATTCTACCACTAAACCATCTGTGCACCCCATCCAAAGAGCTTTTTAAAAAAGAGATTTCTGGGTATGTCCTTAGATCGAGTGAATCAGACTCTTTAGGGCTGCAAGGCAGTGTCTGTATTTTATTCAGCCTGCTAGGCAGTACTGAATCAGTTAAGACTTGGAAACCAATGTTGTAGAGAAAATGCCACTAGCATTACCACCCAGAAATTCATTCTTGAATTCCTTTTTACACTAATGGATTGTGTAGCCATTCGAAAACCTAAATTTAGAGCTTGCAGTCTGAAGGAACTATTGACATTCTTCTATTAAAATATAAACAAATTGTCTTTAACAAAGTCAAAAGATTTCCAGCAGGATTTGATGGACTAAAATGTTCAATTCTATCTATGTACTACCTCAGCCTTCAGCATGATCAAATCTGACTGTAGTCTCTATCTAACACATCTACCCAGATTCTGAACAAAAATCTACGATAATATACCCACTAAGACCAGTTGAGAACATCAGGTAGTTAAGGGCAAAGTTAGGAGATATCAGTTCTAGTCCCAACTCTGTCATTAGCTGGCTCTGTGTCCTTGGGGCAAGTTGCTTAACCACTCTGGATTCAGATTCTCCATTTGTGAAATGAGAGCCAGAACTAAATGATTTCTAAAGACGCTTACATGCAAAATTCTGGGTCTATGTCCAGCATACAGGGAAAGGACTTAAAGGGTTACCCCAATTTTTCTTATTTTACTTCTATATTTCCACCTCAATTTGCTTCATTCCTGAATTACACAATTGAAGCAAGGGAGTTGCACAGTTACTAAGATGCTGAAATGCCATACAGAAAAAAGTAAAATATACTAAGGAAAATTCTGGGGTCTTTTTTTTTTTTTTTGCATTAAAATATTCTCACTTTATAACCAAAAAGCAGTCAACAGTCAATAAAACAGTGACCTTAATCACATACATTTCCACAAAAGAGCAAATTAAAGTATACTTTATAATGTTTGATTTCAAAACTATTTTGAGTACTGGATGTAAACATCACATTTGGATTTATTCAAGCAGGTGGTGACAAAGGAGCAACAGTTCCCTGTGCTTACCACACAACCATACTTGTCCATGGATCTCAAAGGTTCAGCAAAGTGCATTAATTTTCCTAGCAACCTAGTGATGGAGGTATTATTACCCCCTTCCCCCCCCCCCCATTTTGTAGATAAACAAGCAAACTCAAAGATCTTAAATGGATGCCTCAAACCCTGAGGAGACAGAACAACTCTATTTGGAGCTCATAACTTTCCATTCTCGGCCAGTCACTCAGATATGGCCCAGGATTGGGGATCAGCACGGCTCCTAGGATGAAAATGCCACAGCTGTAAATGCACATCTTTGGGAGCAGAGGGATTCTAGGATCTGGGGTCAACACATGCTTTCCAGAAATAGCACTTTTAATTTATTCATGCGAGAGCTCTCTGTATATTAAAGATATTAACTCCTTATCATGAATACTGCAAATATTTTTTTCTGTTTGTGTGGGGTGGCATGCATATGCTCACATATTTTATCTTTCAAACTTGACTATGGTTTTATCTTTTGGTGTAGAGGAATTCTAATTTTCCTATAATTAATGGTATCATCTCCTCCCTTATGTCTTGTTTTCCAGACCTGGTTTGAAAGGTCTTTCCGAGTCAAATGTTATAAAATTTTTCAATCATAATATCATCTCATGCCAATCTTTTAACTCTCTGGAGTTATACGGGTGTGAGAAACAAATGAGGATACATTCCTCCTATTTCCCCAAATTAGCTAACAAACAATCATCATGTACTGAATAAATGGTTTAGAACGCTGCCTTTAACTATCAGATGCCAATTGTTCCATTTTATATTCCTGTGAGAGAAAGCTAAGCGAATATATAAATCTTTATATAGAAAATATTTGTTTGAGGTTCTTAACCCATCCAATGTGAGGTTGGAGGTATATATTCTAGAAAGTAAGAAATGGAAGCAGTTTTCTGTGCTCCTGGACTTATGATTTACACTCAGCGGGTGAGGGTTGGGAAATGCTTAGTTTTTATAAAGCCACACAAAGGAGATGCATGTGACAGTGGGTTACCTCAGATGGAAACGTCTCTTGAATTGAGAGAGAAGGAAAGTTAGAAAAAGGCCACGGGTATGGGTCAATGTGGTTAAGATTAAGTAGTCATTTATTGAAGGAGACAATAAAGCAGTGACTTGTTTTTATAGGAATAACTGAAATTCTAAGAGAGAATGTGTTCTCTGGTTCTACACATATCAGTTCTTCTATGCTTTAACTAAACATCTAACTGCATAAGATAGAAAAGGTGATATCCAGAAATGTCTCCACTTTCACCCTTCCCTTCTAGAGCCCCCTCAGCACCACTTCATCTTTCCTAAAGAGCTACTCTGATCATGTCACTCCTGCAGGAACTCCAATGCCGAGGACAAAGCAATCTATCCAGACAGGGATTCAAAGCCTTTCAAAAACTGACCCCAAACAACCTTTTTGGTCTCATCTTCCCTGCAGTGTGCTCTGCTTTATACTCACTGGCCCCAGTTGACCACTCCTTCCCCTCTGATCGATCTGGATGCTCAGTCTGAAATGCCAAATTCTCGTGATAAATTCTAGATATTTTTAAGGATTCTTTAAAAGACAGCTTTACAGGGACTTCAATATTAAGTTGAAATTAAACCTTCTCTTATTTTAGATGAATGTAAATAGAAACAGTTATAAGTACTGCCTTGCCTGTACAAAATTTGTATGCTTGCCTGTCTCCCTCACTAAACAGTGATCTTTTGAGGTCAGAGTACATTTCCGTTCATCAAATCCCATTTACAGTCTTAAAGCTCAAAGAACATAAGTTCAATTGACAGTTTAATTCCATAAGCGAGAACTAGAAAGTTGGACACTAGATTCTTTTCCCAATTTTTTTATTATTAGACAAGTATTTATTTTATGGAGATGCATTTCCCATAGGAATCAATGCTTAATATCTAATTAAACTAGGGCAAAAATAATGATGCCTTCAATCCAAGCTCAGTACCGCAAACCCTCAATAATGATTTGTCAAAAGGGAAACTTGTCAAAATGAAAAAAACTTGCAATAGTCAAAAAAACAGTTTGGGGTTTTGTAGAGCATGTGTGAAAAGCTAAGAAATGTTGGGACTTTCCACAGTGCTGCAGGAACAAATAAATTAGATCTTTTAAATGTCAGTTACCATTAAGTTAAAGGATGACCAACAGAATACACTGAGTAACTCCCAAAGCTCTGATTTTTCCCAAGTTAAGAGATTTCCTTCCCCTACCTGTCTCAGATACGTGAGAAGAATTACCATTTGTAGAAGTTACTGAAGGTCACTAAATTAATTCACCATATCAACTTCTGTTTTAGTTTAAGTCTAAATTCCAATGCAAGACATGAGATTACATCCATTTTGGGATCAGTCATCAGCTAGACTTCAGGGGAAATGCGTTCTGTTCTAAATCTTATATTCCAACTCCAGCTATAATCCCTTGTTTGTGAAAATGCTGAAATAACAGGCAAAATGGCGAGTAGGGTTTAGATTCTCCTTCTCTCTTCATTTCTATGGGTCAGGCATGACCCAAAACACTTTACAAATAAGCATATAACTCTTTTTTTTTTTACAGGGGAGAGCGCGAATGCAGTCCCCCATTACCACAAATTATGCAGTCGAGTTTCCCACATTTGGGGAAATCACAGGGGTCAGCACATCCGGAGTGGAATGGATAAGCCTTGCCCTGGGAAAACCACCTTCGTGATCATGGTACAAATAAATATATAACTCTGATAAGCAACTCTGTGACATCCCTATTTTACAGACAAGGAAACTGAAGCACAGACACAGATATTAAATGGTGGAATTGAGATTAGAACCCATCCATTCAAACACTGTACTTTAGGTTTAGAGATTGCCATCATCTCTCTCTTTTTCCCCGTGTTCCTCCCTCCTTCAATTTCATGTCAATGGCATCCCTACAGCTCATTTGCCCCACTCTATGACTATAACACTAATAGTACTTTTACCCACGTTTCTGGATTTAGATAACGTCTTTCTTTTGAAAGGCTCCAAAACCCTAATAAGTAGAGTTTCAGATTTGCAGAGATAAACACATCTCTCCTCACACTAAAATTCTGCATTTAAAGAATTTTAGATTACAAAAATGATATGATCTCTCTAGAGGGAAAACTGAAAAATGAAAATAAAAAAATAAAAGTCATTCATAAGCACACCACTGAGAGAATTATATTAAATATTTTCTATGGACTTCCTGGGTGTTTATGTATGGAGGCTGTAAACAAAATGATCATCATAGTAGAATATTTTTAGTTTTCACAGCATTCTGTGTTCATTTCACAGCATTAAATGTTCATTATGTGAAAATCTCCCATGTTCAATATTCCCCCAACTAAAAGTATCAATCAGCCAAAAGGTACAGACTTAACAACACTTCATGGGGACAGTGTCAAACTATTTTCCCAAAGGACTGCTTCAAATCACATTCATATGAGGAGAGCGTCCATAGCAAGGAGGGTTATTTTTTCCTACTTTACAGATGAAAAAATATATTTTCTTATTTTAATATGAATTCCTCTGATTGCTAGTGAGAGTAAATGTATTTCAATGTGTTCAGTCCTTTGAATTTCTCCTTCAATGGCTATCCTTCACCTCTTTCCCTACCTATCTCTCCAGGCCCACTGGAATGGCAGTGTTTTGCTGATTGATAAAGATGCTAACCCTTTGATTTTTGTCAAATATTTTCCAGGGGTTTTGCTCTGTAATCTTAACTATACTGAAATAAGAACTCTGATTATAGCATTGCATAAAAATGACTCCTTTCGTTTTTTTCATATTTTCGTACCATTTTTGTTTATTTAAGACTACAAATATGCTATGGAAAACAGAAAATATAGATGGTATATGGGAAAAAATGTAGTCATTTATCCTAGAACCTACAGATAACCACTATTACATTTTGTGATATTCTCTTCCAGAAATACATATTACACATAGGTGTGCATTTGTGTGCATACGTGTTAACTAAATTATATATATTATGATTCAATATATATCTTGTTAAATATGTATATATGTGTGTGTATAGGTATATATAAATATGTATATATATACATGCATATGCCCATTTTTAACAGTTAACATGGCTATATGAGTGCATTTTTAAAAACACCATGGTTATAAATTGCTATATAAATTTATTGAATTAATTTAGCCATTTCCCATTCATTGGACATTCAATTTATTTTTAATTTTTTTGTTACATTAGTACTTTAAAGAACAAAGCACTACACTATTAATTTAAATACATTTTCAGAAGCTGAATTATACAGTTAAAAGACAGCAATATTTTGAAGGCTAATAGATATCACTGCATTAATGTCCAGATATTAATTATAACAGTCTACGTTTAGGTTAACAATATACAACAGTGCTCACCTTACCACAACTTCACTAGCATCTAGCATTATTTAATTTTTTTTTAATTTAGAGTAAAAAAGTTACTAACAAAATTAACTTCCTCCTATCATTGTTATGCACCACTCATTTAAATGCGCATACTTAGCTATGCCACCACTGATCTATTTTAGAAAGAGCAGGTCTTTCAAGCAAACTAGTTTGAATACGGGTTTGAATACAGGTATGTTTACATGGCTTCTTTGAACCTTAGTTTCTTCAAGTGCAAAATCAAAATGTCATCCCATATTATAACATAATTTCGATAACTGACCCCAAAGCAGTAATCAGTTTCTAAGTTTCGAATAAATTTCAGTTACCTTTTTATTTATTTATGTCTGTGGTTCTAAATATGGCTACTAAATAACTCCTATAAGTTTTGTTTTTTAAAAGCTCAGTCTAGCATTTCACAAAACAGTCTGATTAAACTCTGTTTTTGTTCTGACCCTTTTCACTTACAACCACGTCTTCCAAACGTCTGTTTCCACAGTAACAGCCAATAATGGAACAGTAGAAAGAGAACTAGAACCAACAGCAGATACCTGGGGTCCAGGTCTCAACTGTATGATCTGCTGTTGCTTCTTTTTTCGAATAAACAGTTAATGAACGAACATTCATTCAACCTAATTACATACCACATTACCTTCCCTTCTGGTTCCATACTGGAATATATTTCAGGATGGCCCCAGATCTTAATAATTTTCCAATTTAAAGCCACAGTGAGGGCAACCCATCTTGCTTTAAAGGATCCTTCATGAAAGGACATTGGCCCAGGGCTCAGGGAACTTGGGTTAAGCTTTGGCTCTGCCAGTAAATTGGTTATATTCCCTGAAGCAGGATACTTTTCCTGCATGTCTCAGTTTTCCAGCATGTTAAATGGACTTAGTTGCAATATGGAAATATTTAGTTTTGGCATCCTATTCTACTGACTCTACTCTCCTGGTAGTTTGTGTTCAGCTACTTCTTCATGAACACAGTTTCCACTATTGATTAAGATAGACAACTTCCTTCTCAGCTTTAAATTAATCATCTTTTCCTTATAGTGTTTCCTTCCTACACAGCCTGTGAGGTGATTGACTTTATATAGTTGATTTCTAGTAAGCCTTCAGCACTAAAGATTTTAGGTTTCACTTTAAGTGCCCCATTTTTTTCCTCTCCACAGCAGCAATAATAGATTGGGCAGGAGATGTCCTTCGTTCTTCCTGGATGCTGCATTTTGCGGCAACTTAGCTTTCGTCCTACATAAATCCTCTCCACACTTTCCAGACAAAAATAAAAAAATAAAAAAAATCCCTCAGCAAAGTAAAGAGGAGGTACATTTACTTTGGAGTGCTGGATAAACTCCAGGAAAGGATCACATTTTACTTCTCTTTAATTAATTCAGACTCTGAGAAAGATACAACATCGTTCTCTGGATTCAGCTTCTGCCATACTCACCTTTAATTATAGGCTATGTGGCCCACCGGTAGCTGCAGTTCAGCTCTAGGAAACAGGATGGAGAAGTCACAGGTTTGTGATTTCTGGGAATGTTTCTGATTCCCATCTGTGACTCTCCCACCCAGTATCCACAACACCTTTGTGGCAGGGAATATAGAGCTGACTTACATTCCAGGAGCCCTGTACCTGCTCATACTCAGCTCTCCTCTCCTGGCTGATGTCCCTTAAGTACTAGGTATAAAAAATTGGATGTGTGTAAATGCACTCAAAACTCTTTAAAGTTCTACTTTCCTAATTCTCTGATTTGCTATGTGACCTTGAAATTAGGCCCTCGGTTTCTCAGCACCCCCCCCACCCACCCCCGAAAGTACAACAAAGGGTTGGTCAAACCCTGTGGGATTTCTGAAGTCCTTTTTGGACCTGACATCCTGATTCTCTTTATGCTTATAAGCGATACTATTCCCTTACTAAGCAAACGCCTTGCCGAAAATGTCCGTCACCTCAAAATACCACAAGAAAGACGGAAAACACATAGAAGAAATGAAAGAGTCAAAATGATCAGGAAATAGAAAGATGAAAGCCCTAGCTGGACCCCGGATAACGGAGAAACCTACCACCTCCACCCGAGGGGTCAAGGTAATTCAGGGTTGACAAACCCTTGTGATTCGAAGAACTGGAGAAGCAGCACACACCGTCTGCTCTCCCAAGTTCAAATGTCACGAGGCTGGTGTTATCTTCCTTCTGTGACAATAGGTCCTGGATGAAAAAGCACTTGTCTGTGGAAATCATTTCTCTTCACTTTAAGTGTGGGATGTAGGAGACTATGGTCTCAAAAATATATATTTAAAGAAATAAAAAAAGTGGTTTCCTGGTGTCATTTTTGTCCCCTGGACCCCAAGTGCAGAAGATAAAATGAAGCCTACATAGAACTAGAAAGCAGTGCCTAGGGTGGTGCGACGATGGCCACTGGCAGAGTTCTTGCCTGCCATGCTGGAGACCTGGGTTCGATTCCCAGAGCCTACCCATGCCAAAAAAAAAAAAAGAAAGAAAGAAAGAAAGAAAATAGTAAATAAGATTAGGAGGTGAATATTATGGATTGCTTTCCAAAAAGGAAAGGCAAATCCAACTTTAAAACTTCTGAAGATAATGTTGCAAGAACCCCATGATCACTTTTAGTTTTAAAATATTAAAATATCTTCTGTTGCTGTCTAGGATATTCTTAATTGAGAGCTTCTATTGGAAAAAATGCTATTAATGGGGAAGGAAGGATGTAATAGTTTGGGGCTGTATAACAATGCTTGCACATGTATCATTCATTGCAGCCTACAAAGCATACAGATCATATATTTTGCAGCTTCACTGCTTTTACATCCTGGTACTTCTGTTCCCTCTGACAAGCAAACTCAAATATATTCCTTGACATCTATCTAACTTACCTCCATTTTATTCAATAGTTTTTCGAGTGTCTGCTGTGTACCCAGCTGTATGCTAAATCTGTAGAATATTTCTTAACTAAGACCTTTAGGCAGCCAGTTTTCCCATGCCCTCACTAGTTCTAGGAATAACTACATCTGATCTCATTACTTTTTATTATTTTTTTTCATGACTCCCACAAATATGAGTGTTAGGGGAAGGACATTGCTAATGAAGCAATACATTTCCAGCAGCTTGGAAACTGTGCATTCAAATTCCATTTGCCAGAGGATTGCCCTGATTTGATCGATGGGATAAATATGTAAAGTGGACATGATCTTGCCCTCAAATGAGGAAATCAGGTTGCAGACGACTTAAATGTTATATTCAAGTACACACATAAAGTAGGCTTAAGGCTGTAGCCTGTAAGCCTGGCCTGCTGACTACAAACTGCATGCTCTCCTGTGCCCTGTCACAGAAGAGATTCTGTTCTCACACACATGCACCAACAGGGAGGAAGGAATTTAGTCTCTGAGCAAATCAACTTCTCTGCTTGCATGCTCTGCAAGGGGAATTGAGAGGACTTGTGGCGACAAATGCTTCCCATAGATATTCCTTCCCCTTTAGCAGCTCCTCGTCCTAACTTTTAGTCTCCTGAGCTTCCTACTGTTACCGACCCAATAAACTGACTTACCTCCAGCTTCCCAAACCTGATTGACAACTTGATTAAAAAGTGGTGCAGCCAAGTAGGTGTGTCTGTGACCCTGGTGGTTGAGCCAGATCATCAGGCCTATGGAGGCCACAGGTTTGATTTTGTAAGAAAACATGTCCGGCATTGATTATTAACTGGGCAACTGCACGGTAGTCACCACAAAGAAAAGAAAGAGAAAAAAAGACTCCCAGGGGCACTGCAACTTTAAAATGTAGCTAATTTCTGGCAAAGACTTACATTTACTTTAGGATTACTGTATTCTTTGCTTAAAATTAAAGGGAAACTAAGCTTTATAGCTACATAATAACAATGAAGAAATCTTTTCTTCAAATGAAAACCATTCCAGGCAATCTTTTCAAATCACAGAAAGAAACACACAGTAAAGTCGAGTTTTATGATGAATAATCTGAAGACACACACACGTACTACAACAAAGCTACTAATAAAACAGAAGAATTATTTATAACACTTCCTAGGTGAACAAAATGCCCATACTACTCTTACTTTGATCAACTATTCACACTCTATTTTCAAATGACTCCTTTTTATTCACTGGGTCTTGTAACTCAGACAGATTCTATGTGGGATAAGATCTTTTCTCTATAGCATAGAATGGCCGAGTCTGTGACAGTCTAAGCGGTGTGCCCTGAAATCTGTGAGTAAGAAAATGACCAGACCACGCTGATGATGCTTCAATGTAAACATCTCTTTAAAAGACGTATTTCGCTTCTGGTCTCCCAAACCTATTTCTTAAATTCTTACAAGTTTTATTCAGCAACTGTAATAAATTTTTTGTCATGTCACCCATTCAGAGAGCATTACTGATAGAAGGAGGTATTAGAGACCACCTGGTTAGAGACTATTTCATTTATTCTCTCACACACATATGCACACACACATATTCCATTTCAAACATTATGCACTTTATTGTGCTGCGTCCTGATATAATATCTAGAGAGGAATAAGATTCAGCATCTGTCCTCGAGTTCCTGATCTAGTGGAAGAGACATATCTAAAATAACTAATATGTTTACAAAGTCAGAGTGAAATATGCTAAGTAAGTGTTAAATTCTAAGTGACAGTTCTATGGAAACACAGAAGGAATGATTAATTCCCCGTGAGGAAAGAAGATTTGGGTCTTTCAGTTTTTGAAACTACTTTCGAAAAGAAGACACTCCTAAATCAAAGCAACACTATGGGCCAAAAGGACAGAGAAATGAAATTATGTATTCAGAAAACAAGGTGGAGTTAGATGAGCCTGGAGGGTCATGGGAAATAAGAGATGGAGTAGAAAAGGTATGTTGGAATAGCATTTTAATTTAATAATAATCATTTTCTTTCTCATACTTAAGGTAAGTTTTAAGCTTCTAGGAGTCTTGACATTTTTACGATGAACTTCCCTGAAGTTAAATATATGGGCTAGATCACTGCTTATCTCCTATGACTCTGTTTTGCTAACCCTTTGGCTTAAAAGTGGAAAATCATGTTAATTTAAAGGATACCAAAAATACTTGAGAATTTTGAGGACTGTCTTCTGCTGTTGATATTATCAAAGATCAAACATCAATTCCTCTTCTTCCTGCGTCCTCTCCAGAGAAGTGTGCCAGAAGTCCACCCAACTGTCACAACAGCATTTGCCCTCTGACCCTCAGCAAACAACTGCACAGGACGCTTTTTTAATCTGCTGGATGCTACCCCTTGCTTCTTTAAAGACTGGCCTGCAGGGCTAATGAGAGAGTCAAACACTCTGCCCATCTGGGCTAACATTTACACTTAGATCTGTGAAGCAAGACCCATCCTCCTAACAGATCTGCAGCCTGGAAGCACACTAACCTGGTAAGGACTGGCCTGCGTTCACAGGATAATTTTAGGAACTCAAACACAAGGAACCATTTCTTCATCATCACTCTCCTATAGAACTATAACTCACTGTAGTCAGGAATCAATTAAGCATCTGCTCAGAAATCTTTTTTTTTCTCCATTTTCTATGTTCTAGACATCTATACCAATAGCCCTACTTTCTTTTCCTGTGCACAGGGATCTCCTTCACTGTCTTTGGAAGGAAATGTGGTGTTCCAGAGATGAAAGATATTGAGATAATACCTGACCTATAATGATGATAATATGAGCAATAATTCTAAGCATTGGTAAAAACAGAATTGAAGAATTTATACCATTAAGAGACTACAGAAATCATATAAACAAACTTTTTCATTTAAAAGATAAACAATATGAAAGTCAAAGAGGGAAGATGGGTGTCCCGAGGCTTTACAGCTATTTTATGAGTGAGAAAGGACTCTCATTCTTAGTGTTGTCCATATTTGAAAGAATTAAATAAACGATTACATTTAACTATGAGACATATTTCCATTTACATATATGGCCATGACCTGTCTTCCAAAGGTACTAGAATTGCATCCCATGTACCCAGTCAGCTGCTTTAGGTTCTGCTTTAAAATCTTTAAATTTTTGGTCATTAGAACAGATTAACTAATAAACACATTCAAGTATTAGTCAATGTCAAATTCTGCTTCTCTCTGGTGAAAAAGTCTTTCAGTTTTAACGGTGGCCCTCTAAAAGGTGTAAGAACTGTATTAATTAAAGAAAGAGTAGAGATCAGTAAAAAAAGAAAAAGGCAAGATGCTTCCGACACTCAAAGTATAGTGGATGCCCAAGTCTACTGGAAGGCACCTTAGGAAAGACTGGAAGTAAAGAACACACCCAAACAGAGTCTTTAGAAAGACAAAAACACAATTAGAAAAAGATTCTTAGCTTTCTAGAGCTGTTGAAACAATGTACCATAAATCAAGTGGCTTAAAAAAACAAATTTCTTCTCTCACAGTTCTGGAGGCTAGAAGTCTAAAATCTATACAGAAGGATCTTTCCTTGCCTCTTCTTAGTTTTGGGCGAAAGAAAACTATCCTTGGGCTTCAAAACTCTGCCTCAGTCATCACATGGCATTCTCCCCTCTGTCTGTGTCCAATTAACCCTTTCTTGTAAGAACACCAGTGATACTGGATTAAGGTCCATTTTAATCCATTTTGTTCTCGTTTTTAAAAAATATATTTTTATTGAAAAACATCCACACACACAGTCCAACCATATTATACAATCAATGGTTCATAACATCATCACATAACTTGTGTATTCTTCACCATGACCACTTTTAGAACATTCGCATCACTCCAGATAAAGAAAAATAAAGAACTCATACATCTCACACCGCTTGATTCCTGGGGATGAGCTGGGACCCAGCATCATGAGATTGAGAAAGCCTTCTTTTCAATCCCATGATGATTTAAGGGGGAGGAGAGAAATAAAAAAAAGATATTTTTATTTACTGACTTGCTTGTTTTTTTTTTTAATAAATAGGTATCATTTTCTAAGTCCTTGCTGCAATTAGTGTCGATTCACTCAAACAAAATCTCTGACATATTATATGATTTATACATTGGAAGTGACTGAGTAATTTCAAGAGAAAACTTGCAACATTGCACATTTTCCCTGCCTAACAATCTGTAGAGTTGACTGGGATTAGCTTCTTCAAATTTGCATAGATTTATTCCTCCCTCTCATTGACCCACAGTATTGCACTCTTTATCTCCTTCTATTATTTATTTTTTATCCTAAGTTTTTTTTTTTTACTCATCTGTCCATACCCTGGATAAAAGAAGCATCAGACCCAAGGTTTTTACAATCATACAGTCACACTGCAAAAGCTATATCATTATACAATTTTCAAGAAACAAGGATACTGGAACACAGCTCTACAGTTTCAGGTACTTCCATCCATCCACTTCAATACACCATAAACTAAAAAGGGATATCTATATAATGCATAAGAATAACCTCCAGGATAACCTCTCAACTCGGTTTGGAATCTCTCAGCCACCGACACTTTATTTTGTCTCATTTCTCTCCTCCCCCTTAAATCCTCATGGGATTCAGAAGAAGACTTTCTCAATCCCATGATGCTGGGTCCCGGCTCATCCCCAGGAATCCAGTTATTTTGGCCTCATTTTCACTAATCATGTCTTAAAAGGCCCTACTTCCAAATAAGGTCACATTCACCAAAATGGACATTAAGGGGCGGCCACAGTGGCTCAGCAGGCAGACTTCTCACCTGCCATGCAGGAGACCCCAGCTCCACTCCCAGTGCCTGCCCTGTAAAAAACAAACAAACAAAAATATGGGGGCTAAGACTTGAACATGATTTTTTGGAGGACACAGTTAAACCCACAACACAAGGCAAGAAAGAACTGACACATTAGGATGTAGGTAGTTGTGTAGCAGGTAGTTTTCATTTTACACTGAAAAGGTAGAACACTGAATCCTCTCAGTTTGGGGTTAAAAAAAAATAGGAAATAATTTTAGGGAGAGAATGAGTTTGGAGTTGTAAAAAGCTTATCATAGCAAATGGCTTCCTTATCTGTAGTTTCTAACTCAATTTCCTTGCTGTAGGGACAATCTGCACCCAAGCAGCCAACACACATACACAATTTTTTTATATATATATTTTATCCTTAATTATCTTCACTTGGGGACCATGAACTCACAAAATAATTTGGTCTCAATTAAGACATGGCTCGGAAGGCACTATTAAATATATTAAGCTATGTTTAAACATTTATGTCAAGAATGGAATTCTTGTCTTAAAGGAAATGTTGTCTGTTAGAAGAAAGCACACTTTTCTTAGAGAAACAATAAAACCTGAAGCATCTAGCCGTGAATTAAGTGATTTTTTTTTTATTTCTAGTATTTTTTTTTTTTTTTTTGCTGCTCTTCAAAGAAAATAGATGATGAATCTGTATTCTCTTACCTCCTAAGGGAGTTATATGCCAGTTACTTACATATTGTAATTATGGAATTAAAGGCCAGATTGCTTGGTGGTTAAATCTGATGACCCTTGTATTCTCTGGGATTTCTATGACTAAAAACAAATAAACAATATGTACACAACATAGTCAAACTAGGAAAAAAGCCATAGATTTGGAAGGTGATTAAACAATATTGTTAATGTCACTTAGTATTTATATTTGTTGGTTTAATGTCTAGAAAACTATTTTGTCTCTGGTAAATAAGAAATAAAGATACCAGAGAAAATATATGTGGCAGCCTTGTATTGTTCTCTAACTCTCCTAGGAATCAGCTTCTGAAATTTTGAGTCACTGACTGAGAACAGGACACAATTTTGGCTTGGCAATTTACTCTCTTTGTCTGGATTAACAAGATGTGTACAAAATTTATGGAGGCACACTCAAGGAAATCTAACAGGGTCCATCAACCTTATTAAATACAGATTAACTTCACAATGATTCCTTGGAACCATAATGGCCTAAAGAGCTGTCTGAGAGATCTAGTCTAAGGACTTTGACTTAAATAAGACTTACAAAGGAATTTTTTTGAGAAGTTCAATAAATGCACGAATGAGAATTACTCAAAGGGAATAAATCGGACACAGTAAGAAGAGATTTAACAATATACTAATTGCCTTATTTTTTATTGTAGAAGATATTTGTTTTTCCAGATCAAAACATTATAGGAGAAAGTTCTTGGAGAACATTGCATCAAGATCAAGATAACTTTTAGAGTGATTGCTTCATACCCTGGTGACTTAAGCTTCCAGAGAATGAAAAAAAAAAAAAATCAACACTGGTTTTCCTTTGCAAACCTGCTCCTTGTTGAGAAGGGGCGTGGAGTAAAAGCAGAGACTCCATTTTCTCCCTACACTAAAGGACCTTGATGTTTGAGGATACAGCTTCCTTCAGCTGCTCAGATGAAAGACATTAAGTGCAAAGTAGTAGTATTATAGACTTACTACCCCACTTATCTGCTTATTCCTTCCTTGAAGTCCTACTTCTGTCTGCAATATCAATCACTTGTCCGGCAGCTTGTCTCACTACAAAGAGACGACTTGATCCCCTGCTTTACCCTCCAGAAGCAGCAGACTCGTGCAAGACTAATTCATTACACCATCAAGACTGCAAGACAAGATTATCTGGAGGTTTGGGGGTGGTAGGCTATTAGAGTACAAGTCTTAAAAACGGGGTAGAAATTCAATCCACCTTCTTGGCATTAGAGTCAGCACCAAGCACAATAGAGAAAAAGTCTTGATATTTTCTCCAAATAAATATGCACTACCATGGGCAAAATGACAGTGTAACGGTGATTATTTACCATTACCAGATGAGTCTGGTCACCTTTAATTGGTATATTTTGATGGGTGAAATACAGAGTTAGTTTCAAAAGATACTATACAGATACTTAAGACTTTTTAAAAGGAAGCATCATAATATCATGGAAGCACTCAGGAAACACTGATTCTAGGCTAGTTCCTTCCCCAGCTGGCTAGGTAACCTAAGGCTTTTCACTTCTCTTCCTGGGGTGTCAATTTCCTTATCAGTATAAAAGCATTAGTGACTAGATGATCTCTAAAAATCAGTTCCAGTCCTGACATTGAAAGTCAGTAAGTAGAGTATTAAGGTAGAAAAGGAAACCAGACCATGTTGGTTTTCTATTAAATTCAAAATAGGTGTGCCCTTGGGTTATACATAAAACTGTTGGGTCAGGGATAAGAAGCAAATTAGCAGAAAATATCTGTATGATGTCCTAGACTCTATAATGGGCTGTTTATTTAACTGTCTTCATTAGTTGCTCTTAGTACATCAAAGGAGTGTTTCCAAACACTTACAATTAGCCATGTAAACAAAAGCACAATTTATCACCTTACTGTGTTCAACAAACAAGTTTTCTGAAATGCTATCAAATCCTACTGAGATAATTTCCCATGTACAACCATTAAGTTGGGTATACAAATATTAAATAGGACCTTGTGCATAGGAAGGTTTTAAGGAGAAATGAATCAGTCAATGAATGCGCTGAATGTTGATGCAAATGGACCCTATCTACGAACATTAACAGACACTGCAAGGCATTTTTTAATGTAGTCGAATGAGACCCATGATCTGTCTCAAACAAATAACCAGGCAATCAATCAAACAAGACTTTATTCAACACCGAATTGCACTGATACTATTAAGTATGTCCAAAACTGAGGAGCCTAAAAATGGACTTTGTAACATTATTAAAAAGAAGGAAATCATGAGTATTGAAAGAAACTGAGGATCTCTTCAAGGACAATCAGGTGATCATACTAAAACTACCTTAAACAGTCAGTATTTTCTCAGCTTTATTCAAAATGTCACCTGCAGATGAACAGCATGAAACAATGTTAAAGAAAATGTATCTTTGAGATTCTGCTTTTTTAATTTGGAGTTCGAGAATGAGAGCTTTAATTTTCACTTGGTTATATTAGTATACAATATTATGGGTGCATTTTATTTAGTCATATATATGAACCTGTACAATTAAAAGGGAAAGTCACTTTTAATATTTAATTACATCAAGGATCTGAGATAATGCACAGAGAATAGACAGCACATGTAGTTGTGAAGATCGAGGGTGTTAATGGACGTGAAAAATAACTTTTTTTTAATTGCAAAGGGTAACTCAAGCATAACATATTTTTATTTATGAACTTGCTTGGTTTTTTTTTTTTAATAAAGAGGTATAATTTTCTAAGTCCTTACTGCAATTAGCTTTGATTCACTCAAACAAAATCTCTGACATATTGTATGATTTATACATTGGAAGTGACTGAGTAATTTCAAGAGAAAACTTGCAACATTACACATTTTTCCTGCCTAACAATCTGTAGAGTTGACTGGGATTAACTTCTTCACATTTGCATAGACTCAGATAAAAACTCTTCAAAGGGAAAAGGTTTTAGGCACGATGCTTTTTGATAGTTTCCCAAATGTCTAAATTTTACAGCTTAATTCTATCACAAATTACTTAGTAGATGTCAAAGAAGCATTTTAAACACATTCCAGATGAATTAAAAAGCAATGGATGCAATATGGGGGAATGGCAAAAATACCCAGGAAGGACTGAAAGAGTTACTAGGATAATGCCTAGTTTTCAACTCTCACATCGAGACAATGGCGCATAGAATCTGACTTTAAATTAGCAAAGAATACTGAAGTCTACTCATAATGAGGTCTTCATTAGATTCTGTGGGGCATTCAGAAGACTCAGATTGCACCACTCTCCTTAAGGAGCTGACTATTGAAAAAGATGACCCCATTATACAATCAAATAATTCAACAAATATTTGCTGAGCAATTATGGATACTAGGCTTTGTAATGTGTCTTACAGAAAAGAAAGACATGATTCCTGCTTTCAAACAGCTTCCTGGCTGGTGAACAATCTGATGTAACTTATGAATCAGACAGTGACACATTCTTGGAATATAATCAACAATGACAATTTTCACCCTTTTCCTGCAATAACTAAAAATTCATTCAGCGCTACCATATTTAGTAAATGATTTAGCAAATGACTGACTTATGTAAGACAATTCTAGTATGAGAGAAAGAGAGGCGGCATTAAAATAAGAATGTATTTTCTTGTATTCCTGATAAGTTATCACTGGAGATGAGTGCTGAAGAGAAGGTACAGCAATGGTTAGACTTGCCAAAAGTGGCCACTGTGAAGGACAGTATGTTTCAATGTCTGCATGGGGACAGTCATTTAAAAAGTTTTATTTTTCTATTGAGACACCCCTGGTAGGCTACATACACAATCTATAGAGTATTTTTATTTTACTAATATTTTCACTGACACCATATTAATTTTATCAATTATATTAATTCTAAACACATTAGTATGTTTCAAATTAGTATCCACCTAGGAGTAATACAACACCAAAGAAAGATTCAATACAGCTCCTACTCGAATTGGCTATACAATCTGATACAAGTAGAAGGTAGAGTGGCTTGTCAGACATAAAAATATGCACATAAGTAACATCTATTTAATTGTTTTACTGTCCAATATTCTCAAAGGGACTGACAAGGGATAGCATAATAAAATAATTTTCTTCTTTATTTTTTTACCCAAGGTCATTCAATGTGATCATTACAGAAAGTCCAAGTTTTGGAGGATGGTAGAACATACAGAGAGCCTTTCATATTAAACATTTAAAACATACAGACTTGCACAAATAGCATAAGAGAACAGAAGACAGTTTTACTGAGCACTTCTTAAAGCTAGGTTTAATTCTTGTCACTTAATATATGCACGTCCTGATGTAATACTACACCACCCTGGGAGGGGTTTCCATCATAATATTTTACAGATGACGAAAATGAAAGAAAAGGAGATTGCCTGAAGTCACACAACTAGAAATAAACAAATAACTTGCCTGATGTCCCACAACTAGAAAGTAGTAGGCCTGGGTTTGAAACAGGGCTTCTGTAGTCAGATTAAACTACTGTTGTGCTGACCTTGGGCTGAAATTTCAGCAGCCATCTCCATGCACGCTCCTATACTGCTTATAAACATCACTGACAACTGAGTGGTACTTCTGGGCTGTTGTCTGTTTATTTAAATGTGGGCCTCTGCTTTACCATTACAAGGACGTGAAGCTGTTCATCAATTCTCATTACTCTGTTACTGACAGCCAAGTGAATTGTCTGTGTATGTTCCCGTCACAGCCCAGCAGCCAACTGCACAAATCATCTCTTACTGCACAATGGATGATAATACATCATAGGTAGTTTCAAAAGCTTATCATGAGCTTTGAAGTTTTGGGCCAGCCTAAATTGTTTATGATAGGGAATGAAAGAAAATGTTTGATAATTGGATTTTTTGACTTTGAAACAATGTTTCTACTAGGGTTTGGGCCAATCCGACTAAAAACTATCCATAGATTACAAAGAAAATTAAAAAAAAATAATTTGCAACTACTTATATTTATGAGTCAAGATTTTTTAAAAAAAGAATTAGAGACTAGTAAAAGTAGTAAGGCAACCAAAATACAAAATGAATTGGATTTTTAGGCTAGTAAAATTCTCCAATTTCTAAACAAAACTCCCTCTCAAATTGTGTTCACTTAAAACAGCCCCAATGTGTTAAATAACTGTTTCAATAATAAAATAAATATTAAAGAAAGACAACATGTCCTGAGTGATTACCATGTTATGATTTACTTCTTATCTTTACTATCTCTTTAGTTTTCACAATAATAATATAAGCCCCATTTTACAGGCAAAAAAAGACAAACTAGAATTTAGGGTTATTCATATACCCAGGGTATTTGAATACAGAGTCCAAAGTGTTTAGCCCTTAAAATGAATTTCTAAAAGTAGAACATTACTGAATTTGTTTTTGTGTTGGCATTCTCTCTAAGGACTGTTAACAGGAAAAAATGAATTTCAGTTTTCTGGATGATTTTGTCAGTGAAGAAATTGAAACCAGAGAGGCGTAGTGACATGTGTAGGTCACACAGCTAAGTGGAATAGAAAGCCTGGCCAAAATCTAGGGCCCCAAACTTCTAAGGCAGCATACTCTTCTTTACATAAGTCTTTTATACAGACTGTTTGAATCTGAACTTTCTTTTCTCTCGTAATTCAGTCGTAAGTAACAACTTATTTCTATTGCCTATCTGACAATTTGGCAATAGACAAAAACTGAGAATCATGGTTTTCATAAAGCCACTTTTTAGCTAACTTCCTGGTTGGTGAGTATGACAGTTTTCATCATATCATTACAGATGAAGAAAGGAAAACTAAAACAAATCCCAAACTTTCAAAGTCTTTGAGAATTTCTTCAAAAACAAAACTAGCCAAGAAAATGCCTATTTTATCCTTCCCCATTCATGTTTTAATCAGAGGAAGTAAGAAATTCAACTTTTATAAGACTATAAAGAACATCCCATTACTACTACACAAGTTGAAGAAGAGGTACACTTATGCTTTTTTTTCCCACTTAATTCAAATAACAAATGATGCCTATTTAGCTACAAACCACACACAATCAGAATAATATAATGCTATGTAAATCATTACTCAAGATTTTTTGGTGGGGCTGTGTCAGAAAAGAAAATGGAGAGGGGGAGGACCTTGCCTCACTTACACACAACTCAGTTATTACTCTTACATATTGAAGAAAAAATGTAAAGCATGAAACCCACAATTATTAAATATCTCAGCATACATTAAGAATTTTTGTAAGATTTATGTCAGCCTGTGGTTTGTCTCGTTTCCTTCACATTTTATAATTTTCTAATATTTCTAAAAGCCAGGACTGACAAATACAGTTAATATTCTCATAAAATCAACTTCGGGCCGCAGAGTGATGTGGGTTAAAAAGAAGTATGTGATAAGGAGGAATGATTGCATCAAGACAGTTCAATTCCCGTCACATCAAAGAACAACTGCAACCAAGACAAAGTCTCTTCAAAAGGAAGCAAAACAACTCGTTCTGATTACTTTTGTTTTTGTTATTTTTTTTTCAAAGTGGGGTAGTTTGGTTTGCCAATGCATTTTGCCTAAACCAAAGAAGAGCATTTATGTGCAACATTAATACTGCCCCCCAACCCCAACCTGATTTATGCTTCTTTTAGAGAGGTTAATTTTCAGAAGAAATTGACTGAGGAGACCGTCTGTAGAAAGACATTCCGAGGAACTGGTTAGACAAGTAGTTGCTTGGAAGGAACACTGCCTCCGGGCTTGTGAGGAAGATAGAGGCAGCCCATTAAGAGCAGGGAGTGGGAGAGTAACAGAAAGAGTTACTTCTCCTTTCACCAACTCCAGACAGTATTCTTATTTATGACTAATCTTTACTAGTGCAACCCTTACCACCCACCCCGCCTCCACAAAAAAGAACTGATTAGGAAGCATTCATTTTCTCAGATATAAAAATGTTGCTTTTGTGCTCTGGTTTTTTTGCACACACCTCCTCCTCCCCTGAAGGATAGAAAGAAGAGGGAGACATAGTCACAGACTCTTTAGATCCCATGCCGCGCAGCTGTTAGTTAGAACAGGATTTGTTATACAGTGCTTTCAACGGGGCGAATTGGTTTATGTGTTTTCACCGAATGGTTACTGAAAATGTGCTCGCAAGTGCTATGTACTCATCATAACCACAAGGAAAGGTGGAAGAGTCCTAGTGAGATGGAATTCCAGAGCAAAGGACTGGCAATTTATCCCTTGCTGATATGAGAAAATGTAGTAATCACCTAATCCAATGCCCTGCTTTTACCAATAAGGAACCTAGGACCCAGACAACGGAACTCATTTATCCATCTAGAGAAAGCCAATTTGGTGGCATTGTCAGGGCTAGAAGCCAAGGCCCCTGACTCTTAAGCAAGTGTTTTGCATTAAGCCTTGCTATTGCTAAAAGTCTGAATGCTTTTCAAAATGTAAGGGATAGTACATTTATAAGGCCCAAGGTGAAAACCTTGGTTCCTTTCTCTTGCAAAAAGGATTTCCATATCTGTGAAATGTTAATTCTTGAATGTCAAGAAAAGCGACAAAGTATTGGAATATATTTGTTTTCCAGAATCAATTGTTCACAAAACATATTTTTTCTCCTCCTTAGCTTCTTTTCATCAAATCTAATTCCAAAAGCTGAGTTGGCCTTTTTTTTCTAGACAGGCTTATTGCTGAAAAGTAAATAAAATAGCTAAAGGCAGATTATCTTGGTTAAATGGGAAGTGGGCTGCATCCTTTAATTCTATAGTAGAGACAGTTTGTCCGGATTCCTTTGTCTACGGCAAACAACGCTATTGAATCCATAATGCTCCAATAAAGCTCAGTTTATTTAAAAAAAAATACTATGATACTCCACCCAGACATCTAAAAGAGAGGGCTATTTTTAAAAGCTACACTTTATAAGGCCATCTAATTCTAATGTAAAAGAAAGCAGATTGCTAGAGCCATTGGAACAAAGTGCACTCAGTCCCAAGTCAATTCATATGGGTTTTATTTCCACCTTAGTTTCTGATTCATTATTGTGTACCACTGAGCCGCAACACAGAGACATTAAAATTCCTGCTCTCCTTCTACCTATTTAAAAGGGTGTGGTGAGAAATGACTTGAATAATGTCCTTTAAGAGCTCTCAGCTTCTTGGGAGGAGGATGAGTAAACACAATGAAGTAAGAGCTGTTGCTTTAATTCATATAAATGGATTATAAATTCTTCTTGAACAAAAAGAATAATTTTAATAGACCTAGATATCATATTTTAGCTCACACATCTGCAGATAAAATACTTCTGATGGGCAATCCCTCAGCCAGCCTAAGTCTAGAAAGTTGAGAGCCATGAGGATCTCTTCAAAATAGCTCCCAGTAAGAGGCTTATACTGCACATATTAAGAGTGTGGTATATATATACCTTTTACAGATATTCTGAAGAGTCTTCCATAATCCTTCCAATAAGACATATTTAAACCAACTATTAGTTTTATCAGCCTTGGTTTACACCTCTATCCCAGCATTTATCAGCATTGTTCTTGTTTTCTAGTTAGTGGGATATAGTCTGGTGTCCCTGTCTAGATTACATCTGAAAGAGATTCTCATTTTCTTCTCCATATTTACCCCAAGAAATAGCACAACAGTCTGAATAAATGGTGGGGAAGAAAAGTAGACAATGAACTCTGCTTTATCCGAGAAGATCAAGACACCAGAGAGACTTACTCATATGCCTCACACACCCACTTCTCTTGACAAGAGCACATGGCCTTGCAGAGTTTGAGATCTTGCAGAGTTTGACATGCAGGTACCTCCACATCTCCAGCCACCCAGCTTCCAGTTACTCACTCTGTATCCCATGATCAATCAGCTCATCAAGTCCACCAGCATAGAATGTACTAGTATTTGCTGTGAATTGATAACAGCTTCACTATTTTTTCTATCCCCTGCTCTTACCTTTGGATTCCAATCACCAAACTGGCCCAACCTCCATTACACAACCCCCCAAATTCACGTCTCTATTTAAGTAAGATATCTCAGACTGACAGCCTACATACATGTTCCATGTAATTGGGGAACTTTTATTTTTATTTTAATTTTTCTAGGTGAGGTAAGAATTGTCCTGTTCTTTTCGAAGCCCTCAGTTTCCTGTTCTCCTAGATTGAGTGCTACATGCATTTAAGCTGGCAGCCTGTTCCTTAACGGGCTAACTGATTCTCTCTTCCTAGAATAACCTTTCCCTCTTCTCTTTCATAGGTGAAAATTATTTCCTGAGATTTCAAATAGAAAATATCACCAGAATTCCTGTGGAAGTATATCTATACTCTCCCCTGGTACTTAGCACTTTCTATTTCTATCAGAGTTGTTGTATGTAACTCCCTTCCCATAATAAGATGAGAGATGCTTGGGAGCAGAATTTGCTCCTTGTTAAACCGTTTCCCAGATTGTTTTAAGTATAGCATGCAGCAGATGTGTGCTAGATGCAGGGCCACTGAGTTGCTTAATGCCAAGAGACACTATTCTCAAAGAACATAAACACAATGTGAATAGTGTTCCTGAAATTGTGCAGCCTAGTAGTGCACTGCCAATAACTAAACTCTGGTCTGGCCAAGGATGTGTGTCCTTTTACTGTCTTGTCTATCTATCCCTCAATATTTAAGCAACAGATACTTTCCTGGGGGCCATCCTTTACCATCTATTTCATTTTACACACACACACACATCATTGGATTATACCAGTGGTTCTTCAATGTTAATATAGATTGCACCAGAACCAACGGGAGGACTTGCTGAACATATGCTGCCCTCCCCTGAATCTGCCCTCCTCCCCTTTCTGATTCAGTAGGACTAGTGGACCCCCAAAATTGTATTTCTAACAAGTCCCTAAATAATATTGGTGCTACTGGTCCTAAGCCCAACCCTCTAGAAATACTGAAGCAAACTTCCGAGAAGAAGTGCAGCTCAGACTTCATTCTCATGCTAAGACTCAAACATGGATATATTACTATACCCTATTCCACATCATGCTCAATCATTCAACTGAAGCAGGGAGTATGCCATTATGCTAAAGGTACTGAATGGCTCCTAAGTATATAAAACAAAATAATATTTAATAATTAAAGTAAAAAGGGTTTCCTGTGAGTTCTTTGACTACTGAACTGACACAAGTTCATGGCCATTTTAAAAAGTTTGTCTATTTCAGGCCTTTAATTTTAGCTTGAAGAAAAACTCAACTCTAATTTCAAATGGGAAAAGATGGCCAATGTAGATTTTAGCAGCACTCTAAGTCTACCTTTAAATATTTCTACTTTTTCTTTCTTTTATTATCTTCTTCTTTTTCTGAAATGCAAAAAATGTATATCCAACTTTCATTTTTTTTCATGGATCAGTAATTACTGTGCTTAGGATTAATAATTTACTGTTTCCAAATTTACCACATTCTAAAGTGACAACAACATCACCACTAAGAACTGACCACAGGCCAGGCATTGTATTGACTATTTTATATGCATTATTTTAATACTCAAAACAGCTCTTCTAAGGTATGTTACCAACATCATCATCCTAACTTTACAAGTGAGGAAACTGAGGCTTTGAAACGAATCAGCCACAGTCACCCAAATAATGAGCTGGATAGAGCGGAATTCAAATACAGACAGTCATCTACCTTTTATCATGTTACATTGCTTCTAATACTGGATCGAGAAGAAGATCCAGAAATTAAGAAACTTTGATTTAAGCAGACTCTCCCACAAACTCTTATTAGAAATGTTGGAGAAGTCACCATTAATTTCTTTGGATATTAGTTTTCCCGTCTATAAAAGGAAGGTTGGAATAGATCCAGATAATTTCTAGACTCCCTAAATCTAGTATTCTCGAATTTTCCAAGAATTATCAATTAAAACTCTATGAAATAAACTGGTTGATAAGCAAAAGACAGGCGACTAAGAGAATGAGCATTACTTCAAACAAGTCAAATTCTTTGGAAGTCAACATGCTAAGATGCCAATCTGATTAGTCTGTAAGAGGATTCAAGGTCAGAATCAGCTCCTGTGTTTCTACTAAAATCCCTCTCTGTTTATCTGCCCTCTTCAACTCTGCCACTCTGAAGGCGTACACACTGAGAGCAGTGTCTCATGTAACACTGCTGAGGCTCCACCAAAGACAGGTGCTAGGGGAACTATTTCCCTGGGGCTATCATTTCTAACTCTCTTTCCTTGAAAAAAAGAGAGAGGGAGGGGACAGAGTGAAAAGGGTTTCTTTTCAGATTAAACACAGCAACTGCAAACACCTTCCCCTAGGCAATAAATTCTCTGCCAGTGTGTGCTGCAGTTTACCCAAACACCAAAGCAAAAAGCAAACAGACCCTTTTGTCAGGGAGGAACTGTCACCTGTCAAGTGATGCTTGTGAATTTCTGGAGAACAGGAAAAAAAGAAAACCCTTTCCCTCATTTTATTAAGCAGGCTGTTTGTTCAAGGTTTGAAATGCATACTTGTGTTTTAGGTGAAGTCCCTAACTTGGCACTATTGAACAGTGGTGACTTCCTACTGGCTATTCTTTACAAAGACCAGAAGAAAAAAGCAGTCTACTCTTATGGGGACACTGAATTCAGTCTAAACTGAGTGGATACTGGACCACCCCAAAACATTTTTTTGAAACAATAATGTGTATAGATAAATTAGAATAGACAAAATAAGCCATCACAAATCTGCTTTCCCCAAATTAGGAAGCTGTTTGCTTCATAGAACTTGTTTTTGGTTTTGTTGTTTAATTTTGTCTCCATAGCACTAATTCTCAACCCTGCTGCACACACATATCGGTTGGACCATGGTTTTAATGGCACTCGCCTAGGGAAAGTACGAATAGGATGAGTAGAGTAAGGGTTGCAGGCCCTGGAGGAAAAAGGAGACACTTTTCTGTTCATTCCTACTGCAGAACTAATCCTAGTGGAAGGGTTAGAAATGAACCTTCATCCACCTCCCCTTTCAGCATCTATTTCCTCATATTATTCCCATCTCAACAAGGGCTGCCCACTTCACTCCCAGATGCCCCCATCTCTAACATGTCCTGCTCATCTCCAGTCAAAATTTCCTGGAGATTTGATTGCAAAACTGCAATCAAAGGTGTATTCAGAAGAACTATATTACTTTGGTGTGCAAATGGCTAGAAAACGCTTCAGACACCTAGAAGTTTCTGCATTTTTAAAGAGACTGTTGAACTAAAATGATCTTAAATTTGTAGACACTTATACAGTTGCTGGGAATGTATACTGATTATAAACTACCCCTGTAAAGAATATTGTGAGTAAGAATCAATAGCATTGATGTTCATACAATTTTATACAGTAAATACACTTCTAAGCATCTAACATGAGAAAATATTCTGCATGTAAATATCCTTTAAGAAAAAAATCTATGAGTAGGGGAAGGTTAATTAAATGAAGGCACATCCATGAGATGATATTTTAAAGTTGTTTTGGAGATTTGTAAATGAAAGAAAGAAAATGCCCACCATATGATGCAAAGAAAAAGAAGTAGATTACAAAATTTATATATGCCATGATCACAGCCATATTTTATAAGCTCTATTTCTTCTGGAGAAAACACAGGAAAAAGACTAGAATGTTTATAATGTTGTCAATAGGTAAGGATTATAGATGCTTTTCATACTTATTAGTTCTCTTTATTTAGTGTATATTACTTTGAGTCAGAGCAAATTATTTACTTATTTTAATTATAAAAAGTAATACATGTTCACCTACCTACAAGAGTTTTTATGAGAAACATCATAGACGATTGATAAAAATAACAATTGCGGCCATTTATTGACTGAAATTTTATATGCCAGCAACTTCGAATAAAAACAAGTGAGATAATGAAAGAAACTATCACTATTCTCTGAGGTAGATGATAGATATTATAGTCATCCATACAAGTGAGGCAACAGAGGCTCATACAGATTCTGTACAAACGACTCAGCAAATACGGTCAAGACAGAATTCCAACCCCAGCAGGTCTGATTACAAATACCATGCTAGAAATCTAAAGTAATAAATTGCACAGCCTCCATATTAAATATAAGGTTGTCCCGAAACTAAAGCACAGCCCTTTGGTCAAGACTACCTTTACTGGGTTTTAGGAAACCTTCAGGGTTTTAGGAAAAGGGGGAGTAAAAAAGGGAGAAACTAGGGAACGTGGAGAGGAAAAGGTATGCACAGGAAAAACGAAAGGAGGGTGACGGTGAGTAGGTGTGAGTCTCTAAGGACGCCAATGTAGGAAGAGAAGGAAGGAAAATGGAAATGGCCTCCTTGATGTGAAATCTTGATATTGGTGTCAGAAGTACAGTTAGGCGATGTTTTGCTATCTTGGGAGCCTGAGATACCAAGATATATAGGAAGGGGCAGTTATTTGTATGAAACGTCAGGAATCACGTATTTTCTGCCCTCCTGAGCCGGAAGGAGATACGCATTGATGGGGTTTTAGAGTGTCTGGGTAACTTGTACTGTTATGTTAACCAGCCCTTTGTAGCTTGACTGGAATGGCCTACTAAAAATACCTTGTTCACAGAGTATGTGTTCCATATATATTTTAAGAATGAATTTTACCAAATGGAGACTTCAAACAATTGACATGTCAGAAAGTGTTATGAGGCAATTTCATAATGTTATAAGATATCTGTAGGTGTCATTCAAATTGGGTTATAAGGGAGTGAACATGTGTGCATGAAGAGAAAAAGGAAGAGAAAGAGAGAGGAAAGAAAGTAAGAATACTTAGAAACTTGTGATCAGTTAAGAATTCAGCAAGTTAGAGCTTTGGTTTGGCTTAGGGTCCGGTTTAGAAAATACAGGCATTCATTTCCCTTCGGAAAAAAAATCATACTGATTAAATAAAAGTTACATAGAATTCCCTACTCTTCCTGAGAATGTCACACCAGAATCACAGCTTTGGATAAAAGGAAAATCTAATTCATATCTCTAGACTATCATCCTTCTCCTAAGTTCTTTAAAACATGTTTGACAATTGAAAGTAAAAATTATAATATTGACTGATGGAATCTTTAACGTGCCTAGACATAATACAACATAAAGGGAGAAGGCTAAAGAACCCATCCTGTGGTAAGGTTTCTACATTCCATCTGAAGTGGTAAAATTTTGATTCCAAGTAGACTGGGAAGTTATGAATATTGTTATCCCAAGATCTATCACTAATAAATTATACAAAGAGATAGAGAATAAACAAAATAGAAAAATTAAAATAGAATAGAAATAATCCAAAAGAAGACAGAAAAGGGGAAATAGAATATAACAGAGGAAATATCCAGAAAACAAATAGATGATATACTTAAAATTAATGATGCTATTGACAGTCCCTTCTAACACGAAAAAATTAGAATGGCCATAGCCCAAATACCCCTAAAGAGAGGGACAGAAAGATCAAAGGTGATGGTGGAGTTACGGAGAGAAGGTAGGGTTTAACAAACGAATATGATTGCTGAATCATTAAATTGATATTTATCTTAGTCTCCAGTATCTTAGAGCAGCTACAAGTAAAAACCTAAAATTGTGGAATTGTAACCCAAATCAAACTCTGAAATCTGTTCTACAACTGATTGTTTACAATTGTTTAGTGTCTGATTACAAATACCATGTAATTGTTGTGCTGTGCTTTAAAATTTATTGCTTTTTTCTGTATATGTTATTTTTCACAAAAAAGAAAAAAAAGTTGATTCTGGTGATAAAAGAAAATATTTATTCCTTCTAGCCTCCTATATTCCGGAGTGGCTAGAAGGAAAAATCTGACAGGATGGTATGGTAGCCCGTGACAAATTTTGGAATCTGTCCTGTAACTACTTATTGAAGAGTGTTTTGAAAACTATAGCTTTTTTCTTTCTTAGCTTTGTATATATGTAATATTATGCAATAAAAAAAAGTTAAAAAAAAAAGTGGGAGAAAGATCGAAGGTGATGGTGCAGTTATACAGAGAAGGTAGGGTTTAATAAGTAGGTATGATTGCTGAATCATTAGTATTTTCTACTTTTAATCCCAGTATCTTAGTGCAGCTATAAGTAAAAGTCTAAAATGGTGGAATTGTAACCCATACCAAACTCTGAAACCTGTTCTACAACTAATTGTTGCAATATGCTTTGAAATGTATTGCTCTTTTGCATGTATGTTATTTTTCATAAAAAAGAAAAAAATATATGTCTTGTAGCCTTCAGCATTTTGGAGCTACTAGAAGGAAAAATCTGAAATAGTGGAATGATAAACCATAACAAAATCTGAAATCTGTTCTGTATCTACTTGTTGAAGTGTACTTTAAAAATCACTGCTTTTTTTTCTTTTTCTTTGTATATATTTAACAATAAAAACATTTAAAAAATTAATGATGCTAACAATTATACCAAATGCAAATGACATAACTACAGCAATGACAGAGGGTGTGAGAATGGATGAAAATAAAGCAAAACTTAAAAAAATGAGACCCAACTATATATATATGCTTTCTACAAAAACTCACTTCAACTACAGTATCAATATAGTTTAAAAGTAAAAGTACAGAAAAACAACTTACCACACAAAAACTTATTAAATGAATGCTAGATTGGCTATGCCAATATTAATATTAATGAAAATAACAAAGACTTCAGAGAAAAGCACATTACAAAGGATAAGGAGAAATACAATAAGGAGTCAATTAACCAAGAAAATGCAACAATCTTAAATGTAACAACAGAGCTTCAATACAAATGAAGCAAAAGCTGGCAGATCTGAAAAGAGAAAGAGACACATCCATAATTAGAGCTAAAATCGACAATACTCCTCCCTCAATAATTTATAGATTTACTAGAGAGAAAACCAGCAGGGATATAGAAGAACTGCACAATGCCATCAACTAACTGGATATAATTGAAACTTAGAGAACATTCCATGCAAAAAAAGCAGAATAAATGGACTTTTCAAGTGCCCATGGGAAATTCACCAGGTAAAAGCCATATGCTGAGTCATAAAACAACCCTATCTTAACAAATCTGAAAATCTGAAATGAAACACAGTATGTTATCTATATAGAAGTAAAACTATAAAATAATAATGGGAAAATAAAATATCCAAACACTTGGAAATTAAACAATGCACTTCTATATAATCCAGGGTCAAAGAAGAAGTGTCAAATTCAGAAAACATTTTGAACTGAAGGAAAATAAGACTACAACATATCAAAACTTATGGGGTGCAACTAAAGCAGTGTTTAGTGGGAAATTTATAGCAATAAATGTTAATGATAAAAAGGAAGAAAGGTCTCATTTCAATCTAAGCTTCCAATTTAAGAAACTAGAAAAAGGAGATCAAAATAAAATCGAAGAAGCAGAAGAAAGGACATTTAAAAAAAAGATAAGTAGAAGTAATGAAACAGCAATAACAACAACAAAAAAACAACAGTAAAAGAAAAACAAACAATGAAATCAAAAGCTCAATCTCTGAAATATTGATAAAAATGGTAAACCTCTAAGAAGGTGGATTGAGAAAAAAGACACAAATTAAAAACAATATCAGAAACAAAAGAGGGGATATCATTACCAAGGCCTCATTCTTCAAAAGGGCAATAACGGAATATTCTAAACAATTCTCTTCATGTAATTTCAGCAACTGTGATGAAATGAACCAATTCCTCAAAAAATGACAACCTGACAAAATTCACCTAAAATGGAATAGGTAATATGAATAGTCCTATAACTATTAAAGAAATTGATTATATTATTGAAATCCTGAAAGGACGTCTCCAGTTCCAAATAGATTCACTGGCTAATTCTAACAAACATTTAACAAGAAATTATATCAATTCTGCACAGTTTTTCACGAATATAAAAGGCACTTCACGCAGAGCAAAAATACAGAAATTACTCTGTGGCTCTTAAATCACAGGACTGCCAAAATGAAAATGGCCACACATCATAATTATCAATACTATCTTTCAATGGTGGGGTTAACTCTGATTTGCTTCAAATCATAGTTTCCTTCCTATCCATCAGTCTTACCTGTCATCCTATTATTTTAGTTATTACAAACAATACTGCAATAAAGTCTATGTCACATATATATGCATGTGTGTGTGTGTGTGTCCTTGTTTTTTTGTTTGTTTATTTTTTATTATTTTTTTTACATGGGCAGGCACGGGAATTGAACCCGGGTCCTGTGGCATGGCAGGCAAGCATTCTTGCCTGCTGAGCCACCATGGCCCGCCCTATTTTTAACAGTTTTACGGTATAAATTCCTAGCAATGGAACTGATGGCACAAAGAGCAAGTGCTTTTTTTTGGGAAAAACATTTTTTTTAAGTTAAGTGTGCAAATAGAAAGCTGAAAACACAAGAAGCAAAGAACACAAAAGTCAACCAAAATCACAAGCAGTTTATGGTTTGACATATCCTTCTAGGTCCTTTATGTGTACATACACAATTGAGCATACATTTTTATGTGGTTCAGATCATAGAGAATGTATCATGCTTTTTCATGAATATTTCCCAAAGTCCCAGAGCCATGAATACTGTGATAACCAAGAATACATGACACCAACTCAAGGAACTACCTGAAAATGCGGAGCTGTGTTCCAGTAGCCATGGTTCTCGAAGATGATTGTATAATGATACAGCTTTCACAATGTGACTGTGATTGTGAAAACCTTGTGTCTGATGCTCCTTTTATCTACCTTATCAACAGACTAGTAAAATATATGGAATAAAGATGAATAATAGGGGGAACAAATGTTAAAATAAATTTAGAGTGAAATGCTGGTGACCGGTGAGGGGTGGGGTGAGGGGTATGGTATGTATGAATTTTTTTCTGTTTTCTTTTTATTTCTTTTTCTGAATAGTTGCAAATGTTCCAAGAAATGATCATGATGATGAATATGCAACTATGTGATGATATTGTGAATTACTGATTATATATGTAGAACGGAACGATCAAAAGTTATGAATGTTTGTGTTTGGTGTTTTTTGGTATATTAAAAAAATAAAAAAATTAATTAAAAAAATACATGACACCAACTCAATTAGGGGGCAAAATGTCTTCCTGTATTTCTGGGGGCAAAAATTTCATAGAAGGCAAAAATGGAAACAGGCCTCTTTAGATATTGGCAGAATTACAATTACTGCATTCCTTAATGCTCAATTTAAATGAGACACAAAGCAAGAATACAAAAAGTAATGTATCTAAGATAATTCATTGTCAAATCTATATTGAAATAGCAAGGTATGTTTCCATTGAGTTATTTAACATTTTCCTATGGTACAGCCAAGAGATGTGCAAATACAAGGGTTACATTAAAATGGAAATATGAGCACATCTGCATACATCCCTCCCCCTGCACTCTCTTCTGCCCCTGTGTAGCCTGCCGAATGAACAAGTTCTGATGCATACTGCTCAGAGGTGGTTCAACAATTCCATGTCAAAGATGCTTCTTTTCTATTAACAAAAAGATATTTATAAATCCATTAATTCCCTAGCTCTACTTTTTATCATACATTGTCATTTCAAAAAAAAGCTAAAAAGCTTAGCTGTTGTGAAATCAGGACTCTTATCTGCAATAAACACAGGTATTTTACAAAAAATGCACATAGAACTAGGGTTATAATCTAAACCTGTCTTCTAGATATAGAGATCCTAGCAAAGAGCCCTTCCCTTTCCCTTCCTCTTTCACTACTCCAATGACTAAGAACAGAAATACATCTAGCTCCAAGAGGTGGATTAACAAAGCTCCCTCCCAGAAGACATTCCTTCCCATGAACTAACACAAGGGCATTTCTATAGGGACTATTGTTCTACCTCTATTTTTAATATGTTTTGGACACTAGGACTTGTCCTTTAGTACACAGCAATAACTAAAATGCCTATATAGAACAATGGTCAAACAATCTGAATTTGTCTAACAACTCACATGCAAAGAACCCTTCCCTCTGCACTTCCTTCCTGCTCCTCACCCCCTCAGCATATTGTTCCAAGGCATCCAGTTTAATAATGCCATTCCTATATATTAACAGAAAAAAATATTTCAAGTATTCTTTTACACTCTCTACTTTTAACATTTGTTGTATATATCTAGGCATCTAGAAAGACTAGATGTTTCAAAGGAGGAGTTAAACTTATCCATGATACACACGGTAGCACTGAATAAACCATACACATGTAACAAAGAATACAATCTGAAAGTGTCTTCTAAATAGGAACTTTCTGGACTAGAATCCTTCCCTTTGTCATCTCTATCAACCCACTGGTTGCATCTGCAATGTTTAGAGGGTTTTTGAGCAATTTTGCTTGCACAAGTAAAATTCTGTCATTTTCAGAATAAAGTCTTCCCTATAAATTTTAACGCAAAGCGTATTAATTTATTAGCTACTTCAGTTTTCACGTACTGGCAACTTCTCTAACATATAGAAAGACTTGAAGGTTAAAAAAAAATAGGATTCATCTGCCCACTATATACACAGTAAGCAAAATGCACAGTAAACAAAATGCACAGAACATACAGGACGATGATTTATCCTGCCTAACTCTGAATTTACTTGCATAGAGCACTTAACACTTCCTTCTTTCCTCCTCCTCGAAACAACACAAACAATATGTACTGCTCTGGAGGTGGTCTGACCATTTCCAAAAAATATTTCACATGAATTTTAACAAAACAACATCTACAAAATATGCCATTTTACCACTTCTGCTTTTAACATACTTGGTGCACTTTTAAACATTTAGAAAGACTAGATGTTTCAAATTTGCCCACTATATACACAGTAGCATTGACTAAACTACACACATGTAACATGGTTGTATGTGAAAGTGTCTTCTAAATGGAAACATTCTTGTCTAGAGCCCTTCATTTCTCCTAATTCCTTCTCTCCGCCTCGAACCGAATGGATGAGTTACAGGCACACATGACTCTCGGATACGGTTTTACAATTTCGTTTCCAAAAGTCATTCTCAGAGAACAGCCTTTCTGTGAATTTTAACACAATAGTGCAAAATGTGTTAGTTTACAAACTCTACTTTTGTCATACATTAGCAACCTCTTTAATATCTAGAGACTAGATAAAAAATTAGGACTCATTTGTTCAGTATATACACAATATATGTAGTACCGAAAAGTTAAATGAATTCACATAACATATAGGCAAGGAATGATAAGAAATTTTTTAGTACACACTAGCAAAACACCTTTTGCCATTTCTTCCCTCCTATACCTCCCTCAAATCAATAAATAAATACAAGAGGACAATGTTCAGAGATGACTTAACAACTTCATTCTGAAAGACAGTATTTCCCATCAATGTTTAAAAGCTATTTACAATGTTATCCTGCTATCTCCATTTTAAAAATTTTTTCTTTCTTTTTTTTTATTACATAGGTAGGCACCAGGAAATGAACCTGGGTCTCTGGCATGGCAGGCAATAACTTTGCTACTGAGCCACCATTGCCCCTCCCCACCACTATCTCTATTTTTAAACATGTCAAGCACTTCTACACATTTAGAAAGACTAGTTATTTCAAAGAAGAAATAATTTGTTCACTGCCTACATAGTATTGCTTTAAAAAAAATACTATGCACACATAGCAAGGGCTGTAATCTGAGGTATCTCCTAACCATGACCATCTTGGCCTTAAACAATTCCCTTTTCGCTTCCTTTTCTCCACCACCAGATCAGTGGGCAAGTCCAGGCAAGCGTAATGCTTAGAGGTGGTTGAACAAATTCATACCCAAAAGTCACTTACAGAAGATGAGTTTTCCAATGAACTTCAACACTAAGCATATAAAACACGCTAGCATTATTAACTCTGCTCTGTCATACACTGGCAACCTCTTTAACATCTACAAACCAGATGTCCCAACACTAGGACTCGTTTGTCCATTATATACACTCTATACACAGCCGAGCAAAACGCACAGAACATACAGAAAAAGTTCTGTCTGAACACATTAGTATATCAACTTTTGCAACTGCTTCCTTCCCACCTCTTCCAAACCACTGAACGAGTGTCTTGATGGTAGTCTGCTGCTCACAAGATGGTTTAACAACCCTATTTCCAAAAGACACTAGTTCCTATGAATTTGAGGAAAATGATATTTACAAAGTTCTACTTTTAACATATATCGGGCACTTCTCAACATCTAGATGATGAGATGTTTCAAATGAGGACTTAGTTTGTCCACCATATACAGAGCACTCTTGAATAAACTGTATACATGTAACAACAGTTAATCTGAAAGTGACTTCTAAATATGAACATTCTAGCCCAGAACCCTTCCCTTTTATCCCTCTTCCACCAACCTAGGGGGCTACAAGGCTCAAAATTTCAGAAGACAATCTTTCCTAGGAATTGTAACACAACCTATACAAGACACACTAGTTTCCTAATTCTTTTTGGCAAACACCAGCAACCATTTTCACATCTATAACACTAGATGTAAATTAGGACATGTTCATATACTATAGACACAGCAAAGTAAAACCAAATACACAAACTTCGGGACGATGGTTAATCTCGCCTCATTATAAACACACTGGCACACAGTCCTTTACACTTCCTTCTCATTCCCCCCACCCCGCAAACCAGTACACAAAATACACACTACTCAGAGAGCTGGTCTGGCCATTCCAAAAAACCTTATAATATTTCTTATGAATTTTAACAAGATAATTACAAAACGTGGCTTTTTACTATCTCTACTTTTAACACATGCCAGGCACTTAAGAACATCTAGGAAAATGAGATATTTCAAAGAGTACTTGGCATTGCCAACTATATAGAGAGTAGCGAGGAATAAAATGTACACACCGAACAATAGTTAGACCATTAAAATAACTTCTGAATATGACTCTCTGGCACAGAACCTTCTCTTCCTCTTCTTAGCCTTCTACTCCACAACCTCCAGCCCACAGAATAAGTGGATGTGTGTCATTCTCAGTGTCACTCCCAGAGACAATCTAAATTCCATTTCTAAGTCATTTCCTGACGACTTTTTTTTTTCTAACAAATGGGCATTACAACTTGCGTGATTTTCTAACGCCCCTTTGTCTTAGTCAGCAACCTCTTTACGTCTAGAAAGCCTAGATGTGGCAAACATTCTCCTTTAAAAGGTTGGGGGGGGGAATTGAGAGCAATTTTTTTCATATTATACAGAGGTCTTCTAACAACCGCCAGTAAATCTTCCTAAAGGCTGATGAGCACGTCTTACTGCACCAATGTGGCATGGCAGTCCACGATTTCTCTTTTCCAATGTCAAGCAAGGGCTGGGAGAAGACTAAGCGCACGTGGCCCGCTAACCGTCCACCCAGCGCGGTCCAGGTTCCGCTCACCTTCCAGGCCCTGTCAGCCGTGGGCTCTCCTGGCTGGGGCGAGGGGACGTCTTGCTGATTTGGGACGGGGCTGTCACCCCGCTTCCGCATCTGCATGGCTCCACGGCCTGCAGAGACGCCGAGCTTGAGTCCACGTCGACCCATCTTCCGGGCCCTCGGGTTCCCAAACGGCCCTCTGGGGTGTCTGGGAGGTTGCCTTCCTCTCCCCGCTGCGCCCAGGTTTGGGCGGGGAGACCCGGCAGCTGGTGGGGTCCCGGTCCGGTGAAGCCGCCGCCACCGCCGCTGCTGACCGCAGGACTTCATGGTGCAGGAGAAGCACAAGTCCGCAGTAGCCTCAGGGATGGACCCGGCCACTGCGCAGTCGCAGGCAGGACACCGGGCCGAGACCACGGGACACCCCTGACCCCAGCGTATCCGCCCCCACGGGGGGCCGGAGGGGCCCGAGGGCCCGGAAGACGCAGGCCTCGCTCCACCTTTCACCGCGCTCCGCTGGAGTTGGGCAAGCGCTTTTAAAATAAATGAGAGGAGATACGTTGTCCTCCAAATATATTGTATCAATTTGCATTCCTACCAAGAGTGATTACGATTGCCTGCTTCCCCGCCGCCTCACCCGCTTTGATTATTGAGTCATTCAAATCTTTGCTATCGATAGGTGATAATCTCGACTTTAGTTCAGACTTCTTTTTTAAAACAGATCGAACGTTTTATGCCTGTTAAAAATGTTATTTTAGCATGTGTGTTTTACCGGTCCTTTTTGTCAATGTTGGTATTGTTCTATTACTCCTGTTGACTTGCAAGTAATTAATATATTAGGGTTATTAAACCTTTGCCATATGCTATAATTTTAAGTTTCTGTTGTCTATTTTCTCGCCGTAAATTTCTCTTTAGTAAGGTTTTTTCAGTCTTACCTTTTAGAATTTCTGATTTTCACATTTTTAAAAAATTATTTTAACAAGTTACCCAAACTTGCCCTCCTCTTTGCTCCTAATAATTTGATCAGCTCCACTCATATTTCAAGGCCTAAATAAAAACCAGCTTCTCTGTAATGTATGACTTGTCTTTCTCAGACATAAGTCATTCCTCTTTATGGGCCTTTAAAAAAATAAAATACATACAGCCGAGTACCTGTTATAGGGGATTTTGTACACACTTATCTTTTCTGCAATATCATGGACTTCTCAAGGGAAGATTCCATGATCTCTTCCTCTGTGTCATCGAAGATAGAGAATATAGTAGGTACTAAACAAATGTACTTTGTTAGACTTAGTATACTTTATTTTAAATTTTATATGAATTCTAGATTTTATAAGATTTAGGGCATTACGCTAGGTGCACAAACCTTTCCAGTTACAAGTACACAACCAAGATAATGCTTTTTTGATATGTAGAGTTGAAGTTATTTTGTGTATAACCGGGACACTGAAATAGAAGTAAAAAAAAAAACCAGGTGGTTTTAGGTAGTTATTACTAAACTCCTTAGTAAAACTCAATTTAGCTTAGAAGAGTTTCCCTCAGAGCACAAAGAATAAATAAATGCAAAAATAAGGATTATGTAGCTACCATCAATCATTCCTGAGGAACATTTAAGTGTTAACATCATTATCTACCTCTTGAAGATATGGCAGGCATGCTTAGACAGTTTATAAATAATGCAAATCTGAGATACGAAGTAACATATTAGATACAGCGTCAAGAACCAACAAGATAATAACAGGTTGGAAACATACATTAAAATATGAGGTCTATTTGAGAAACCCCGTCTACCTTCACTTACTAACCCAACAGAGTTCATTCTTCAGTGACACTAAAATCATTCTAATGGACAAGACACACACGTTCTCTACGATTCAAATTTCCTTTGTAAAGATTCAGAGCGAAACATTTTAATTCCATTTCACAACTAGTTATTAAGGTGAAGATTGTAGCAAAGTCAATAAAAATGAGATGACTTTCTCAATTTCAAGATTTCCTTCCTTAATAATTTGACATGTCTTACCATGTCCACAGATTCATATTTCTTGCAAAGTAAGAGAATGTTTGGCTGAGATCCCAACATTGTTTTTGATATTAAATGCAAGAGGAAAGTAATTTATGTGTGGAGGTTTGAAACCATTTAGCTATCAACCTATACACAGAAAAGTGAAAATATATGATGCCAAAGTAATGAAAGAAAGGAGTCTCATACTAAATACAGCAACAGTCAGTTTAGAAGACTAGGAAACTAAGAGAAGTCTGGTTCTTGTTTTCCAAAGTAGAACACACTTATTATTAACATCCTGAACAAGCCCATCATTTTGCCGCTCTTGCTGCAGAGGGCTACAGTTCTTATATAGCCCCATCTATGAAGCTATGGTAGCTATGTGGACATACATGAGGAAGCTGGAGTAGTCCAAAGATAAGGAAAGAACCAGAAATCGTTATAGAGCTAGAATTTATTAAGAAGGTCTCAGTTCTTTGGAGGAAAAAATAGGGCAGCCACAAATAAGCGAGTTTGCTTATTCAATCAAGTTCATCCTTACTCAACCCTTCCATTTCTTTCAATACAGTTGTCCCAAAGTGTCCTCTTTTGTTTCCCCCATTGGTAAAGACCATTTCGTTTTCTGGATCTTTCTGAATCACCTCAATCTCTTACTCCTCTCATACTATTTTCTATTCTAGGCCTTATTTCCTGATTTTTCTTATTATCCTGTTTAGCCTAGTAAACAAATTCAAACTCAGGGTACTAATAAGTGATGGTAGAACCCAGTTTTATTATTCTTATTAGCAAATGGTGTCATGTGCCTTCTCCAAAGATGATAATCCCATGCAGGGAGTAGGGGGTTTCCCCACAAAGGAATTCTCAAAGTTCACACAGACAGATGGGTACTCAGGGAGAAATAGAGCTCAATTTCTTTTTAAATACGAATACTTTGGAGGAAGAATAGGAAAAGAAAATACTGACTCCAGTGATATGGGTTGAATATTCATATGCTGCTAACTGCGCATGTGAACCTAAAAAAGCTGTTTTACCTCATTTAATCCTTTTGCTTGACTTGCTAATTTATAAAATAAGGATAATAATGTCTGCTTCACAAAGTAATTGAAAAAATAAAATATCAAATGGGCTAATCATCATCGGCTATTGATGCCTAAGAAAAGATAAAGTTTCTAACTTTTGTAATTCAGATTCCTAACAGGAAAATTTGGGACAGTCTCAAAGTGAATACCCCCATTTCCATTCCACTCACTTCTCTTGTGGACGTTATTAAAAATCTATTTCAAAGAATCAATATCAATGTATGTATTAATACCTGATGTTCAGAAACAAATGTTAAACACAAATGGATAATTATCTTAAACATAATTTCTTGAAAATAATGATTTAAATATCTTCAGGCAGTGCATCCTTAGTTGTACAGAGAACTGTTGCAAAAGCAATCACTCTAATACATTATCTTGCCTTTCTTCACTCCCTCATTCATTTCACGTCATCCCCTTTTATAGTTGTTTTTTAAAAATTCTATTTTTCTAGAAAGGATTTTTATATAAAATATATCAGGATATGGGAGGTGAATAAATTATTAAACAAAGCAAAACACTACTACTATTGATGGGACCAATACAGGGGATTTCATAAAAAATCTCAGAGAAAAAACGTTTCATCATCATTAACCCACTAAACTCCTTAGCTTGTGCAATAGTCAGAATTCTCCAGAGAAACAGAACCAAAAGGATGGGGATACAAACACATACACATACACATAACTATCTGTAAATATTATGAGATTTATTTCACGCGACCGTATAGATTGGCAAATCTGGAATCCATAGGGCAGCATGCAGGTTAGGAATTTCAATAAAGGTTTCAGTGAATTCCCCAGGAGAAGCTAGCTGGCTGAAGTAGAGATAGAAATTCTTCCTTCTGGCTACTGAAATCATCAGCTCTCCCTTTAAGACCTTCAATTGATTAGATGAGATTTCTCTCATTGCTGAAGGCAAACATCTTTGCTGATTGTAGATGTAATCTACATAGATACAATCGCTCACTAATGGTTTAATTCCATAAAATACCCTCACAGTAATAATCAGGCCAATGGCTTCCTTGACCAAACAACTGGACGCCATATCCTAGTCAAGGTGACAAATGAATTTAAACATCACAGTCTTCCCCTTTTCATCTTGGCACATTTCCTTAAATCACACTTAACCTCTAAACAAAAACAATAATTCAATTGTACTGTATAAACTGGAAATGCACTGACTCTTTCCCTAGAAGAAGATGCAACTCCTTGGGTAATATTCATTCTTAAACTTGATATTCTGTAACTTAAATACTATGAAATAAGGTTAATAAAACTTATGTTATATGATAAGGGGATGAGATAGGGAAGAAAACAAAGACATTTGTTTTATGTATATATATACACACATATGATAAAACAAGAAAAATACTCATAACCACTATATACTTGTTTCTTTAACTGGCCATGTGACCATAGCTCATATTTAGAGCTATATTTGTCTACTACCCATTCTATATTCCCTTTACCCTCAGCAAGTATCTCAGCTGGTCTTGGGTCTTTGCTTGCTGGGGTCACCTGAATCTTCATTCCCTAAGGGATTTGGGGCATTATAGTCCTGGCTGTTTTGGGTTGTTGCAGTTCTCCATTGACTTTAATCATAGGGCATGTTGGTACTGAAATACACCCTAAGGGATCTCCTGTATTACAGGTAAACTCTTCTTTACCTCCATTGTATAGCAGTGACCCTATTTCCCCTTGATAATTAAAATCTATCATCGTAGCCAGTATAATAATTCCCTTCTTTGCTTGTCGATACAGAGGCATAAGGAGGCCAAAGTGGCCAAGTGGCAATCTTAATGTCTAGCTCAGTGGAATCATTGTGTCTCCTGGTAAGAAGCATTCCTCCTTTAAGAATGAAGAACTGTACAGCAGCAGAGCTTAAGGCTGCAGGAACACGAAGCATTTTTTTTTCCCCTAGTAAATCACCAGGGGTAATAGTAAGTAGTGCCATTACCAAATTTACCCTTTGATTCCTGGACCTGTGAATCCTGGATTTGGGAGAAATAGCACAAAAGAGTAGATGATGATTTAAAGCACACACAGCCTTCTGGAGAATGTTGCCCCAGACCTGCGAGGTATTGCCATGCCTTTGGTGCCATAATTGTGTCTTCAGAAGGCGATTCCACTGCTCCCTCAATTCAGCTGCTTCAGAATGATGAGGAACATGATAACACTAGTGAATTCCATGGGCATGTGCCCATTCACACACTTCATTTGCTTTGAAATGGATCCCTTTCATGATGCAAATGGTCCAATGTAATCAAGCAGCCACCAAGTGATCACAGGGTGATTTACCTTGGAGAATGGTTCCAACTCAGGACTGAGCTTTGGTTTCTGCTGCTGGCATATTGGGCGCTCAGCAGCAGCCATCACCATACAATTGTGCAATGATTGGAGAGGCTGGGGGAAGAGGTTGTCTGGTATTCACAGAATGCGTCATTCTATCCACTTGATTATTAAAATTCTCCTCTACTGAGGTCACTCTCATGTGAGCATTCACATGGGGATAAACCCTACTCTTGGTAACAAAATCTGTGTTAGTCAGTGTTCTCCAAAGCAAAAAGAACCTTAGTGTGTGTGTAAGTGTGTGTGCATGTATACACATATTATAGGTTTATTATTGGAATTGGCTCATGCATCTATGTGAATTGGCAAGTCTGAATTCCATAGAGAAAGCCAATAGTTAAGAAAGCTGATGAAGTTCTGGCTGAAGGAGAGATAGAAATTTCTAACTGCTAGAAATACTCATTTTGACCTTTTTTGTCTTTAACTGATTAAAAAGGCTATTTCTTTTGTTGATTGAAGATGTAATCAGCCACAGATGCAATCAATTAGCTAATGGTTTAAATCCATGAAATGCCCTCATAGTAACAATCACGCCAGTGCATGCTTGACCAAACAATTGGACACTATAACCTAGGCAAGGTGACACAGGAAATTAGCTTTCAGAGTTTGCCTAGAAGTTGTGTGACTCAAACATTCTCACTATAGCTAAGAAACAGAGGCTTAGGATTATGAGTGAGAAGAAAAGCCTACTCTGCACGTACCTTTCCTCTTACTTTTTACTACAAGGTACATAAACCTTTGTGTAGCAAATAGAATTTACTTTCTCCTACTTCACTAAAGAATAGTTCCAAAAAGAGGTAAGTTTGCCATAGTAAAAAGTGCTTTGGAATAGAATTCAGATGTGAATTCTGGTTCTGTCTTTGTCCTAGCTTGCTGGAAAACCCATGGGCAGGTATCATCCTCTCTAAGAGTTCATCTGAGGCACAATTCAGGTAAGGAGTCATTGTCACACCCCTTCCCCACACAATGGAAACATACATTATGGAGAACTGAGGCAGACCTAGAATTCGTGAACTCTTCTCAATCTCACTGTTAACCACGTTTCTCTTCAAGGACTCTGCCCTTTCTGAGCCAGTTGCCTTTTTCTGTGCAACTACAAAGAGCAGTTTGGCAGAGATGTGAACACCATGGCTCATGCCACTCACCCACATGGGATCACTCAGGTCCGAGTCCTGCATGCGGATACAGTCCATGCTGATCTCAATCTTGTTCGTCGCACCATTTTCTGATGGTTGATCCACAAAGTTCAAATCAATGGGCTGAACTGAACATATAGGTCTAATATAAAGGAAAAAAAAAAGTGTTAGGCATAGAAAACTTTGACAACACACCTACCTATTTGTTAACAGTGAGCTTTCTCTGCTTTTAAATTAAGAAGGCAGGTTGCTAGGATTCACAAACCCTGGATTTGATCCTGATTGAATCACTCAATGTGTAATCTCAGGTAAATTAAACCTGAGCCCTATTTGTAAATGTGAATCATGTGCCTGTTTTCAGCAAAGAATTGCTGGGTGGTATGTAGAATATAATGCATATATCAGGGATAGACTATTTTATATCCTATAGGTCCCCAGTGCTTTGCTAGTCTCTTCACCTTCTCCTTAATTTATTCATTTATCTAATCCTGCTCTTGGGAAAGGAGAAAATAATCCTTATCATAGCAAGGTATAATTGTTGAACAATACTTATTGTTTTACCTATCCCCAGAGGCATTTGCACTGCAACAGTGAATAAGAGTCTTTAAGCCAACAAAATGGATTTTTGAGTATCAAGAGTCATTGTGGCAGCTGTTTTGGGTTGGGCAGGAGAATTTGGCACCTTGGAAAAATTATAATCTTGTGGTATTGGAAACTGAATAAATCTCCATTGAATTGTGACCACAGAGACTATCAGAGGGAGTAAATTTTCCCAAAGACAGTAACTGATTTTTATTGATTCTAGAAACATCCTGGTAAGAGATATTTTAACCATCCAAATTTACCTATTTATAATAGTTTGAGTACAATGTTTCTTGTGTGTAGTTTTTTGTTTGTTTGTTTGTTTGTTTTTGATACTTACTGTTCCAAAAAATCCCAAATATGCTGAAAAACCTCTGGACTGAGGAATTCACTTGTCTGTGTGCTCTGGGACATGGTGGATCGGTAGTAACTTTCTTTCCAAGAAAAATGAGCCGGCGATTCTACAAACCTTGCAAGTACAAAAATGAAACTAGGATTATAGTTTCTGTATTATGGTACTGAATATTCAAATCAAAGTATACTCTAGCCAAAAAAAAAAAAAAAAGTCAATTGAATCTTTAAAATCATGCAGGTATATTTTATAGCAGATTTTTACAAGTTACAAAATTGGTGTTTCTCCAAGCAGTGCATGGATCCACTTTGTCATAAAATCAAACAGACTTCCAATGCAAGGTGATCATGTCTTCTATCACAACTTTTCTTTGATGGAAGGGAATAGACCAAAGGAACTAGAAGCCTAGATGATGTCAAAAGAAGATATATAGAGAATGAATTAAGTTAAACTGGTGCAGATTGGTGTAAGAACGGGATATCAGAGTTTACCATGTATATTGCAACTGACGTCTAGAAAATTTATTTATAATTAGGAGAGCATATGAAATACTAACATTGTTAAATTAAAAAGGTAAGTTAATTTCTTTTATTTCCTTTTAGGGTTTGGGGCAGACTTAATTTATTCACGGACAACTAGTGAGTAGACAGGAGGTAAAATGTGATGAATTTAATTTAGAATTGAATTTAGAAGACTACTCACACTGGTGAAATTTTGGTTTTGATTTATTTACATTAAAAATCTTATACTGGTAAAACTGAAGGAGAAGGAAGGGGGAATAAAAATAGAAGCAACTATTAATCAGCAGCAGAAATGAATGTAAACAAATACATAAATAATTCAAACAAAAATCCAAATAAACTCTCATTTGATGTACATGGACCTATAAGTAAATCCCTGACATCTGAAGATTTAAACACTATATTTGGCAGCCTGACAGCCAGGTGAGACTAGAAGATAAACAAAGGAACACAAATTTGATTCTTAGCAGTAATGATATTCGGCATATGAGATTAAATACAAAAAAAAAAGAGTTTTCAAGTTGGCAGATATTGAGGTATTGTTTCTAAAGAGATTGATAGTTAATGTGCCATAGGTCTTAAGTACCCAAAAGTATGCGATTCATTCAAAAAGAAAGTGGGTCAGACTAAAGGAAAGATGCTGTTTTATCACTTTCTCTAAAGCAGAAGAGATAAAAGTACCATTTGATCCACAGAGACCATTCATTTCTACTTCTTTTACTTATTTCTGCTTGGCAGTTGTAGTTTCTCTCCTGCATTTACTCTGCCATTCCTTTGTTTCAGTTTCCTCTCTCCCCTCTCTGATTCCTAAAAGACCTTTAATTTCTGATGTCACCACTAGCCAGATGAAGCCTTGGACAAGAAGCCTCTAAAGTTCTTGAGCTTCAGCTTCTTTGAATGTAACAAACATAGGGATATTCATCTTTGGTCTGCTGCTTTTCAAACTCCTACTAAGTCTTCAACACTCTCTTGGCTACACAAATATTTCCTCCCTTACTTGAAGTACAAACTTTCTCCTTTGAACTTTCTTGGCTTTTGTTACATATTGTCAATGCCAGCTTATCCTATTTGCTTGTGTAACAATTAATCTACTGTACAGGATTTTGATTTGAGGGCAATGAAAATATCTGTCATCTCTGTATTCCCTGTAGTTGTTTTATCTTCTTGCAGCTAAAGTGGAAGGAACACAGATTTTGGAGTAAGACATATGTAGGTTTGAATCTTCACTCTACTACTAACATGCTCTGAAACCACAGGTATGTTCCTTATCCTCTTGGAACCTCAGTTTATACAACTTTGTTCCCTTTATAGGGTGGTTGGGAGACACCCTCGAAATTATGTGCTACACATTTTCTATGCAGTGTCTAGTAGTTAATTCATGTGGTCCTATCAGATCAGGTGCTATATAATTTGTATCCAGCAAATACTTGCTGAATTGAGACTTGCTGAGAGGTATGTTAAAGTTGGAAAAGAGTCACACAAAAGTAAAGCAATCATATTAATCTTATATTATTCTTTATTTCTTTCCAGTTTAAACCATTCTCCCTGGCTTTGTTCTTTGACTGATACATATATCATCAGCAGATATATCTCTCCGTATTTTCTCTCAGTTTTTTCTAGATTACCTTTATCCCAGCCTTGCCATATTAAATTGGACAACTTCTCCCCTGGGGCCTCAACTTTCAAGGGAGCTTTATTAGAAAACATGGGGTGGAGTTTAGAATAGATCAGTGTTTTTCAAATTGTGTTCCATGAAATCCTATGGTCCCTCGTGCCTCAGTGTGTTCACTAAAGGTAAAGAAACAGCCATGCTTGTTGGAATCCAGACATTCATCCTTTCTACTACTATGGTCTAAGAGGATTTCAAGGTCTGTGTTTTGCATCTCAATATTGATCCCTGTTTTCTGAATGAATATTACAGAAAGAAGGGAAGAAAAGAGGTCAGTTGGTGCCACAAAGACCAGGAACAGTGAGGTAAATTCCATTTACCTTCCAAGTCTATGCCTTTGGGTGAATCTCAGTATCACTTTATTCATGGACAATTCTGTTCAAATGATTTTGTTAAACCACTCACCTCCAAAGATAGGAAATTTGAAGTCATTTTTTTTTTTTAGCTTATTTCTCCAGGATTAACTAACATATACTCTTCATATTAAATAAGCAAAAAAAAAAAGAATACTACTCTTTGTAGAAGTGACTTAAAACAAAAAGGGTTTTCTGCCAACAACCTGCAGACCCTCCTGATTTTCCTGTTCTTGTCCCAAAAGTTATCACTTGAGTCTGTTACAACTCTAAAATCTCAGAATTTAAAATGATCTTAGCTTTATACACAGATTTTAGAATCAAAAGACCTCAGAGACCATCTAGCTCAGCTTATCCTATTTAACAGATGAGGAAGCTGAAATCCAAAACAGAACCCCAGCTCTGCTGTACTCAAACTTGGGACTTTATCCAGAGGTCAGTAGGGATACATTTGTACATCAGATACTAATTTATATTATGAATTTCCTAAACCTTGACATCGTTTAGCAATTCCCATATTTAACATTTTCTAGACATTTAAAGCCTTCTTACTCCCATTTAGAAAATCCAAACTGAATGCAATAAAACTGGAGCATACTTGATTTTGTAAAAACACTGCCTACCTCACCTAAATTAAACAGCATTTAGCAGAAACAGAGGCTCATTCGCCAATGCTCGATTTCCTGACTCAAAGCTCCCCATCCCCACCTCACCTTCCCTTGACTGGGTCTCAGTTGTTCTGACAGAGAAGGAATGTGGCATCAGGAATCTCCCAGAGAACAGACCTGGAGAAGTCGCCTCACCAATTGTGATCATACTGCTGCTCGCTGATCAAATGGAAGGACTGGATCATACGTGAGTCTAAACTTTTGAGGACCTCATCGAATGTCAAAGCTGTGCCTGTAGAGTCTATCTGGTCTCATACTGTTATTTTATAGGGAAACTGAGATCCAGACATGAGAAAGGTACCCCGGATCCATTATTGCGCTGGAGATGACTTGTGCTGGTTAGCAAAAGTCCACTGTTAAACTTTCTGGAATCTTGCAATCCATTGTTAAATATACCCACTATTAAAATTAATGATAAAAATAAATTTAAAATTAAATAAATTCTATTAAAAACAAAGGTTATAAATATTCAAAACCAAGAACTTGCTAATTTATTTACTCCATTTTAATTATTTTCTATGCTCCTGAAAGTCATTTAAAAAACTAATTTCATGAAATTGCTGATTAAATGAAAAAAATCACACTTCTGCAAATTCATTGCTGTCTCTTTCTTATAATATATTTTAATTAAAGTTTGTGTGCAAAGGATTCAACAATATACTTATCTGTATTTGTTGAGCAACCATTATGTGAAAAACTTCAATGATGAATAAACATGCCCCTTTCCTGAAAGTTTTTCATAGTTCAGAGCTGGAAATAGAATACTTCCAAAGTTTGTCTCATTTTTGCTGTTTATTATAATGTTTTGTGCTCTAACTCCTAACTTCCCACTGGATTGTGACCTTCTTAAGGGCAGGAAAGTATGAGCTATTCATTTTGATTTTTGTTCTTATTATCTAGTAATTGACCAGAAAGGAAAACTGTCATTGATTATGGAAGGATTTCAATTCACAGGGCCTGGTTTTCCAGTTTATAGGTGAAAATGTTTGGGCTCATTGAGAGGATAAGAAAGTTGTTCACAGTCAAACTAGCAAGTGATAGAGCTGGGATTTAAAGTTAAGGTTTTTTGATTTCGGAGTTCATATTTTTGAGAAAAATTTATTAAATTATGTATACAACTTCTAATTCTCATTTGTTATAAAAGTTGGGCAATGTGAAGTTTTCATAAATAGAAAGATTTTTTTTTTCTGTAACAAAATAAAAGATCTTGCTAATTCTTTCTAATCACAATAGCCATCCTTTCACCACAAGAAGAACAGGAAGTAAATTGGGAAAGTTATTACTGATAGTTGAGTGATATTTAAAGAACATCTAGCTTTTCTGCAGATTTTCAATATCACAGGAGATTTTGACCCTCAGATTCAGGGTAAGAGATTACAGTTACTCACAAAGGTGGCTTGAGTACTCAAAGGCTCAGGCACGTGTCCCCCACCATCAGTGGGGCCAAGTATTATTTATCCCTCTTTGGTCCATCCTCCTACCAATTATTGCTCAAAGTTTTATTACTAACTCTTGATCTTCAGAAAAAGCATTCTGGCCTCAGGAGGATTCCAAATCAAACAGTTCCTTTTATTTTTTTTAGTCTAGTAAACTTTCCTATACTTTCAGTTTAATCTGTTACTACAATAACCCATTACCATTATTAACTACTATGCTTAGTTATAAGATTACCAAAGAGAAACTGGATTTTTTTTTAAGTAAATTGCCTCTATATTGCACCCAACTGTGTTCAAGAGTCCTAGTGGAGTTAACTTTTTCATGTGCTGTTAAGTTCACTTCCAGAAAGTTACTCACATACTCTAAATCAGTCCCATTAATATCTTTCCTTTGTTAGACTGAAATCTTTTTTTTTCAACTTCATGTTTGAAAATGGCTGATCTATTCTTTGTCTCTGTATTCACCCGAGTCAAACAGGAATGCCAGTCACACTTGGCAAACCAAACTTAAAATGTTAAAATTCATTTAGAGCATAGCTTATGCCTTAACTTTTCTGCATTTTGTCACAATAGCCAAAGAATCCTGTGAATTGATATTTGAATATTCTTAAGAAATTCTCTTTTTTGTTTCTTTCAACATCTATTTCACCTCTGTTCTACCAATCCCCTCATTCATTCCTGCCCAGTTAGTTGACTTTCTTTCATCTTTAGAAAGTCTTCTCTTTCCACTTACCGACTGTTGCAAGAACTGATTGCTCACAGTTTGCTCTGCCATGACCCTCTATTGTGCACCCCAATCCCAAAATTGTCTTATCGATGTTCTGCAAACTTCACGTTGTCAGCAGTCATTAATTCCAAGAGAATGAAAGACCTTCTCCCCTCTCGAGTACCAAATCCCCAAAGTCTCACACTTTAGCCCAACATCTACTCCAATTAATTACTTCCTTAAAAGAAATGCTTTCTCTGACTATACTCCCTGCTCTCACAGTCCCCATTTCATTGAACTTTCTCTCTGCCTCATCTCCTTAAAATCTTCCATTTGGTTTGCCAATATTCTCTCCTAACCTATAGATCTATATATTATCAGCCTTCCCCAAAGAGTATTTTTATTAGGTTACTCCTTCTTGACTCAGAATTATTATCTCTCATCTGTGTGCCCTAAGCTAAATGTAATCAGAGTTTTCCCCTTATCTCTTGTGTCAGTTTGAAGATATTATGTACCCCAGAAAGCCATGACCTTTAATCCTCATTCAATATTGCTAGGGGGAATTCTTCTTTATTGTTTCCATAGAGATGTGACCCACATAATCATGGGTGGTAACTTTTGATTAGATGGTTTGCATGGAGAGGTATCTCGACCCATTCAAGGTGGAGCTGCTCACTGGAGCTCTTTAAGAGGGAACCATTTTGGAAAAAACTCAGAACCAACAGAACCCACACAGCCAGAGACCTTTGGAAATGGAAAAGGAAAATATCCCTGGGGAAGCCTTATGAAATGAGAAAAGAAAGCTAGCAGATGTTGCCATGTGCCTTTCCACCTGATAGCAGTGTTCTGGACCCATCAACTTTTCTTGAATCAAGGCATTTTCTCTGGTTGCCTTTCATGGCCTTAGAACTGTAAACTTGCAACTTAATAAATTCACCTTTTATAAAGCCCTTCCTTTTCTGCTATAGTGCACTCTGACAGCTTTTGCAAACTAAAACACCCCTCTATTTTTGGGGGTGCAGACGCTCTTATCCAAATTATTCAGCCAGCTTTATCTACAAGTTGTTTGTTTTCATTCTCCAGCCTTTTAAAACGATGAGTCCTTGTACTTCACTATGTTCCTCCAGATCATATGCTTTTCATTTGCCAATACGCATCACAAAACTCAGCTCACTTAGAAAGGCTACAATACTGTCTCACCTCAAGTTTTACTTTGTTTTGGGCTCATTTCCTCAATTTGACATTCTTTAAGTATCTTCATCCTAAGTTAATTCTACTATGATTTATCCATGCTGCAGTGGGGTTTCCATTTTATCTCTGTAGGTTTGCTGCCCCAACCAGCAAATGAGGAACTAGATTGTTATTGTTCTGGTCCTTCACTGCTGAAAGTTATAAGAAAAGTTGGAAGGAACTTTATTTCTCACCTCTATTCTGCTTTCTTTTTATATATGTGGACCCACAAAGATTTTATGCATAGTACTCACAGAAAGACCCCATCCATCCTGGATCCCACTGCAATGCCCTACACAAAAAAGTGTAAAATGAACATTTTTTGACAACATGAGCTGTCAATCTAAGCCCATAAACATTAAAAATATTGTCATTAAATGTCACTCTCCCATAATAAATTCATATGTTAATATTTTGATCCATTTCAATCTAGAATCTGGAATCTGGGAGAAGATAATGAGAAAGGAGTCTCAAGCAATCCACCTTATTTATAATGGTATTTTGAACTTTAGAGTATGTGAATGTACACACGTGTGCTGGCACACAGGGTAATTATCTATAAACTGCCCCCATGTGAGAATTTAGAAGACATCTGAATAAATGTAATTCCAATATCATTAGGTTTTGGGTATGTTACGATTTTGCACTAATGTTGAGACCTGATATGGAGTTCATGTAGCATCCATGACTCACATGTATGAACAAAACATTCTAGAAGGACTGTGGGGAAATAGAAATCCTTGGGTTAAATTTAGACAAAAAGATACTTAAGAAAGAGAGGGAAAACAAAAAGTCTTTTTGGAGAAACAAAATTATAAAGTCTTAAGGTTGGAAGCACCTTAATGGCCACCTCTTTCAATCCCTTAATTCACTGGTGAGGGTGATCCTGCAAACTAAGCTGATGTAGAAGTAGAACCCATAAGGCTGCCTATTCTTTGACGGACAACTCATAATGTTGAATGAGTTGTTCAGATATTGAGAAAAGGTTCATTTCCCTAAAACCTCTAAAAATAGGTTCAGCTCATGCAGAAAATAATCTAATCTAGTGGTCTTCAATCTTTTTTCAGCATACTCTCATTTTGCAAATCTGATGACATCTAGACAGTTTCCTTTGATAAACAAAAGAAAAATATACACACTGACATACAGGAAGTGATTATGTGCAATTTTCAAAGATTTTGCAAACTGCCTCCACACCCCCAACCCAAGATTTATAGCTGAAAGTCAAGCGAAGAATCTGAAGTATAATCTTTCATCTACATCAGATGTCAGCAAACTACCACCCACAGGCCACCTGGCCCACTGCCTATTTTGTTTTAATAAAGTTGTTTGGAAACAAAGCCACATTCATTCATTTGTGTATTGTCCACTGCTGCCTTTGTACTACAACAGCAGAGTTGAGGAGTTGTAACAGTGACCATGTGGCGCACAAAGTCTAAAATATTTATGATGCGATCTTTTTCAGAAAAAAGTCTGCCAACTTCTGAGCTACATGAAAGACCTTCTATGATTTTAAGACAAAGTGAAATCTGAGTTAAGACTGTGTGAAGTCAGGGAAACATTCTTTTGGGCAATTATATTAGGAATACAAGAAAAGGGGGGAAAAATCACAGTTTGTTCAGCATAGATAACCCAAGTAGTGATAAACAACTCAAGCAGGTCAAGTGAGTATATTTATATGAAAATCAGAAGTGAAACTGGATCAATGTAAAAAGAAGACAGGGACCAAAGGATGATCTTATTATGCCAGGGAGCTTACAGATTGCTTGGCTGATCATTTATTATATTCAAACAGTAAGATGATAAATTGTCATAAGAACCTGACAAAGGTTTTCTTTTCTTACCACAGTTAGTGCCTTACTTTGTATTGCAATTATTTGTATACATTTTTATCATCCTCATTAATATTTTAGCATAGATATTTTAATATTAAAAATGGAGTGGTGACCGAATACATATAGCATGATAATTCTCACACAGGGAATAGCCACAATTTAATGACTATGTAAATATTTTATTGCTACACTCATAATATTTTAATATAAAAGTGCCTTAACATATACCTTGACAATCATAATTTTGAACTATGTCTTATGTTGAACTATATAAAATTATTGTTCTGTGAATTGAAAGTGATTGGATAATAGGTATATCATATGGTTCAACCTCATAGAAGGGATACCATTGTCAACGTTCTAGTTGAATAACTGATTGTATAGCCTTGTTGAGATCATACAATCAATCAATAAGTGGCAGACCCAGGTCCTGTGCCCCATTTTTCTGATTGCTGCCACTGAGTGGTTAGTTGAAAAGCCCACCAAGAAAATAATACTGAGTGAAGTTTGTACTGAGTAACAAAAGATTTGGGGGTTAGTGTGTTTTCTTATGAACTTGACTAACATATATGTGTTTTATTCTAAAGGTTCTTTATAAATCATAGTAAAATAATTTTTGCTTGGCTGCATATGTGTTGGGCTAAAGAACTAGTAGTAAAAAAGCAAAGCAAGGCAGGAATCTGAGAACTCAATAATAAACTCTTTGGAGCAGAATGGCCTTCTCTCATGTCTTGTTACATTCTTTTATGTGGTTCCCTTTAAAGTGAGGCACCATCTATTTTAACCTGTCTTGGCTCCATTTGCTCCAAGTCTTGATGTTGAAATAGCTTATTCAAAAATTTTTAGATGCTCTTCTTTTATCATCACATGTGATATTGTGTTATGATTTTGATAGTATAAAAACAGAAGTTTTTGACCATGAAACTCAATATCTTGCTATTCATGAGTAATTTAATTTTAATTAGATTGAATTCATTTTTATATATTATATTTGGGTAGCTGGTCTCCACAAGTGCCTTCTTTTCCTCTTCTATCTTCTTTCTATTTCCTTTTGAAAACATTTTACTGCTTTTTACAAATGAATTTTAGCGGTTCTATCTTACTACCATATTTATCTAATTCCTTAACATATTTAATGTAACAACTTTTCATACCATGTCTGCTTTAATAATTGTTCTGGAAAATTTCCTTCTAAGTAAGTTAAATGTACCAGATTGGCTAAAGGGAGAAAATATGGTTTATATAATAGGAAATTGCAACTTCTAGAATTCATTTTTCAGGGAGGGATATGGGACAGATTAAAGAATAGCACCTGACAGTAAAGTCTGATATTTAACTGATGAATTAGGAGGGATTTATTCATTGATCAATACATTTGTGCAATTCATCGTGAGAAGAACTAGAGGGAGAAAGGAGAGACCCTCCCGTCCCAGTTCATCCTCTACATACTCGTCTTACTTTTTCCTTAGATCCCTCATCTGAAATTGTTTTCTACACCTATTTCTCCACCAGAATGCAAGCAATGGGGGCAGAAATTGCTTTGTCTCCCTGCTGCATCCCCAGCACCTGACACAAAGGTGCTCCATGGTGCTATGGATAAAAAGTATGGGCACAGGAGATCTGGTGGCAAGTGAGCCTCTCCAAGCCTCAATTTCCACATTCGTAACAGTGAAGAAGATAATAATACTTATCTCACAAGAGGAGAGGTATTGAACCTTTACATTAACCCATTCTACTTCCCCAGTGAGGGACAGTAGATATCATAACCTTTTAAAGTGCAAGAGAATCACTTGGGGGTCACATTTGGAAATGCCCATTCCCTATATCTACCTCCAAGAGAATCTATTTCGGGTGATTTGGGTGTGAGGCTCAGGAATCTGAACTTTAAAGAAATTCACTTGAAAACACTAATCTTTACCTATTCCCATTAGAAATCCCTCTGGAATCTTCTTTTTTTTTTTTTTTTTTAAAGCTAAAGCTCCTTTACAAGTCTGCATTTTCTCCAAATATCCATCCTCAATAAGCAAGGTAAACCAGTATTGTTCATTAAGATGCCCTTTTAATCACTTGAATAAAACAGTATGGTTTAATAATTATAGTGAGCATTATATAACGTATAATGTATGCCAGCCATTATTCTAAATGCTTTACTGATAGTAACTCATTCAATGCGCCCAACAACCGATGAAAAGTGAATCCTCATTTTATAGGTGAGGAAACTGAGGCTCAGAGTTTTAGTGGCTTCACCAAATTCAAACACCTAGTTAGTGAGTGGAGCAAAGACTCAAACCCAGCAGGCTGGCTACAGAGCCGGCGTTCTTAAGTATTACCTTTTGCCATCTCTCAGAGCCCCCGGCAGAGGTCAGAGCCCTGAACAAAGGTCAGAGTCCTGCTTAACAGGCCTGCCCCCTTCCCTAGCTAGGATGTTGGGCAAGTTCCTGCCGCTTTCTTGGATTCAAGTTCCTCCTCTATGAAGTGAGGGGGTTGACGCTGATGATCTCAAAGGCCCTCTGGCCCCAAAGATTTTATCGTTCATTTTACAGGGGACTTTTGACCTTGTGATCTGCTGGACTAAAACCCAAGAACTGCTCAAAGTAAGGCACACACTTCCTCTTCTAGGTCTGCTCTATTATTATATTTTCTTTACCTGGTAATTCACAAAACTTCCTTCTCGGTCTTTTGCCTTTCGTCATTCCTTCTTGCTGAGGAAACCAAATGCACTTCAGTCTGATCTAGCATCACATAGCTTCTAAGTTCTGCCAGCTTTGCTCACTCAGGGTTCCATAGTGCTTCCACCTGTGCCTGATTTAACCTCATTACTCTTCCAGGGAAGTTCACTAACTTCTTTCTCCTCCTTTTTTATTCTTCCAAAGGGCAATGGAACTCCTCTGAAAAATTCACCCCCAGTAACATCTCTCCAATAGGTCCTTCTTACCCTCTCCACTTCCGCACTATTGTCCCATTCCAGGTCTAAACTTCAGGTTTCCTTTAGTTCCATATTTCTCAAACCTGGCTATATAATATCTGAGATGCTCAAATTACCGATGCACTACGCAAGACCAAATAAATCAGAATTTTGAAGGGTGGGATTTGAACGAGAATAAGATTTAAAAGTTTGAAAATTCCACAAGAGATTCTAATGTGTTGTGTTCTTAAGAACCATGGCAGCCTGCTGATTCCCAGGTCAGTAGAGGAAGCAAATCAAAAGCACCTGGGAAGCCGATTACTACTTATTCCCAGGGAGGGAAGTCTGGGCATGTGAATTTCAAGCAGGCAAGCAGGCATCTCTCAGGTGGTTTGGAGACCTCCCTTTATGAAGCAAAGTTCTAGCTCAACCTCGAAAGCAAGATGAATTTCTATACCCTTGTGTCACCACCTTAGAATAACCCAAGCCTTCTCATCGCCTCCTATGTCAAATTAATATTTTTAAATACAAATGGTAATACAGAGAAAAAAAAGCACTCGGTATTAAGATCCATATTGTTTAGGTTTTTTTCCTGCACTAATTGTCCAGGTAACATTGAGTGAAATCCCTTTTCCTCCATGGGTATCATTTCTCCTTATGTGTAAAAGAAAGCTATTACATTACTAGATACTCACTAGACTTCCTTCCTATTTTATTATTCTATTATTTTAAGGCCCACAACCTATTGTTCCTCAACTATTACACAACCAGCTCCATTCTTTCTACATTCAGCTGACACCAGGCAATTCATCTAGGGAAAACCTATTCACAAACCCTGGTGAGGGCTGCCCACTGCAAGCCAATACATGGCTGTTAGACATCTTCAAATTACTTCGCCATACCAAGACCTATTGCTGCCCAAACTTCAGTTCAGCCCTATCTGTCTCCACAAAGCTCATCCCAATCAGTGCCATCTAGCAGCTCCATCTAGTAGCAATAACCTCCTTCACTGTCTGAGCTACCGTCCTCCTCTAGTCAGGTTGCATTTACAAACATGACTCCTAGAGACTAAGGTACAGGCCCTCTGCTCTCATCCCTCTAGCTGCTGCTCAGGAGGTGATGACAGTGTCATTATAGTGTGGCTGCTAGAAATCTTTTTTGGTTGTTCACTCTGTTTTAGTGTGAGATGGATGAATCTGTTAGGAGGTACTGTCTTATGAATGTAGAAGTGGTAGCCATGGCCTCTCCTGTTCTTCCCTGCCAGCTTCCATTAAGGGAAGCTGTATCTAAACAGATAGGAGAGAAGATGTCCTTGGAGGCCACTTTCAGAGAGAATATTCTATGTACTGTGTATAAGTGTTTTTTTCCAACAATGTGAGGATTAAGTGTATGTGTCACTTTGTCTAGATTATGGTGTCCAGTTGTTTGGTCAAACAAGATCTGGCCTGATTATTACTATGAGGGTATTTTATAGATGGATTTTCATCTATAGTCGGTTAATTGCATCAATGCAGGAGATTCCCTCAGCATTGAGGAGCATCTCCTCACTCAATCACTGGTGGTCTTAAAGGCAGAACTGAGGATTTAGGTGGTCAGAAAGAAGAATTTATGGCCTTTCAGCCAGATAACTTCTGCCGGGGAATTCAACATTAGTATCTTTAATATTTTTACACACACACACACACACACACAAACACACACACACACACATGCCCCTGTTGGCCCCGGTTTTCTGGAAAACCCTCACTAATATACCTAAGTAATTGAAATATACTGAAACGATGATAACTAAAACAATAGTTGACAGGATAAAAAAATTAAAATCAGGAGTGTTCCGAGGCCTTGACTTCCACTCTCCTGGCCCAGATTCTCTCTTCCTCCCTGCCTTCTTTAACTTCAGAAGCTGGGAACAGGGGAGTAAAGAGGGAAGAAGAAAACAAACCCAACAAACAAAATTATTTTGCTCATTTCTACAAGATAAAGGGCTCTGAGTCAGGGGTGGCAGGGAGAAAATGAACACATTGTAGGCTAAGGTTGCCAGGGGAGAATGGGGATGTGTTCAGTGGAGGAGACATTAATGGGCTGTAACATGTGTGAAACTGGAGACAAAGAAGAAAGGAAAGCGTCGCTTCAAGATTCTGAATTGGGTCTTCTTTAGTATCCTTCCAGAAATGAAGAAAACATGACATTTTAAAACAATGGACCTAAACTAATGAAAATCCTTTCAGGTTGTATTTGATTGTTCTGTGCTACTTAAATGTGGTGCCACTGAGGGCAAACCCAGGCTGGTCATAGATTCCAAGGCTTATAACGCAGAACAATATTAAAAAATATCTATTGAGGGGAACTCTTGCTTTTACTGCAGAGGCTCATGTTTTAGCCACTTAAAGTGGTAAGCTATATAGTGTGGGTATTATAATTGTGCATTTTACATTTCAAAATGGTAAAATTCAAATGTTAAGTGGTTGGCTATACTAAAAGTGTCGAAATCCTTTAAACTGTAGCTCTTAAACTCATCAATTATAGCTTCTTGTTAAATTTGTTAACTTCTTCAATTATATTAAATAAAAATAGTTAATTTAATAACTAATATATATATATTATATATATATTGAGTGGTTCCTGTATCTGTAACACTCAGGGAGTTTATGTGGGTTCTCATTCAATTTTTGCAACAATCCTATGAAGTTATTCATTTTATAGATGAGGAAGTTAAGGTTTAGTGAGACTAAATACATTGTCCATATTTCCACAAGAACAAAATAAGGTGGAGTTGGGATAAAAACTCAGGTTTTCTGACTTTAGATTCCACTGTGCTGTCTTGAAATAACTCAAATAAGTGATTTTTAGATTCGGCCAGAATCATTTGTGATGCATTAAAAGAAACTCAGATACCAAGGCCCTATCTCTGGCAATACTGATTCTAAAGGTCTGGGATAAGACCTGAGCAGTGTTTGCATGTGTGTTAGAAAAAGTGTATATGTGAACATATGTGTGTTATGGTGTGTGTACGTTTTATAGGTAGCTGCAGTTATGAAAAATTGCTCTGCAATTCTGGGTAAAAAGATTTCAAAAAAGTTCATAGGAAAAAAAAGCATAAGTCCTAAGAAAAAGATTGTTAAGGGGAATTTCAGAAAAGTGGAAGACTTTCATCTAGAATGGGGGTCTGCAAACTACCACCCAGAAAATCTATTCTATTGTAAATAGAGTGCTTTTAGAACATTGCCATGTTCATTTACTTAGGAATTGTTTATGGCTGCTTTCACACTGCAATGGCAGAGTTGAGTAGTTTGAGAAATTGAGTAGTTGTGACAGAGACCATATGGCCCAAAAAGCTGAAAATAGTGACTATCTGTCTTTTTACAGGAAGTTTGTCAACACCTGGTCTAAAAAGTAAAATTTGAACCACATAATCATGAATACTTCAATTTATAAAGGAGGGATTGGGCAAGCGTGTCGATTAGGAGGTAGAATGTTCATAAAAATGTTTTGGAGATATAAAAAGATTTCTGATAGTTTAGATGCAAAAAGTTTGCATGACAGTCTGAAGTACAGACCTATAATCAAGGGAGAAAAAACTGAGCATCATAAATGCTGCAAGAAGCAAATAGGATGCTTATAATTCAGAACAAGCTGAGGCGTTCCAAAAATGGCTACGTATTAGTTTTAATTCAGCTGATTTATGACTTATGCGTTTGGTTTCCCTAAAAACAAATCATATCACTTTCACCAAATCAACTTAGAGAACAGCCATCATTTCCTAAGTACTGGTTTCTCCCTCTTTCATCTATGGGCTCTGGCCTTGCCACTATTTTCTTCTTACCATCCTCTTTGATTTGGGCAATAATAATTTGTTCTTTTCTCGCTTAGCCATGTCTGTGAGACATGTCGTCTGGGAGACCTCTGAATTCCACACACAGAGCACTTAGATAGGAGATATTCATGCACCTTAATCTTTTCTATATTCCTTTGTACATCAGATATACTATTCAAACTTCAAAGGTTATTTCTACCTTTTTTTAGACCACAATTTCTTTCCACATTCTTAGTTTCTTGGCCCCACATATAACTGAATCACTACATTAGCTGGCTAACTTAAAAATATTATATGTTTCATTAACCATATGATTATCTTCTATAGTAACCATTAAATTATGTAATGAAAGGCCAAGAGTGCTTACCCTTAACCAGCCTAGTGTTATTTAGGCAGCATTCTTTGGTTTCATTTTCCCCTTTCCATAGTTTATTCCAAAATAAACCCCAGATCAGTACCATTCCAGGAGCTTCTGCCTTCTTCAATCACGGCTCTGTAGTGACTGCAAAGTTTTCCCCGAAAATTCCCTCCAGTTAATTGATGATTGCCATTTTTGAAGCCCATACTAGTACATGCTTGCTGACAGTTAAGTTTCTTTTGTTAAAGACTAGCTCTTTCTATTTTCCCAATATGTATCTTCCGTCATCAGAACATCTTACGTAGTTACCTGTCTTTAATAACTTTCTACTTTACCTTCCAGGAGCCTAAGGGAAACAAGAGATTACACAAAAAGCTTTTGCCTTTTCCAACATTCACCAATTTCTTAATTTCATTTCCTGCATAAACTATGTTCTCCTTTAATACTAATTCTACATATTCCTTTGCTTAGCTCAGCATAAAGACTGTCTTTTGGAGGCTGGATTGAATTTCAAACTAAAAAAAAATAGAAAAAAAACAGCTCTAGAAGAAGGGGCTTGTCTCATGCAGAACAGATATCTTCAGTTCTAATTCCCAGATTTTACAGAAACAATGAGCAATTTAGGGAATGGACAAGCATGGTTATCTTCAATTAATGAATCTAACCTCATTTAACCCTGATTTCAGATTTTCTTCATTGACGACAGGCTTGGAAGTTCATATTATCAGTGTTTTGAGCTTAAAAAAATTTAAATTCTAGTAAACAATGAAAGGGAGTGGTAAGGGGTATAGAAAAAAATAGGGGAACAAAGGTTAAAATCTATTTTGTAGATGGAAATACTAGTGGTCAATGAGAGGGAGAGATAAGGGGTATGGTATGTGTAAGTTTTTCTTTTTATTTCTTTTTCTGGAGTGGTGCAAATGTTCTAAAAAAATGATCATGGTGATGAATATACTACTATGGGATGATATTGTGAGCCCTTGATTGTACACATATACGGAATGTTTGTATGTTAAGAATGTTCATGTTTGTATGTTGTTTTGGTTTGTTAATACAAAATAAATTTAATGTAAAAAATAATTAAAAAATTCAAATTCAGTGTAGCCTTTCTCAATTCCCATCACTCCAGAACCTTCTAAGATCAGTCAATTGCTACCTGGCAATATGTCCCCCACATTTTAATTTAAAAAGAACTTTGTATATTTTTAAAGTTCTCACATTTTTCTCAACTTGAGAGAGAGTGCTATGTGTAATGCTTTAATCCAGTGTGAAAGATAATATTTAGAACATTGTTTATTATAAGATCATCCGTGATTGGTCTGGGGGAGTTTATGTGTGGGGAATATTATTGAATAGTGGCAATTAGTATTTAATTTCAAGATGCTGAAACATGGGAACTGCTTCGGGTCAAGGAATACTGTGTGTGTGTGTTTGTGTCTATGTTTAATTAGTATGTGTGCACATTGATATTTCAGGGTCTGCTACAATTGACAGTGTGAATTAGGGCTAATGATACTTGGAACTTCTAATAACTTGTTTGGAAGAGATAAGTGCTATGATAGGTTGGTGGACCAAAGAATACTTTCAGAAAATTATACTAATGCCAGTGGGAAAAGAATGTGGAAAGAGAATATGAATGAATTGTTATTCTATTATTGGTCATATTTAAAGTTTGCCTATAAAATTCAGGTTATCTTGAATTCTTCACTCTGGTCAGAGTAACAGCCATAAATTACCTGCATTTCCATGTGAACTTTGCAAACTTCCTTTTATCTAATGACATCATTCCAATGTTGGGGCAGGGTAAGAAAAATATTTCGCAAATCTATTACCTTAAAAGGGATGTGAGTGTGGAGGTCATATTCCCAGAATCCTCTGAAAGTGAAATTCAAAATAGGTAAAGGATAAGATAAATTGAATAAACTGTTATATTATTTTCACAACTTATCCAAAGAACAGTGACTTAGAATCTAAGAAAACTTTTATAACATAAACTGATTGCAACAAAATGGTCTTGAACGAATATGCTATCCCTTGGAGTGTGCCATTCACTCACGAAAAGAGTAAATAAAATAAATATTTTATAGGAGGGGGTATTAGGCCAAGAAGGGGAGCGTCTAATATACTTAAAGAATCTGAAAGTCAGTAAATCCTCAGTAAGGATACACATTTTGGAATTCTGATTTTGCCACATTGCAGATGCTTGACTTTGAGAAATTTACTCAAACTTTCTATACTCAGTTTCTTCTTTTGGAGAAGAGGAATAAAAATACTTAACACAGTCTTTTCCTTTTATTTTTGAGCCTCTCAAGTCTATAATTCAGTGATGTTAATTATGTTCACAATACTGTGCTACCATCAATGCATTCCATTGCCAAAACTTTTCCATCACCCCCAAAAGGTAAATTTTATGTTGTACACAGGTTAATTGAATAAAATGTAAGAAAACAACAACACAGGACTGACAGCACAATGGATTGTAATGTGAACCATGGACTGCATAGTTCATAGTAAATTACAACATTATTTCATCAGTCCTTACAAATGTTTTCCACACCAATGCAAGGTGTCAACAATGGAGGGGCTAGGATATGGGAACTCAGTGATCTCTGCATGTTTTTTTCTGTAAATCTGAAAAGTCTCTAAGAAAGCTGTTAAAACTACCTCACACATTATATTACTATAAGGATAAATTATATGCAAATATATATATACGGTAATATATGGACAACAATACATATATAGTATTTAATGCAGTACCTGACAGCTACTCGATAAAGGGTAGGTAACAGTTATCACTCTTCTAAACTGAGGTCTAAGGTTAATCCCATCCCTCTGAAAATAATGAGTCATAAGAGTTCCAATAAGGAGGCTGGTTCAGTTCCTAGGAGCCTCCATATTCAGGGAGACAGAGTTATTCCTCAGACAATGTTATGGTATCTTGCTACCTCTTAACAAAAGAAAAACTAACCAACCAAATCAATGGGTAAAAATTTATACAGTGATACATCTTTACTATTCCACAGTGAGACTTACTGTGGTTTATGTACGTTTCCAAAACTCTTCACACAGCTAACTGCATATCATGGTGGTTGTGCTGATTTGAAATTGTTGTGTGCCCCAGAGAAGCTGTGTTCTTTAATCCTGCTTCAATATTGCTTGGTGGGAGCTTTTTGATTAGGTTGTTTCCATGGAGATGTGTCTCCACCCATTCAAGGTGGGGTTGCTTACTGGAATCCTTTAAGAGGGGAACATTTTAGAAAAAGCTTTAGAGTCCACACAGCCAGAGACCTCTGGAGATGCAGAAGGAAAATGCCTCCAGGGAAGTCCTTTGAAACCAGAAGCCTGGAGAGATAGCTAGCAGATGCTGTCATGTGCCTTCCCAGATAACACAGGTATTCCGGATCCATCAACTTTTCAAGAATCAAGGTATCTTTATCTGGATGCCTTAGTTTGGACATTTCAGTGGCCTTAGAACTGTAAACTTCCAACTTAATAAATCCTCCCCCCCCTTTTTTCTGTATGCTGTATGGCAGGATCATATTTCATTATTTTTCCGTGTGATTCTCCCTTGGAGTACCATTTGTTGAATTTTTGTTTGTTTTTTGAGGGAATTGCGTGGACTGGGAATCAAACCTGTGTCTCCCACATGGTAGTTGAGAATTCTACCACTAGAATTGAAATGCCCTTGTACCCCCAATAAATTCCCTTTTTAAAAGCCATTTCATTTCGAATATATTGCATTCTAGCAGCTTTAGAAAACTAAAACAGTGGTTTATGAAAAACCATGACAAGGATAGCCTCAGAATCAGTAAAGAGCCATTTACCATCGGTGGCAGTATGGACATTATTTGTACAGCAGGATTTAGTTTTCATCAAGACACATCCCTTAAAAGAACAAAGTAACACATTTAAGAGAGACCAAATGTATCATTCCTGGGAACTTTATCTTCTAGCTGACCAGAATGTAGGCTCATGATGCTTGTTTTAATTAGAGTAACAACAAAATATGATAAAAAACAAATGCTGTAATGTCAAAACAGATGTCACAATCAAACTTTATCTCTGGCTCACACAAAGTCCTGTGAAGATACTTCCTTTCAGGCAGCACTTCTGTGCAGCTTTCCTACAAGTGGTGACAGAGATCTAGAATCCTTCCATCTAGTGGCCCTGCTATACTCTAGAACATCAAAGACCCCTTTCAATAGATAGTCTCTATCCAATCTGCAAATGAAGAGAGAGCAAAAGAGAGAGAAGGAGGGAGGGAGGGAGAGAGACAGAGAGAGAGAGAGAGAGAGAGAGAATGTGACAATAAAGAGCAAAGGATCTTCTGGGAATTCTAGCACTGTATCTGGAAGTAGCATGCATTATTTCTGCCTGTATTGCATTGATTAGAACTAAGTCACATGGTCACACCTAACTTTAAGGGAAACTAGAAAGTATAGTCAGCTGCAACCAAGAGGACGATGGAACAGTTTGGTGACTACACAGAGCATTGTCTCTGCCCCAGTGCCTCTCCCTTTGGATGGGAGGATTATTGAATTCTTGGATTTGTTTTTTTGGGGTTGAGCACTTTTTTAGATGCCCATTATATAACTATATGTGTATATATGCTATGTGTTTGTGGATATATTTGTATGTGTACATGTGTGTGTTTGTGTAAAATGATTAATTCTCAGAAGCACATTACAATTACCTCTTTGGAGTTTCTTCACCTCCTTCTCTCTTTGGAGTTTATTTTCCCTAAGAAATCAGAGGACTCTTCAATTTTGAAAGAACTTTGAAAAGATGTAAGAATGATTTTCAAGCAAGGAAAAGCTATCAAAGGTTGAAGTGTATTCAAGTATAGAGATAAAATCTGGAAAGAGAGATCTCTAAGACATAACCAAGTCATTCAAAGACAACCAAAGTGAATAGAAAGGAATCATCTCAGGATTTCCACATACTGGACTGCAAGCATATGCCTTCCAAGCCTCTGCCAAAGAAGGATACTTTTCTCCATACGTATTCTTTTAAAGGTGATCTCTCTGCATTATTCTCTGGTATATGCTGTGGCTTAAGAAATGATCCTGCATTATTCCAATGGCTGACTACGGGGAGTGAGACTGAGACCTCTTCTCTTTGTATATGTCTCGTTAGCTTTCAGGACAGGCAGGGCTCCAGGGCTGGAAGGAAACTCTGGAAACATGACCACCTCTAAAATGTCATGGTAGCGGATATCTGAGCCCAGAGCTGATAATAGTACCTCTTTTCATATTCTACTTTATGAGAGTTCTTTATTGTCTTACATTACACACACTCACACACACACACATTTCTATTTACATAGCATCTTTAATTCATCTGTAAGTGACAACAATATACCACTGAGTAACCATTGGATATTCCATATAAACTTGAGAGTAGGAAACCCAGTTTCACCCACATTGCTTTTGCATTTTAGGAGAATTAAGGATTCATTGGGACTATAGAAAACATACTTTGGAAAGAAAGAGCACAATGTTTCAATTACTCTATCCATGGTGGAGAAAAAAGCATCAAACCTTTCACTTGATTGTGCGTTTCCTAGTTTGTGATTTATGAATTCTCTTAAATGACTTAGACATGGATTTGGTAACAACTTGCTTTATTATATTATTACTGTACTGTTTATTAATATATGTGAAATTTTAGATGCTTTAAAGTATGTACTGTATTTATAAAAAGAAATATAAATTTTCTGGGAAATATATTCCTGATATTATAATATTAGACATTTGACAATTGGCTCAGACAGCTGGTTCTAGATATGAACTCATAATTTAAATTGTTCAACTGCAATATCCATAAGATAATTTTTTTGAAATATGTTCTGTTATTTTATGTCACCCTTCAGCCTCTCGTCCTTTCAAACTCCAAAGAACAAACAAATTAGATGTGAAACTTGACTTCCTGGAGTTGCAACTGGATGACTCCATTGAGAAAAGAGTACATTTAATACTTTCCCTAAAGTTTGGTATATATATTCAAGAACTCAAGGATCAATGGGAAAGTTTAAACTAGTTTTCTCTTTTGCTCAAACACAAATGCTTGTGTGTAGACTGTTTACTCAAGTACTGATAACCAGGCTCTTCCCTACTGTTAAAAAAAAAATTAGTAGTTTGTCCATTCATTTAGCTGATATTTTCTGAGTACCTATTACTTGCCAGGTAATATTTTAAGTATAAGAAATACAGAGAATAAAGTAGAAGCTATGAGGGAGAAGGAAGGGAGTGAGTATTCAGTAGGTATCAAATACATATTGAGAACTAAGTTTGTGCATCTCAATAAATGTCTGACCCTTAAGTCAAATTCCAATCCTGATCAATATCTTTATGCTGTAGTGGTTTGAGACTAGCTCTCAGAATTGCCAGCCAAACTGAGCTTTTTTTGGAGTTGTAAGATGAGGGTCTCAGATCCCCTGAGCTTATACACAAATCTGATAATATCACTTCACAACTCAGATCTATCTTCAGTGGCTCCATCTGAAGTTTGAAGTCCAAACTCAATGGCATGGCTTTGAAGATGCTTGTATATCTAGGTCTAAACCTCATCTCACAATATAAATGATTCATATCCTAGTCTACATTTCTGAAATAGTCCTTGCATTTGATGGCTTTTCTCTGCTCATTCTTTCCTTTAATATAAAATATCCATCCACATTTGTCTACTTACTAACGATCTAGCTAATATTCATATCTCGGCTCAAATATGATTCTTTGTAAATGTTTCTAATCCCTCTCCAGTCAACATGAAACCATCTCCCTCTATATCCCATGACATACTGAAAGTTCCCACTTATTTAATTCATCATTCTTTGCCTCCTTGTAATTTTGGGGAAAGGGGTCATCTATTATTGATTTCAATGTCCACTACTGCGACTACCGAAGTGCTTTGTGCAAGGTTTGTGCTCAACAAATGCATGCCCAACTGAATTGCTCCAAGTTCCCTTCTACAGATTGGGTGCTGAACCTCTCCAGAAGAAGGTAAACTCAAGTTCTGCTGACTAGTTAGCTATTCCTTTTTTTTTTTCCCAGTGGCTCCAGGTCTTACTCGATTTGATCCTTCACAGGAACCCTAACAACCTCCTATTACAGAAGCGCCATCAACCCACCTATCTACTTCTTCACATTCTTTGCTAAAGCCCATGGGTCACAAGTTCATTTGCCTGTAAGTGAAAGGCACATCACATCAATGCAAGAATCCAGCCGGTGTAAGATAACAAGTGAATGGACCAGTGGCCTAACTGAAATGGCATACCTACGTATAGGCAACCCGGTTATTTTTTAAACTGCCAGCCGAACAAAGCAATCTACAAGCTGCATTTAGCTGGTGGGCTTCCAGTTACAATGCTAGTATTTTAGCATGAAACAACACACCATTTTGCCAATCCACTTACCATTCTCTGTACCTTTGGATCGCTTTGTTTTCTCCACCTGGTGTCCCTCCATCTTTATTTATTGAAATTCCCTATCCTTCAAGACCTGGAGCTGATGCTACTTCCTCCTTGAAGCTTTTCTAACCTCTCCAGATGGAATTTATACTTTCCCCCTGTGTTCCCGTTCCACCTACTTAAAAACTCTAAGGCAGCACACCTCACATCTGACCTTGCCCCAGCTATATTAATGTATATTAGCCTTGTCTTACTTTTGTTATCATCCTTTCCCTCACCCAGCACAATGCCTGGCACATGTAAACCCTCAGAATATATTGCTGACTTAAAGCCATATCACTTTTATCCCTCCTCTGCCCAGTAGAAACTGGGTTCTTAGCCCTAAATCCCACAAGGAAGGTTGCTGAAAAACACTACATTCAAATTGTAGATGCAAAAACATGCTTTAAATAAGTAATTGTCCCAACTCAACTAGTAAGACTGGTGGCACCATAAGGTCAGAAGGTTTACCTCTGGCAACACATGATCCTCAGCCATATTGCCTTAGATGAAGGCACTTTTACCGATGTATCTAAATAATATTCCAAACTCTCCAAGGCACTCTGATTGATTAAAACACTTTTGATATTGACTTTATTTATAGTTTTAGAGAGGAGGGAGGCAGTTTGGGGAGTGTGCTGTTAAAACTCTAGGAACTTGGCAGCATCCTGAGTACAGGAATTCCCCCGGCTCTGCATTTTAACACTGCTGAGATTTGTAGGCATCACTATTTAATGAAGCACACAGCTGTGCAAGAAGAGCAGGAGGCGGAATTTGGCAATAAGGGGCCAGCAGGAAATCTGGCAATCGTGTCATCTGGAATTTCCCTAACTCAGTCAAGTCGTTTCTCCTTCCATCGCCCTCTTCTAGCTTTACCTTCACTCACTCTCTGAAATGAACATTTTAATCACGTAAATAACCAAGCAGAGAGATTACAGCATAAGTCTTGCCCTTTACCTCAACTTTAGCAAGTGTATTTTTGTTAGTCCAGGAACCAGAATTTGGCAAACCAGCCAGCTAGATAAAATAAGAAATGATACAAATCTTTAGCTAAAACTGTAATGGAAACATTGAGTGAAGCTAAAAAAGAACTATCTTTGGATAATATTATAAATTGTTTCTTTTAATTAAATTAGCCCTGCCCTTTCCCATTTTAGCTGCAAACAGAAGTTTCCAAAGCAGCAATGTGCAAATTGAGAAATCCTTGTGGTGTCCTCTAAAGCTTGAGTTTTGCAGCCGGGTTAAAATCTTAGCTCAATAACTTATTGGTCGAGTGACTTGGGCAAATTATTTAGACTCTTTAAGCTGTATTTTCTTCCTCTTCAACATGGAGATAATATTATCTACCTCATGGAGTTGTTAGGAGGATTACCCAAGAGAGCATATTTACAAGACCTGGCAGATAGGGACATTTAGTTAAGGTATGGTTTCCCTCTTTCTTTTCTCCCTCTACTTCTCCCAAACACATATATAGATTTCCATGACTTCATAGTATAGTCTAAGTCCCATGAAAAATGGACAGCTTTGAAAAGAAGAGAATTTAAAAAGTACTTGGTATAGGGAGTGCCAAACACATTATTCTTGCTATTTAAGTAAATGATATTATCATGGTGTCTTTATTTCAAAGAATTTAAGGCACTTACTAGCTATACTTATTCATTTCCAAAATATTCCTATAAGGTATAAGCAAGATAATAGGTGTCCATCTTTTGGATAGAGAAAATGAGAACAAAGGTTAATTTATGTGGCCCAAGTCTTCAAAGGAGAACAATCCTTGAGTTATGTAATCCCTTACTGTAGCTTTCCCCATGTTATCTTTCTTCATGCACGTGCTCCTGAAGTGCCCTCTTTGGGATTACAAATCAGAGAACAATATCAACAATCCACAGATATATTTATTAAAGACATTATAAACTAAGAAAGCAACTGTAATTATTAAAAAAGCAAAAAATCAAGGTCTATTTATGTACGTTTTTTCCATAAGAATAAATACCACTTAAATAGATCACTATTTAAGATCACTTAAATAGAGCAAAATATAATTTTAACACTATAACTCAATTTAAAATTTTGACCCTATAATTGAAAAAAAGGAAACAAAATAAATAAAGAACAAAGGAATAAAGAGTTGAAATAGAAATATTATCTTTATGTTTGCCAAGCTTCTGTGAAGTAAAACTACAAATGATTTTTGAATTCATCTATTTTGATTTTTTAGGAAAGAATATTTAGGTTAAAAACTAGGAAAACATAACGATAATGTGTTATGAAAGCAAACTGAAATTCCTACTCAAATGGGGAAAGGAGCAGTTTAATATATCTTCCTTGATTTAGTAAAGCCAGAGTCATTATTTTTTTAATTTTTATTAATAAAACCAATCAACATACAATATGAACATTCTTTTTTTTAATCACATAGTTGTATATTCATCATTATGATCATTTTTTAGAACATTTGCATCCATTCATAAAAAGAAATAAAAAGAAAGCAGAAAAAAATTCATACATACCATACCCCTTACCCCTCCCTTTTATTAATCACTAGCATTTCAATCTACTAAATTTATTTTAACATTTGCTCCCCCTATTATGTATTTATTTTTCATCCATATGTTTTACTCATCTGTCCATAAGGTAGATGAAAAAAGTATCAGACACAAGGTTTTTACAATCACACGGTCACATTGCGAAAGCTGTATCATTATACAACCAGCTTTAAGAAACACGGCTACTGGAACACAGCTCAACATTTTCAGGCAGTTCCCTCCAGTCTCTCTGTTATGCCTTAACTAAAAAGGTGATATCTATTTAATGCGTAAGAATAACCTCCAGGACAACCTCTCGACTCTGTTTGGAATCTCTCAGCCATTGACACTTCATTTTGTCTCATTTCTCTCTTCCCCCTTTCAGTTGAGAAGGTTTTTTCAATCCCTTGGTGCTGAGTCCCAGCTCATTCTAGAATTTCTGTCCCCTGTTGCCAGGAAGGTCCACAACCCTGAGAGCCATGTCCCATGTAGAAAGGCGAAGGCCGTGAGTTTGCTTATTGTGTTGGCTGAGAGAGAGAGAGGCCACATCTGAGCAACAAAAGAGGTTCTCTCGGGGGTGATTCTTAGGCCTAATTTTAAGTCAGCTTAGCCTATTTTTTGTGGGGTTAAGTTTCAGATGAGCAAACATCAAGACTGGGGGGTTGGCCTATTGCTTTGGTTGTCCCCACTGCTTGTGAGAATATCAAGACTTCTCCACTTGGGAAAGTTGAATTTTCCCTCTTTTTCACCATTTCCCTAAGGGGACTTTGCAAATACTTTTTATTCACTGTTCAAATTCTTCTGAAATTTATCAGGGCATCACTCTGGACAAACCTACAAAATCTCATGCCCTACTCAAGGTTCCATGTACTTATGGTGTTCAATTAAGCTGTCCACATAAGTTACATTAGTAAATGCACTAGTCGAAATATAAATTTTGTACCAAATAAACATTTTTTGCTCTAGTCTCACACATATGTTAACGTTTAAAAATATTAATTACCATCTATTATCAACACCCTGCATTATTGCCATCCTTTGTTTTCCTCATGCAAAACATTTTAAAATTTGTACATTTAGTCATTATCATTATACAGTCTAGGCATTCCTAGACTATACCATCTCACTCAAAGAGTCATTATTGACTTAATCATGTGAGAAAATCCGTATCTCATCTTACAAATAAATGTAAATGATGTACAAGATAAAAAAACACTATAAAATAATGTATTAAACATACAATGAAAGAAGAAAGAAATAACAGCGATGAAAACTACATGGAGAAAATAATGAGACAAGCTACATTTTAGATATGTGACATGACTGCTTTGGGTAGAATTTGTGAAAAAATAAATCGGAAGTCTTCAATAAAATGTAAATGTTCATAACTGTACTGTCCTCTCAGTTTCTCTCACTATGGAGCAATTTGTATTTTAAAGAAATCCATGAGCAAAAATCATCCTTTGCATATTATACTGTTCTACAAAGATTTAAGCCGTGTTCATTATAGAATCTGGTAAACAGTGCATGATGAATGAATAGATGAATGATACCAAGCTGTCTTAGCATTTAAGCCCCTGTTCAATCTACTTTAAATGTACTTGCATGTGCTCCCCTTTATAACCCACGCATATGTGGTCAGCAAACATGCCTTTAAGGGTGTGCTTTAAATCAGGCACTTCTGGGCATTTTGATATATATTTCATATTTCAGAAAGGATATGCCTTTTGGGCTTTCCTTAGAGACTAAGTTTGTCCAGGCCAGAGGAGAAATCAACTTATGAAAACAAAGTCTGCTATATGCTATTAGTCAGAATTTAGATTTTGGTATAAAATGTACAACTGACAGAACCAAATATCAGAGTCTAGCTCAGGAAATAGAAAACTAAATTGTGATTTACTTTAGACTTTTGTTTAACAACAATTTGGTTTCCTTAAGCAAATATATTTCTCGTAGATACTGATACAGAAATTGTTCGCTGAAACAGGTTCCAAATTTGAAATTAAAAGATGGTATCCATAGTTATTTGAATTTACTGTAAATCATTTTCAAGTTTTTAGGTATTGTCAAGGCTGCTTTGAAAGAATATTTTACAATTTGCTGATCAGGGTCATGAAGTGAGCTCAGTGGGGTACAACCAACTTAAGAGAAAAAGAAAGAAAGAATAATAGAGGTCATTAGAATGTGATAAAATAAAATAGAATGGGCCAAAATAGATTGTACCACATCCTATTGCATCTAACATGGCTAAGTATTATTTCATGAACTTTTGGGATTCATTTTATGTATATATGTGCATGTATATGTGCATATATGTGCATGTATATACCATGATATATAAACAACATGTTTTTATTATTTGTTTTCAAAATGTTGGAAAGCTATTCTAAATAACAGATGCTATCCATTTTTAATTAGGTGTAATTTCTACCTATGTAAGTATAGTAAATTAAAAACTAGTTCTAAATTTAGATTTGAAACTGGCTTTACTGATTTTTCATTTATAATGTTATTTGTGGTATTTAAAATATTGATATTTGTAATATTATGATATATATATTTTTAAGTAATCGTTTTCTAAGATTATGATCCAAATTCAAATTTTGGCATTCTGCTTAATAAGGTTTTACTATGAAATATGTAAAGGCACAAACGTTTGACTATGTTATATTCATAAATACATCCTTATCATCTGACATAGCAATAGCAAATCTATGTATGGGATTATTCCCAAAGTATTTTCAAAATAAGGAAAATAGCTTAATTTACATAGATGAGATAAAAATTGTTAGTAATCACTATATATATATATATATATATATATATATATATATATATATATAAAACTAACTTCAAATTCACTGCAGAAAACTTGTTTTATTAAAACCCGACAAATCTACATACTGAAATATATATAAATCATCATTAAAATGTTCACAATGTGGTGAATTCAGAAAAAAATACACATAATATATTTAAGAATACAATTTTATCTATGCTGTGATTAAAGCATGCAAATATTATGCACACATATAGTTAGGTATTGGAACAGGAAAAATAGAAATGTTTTATTTGCTGGAGTGATAAAATAGTACATATTTTGTACAAATTCTGTTTTTAGCTAATACTATTATAAAATCATGCAATAAAAAAAATGACTATCATGGAGTGCTTCTAAAATGCAAGCAAGCTTGACAACTCAACAATTATCAGCAAAGTTGAAATGCTTAGTCTCCATATACATTGCAAAAATCTTGTGAAAGTGAAGCTAGCAAGAGATCACTTTCTAGGAATCAAAATGCAAAAAGTGAGACCTATTGTATACAGTTTGGGATTCTTTTTGTGGGTAGAAGAAATGATGTAAGATGTTGAGAATGATTCCTTCTGGATCTGGGGCATTTATTTGGGTTCCCTATTTTAGCAGCAAGTCTCAGGGTCAGAACTACTCCTGAATTAGACAATGATACAAGTCCTCTCTCCTCGGGTCTTATCTTATCTGTTAAACAAACCAGAGATAACTTGCACTTCCTTGGTTTATTAGTTTTACTTTTCGCCTGGTTGATATGTAGGATTTACGTAATTCCGGGGTCTGATTTATCAAAGATGGATGGAGAAGTACCCAAGCAGCTGATGTATAATTGAATGTCACAAGATTTTGAGAGCCCACAACTGGAAGATAAGAAGGGTCTTCAGGGCAAAAAACAGAATTAAGGACTAAGGTCACAGTAACAAGATGATTTCTCTATATTCTTATCTGAGTAATGTTTGCCATAATGGTCAAAATGTGTGTCGTTTGTTGCTTTGGGGGATGCAAAAATAGAGAGCAATTGTGAAATATCTCAAAGTGTTATGGAGATTTTTTCTACCCATGGAAGCCTATTCAATATGCACATTTCAGAGCATGGTGGGAGAAGACATTGGTCGTTGAACAGGTGTCTGACTGGGCAAGATGGAATGAATAAATATCTCCTTAGTTCTGCAAGCTAGGTCAATCTTGTTCTCCTTTTTAGATATTCCAGACCCTGAGGCATCACAGCTACTGGTCAAGGGCTGGTAGCATTGTTAATTCAAAGCTGATTGATATTTTCTTCCTACTATGAACAATTTAAAGTGTGAAATGATCTGCTTTCTGGTCTAAAAACCAGTGTTCCTTTCTACCTTTTGACATTCATAAAATCTTACATGCACCTGGAGACTCCAAAGTATTTTGCAAGAGGATTTTTCCATCACCAAGGGAGTTGGAGAATATATTTCAAAAGTAACTGGTTTATTTTCAATTCTTTAAATATAAAATTACAGTTTATACTAAATATGGTTTTATAAACGCCACATGTTCTCTAGCCCACTGCTTTACCATGGAGTTGGGGGCAAGTCCCTCTAGGTGAGAAAGGTTACTCTGTACAAAGGAGCACTTCAGGTGAATTACCAACGAAAAATTAAAGATAAAACACTGAAATAAAATAAATTAGGAATAATATTAGGCAGACATTTATATGAAATCAAGATAGTCATTAATTTATGAGGATGTCTTTCAAAATTACATAGTGTTTAAATATTTTCAACCATTTCACTGAAAGATATGAGGCACTCAGATATTTAAATTCCTTTGAGGGAGTTGTGGAGAAAGGATTTTTCTGAGGATTAATTTATTTGTTTAACTCCCTGATTGCATATTAGAATCAGCTATGGATCTGATCCCACCCCAGACTCATTAAATCAGAACCTCTATCGCTTGGGTCAGAACATCAGTATTTAAAGAAAACTCCCTAGGCAATTCTACTGTGTTGCCAGGATTGAAAATACCTAAATTAGCAGATCGTAGAATGTTAGAGGGCAAAAGGGACTTAGAAATCATCGTGTCCAACGATTTTTCCATCTGTGTTTCTTTTCCCAACCTACATCACAAAGAGCGGTCTGGCTCGTATTAGTTTAACTTGTCTAGGTTTTCCAGTAAAATTTCATGAAAAGCCAAAGTTCAGATGTAAGAGGGTTGGAAAATAGAAAACCTAGACCGATCAACCCTCTCCCTTCATGAAGGAGGAAACCGAGAACCACAGGCGAGTTTCTTGCCAAAGGGTGCACATTTCTTGTGTTGCGTGTAAGAGTTAATCCCTGTGCTTTTTTTGTTTTTTAATTCCCAGGGCATAAGCTTTTATTTTATTTTATTTGTTTAACTCCCAGAAGTGTCTTGCTGCTACTCCTCTGCTGCAATACAAATAAGCAGTAATTCATTAATCCAACTATCTAGCAATGATGATATTATTATGCCACTTCTGTGGTGCTTATATTCCTGTTACAAATTAGAATTTCATACTATGGAATTATTCAAAGGAATGATTCAGTATTTGGCATAATATTTATTTATTACATGAAGGCGTAAATACTGCACACTAACTAGAACAAATGTCCTTAACACTATCAAGACAGGTGACTTACAGCTGTTTGGTTTCATAACCCCCTCTTTTCCTCTACCACAAAGTTCTAAAAGAGACATGGTTATTTTAATTTTATAAAAGAATAAAAAATATGTTATTCTGAGAACATTTTTTTGTGAAACCAAGAGAAGTTGATATGTTTGTTTATATTTAGCTCAAACTTATTTACCATTTACTATATGCTAGACATTATATTATCTCGTCTAACCCTTACACCAATCCTCCAAGGCAGATTCTCTTATCTCTATTTTATACATGAAGAAATTGAGACTCCGCGTGGTTAAGCAATATGCCCAAAGGACGCGCTCAGTAAGTGGCAAAGCTGAGACGATAACTCATTCCAATACCAAAGTCCAGGCTCTCTGTGTACATGCTATGGCTTCCCAGATATCTTGGGCATTAAAAAACCTAGACTGCCCATCATTAAATAAAGATTTTAAAGATAATATGTTATAGTAAAACATTATACACAGGTGGATTATACTTGAGGGAAGTAACATATCTGGATAAATGTAAATTTAAAAGCTACAGCATTTTACAAATTTTGAATACTGGATTTAGAGGATTTTATATTTTTCATCTCCATCAAGAGAACAGACATGACAAATCATTCCTAGGAATTTTGCTAGCTATCTTCATTTATGGAAATTTACAAAAAATTCATGGATGAGGAATTTTTATCTATTTTATTCATTTTTATGCTTTTATTTTTCTGTGTTTTCTAGGTGTCAACACTGTGCTTGACTCCAGGGAAACTAATTTCAGTGAAATTTCCAAAAGTGAAGAAAGATATGTACAATTCAAAATGATACATGTCATTCATTTAATCAAGAAATATTTATTGAATGTTTATTCTGCATTGAGCACTCTCCTAGGTTTATGAGGAAATGCAGTTTTAGGATAAAAGAGATTGGTCCCTCGCTGAACTTTCAGTCTAGTGAGGGAGACGGAAATTAATCAGACATAGTAATTGTTCTCATAGAAATCTGACAAGTGCTTGAAGAAACGAAAGGATGGTGAAACATATATTAGTTTGAGCTTGATATCAAGGTGAGCGTCCCTGACAGAGAGACATTTAATCTGAGATCTGAACAAAGGGTAGAGGTTATCCAAGTGTTAGACTGTCTAGAAAGCTGGATAAACTACTTTAGAAGCTGTGCGATGCTCCTAAAAGCAAGTGATGAGAACTGGAGTTTGGAAAGATAATTTGATATTTCCAAGTGGAGAATCAAAAAAATAACATTCTTGGAATGAAGATAGCATGAGCCAGCACGACTACACTACTTAACATTTTAAGTCAGGTTAGGACAGACACCTACACATGCACACACGTGCGCTCACACACACACACACTCCTGAAACTGACCACTGTACTTTTCTGCCAAACTGACCACTGTACTTTTCTGCTAACACCAGTAGCTGTTTTTCTTCCAGGCTGTGGAACAAAACAAATCTGGAAATCACTTAGTAAGCAAGAACAGGATGTGTGTGGCTCAGTTGTCCAAGTGCCCACCCATAGAAATGTTCTCTGGGATAGGCAACAACAAAGCACCTTAAATTCACACTAAAGTGTAAGTGATTGCTATGGGTTATTTTCAGACTTTGTACTTTTTTCTTTTTTTTACTTTATTGGAGAAGTTTTGATGTTACAAAAAACATCATGCATAAGATAGGATATTCATAAACCACCTTATTATTAATAGAAACTTACATTGGTATGAAATATTTAAAATTGATGAAAGCACAGTTTTACAATTGTACTATTAACTAGTGTCCATGGTTGAACTTAGCACTCATTGTTTGTGTAGTGTAGTTCCATGGATTTTTTAAAATATTTTAATTTAATTTAATTAAAAAAAAATTTATTCTGTTACCTTATATATAAATCCATATATCAATCCCTTTTCCATCACATTCAGATATTTATTTCAATGCTGTTAAATATGTCCACAGTGACATGCTACCTTTACCACCATCCATTACCAAAACTTTTCCATCATTCCAAATAGGAACCCTGAATATCTTAAGCCTTAACTTACCATTCCCTATACCCACCCCATTCCCTGGTAACATAAGTTCTAGATTCTGACTCTCTGAATTTTCTTATTCTAATTATATCAAGTTGGTTAGAGCATACAATATAAGTCATTTTCTGTCTGGCTTAGTTCATGTATGTCTTCAAGTTTATCCATGTTGTATGTATTAGGTCTTCATTCCTTTTTATGGCTGAATAATATTCCATTGTATGTATATAGTACATTATATTTACCCATTTATCAGTTGAAGGAAACTTGGGTTGCTTCAATGCTTTGGCAATTGTGAATAATGCTGCTATGAACATCAGTGTGCAAATCTGTGCTTAATTCCCTGCTTTCAATCCTTTGGGCATGTACTTAATAGTGGGATTGCCGTGTCATATGGTAGTTTGATATTTAGCTTTCTGAGGAATTACCAAACTTTCTTCTAAAATGGCTGCACTATTTTACATCACAACCAGCAGTGAACAAGTGTTAGTATGTCTCTTCATACTCTCCAACCTTGTTATTTCTGTTTTTTTTTTGTTTTTTCAGTAGCAGCCACTCTAATGGGTATGAAATGGTATCTCACTGTGGCTTTGATTTGCATTTCCCTGATGGTAAATAATATTGAGCATCTTTTCATGTGCTTTCTGGCCATTTATACGTCTCCTTTGAAGAGATGTCTAATGAAATTTTTGCTTCTATTTCAATTGGGTTGTTGTCTTTTTGTCATCAAGTTAAAGGATTTCTTTATATAACTGCATATTAAACCATTATTGTATATGTCGTTAAAAAATTCTCTCTCCCATTTTGCAAATGGAGATCCAGTTTTCCCAACACAAATTGTTGAAGAGACTATTCTTTCCATTTGAGTGGTATTTGCCCCCTTGTCAAAAATCAGTTGGCCATAAATGTGAGGGTTGATTTCTGTGCTTTCAATTAGATTCCATTGGTCTATATGTCTGTACTTTTGCCAGTAACATTTTATTTTGATTACTGTTGTTCTGTAATAAATTTTAAGATCAGGAAGCATTAGTACTTCAAATTCATTCTTCCTTTTCAAAATGCTTCAGTTATTTGGAGCCACTTGACGTTCTCTACAAATATAGTGATTAGTTTTTCCATTTCTGCAAATAAGGTTGTTAGAATTTTCACTGGAATTGTGTTGAATCTACAAATTTCTATGGGCAGGACTGACATCTAAATGATATTTTGTCTTCCAATCCATGAACATTTAATGTACTTCCATTTAAGTAGGTTTTCTATGCTTTCTTTTAGTAATGCTTTGTAGTTTTCTATGTAAAAGTCCATTACATACCTGGTTAAATTTATTCCTAGATATTTGATTTTTTTCATTGCTGTTGAGATTCGATTTTTTTTTCTTGATGTCTTCTGATTATTCATTGATTGTGTATAGAAACAGTACTAATTTTGGGGTGGTAGTCTTGTACTCCACCACATTGCTGAATTCATTCATCAGCTCTAGGAGCTTTGTAATGGATTTTTCATGATACAATCATCTCATCTACAAATAGGGAAAGTTTTACTTCTTTCTTTACAATGTGGATGTCTTTTTATTTCTTTTTCTTGACACACTGCTCTGGTAAGAATTTCCAGTACAATGTTGAATAACACTGGGCACATTGGACATCCCTTCCTTGTTCTTGGTCTTGGAAGGAAAGCTTTCAGTCTTTCACCATTAAGTAGGATCTTAGTTGTGGGTGTTTCTTTCTTTCTTTTTAATATTTTTATTGACAAAACAACAATATATAAATACAAACATTCTTAACATATGAACATTCCATTATTGGTATATAATCAATGACTCACAATATTATCACATAGTTGTATATTCATCACCATGATAATTTCTTAGAACATTTGCATCATCCGGAAAAAGAAATAAAAAGAAAAAAAACCTCATACATACCATACTCCTTAACCCCTCCATTGAGCGCTAGTACTTCCATCTACCCAATATATTTTAACCCTTGTTGCCCTTACTTTTTTTTCTATATCCCTTATCACTCCCTCTCATTGATCATTAGTATTTCAATCGACTCAATTTATTTTAACATTTGTTCCCCCTATTATTTGCTTATTTTTAATCCTTATGTTTTACTTATCTGTCCATACTGTAGATAAAAGGAGCATCAGACACAAGGTTTTCACAATCATACGGTCACATTGTGAAAGCTATATCATTATACAATCGTCTTCAAGAAACATGGCTCCTGGAACACAGCTCTACAGTTTCAGGCACTTCCTTCTAGCCTCTTTGATGCACCTTAAACTAAAAAGGGGAAATCTATATAATGCATAAGAATAACCTCCAGGATAACCTCTCGACTCTGTTTGAAATTTCTCAGCCACTGACACTTTATTTTGTCTCATTTCTCTCTTACCCCTTTCGGTCAAGAAGGTTTTCTCACTCCCTTGATGTTGAGTCCCCGCTCATTCTAGAATTTCTGTCCCACATTTCCAGGGAGGTTTACACCCCTGGGAGTCATATCTGTGGGCTTTTCTTATATGTCCTTTATCATGTTGAGGAAGTTTCCTTCTATTCCCTATTTTTCAAATTGTTTTTATCAAGAAAAGATACTAAATCTGGTCAAATACCTCTCCTGCATCAACTGAAATAATCATGTTTTTTTTTTCCCCCTTTGTTTTGCTGATGTGATGTAGTACATTAATTTATTTTCTTATGTTGAAATACCATTGCATACCTGGGATAAAACCCACTTGATCATGCTGTATAATTATTTGGTGTCCTATTTGAATTGATATGCAAATATTTTGTTGAAGATTTGTATACCTATATGCTTAAGAGAAATTTGTCTGCCATTTTCTTTTCTTGTAATATATTTATCTGATTTTTTTTTTTTTTTTTTTGCATGGGCAGGCATTGGGAATATAACCCGGGTCTCTGGCCTGGCATGGCAGGTGAAAACTCTGCCTCCTATACCACTGTGGCACACCCTATTTATCTGACTTCGGTATTAGGGTGATGTTGGCCTCACAGAAGGAGTTAGGTAGACTTCCCTCCTGTTCAATATTTGGAACAGTTTCAGTGGTTTTGTATTAATTCCTCTTGAACTTATTGGTAGAATTCACCTGTGAGGCCATCTGGTTGTGGGCTATTCTTTATGGGAGGTTTTGATGATTGACTCAATCTCTGCTTGTGATTGATCTGTGGAGGGCCTCCATTTCTTGTAGAAATCAGTGTAGATTGTTCATGTTTCTAGGAGTTTGTCCATTTCAGTGAGGTTATCTGATTTGTTGGCATATAGTTGTTCATACTATTCCTTTATGATCCATTTTATTTCTGTGGCATCAATAGTAATGTCCCCCCTCTCATTTCTGATTTTATTAATTTGCCTTTTCTTTTATTCTTTTGTCAGTCTAGCTAAGGATTTTTCAGTTTTATTGACCTTCTCAAAGAACCAACTTTCAATTTTGTTAATTCTCTCTATTGGTTTTTTTTTCTCAATCTTATTTATTTCTGTTCTAGTCACTGTTATTTCTTTCCCTCTGCTTTGTTGGGGGTTAGTTTGCTGTTCTATAACTCCAGGTGTGCAGTGAGTTCTTTGATTTTAGTTCTATCTTCTCTTTTTTTTTTTACCCTAAGTGTGTAGAGCTATAAATTTCCCTGTCAGCACTGCCTTTGCTCCAATCTTTTAGTTTTGATATGTTGTATTCTTGTTTTTATTCATCTCAATATATTTACTGACATCCTCACAATTTCATCTTTGGCTCACTGACTGTTTAAGAGAGTGCTATCTAACTTCCACGTATTTGTGGATTTTCCAGTTCTCTGCCTGTTATTGATTTCCAGTTTCATTCCATTATGGTCAGAGAAGATACTTTGTATGATTTCAATCTTTCTAAATTTTGATATTTGTTTTGTAACCAAACATGCAGTCAATCCTGGTGAATGATCCCTGTGCATTTGAGAAGAATGTATACCCTTCTATTTTGGGGTGCAATGTTCCATATATGTCTTTCAGGTATATTTATCATATTATTTCATTTATCATATTATTCAACTCTGTTTCCTTGCTCATCTTCCACCTCAGTGTTCTATAATAATGAAGTCTCTATTATTGTAGAGATGTCTGTTTCTCACTTCAGTTTTGCTAGTGTTTGCCTCATGTATTTTGGGGCACCCTGGTTAGGTACATAAATATTTGTGATTGCTATTTCTTGTTGGTGGATTTTCCTTTTATAAATAAATAGTGTCCTTTTATGTCTCTTACAACAGCTTTTGACTTAAAGTCTATTTTGTCCAATGTTAATATATGTATCCCAGCTCTGTTTTTGGTTACTAATTGCAGGAAATATCTTTTTCCATCCTTTCACATTCAACTTGTTTGTATTTTGAGGTGTAAGATGATTCTCCTATAAACTATATATAGCTGTATCATATTTTTTAATCCATTGGGCCAAACTGTGTCTTTTTGATTGAGGAGATTAATCCATTAACATTCAGTGTTGTTACTGTAAAGGCAGTACTTCAGCCATTTTGTCCTTTGGTTTTTATATGTGATATCTTTTTCATCTCTTTTTTCCTTTACTGCAACTTCTGTTTCTGTGTAGTTGACCTTTTGTATTTGACTGTGTCTGTATATTTTTGAAGTCCTGTATTTGTAGTTACATTGGGGTTTATATTACACAATCTACATCTATAATCTACCAATTGAAAAGATACCAACTTAGCTTCTATAGTATATATGTGCTCTACTCCCATATCCCTCTGTTTCCCTTCTTTATGTTGTTTTTGTCACACTTTACCATGTTACATTTTGCACGTCTGTATCAGGATATATGAACTCTCATTATTCAATTAAACTCTGATTCTTACATGAATTAAAGGGTAGAATTGTATATTAAGAAAATGGTAATATTGAGTTTTGCATTTACCCTTTTACTGATGATCTTTGTTTCTTCACACTACTCTAAGCCCCTCTCTCCTGTCTTTACATTTCAACCAGATGAACCTGAATCAGTCACAACATTTCTTACCAGCTTCCCTACAATGGCTTCTTTTTTATTTTTCTCCTTTGAGGGCCCTTTTGTATGCAGCACTCTTCTGCAGTGCCGTTCTGTCCTGGATCTGTGCAGACTTAGTTTCTTGTGCCTGAGTATTTGCAGAGTTGTAACTGTCTACAGTCTCTGTCTACTGTGAAATGGACCCAGGACTGTGCTGCCTCTGCATGGCTCCTGAGTTACTTGGGACCTAGTGAAAGGGAGGGGAAATGAGAACTGACCAGCAGTCCAGGATGGACTGCTCTTACTTGAGAGTTTTCTGTATGTTGGATTCAGTATTTGTGGATTTGCACCCCAGTCTCTACCATCACCAGAGTTCAATGCAAGTGGAATTTGTTATTTGATTCACTAAATCTCTTGGAAGGCCCTTTTCAAGGGACATTTGCATTGCAATATTGATCCATACTCTTTCTCTGGCTCCTTTCAGGCAGCATAATTATTTTGAGATGTATTCATGTTGTTGTGGATATTAATAGTTCCTTCCTTTACTGCTGAGTAGAAGATATTCTAATTTATCTGTTCGGTCATATACTGATGGATATTTTAGTTGTTTCCAATATATACCTAACACAAATAAAGCTGTGTGAACACTTATGTACAAGAATTTGTGGGGATATATGCTTTTATTCTTCTTGGGTAAATACCTAAGAATGCAATGGTTGGGTCCTATAGTAAGTGTATCTTTAACTTAAGAAGCTGCCAAAATGTTCAACTGTTTTCAAACATTTTTCACACCAAACAACAGTTTATGAGAGTTCCAGTGGCTTCACATGCTTACCAACCCTTTTATTCAGGAGGAATTTTATTACTGACACAATCTCTGCACTAGTAATTAACTTGTTGAAGTCTTCTATTTCTTCTTGAGTCAATGTAGGTAGTTTGTCTGTTTCTCAGAATTTACCCATTTCCTCTAGGTTATCTAGATGGTGTACAGTTGTTCATAGTATTCTTTTAATTTTCATGGAGGCAGTAGTAATGTCACCATTTTCATTTATGATTTTCATTATTTGTATCCTCTTTTTTCCTTTGTTAGTCTAGGCAAAAGTTTCTTAATTTTAGTTATCTTTTCAAAGAACCAACTTTTGTTTTTGTTGACTCTATTATTTTTTGTTTCTTTACTCATTTTCTATTTCATTTATCACTGCTCTAACCTTTGTTATTTCCTTCTTTCTTCTTGCTTTGTGTTCAGTTTGCTCTTCTTTTTCTAGTTTTTCCAGTTTTGAGGTTAGGTCTCTGTAGTCTTCTTCTTTTTATTAAATATTTAGAACTATAAATTTCCTTCAAACACTACCTGTGCTTCCTCCCATAAATTTTGATATGGTGTATTTTCCTTTTCATTCACCTAAAATTATGTCCTAATTCAATTGTTTTTTTCCTCTTTAATCCATTGGTTCTTTAAGGGCATGGTGTTTAATTTCCACATATATGTGAATTTTCCATTTCTCCCTCTGTTATTGATTTCTAGTTTCATTCAATTGCAGTTAGAGAATATACCTGGCATGATTTCAATTTTTTTAAATTTATTGAGACTTGTCTTGTGATATTATATATGGTCTAACCTAGAAAATGATCCTTGTGCATTTGAGAAGAATGTGTATTTTGGTTTTTTTCTTGGGTGAAGTATTTAATATATGTCTGTTAGGTCTAGTTGGTTTAGAGTATTTTCAAGTCTTGTGCTTCCTTCATGATCTTCAGACTAGGAGTTCTAGCCACTATTGATAGTTCTATTCTACTATTAATGTAGAACAGTCAATTTCTCCTTTCAAATCTGTCCATATTTACTTCATATTTTTAGGTGTATATATGTTTATAATTATTACACATTCTTATTGAATTTTCCCCTGTAATAGTATATAATGGTTGTCTTTGTGCAGTTCGAAGCTATTATGTACCTCAAAGAACCAATGTTTTTTATTAATAAAACCAATAAACACACAATATGAACATTCTTTTTCCTTTCATCACATAGTTGTATATTCATCATCATGATCATTCCTTAGAACATTTGCAGAAAAAGAAAACAGAAAAAAAGGCATACATATCATATCCCTTGCCCCTCCCATTCATTGATCACTAGCATTTCAATCTACTAAATTTATTTTAACATTTGTTCCCTCTATTACTTACTTATTTTTAATTCATATGTCTACTCTACCTATTGATCAGGTAGATAAAAGGAACATCAGACACAAGGTTTTCATAACCACACAGTCACATTGCAAAAGCTATATCATTATACAACCATCTTCAAGAAACGCGGTTACTGGAGCACAGCTCTACATTTTCAGGCAGTTCCCTCCAGCCTCTCCATTACACCTTAACTAAAAAGGTGGTATCTATATAATGCATAAGAATAACCTCCAGGATAACCCCTTGACTCTGGAATCTCTCAGCCATTGACACTTTATTTTTTCTCATTTCATTCTTCCCCCTTTTGGTCGAGAAGGTTTTCTCAATCCTTTGATGTTGAGTCCCACCTCATTCTAGGATTTCTGTCCCATGTTGCCAGGAAGGTCCACAACCCTGGGAGTCATGTCCCACATAGAGGGGAGGAGGGCAGTGAGTTTGCTTATTGTGTTGGCTGAGAGAGAGAGAGGTCACATCGGAGCAACAGAAGAGGTTCCCTTGGGGGTGACTCTTAGGCCTAATTTTAAGTAGGCTTAGCTTATCCTTTGTGGGGTTAAGTTTCATATAAACAAATCCTAAGATTGGGGGCTCAGCCTATTGCTTTGGTTGTCCCCACTGCTTGTGAGAATATCAAGAATTCTCCACTTGGGGTAGTTGAATTTTTCCCCTTTCTCACCATTCCCCCAAGGGGACTTTGCAAATACATTTTATTCACTATTTAAATCACTCTGGGATTTATCGGGGCATTACTCTGGACAAACCTACAAAATCTCATGCCCTATTCAAGCTCCAAGTATTATGGTGTTCAATTAAACTCTCCACACAAGTTATATTAGGAAACACACTAGTCAAAGTATAAATTTTGTACCAAATAAACATTTTTTTTGCTTTAGTCTCACACATAAGTTAAAGTTTTAAAATATTAATTACCATATATTTTCAACACCCTGCATTATTGATGTTCCTTTGTTCTTCTTCATGCAAAACATTTTTAAATTTGTACATTTAGTAATTATCATTATACACTCTAGGCATTCCTATATTATACCATCTCAGTCTTTATCATGTATCTTTCCTTTTCATTTCATTGTGCCACCAGGCCTCCTCCCTCTATCATTCTCACATTCAGCTTCATTCAGTATTATAACATTATTATATTACAGTTAGGTAGTGTTATGCTGTCCATTTCTGAATTTTTACAATCAGTCCCTATTCTAGTTTGCTAGCTGCCGGAATGCAACACACCAGAGATGGATTGGCTTTTAATGAAAGGGGATTTATTTCATTAGTTCTTCAGAGGAAAGGCAGCTAACTTTCAACTGAGGTTCCTTCTTATGTGGGAAGGTATAGGGTGATCTCTGCTGGCCTTCTCTCCAGGCCTCTGGGTTCCAACAACTTTCCCCAGGGTGATTTCTTTCTGCATCTCCAAGGGTCTGGGCTGAGCTGCGAGTGCTGAGATGAGGCATGCTGAGCTGCTTGGGCCGCTACGCTGAGCTCTCTCATTTAAGCACAAGCTAATTAAATCAAACATCATTCACTGCAGCAGGTACACCTCCTAGTCAACTGCAGATGTAATCAGCAACAGATGAGGTTCACATGCTATTGCCTCATAGCCACAACAGAACTAGGCACCTTCACCAGGCCAAGTTGACACCTGAACCTAATCACCACAGTCCCGTTACACAATTGTCCCACAAACTGGAACAATTCAGTTCCAGTTACCCAATATCTACCCTATTTTTATCTCCTGATGACCTCTGTTCTTAACTGAAATTATCCAAGTTCATTCCTTAATGTTAGTTCATATCAGTGAGACCCATACAGTGTTTGTCTTTTTGTTTCTGGCTAATCTCACTAAGCATAATGTCCTTAAGGTCCATCCATGTTGTTACATACTTCAAAACTTTATTCTGTCTTACAGCTGCATAATATTCCATGGTATGTATATACCACAGCTTGTTTAGCCACTCGTCTGTTGATGGTCATTTGGGCTGTTTCCATCTCTTGGCAATTGTAAATAATTCTGCTATAAACATCGGTGTGCAAATGTCTGTTTGTGTCTTTGCCCTCACGTCCTCTGAGTAGATACCTAGCAATGGTATTGCTGGGTCATATGGCAATTCTATACTTAGCTTCCTGATGAAAGGCCAAACTGCCTTCTACAGTGGTTGTACCATTTGACATTCCCACCAACAGTGGATAAGTGTGCCTCTTTCTCCACATCTTCTCTAGCACTTGTCATTTTCTGTTTTATTGATAATGGCTATGCTGGTGGGTGTGAGATGATATCTCATTGTGTTCTGATTTGCATTTCCCTAACAGCCAGGGAAGTTGGTCATCTTTTCATGTGGCTTTTGGCCATTTGTATTTCCTCTTCTGAGAAGTGTCTGTTCATGTCTTTTGCCCATTTTGTAATTGGGTTGTCTGTCTTTTTGTTGTTGAGTTGAACAATCTCTTTATATATTCTGGATACTGGGACTTTATCTGATATATCATTTACAAATACTGTCTCCCATTGTATAGGCTGTCTTTTGACTTTCTTTTTTTTTAATTTATTTTTTTTTAAATATAACAACAAGCAAACAAAAACATTCTTAACATATGATTATTCCATTCTACATATATAATCAGTAATTCACAATATCTTTGATGCACAAAAGTGTTTAATTTTCAGGAGTTCCCATTTAATTCTTCCTTTCTTCATTGCTCGTGCTTTGTGTGTAAGGTCTAGGAAACTATCTCCTATTGGAAGATTTATAAGGTATTTCCCCACATTTTCTTCTAACAGTTTTATGGACTTAGAGACAATGTTTAGGTCTTTGATCCATTTTGAGTTAATTTTTAGATAGGGTGTGAGATATGGATTCTCTTTCATTCTTTTGCATATGGATATTCAGTTCTCTAGGCACCATTTACTGAAGAGACTGTTCTGTCCCAGGTGAGTTGGCTTGACTGCCTTATCAAAGATCAATTGTCCATAGATGAGAGAGTCTATATTTGAACATTCTATTCAATTCCACTGGTCAATATATCTATCTTTATGCCAGTATCATGCTGTCTTGACCACTGTAGCTTCATAATATACCTTAAAATCAGGTAGCGTGAGACCTCTGACTTCATTTTTCTTTCTCAGGAACTTTTAGCTATTTGGGGCACCCTGTCCTTCCCGATAAATTTGGTTATTCGTTTTTCTATTTCTGAAAAGTAAGTTGTTGGGATTTTAATTGGTATTGCATTGAATCTATAAATAAATTTATGTAGAATTGACATCTTAACTATATTTAGTCTTCCAATCTATCAACACGGTTTGCCCTTCCATTTGTTTAGGTCTTCTGTGATTTCTTTTAACAATTTCTTGTAGTTTTCTCTGGATAGGTCTTTTGTCTCTCTAGTTAAATTTATTCCAAGATATTTTATTCTTTTGGTTGCAATTGTAAATGGAATTGGTTTCTTGATTTCCCCCTCAGATTGTTCATTGCTAGTGTATAGAAACACTACAGATTTTTGAGTGTTGATCTTATAATCTGCCACTTTGCTGTACTCATTCATTAGCTCTAGTAGTTTTGCTGTGGGTTTTTCAGGGTTTTCAACATATAGTATCATATCATCTGCAAGTAGTGAGAGTTTTACTTCTTCCTTTCCAATTCTGATGGCTTGTATTTCTTTTTCTAGTCTAATTTCTCTGGCTAGAACTTCCAACATAATGTTGAATAACAATGGTGATAGCGGACATCCTTGTCTTGTTCCTGATCTTAGGGGGAAATTTTTCAGTTTTTCCCCATTGAGGATGATGTTAGCTGTGGGTTTTTCATATATTCCCTTTATCATTTTGATGAAGTTCCCTTGTATTCCTATCCTTTGAAGTGTTTTTAACAGGAAAGGATGTTGAATTTTGTCAAATGCCTTTTCTGCATCAATAGATGATCATGTGGTTTTTCTGTTTTGATTTGTTGCTATTACATCAATTGATTTTCTTATGTTGAATCATCCTTGCATAATTGGGATGAATCCTACTTGGTCATGGTGTATAATTCTTTCAATATGCTCCTGGATTCGATTTGCAAGAATTTTGTTGAGGATTTTTGAATCTATATTATAAGAGAGATTGGTCTGTAGTTTTCTTTTTTTTGTAATCTCTTTGTCTGGTTTTGGCATTAGGGTGATGTTGGCTTCATAGAATGAGTTAGGTAGCTTTCCCTCCTCTTCAATTTTTTTGAAGAGTTTGAGTAGGATTGGTACTAATTCTTTCTTGAAAGTTTGGTAAAATTCACTTGTGAAGCCATCTGGTCCTGGATTTTTCTTCTGGGGGAGCTTCTTATTGACTGATTCAATTTTTTTACTTGTGATTGGTTTGTTGAGGTTGTCTATTTCTTCTCGAGTCAATGTTGGCTATTCATGCCTTTCTAGAAAGTTTTCATTTCATCTACATTGTTGGGTTTATTAGCATAAAGTTGTTCATAGTATCCTCTCACTAGTTCCTTTGTTTCTGTGGGGTCAGTCATTATGTCTCCTCTTCCATTTCTGATTTTATTTATTTGCATCCTCTCTTCTTTTTGTCAACTTCGCTAAGGGTCCATAGATCTTTTTGATTTTCTCATAGAGCTAACTTCTGATTTTGTTGATTTTCTCAATTGTTTTCATGTTCTCGATTTCATTTATTTCTGCTTTAATTCTTCATTATTTCTTTCCTTTTGTTTGCTTTGGGGTTAGTTTGCTGTTCTTTCTCTAGTTCTTCCAAGTGGACAGTTTAATTCCTTGATTTTTGCTCTTTCTTCTTTTTTGATATAGGCATTTAAGGCAATAAATTTCCCTCTTAGCATTGCCTTTGCTGCATCCCATAAATTTTGATATGTCATGTTTTCATTTTCATTTGTCTTGAGATATTTACTGATTTCTCTTGTAATTTTTTCCTTGACCCACTGGTTGTTTAAGAATGTGTTGTTGAGCCTCCATATATTTGTGAATTTTCTGGCACTCTGCTATTATTGATTTCCAACTTCATTCCTTTATGATATGAGAAAGTGTTTTGCATGATTTCAATCTTTTTATATTTATTGAGTCTTGCTTTGTGACCCAGTATATGGTCTATCCTTGAGAATGATCCATGAGCACTTGAGAAAAAGGTATATCCTGCTGTTGTTGGGTGTAATGTTCCATAAATGTCTGTCCAATCTAACTCATTTATTGTATTATTCAAATTTTCTCTTTCTTTATTGATCCTCTGCCTAGATGTTCTGTCCATTGATGAGAGTGGAGAGTTGAAGTCTCCAACTATTATGGTAGATGTGTCTATTTCTCTTTTCAGTGTTTGCCTCATGTTTATTGAAACATTCTTGCTCAGAGCATAAATTTTTATGTTTGTTATGTCTTCTTGTTGAATTGTTCCTTTTATTAATAATACATAGGGTTCTTTGTCTTTTTAATTGTTTTACATTTGAAGTCTAATTTGTTAATATTAGTATAGCTACTCCTGCTCTTTTCTGATTGTTATTTGCATGAAATATCTTTTCCCAACCTTTCACTTTCAACCTACGTTTATCCTTGTGTCTAAGATGCATTTCCTGTAGACAGTATATAGATGGATCCTGTTTTTTAATCCCTTCTGCCAGTCTATGTCTTTTGATGGGGAGTTTATCCATTAACATTTAGTGTTATTACTGTACAGGCAGTACTTTCTTTTACCATTTTGCCTTTTGGAGTTTATATATCACATGTAATTTTCCTTCTTTTTACTTTTACTGATAATCTTCCTTTCTATATCCTTCTCCACACCTCTCTTTCCTGTCTTTTCGTACCTGTCTCTAGTGCTCTGTTTAGTATTTCTTGCAGAGCCGGTGTCTTGGTCACAATTCTCTCAGTGATTTTTTTGTCTGAAAATTTTTAATTTCTCCCTCATTTTTGAAGGACAATTTTGCTGGATATAGAATTCTTGGTTGGCAGTTTTTCTGTTTTAGTAATTTAAATATATCATCCCACTGTCTTCTCACCTCCATGATTTCTGCTGAGAAATCTACACATAGTCTTATTGGGCTTCCCTTGTATGTGATGGATTGCTTTTCTCTTGCAGCTTTCAAGATTCTCTCTTTCTCTTTGACCTCTGACTTTCTGATTAGTAAGTGTCTTGGAGTATGTCCGTTTGGATCTATTCTGTTTGGGGTACACTGTATTTCTTGGATCTGTAATTTTAAGTCTTTCATAAGAGTTGGGAAATTTTCAGTGACAATTTCCTCCATTAGTTTTTCTCCTCCTTTTCCCTTCTCTTCTCCTTCTGGAACACCCACAACATGCAAATTCATGTGTTTCAAGTTGTCATTCAATTCCATGAGTCCCTGCTCATATTTTTCCATTCTTTTCCCTATATTTTCTTTTGCTTGTCAGATTTCAGATGTCCCATCCTCCCAGTTCACTAATACTATCTTCTGCATCTTGAAATCTGACATTGTAGGTTTCCATTGTTTTTTTCTTCTCTCTTCTACTGTGCCTTTCATTCCCATAAATTCAGTGATTTGTTTTTTCAGACTTTCAATTTCTTCTTTTTGTTCATTTTTTGCCTTCTTTACGTCCTCCCTGAATTCACTGATTTGATTTTTGATGAGTTTTTCCATGTCTGTTCAAACATTCTGAATTAATTGTTTCAACTTCTGTATCTCATTTGAATTGTTGCTTTGTTCCTTTGACTGGACCATATATTCAATTTTCCTAGTATGATTCTTTTTTTTTGCTGGCATCTAGGCATTTAATTACCTTAATTAGTTTATTCTGGACATTGTTTTCACTTTTTTTTACCTAAGATTTTCTTGCTGGATATCTTTGTTGTCTATCTGTTCTTTGACATTCAGTTCAGCCTATTCAGGACCTCTAGCTTAGGTTTTGTTTAACAGATCAGAATTTTTCAGTTCTTGTTTTCTTATTTCTTGCCTTGCCTGCATGGTGCCTTTTTTTTCCTCTTAGGAGGGTCTACTTAAGTGTTATAGACCCCAACCAGATTTTCCCAGACCAAACTGGCCTATTGTCAGGAGGAAAGAGTCACCTCCATCAGTTTTCCCTGAGGGTGAGACCCAGCAGATTGAAAGTCTTTCCTACGAAGCCTCTGGGCTCTCCATTTTATCTATCTTCCCAGTATGTGGTGCTTGTCTGCCTGCGAGTCCCACCAGCATAAGGTGATGCAGTAACTTTAACTTAAGCAGATTCTCCCTGTTAGGGGCATGGTGGAGATATAGGAGAGGTTGTAGTCTGGTTTTAATAGCTTCACTTTTCCAGACCCTGGGGTCTGAACTCCTTGAGGGAGAGATTTCACCAGAGCTGGGCCCCACCCCTCTCCTGGGAAAGTTACAGGCTCCAGACAAACATTCAGACAAGCTTAATTCTGTCTATGCCTTGGGCAGTGGAGCCTGAGAAACCTTGCAGCTGTTTCCAAAGAGCAGTCAAGCTGTAGAAACACAGCCACCAAAATGAGAGAAAAATCCCCCCATTCCTTGGGTTTGCTAATCAAGAGCTTAAGTTGGTATGTTGCTCTGTGTATCTCCAAGTTCTATGTGTCCCCTCCTTTCCTTCAGGGCCCAGACCTTTTCAAACCCAAAAAAACTCTCTGTTTTTTTGTTTTGTTTCCTTTTCCTGTTAGCCCTGCCCACTCTGTGCCAGGACAAAAACCAGTGGCCTCACTTTTCTTGAGGTTCAGGTGAGCTGGGGGCCTATTTTAGTAGACAGAATTTGTTAATTAATTCCACAATTGGAGTTTGGTTGTGCTCAGCCTCTGCTGCCGGTAAACTCTCTTTCCCTTCCTCTCTGGGAAGCAGCCTGTGGGGGAGGGATGCCAGCCACCATGGCTTCTGGAACTCACAGTTCTGGTTGGGCTTGCAGCTGGTCCAGTTGGTCCAGACTGGGGTACACTGTTTGTCTGGTCACTGATGTGGCCCCAGCAGTTGTTCTAAACTATTCCTGGCTATCTATTTGCTGCTCTGGAGGATGTACTTAATCCTATACCTCGCTAAGCTGCCATCTTGGCCCTGTCCTACATCATCCTTTCTTGGGCAAAGGTATTAAAACTACCCTCCCTTTATCACTGTTGATAACAAACCTCCCGACTCTGTGTCAACAGATCCTGCTGAAATTCTGTTATCACACCCTTGTTTTAAACCCTTATAAAGTGTCCCATGCACTCACCGCCCTTTGTGGAACACTGGCTTCCATTTTCTGGATAGCCATCACCAGGACGGATCCTCTCCTATTCGTAAGTCCCAATAAAATTCATGCCTAACTCTCTGCCTAGCATGTTCTTTGATCTCAGGTCTGTGCCAGCCTGAGCTCTTCAAAAGCTGGTTTGGAAAAATTGGTGAGCCAGCCAGGAAAACAAAGACCCACAGGCCTTTATCACTGTTGATAACAAACCTCCCGACTCTGTGTCAACAGATCCTGCTGAAATTCTGTTATCACACCCTTGTTTTAAACCCTTATAAAGTGTCCCATGCACTCACCGCCCTTTGTGGAACACTGGCTTCCATTTTCTGGATAGCCATCACCAGGACGGATCCTCTCCTATTCGTAAGTCCCAATAAAATTCATGCCTAACTCTCTGCCTAGCATGTTCTTTGATCTCAGGTCTGTGCCAGCCTGAGCTCTTCAAAAGCTGGTTTGGAAAAATTGGTGAGCCAGCCAGGAAAACAAAGACCCACAGGCAGTAGTAGCGATGAGTCCTGGGAAGGGAGAATCCATCAGGCAAGTCCCAATTTGGCTTCTGTTATCCATGTGGGGAGGGGTGGCAGCCCTCCTAAATGAGTGGGGACTGCCCTGAAAAACTCCAGTGTTGTTGTTAACTGTTTTGTAAAAGATAACAGGACAAATGACTTTTACCATAAAGAAAAAAAAGCCAAATAGTGGTGGCTATATCCTAGCCCCTTTTAGGAGATTTACATATGCCACAGTGGCAGAACAGGTGGCAAAAGCAACAGCCTATCATCAAGAGGCTGAATTAAAACTAGAAAGAGATATGTACCTTGCCCAGGCAGAAATGAAGGAGACTCTGACTGACCACCTGCTCTGAGTAGATGATCAGTTAGAGACTCTGTCATGCAGATACGCCATAAGTTGCCTCAGGCTTGAGTCTGGAGGTTTTAACTACTCTGGGATGGGGACCCAAAGTGTGGGACTTCAAAGACTCTTCCTGAGAAGAGGAAGTGGAGGAGAAATGGGATGTGGAGGAAGATGAAGTACTCCAACAGGTGTACCTCATAATAGACAAAAAGGGAAGGCATCAAAGTTTCAACCCCCCTGGGGTTCAACAACTCCAACTGCCTCACCAGAAATTACATGTTACTGTGAGAAATTGGATGATTTAGGGCAGTGGTTTATTAGTCAGGGTTATCTAGGGAAACAGCACCAATAGGAGATATCTGTAAATATGAAATTTTATAAAAATATCTCATGCAACTGTGGAGATGCATGAGTCCAAATTCCAAAGGGCAGGCCATGGGCTGGCAACAATGATAATGGTGTTCAATGAATTCCACAGGGAAGCCTGGCTGGCTGAAGTAGAGATGAAAGTTCTCTCTTCTGACTGATGAAGTCATCACCTCTTCTTTAAATGTCTTCAACTGATTGCAGTAAATCCAACGAATTGTATTCTTTCATTGTGGAAGAGACATCCTTAGTTGATTGTAGATATAGTCAGCCACAGATGCAATCAACTGACTGATGATTTACTAAACCAGCTTTCTGGTTTATTAACCTGCCATGAAAGTCCTTATAGTAATTGTTAGACCAGTGTTTGCTTGACTAAACAACTGGACACTATCACCTGGCCAAGTTGACACATGAACCTAACTTTCACAAGCCGTATAGACAAAAAACTAGGGATTCCCTACCCAATTGGCTTCTGAGGTTATGGGACACCAGAGCATAGGGCGTAATGCTTTCTGGAATAGAGATGAGTAAACTGGCATCTATTAGGTCCTACCCTTCACTATGACACTTGTATACCATCTCAATTGATGTGAAAACCACCTCCTTATTGGTATGGCTGATTAATGGGTATAAGGCTACATGGCCAAATAAAGGAGATGTATCACACAATACCACCACCACTGGTAAAATTTGGAGTAGCTACAAGTTGTTTTACAGGGGCTGGGAATGAAACATGCCATTTATCCCATGGCTTTCATAGGTCCTGACACTGAAGCTTTTACCACAGGAATGAAAGATGGTATTTCATACTGCCCCGAACTATTACTATCGGCTTCTGGTGTCTATCCTAAGCTGACTAGTAGGACAGCCCATTTTACATGTTACTCAGGCTATAATGGTCCTTGAAGAGTTGGAGAGGTTGTGTTAAAAGGGGACAGGGATAAGAGTAAGGACAACGGGAAAGGGGACGGGAGTAAGGGCAATGGGAAAGGCTCCTGGTGAGTCAGCATGATGGCCCTAATCAGGTATCCAGCAAGATCTCATTGCTGCAGGTACAGAGATAGAGAATAAAGTAATACCACCTTGTATGCAGGGGTTCCAAGGTTGCCTCTTTGCTATAAGGAATTAGCACTCAGTTATGTCACGATCACTTTGCTTGAAATTTAACGAATGCTTTCTTTAGTATTCCCTTAAATAAAGCCAGTCAATCTACTTTTGTCTTCACCTGGGAAGGAGAACAAAGGACTTTTACCATGCTCTCACAAAGCTATTTACGTAGCCTGAACAACTGCCACAGTCTCATGGAAAAGATTTAGCTAATTGGAAAAGTCCCACAAGTGTAACACTTTTTCACTATATTGGTGATGTGTTAACCAGTAACCCTCTCTCAGAACTAAAAGAAGCCTCGGGCTTATTGTTACCTTGAGAATCAGGGATGGGCAATTAATTGAGACTAATTGCAATGCATTGGCTGCTCTGTCAAATTATTGGATGTTGTATGGTTGGGTAACAAAAAAATTATTCCTTCTGCAGTAATGGATAAGGTACAATGTTGTTCTATGCTGCATTCACCAAAACAACTATGGCTTTTTTGAGGTTGTTGGGATATTGGAAACCTTTTGGTCCTCATTTAGTCCAAATATTTAAAACTTTTGTATATACTAATTAGAAAAGGTCAACTTGGAAATGGTAGAAAATCCAACAGGCTGCTTTTGAAAAGGCAAGTAGGGTAATAAGCATGAACACAACTCTGGGGGGCATAGCTCCAGGCCTGACCTGTGAATTGGATGTAGCCAAAACTTCTATCGGCTTTGTAGGTGGTCAACATTCTAAATAATGGCCCTTGATTTGGTCACAATTATGGCAAGGGGTAGAACTGAGATACAGCCCCCTGGAAAAGCTGTTTTGTGATGCATATAATGACATTGCAAGTGGGTGGACTTTCACAATGATGCCCAGTCACCTTGAAAATGGCCATCCTTATTCAGGGGTGGATAACTGACATGGTTTATAAGGCATGCTCTGACAGTGCCCAACTGAACACACTGACCAAAGAGAAAGCTTACTTGCTACAGCACAGCATTTTCAATACCAGTCCTGTGAATGCAGAAATACATGAGCTTCTTGGACCACTGTCCCATATAGAAGGCACAAGTACCATTCCCGAGTCTGCCACATACACTGATGGATCTACTAGCAGGCAGCCTCCCATGTGGACAGCTGTGACAGTTCAACCCCATACTGACACTATATGGTGGGAGACTGGCACTACGCAGAGCAGTCAATGGGCTAAGTTAAGAGCAGTATAGAGGATAATAGTGCATGAGCCAGGAGAAGCACTAACTGTACCTACAGCTGTGCTGTTTACAAAGGCCTTACAACATGGATGGCCACCTGGAAGCAGGAAACTTGGACAATTATAGTTCACCCCCTTGGGGACAAAAATTGTGGAAAGACATCTGTGATGCCTGCCAATAACAAAAGGTAACTGCCTATCGTGTTCCTGCCCACACTTCCAACACATTACCTGAGAATGTGGAAGCAGATGTGCTTGCACAGGTGCAGAGCAGCACAACTGAAACCAAGGACGTGGTGGAAAGGCTTTATTGGAAAAGCAGACACAAAGGGTATCAAACCCTGTGGCATCTGGCCCAGAAGTTCCAGCTGCCAATCACACGCCAGCAGCTAGTGGACATCATTAGTGGGTGCCTTTTGTGCTCCTTGAATCGACCATGTAGGCTACCACACCAGATGGGGTGCATTGGCCAGTCACAAATATTGATGACCTGATGGCAAGTGAATTATATCAATCCCCTTCCATTCTCGGAAGGCCTTGGTGCTGGCCTTTGCAACCATGCTGGTTGGGAATCTTAAACCCATGGGCGATAGGAACCACCCAAAATATTGTAATCCAGCCATCATTTATATATATAAAAAAATGCCTGTTAAAATTTTTATCACCAGTCTGGGGCTTCCTATTCCCACAGGAACCTTGTGCATGACCATGTAGACCCTTTTTATGCCCAGATTAACAACCAATGTAACAGTGGAGGACTCTTAAGGTTTGCAGGGGGAGAACATATGGTGTTTAAAACCTCCCCATAACGTTCCTCTGGCTAATACCTTGTTGTCAAAAAATAGAACTCTAGCCTATATATTATTAGATCCCTAATTGTTTACCATAAACATCTTTCTTTTCACCCATAGTGCCCTAGAAAACACTGCCTACAGGGGCTTCAGCAGTAACTCACACCCATAATCAAATCCAATTTTGGATTTGTACAGACTTGTCAGCTTCAGTTGCTACCAGCCTTCCTTGGATTGTGGCCCCTGCAAATTGGATTGTGCAGAAAACTCTGCTGGCCTGGCAGAATTCAATGCATTGAAAAATCTGGAAAGAATCTTTTCCTTTAAGACTGAAATCCAATTACCCTCCTATATTGCAACTGAGGCATATATCTCCTCCCTTGTACAGGAACAGGTGAACAAGCCTCAACCTGTATTAGGTATGCTGCATATGATGGTTTAGGTGGCCGGCAGCACAGGCTGTAACAGTAGACCAGGTTTCCCCTGTCTGTATGGAATGATGTAATGGAATTCATGATATGGGGTAGCTACTCCATGAATTGTGTAATTTTACTGTTAAGCTCAAAACAATAGTCTTTTCCACTGGCAATCCATCTCTAATGAACATGGAGCATATCCTTCCCCTAAGGATATTGCCCATAAGCAATATGGCTGGCCCTATTTATCCTATAACTGGACAGGAGTTGTATGTGGACAGTTCTATGTCCCTGCTGCTGTATATGACTGTATCCCATCCTCGTAGTAACTGTGAAATGGTTAAAGCGAGTTATGAAATAAAACACACTCCCTGGAGGTATTATGCTTTAGCCATTCCTGCATCAAGTGGAGCTACAATAGTTAGTGAAAAACATGTGGCAGCTTTAGCCAGTCACACTGTCCAAGCACTTAATGATTCCAAAATAGCTATATCCTTGCCAAATGAAGAAACAACATAGATTAGAAAAGTAATTTTACAAAACAGATTGGCCTTAGATATCCTGATGGCACACAAGGCGGCACCTGTGCCTTAATTAACGTGCAGTGCTGTGGATATGTTCCTGATGATTTGCACACTGTTTCACAATTTTTGAATCATATGCAAGAGCACATACATAATACTGACCAATTAACAGTAGACCCCTTGTCTAAATGTTAAATCCCCTTTCTTAGCCATGATGGCATCTCTTTCTGGGGTTGTTTTCTCTGTTTTGGGGACTCCTACTGTTCTGTTGTCTCTTATGCTGTTATTATAGGATATGGATGCAATGTCTGTCCTATGGTCAACACAATCTGCTGTGTGGGTGGACTGTGGGACCCCTGGGCCTGGGCCCCAAACTTCATAATAACAATAAGTTACTTACTGCACGTAACCTCCTACAATGACTGGCACAGGATTTAAAGGTCATCAGACTTCCTTAGTGGGAAGGGGGAAAGAATGTGCAGATGGTATCATGAACAAAACAAAACTCCCATCCCTTGATCACTGTTGATAACAAACCTGCAGACCCCTCTGTCATGAGACCCTGCTGAAACTCTGTTGTTACATCCCTTTCTTAAACCCTTACAAACTGTCCCTTGCACTCACTGCCCTATGCAGAACAGTGATTCCCATTTCCCAGATGGCTGACCCCAAGAAGGATCCTCTCCCAATAAGTCTATGCCTAACTCTCTGCCTAGCATGTTCTTTGGTGTCAGGGCTGTGCTGACCTGAGCTCTTCAAAAGCTGGGTTGGAGCAGGGTTGAAGCAAGGCCACTCTCAAAGCCAGGCCCCCAGCAATCTCAACACACTAATCAAAAGCCACAATCAGTGATCAACCATGCCCATCCTTAGTTTTGGTGATTCGGATTTTTTTTTTTATAAAAAGAAAAAAGAAAAAACTCATACACACCATAATCCTTACCCCTCCCTTTCATTGACCACTAGATTTCCAACTACCCAATGTATTTTAACCTTTGTTCCCCCTATTTTTTTCTATACCCCTTACCACTCCCTTTCATTGATCACTAGTATTTCAATCTACCCAATTATTTTAACATTTGTGGGGATTAAAATTTCTACATCTCTTTCTGTCACCAATGAGACAGTCAGGGACTGGACCCCGTGACAGCTTGCTGTGAGGGTGGGGGATGGGCTCAGGTGGCCTCTGCTGAGAGAAAGCAATTTACTGTTCTTTACTGTAATTTATCAGCCTTTTCATCTCCTCTTCCCCGGATGCTGCAGCAGTGTTCTTCTGACCTCCGGAGTTTCAACATAGTTGTTTCAGACAGTTCCTGCCTGTTGAATCATTGTTCTGGTGGAAGGAATGAGTCCTGGAGCTCCCTACTCTACATCACACGATCCTCCAGCCTGAGAGTAGACTTTTAGTAGAGGTCTCGAGGCTATCTTATTGATTGTGGTTCTTCCGTCGGAAACCAGGATGAGATAAAACAGGTTTGAGTGGAATGACATACTGAGAACTTGTGCTTTGACTTCAGGTATCTCAAAAATTCACTGTGTGATTCTGGGTAAGTCATGGCCACTTTCTGAGCTATTTTTTTTTCTCTGCAGAGATAGGAATGCAAATAGCAGAAGTCTGAGTTCCCCTATGGAACATCGAAAGTTCTGTGACCAAAATGGAGTAATGGCGCACATCTTGTCTCTTCTGTATACAAGGTTTTAAGGAATTGGATTTTGAAAACTATTTTTATTTAAAGACTTAAACATCCCTTAGTTCCAACATATTTTTTCTTTAAACTCCATCCTAAGTAAACCCTACTCACAGAGTGGGTGCCACCTGTCTTTTCTTTTCTTTTTCCTTTAGCCAGAACTCTGGGTTGGACATCAAGAATAGCATGAGCAGGAGGGGCTTATGATCACAGGTGGACTTGGAAACAGCCGTAGTTTCCACAGCCTGTTTCCAGTTCTGACAGTACCACTCACCAGCTGGCCTAGAGCAAGTTACTTAACCTCACCAAGCCTTGGTTTACTCTTCTGCAAAATGGAAATTACAATAGCATCTACTTACTGGATATCATGAGGTTTAAATGTGATAATATATGTGAAGGACATAGCACCATGCTTGAATCAATGTCCAACAACTGTTTTACTATTCTTTATGCATACGTTATTTCAAATAATGTCAATAATACTTCAAAATAGAAATTACTAAACTTATTTTACAGAAAAGGAAATGATCAGGAGAGAGGTTTATTAAGGTTCTCAAAATCACAATTCAAAAAAAAAAAAAAATCACAATTCAAATGACCGTGTTAAGACTCAAAGCCAGACCTGTGCTTTTGGCTTTATTCAGTAGTGATTCTTCACCTGGCTAAAACCTTAGCCATGACAAAGGCCCAAACTGCTCAACCTTAGTTTTTCCCTTAACTCTTTCCCTTTGGCATCTGGCCTGCTCATTACACCTTTGGGATGGCCTAGGCCGGTTCCCTTAGGATCTGAGCAGGAGAGAAAGCTTTGTGGAATGCCCTGTCAGAGTCCTACTTCTCTTCTGAATGAGTAAAGAATTTAAGACCCTGGGGAAGAAGCAACTTACCAATCAAACCTCCCTTTTACAAGTCAAGAGACAATGGAGAGATAATCTGTGACAGAAAGGAAAAAAACTCCCTAAAGCCCTAAAATCCCAGAGGCCCCTGGAGGGTTTCAAATCTGAATCATTTGACTCAGAAGGAAGTTGGTTTCAAGTGAATCTTTGGAAAGTTAAGATTCATTGTCAATAAATCATCCCGACAGTTTCTGTCTGATGTTTCACCTTCAGTTAAAACTTTTAATTCTCCCACGGAAGCTACTAAAACAAAAAGTTCTTTGGAAGCTTAGTTGCCAATTTACTGATGCAAGCTCGAAAACCAAGGAGCCCCAACAGACCAGTTCAGCAGAACTTCTGAGGGAAGTTCTTTAGTAACCATACACTATTAGGGATGTCAAAGGTCCCATAAAATAATGCACTCACACTCAGGGATTTCAGTTTGCAAGTAAATTACCCACAAATTTAAGTATTAAATGTAAATCAGAATGTGGTTTTGATTTGCATTTGAGAAGAAGGCAGAGGAGGAGGGGAGGAGGGAAGGGAGAAAAAGTTACACACAACTGTGTACCAGGCATTATCATCCTTGCTTTGCCAAAGAGGAAAGCGAGTATGAAGATGATGAGTAAAATGTCCAAGAGCACTTTATCCAGTAAGTGAGAGAAAGGGAATGGGCTTCACATCTGCATGTTCAAGTTTAAGCCTCTTTCCATTGTAACTTGTGAACTTGTGAAGATATTTTTTTCATGTTCCCTAGGAGTTGATATTATCTAAAGAGTTTCTTTTGTTTCTCACCCACATTCCTACCTCTGCTTAAAATTTTATATATTCTCATGTTACCACAAATCACTTCTCATAACCCTTATTTCTAGCTTTCTGAAATGTAGTTTTCCAATGTTCAACTGGACATTCTGATCACTTATTCATGTAGGCTGTGCCTCATTAAGTGTCTATCCCACTCCTTTCCCTAAAAGACACACCTCTTCCTTTATTATGATCCTGAGAAAAGGCAAGAGAAGAATTTTCATGGCCTTTACATCATCATAGAAACTAACATTTTCTTAACTCCCTTTTGCCATCTATAACTCTTAAGGAGCAATAGCTGCAGTGGTCTCTGTGTAATACAAAAGCTTTCTTGAAGTGTGATACAATAATGAAAACAATAGCAGTTAATAACATTTCCTGAGATATTCTGCATTATATTCTAAATGCTTTTATTTTTTTAAAATAAATTTGCTGTTTCTATAATTTGCTAATTTAATCTTCACACTAATTATGAGAGCTATAATTTATTTTCTCCTTTTCATAATTGAGACAACTGAGTCCTAGAGAGATTTAATTACTTACTCTATGTAGCTTATAAATTGAGGCTTGAGGGAGTGAGCAGTTTTAAACTAGACTAATTCCTAGAGACTTTTTTATTGTTTCCTTTATTATAAGCCATGGATAAATAATAGCTCAGGATTTCATTTTATCATTATAGATGATACAGTTCCAATCTCTAATTTCAAAGTCTATCTCTCTTTTAAGAAAACTTGGAAACTAATCCCAGTTACCCTTTAAGGAGTCATAAATCATAGATTTTTTTGTTTTGAAATGACCCTAATAATAAGTACAGTAACATTATTTCTATGATATATTAACTGGCAAAAAAGAGTTGGATGATATTAATGTGACAGGAGACATACGTTCCTAGAATGGAATGTTTGATTACTACCATTGCAATAATCATTACTAAAATTATCCCTGGAATATATAGAAAGTGCAAAAGAACTCACTATCAAGAAATGGAGAAGTCGGTGCTAGTAGATACACCTTTTCCCAGTTTCCTGTGTATCATATCTTTTCATTAGATTGCGTCAATATTAAGAAGAAAATGGAAAGTTTACCCTGACCACATCATGGGGCATAAAGTATGTTACTATGTCATAGCTGTCCAGTCAATAATTCTCATGAATCTCTGATCCTGAATGATGATGCCACGATCGTGCTATAGTGTTGCTCTGTCTACCTAACCCCTGTTTGAAGCTATGCATTTGAAACTAGAAAGTTGCAATGTAATATTGGCCTCATCATATCCATTTACTTATCTGTAATTTTGGAATAATAACATAACAATCATGCTGTCCTGAGAACCAAATGAGTTCACATGGGGCACCAAGACTGTGCCTGAGCCAGTATAAGGTATTCAATAAATGCTTGTTGAAACTGAGTCTATGAATGAAGTCACTGTTTTTCCATAAGGACCATAGTGCTTAAGATGGAGACACATCAAAAAACCATCATGCTAGTTTTTCTGCTCATCACACTGCTCCTAAAGCTGCTGTTTAACAAGTTCAATTAGGAAAATCAAAAGGATCACCTTTAGGAGCCTCTGGGCAGGTTATTGCACAACCTGTCAATAAACCTTTTATCAAGGTTCACTCCATATACTTCAAATGTCCTTATAGATTAAGCTATTGAGACTGCTAAAAGGAACAAGGGGATTTATCCACTCAGCACCACAATCAGACAAACATTCTGTAGTTATAAAATAGTATCAACACACATAAACTTTCTGCTTCTATAAACAAGATACTGTCAAAGTTGGGATGATTTAAACTATATTTTGTAAGCAAAATCCAAGCTGGTAAACATTTGGGTAGGGAATCATAACTTAAACTTAATTAACTACTTAATGTTGCAGTTTAAAATATGAAGCGTAGTTTCTTTAACTTTTTCTTTCAGGTCAAGTAAAGAGATTAAAATTCTTTTTCAGTAACAAAGGTGACTTTCAGCAAAATCAAACCATTGTATATAAAGCAATTGCAAGATATCTAGATTAATAGTTCAGCAAACTCCAGGATATTTTTTTCACATATATAGCAATACCATTTTTTTTTCCCCAAAGATATCAAACCTATGTTGATGAAGTACAGCTGTATCTTACTGTCTGAATATTTGATCATCCTAGGACATCATTGTTGTGAATCCATCAATGGGCAACTGGATGATTTATTGATGGTATTCAAATTCAAACTCAATGTTTATAATCCTTTGAGTACAATCTCCAGGTTCCACTCCTACACCAATCTAAAATAGGAAAAAAATGTCTAAATTTCAAATTTGGGCTTTCTATTGTTTAAATTTCAGGAGAAAAGTTAATATTTTCCAGACATCAGGGTAGCCTGCAGAATGAGGAGACTTGCACATAAAGACCAGAGACTTAAGTCAGGACAAGTGATAGTTGAAATCATTGCATTAGTTTTGTGACCCTGAGGCTAATTTCAACCTCTCTGTGTCTGAATTTTTTCATCATTAAAGTAAGGGTATTAAAGGCAACCTCAAAGGGTTGTTGTGAGTTAAAATGAAGTGGAACAACACAGACAGAGGAAGTGTGCAATATCTTGCATGAAGGAAAGAATTTATGAATTAAAAAACAAACAGAATAACTGGAATTTCTTTCCCACTATATTGTAATCTCTTAGAAAGCAGGAACCATCTTCCTAGGACTCAATTATGGTCACCACTTGGTGAATATTCAGTAATTGTTTAATTAAATATACTTGTATAAATCTCTGATACTTCATTTTATTCCAATGGAATTTCTGTTTTGCAACACAATATATATTACTCTTTCTATTTTATTCAGTCATTTTCCAAACGCTACATTCCTTTCAACCCCTCTCTCCTCCCTCACCAAATAACAATATCCAATATGCATCCATTGTTTAAAAAAATCCATTTGGGTAGTAATTTAAATATCACTTGGTTTAATGGTCATTTAAGGTCTTATTATTAGCCTATTTTACAAATAGGGAAGGTGAAGAAATATTCTATGCATGAATTTATAGTTAATGAAAAGTTAAAGCTAGACTGTTCACACATGGACTCTGGCTTCAGAAAATTACCTTTAGCCATTCTCTCAGCTTCCCCTCTGTGAGGTATAACATATAGTCCTTGTCTTAAATGAATGAAGTACTGGCTGCCACCTCAAATTGAAGTGGAACAAATTGAAGAACATAAGATAAAAGGAAGAAAAGAGAAGACAACTGATTATGGATGGTCAGGAGATTCAATTTAAAAGTTTAAGCACATGAACAGACTGCCGAAGAAGAATAATATGATCTTATCAGTAGATATAGAAAATGCATTTGATAAACTCCAACACATGTTCATGATAAAAATCTCAGCAAACTAGGAATAGAGTTAAACTTCTTAAACTTGATAAAGAACATCTCCAAAAATCTACAGCCAACATCATATGTAATAATGAGATACTAAATGCTTCCTAAGATCTTAAGTGCAGAAGCAAGACAAGGATGTGCTTTCTCACCACTCCTATCAATATCATTCTGGAAATCCTAGCTAGTGCAATAAGATAAGAAAAGGAAATTAAAGGTATACAGATTGGCAAGGAAGTAATAATACCGCCCTTATTCATAGATGGCATGCTTGTCTATGGAGGAAATCCAAAAACTCTATCAAGAAAGCCCCCTGGAACTTATAAAGAATATAACAAGTTTATGAAATATAAAGTTAATATATACATGTTAACTTTTTTCCTCAGTACCCAAAAATGAACAATAGGAATTCGAGTCTAAAGAAAAATCAAAATAGCACCAAAACACAAAATACTTAGGTATATATCTAACAAAACAAATACAGAGTCTAGATGTCAAATATTACAAAATCTGATGAAAGAAATGAAAATCTAAACAAATGGATAGTCAATGTTCTTGGGCTAGAGGGCTCAATCTAGTCAAGATGCCAGTTCTTTCCAAATTGCTCTATAGAGTCAATGCAATCCTAATCCAAATTCCAACAGGCTATTTTGTAGATGTTAACAAAGGGATCCCAAAGTTCATAAGGAAAGATCAAAGACTTAGGATAGCCAAAAAAATACTTAAAGAACAAAGTTGAAAGACTCACGGAACCTGATTTCAAGGCTATGATGCTATTGTAATCAAAACAGCATGATATTGGGCTGGCCACGATGGCTCAGCAGGCAGAGTTCTCGCCCGCCATGCCAGAGGACCCAGGTTCGATTCCCAGTGCCTGCTCATGTTAAAAAAAAAAGCACCAAAAAACCCAAAAACAAAACAAAACAAAAAACCAGCATGATATTGGTGAATGAATAGACACACACAGATGAATGGGACAGCATAAAGGGCTCAGAAATAAGGATCTACACAAATATAGACAATATAGACAACAAATCTTTCACAAAAGAGCAAAGGCAAATTAATGGGGAAAGGGTAACCCTTTTCAACAAATGATGCTGGAACACATGAACATCCACAGGCAAAAGAAAATGTACCTATATGCAGTCTTGATATCTTTAATTAAAGCTAACTCAAATTGGAGCATAAGATACATAAAATAAATATATATAATATATAAACATATAAAATAAATATATTTAAAATATAAAATATGGAACTTATGGAGGTAAGCACGAGAGAAAATCTTCATGCCATGGCTTTAGTGATCAATTTTATTTACAACACCAAAATCATGATCTATACAAAGGAAAAAATTAAGCTGGATTTTATTGGAATTAAAACTTCTATTCTGTCAAAGATACTGCTAAGAGAATGAAAAGACAAATCCATATACTACCCTATCAACACCTTGCATTAGTGTGATACATATATTACAGTTTAAGAAAGGACATTTTTATGGGTGAACTATTAGCTATAGCTGATGGTAAAGGAATAATATTTTATGCTTGATTTTTGTGTAAACTTATTACTTCACTAACAAAAAAAAAGACAAGCCCAGAATAGGAGAAAATGTTTGCAAAGCACATATTTGATAAAGGGCTTTTATTCAAAACGTACAAATAAATCATGAAACTCAACAATAAGTAACCAAACACTTCAATCTAAAAATAGGCAAAAGATCTTAACAGACACCTACCAAAGAAGATATGCAGATGGATAATAAGCCTATGAAAAGATTCTCAATGATCATTTCTCATTAGTAGAATTCAAATTGAAACAATGATTACCACTACTCTCCTAATTGAATGGCTAAAGTCCCCCAAAATGACTATACTAATTGCCAGTAAGGACTCAGAGCAAGAGGAAATCTAACTGCTGGTGGTAATAGCAAAATAGTACAATCACTTTGGAAGACAGTTTGGTAGTTTTTTACAAAGTCTTTCATAGTCTTTCTGCTCAACAATCCCACTCCTAGATATTTACCCAAATTATCTGAAAGGTTTTGCCAACATAAAACAATGAATGTGAACTTTTACGGCATTATTCATAATCATTAAAAACTGAAAGCAACTTAGATGTTCTTCAATACATGAATATGGATAAGTATAATGTGGCACATCCATACTATAAAATATTATTTACCAATACAAAGAAATGATCTGTCAAGCCACACACAAAAAATGCTTGGATGAATCTTAAATGGACACTTTTTTTTTTAAAGAATAGAATGGTATTTATTTATTTTTGACAATTTTTTAAATTAGAGAAGTAGATTTACAGGAAATTCATGTAAAACATACAGTGCTATATTCCTCACCTTATGGTGATTTGGTACATTTGTTTTAATTTATGAGACAACATTTTAAAACTTGTACTATTAACTATAGTCCATCATTTACAATAGAGTTCACTGTGTTGTACAGTTTCATGTTCAATTTTTAAAAAATTTTTATTAATAAAACCAACCAGCATACAACACAAACATTCTTAACATGTGAATATTCCATACATGGTGTACAAGCAGTGGCTCACAATATCATCACAGAGTTGTATATTTATCACCATGATCATTTCTCAGAGCATTACATCACTCCGGAAAAAGAAATAAAAAGAAAAAAGGAAAAAAATTCATATGTACAATGCCCCTTACCCCTCTCTCTCATTCTCACTAGTATTCCCTCTACCCAACATTTGTTCCCCTTATTATTTATTTACTTATTTAAAAAATATTTTTATTGACACGTCTTCGCACACATACAGTCCATACATGGTATACAGTGGTTCACGAAATCATCATACGGTGTGTATTCAACACTATGATCATTTTTTAGAACATTTGCATCACTCCAGAAAAAGAAATAAAAAGAAAAAACTCATACATCCTATACCCCTAACCCCACATTCTTATTGACTACTAGCATTTCCACCCACCCGATTTATTTTATCACTTACTCCATTATTTATTTTTATGCATATTTTATTTATTTTTATTTATCTGTTTTTAAACAACATACAAACATGAACATTCTTACCATATGATCATTCCATTCTTGGTATATAATCAATAACTCACAATATCATCACACAGTTGTATATTCATCACCATGACCATTTCTTAGAACATTTGCATCAATTCAGAAGAAGAAATAAACAGAAAAAAGAAAAAAACTCATACATACCATACCCCTTACCCCTTCCTCTCATTGACTGCTGGTATTTCCCTCTACCCAATATATTTTAGCCTTTGTTTTCCCTATGTTTTTTTCTAATACCCCTTACCACTCCCTTTCATTGATCACTAGCATTTCAATCTACTAGATTTATTTTAATATTTGTTCCCCCACTATTGATTTATTTTTTACTCATCTGTCCATACCATAGATAAAAGGAGCATCAGAACAAGGTTTTCATAATCACACAGTCACTTTGTGAAAGTTACATCATTACACAATCATCTTAAAGAAACATGGCTACTGGAACACAGCTCTACAGTTTCAGGCACTTCCCTCTAGCCTCTATAATACACCTTAAACTAAAAAGGGGTTATCTATATAACGTGTAAGAATAACCTCCAGGATAATCTCTTTACTGTATTTGAAATCTCTCAGCCACTGACATTTTATTTTGTCTCATTTCTCTCATCTCCCTTTCAATTGAGAAGGCTTTCTCATCCCTTGATGCTGAGTCTCAGCTTGTTCTAGGATTTCTGTCCCACGCTGCCAGGGAGGTTTACACTCCTGGGAGTCATGTCCCATGTAGAGAAGGGGAGGGAAGTGAGTTTGCTTGCCATGTTGGCTGAGAGATAGGCCACATTTGAGTGACAAAAGAGGTTAACTGGGGATGACTCTTAGGCCTAATTTTAAGTAGGCTTAGTCTATCCTTTGTGGGGAAAAGTTTCATATGAATAACCCCCAAGATTGAGGGTTTGGTCTGTTGATTTTGTTGTCCTCACTGCTTGTGAGAATAACAGGCCTCCTCCAAATGGGGAAGTTGAATTTCGCCTCTTTCTCACCATTCCCCCAAGGGGATTTTGCAAGTACTTTTTTACTCACTGTTGAAATCACTCTGGGATTTATTGGGGCATCACTCTGGACAAACCTACAAAATCTCATGCCCTACTCAAGGCTCCATGCACTTATGGTGTTCAATTAAACTGTCCATATAAATTATAGTAGGAGATACACTAGCCAAAATATAAATTTTGTACCAAATGAACATTTTTTGCTTTAGTTTCACACATAAGTTAAAGCTTTAAAACATCTATTACCATCTGTTTTCAACACCTTGCAATATTGACATTCCTTTGTTCTTCCTCATGCAAAAACATTAAATGGACACTTTTAAGTAAAACAAGTCAAATCTGAAAAGGCTGCATACTGTATGATTCCAATTATAAGACACTCTGGAAAAGGTAAAACCATAGAAATAATAAAATGATCAATGGTTACATGTAGGTGGTGGGTGGGAGTTGTCAAACAGGTGAAGGACAGGTGATTATCTATGGCAGTGAAACTATTTTGTATGATACTGTAGTGGTGGATACGTGAAAACTATGCGCTTCTCAAAAAATGTTAGCACTTTACAGTATAAAGTTCTGTGCTTTAGGAAGTTGGAATCACGTGATAGAATGCAGACTGTGACAAAACAATCTCACTGTATTGTAAATGTATGAAATAACCTCACGCAAGTAGGTAGTGGAGGAAGGTTCTGACAATTTACTTTGGAAATCAGTGAAATTTGTAAGACTAAAGGCAAAAGGAAGTTTATATGAGCACATCATTGTCACTGATAAAGTTGTTTCCCATCTGGGGTACAATTATCAACTCTGAAATACTATTCATGTATGCTGGAATTCAACAATTAAGTATATGGATGGTGGATGATGGAGACAAGTTTCCAAGTGGTCATAGGAGGTTACAGATAAGGAAAAGAAGACCAGAATGTTTTATGTAGTATTGGATTAAAGTTGGACACATAGTATGAACTCATGTTTAGCTTAATGTAGAAATAGATGGAAACATATAGAAATTATTTATACATATTTATTACATGGATTAACATACACCCACATATTTCCTTGCTCTGTCAGCCAACAGTGCCTAGAGACAATGAAACCCCAGTAACAATGAGAAAACCTAATGATCAGACATTGGTTTCTAATATTGTTCTTCAATAAAAGGAACCTGATGTTCCTGGAAAAATAATTGACTCTATTACTGGGGCAAGAAAATATAGAAAATGAGACCGGCACATTTTGTACTGCCAAAAAGTAAGGACATGCTAGAACAAATAAAAGCAGAAAACAGAACCAAACAAAAACATAAACAAGCAAATAACACCCACAAGGAAATGACAGAGTATGTCAAAGAGATAAAGAGGCCAACTGAAAGGGCTCTTAATGGTCAAATAAGGAGAAATTTTAACAAAAAATTAATAAAGTAGCTTCATAGTGTAACTCAAAGTATAAAATAAATATCCATGTGTTCATGCTAGTATGAATAAATAAATGTGGAAGAAGAGATGCATTTCCTATTCAGAAGAATTTCAATTAATGTATATAGAGTTTCTATCCTCAAGGAGGAGGAGCTTAAGTAACCACTCTCTGAGTGTGGTCTGCTCATGACTTGCCTGGAGAAAGGACAGTATGGGAAGGAGGTAAAAAAAGTAAAATGACAGTGGAGGAACCTGACAAACACTACCTCTGCCAGGTGATGAAAATTGACATCAACAGGGATTCATGTTGTTAACATGTATCTTTGATATGATGTGATTTACCTTTGTGGTCTTCCTCTTAAAAATCTACAGCCTCAGTATGATAATAAGAAACAAATCAGACATTTGTAAAATGAGAGACATTCTACAAAATACTTGACCGATTCTCCAGAAAACTGTCAGGTCATAAAAAACAATGAAAGTCTGAGAAAGTGTCACAATCAAGTGGAGCCTAAAGAGATCTGATGACTAATTGTGGTACACTGGATGGGGTTCTAGAACGGAAAAACGACATTAGGTAAAATTAAGGAAATACGAATAAAGCACGGACTTTAGTTAACCATATTGCATCAATATTGGTTCTTTAATCGAAACAAATGCACACTAATATACTAAAAATAGGGATAAATGTGGGTGATATATATGGCAACTTCCTTTCCTGTCTTCACAATTTTTCTATAATTGGAAAAGTGTTCCAAAATAAAAAATCTATTTTACAAGTTGCAAAAAAGTAGTCTGAAGAATTGAAGGATTTGTTACTGGGTTATTTATTTAATTTCTTAGTCAAACTTCTGTTCCTTCAAGTTTTAGCAAGAAATAGCATACATGTGTTCAACAGTACCAGACACTTCTGAGATGTACCTATCCTAACTTCATAGATGGTGTACATATTTTATATGCACATCTTGCATCTAAAACACAATATGGCCACATAAGGGCTAACACTTAGACCCTTAGTTGTGTTTCTTGCACTGTTCAAAATGATATTCACAATTTCACTCAGTGAATGCACACAACAACCTCGTGGGGTAAGTGTACTATCTTCATCACCACCATCTGTATTTTACAGATGAGGACATCAGTCAGAGATTAAATACTCTCCCCCAAATTACACACTTAATAATCAGTGGGCTGAAATTTCAACCTAGCTCCAGAATCTTTGTTCTATACCAAAAAACCACTCTGTTTCCTATTTTTAATGGTCTTCTCTAGTTAAATAGGTAAAAAGAAAAAGCTCAATTTCTATCACATTTATCTTGCTCTTTAAATAATACAACTTTGAAATACTTGCCCCCATCCAAATTTCATTCAGCAATTCTTTTTTTTTTTTAATACAAAGGATTCCATGTTAGCCATAACATGGCTTTGATAATAAATGCAAAGCTTTTTGGATTTAGCTATCATTCTTTCTAAAATAAAGGTTCATGCTTCAGGTATTTTGCCAAACTTAATTCTTGCAATTCATAATTGTCATACCTTGTTCTTCCCTCCCTTGGTTTCAGTTAAAGTGAACTTTAAGGTAAGTATTTCCTTCAGTGACCGTTCCTCAAATCCAAAATCATTCTGAGGAATATGAAAGTAAGGGAGAGTAATGAATTTTTAATGATTAATTCAAATAATTTTGAGAGTTTATTGAATTCCAAAATGCATATGCTTTACACAGCACTATATTTGTTTCCTTTGATAACCTTTCTTAAGTAGCAGTGAGATATAATATTCCGAAGTCAGAGGTACAGTCATTCAATCTATTTCCATTACTTCACACATGAGGAAACTGGGGCCTTGGCCAGAACGTGATTTGAGTGGATGCTTGAGTTAGGATTGAGAACAAGGATTTTATGGAATAGGTATTAGTGACATGGTAACGTAGTTATTCCCCTGAAAACAATGATTATTCTTGGGGGAATTTCAGATGTATTCTTTTTAATTTTTTTTCTTTCTTATAGGAGTTGTGATTTTACAGCACAATTATGCATAAAATACAGGATTCCCATATACTGCCCTGTTATTTGCACCTTGCATTGGTGTGGAACATTTGTTACAACTGGTGGAAGCACATTCGTATAATTGTACCATTAACCGTAGTCTATAGTTTAACTCATGTTTCACTGTTTGTGTAGTATACATCTGAGTGTGTGCTTTTTAAATTTATTGCTACTTTAAAAATTATTGCTATTTAATTCAATATTTCTCCCTTTCATCACATTCATATATATATATATATATATATATCAATGCTGCTAATTATGCTCCCAATGATGTGAACCACCATCCATTAACAAAACATTTTCATCATTTTACATAGTAACCCTGCACATTCCCATTTACCTATCTCCATTCCATCTTCTATATTCTAAATTCTAACACTACAAATTTGCTTATTATAATTATTTCATTTCAGTGAGGGCATACAATATTTGTCCTTTTGTCTCTGACTTATTTTCCTCAACTTCATGTTTTCAAGGTTCATCCCTGTTGTCACACATATCAGGATGTTATTCTTTTTTATGGCTGTCTTATACTCCACTGCATGTATATACTGCATTTTATTTATCCATTTATTAGTTGGTGAATATTTGGGTTGTGTCCAACTGTTGGCAACTGCGAATAGTGCTGCTATGAATATCAGTGTACAAATATCAGTTTGAGTCCCTGCTTTCAATTCTCTTGGGTATATATCTAGTAGTGGGAGTGCCAGGTCATTTGGTAGTTCTATACTTAGCTTTCTGAGGAATGACCAAACTAGCTTCTACAGTGGTTGCACCATTTTACATTGCCAATAGCAAAGAATGAGTGCTTCTATTTTGCCACATTCTCTTCAACAATTGTTAATTTCCATTTTTAAAAAATAACAGCCATTCTAATGTTATATGAAATGGCATCTCATTGTAGTTTTTATTTGCATTTCCCTGATGGCTAATGATGTTGAACATCTTTTCATGTGTTTTCTGGTCATTTGTATATCTTCTTTGGAGAAATGTCTAATCAAGCCTTGTGACCATATTTCAATTGGGTTGTTTTTTTGTTATAAACTTGAAGTATTTCTTTATAAATTATGGACAGCAAACCTTTATTGGATATGTGAATTCCAAATATTTTCTGCCATCATGTAGCTTGTTGTATCCTTTTCATAAGAAAGAACTTTGAGGCAGAAAAGTTTTTATATTTGATGAGGTCTCATTTATATATTATTTCCTTTTATTGCTTGTGTTTCGGGTGTAAAGTCTCAGAATCTATTGCCAAATGCAAGGTCCAGAGGATGCTTCCCTACTTTTTCTTCTAGGAGTTTGATCATTCTGGCTTTAATAGTTAAGTTGATTTTTGTGTAAGGTGTGAGGTAGAGGGTCTTCTTATCCTTCTTTTCCTTCTTTTTTCAAATAGAAACCCAATTTTCCCAGCACCATTTTTTTGAAGAGACTATTCTTTCTCAATTGAATGCTCTTTGCCACCTTGTCAAAAATCAGTTGGTCATAAATGTGAAGGTTGATCTCTGAGTTTTTGATTAGTTTTCATTTGTCTATATGTCTGCTCTTATGCCAATATCATGCTGTTTTGATTATTGTGGCTTTGTAATAAGTTTTAAGATCAAGAAGTGTGAGTCCTCTAACTTCGTTCTTCCTTTACGAGATGGCTTTAGCAACTCAGGGCCCCTTCATGTTAAATATAAATTTGATGATTGACTTTTCCACTTTTGCAAATTAGACTATTAGAAATTTTGGGGAGAAAGCATTGAATCTATAAATGGCTTTGTGTAAGATTGACAACTTAACAATATTTAGTCTTCCAATCCATGAACACCAAATGTCCTTATATTTTTAAATTTTTTCTTCCTTGATTTCTTTTAGCAATGTTATGTAATTCTCTGTGTGCAATTACATTCTTGTTTAGATATATTCCTATACATTTGGTTCTTTTAGTTAGTGTTGTGAATGGAATTTTTTTCTTAATGTCTTCTTTGTTTGTTCATTGCTTGTGTATAGAAACGCTATTGATTTTTGGGTGTTGATCTTCCCAATTACTTTGTAGAATTCATTTATTTGATCTAGAAGCTTTGTGGTGGATTTTTCAGGATTTTCAGAATATAGGATCATACCATCTGCAAATAGTGAAAGTTTTACTTCTTTCTTTCCAACATGGATATCTTTATTTCTTTTTCTTCCTTAATTGCTTTGACAAGATCATCCTGTACAATGCTAATTACAGTGGGGACAGTGGGCGTCCTTATTTTGTTCCTGATCTTAGAGGAAATGCTTTCAGTCTTTCATCCTTAAGTAGGATATTAGCTGTGGGCTTTTATAATATGCCCTTTCTAACACTGAGGAAGCTTCCTTCTATTCTTGATGTTCCAAGGGTTTTTTTTTTTTTAAATCAGGGATGCTGGATTTTGTCAAATGTCTTTTCTGCATCAATTGAGATGATCATGTGTTGTTGTACTTTTTCCCTTCATTGGGTTAATGTGGAGTATTACACTAATTAAATTTCTTACATTGAACCATCCTGAGATACCAGGGATAAATTCCACTGAGTCATGGTGTATAATTCTTTTACTATGTTGTTGGATTTGGTTTGCTGGTATTTTATTGAGGACTTTTATATCTATATCCATAAGATATTGGTCTGTAGTGTTCTTTTCTATGGTATCTTTATCTGGCTTTGGTATGTGGTGATGTTGGCTTCCTAGAATTAATTAGGGAGTCTTCCATCCTCTTCAATTTTTTGGAAGAGTTTGAGTAGAATTGGAATTGTCTTCTTTGAATGTTTGGCAGAATTCCCCCATGAAGTCATGCGGTCCGGGGCTTTTCTCTGTTGGAATGTTTTTGATAACTGATTCCGTTTCTTTCCTATTAATTGGTTTGCTGAGATCTATTTCTTCTTGAGTAAAGTCAGTAGTAAGTGTGTTGCTAAGAATGTGTTCATTTCTTCCAGGCTATTTAGGTTATTGTCAAATAGCTTGTTCATGGTATCCTGTTATAGACCATATTTTTTTATTTCTGCAGGGTCAATGGTTATGACTCCCTTTTCATTTCTGATTTTATTTGTATTAGCTCTTTTTTCCTTTGTCATTTTAGCTACATGTCAATTTTAATGATCTTTTCAAAGAACCAACTTTTGGTTTTGATGATTCTCTCTGTTATTTAAATTTCCTTGTTGTTATTTCTGTCATTTTATTTTCTATTTCTTTCATTTTTACTCTATTCTTTGTCATTAACTTCCTTCTGCTTGCTAAGCATTTAGTTTGCTTTTATTCTTCTAGTTCTTCCAGGTTTGTGGCTAGGTCTTTGATTTGATGTCTTTCTTCATTTTTTTATTTTTGCATTGGCAGGCACAGGGAATTGAACCTGGGTCTCTAGCATGGCAGGAGAGAAGTCTGCCTGCTGAGCCACCATGGCCCGCCCTTTCTTTATTTTTTAATGCAAACATTTGGAAATATAAATTTCCCTCTCAGCTTTGCCTTCACTGTATTCCATACGTTTTGATATGTTGCATTTTCATTTCGTTTGCCTCAAGATATTTCCTAATCCTAATTCTGGTTTCCTCTTTTACCTATTGATTGCTTAAGATTATGTTGCTTTATCTTCACATATTTGTGAATTTTTCTTTTCTTCCTCTGTTACTGATTTTTAGCTTAATTCTATTGTAGTAGGAGAATATACACTGCATGATCTCAATATTTTTTACTTTATCAAGAATTGTGATGTAACATACGGTCTATCTTGGAGAAAATATTTGAGGAGAATGTGTATTCTGCTTTTTGTGTTTGGGTGAAGTGTTCAATAAATACCTGTTAGGTCTAGTTGGTTTAGAGCATCATTTATTTCTTGTATTTCCTTAAAGATCTTCTGACGAGATGTTCTATCCATCATTGAAAGTGGTGTATTGAAGTCTTCTAGTTTTAATGTGTAATGATCAATTTCTCCCTTCAAATCTGTCAATATTTTCTTCATATATTGTGGGGCTCTGCTGTTAGGTGGTTGTGTATTTATAACTGTTATATACTCTGGTTGGATTGTCCCCTTTTTCAGCATATGATGATCATTTTTGTCCCTCATTGCTATTCTTGACTTAAAGTCTATTTTATCCAATATTAGTATAGCTACCTCTTTTGGTTACTATTTCCATGGAAAATTTTGTCTGCCTATAACTTTCAACCTACTTATATCTTTGAATTTACAGTGAATTTCTTACAGACAGTATATGATCGGATCATGCTTTTTATCAATTCTGCCAATCTCTGCCTTTTGACTGGAGTGTTTAATCTATTGTTAATTAAAGTCACTATTGTTAATTTAGGACTTTCTTCTGTCATTTTACTACTTAGCCTTTATATGTCTTATGACTTGTTTTTGTGCCTCAATTGTTCCCTTAATGTCTACTTTTATATTTGATTGTGTTGTGCCATATTGAATGCCTTTTCTTTTCTATCTGTATATGTTTTTCATTTATTTTTCTTGTGGTTACCATGGGGTTAAAACTGAACATCCTATATATATAAAATCATATTTGGTTTGATACCAACCTGACTCAATAGCATCTATATATACTTTTCCTACAACTGCCTGTCCCCACTTTTTCTGTATTTATTATCACTTACAGCTTTGTACATTGTATGTACCTAGATTTTGTGCACAGTATGTACCTAGAAAAACCTAGATTTATAATTAATTTTAATGCATTTGCATTTTAGCACTAGTAGGAAGTAAGAAACAATAACACTGTAATTTATGATTACCCAAATGGCTACATTTACCATAGGTCTTAATTCTTTATGCTAGTATGAACCACTTTCTAGTGTCCTTTCCTGTTAGACTGAAGAGCTCTTTTTAGCAATCGCTTGTAGATCAGGTCAAGTGGCAATGAATTCTCTCAGCTTTTGATTATCTGGGAGTCTTAAACTGTCCCTCATTTTTTAAAGAAAGTTTTGCCAGACATAAAATTCTTGGTTGGCAGTTGCTTTTTTTCAGCACTTTAAGTATTTCGACCCCCTTTGCCTTCTTGACTCCATGATTTCTGATGAGAAATCAACACTCAATCTAATTGGGACTCCTTTGTACATAGCATGTTGCTTTTCTCTTGTGATTTTAAGAACTCTCTCCTTGTCCTTTGCACTTGATGGTCTGATCAATATATGACAGAGTGTATTTTTCTTCACGTTTATCCTGTTTATTGTTTTCTGGGCTCTTACATATATATACGCATGCATATTGTTAAGTTCGGAAAGTTCTCTGTCATTATTTCTTTGAATATTCCTTCTGCCCTTTCTCTCTCTTCTCCTTGTAGGGCTCCCTTAAGGTGCACCTTTGTATGCTTGATAGTGTCCTAGAAGTGTCTTCGGCTGTGTTTGCCTTTTATAAATCTTTTTCCTTTCTGCTCTTCAGCCTGACTCATTTCACGTGTCTTGCCTATGATGTCAGTAATCCTTTCCTGTGCCAACTACAAATTGCCCTTGAAACCCTCATGAAAATTATTTCTGTTACTGTGGTCTTCAACTCCAGTAGTTCTGTTTGGTTTCCTTTTTAAAATTTCTATCTCGTTACTAAGATTTTCATATTGCTCGTTCATTGTTTCTTTTTTTTTTTTTTTTTTTTTTTTTTTTTTTTTTTAAAGGAAAGACAGAGAGAAGGAAGGAAGGATAGAAGGAAGGAAGGAAGGAAGAGAGGGAAACATTTTTAAACATTTTCTTGTTTTATTGTATTCTGTTTCTCCGTTTTTGTTACATGGGCTGGGGCCGGGAATCGAACCGAGGTCCTCCGGCATAGCAGGCAAGCACTTTGCCCGCTGAGCCACCGCGGCCCGCCCCGTTCATTGTTTCTTGAAATCTTATGTTCTTACTCTGTATTTTCCTTCATCTTATGAGCATTTTAAAGTTTAAAAAAAAATTTTAAAAGGCGTTTTTCATGATATCCTCATTCTGGTCTTCTTCATTGGTGTTTTCTGGATTTTTAATCTTTTCCTTTGGATGGACCATTGTTTCCTGTTTCTTTGCTTGCCTCGTACACTTTTCTTGCACACTATATATTTTCATATTTTAAAATAAATATGGTATTTATTCCCTCAAATGTCTGTTTCTTGATTTTTTTAACCAGCTGTTGATAAGAAAGTGGTTTCCTTGCGATTCAGCCCTCCTATTAAGAAGGCTATCGATATGAATTCAGTGTGCCGGATTTTTTTCCCTGTCTTTCTGGTCTTGTGTCTTGTCTAGGCTTTGGTTTGTTGTTTTTTTTGAGTTCCTTATTTACAGGAGTTTGGTTGCACCCTCCGTTTCCCAGGACACAGACTTCCCTCTTCTGGGTGTTTGAAGTTTACAAACCTTTGCCCCAGATTGTATACCTCTACAGTTTCTCTTATTCCTTTGCTTTTGCCTGGTGGGCACATTCTAGGAGTCGAGGCAGGCACAAGAAGAGTTTCCCAAGGTTGTTTTCTCAGCCAAAGCAAGGCCAGGGACTCATGAACGGTGCAGACCAGGTCCAAAGTGCCCTGGGGTCAGGGTGGGGGATCAGGTACATTGCCAAGATCTTCTTTTTATGGCTTCCCAAAGCTGTGTTTTCTTGGCCTGCACAGATAATTTAACCCTTCTCCTTAGTTGCCACCTTTGTCCCTGGTGGGTTAAAAAAATGGCCACCTTCAGTCCTCAGCAATCCAAGGTCACTAAATAAAAGTCATGATCACTGATCAGCCATGCCTCCACTCCTGGTCTTGGGTAAGAGGATTTTTATGTCCCTTTTTTGTCATCAGGGAGCTAGCCAGGAGATGGGCCCCAGGAGCTGGACCCCGCGGGTACTGACAGGAAAGTTGGGAATGGGCCCCATTAGCTACTGCAAAGAGAGAGTAATTTATTGATCTTTACCATAATTTATCAACCTCTTCCCCCCTGCTCTTCTCTGGATGCTCTGCAAAAGAGCAAAAGTTCTTCTGGCCTTCGTTTCATGTTTTCTGCATGTTTAATAGTTGCTCTGGTGGAAGGACTGAGTCCTGGAGCTCCTACTCCACTAAATTCCCACAATTTCTTAGAGGAAAGTGGTTTATTCAAATGTGTTCTTGTCTACATATTTTCTTGAAACTCTTCAATCTACAGATCTACCTGCTTTTGTACTGGTCTTAAGACCATATTGACTAACTTCTAATACACTTGCTAAAGGTGGGCCCCAAATAATCCAATCCATTCTAGATCTACCAGCAAGAGATGGAGAGGATGGGCTCTGGAGCTGAGTCAAGAAGATTCATCTACCATTCATACCTGTGTGGCCCATAGCAGGTCACAACATCTCAGTATATTTCACTCTGGCAGCTCTAGATTTTTTACTGTTTCAACTATTCTGTGGCAGTAATCCTCTTTCTCCCCTGTTGTTCAGTTGCTCATAAAGTTGCTTTTCCTGTGCAAGTTGAGAACACAAATGCATTTATATATCACCTTTTTTCCCATGCTTTTCTCACACTTCTTTTTAAAATTATGTAAAATTCATTTTGACTTATGGAATGAGGAAAGGCACTATTTTTTTCACCCTGGCCTTAGCCTGTTTTTAGCCAATTGTTTCATACAATATGTAAATTTTTTTGGAATTATATGGGGCCTATATTAAAATAGATGAAGGACAGAAACAAAACTAAGAAGAAAAGGCAGAAAGGCAAAGAAAATAAAGAAGTAGAAAAGAAAGAAAGAGAGGAAGGGAAGGAGAAAGGGCAAAATAAGAATTAAATTAAAAAAACAGAAGGAAAGCAAAGAACCAAATGTTTTAAAAAGTACAATACAAAGGAATGTTTCAAAAGTATTTGTCGTATTTGTTTCAGTGAATGTCAAGTCCCTAAAGGGACAACTTTATTTTTGCTTTTTCTTCTTTTGCATGGGCAGGCACTGGGAATCGGGCCCAGGTTTCTCTGGCATGGAAGGTGAAAAGCCTGCCTGCTGAGCCACCATGGCCCACCTAAGGGGACAACTTTTAAAAGACAATACTAGTAGGCAGAGATCAACTCAGTTATATTTGTTAAATAATCAATCACATTACTTTCAATTCTTAGCTAGACTTCAATAATGAAATAAAGTACCCCAAATAATGCTCTTAACGTATTATAGGATTTTGAATATGACAGTCCAAAACAATAAAAAATAATTGCATTTAATTGGAAAGGAAGTGTTAAGAACAGTGTTCTAATTCTCATATTAACAAGGTTGCCTGGAGCAACTCACTTTCTATCCTTGTTTTTCATTTTTATACCTTGAACATGAGTGCCTTGAGTAAGATGATTTTGAGTGGTTCTACTGCTGATTTTCTATGTTTCTATGAGCCACTCAGTTTAAAGAATTGGCCTTTTAGTTTAGCAAATAGTGATAGAAAATCCGAAGGGCAAACAACATCAGAACAAAAGGGCATAGTCTTAAAGAGGAAAGATCTGGTGCAGTATTTTTGCCAGACAGAAGAGAGTAATGTTGACTCTTAAGCCACTTATAGTAAGAAAGATGCTTTCCTTTTGCAGATGGGAGACATGAAGCTTGAACAAGGAAAGGAATAATTTAAAGCAGTGGTTCTCAACCAGGGGCAATTTTGTCCCCCTTCCCCAGGAAACATTTGGCAATGTCTGGAGTTGTTTTTGGCTGTTATAACTGGTAAGGGTGGGAGTGGGTGGGAGATGCTAGTGGCATCTGGGGGTAGAGATCAGGGATGCTGCCAAACTTCATGCAATGCACAGGATAGCAGAGAAGTAACTGGTCCAAAATGTTAACAGCGCTGTTGTTGAGACACTGAGTTGCCACACAGCTAGATATCTTTTCATGTGTCTGGCAATGAAGGAGAAGTTTATAGTACTAATTAATGTTACCATCAACAAATTAATTGCTTTGTATCCTACTTGTCATGATGAGGCAGAGATTGAGAAGTCATGAGTGATAATGCCAGTTAGCTCTCTATTATATACTACTTCGGGTTCAAGAGTCCAATTAAATGACATCAGGACAAGTTTCAAACATGGAAATTTGTTTCGCCTGTAGTTGAAAATGTTAAGAGCCACAGAAAGAATTGAATATGCCTCTAAAAATAATTCTGTGATCATCAGAAACTGCATTAATGGAGGGATAATACAACTGATCAAGTTGGTCAGCACAAAAAACAAGGTGTCTATAACTTAACTAAGTATTCCAGTAACTTGTCTAATTCATCATTCTTCATTCCCTTTTATACCAGCCAGGTTTGGGGTCCCATTCTGAGGAATGCAGTTCCTTGGGTATTGCAAGATCAATTCAAAGAAATGTGCCTGAAAGAAGTTCTGGCTGGGGAATCATGGAATAACAATGATCTTGACAGGTCCACATCAAATCTCACTGACAGCCAGAAACATCACAGATTGTTAGAGAACTAGGAATTAATTAGATATTATTGTTCTAACTGCCTCAATTTTCAGACAGGAAAACAGAGGTCCTGCGATAGGGCATGGAGAAAGGTGACTAGTCCAAAGCCAATGCAATAAGTTTATGTCAGGGCCCGAAATCTGTCACTTGAAGAACTTCATCCCCATTAAGCTAATGAGAGACGTGAATTAAGTAAATACATACTATATACATTCTCTGTGTTGTTTGCTGGGTTCTTCATGTATGGTTCATTTAGCTCATAATAGTAGAAAGCATTATATTTCCTCCTACTGGAAAGAAGACTGAAATCTGAAATGGAAAAGCAACCTCCCCAAAGTCACAAACTAGCAAGTAGCAAAGCTTAGATTTAAGCCCATACAATCTCATTCCGAGTCCAGAGACTGAACTGTTTGGGTGGGGTCACTCAATGTGGCAGGGGAAGTGGCAAGGTGGAGAAACAGGGGCAAGAATATATATTATATTGGAGATGACAGCAGAATAAATGCAAATGACTCTTGAAAGCTCGCAGTCTTTCCCTGATCAAAATATAAATATACTATACATAAAAGTTTAGAAATGAAACCTGTCTCACCTGTTTTCAGTATCCATCCCCTCCACTTTCAATTCCCTGTCCCATAAAGTGGCTGGTGATATCTCCAGTAGACTATTCGGTATAAATAACACTTTAACAAGGAGATGAACTACTGGAAAGAGTTCTCCTACAAACCAAGACAGAAACTCCTCCTCTGACTGACTCAAGACTTTATTTACTTATTTTTTTAAATGCAGTTTTATTGAGATACATTCACACACCATACAAACTATCCAAAGTATATAATCACTAGCTACAGTATCATCATATAGTTATGTCTACATCCCCAAGATCAAACTGAGAACATTTTGATTACTCCAGAAAAGAAATAAAATAAAAAAGAAAACCCAAATCTTCCACAGTCCTATTTCTGCCATTTTAACCCGTAATATTGATGTAGTACATTTGTTACTGTCTATGAAAGAATATTACAATAGTACTGTTAACTATAGTCCATAATTTGCAATAGGTACTATGTTTCCTATATAGCCCTCTATAACTAACTTCTTGCAATAGTGCCATGCATTTGTTCTAGTTCATCAAAGAACTTCTTAATATTACTATAATTAATTACAGACATTGAAAGACTTTATTTTTTTACAAAGAATAACATAACTGAAATGAGGTGAAGGTAATCTAAGATGTAGACAGGAGTTACTTATCCTTTTTTGGGTCATGATCCTTTTGAAATTCTAATGAAAGTTATCAATGGTCTCAGAACAATACACATTTACACAGTTTCAACACATTGTCACATACACACAATTTTGCACACCAGTTCAGGTATTCGTACATATCTCAGAAGTGCAGCCATGGCCCCATAAATTGTAGGTTAAGAACTTTGGTTTTAGAACAAGCTCTGACTCTAAGTAAACATATGACCTCAAACAAGTTTATTGAACTTCAGAGTCTCAGTTTCTCCATCTATTTATGAGAAAGCAGATTTGGAATTGGTGATTCTATATCAGTCATGAAACCAGAACACAGTGGGATGTATTTTAGGAGTAAGAAGTCTTCATTCTGCCACTGCCTGATGGTATGATTTCAGGAGGTTTACTTTCCCCCTCTGGGGTTTAGTCCCTGAAATTGAAAAGTGAAGAATTAATACAAGATGACTTCTAGGGTACCTTTCCAACTCCAGTATTTTGAAATAGTTGATTCAGGAAAGACTGAATGCAGGAAATAGCTTTATCTGCCTAATAAGTATTTAGAGCTAGATTCATTGCTCTAAACAGAAACCTCACCCACACTTCTCAAGCCACTATTTTATATAGACAAGACATCATACTTGCTCCTAAGGGCCCATGGAGTGTGACAGGTGAGATGAAGAAGGAGGCTGTTGCAGAGGGTATCAGCTTTTCGATCAACTCTTTTCCCAAGCTTTGTGGCCATAAACCCCCGGGGGGATTGAACCTATCCACAGTAGCATCTTCACCTGTAAAAGGTCACAGTGATTAGAATTCAATTGTATCTGGGGAAAGAATGAGTCAGGAAGTAGCTTCAGAGGCGGAATAGATGAAACAGCTGTTACCGGACACAGAAGCGTTATAGCTGGTACTCTCAGAGTCTGAAGAATGTGTAAATTACATTCCTTTAAGCAACCAAAATATGCTTACCATCAAGGTGTTTTTCCCTAATCATGAAAGAACCAAAATAAATCTTTCTTTTCTTAGGAAAGATTACACCCTGTACTCACATTGACTGATAAAGTTTCTGAATTTTTGAGACGTGGAAATCTGGAGATCTGGAGACTTGAGTCACACTATACCCCTTTTCTTGAGGTCCTAAGTTGCTCATTTCTAAGATAGGAGGATAAAAAAGATGATCTCTAAGGCATCTTACAGTTTGAAGATTTTAATTTTAGAATATTTTACTTAGAACCAAAATAGTTCTATGACACCTAATCCCCTCTTGTCCAATTCTTTTTAAGGAGCCAGACATTTCTGGGCTTTTTACTTCAATTTACCTCTAGCAGAATTGCAGAGTTCTAATAAATGGAGCAAGTTGCAAGCTTTCAGACAACACCGAATTGAGGTTTTTTTTTTTTAAATGAGAAGGAAATAAAGAGCCGTAACACATTCATTCTAGTATTGACAGATGTCCCTCCAAAGAGATCTCCAATTATTTGCTCCACAGTGTTAGTCATTCATTTAAATAACAAAACATTTATTGGACACTTGCTGTATTCCTGAGTAGTGTGACAAAGGCACCACTCCTGCTCTCAAGTCACTCATGAGATAGGAGAACATTCTTGGATAATTAGAACACAGTACTCGCAGCTCAGCCACCCTAGAGTTCCAGAATTATAAGGTCCTTTGAAGGGCATCTAGCCCAACCACTGATTTGAAGCATGATAATTTCTTTCTAGTGTCTTACTATTTGATTGTATTGCTATTCTTTGATAATTGGAAATCACATTATTTTTTGTAGAAGCCCATTCATTTTCATTTCTAGTTCCACATTCCTTTGCAATTACACAAGATGAGTACAAGCTAGGTTCCCATTTTACAAAGGAAGTAAAGGCTGCAACTGAGGGAGAGTTGGGCAAAGGACCATCAAAATCATGTAACAGGTTCTCATCAAGGGAATTCAAACTGGTTTCTAACAGATGTGATCATGTAAACCAGGGAAGCACTTTCCCATCTATTGTCTTGGTTTAGCCATCTCTAAAATGTAAGGGTTGGATTATGTTAGAGGACACTGTATACCTGTGAACAATTTCTCAGGAAAAATCAAAACAATGTTCCGTTTCATCACTGCTGAGTCTAGTCAAGCGAAGCTGGACTTTGGTGATCCTTGTATCCCAGACCCTCATTGGACCTAATGGAAAACTCTTTCCTGACTAATGAACAATAGGACTTATTTTCTCCCAACTGTCTACAGTCCTGTGGACTGATTCTCTCTTAAGCAGAGTGCTAATTTTTAGTCTTTAATTAACCCAACCACCACAAACCTCCTCTTTCTCACACTTAAAAAACCCTGACTCTTCCCAGTCAGTAAAGTTTTCAGTGAGTTTTTTTTTCCACTAGTGATGTGTTTTCTTACGTGGCATGTTGGTAAACTTTATAGTTTTCTCTTCTTTTTTTTTTAGCTCTTGGTTGTGTTTATTTTTGCAACTGAGTGGATCCAGTCTAGCTGTGACATCCTGTGAATCTGTTTCTGAGGAAACCACAGTCCAACTTCCATCCACCGAGGACATGAGGTAAGGGTCTGTGGTTTTAAAAAAGCAGGGGGTGTTCTCCTGTGCCATCTCTCAGTTTCTCTGGATGGCACTGTCACCCTACCTCTCAAAGAGATCTGTTCTCAGCTCCCCTTATTTACATAACTTTCATTATTCGCTCTCTTTCATTCTTAGCTCCAGGGCTGGGGAATAGAAGCTGCAAATATTGGTTTGATTTTTTTTTTCCCCTCACAAAAGAAACAGGTAAAAGCTCAGGGGAAAGTGTCAACAATCAGCACCGCAGATGGAGCTCCAGACCTGGATACCTCAGAGCTCACACATTTCTCTCCACCTTCCTTCTTCTCCTCCAGAATGACTACTCACTGCTTTTCACCCTCTCTCCTTTTCCTTCTACAACAAATTAAGAAACTTACATAGCCTCTCAGCAAACTCTTCATTTCATGGGTGAGGAAACTAGGACTCTGAAATGTGAAATGCCATATCCAAGTCTGCAGAACCAAAGTCAGGGCTAGAACACAGGGTTTCCGATTCCCAAAACTGTACTCTTGTCATGAATTCTCCATAAATTATACATGTTCCTAGCCATATATAACTTATATACTCTGTTCATATTGTTTCAGGGTTATTATATTTTTCTAAATAAAAATAACATAAATAGAAAAAAATTATTTAATTTAACTTGGAAAATGACAACTGTTCAGCTACCTTCCGTATAGTTTATTTAACCACTGTTTCCTTCTCAGATCATTATATTATCATTCTGCATATTTCCTTCATAACTCTAATATCATTTAAACTTATTAAAGGCTTTAACCCAAGTTTACAATTTTTAAAATTTCTTCTTCAATCATTTCATGGTCAAGGGAAAATTATTATTATTAACCTCACAGATTACTCAGCTGATTGAAGGTAAAGCCTCTGCAGTATGGATTTGTAAGTCATGGATGTAAGAAGTGGGACATGTGCTCTGGAAGTTATTTTACTTGCTATGGGAGATTAGTCAGTTTTAATTTGGAGAAATTGCAGTTTCATATATTATACCAAGAAATAATATATATTTGCAATGATATGCTAGACTTTTATGATATAAAAACCAACAGGAGACCATATATTATCTAGTCCATATTTCAGGGCTGTCAATTACATTCACAATATGCTATCATCACCACCATCCATTACCAAAACTTGTCCACCATCCTAATTCATTTCTCCTTCTAGTTTCTGTTTTGGACTTCAGTCTAAATACAGTACATTTAATTTATCCTTTATTAACTATGGACTTGATGTTTTCCTGAAAAGTACAATATGCATCATCATTGTCATCATCTTACTTGGTAATTTTAAGCCCATATTGGTGAATATCTCAGTGCCAGTGTTAAAGACCATGGGTTGAATTTTTTTTTTTTAAGTCTGACTGAAAATATAAATATAAACATACTGAGATGGTTTTTCAATCTTTTTTTTTTTTCTGAAGGAGAAATGTACTATCTCTGATTCACTCTCTTGGTGAATTTAGTCCTTCAAAGGTAAACCACTAAGAAGAAACAAAATGTCTTAAATAAATACACATATGCAATTCAGTAGACAACCCAACTGAAAGAGCTTTCTTTTCTTTTTTCCCCCTTCCTGCCCTTTCCTTCTTTTTTCAAATGAGCAGATATTTGGGAAGGAGTTACTATAAACCAGTTCTGGAAATAGGTCCTACATTAGTGTTGTATAAGGCATGTGTGCTTTAATGGAGTTCACAGGAAACCTTGTACTATAAGTGACAGTCAAAATAAGTTCTATGGGAACTCAAAGAAAGAAGAGCTAACTTGAAGGTTGGCTCTGGAAATCTTCTCCTCAACTGGGCCCTATAGACTAGGAAACACTGGGAAGAATAAAGGCAGTAGTCATGCAGGAGGGTGATACTGAAGGCAAAGAAGGAAATGGCTGGAGGTTTTGAAAGCAAAATGAGGCACAGGAAGAAGCAATAGGCAGGGAGCAATTATAGTCCATATGGCACTTGTTTGATTAATTATTCCTTCCCTATGTGATGAAAGGGTTTTGAAGACAAAAAATATGCGTCTCTTGTTCAGCTTTGATTACCTGGTACTTAACAAAGTGCCTGGTATAGAGTAGGTGCCAAATAAATGTTGAATGACTAAATGGAAGATTGAAGAACAAAAGGAAAGCTTTTCTTCTGGGCATTATGGCCCTGTACTCTTGAGATGTCATAAATCTGCATAAAGTTCACACCATACTATGGGTTCACTTTCACCCACTCATACCTTTTATTATAGTCATGATGATATTTCATGAGCAGCTTTCTCAAGTTGCTGGAGCTGTGGGTATTGAGGATGTAATAAAATCTTGTTAGTCCCCCAAACTTTGAATATAAAACCTTACTGAACCTATTTTTCATCCTAGGTTACATGTCCGAATTCTGCAGATTTCCTCCTGGTGAGAACACTGGGCCCTTTAACATTTTGAGAGCAGGTGCTGAGTTGCTGTTATTCCAGGCCATGCAAGACAGAGATTCTATAAATTCAGAAGCAGTGAGCAGGGGGCTCGATGGCAGGCTATCGAGATGACTTCATGCTCAAGTATAAAGAGGAGACTGAGTTCCCAACAAAGGAACAGGATGAAATCATCATTTTAGCTGTGAATGGAACTGAAATTGTCCCACTATGTGGCAGGATATTCAATGTACCAAACATGATGGGAGATGGAGCAGATTCACTGAAGGCTGAGGAAGAAATAAAGTTCTTTGTATTTTAGAAATGGCATTTCTGCTCTTGCCTTCTAAGTCTGCTCTGACATCTTGTATTTCAACAAACTGAATTTTCAAAAAAAATACTTTTCTCTAAAAGGAAGCAAGTGAATTGAGCTTGTTTTATAAACAGTTGCTACAGTATCCATAGGTAGAAGGGGCTTCTCAAGGCAGCAAAGGGTATTGATGTAGCTTCATTCTAATTCTACTGCTTAATAGCTATAAAACCTCAGGCAACTTAAGTGATTATTGTGTGCCTATTTTCTCATCTGTAAAACAGGAATAATAATGAAGTTTTTAAGCATAAATGGATTAGATATATACAAAGCACTTAATATAATGCCTGATACATGCTTATCTAATATGTTACAAATTAACATTACTTATTTTAAGGAATGTCTTTATAATCATTAAGAGTTTGAGTCATGGAATAAAAAAAACCTAGGTTTTTTATCTCCACTTTACTATTTAATGGCTTCATGGACTTGGCATGTTAATCAATTGTTAACCTTGAGTTTTCTCAAGTGTAAATTAAGATGATAAAAGTATCTAATGCATAACATTTTTGTAAAGATTAAATGAAAAAACATATGGATAGCGCCTGGCATGATTCCTGGTATAGGTGAGTGTTCATTATTGTTATTTATTCATATATCAAACACTCTCTATGTGCCATTTATAAACTTAGGCTCTAGGGATCTAAAGATTCAAGGGCCCCAGTCCAGTAGTGGAAATGAACTTATGGTCTTGGTACCATATGTAGGGGGACACAGGCAGCAAAGAGCTGAACATAAGGTCATAGAGGCAGAAATTTTCTTCGTGTGACTGTAGACCAGGAATTTCAGAGTAGACAAAAAGGTGAAAGGCTTTCCAGGCAAAATGAATTACCTTAAAGTCACAGATGGTATTTAATTATAAATCCTTTGGGGGCTGTGTTTTACTATTATAAATAATGCTGTAGTGAACAATCTTGTATACAAGCTGTGTCTTGTTTTTCCCTTGGAATCAATTCCCAGATATGAAACTACTAAGTCAAATGGTGTGGTAACTTGAAGCTGTTATGTATCCTAGAAAAGATCATGTTCCTTTAATCCACGCCTATCAGTGTAGATCTATTGCAGGTGGAACCTTTTGATTAGGTTATTTCAGTTGAGGCCATTTCAGAAGAACTCATTCAAGGTGATCTTAATTCTCTTACTGGAGTCCTTTTTTAAAAGGATAAAACACAGAAGATAGGAGATGAAATTAAGAGAAAGTCATGGAGGAAAAACCCTGGAGAAGCTGAGAGAGAATCCGTAGAACCAGAGAGGAAGCCACTGAAGTCAGAAGCTGAAAGCAATGAAACCTGGGAGAGAAGGACCAGCAGACACCAGCTATGTGCCTTCCCATCTGACACAGGTGTCCCCGATGCTGGCAGCCTGTATTCCAGGTATCACCCTGTTGGTGCCCTGAGTGGGACATCTTCACAGCTTAAGAACCATAATTATAAGTTAATAAATTCCCACTGTAAAAGCCAACCCATTTCTGGTATATTGCATTTCATTAGCTTTAGCAAACCCAAACAGTCTTAAGTCTTTTGTACCATACTATCCTAATTTCCTCCAGGATGATGCAGTAATTTAAAACAAGCAGTGCAGGAAGACAGCCATTTCAGAGAAATTCCTCCAACACTGAGTATTAAGCTAAAAGAAGAAAATAAAGGTGTGAACATATTCATCAGAAAATGGTATCTCATTGGTTTATTTGGCATTCTTTAATTTTTGGCAAAGTTGGCATTTTTCATTTATGTATTGGCTATTTGTAGTCCTTCTTTGGGAAATTGCTATGCAAATTCTTTGTCAAGTTTCTTTTGAAATTTCTACTTTGCATTACTAGATGAATACACATACTCAGCACATGTATGTTCTATCTGCAATATATTGAAATCTTTCCCTTGCTTGCCTTTTCAATTTATATATAGTAGAATTTTTCAATGTACAGATAACATAATATTATCAACTGGTCTTTTTCTTTATGGTTTCTGTCTTTGCTTTTACATTTAGAGAGTTCTTAAATTCTGATAAATAAACAACTGTATGAATTAGTTTTTGTTATTTTTTGTATTAATTATTTAATCTTTCTAATTGTCTCACTGGTATGAGCATTAATAATCCTGCCTTAAAACAAATTTATAATGTCAAGTTTATCTAAATTGAATTTTCACATATAGCAGGATCTGCTCCTTGGGTTTCTCTTACGTTTGATTTGTTTGTCTATTCTTGCATTCTTATTGATTACACAGTTTCATTATTGTAATAAATAAAATGCTTTAATATCTGGTCATGAAAATCTGACTTTTGTTTTCAAATTTTTCTTGGCTATTTGTTTCTCCATATCATGTTTTCAAATTCTAACAACAGAACAAAAACTCGTCAGAATTGTAGCTGAAATTGCATTCATTTGTATCTTTTCCTTTCATTATCAAACATTTCCATTAAGATAATATTGTTTCTACATTTATTCAGGTTCTCGCATATACCTGGCACTTAAGTCATCTCCAAATATTTTATGATTTTGCTGTCATTCTAAATAAGACACTTTCCCAATAAAGTTTCCATCACATTTGTTTTCTAATCAAAGTTCACATCTATCTCAACAGTTCAGAGTTCCACCACATTTTGTTCATAAATGGGGAAGCTGTTATTTTTAAGTATTTATTTTGCAACATATCTGGTTATAAAGTAAAAGATTGTACTAAAATTTTTTTTGTATGCCCTATGACGGTATCACGTTTCATTCTTTTTCCATGTGAGTATCCCATTATTGCAGCACCATTTGTTGAATTTTTTTTTGCTTATTTGTTTGTTTCTTTAGGAAGTGCATGGGCCAGGAATCGAACCCGGGTCTCCCGCATGACAGGCGAGAATTCTACCACTGAACTACCTTTGCACCCCCCTATACTAATGGCTTCTAAGGTATATACATTTCTTGATGAGCGTGTTGATGGCGACAGGGATGTTTTCAGCCCCACTGGAAAAAGGAAGGTGTGGGAGGACACACCTCATCTGTTCTTCAGAAGAACTAAGTACCAAACCACAAGAGCTCTTTGCATAAGGACTGAACTTCTATCTTCAGCCTCTTTAAAGGGGTGACACTTGGAAGAACTGATGACAGATTTAATTGACATTACATTTCCATGCTGTAGTTGGTTTCATTTTCTTTGAGGCAAGTCACATAGCTCATCTGGGGCAGGAGGACACAGATATGACATTCTTTCATCTAACTGGTTAACAAGTCAAGATTGATTCAGGCATCAATCAGGTGATGTAGAGGCAGAGCAAGTAGAGTACTGGAACAATCTATGGACAGGAATATGGGAATGTTTCCTCCTTCTGAATAATTGATTATGTGACCTGAACAAATAGCACTGCAAATCTGAGCTTTATCAGAATCGGTGGTTAGATTGTACATTTGATCCCTAATTTTCTTTCTTTTTTTTTTTTTGTTCCCAACCCTATATTTTATAAACTTAAAAAAAATGACTCAAGCAGATAGCAATTTTTTTATATAGTATAACACTAAATATTTTAACTTAATGATTGTCCTTTGATAAAAATATTTCTAAACTATATTATATTCAATCTGGCCTTAATAGAGTGAACACAACCTGACTTAGAATGTATTTATGATATGGCTACAGATAGTTTTCATTGCATTTTTTCTTGTTTGTGTTTTCTGAGTTTCTTGAGGATTTGTAAGGCAATGTTTTTCATGAAATTTGGAAAATTTCAATCATTACTTATTTAAATATTTTCCTTCCCATTCTCACTCTTTTTTCCATTCCAAAACTTCAAAGTAAACATTTGATAGATCCCTTGACATTGTCCTATATATGTCCTTGAGGTGCTGTTAATTTTTCTTCAAACTTTTTCTATCTGCATATTGGATAAGTCCACATACACTTTCCTCTCCCAACTAATTTGCTGTAAAATTCATATAGTAGATTTTTTAAACTTTCAGTTATTACACATTTTATTAGTAGCTTTTCTATTTGGTTGCCTTTTATAGTTTTCATTTCTCTGCTGAGGTTGCTCAACTATCCATCAAATATTCCTTTTACTCCTTGAATAATAGCTTGTTTAAATTTTTTTTTGCTAAACCCAATCTTAGGTTATCTCAGGATTTGTCTATACTGCAATTTTTTTTCCTTTTCTAGGAATTTTCTATTTTCTATTTATACTTTGAGTAATATGATTCAGATATACTGGATTTTGTTAGTTTTCTCCAAGGAGTATGGTGTTTTGTTCAAGTAAACAGTTCAGCTCCTGGCTTTTTTGCTTGAACTTGTGTTAGCTTAGTTTTACGCTTTGTTAGGGCATAATATATAATGACTAAAGTGTTTCTAAAGCACCTCTAACTTGGTGGGACTCATCCTTTAAATTCCATTTCTCCTGTAGACATTAGCAAAGCTTAGATTTAGGTTTTAATACATAGGTATAGAGCAGAACTTACTCTAGGACAGGGGTCAACAAACTAAAGCCTGTGAGTCAAAAATCTGACCCAAAATCTAGGTTTACTGAAATCTAGCCATGTTCACCCATTTATGTAGTGTCCAGAGATGCTTCCACACCGCCACAATAGAGCTCAGCAGTCACAACAGAGACCATATGGCTTAAAATAATATATTTATGGTCTGGATCTTTACAGAAAATGTTTGTTGTTCCTTGCTCTAGGGAATGACCCATACTCATAAGGCATTACCTTGCTGATGTCTCAGCAAAATGTTCACAATATTAACAAGATTTGTTCATTTTGGTTGTATTGTAGCATCTAAGTATTCCAGAACCGTGCAAACTTCAGTCTCATTTCTGTTCTCAACTCGTTAGCAGCCACTTGCTGGTAAGCCTCAATAACATTTTCTTGGGCTTGGACAACTCAGCCTTCAACTGGTCACTTGACAAGAGCCTTCATGTAACTTCTGGAATCCATGCTCAGTGCAGTTCCTTCTACTGTAATGACGTAGCCCACAGATTCCATTTACTTAAGCAGTCCTTAACTTTGGCCTCTGTAAATTCAGTCAAAGTGGGACTGCTGTGCTCTGCTTAGGTTCTAATTTCCTCCATCACAATAGGAAAGTGCTCCCAGGCAGAGTGCCAGGATAATCATGGGATACACATCATGAGTTTTCTTTCTCTCAAGGATTGCAGACTTGCACTGTTTGTTTTCCAATACCTGAAACAACAGTTTTCTCATAAATTCTGTCTGGTATTAGAGTATTTATATCTGGTCACAAGCAGACATTTCTACCGGAGCCACTTTCTTTTATTTTTTTTCCAAATGCATGTGACTGAATCAAGCAGACACATATACAAATGACTATATTTTACCCTTTAATAAACATTGAGCCAGTGATAAGATTATGTTCATATTATCTTGCTTGAGAACCACATGCACAGATTAAGTTTGAATGTAGTATAACACATCATGCCGTGCTTCCAAGAACCTACAACGAATTTCTCCAACTGTCCTTCAGATCCCTGACATTGCACAAGTTATATTAACCAATAAATTAATCACCTTTCGCTCTTCTACTCTCTTTTTTCTTTCACTAGAAGAATTTTGGAACTCACACTGTAAGTTGACTTTAAACACTTCCAATTGTGCTGCTTTTCTTCTTTTTGGAATGTGTACATTGTCGTTACCACTGAAATCTACTTGTCTCATCCCTTTTTTGTTGTATACAAGGAATGACTTTAAATAATTGTTCTTTCAGTATTAGTTGTTATTACTTTTCTGGGGAACTCTTCAGAAGTTTTGGAGTTATAGTAAAATGCTTAATTCTTCCTTCTTCCAACCAAAATGGAAATTTATTTTAAAAATATAGTCATATTTTTAATTCTATAAAATCTGACAGCGTTGTTGCTATAACTGCAAAAGTTTTCAAGGAATTGGAAGAATTCAACTGCCTTAATTAGATGCTGTTCAACAATTCATAATTGGATGTATGCTTACTACTGATATATTTGATAAATGTGCTATGGCTATAAGTAACCTCCAATAATAAGAAAAGTCTATTCAATATTTGAATAACTTGGTTCTGATGTCACTTCCTTTGGTGAGGAAAATTGTACCTATTTTAAGTTAGAGGTTAAATAACCATCATAGTCATTACTGCTTATATTTATATGAATACACATTTGGAGTGTTCACACTTTTTTAAGTTTCTTTTTGGTTGTATTTCACATTAAGGATCTAGGTTCATATAACACTTTCATCTACTAAAGGCTGTAATTAAGTCAAAGTTGTACTTAAAATTAAAAATAAGGGCGGGCCGCGGTGGCTCAGCGGGCAAAGTGCTTGCCTGCTATGCCAGAGGACCTCGGTTCGATTCCCGGCCCCAGCCCATGTAACGAAAACGGAGAAACAAAATACAATAAAACAAGAAAATGTTTAAAAAGATGTTTCCCTTTCTTCCTCTCTTCCTTCCTTCTATCCTTCCTTCCTTCTCTCTGTCTTTCCTTTAAAAAAAAAAAAAAAAAAAAAAAAATTAAAAATAAGAAAGACAAGCCTTTAAAATAGAAGTGTTAATGAGATCTTAAATGAACTTAACTAACTCTCTTGGATGTAACAATTGCTGACTTTCATCTATAAAAAGGGTACTTGGTGTATCAGTGAGATTACTTTCTGCTGCAAGTAATAGACAACCCAATTAAACTAGGCAGTAAAATAATATATTTTCCACATAACAAGATGTCTGGAGTGTGGTTCCAGACTTAATTATTCAGTGGTTCAATGCCACCATCAAGGACTCGGGTTCTTCTCTTCTTTCCCTCTGCCATTCTCAACATGTTGGTTTGTGCCACCAGATATGCCCACTAACAGTTGCAAGTGAGTTGCCATGGCTCCAGGTATCACATCCACATCAGCCCAAACTGCTTAGATTCCAATCTGTTTGGGATTAGAACACACCAAACTTGAACCTGAACCTGTACAAAAGCAGCGTATTTCGTGTAAACAAAGAGTATAATATCAATCAAGGGTTGATTTTCTTGCTAGCAGTTGTCGTTCAATGTTTCTGATATTCCCCTACTCCCGGTGGTTTGCTGATACATGTTTAACAACTGGCTCTCTGGGAAGACACAAACCCTAAAATGTAGCATATGCCAATTGCAGTGGTGTAAATACTCCTACCATGGCCAATTTAAACTTTGAAAATGATGTCACTGTATGAAGCAGTCAAGAGAAGAGCAGGCACATGCTCTTACAGACTGTGCATATACCAAAATAACCAAAGCAACATAGATAATAGTAAAACATAGTAACATAACTCAGTGATGAGTTTTTAATGTTTATTATCATTGTTTTTAATATTTTTTACTTAGTTATAAACTTATATAGTTTTTTTTTTTTAAATAATGGCTGTGTTTAACAACTGGCTTGCAAAATTCTTGAGAATTTAATAATCGGCTCCCATGAGTAGGTATACCAGCCCTGCGCTCCACTCTATCTCCACTGGCCATCTCCCTGTTGTTTTTGTTATAATTATAGCCTTATACCACATGCATACATAAAAGGTTAATTATTTTATTAAATACTACACAAAACAAAATATTACAATTTCATTTGTTATGAATAAATGAAGCTGTGTTCTATTTGTTAGTCGAGATAGAAAATTGAACATGGACACAATTTTAAAGTAAAACAGATAGAAAACCATAAGCAATACATAATCAAGTCCTATTGTCCCAGTTCACTGGATTTTGATTAAGAGAAAGAAAAAAAGGGAGGAACGACACCTTGAATAAATGATAGGGCCAGAAGTCGTGAATTCTGAGTCAACGTTCCTTTCTCTAGGCTCTAGGTTCATGAACCTGCTTCACTGGCATCACTTTCCTCAGTTAGAAAGTAGGGAGGCAGGACCAGATAATTATAAAGGTCTTCTCTTCCTTTTAAGTTTGTAATTTTCATTTTTTGTAAAAAAGTTTTTATGTGATTTTGAGCCTCACTCCTCTGTCCTTTGTATTTCTAACATACAAAAAGAGTGCAAGTAATGAGCTAGACTCTCAATATATTTTTTATTAAATTTATGCTGAATAATTTTGCTGAGTATTTTGTTGTTGATGTTTCCATGTCCATTACTGCTTTACATGTCCATGTTCCCTCAAATCTCCAAGTTTTATGACTAGGTCTATTGTGGGGTAGGGAAGGTGAAAGAGTGTAGTTGTGGGAAGGAGTGAGAACTGAGTTTGAAGGCCAACTCTGTGGCTTACTCAACTGTATAACCCTGGACAAGTAAAATAAATTCTTTGCATCTCCATATTATTCAATTTTTAAACTGTTTTGAGAGTTCAGCTAAAGCACTTGGTAGGTATTCATTAAAGCACATCATGTTTGATATTATGACCTATTGTTTGCTAAATGCATAAGTGAACAAAAAAATGAAAATTAAAGAATAAAATCAGACATCAAAATTATGAAGATTTGTTATATTAGTCTATCTTGCCTAAAATTGGCACTGATAGGCTTTTAGATTTTATGCAACTGGACTTGGGGACTGTGAAAGATTGTGCAGAAGCTTTAAGTTGAGATCTTTTGGTGTCACTGTAAAACTACTTCTCTGGGTCTCAATTTTCTCAACGGATGAAATGGGGCTTTGTTTTAGCTTCCTAGGATGCTGAAAGCAGATACCATGAAGTGGGTTGGCTTAATAATGGAAATTTTTTAGCTTACAATTTTGAGGCAGAGAAAAATGTCCATATCAACGTATCATCAAGGAGATGCTTTCTTCCCAAAGACTGGCTGCCTGCTGATCCCTGACTCCTCTGCCACATGGTAAGGCACGTGGTGGCTCTGCTGGTCTCTCCCTTCTCTTCTGGGTTCTGTTGCATTCAGCTCCTTGCCTCTGTGGCTTTCTCCTGTCTCTTCTGAGTTTCACTGCTTTCAGTTTCTTGCTTCTGTGGCTGGCTCTCTCCCTCTCTTTTTCTTTCTCTCTCTCCTCTTCTATATTCATCCAGTTTATAAAGGACTCCAGTCAGAGGACTAACATCTACTCTGGGTCATGCCTTAACCAAAGTAAGCTCATCAAAAGGTTCTGAGGGTTTATATCCTCAGGAATGGATTAGCTTAACAAACATTTTTCTAGGGTACATACAATTCCAAACCACCAGAGGATTAAACAGCATGGATTCTATGTTTCCTTTCAAACACTATGCTTTGCCCTTTTTTTTTTTTTATTCACAATCACACAGTCACATTGTGAAAGCTATACAGTCATACAATCCTCTTCAAGAATCAAGGTTACTAAAACATAGCTCAACAGTTTCAGGTTCTTCCCTCCAGCCACTCCAATACACCATAAACTAAAAAGGGATATCTATATAATGCATAAGAATAACCTCCAGGATAACCTCTCAATTCTGTTTGAAATCTCTCGCCACTGAAATTTTATTTTGTCTCATTTCTCTCTTCCCCCTTTTGGTCAAGAACGCTTTCTCAATCCTTTGATGCTGGGTCCTGGCTCATCCTGGGAGTCCTGTCCCACACTACCAGGGAGATTTACACCCCTGTGAGTCATGTTCCATGTAGGTGGGAGGGCAGTGAGTTCACCTGCTGAGATGAATGGTATGCTTTTTAACTAAAGTCACTATTGCAAAGAGCTCATATGGTAATTTAATACTTACCAATATTTGTGAATGTTAGTCAGGAGTACTATCTTCCAGGTCTCTGCAGAATGAATATCGAAATTACAGAACTCAGCAGAGCTAGGGGATCTTAAGCATCTTCTGGTAACATCTTTTCAAGAATCTGCTTAAAACTATAATTCCTTACAAAGAAAAATGCCCATTTTACAAAGCACAAAATCTTGCAAAAAATTTCAGGAGGCTTAGTGACCTCTGAAACCACAGATAAGGTTAAGGATCACTTAATAGAATCCAACTTCCTCATTTAACAAGGGGAAAATATAAGGCCCAGAGAAGTGTTTTAACCAAATTTACAGTTAGTGGGTCAAATGAGGATTCTAGGTATCTTCTCTGATCTTTGATACTTTTTCTTTAAAGCTACACTCAATATTCACAAATACTTAAGAAACAGAAAGAAAAGAGAGAACAAAAAATATGAGGCAAGTTCAAAGATGTGGTGGGAAATAAAATGTTATGATATTTACTTTAATAGATCTCTTTTTTTCTTTCAATGACAGAATCAATTAAAATGCTATGCCATATGTTTTAAAAAGAGAGGTAACCTAATATTTACCTCTAAAACTACAATTCAAGACAGTATAATGAGTGCAAACTCTAGCACTCTAGTTACAATGTACTTTTGAAAATCTTTTTTAATTGGAAAAATTGTAGGTTTATAGGAGAATCATACAGAAAACACAGAGATCCAACATACTCCGCTTCACAAGTTTTCCTATTAAATGTGGTATTTTTGTTGCAATCAACATTTTTAAATAAATATTTTATTTTTGAATACTTTTAGATTTATAGAAAAATTACACAGTTCAAAGATTTCCCATATACTTCACACCACATTTCCCCAATTTTAGTATTTTAAGTTAGTATGATGTTTCTCACAATTAAGGACCCAATATTGACACATTATTATTAAAGTTCATGCTTTATTTAAATTTCTTTAATTTTTATTTTATATCCGTTTTTTATTTACAGATTCTACCCAGAATGCCACATTATGTCATTATGTCTCCTTAGGCTTTTCTCAGACTTTCCTTTTTTTTTTTTGAACTTTTGTTTATTGCATAGGATAACATATACACAAAGCAAAGAAATGAAAAGCAATAGCTTTCAAAGCATTCTTCAACAAGTGGTTACAGGATAGATCCCAGAGTTTGTCATGGGCTACCATACGATCCTCTCATATTTTTCCTTCTAGCTGCTCCAGAATATAGGAGACCAGAGGGCTTAAATACTTTTTTATCATCACAATTGACTTTTTTTCCTTCTTTTTTGTGAATGATAACATATATACAAAAAAAAAAAAAAAAAAGAGCACAGCACCACAATTAGTTGTAGAACATATTTCAGAGTTTGACATGGGTTACAATTTCACAATTTTAGGTTTTTACTTATAGCTGCTCTAAGATACTGGAGACTAGAAGAGATATCAATTTAATGATTCAGCATTCATATTCATTTGTTAAGTCTTATTTTCTATGTATAATTCCTTTGATCTTTCCATACCTCTCATTGGGGTTGTTTGGGTTATGGCAATTCTAAATTTTTGATATTGGAAGGGTCTGTCACTAATGTAGGGTATGGAGATGGAACTATTTGATGTTCTGGAGAGGCTGGGCTAGGTTTCAGGATTTATCTGGACCAGGGACCCATCTGGAGGTTGTAGGTTTCTGGAAAGTTACTCTAGCACCTGGAACCCTTGTGGAATCTTACATATTGTCCTAGGTGTTCTTTAGAATTGACTGGAATGGTCCTAGTTGGGGGTTGGCAGATTATGATAGGTAGTAAGGTCTACCTGATGCTTGTTACCTATCATAACATAACAGCAACCTCCAGAGTACCCTCTTTTTTTTTTTTTTATTATTATTTTTTTTATTAATTAAAAAAATTAACTAACACAACAATAGATATCAATCCATTCTACATATGCAATCAGTAATTCTTAATATCATCACATAGGTGTATGGTCATCATTTCTCAGTACATATGCATCGATTTAGAGAAAGAAATAGCACTACAACAGAAAAAGAAATAAAGTGATAACACAGAGAGAAAACACAAATAAAAATAAAAAGTACAAAAATATATAAGAGAAAAAAAAACAAAACAAACAAAAAAAAACTATAGATCAGATGCAGCTTCATTCAGCGTTCCAAGATAATTACATTACAATTAGGCAGTATTGTGCTGACCATTTTTTTTTTTTTTAGACGTCATACCATTCTACATATGCAATCAGTAATTCTTAACATCATCACATAGATGCATGATCATCGTTTCTTAGTACATTTGCATCGGTTTAGAAGAACTAGCATTATAACAGAAAAACATATAGAATGTTAATATAGAGAAAAAAAATAAAATTAATAATAATAAGAACAAAACAAACAAAACAAAACAAAACAAAAACCTATAGCTCGGATGCAGCTTCGTTCAGTATTTTAACATGATTACTTTACAATTAGGTATTATTGTACTGTCCATTTTTGAGTTTTTGTATCTAGTCCTATTGCACCGTCTGTATTCCATCAGCTCCGATTACCCATTATCTTACCCTTTTTCTAACTCCTGCTGAACTCTGTTACCAATGACATATTCCAAGTTTATTCTCGAGTGTCGATTCACATCATTGGGACCATACAGTATTTGTCTTTTAGCTTTTGGCTAGACTCACTCAGCATAATGTTTTCTAGGTCCATCCATGTTAATACATGCTTCATAAGTTTATCCTGTCTTAACGCTGCATAATATTCCATCGTACGTATATACCACAGTTTGTTTAGCCACTCGTCTGTTGATGGACATTTTGGTTGTTTCCATCTCTTTGCAACTGTAAATAACGCTGCTATAAACATTGGTGTGCAAATGTCTGTTTGAGTTTTTGCCCTTAATTCCTTTGAGTAGATTCCCAGTAATGGTATTGCTGGATCGTATGGCAATTCTATATTCAGCTTTTTGAGGAACCGCCAAACTGCTTTCCACAGTGGTTGCACCATTTGACATTCCCACCAACAGTGGATAAGTGTGCCTCTTTCTCCGCATCCTCTCCAGCACTTGTCATTTTCTGTTTTGTTGATAATGGCCATTCTGGTGGGTGTGAGATGATATCTCATTGTGGTTTTGATTTGCATTTCTCTAATGGCCAGGGACATTGAGCATCTCTTCATGTGTCTTTTGGCCATTTGTATTTCCTCCTCTGAGAGGTGTCTATTCAAGTCTTTTTCCCATTTTGTAATTGGGTTGGCTATCTTTTTGTTGTTGAGTTGAACAATCTCGTTATAAATTCTGGATACTAGACCTTTATCTGATATGTCGTTTCCAAATATTGATTCCCATTGTGTAGGCTGTCTTTCTACTTTCTTGATGAAGTTCTTTGATGCACAAAAGTGTTTAATTTTGAGGAGTTCCCATTTATTTATTTCCTTCTTCAGTGCTCTTGCTTTAGGTGTAAGGTCCATAAAACCGCCTCCAATTGTAAGATTCATAAGATATCTCCCTACATTTTCCTCTAACTGTTCTATGGTCTTAGACCTAATGTTTAGATCTTTGATCCATTTTGAGTTAACTTTTGTGTAGGGTGTGAGATATGGGTCTTCTTTCATTCTTTTGCATATGGATATCCAGTTCTCTAGGCACCATTTATTGAAGAGACTGTTCTGTCCCAGGTGAGTTGGCTTGACTCCCTTATCAAAGATCAAATGACCATAGATGAGAGGGTCTATATCTGAGCACTCTATTCGATTCCATTGGTCGATATATCTATCTTTATGCCAATACCATGCTGTTTTGACCACTGTGGCTTCATAATATGCCTTAAAGTCTGGCAGCGCAAGACCTCCAGCTTCGTTTTTTTTCCTCAAGATGTTTTTAGCAATTCGGGGCACCCTGCCCTTCCAGATAAATTTGCTTATTGGTTTTTCTATTTCTGAAAAATAAGTTCTTGGGATTTTGATTGGTATTGCATTGAATCTGTAAATCAATTTAGGTAGGATTGACATCTTAACTATATTTAGTCTTCCAATCCATGAACACGGTATGCCCTTCCATCTGTTTAGGTCTTCTGTGATTTCTTTTAGCAGTTTTTTGTAGTTTTCTTTGTATAGGTCTTTTGTCTCTTTAGTTAAATTTATTCCTAGGTATTTTATTCTTTTAGTTGCAATTGTAAATGGGATTCGTTTCTCGATTTCCCCCTCCGCTTGTTCATTGCTAGTGTATAGAAATGCTACAGATTTTTGAGTGTTGATCTTGTAACCTGCTACTTTGCTGTACTCATTTATTAGCTCTAGTAGTTTTGTTGTGGATTTTTCCGGGTTTTCGACGTATAGTATCATATCGTCTGCAAACAGTGATAGTTTTACTTCTTCCTTTCCAATTTTGATGCCTTGTATTTCTTTTTCTTGTCTAATTGCTCTGGCTAGAACCTCCAACACAATGTTGAATAATAGTGGTGATAGTGGACATCCTTGTCTTGTTCCTGATCTTAGGGGGAACGTTTTCAATTTTTCCCCATTAAGGATGATATTAGCTGTGGGTTTTTCATATATTCCCTCTATCATTTTAAGGAAGTTCCCTTGTATTCCTATCCTTTGAAGTGTTTTCAACAGGAAAGGATGTTGAATCTTGTCAAATGCCTTCTCTGCATCAATTGAGATGATCATGTGATTTTTCTGCTTTAATTTGTTGATATGGTGTATTACATTAATTGATTTTCTTATGTTGAACCATCCTTGCATACCTGGGATGAATCCTACTTGGTCATGATGAATAATTCTTTTAATGTGTTGTTGGATACGATTTGCTAGAATTTTATTGAGGATTTTTGCATCAATATTCATTAGAGAGATCGGCCTGTAGTTTTCTTTTCTTGTAATATCTTTGCCTGGTTTTGGTATGAGGGTAATGTTGGCTTCATAGAATGAGTTAGGTAGTTTTCCCTCCACTTCGATTTTTTTGAAGAGTTTGAGGAGAGTTGGTACTAATTCTTTCTGGAATGTTTGATAGAATTCACATGTGAAGCCGTCTGGTCCTGGACTTTTCTTTTTAGGAAGCTTTTGAATGACTGCTTCGATTTCTTTACTTGTGATTGGTTTGTTGAGATCATCTATCTCTTCTTGAGTCAAAGTTGGTTGTTCATGTCTTTCCAGGAACCCGTCCATTTCCTCTAAATTGTTGTATTTATTAGCGTAAAGTTGTTCATAGTCAGAGTACCCTCTTGACTCTATTTGAACTCTCTCCCTATTTGCCACAGATACTTTATTAATTACACTTTTTCCCCCTTTTGGTCAGGATGTAATTGTTGATTACATGGTGTCAGGTCTGGATTCATCCCTGGGAGTCCTTGCCCATGTCACCAGGGAGACTTTCACCCCTGGATGTCTTTGTTCCATGTAGCAGGGAGTGCAATGATTTCACTTGCAGAGTTGGGCTTAGAGAGACTGAGGCCACATCTGAGCAACAACATAAGTCCTCCAGAAGTAACTCCTAGGAGTACCTATAAGTAACCTAAGCTTCTCCACTACCTACATAAGCTTCACAAGAGTAAGCCTCATGATCGAGGGCATGGCCTATTGATTTGCGTATCTGTTCTAGTTTGCTGATGCCAGAATGCAATATACCAGGAACGAATAGCTTTTAAAAATGGGAATTTAAAAAGTTGCTACTTTATAGTTCTAAAGCAGAGAAAATGTCCCAATTAAAACAACTCTATAGAAATGTTCTATCAAAGGTATCTAGAGAAAGACAATTGGTTCAAGAAGACCAAACACAGTTAGGGTTTCTCTCTTGGCTGGAAGGGTACATGGTGAACATGGTATCATCTGCTAACTTTCTCTCCTGGCTTCCTGTTTCATGAAGCTCCCTTCTTCATCTCCAAAGCGCTGACTGGTGGACTCTCTGCTTCATGGTGTCGCATCATTCTCTGCTCTCTCTGAATCTCCTCACTTTCTCTCTTGTTCTTTTTTATAAGATTCCATTAAACTAATCAAGACTCACCCAAATGGGTGGAGACAGGTCTCCACCTAATCCAGCTTAGCAACCACTCTTGATTGAGTCATATCTCCAGGGAGATGATCTAATACAGTTTCAAATATACAGTACTAAATAGGGATTAGAAGAAACGGCTGCCTTTACAAAGTAGGATTAGGATTAAAATATGGCTTTTCTAGGGTACATACATCCTTTCGAACTGGCACAGTATTCCTAAAGTTTGTCACAGTATCGGGATTCCCTGATTGTAAGGTTTAATAGTTCCATAGTCTTTCTCACTTCCCTCAGGGGACTTTGCCAATACTTTTTGATTATCCCATTAATATACTCAAGGATGTTTCCAGGCATTACAATCATTTATACATGATTAAAGGATCTCTTTCTTGTTCTGTGTTTCCTGTGTTTCAGTTGTTCAAATGAGCTATACAGATAGGTTGAGTTATATTATGCACAACAGAAAATTTCAGTTCTAGATAAAATAAGTCTTTCTTCCATTGGTCTCAAAGAGTATGTGTGGTTCTAAAATATAGACACTGTCTTCCTTACCCTATGTTCTGAATTACTTTAAACTCAACCTATTCGGCTTTGTTCTTATCTTTAAATATCTGGTTATGTATATAAAACAGCCTCTCAAAATCCAGAAATAATAATCACTACTCCACACTTAATGAGTCTGCTCAAAAAGCTTACAATCTAGGCCCCTGTTTTCTTATAAGCATTTTCTAAACAACCATTGTTGTTCTTTTGTTTCTGGCTTATTTTGTCTCACCAAATGTTCCTCATGTTCATTCACATCATTGTATGCCTCACGACTTTGTTCCTTTTTGTAGCAAGACAACCTTCATTTATAATTATACACCATCATTTGCCAGTCTACTTCTCCGTCAGTGCATCCTTCAGCCACCTGCATTCATCAGGCATCACGTACAGGGCCTAAAGTCCACAGTCCATTAACATTCTCAATTTTAGATAATTTCACTGTTCCCAAGAGGCAGAAAACCAAAAACAACACCCTCACCAAGTAGGAAATCTAAACCTCCTCTTAACTCTTGTCCCTTACACCAATATTTACCTCTGTTGCTGTTGCAGCAGTGCTGATGGTTTCCTTTTGAACACAGCTCATAGCATGCAATAGCAGTTTCCCCCTATACCCTGGACTTAAACACTCTTTATACAAGAATCATATCTTTGAAGTAATTCCTATGAGAACTCATTCATATTTCTAGTGTGAGTCAGTGGGACACGTAGGTCTGTACAACCCCTTTCAATCTTGTTCATCTTCAATATGGTAATATTATTTATAGCCCCAATAGAGAATCACCTTCACTCCTATCTATTCTCTTACATTGGAGTTCAACCTCATTAGCTAACGGTTCACCTATCTCTAACTTCTATGTATCTCTAAGTCCCCTGCACTCTGTATTATAAGTCTCTGATTATACCTTTATGCTGGTCATAAAAATGGAATCATACAGCATCTGTCCTTTTCTGTCTAGCTAATTTTGCTCAGTATTATGTCCTCAAGGTTCATTCATCTAGTTGTGTGCTTCAGGACATCATTTTGTCTTAAACTGCTGCATAATATTCCTTCGTATGTATATACTACACTTTGTTGATCCACTCATCTGTTGATGGGCATTTGGTTTGTTTCCACTTTTGGTGATTGTGAATAATGTTGCTATGAACATTGGTGTGCTAATGTCTGTTTGTGTCGTTGCTTTCAGCTCTTCTGGGTATATACCAAGTAGTACTAATGCTGGATCATAGGGCAAATCAATATTTAGCTTCCTAAGGAACCACCAAACAGTCTTCCATAGTGGCAGCCCCATTATATTCCCACCAGCAGTGCATAAGTGTCCCAGTTTCTCCGCATCCTCTCCAACATTCATAGTTTCCTGTTTTTTTAGTAGCAGCCATTCTTATAGGTGTGAGCTGGTATCTCATTGTAGTCTTGATCTGCATTTCCCTTATAGTCAGTGAAAATGAATATCTCTTCATGTGCTTTTAAGTCATCTATATTTCTCTTCAGAAAAATGCCTATTCGCATCTTTAGCCCATTTTATAATTGGATTGTTTGTTCTTTTGCTGTTGAGTTGTATGACTTCTTTGTATAACAGGAAATCAAACCTTTGTCTGATATGCAATTTCCAAATATTTTCTCCCATTGAGTTGGCTGCCTTTTCACCTTTTGGACAAAGTCTTTTGAGATGCAAAAGTATTTGATTTTTGAGGAGTTCCCATTTATCTATTTTTTTCTTTTGTTGCTTGTGCTTTGGGTGTAAACTTTAGGAAGTTACCTCCCATTACCAGGCGTTGAAGATGTTTCCCTACATTTTCTTCTAGAAGCTTTATGGTGCTAGTTCTTATATTTAGGTGTTTGATCCATTTTGAGTTAATTTTTGTGTAGGGTGTAAGACAGGGGCCCTCTTTCATTCTCTTGGCTATTGATATCCAGTTCTTCCATGCTAAATCATTGAAAAGACTATTTTGACCCAGTTCAGAGGATTTGCGGCCTTGTCAAAAATCAGTTGACTATAGATTTGGTGGTCTATTTCTCCACTCTCGATTCAATTCCATTTGTCAATGCTTCTTTTTTTGTGCCAGTACCATGCTGTTTTGACCACTGTAGCTTTATAATAGTTTTTAAAATCAGGGAGTGTTATTCCTACCACTTTGTTCTTCTTGTTCAGGATGCTTTTAGCTATTCAGGGTCTCCTTCCCTTCCAGGTGAATTTGGTAGTTAGCTTTTCCAGATCTTCAAAGTAGGTTGTTGAAATTTTGATTGGTTCTCTGTTGAATCTGTAGATCAGTTTTGGGAGAATTGACATCTTAACTATATTTAGCTTCCTATCCATGAGCAGGGAATGTCTTTCCACCTATTTAGATCTCCTTTGATATCTTTTAGTAATGTTATGTAATTTTCTGTGTACAAGTCCTTTACATCCCTAGTTAAGTTCATTCCTAAGTATTTGATTCTTTTAGCTGCTATTTTGAGTGGAATTTTTTCCTTAACTGACTCCTTACCTAGGTCATTGTTTGTGTATAGAAATGTTACTAACTTCTGCACATTAATTTTATATCCTGCCACCTTGCTGAATTTGTTTATTAGATCAAGTAACTTTGCTGTAGATTTCTCAGGACCTTCCAAGTATGGTATCACATCATCTGCAAATAATGGGAGTTTTACTTCTTCCTTTCCAATTTGGATGCCTTTTATTTCTTTGTCCTGCCTGATTGCTCTAGCTAAAACTACTAGCACAATGTTGAATAATAGTGGTGACAGTGGGCATCCTTGTCTTGTACCTGATGTTAGGGGGAAGGCTTTCAGTCTCTCTCCATTGAGTATGATGCTGGCTATTGGTTTTTCATATATTCCCTTTATCATATTGAGGTAGTTACCATTGATTCTTATCTTTTGGAGTGTTTTTATCGGAAAAAGATGCTGAATTTTGTCAAATGCTTTTTCAGCATCAATCGATATGATCATGTGATTATTCCCTTTTGATTTGTTAATTTGCTGTATTACATTAATTGATTCTCTTGTGTTGAACCATCCTTGCATTCCTGGTATAAACCCCACTTGGTTTAATTCTCTTAATGTGCTGTTGCATTTGAATTGCTAATATTTTATTGAGAATTTTTGCATCTATGTTCATTAGGGAGATTGGCCTGTAGTTTTCCTTTCTTATAACATCTTTACCCAGATTTGGTATTAAAATGATATTAGCTTCATAAAATGAGTTAGGTAGAGTTCCTTTTTCCTCAATTTTTTGGGAAAAGTTTGAGTAGAATTGGTGTTAGTTCTTACTGGAAAGTTTGATAAAATTCCCCTGTGAAGCCATCTGTCCCCAGGTTTTTCTCTGCAGGAAGATTTTTGATGACTGATTGAATCTCCTTACTTGTAATTCATTTGTTGAGATCTTCTATTTCTTCCTGAGTCAGTGTAGCTTGTTTGTGTCTCTCCAGGAACTTGTCCATTTCATCTAAGTTGTCTAGTATGTTGGCATATAGTTGCTCATAGTATCCTCTTATGATTTCTTTTATTTCTTCAGGGTCTGTGGTAAAGCACCCTTTCTCATTTCTGATTTTGTTTATTTGCATTCTCTCTCTTTTTTTCTTTGTCAGTCTTGCTAATGGTCCATCACTTTTATTGATTTTCTCAAAGAACCAACTTTTGGTTTATTGATTCCTTCTATTGTTCTTTTTTTCTACCACTCATTTATCTCTGCTTTAATCTTTGTTATTTCTCTTCTCCCATTTGCTTTGGGGTTAGTTTTCTGTTCTTTCTCAAGTTCCTACAGGTTAGAAGTTAAGTCCTCGATTTTTGCTCTTTCTTATTTTTTAATATAAGCATTTAAGGCAATAAGTTTCCCTCTCAGCACAGCCTTTGCCACATCCCATAAGTTCTGATAAGTTGTATTCTCATTTTCATTCATCTCCAGATAGCTACTGATTTCTCTAGCAATTTCTTCTTTGACCCACTGGTTGTTTAAGAGCATGTTATTTAATCTCCATGTATTTGTGAATGTTCTCATTTTTTGGTTGTTATTGAGATCCAGCTTCATCCTATTGTGATCAGAGAAAGTGTTTTGAAGAATTTCAATATTTTTAAATTTATAAAGACCTGTTTTGTGCCCCAGCATATGATCTATCCTGGAGATTGCTCCATGAAGACTAGAGAAGAATGTATAACCTTGTGCTTTGGAGTGCAACGACCTATATATGTCTGTTAGGTCTAATTCATTTATCAAGTTATTTATCTTCTCTATTTCCTGTTGCTCTTCTGTCTGGTTGTTCTATCTATAGAGGGGAGTGGTGTATCGAAGTCTCCTACTATTATTGTTGAACCATCTATCGCTCCCTTCAGTTTTGCCAATGCCTGTCTCATGTACTTTGGAACTCCTCAACTGGGAGCATAGACATTTATGACTGTTATGTCTTCTTGGTGAATTGATGCTTTATTAGTATATAATATCCTTCTTTGTCTCTTATGATGTCTTTACATTTAAAGTCTATTTTGTCCGCCATTAGTATAGCTAATATCCTGCTTTCTTTTGGTTACAACTTGTGTGGAAAATCTTTTCCCATCCTTTCACTTTCAATCTATTTGTATGCTTGTGTGTAAGGTGAGTCTCTTATAAGCAGCATATAGCTGGATTATGTTTCTTAATCCATTCTGCCATTCTATACCCTTTAATTGGTAAGTTTAGTCCATTAACTTTCAGAGTTATTACTGAAAAGGTATTTCTTGATATCACCATCTTATCTTTTTTAGTTTGTCAGATCTATATATTCTTTTCCCTCTTTTTCTTTGTACTATTTAAATTATCCTTAGTGTTACTCTTCAATTCTGTGCCCTCTTCCAGACCTCCCTCTCCTGTCTTTTTTTTTTTTTTTTTTTCTGCTGGCAGAACTCCTTTTAGTGTTTCTTGTATGGCTGGTCTCTTTTTGACAAATTGTTTCAGGACTTTGTCTGTGAAAACTTCAATCTCTTCCTCAATTCTGAAGGACAGTTTGGCTGGGTACGGAATTCTTGGCTTGAAGTCTTTCTTTTTCAGTATCTTGAATATATCATATCACTGCCTTCTCACCTCCAGGGTACTAGTTGAGTAGTCTGAACTCAGTCTTATTTGATTTCCCTTGTATGTAGTAGATTGTTTTTCTCTTGCCACTTTTAGAATTTTCTGCTTCTGTTCAACATTTGACAGACCTTGGCATGTGCCCTGGGGAAGGTCTTTTTGGATTTATTCTGTTTGGAGTTCTTTGGGCTTCTTTGACTTGCATATTTATGTCTTTTATGAGGGTTGGTAAGTTTTCCCCCATTATATCCTCAACTACCCTTCCTAGTCCTTTACTCCTCTCCCTCCTTCTGGAATACCAATGATTCTTGTATTTGTGCACTTTGTTTCACCTATCATTTCCCTGAATTCTAATATAAATTTTTCCATCGTTTTTGCCATTTGCTGTTTTGAGTCTTTAAAGTCAATTAACTGTCATCTCTATCACTTGTTCTTTCTTCTGTCTCTTCAAATTTGGTATTGTGTGCCTCTAGTATGTTTTTTCATTTGATCAAGAGAGTCTTTAATCTCTGTGATAACTGCCATTTTCTATTTATTCTTTCAAATTCCTTTTTGTGCTCTTCTACTGTCTTCTTGAACTCCTTTATGTCATTTGCTGTCCCACTTGTTTTATTAAGTAGAGTTGTATGAACATCTTTGATTGGTTGTTCCAATATTTGTGTCTCCTCTAGTGTTTTAATTTGGTCGCAGACAGGGCTATATCTCTCTGCATTGTGATATGCTTAGTGATCTTCTGCTGTCTTCGTCACATGTAAATATCTTGATTGATTTACTTTGGGAGTTGATTTCTTTCAGTAAAAAAGCCTTGTGTTTGTGAGATGGTTGTACAGCAGGGAGCAGGGCATGGGGTGTGTGTATGGTGGAGCACTTGGTACAGTGATTTGTTTCAGTGCAGGTTGGGGATGTTATGCTGATGCTTAAGAATGTGCACATCCAGTGGCCAGGGAGGATGTAGCTGTGTGGGTGCACTGGTCTGGGGGCTGGTCTAAGGCATGGGGCCCTTTGTGTGCATGTATAGAGCTGTGGCAGCAGGTTGGCATCATGCCTTCATGAACTGGGGGGTAGATGTGACCTGGTTGTGCAAGTCAGCACTTTCTCAGAACTGGGAAGTGAGGCTGAGGGCTGTGTGCATGCACGGTTCTAGGACTGCCATAAAGTGTGGTTCCTGGACATGAATGATGTGATCAGGTGCTCCTTACACACATAGGCCTGGGGGTGCCATAAATGGATGCACTAAGCTCAGGGAGGGTGGGGTGAGGCTGTGCAATACTATGGGCAGAGGATGGGGGCAGCCTAGGTATGGAGGTTAGTGTCCACAACCTTTATGCACTGGCAACAGTCTTTAGGGAACAGGGAGGGGGAGGTAGTGCTTATGAGGGGTGCAGGAGAGGTGGGTTGGGCTGCACTTGGGGTGGGGGTGTGGGGCAGGTATGTGCACTGGGGGCTGGTGGAGTGGGGCACCTCAAGCACAGGGAAAGAGAGCGGGTGACAGGGTTCAGGTGCCTGGGGTGTGGGGTGAGTCGTAGGTCACAGGGCTGCACTGGTGAGGGTAGCCCCCCCAAGGAACATGGCCTGGTTTACTTCCTAGTCCTGTGTTCCCATCCATGCATTCCCATGGGCTCTGCTGCTCCGCGATTCTACTCCAGGCTCCAGCTTTCTGCCTCTCAGTTCCTTGGCCTCTGCAACTAGGGCTGCCACATGTGGGAGAAGGTTCTCCCAGGTCAGTCGCAGTCCCAAACTGCTGCTTTAGTCACCCTCCTGTCCCTTCTCTAACTTTTCCATGAAGCAGGGCTAATCTCAAGCTACTCTAGTCAGCCATCTTCCCAGAAGTCCAAACTTTCCTTTTTATAATGATTTTGACTGTATTGGGGATGCTGGTCAAATATTTTATATAATGTCCCTCAATTATGATTCAACTGATATTTTTCTCATAATTAGGTTGTAATTATGTATTTTTAGGCCCAGCCCTAAAATCAGCAAGGTGCCTGGTGCTACTGGGCCATCATTTCTAGATCCTCTCAGCTGACACCACAAGGAATTTTATACATGTCTACTAACCCATGTACATACACATATCTATACACATTTCTATATTAATGATTTGTATCTGTATTAAGCTATACAAGAATTCATACTGCTGTGTCTAGCTCTAATCTATTACCACATGGATCATTCTAGTCTTATCCCCTTGCTTCCATGAAACTTTCCTCACAGAATAGTAAGAAACCTGACTCTCAGCATTCACCATCCATGCATTAATTGTTCAATTCCAGTTTATATGCATAATGTTTTTGGAATTGCTAAACTGTACCCCTTGGGGAAAAAAAAATAGCTACTAGAGTAAACCAAAGTTAGTTAGGTGAGCATTTTTCCCCTCCAACTGCTTCAGTTAAGATTTTCCATTCATTTATCATACAGTGAAATGTTCTATCACATTGTGCATTCCATCCTGCAATCCACCTACCTCCTAAATGATTTTTCTAAATGTGCACACATGAAGGTTCATTCTTTAGGCTGTAAAGTTCTACGGATTTTGACAAATGCATAGTATTATATATACATCATTACTAAATAAAACAGAATAGTTTCACTACCTAAAGAATCATCTGTGCTTCAGCTACTCAATCCTTTCTCCATCCCCTTTTCCCCAACCCATGACAGCCCCTAATCTTTGTATCATATCTGTAGCTCTGTCTTTATCATAATGTTATATAAATGGAATATACAGTACATTGCCTTTTCAGACTGACTTCTTTCATTTAGTAATATGCATTTACAATTCATTCAGGTCTTTGCATGGCTTGAAAGCTCATTCTTTTTATCTCTGAATTCTACTGTATGGATGTACACAATTTGTTTATCCACTCATCTATTGAAAAACATCTTGGTTGTTTTCAGTTTGGGATGATTATGAATAAAGATACTACACACATTCATGTATCCATGTTTACACACATATGCAGGATTTTGTGCGGCCAAGTTTTCAAATCAGTTGGGCAAATACTCAGGAGTGAGATAGTTGGATCATATGGTTAGAGTATGATAGGCATTGTAAGGAAATGACAGACTGTCTTCCAAAGTAGCTAAACCATTTTGCATTCCTACCAGCAACGAATGAGATTTCCTGTTGCTCTCACCAGCAGTTGTTATTGTCAGTTTTTTTTTATTTCAACCACTCTAATAAGTGTGTAGTGATATTTCATTACATTTAAATTTTTATTTCCCTAATGACAATGATGTTTAGCATCTTTTCATATGCTTATTTTCCATCTGCATATGTTCTTTGGTGAGGTGTTTATTCAGATATTTTTCCCATTTTTAAATTGGATTGTTTTTCTATTGATATTAAGGTATTCTTTTTATATTTTACATACAAGCCCTTTTTCAGATATGCATTTCACATATATGTTCTTCTATTCTCACCCTATCTTTTCATTTTAAGTGTCTTTCACAGAAGTGTTTTAATAGAAATTTTAATAAGTTCAAGTTATCAATGTTTTTCCATTATGATTACGCTTCCAGTGTTTTATCTAAAAATCGAACAGCAAACTCAATGTCATGTAGATTTTCTCCTATATTTTCTATCAGAATTTTTAAAGTTCTGCAATTTAGAACTTTAAAAATTACTAGTCATAGAACTTTAGATCTATGACTCATTTTGAGTTAATTTTTGTGTAAGGTATACAGTCTGCATTAGATTAATTTTTTAAACTTTTAAAAATTGTATAGTATAACATATAAACAAACAAAGAAATAAAAAGCAATAGTTTTCAAAGCACTCTTCAACAAGTAGTTATAGTACAGATCCCAGAGTTGTCGTGGGCCACCATACCATCATTTCACATTTTCCCTTCCAGCTGCTCCAGAATATAGGAGGCTAGAGGGCTTAAATACTTTTGTATTATTACAATCTACTTTTTTCCTTTTTGTGTGTGTGAAAAAATAACATGTATATGTAAAAGTTATAAATTTCAAAGCACAGCACCATAATTAGTTGTAGAACATATTTCAGAGTTTGACATGGGTTACAATTTCACAATTTTAGGCTTTACTTGTAGCTGCTCTAAGATACTGGAGACTAGAAGAGATATCAATTTAATGATTCAGCATTCATATTCATCTGTTAAGTCCTATCTTCTATGTATAATTCCACCATTACCTTTGATCTTTCCATCCCTCTCTTTAGGGTGATTTGGGCTATGGCAATTCTAAATTTTTGATATTGGAAGGATCTGTCACTAATATGGGGTAGGGAGATGGAACTATCTGATGTTCTGGAGAGGCTGGGCTAGGTTCAGAACTTATCTGGACCAGGGACCCATCTGGAAGTTGCAGGTTTCTGGAAAGTTACTCTAGTGCCTGGAACCCTTGTGGAATCTTATATATTGCCTTAGGTGTTCTTTAGGATTGGCTGGAATGGTCCTGGTTGGGGGGTTGGTGTATTAGATTGATTTTTATTTTATTTTTTTGCATATGGACAATATTTTCTTTACTGAATTGCCTTTGCTCCTTTGTCAAAAATCAGTTAACTACAGCTACATGGACCAATATCTGTGATCTCTGATTTGTTCCATTGATCTATGTGTCTATTATTTTGCTTTATTACTAAAGTTTTATAGTAAGTCTTGAAAACAAGTAACTTTAATTCTCCTACTTAGTTCTTCTTCAGGGTTATTTTGGCTATTCTAGGTCTCTTACCTTTCCATACAAATTTTAGAATAAGGTTACTGATGGTTAAAAAATATCCTGCTGGAATTTTGATTGGAACTACCTTAAGTCTATAAAAATATTGGGAAGAGTTGACACTGTAACAATATTGAATCTTCCAATCCATGAACATATAATATCTCGCCATTTATTTGGATTTTCCTTTCATCTGTGTTTCATTTTTTTCCACATGTGAACCTTGTATATATTTTGTTATATTTATACACAAATATTTCTTGGGGGCCTAATAAATGTCATTTACAAATTTTCACATTCCAATTGAAAGGAAAGGAATTGACTTTTTATATGAACCTTGCATCCTATAATTTTGTCATATAAGATTATTAGTACCAGGAGATTTATGGAGTTTTTTGAGAGTATATACATAAACAGTTATGTCATCTATGAGTAATGAAGTTTTATTTCTTCTTTTCCAACATGTGTATTTTTTATTTCTTCTTTATTATTTCACTGTGTCTTTGAGTACACCGTTGTATAGGGTGGTGAGAGAGGACATCCTTTCCTTGTTCCTGATCTTAGGGGGTGGGGGAATTGCCCAATTTCTCACCATTAAATGTGCTCTTAATTGCAGATATTTGAAAGGATGATCTTTATCAATTTCAGGAAGTTTGACTCCATTCTTAACTTATTGGGAGTTTTAATAAAGAATGGGTGCTGGATTTTGTCAAATGCATTTTCTGATCAATTGAAACAATCATATGTTTTTTTGTCTTTAGCCTGTTGATGTGGTGGAATATAATGATTGATCTTCAAATAGTGAACTAACTTTGCCCACCTAGAATAAATCCCAATTTGTCATGCTCTGAAATTGTTTTTATACAGTGTTGGATTTGATTTGCTATTTTTGATGACTTTTATGTTTATGTTCATGAGAGATGTTGATCATAATTTTCTTTTCTCACAATATTTTCACCTAGTTTTCACATAAAGACAATGCTAGTCTTACAAAATAGGTTAGGAATTACTACCTATTCTGTTTTCTGGAAGAGGTTGCGGAGAATTAGTATTAGTTCTATTTTAAATGTTTGGGAAAATTCACCAGTGAAAACATCTGGGCCTGCTAGTTTTTGTTTTGCGAAGTTATTAATTATTTATCCAGATAGTCTATTCAGATGATCTATTTCTCCTTATTTGAGTTTTAGCAAGCTGGATCTTTCAAGAAATTGATTCACGTAATCTAAGTTACCAAATTTTAGGGCATAGAATTGTTCATAGTATTCATTTATTGTTCTATAATGCCCATGGAATCAGAAGTGATGCTGTCTCTTTCATTTCTAACATGGTAATTTGTGTCTTTTCTCTTTCAAGCTTAGTCTAGCTAGAGGTTTGTAGGTTTTATTGATCTTTTTAAAGAACAAGACTTTGGTTTTAATTATTTTCTCTATTGTTTCCTATTTACAATATTTTGATTTCTGCTCTGATTTTATTATTTCCTTTCTTCTCTTTAATTTTGGCTTGATTCTCCCTTTTTCTAGTTTCCTGAGGGTGAAGCTTCAGTTATTAATTTTGGATCTTTCTTCTTTTCTGTTATGTGATTGACTGCTATAAATTTCCCTCTAGCACTACTTTTGATGCACACCAAACATTTTGATAAGCTGTTTTTTCATTTAATTCAAAATATATATTTTAATTTTTTCCTTCAGACTTCTACTTTGGCCTATGGGTTGTTTAATATCCAAATTTTTGTAGGTTTTTCTGCCTCTATTTCTGTTATTGATTGCTAGTTTAATTCTGTTGTGATCTGAGAACAAACTTTGTATGATCTCTATTCCTTTAAATGTGTGATCTGTTTTATGGCTCTGAGTACTGCCTATATTGGTGACTGTATCATGGGATTCTGATAAGAATATGCATTATGCTGTTGTATGCAATCAATACATAAATGTCAATTAGATGTAGTTGACTGATAGTGCTGTTTAAGTCACCTGTATGCTTACTGATTCTCTGCCTGCTTGATCTAACAGAGGAATGTTCAAGACTCCTACTATAATTGTGAATTCACCTATTCCTCCTGGAAGCTACATTAGTTTTTGCTTCATGTTCTTTGACACTCTGTTGTTAGGCACATACATGTTTTGTATTGTTATTTCTTCTTGGAGTATTGACCCTTTTACCATTAAGAATCAAACACTCTTTATCCTTGATATTTTTTCTTGTTTTGAAGTATGCTTTTGTCTGAAATATATATAGCTGTTCCTACTTTTAAAAAATTGGTCTCAGCATGATGTCTTTTTCCACACTTTCACTTTCAATCCATCTTAGTCATTATATTTAAAGTGGGTTTCTTGTAGCCAGCATATACTTGTCTATTTTTAAAATTCTACTATGACTATCTTTCTTTTAATTTGTGTCATATCTGAGTATGGTTATGCTGATTATTATGTCTCTTCAGACTGTTTTTTCTGCCTTTTTGCATACCTTTGAATTTGTGTTGAATTCAGGTCATAATTTATTGGGTAATAGGAACTGAAGTAAATAGACTTTTACTGTGAAGATTAATGTTAATTTGATTAGAAGTTGAGCTGTGTTTAATGGTTACTGGAGTTATAGATGCCAGAGGCTTCAAGTTCCTAAAGTGCCCTATTTTGTCTCCTCTTTTGACTGGAGAGAGAATTGGTATCTTGTAACTCTATTAGCTGTAATCCACTGAATGGATCCCTGTTCTGTTTCTCCTGATCCATCAACTGTGTCTCCAGACTTTTGGTGGTCAGCTGTTCTGAACCCTCAGTCCTCTGAGTTCTCAGTTCTCCGGTTCCATTTCAGTTGTGTTCCAACAGACTAAAAATGAGCTAAAATTATTATCAGTAATGTTCATTTTACTCTCCCAAATAGAAAATTGCCAATAGAAAAACTATGGCATTTCTTTCTAGCTGGCTATTAAAGATTGAAATTACTACAAAAATAATTTCTGGATGGTATATTCCAAAAACTGTCCTATGACCTTTCCTCCCAGGTGTTCTAAGTGGAATATAAAAACTAAATTTTGGCTTCTCTCCACTAAGCAAATTTAGATTTCTACCAGCTCACCAAGCTGAACAAGAAATTACTACATTGAGGGCATGTGGCAACAGAAAATAGGAGCACATTTCATGAAACATTTGGGCCAGGAAATTTCAGTTGAAATCTAAGTGTGGGGTATTTCAATACCCAATTTTGTACATTTACAAAAATGCAAATATGAAGGAGCTTTGGAATTTCTAAATTTTTCAGATTATTTTTTTTAATTGACCATTACTTTAGTTTAGTTTTTTTTTAGATATTTAGATATTTTTGTAAAAATACATTTTGCCATTAATGTATCTGAGAACCCCAATCTCTGAAAACTTAAATATTAGTAATATTATATATTTTCCACAACGATTAAACTAAGGGTTACTTTTTACCCCTTAGTAAATGCCCTAAATAGCAACACGGGATGTATTTATATTCTACTAACAAAGTCAGTAAACAAAATACAAGTGAATCAATTCTATGATTAAATTCACTCTCTTACCCATTAGCATACAAAAAACAATATAACTTCCTTCTATAGATTTCTCTTTGTGTAATCTGTAGTTCAATTTCTTCAGAATGCCTGCCTATCCTTTTGATTCTTCAGAATGAATACAAAATTCAAAAAAAAAATTAAAGACTTGTTAACTTTTTTTTTATTAGGTAAGAGTTTATTTCATATATTTAGTGGGATACTTTAACTGTTTTTGGACTTTAAGGCATTTTTCTGACAAATGGGTCATAAGTTTCTTCAGATTTAGCTAATAGGTATAAAGTCATCTCACAAATAAATGTGAGGTTAGGTATTTAGCATTTACTGTGTGTGTAGGTTTGGAATAATGTATGTCCCCTAGAAAAGCCGTGTTTTAATCAAAATCCCATTTCAATAAAGGTAGAATAATCCCTGTTCAATACTGTATATTTGAAACTGTAATCAGATCATCTCCCTGGATGATGTGATTTAGTCAAGAGTGGTTGTTAAACTAGATTAGGTGACGACATGTCTCCACCCATTTGGGTGAGTCTTGAGAAGTTTCCAGAGTCCTATACAAGAGGAAACACTTTGGAGAATGGGAGATTCAGAGAAAGCAGCACAGAACGACACAGCCACAAGAAGCAGAGTCCACCAGCCAGTGTGACCTTTGGAGATGAAGAAGGAAAACACCTCCCAGGGAGCTTCATGAAACCGGAAGCCAGGAGGGAAAGCTAGCAGATGACGCTGTGTTCGCCATGTGCCCTTCCAGCTGAGAGAGAAACCCTGACTTCGCCATGTGCCTTCTTATTTGAGAGAGAAACCCCGAACTTCATCGGCCTTCTTGAACCAAGGCATCTCTTCCTGGATGCAGTAGATTGGACATTTCTATAGACATGCTTTAATGGGGACATTTTCTCAGCCTTAGAACTGTAAACTAGCAATTTATTAAATTTCCCTTTTTTAAAAAGCCATTCTGTTTTTGGAATATTTCATTCCGGCAGCTAGTAAACTAGAACACTGTGAATAATACAAACATATAAAAAGAGAATATTTAATCATCATTTGCTTCTTTAATCTCTTCAGCTGTAGTGTAGGGTAGGCTGAAATTCAACCAATTTCTCCCCCTAGCACAAAGAATCACATGAAAGACTTGAGATGCTTCTCCCTAACCCAGTCTTTTGGTGCTAAAATAGCAAAAACTAAGACTCCATTTGGATTTAATCCCATTAAATACATAAGGGAAGTAGTCAAGTAAACACGCATCTTGAATTAAACACATGTTAAGGGCAAAAGCTTTAGGAAAATCAAAATTTTTTGCCTAACAGTTACTACTCCTGCAATTACCTTCCATATATTCAAAAAGGTCTACTTTTTGATAGATTCATTTGAGACATCTGGACAATTTAGTTTAAGGACTGTATTAAAACACCACCAGCAGTAGGTACCATGATTTGAAAAGACACCTCACTAGTTTTGATTCCATGAGACTAAATTTAGCAGATAACTCTACTGAGGAGAGCTTTAGGAGGATTATATAAAATAGTTCACGATAGTGACATAATGGGGACAATTTAGAAACTTAAAAATAAGATTGATTGCCACTTTTGAGTAAAATGAAAAAATATAGTGGCTCTGATTGACAAAGTCACCAAAAAAGAGACAGAATGATCTAAGACCAAAACAAGAGTTTAACCTGATCAAATTATTAATATAGCAAAGTGAAGAATGTGCTAACCAGGAGAGCAGGGGAAACAGGGAGTTGTTGGTCATTGATCAGATCTCCAGTTCTGCCCTGGCATATGTATGATCTGGCCCAAGAGCATTAGTATCTCTCTGATCCTTCAATGGGTGTATGTTTATAGTGGTAGTTATTGGGAGAGGGATGAACCGGGCTATCAAATTATTCAACTGTCTCACATTTTTTGATCTGTGCCACACTAACCTAGTAATATTCTGAATCAAATTTGGCTTCCCCCACAATTTGCCTACAGGAAAAGACTATGCTGATCAGCCAAGAGAATTCTAACCAAGACAGTCATATTTCTCATTGATAGTAGTAAAACAAAAAATGATTTCCTTATTTTCATATATCACTCTCTGTGTGTTTGCTCAACCAAGAAATTGATTCTGTGTTGAAGCATCATCAGGCTTCTGAGATTTCAGGGTTGAAAGCCAGCTTTGGATTGAAGTATATTCACTCATACTGTGAGAACCTGCTGGGGATATCAGCTGATGCCCAAAGTAAGGTCCATGTTTTAGTTTTCTAAAGCTGCCAGAATGCAACACACCAGAGATGGATCAGCTTTTAATAAGGGGACTTATTTAGTTACAAATTTAAAGTTCTTCAGAGGAATGGCAGCTAGGTTTTATCTGAATTTCTCCATCATATGGAAAGGCACACAGCGATTACTGCTGGCCTTCTCTCCTGGCTTCTGGGTTCCAACAGCTTTCCCTGGGGCGATTCTTTTCTGCCACTCCAAACATCTGGGTTGAACTGTGACTGCTGAGATGAGGTATGCCGAGCTGCTGAGCTCTCTTCTGACCTCTCTCTCTTTTAAGACTCCAGCTAACTAAATTAAATATCACTTATTGTGAAAGACACTGCCCTTGGCTGATTGCAGATGTAATCAGTCATAGATAAATTTCCTATGCTGATGATTTAAGTCCACAGCAACAGAACAATGGGGCATCATCACCTGGCCAAGTTGACACCTGAACCTAACAATCACTGTCCATTTCTACAATTCTATTGACTCAATTTTTGAAATGTGCCCTTGACATGACCACTCTTCACCACTCTAGTACAAACCACCATCCTTTTCATTTAGAACAACAGCCACTAGCCCTAACCTCCAAGTCTATTTCCCACAGAGCACCAGCCAAAGTGATTCTTTCAAATATAAAACAGAATAAAATCCCTTACCAGAGAAAATCCAATAATTCCTTACACCCAACCTCTGCAGCCCCTTCCCTAATGTTTGATCTCATCTCTTATCTCTCTGTTCATTCAAACTGTGTTCCTGTCACTCTTATCTCCTTGCATTACCTGCCTGGACTTCTAGGTCTTCTAATTTCTTCCTTATTCCTTTCATATATTTGTTCAAAGAGGACTTCTTAGATGACAACCCTTTTACTACAGTTCTCATTCCAACCCTGCCATTCCCTCTCTATACCCTTTATCTTGGACCACTTTTATGTGCAGACTCATCATCACCCAACTTAAATGGACCAGGGCTATTGGCTCCATGAGAGCCTGGATTTGGTGCCTAGAATACAGCTTGGCACATAGGTGGTATTCAGTACAATATTTTAAGTGAATGGTAGCAAGAGAGGAAGATCTGAAATAACAAAAAGTCTATTTGATTAGATTACTGGAATCTAACTCTGCCTTTGCCATTAATTAGGCATCAGCACGACACTGAGCAAATCACTAAGTCTCTGATCTTCAATTTCTTTGTCTATAAAATGGAAGAAGTCTTAGCACTGTGGCTCAGTGAGGTACTAGATGTGAAAGTTTTAAAATGATAAAACCTTAAACAATTATGAGGGGAAATGAGATGTCTAGACTTACAAACAGTATAGCTGACAAAGTTTAGTGAGAACAACACTGAATTCTGAATGTGAAACACTAACTGATTCTCCCATTGACTAGTTCTGTAATTCTGGGTCAGTTTCTCACTTCCCTTATGAGAGAATTTTTTTTTTCTTTCTCAAGATTGTTTTTCATTCAATTTAAAGCAATTGTATCTTTTTTTATCAATGAAAGCAACTGGAACAAGCAAGTGTGACTAATAATTATTTATTAATCATTGCTCCATAATTCATTTAGTCAGTTATTTGTTGGGCACTGAGCTGTTTTGAAGCTGTTATGTACCCCAGAAAAGGCTATGTTCTTTTAACCCATTCCTGTGGGGGCAGACCTACTGTAGGTGGGACCTTTTGATTAGATTGCTTCAGTTGAGATGACCCACCCAATTAAACATGGGTCTTGATCCTTTTTATCGGAATTCTTTACGAGAGAAAAACCCAGAGAGCTGAGAGAGAAATACCCAGAGACCTTGTAAAGAAAGGCCCTGGAGGTGCTAAGAGAGGACCCACAGAAGCTCAGAGAAGAGGCCACTGGACCAGAAGCTGAAAGCAATGAGACCTGGGAGTGAAGGCCTAGGAGATTCCAGGCCTATGCACTGCCAACTGACAGAGGAACTCTGGATGCTAGCAGCCTATCTTCAGATCCAGGTATCATCCTGTTAATGCCTTAATTCAGATATTTTCTTGGCCTTGGAACTGTAAATTTACAAATTAATAAATTCCCATTGTAAAAGCCAACCCATTTTTGGTATATTGCATTCTGGCAGTTGTAGAAAATCAGAACAGGCACCCACCTATGCCAGACTCTGCCCATGTTGCTTGGGATAAAATGGCACAAAGTAGACAAATACTCTACCCTCATGGAGCTTCCTTTCTAAGGTGGGGAGACACCAGAAACAATAAACATAATAAACAAGTAAACTGAATAGTATTTTGGAGGGTGTTGCGCATTATATGGACAAAATAGTATAGTACAGAACTAGGGATTGGGAATGAGTGAAGGGAAGGGAGAGCAAACTGAAAATACTGGTCATATTTGAGCAAAAGCTGTAGCTGAATGACCTTTCTTATTCTCTTCCTCTCTTCCTTCTCCTTCTAATCTTCCTCCTCCTTCTTCTTTTGCTTACAATTTTAGAAACCATAATATGTTCCCACTGGAATGGCTGACTGTGATGCTTTATCTTTCAATAAATATTATTACAAAACAACAACCTTTAAAAATTAGTTTGTTTAGCCTTTCTATGTTGAAATCTATAAGCTTCTTAATAAAGACATTCACTTTATCTTACAGTACCTGTTATAGCAATTTCCTTAAAAGAAGCAATATTTCCATTGCCAAATGAAACATATAAATAGCAATATCTTTAAAACTAACACATATTCTTTAGTCCACTTATTTTGAAACTTATGATTTTTATCATCAACTTTTCTATTTTTGGAAACTACTATAGCAAGGTGGTGGTGGTTGGGGCAAATATTTTTGTTTGTCTTTAAGAAAATGTCCCCTCTTCATATGACTTGACCCTTTCGAAGCAGGCTTTGTGCACGATGGCAGGTCAGCTGTACTTCACAGAATTAAATAAGTGGGAAAGGTGGTGTCAGGCTTCCTGGGGGTTATCTACTCTGTACCCTCCTTCACAAGCTGCGTGAAGTTCATGATAGGCTTCTAGGAAAACACAATTGACTGTTCCTTGAGGTCAACCTCTGGATCTTAATGTGTGATAAGAGTAGGTACTGAAGAGGATTTTTTGAATTGGGCCCTTTCAGGAAGAGGTTGCTGAAGTTATATTACGGGTCATAATTAATGACTTTAGTGATTTGGTCATCACAGAACTTAGACATATGAATCAGTCATTGTCATAGCACAGATTTTTCACATTCTCAGAAAATTTTGCTGACCTGGAAAAACTTTACTTTTTTATTGTATGACTAATTAAGAAAATGTTCAAAATGACAGCACAGTAATTGTTAGCTTACAAACTTAAATTGATGGACCACATTCACATTTGTACCACTGCCTGGTTACAGAGATTCTACCCTTTGTGCATTAAATAATATCCTCCTGCAAACTGGCAAAGAATATTGATGTCTATTTGTCAGAGTTGCTGGAGTTCTTGGAAGTGACAAATTGTAAGACAAATGCTATTATTTATAGTCTGTCCCCGTCCAATGAAAAGGATCCATGAGATGTAGCTGCCAAGAGTAGCATTAGTTATCCAGCCTGACAGTTTCAGTCCACGTTTCTCATTGGTAGAAATGGAACAGAATTCTTTGGGCAATGAAAACCACAGCATTCCCTTGTGACTGGAGAAGCCTATTTCAGACCCAAGATGCCTTTGATTCCCAGCAGTGCTTGCACTGCACACATTCTCACATGATCTGACATGGTGGCCAATGCCACTTGTCAGGAAATAAATTATGGGTGTGGCCAGCAACCGCCTCTATGTTCAAAACAGATTCATTAGCCTTTCTCACTTTCATTTTCAATTTTCATTCCTCAGATTCATTTCTGCTGTTTTGATGAGACAAGTACTGAAAGTCAGATCACCACCTGCCTTATATCTTCTATTTATCCCTCACTTGTTCTGAAGCAATGTGTCATGGGGGGGGGGGGGGGAAGGTGGATGAGAGGGAAACAAAAGTAAAGAAACATGCATTAAAAGTGTCTCAATTGATTTAAACAGATATTTATGGGAAACTTACAATGTATAGGACTCAATGAATGGGATATATACAGAAACCATTAAGAGCTTAGTTATTTAAGAAAGTAAAAATAAATATTCCAAAAGAAGTATAAATAAAGTTCTATGGGATATCAGAGAAGGAAATGATCACATTAGTTTTATAGTAAGCAAAAGCGTCATCTGTTCATACATCCATTCATTTATTTACAAAGAATTTGCAATGTTCTTAGTATACACCCACTGGGAATAGAAAAATAAGTAAGACGGTTTTTTCCCTTTCAAGTTGTGTAGCTTGGTTATCAAACTTCAGTGTGCATCAGAGTCTCCTGAAGAGCAAGTTAAAACACAGATTTCTGGGCCATAACCCCAGGTCTTCTGATATAATAGGGCTGAGTTAGGGCCTGAGAATATGCATGTCTAGCAAACTCCCAGGTACTGATGTTATTGTGCTCTCAGGGTCGCATTTTGAGTTTAGGCTAGAATAAAGTTTCTCAACTGTAATGTGTTCATGAATCTCCCTGAGTTCTTGTTAAAATGTAGAATTTCATTCAGTAGGAGTGAGGTGGGTGCCCAGATTCTGTAACTGTCCACAGACTGCACTTTGATGAGTAGGGATCTAGTAGGTAAGGAGGAACTTGTAGGTAAATATGCGCAAAATTAAATTATGACATAAGTAACAATTAAGATAGAGACAAAAGAAGGGACAGATTTTCATGTGGAAAAGTGTGAGGGCATGCCAAAGGAACAGGTCCAGTGAAGGTGCGAAGAGAGAGAGTGGTGGAGGGACAAGAGATTGTGACCAGAAAGAGAGGTGTAAGATGGCATGATCTGGGACCTGGAATAATTTCATTTCAGTTAATGATGAAGCTCAAGATATGTTTGCACCAGTTGGTAACTAGTAAGAGAGTGGAAATGGGGGCCCCTGGAGCTGAAGCAGCAAGGAACTGTGAGACTACATAGTGAAAGGGTCACTGAAGGGATACAGGAGTGCCCAAGATGTTGGCAGAGGCTAGGGTGAATAGGAAAATGGAGCCAAGTTACAGAGGAGAGTCTTCTAAAGGTCAGTGCACTGTCATGAAATTCAATAAATCACTTTAATGGCATAGGTTTCACAAGACACGAGATTGTTGAGTGATAGTAGGTAAACAATGACCTGAAAACAGTAGCACTATCTGAGAAATAGTTTCTCTTATTGCCCCTCTGGATCAAAATGAGTACGTGGAAGACACTGTCTCTGTTGAAGAACATTGATCAATATGAATGTTTTAGAGGAAAAAGAACCTTCAGTGAAGGCAAGCTAGCAGAGAAGGGATACGTTAAAGATGAAGAGATGCTTGTTCAAAGAATACAATGGATCAAAATACCACCTGTAAAATATATCATACTGCTACAGTAGAAATGGGAAAAAATACAATTAATCCTGATAAGGTTGTCCGTATGTGGAAGAGAGTCTACCCAAAGTCAGCAAATTTCAATAACAGAAATTAGGGAATGAGGGATTTGTGAGTTATTGACAACAATAGGGGAGCAAAACTATTGAGAATTTTTTTAAAATTTCAATTAATGGAAAGCTGTTGAATTAAGTGACCTCAAGTTTACAAATTAGGCAATTCCAAGCTTCCAAAACTGAATCCCTCCCTTGAAGGTCCTACCTATTGTGAAGGAAACTCACTTAATTCAAGAGGTAGAAGAGACTGTCCTCAATTTGGCTCTCTAGGATTAGATCTCCAAATTTGGTGGGGGTGCAACTAGGAAACATGTGCTCTCTTTAGACTCAGAACATTTTTAGAATGTTAAATTATACATGTTGGGATCTCCGTCATAAGCTTTGTTTATGCTTAGAAATTATTCCTACATAGATTTTGCTAAGATTTAAGGCACTGACCATAAAAAATAATGTGGTAGAAATTAGCATCCTCCCGATCTCTATCAGTGTCTAGCTGTTTGATTGACCCTGGGATTTTGTGTTGCCTCTCCTCTCATTTTCTTCATCTGTAAAATATAAGTTCTAACACTTTTATAGGGCTTACTCTATGCCAAATTCTGTTTTAAGTCATTTACATAGTTGACTCATCTACTCCTCAAAGAAACCCAATAGTTAGGTACTACTGTTAGGCTCATTGTACATGAGGATACAGACAGAGAGAGATTAAGTTACAAGAGCTAATCACTGGCAGAGCTACAATTTGAACCCAGGCAGGCTGGTCCCAGAATCTGGTCTCTTAAACATTACACTACAGTCTCTTAGTTAGCAGTAGATAGTACTAGCAACTACCTCTTAAAGCAGCTTGAAGATCAAATGCGTTCAATTAAATGTGTAAAGTGCTTAGAAGAGCTCTAGCACACAATTAAGAATTCAATAAGTATTACATGTTTAGCTATCCATGTCTCACTCTCATGTTCTAGAAATGAAGGATCAAAAGCTGACATCTTCCCAACAACTTATTTTTCAGAAATAGAAAAACCAATAAGCAAATTTATCTGGAAGGGCAGGGTGCCCTGAATTGCTAAAAACATCTTGAGGAAAAAAAACAAAGCTGGAGGTCTTGCACTGCCTGACTTTAAGGCATATTATGAAGCCACAGTGGTCAAAGCAGCATGGTATTGGCATAAAGATAGATATATCGACCAATGGAATCGAATAGAGTGCTCAGATATAGACCCTCTCATCTATGGACATTTGATCTTTGATAAGGCAGTCAAGCCAACTCACCTGGGACAGAACAGTCTCTTCAACAAATGGTGCCTAGAGAACTGGATATCCATATGCAAAAGAATGAAAGAAGACCCATATCTCACACCCTACACAAAAGTTAACTCAAAATGGATCAAAGATCTAAACATTAGGTCTAAGACCATAAAACAGTTAGAGGAAAATGTAGGGAGATATCTTATGAATCTTACAATTGGAGGCAGTTTTATGGACCTTAAACCTAAAGCGAGAGCACTGAAGAAGGAAATAAATAAACGGGAACTCCTCAAAATTAAACACTTTTGTGCATCAAAGAACTTCATCAAGAAAATAGAAAGACAGCCTACACGATGGGAAACAATATTTGGAAACGGCATATCAGATAAAGGTCTAGTATCCAGAATTTATAAAGAGATTGTTCAACTCAACAACAAAAAGACAGCCAACCCAATTACAAAATGGGAAAAAGACTTGAATAGACACCTCTCAGAGGAGGAAATACAAATGGCCAAAAGGCACATGAAGAGATGCTCAGTGTCCCTGGCCATTAGAGAAATGCAAATCAAAACCACAATGAGATATCATCTCACACCCACCAGAATGGCCATTATCAACAAAACAGAAAATGACAAGTGCTGGAGAGGATGCAGAGAAAGAGGCACACTTATGCACTGTTGGTGGGAATGTCAAATGGTGCAACCACTGTGGAAGGCAGTTTGGTGGTTCCTCAAAAAGCTGAATATAGAATTGCCATACGACCCAGCAATACCATTGCTAGGTATCTACTCAAAGGACTTAAGGGCAAAGACACAAATGGACATTTGCACACCAATGTTTATAGCAGCGTTATTTACAATTGCAAAGAGATGGCAACAGCCAAAATGTCCATCAACAGAAGAATGGCTAAACAAACTGTGGTATATACATACGATGGAATATTATGCAGCTTTAAGACAAGATAAACTTATGAAGCATGTAATACCATGGATGGACCTAGAGAACATTATGCTGAGTGAGTCCAGCCAAAAACTAAAGGACAAATACTGTATGGTCCCACTGATGTGAACGGACATTCGAGAATAAACTTGGAATATGTCATTGGTAACAGAGTCCAGCAGGAGTTAGAAACAGGGTAAGATAATGGGTAATTGGAGATGAAGGGATACAGACTGTGCAACAGGACTAGATACAAAAACTCAAAAATGGACAGCACAATAATACCTAAGTGTAAAGTAATCATGTTAAAACACTGAATGAAGCTGCATCTGAGCTATAGTTTTTTTTTTTTACTATTATTATTACTTTTATTTCTTTTCTCTATATTAACATTCTATATCTTTTTCTGTTGTGTTGCTAGTTCCTCTAAACCGATGCAAATGTACTAAGAAACGATGATCATGCATCTACGTGATGATGTTAAGAATTACTGATTGCATATGTAGAATGGTATGATTTCTAAATGTTGGGTTAATTTCTTTTTTTTTCCATTAATTAATAAAAAAAAGAGAAAAAAAAAAGCTGACATCTTTCAAAATTAGTAATCTTGGTTTCTGTAATGTATCTAGTTAAGAAAGTAGTGCTAATTACAATCACACATCATTGTGCATTTATTAAATCATCAACATTTGAAATAATATCCAACCTGGGACAGTTTAGCAAAATTCATTGGTGCAACATTTTTGAACAGTAATATTTTCTTGAAATTTGAAAACATACATACCCTTTTACTCACCACCCTATTTACTGTTTCCCCTTCTTAGGTGGCAGTGTGGTGTGGGAAAGAGCAGTTCTTAGATTCCATAGCGTTGACGTCAAATTTGTTCCATGTGAGAATGAAAATGAAAAAGAAGTCTGTTCTAGTTTGCTAGCTGCCAGAATGCAACACACCAGATACAGATTGGTTTTTAATAAAAGGGGATTTATTTCATTAGTTCTTCAGAGGAAAGGCAGCTAATTTTCAACTGAGGTTCTTTCTTACGCAGGAAGGTACAGGGTGATCTCTGCTGGCCTTCTCTCTAGGCCTCTGGGTTCCAACAACTTTCCCCGGGGTGATTTCTTTCTGCATCTCCAAAGGCCTGGGCTGAGCTGTGAGTGCTGAGATGAGGTATGCTGAGCTGCTTGGGCTGTGCTACATTGACCTCTCTCATTCAAGAACCGGCCAATTAAATCAAACATCATTCATTACAGCAGGCACACACCTCTTAGCTGACTGCAGATGTAATGAGAAATAGTTGAGATTCACGTACCATTGGCTCATGTCCACAGCAACAGAACTAGGCGCCTTCACCTGGTCAAGCTGACAACTGAACCTAACTACCACAAGGTCCTTCCACTTACTAGTCAGGTCACCTTTAGTAAGTTATTAACTTCCCAACAATCATTTTCCCCATTTGTAAACTGGAGATACTATTTAAATTAAAAAAGAAAATGTATTATATGAGGTAATGCAGGTAAATTACATACCACCTTATGTGGACTAAACGAATACCAGTTTCCTTTCTTTAAATTTTTGTTCCATGGAACTATCCTAAGGAAATAACTCCAAACAAAGGTAGATATAAAATAAAAATATTATGATAAAGATTACAACTCTCCTAAATATTCAATAAGGGAAATACATTTATTTTACACTTGTAAATGTAAAAATACATAGCAAAGGAAAAGTTCTTATATAATTTCAAGCAATGAAAATACATAAAAATTTGAAACTATGTTATGATTATAATTTTATGTATAAAAAACTATGAACCTAAATATATATATATAAAATTATGAACCATGAGGGAGACATGGAAAACAAATGTTTCATAAATATTTGAGTCATCATTAATATCAAGTCACAAGGACTTTTGTCTGAATAGGTTTAATCTAAGAATACCTAAAGTGCTTTGACATGTATTGTTACTATCTGGCTTTAAAGAACATCTCCCTTTACCTCTTACTAAATTTGGATGAATTCAGAACCATATTTGCTACAGTAAAAACAAGTGAATAAAAATATCTGGATGCTTAAATCTCCTATCATATGTCCAGCACATAGTATTTAATAAATATTTTCTGGCTATTATTAGTTTTACAGTTACAATGAGGTTGAATTGTTTAAGGCATTAACATCTCTCTATCTATTCATCTTTGTTCCCCTAACCAAATAGTATTCGTCAGCTTATTTAAATTATTAGCTAATTTACACACCCTTTTAAAAATATACACAATATCTTAGATAAGGTAGGTACTAACACATATTTTCAATAAAATCCAAAGGCATGTATTTGCCGGTTTTATTTATGGGATTTTATTTTCGATCTGTTGCTTTTACACGATTTCTTCCTTTAGCTTATAAAGTGTCCAAGTTCGCTTTTACAAAGCAAACTTTTGATTAGTTGAATGTGCTTTGCAATATTTTTAGTCTTTTTTTCAGGTATATTCTGTATTACCAAAAAGCAAAGAAATGCAGGGCAAGCATGAAAGAGAGAAAGAAGAGAAGAAGGGAAAAGTGAGAGAAATGCAGAGAGGAAAAATTTTACTGCTTTGAAAGATTAAGATTTAGAGGTGAAATTTCATGTAGATTTTTTGTAGGAAGATAAACTGGGGTCCCAAATGCCAAACAGAAAGCCTGGGAGGGCATTTAAAGACAGGAAAATACTAGAGGCTTTTGCATAGAAAGAAGACATGATCCAACATGAGACTCGGTAGAAGGTGTGCAGCGAGAATTTAACATCTAGGGTGGCCATGCTCACATCAATACTAATTTGAAGATAAATCATTCATGGATATTTTAAGTTTCAGTGAAAAGGTCTTAATGAAAGCCACATCAGACTATCGAGGATACTATAAAATAGCTTATACAGGTGCAAAAATTTATCATAATAGATAGTATCCATTAAAATGCTGAAAAGGTTCATTTTGACTCAGGGAAGTCTTTTTTTTTTTTTTTTTAAAGGAAAGACAGAGAGAAGGAAGGAAGGAAGGAAGAAAGGGAAACATCTTTAAACATTTTCTTGTTTTGTTGTATTCTGTTTCTCCGTTTTTGTTACATGGGCTGGGGCCGGGAATCGAACCGAGGTCCTCCGGCATAGCAGGCAAGCACTTTGCCCGCTGAGCCACCGCGGCCCGCCCAGGGAAGTCTTTTGACTGCTCATAATTAAGTTCAAAAGATCCTGTCAGGTAGAAAGTTTTTAATTGTTGCCTGAGATAACAAAAGTGTTAAAAAGAAAAAAAACAAAATGGAAACATATGTCTTACAGCAACTTTTCATTTGGAGGAGTTTGCAGTGTCATGAAAAAGCCGGAAGAGAACGACATTCCTCATATGTATGATGAATATACTATAATTATTCATGTAGTTAAGACGTAAATGACACTATTTAATTCAAACACAAAAATGGAAGTTTCATTTAGCCAGAAAAAAATCAAGAAGAAAAACTAATGATGGATTTCAAATAAAATAATTAAAGATTAGTATTTTTAAGGAAACTAAAAACTGACAACCTTGATGAAATGACAGGATACGATGTAGGGTGGGGGTAAGTTAAGTGCAGTGAACAACTCTAATGAATACCAAACACTTTTCAAGCAAAAGGTTCTACTTCAGTGTTATCTCTACCATGAATATGTATGTATTTTATTATCTGGTCCATTATATACCACTGTCTGTAAAGAAGCTTTTGTTAAAAATCTATTCTGGAAACTAGGCAGCTGATTAAATCTTCAGACTGGCTTCTAATTTTGTTTTTCTTGACTCAAAATATTTTATGAGTCTCAATGTTGTTATGATCTTGGTTTTGCCCTCAATTATGAGAGAGTTGCTTGAGTTAATGGAATTTGAGAATAGTGTTTGCTGTTCATCTTGAGAGATTAAGTTTGTCCATTTGAAACAAAAGAAAAAGGTTCTGGAAATTTGAAAGTGGTTAAGGGGATTTGAGCCCTTACATTCTACTTGTGAGCTTAAAGGTTTCATCTTGAACTTCAAAGAGTCTAATTCCTAATAAAAAGAGAAGCATATATAAACAGAGAAGGGGAAGCAAACAAAGTTTGATAGGATGTTAATAACAATAGAGTGAGAATTAATTCTCTTCATCTAAATTATCCCCTAAATATTATGGCTCAATGCAAAACAGAAATGTTAATAACTGTCATTTTCAAAGCCTTGACTAATCAGTAAGTATACTTAACCCATGTCCATTTTTCATCCTATTTTAAATGGAACAAAGTGACTTCCAGAGGTTGGGAAGTGCATAATTATATAGACCTAAGTCTTTGGACTTTGATCATAATTACAGTACTTTATCCATCTATCACTTGTTGCTTGAGGACTATTCCTTCATGAGTTCTTTAAAGAAGATAGAAACCCTGTCGGGATAAATTTGAAACAGCTAATCAGAAACTTGGCTCTCTTGACTTGAAACAGAGATTGAAAATTGCCACTTTACATCTCACAATCCACTTGGCTTTCAAGTAAATGTGAGAACATAAAGTCTCTCTTTGGAGTGACATGTGTCTCTGATGTTGATTATCACCTGGTACCTTTTCATGAGCTTTTATTGCAACAATCTGCAAGCTTACCTACTGTACTTAGTGGTTCTCAAAATTTAGTGCGCGAACAAATCACATGGAGTGCATGATAAAAATGCTGATTGTGCATTCCTTCCCCACTCCCAATTTCTGAGGAGGAAATATCACTGTGATTTAAAACCTAAAATTAACTGAGAATTTTATAGCACCAGAAGGGCTATAGCTATTTCTCCAAGTGTGGTCTGAGGACTTTTCTGTGTTTTTGTTTATGATGAAATTCCGAGGCTCCACCTAGATTTATCAAATCACAATCTCAAGTTATCCTTGTCACATGTCTCAATTCTTGACAACATCAGAAGTGAGCATGTGCATTCTTGTGTTTTCTGAATTTGAATGTGAGATCCCTAGTTTTGGAGTTATTATCTGTGGTAGGTTGAGTTCTGTACCTTAGGGCAAGAGGTAAAGGAGTAAGTGTGCTTAATCATAATCATTCCTGAGGATGCTAATATATTATAAATAGGACCTTTTTAAAATGTTATTTTTAGTTCAGTTTTGTTAAGGCTTAATCTTTTTACTGGGGGCCTTATCAGAAGGCCATGGGTAAAAGGCACCTGGGAGGAGAAGAACCTGGAAGTCAATGGAACTTGGACGAGAAAGGAGAGGGCATAGCCATGTGCATTGCCACATGACAGAAAAGCCAAGGTCCAAGGATCACTTGTAGCCAACCCCAAAATGATACAGCCTTTGGGGAGAAACCATCACCTTGCTGATGTCTTAGAGACTTCTCCTAGCCTCAAAACCGAAAGCCAAGAAATTCCTGTTATTAAGATGACCCATTGTATGGTATTTGGCTTAGCAGCCAGAAAACTAAGACACCATCTAAGAGTTAGGTGTACCTTCATCTAAAGAGTTTTGAGGAACTTCAACAGACACTACTAACTAACAGACACTATTAGCAGTTTCCACTATTTCCACTATTTCTAACAAATGCTACTACCAGTTTCCACTACTCCAATTTCATACCTTAAGGATAGGTGCTTGCATTTGCTGTTCCCAGACAGTTTTTCCAGTGTTCTTCTACCTTTCCTTGCAGCTTATCATATTTTTTATGTATATAAAAATAACAAATATATTATTTATTATTAAATAATAATAATATTATTATTGTTATTATTTATATGGTTCTACTTTAGATTCCCTGAGGTCTAGGAGTGCATCACTATCACATCTTGTACCTTTCTGTCTCAGCACCAGAAAAAAAAAGAAATCGTGGCATGCTTCAGTTAAAAACAAAACAAAAATAGCTTTAGTTCCCGCATGTACAAATTAAGAATAAAAAACCTTTAACTGATGGATTTGTTTCCTATTGTTGACGTAACAAGTTACCACAAATGCAATGACTTGAAACAACATGAATTTATTATCTTACAGTCTTATAGGGCAGAAGCCTGATACACTTCTCACTGGACTAAATCAAAATGTGGGCAGGGCTGCGTTTCTTCTAGTGGATTTTTGGGAAAATGTTTCCTTGCCTTTTTCCAGCTTCAAAAGTTACCTGCATTGACTCTTTGGGCCTGCTCCATCTTCAAAGCCCGAAATCATCTTTCTCACATTGCATCCTTCTGAATGAATCTGAGTCTTCTGCCTCCTACTTTCACTTTTTTTTTCTTTTTTTAACATGGACAGGCACCAGGAACCAAACCCGGGTCTCCAGCATGGTAGGCAAGAACTGTGCCACTGAGTCACCATGGCCCACCCCACCCACATCCAATTTTAAGGACGCTTGTGATTACATTAGCCCCCCCCCACAGATAATGGAGGTAATTTACCTATCTTAAGGTCATGTGATTAGCAACCTTAATTCCATTTGCAACTTTAATTCTTCTTTGCCACGCAGCACAGCATAGTCACAGTTTCTGTAGATTAGGATGTGATCAATTAGGAGGACAGCATTATGATTACCTTCAAGATGGATCAGATATGCAACCAATTGGGAAATACTTTGTTATTCATAAAATACTATATAGCCCTAATAAGATGCTAAGTTCTATGGTATACATTGCATTGACTAGAAAGTCAACAGACTTGGGTTCTAGCTCTGGTTGTCCTGTTTTGCTGTGTGATCTTGGGAAAATCACTAAAACCCTCTGGATCTCAGGTTCTTCAATTCTAAAGTAAGAAGATTGAAAGGGATAAGCTCAGAGCATGCCATGATTCACAGAGATCCTTGTTCTTCATTGCAAGATCACATACAGCAAAACAGAACTTAGTGTATGCCTACATGGGACACATGTTGCTAGAAAAGAGAGACCAGTCTGCTGGGATGCTATACACACAATAGTTGAACAGAGCGATATACAAAAGTGGGTATATTTCAGAGTTTGGTTTGGTTTATATTTCATTTGCACACCCTTAGTTTTGAATAGCTAGGAGGTTGTTATCCATATTCAACTGATGAGAAAACTCTGGTCTAGATGGGTTAAGTTACTTCTCAAAGAGCAGATAATCAGCTAATAACAGGGTTAGGACTACAATCTAGATCTTTTGAGGAGTCCTCAAAAGGCACTGCTCCCTAAGGGAGCCTCTCTGCCATTTAAATACACTCACAGCTCAGGGGCAGCACACAGAAATATTAAGTCCTACTCTCGATTAACTACAATTGGTCATAAAAGTATTTTAAAACTTAATCCTGTGAAAATTATAAGAGTCTGAAGCACTTTTTTCTTTGTTAAAGTTGGTGGATAAATTAGTCCCTACAGATAAATTGGACCTTCATATTTCTTTCATTAAAGGAAAATCCAATTCTTCCTGCCCTCTGCATTGCTTCATTTCAGGTACTGGGTATAAGCAAAATACACAGACTGTAAAAAATGTGGGCTCATTCCTTTCAGTCACATAAATGGTGATTTTGAATTTAATAGGTTAGCTTTACTAAAGCCTTGTTTGATGACTGAAATGGGTTGATATATCTATTACCCCAAGAATCAATTTGGGAAGTTCTCATATACACATTAATGTGACACTATGGGTATATATCTTATATTTGTACTTGCCATGATCGTGGTAGGGAAAAAAAGGGCACATGAATAAAGAAGAGAGTTAATGAACTGGACTATTTATGAAGGATTAAGGGAGTGGTGTGGTTCTCTGGAATAAGTAGTGGCTGGGAGTGACTCAAACCCCTAAGCTTGGATGGAAGGGAAGAAAGGAAGCAGTTACTGGTACTCAAGAGGAGATCTAGAACAATGGCAAGGTTCCCTGATTGGATTTGTGGACTTTAACATAGAACCTTACAGGGAAGCAGCCTGGGAAACACATATCCCAACTTCACTTTCCTCTAGCTCTTCTATCACCTGCTGGGGATTCCCACTGGTTGAATCCAATAGGAAACCAAAAGGAAAAGGAATTTGTTAATGCTGTCTTTCGAAGACAGCTTCCTAAGGCTCAGAGCAGGGAAGAAAAAGATGGAAGGTGGATATGGAGGGACCAGCTAAGGATAAACTACTCAGGACCACATCAGTCTTTATGTGATTTTTCTCTGAAAATGAAATGAGCTTCCACCATAGATTCACTGTCACTAACCTTTTTGGGGGCATATATTTAGAAAGCATAAAGTTTGACCTTTAAGCAAGTAGACCATAAAATTCACAAGAATAATTCACAGAGAAAACATCCTCATTCATCCACATAGTATTTTAACAGTTTGATGCTTCTTTTGAGCTGTGGGTGGTGAGAGAAATAATAAAAATATCAGTTTACAAGTAGCTCAGATTGAAATGGTGTTTGCTTTTATTTTTAGCCTTCAGCAATCACAATATTTCAGATTTAAACTTGATTCACTTTTATTATTTCAATTGGCTTATTTTTTGAAAGGACATTTTTGATAGAATTTTGTCTGTTACAATCACTTGGTTAGACAAATCCATTAAAAAAAACTGGACTGTAATTCTAAAAAAAAACATAAAGGATAGAATAAGGCCCAAGTTATATAATTCAAACAAATTAACAAAGATTCAGCTTCCAAAATGCTAAATTTTGGATTCATTTTGAATATCCACTTAATAAAAAATAAACAACAAAGTGACAAAACTCATTGCATACAATTTTCCGTTGAAAGGAAATGTTGAGTTACCCAATTAGTCTCATTTATTGATCTTGCATTACTTGTGATTTTGACCACCTTTTCTTATTCTTTGTAATGGTCAATATGCATCAAAAGGGAAATCTAAGCTCTATAGTTTCAACTACCCTTTTGGTTTTCAGAAAAATTTTTGCAAAGGCTAAAGTAAATTATTAGCACGAACATCAGAGTACAACTAAATGCATAAGATGTTGGTATGCTCAGAAATAAAGAAAAAAAATAAACAAGATGAAGTCTCAACTTTAACTAAAAGAAAATTATTTTCATAGTACTTGAAATGTGCATCAAAACTGGCTCTTTTGGAAAAACATTCATACTCAGTAATAAATAATAAAAGCATCCTTCCTTTATTCTGTGATAAAAAGAAATTCATACATTAAGGTAGTTTGGAGTTAAAATAACAAGATATGCTGCTCTTTCCTTTTTAAAAAAATCGCTTTTGTGATTTATTTCTAAAGACAAGGTCAGGAAAAGACAAATTTAACTGTAGATAATTATGATTATGGAATGATTAAATTTGGTCTTTCTTAAAATAGGTTTTGTAAACTGAGAACTACAAGAGTTGTCTGCTTAGACAAACCTACGCAAACCTATTCACTATTAGACATGAAAGAGAATACTTTTTGATTCTTGCTTTGACAATATATAATTTGTTATATGATGTCATATAAATTTCTTATGGTGATATTTCACTTGTTCATTCATTCACTCATTAGTAATTTCAGGACAATAGTAATAATTTAGTCCTTAAAATATACAATAAAATGGTTAAAATATTTGAGCAGAATATGTCTGTTATTGGATATGTAAGTACTGTGAAGTTAAACACATGAACATTGTAACAATATCTTATTCACTTTTGTATTTCCAGGCCCTAGAACAAATCAGATGTTGAGTAACAAATGCCATTCTCTTCATTTACTTAAGTTTTTCTTACAAATGGGAAGTACATATTCTTGCCTAAAACAATTTACTGACCATCTCACACCACAATCTCACATCTCTCCATCATCCCATCCTCCCCGCTCCCAAAATGAAATTCACCATTATTAATTCAGGAATTCTAGAAATCTTAAAAACTGTTTTGTAATACTATTACAAAATAATATTATTGTTTGAAACTTTGCAACCTATCGAAAACTGAGATATTTGCTCCATGAAGTAGCAGGCTGCTGGGTCAATATGAAAAGCAATTTCCTTATTTATTTACAGACTTCTCTCAGCAAACACTAGATATATATCTAGCAGAGGTACACAGGATCGAAACATAGGTTGTCTTATCAATAAAGAAAGTTTCTTCTAAAGCTAAGGTAGATCCAAGTACCTACTTTAAGAAAGATTCCCTTAAAGGAAGCATTATAAAGTTAATCTTTCATCAGAATCATGTTCTTAGAAAGATTTCAAAGATTTTTAGTGGAATAGTCATTTTTAGGCTGAAAAATGTTGGAAAACTGCAAAACGTTAGGAGTTTTGCTTTTAATTGACCTAATACCCAATTTCAACTAAATGTGATTTTCAGTTTATCCAAACAAATAACTTCTATAACCATTCATTTTTGCTAACATTGCTGTTTGTGGCAGAGAGCAAGGCAGATATCAAAACACCATTCACCTGGGAGACCACAAGACTGCTTCCTCTCTCTTTCCATTTCCTCCCTCTCCTTTCTCTTTCCACCATTCCATTTACCTTTCTACCTTACTTTTCCTCTTCCACTATTTCACAGAGGCCACCAGAGCCTGCATAGTCCACACTGGTGTTCAACATGGTGGCAAATCATATTAATGAAAAAGATCACACATCTTTCATAATTTCCCAAGCAATGCAACTGCAACTCAGCCCTGCCCAGAGAGAGCAGACTCCACTCCAGCTTGAGGCTCCAGGAGACACCGGTGCTGAATGACAAGTTAACCCCTTTGCAACCCCACAGTTTTCAACACTTGGAGGACTTCTCTCATTAGTCTTATAAAATAAAGTACGAAATTCCAACGTCAAATCTCATGCTGTTAAATTAACAACATCACACTGCTACATAAGACTTACATATCTCCCATAACTTTATGACTGGAAAAACACTGTTCAGATTTCATTTACTAGTTTAAAAATAGCAAACTCTAATTTGAAACACACAGACACATCCGTATACCCTCACTAATGTTCCTTCTCAGCGCGAGGCAAGGCTCCTGCCTATAAACACAAAGTTCAGTATAATCACAGGGTTTAAAAGTCACATTTGTCAAAAGATAATGTTTATTATGAAACAAAGAAATCAAGAAAAATATACTCCTTAGAGCCCAAATGACAAGCCACAATCTGGTATAACAATGACTATTTATCTTTTTTTTTTTTAATGTAAAAATAAAAAATATTCTGTGTTTATCTTGATTTGAAGATCATCCATAAATTATTATACCACTGCCCAATGAAATTCCTCCTTCTTGGGTGGGTGGTGTGGGTGCAGAGCAAAACTAATTAGATTTTAAACATCTCAAAATGGTGTAATAATTTTTTTAAAGTGGAAGATTGTTTTCAAACTGTCACTTTATAGATCCAGAAACTAACTCCAGAAGAAAATTAGAAGAGATGCCCACAGATTACTTTAAGCCCACAGAAATTTCAAAATAGTATCACTGCGCTCACTAAACAAGGAGGGGCTGTTCTTTGTACAAGGGTAGAAACACTCAGAATACACAAGGAACTCCAATTAAATTTTGATAGAAGTTACGTCACTTTTAAACTCACCGCTGGATGTAAGGATCGGGGCAGTACTGTAGGGTGGCACACCGTGAAGTTTCAAAATTCATGTCCTTCAACTCTCTTTGATATCAACAAATGGAGAACAATTATATAACATATACACATGGACCTGTGTGTATATAGATATAAAGCCAGGAGGCAAAAAGCAATAGGGTCAGATGCTATCAGACATAGAAGTTTAGACACTTCCCCACGACACATTTACAAGGAGGCGGAGCGATTCTTGATTTGGCCAATGAGATTCATCAAGTGACTAAAACATCAGAAACAGTCGTTCTTACCAGCTGGGCATCCTCTGCAAAGTTGTTTGGCCACTCTACTGCGTCTTTACGGTCCTTGACATATAGTAGCCACACTTGTTGGGCACTTGGTGGCAACTCTGAAATTCTGAGGTCTCTGGTGATTGGAGGCCGGAATGAATGGCATCAGAGTTTAATTTCAGCAGCCGGGACTTTTGTAATAGAACTGAACTGATGAGTGTCCACGCTGCACCAGCTAATTAACATTTCCTTCTATGTGGTTGCTAACTTGATCTGAGGACTTCTGTGACTGCTTCTGGGGCTAAAATGTTTCGTAGAGCTGCTTAGGGGAGTTTTTTGGTGTGTTGTTTTGTTTTGTTTTGTTTTGTTTTTTTTCTTTTCTCATCTCCACCCCCTTCATTCTTCCTTTCAGCCAACCGCCTGTTGTGGTCACAATCTCAAATAGCAAAGACAGGGAAATTCCTTGATTATATTTAACCTAGAACTCACTCTTCCTCTTCAGCTAAGAGCAAAAAAATATCCATTCTCATCCCCTTAGAGGTTTCATCTGCCCCAAATAAGAGAAAATTAGATTTGAGTTGCTTAAACATCCTACCTCAAACATATAACATGTATAATTTTCTCAGAGTGATATTGAAGTATTTTGAAGCTTCAAATTGCCTATTAATGAAGACATTCTAACTGGTTTCTGTCTCTATCAGGCTGTCTCAGTCTCTTACTTATTTCTTTTTGTTTTTGATTTTTGCTCCATTATTGGTATTTGGAGTAAAACCATGAAACTGTTCATCTATACAAAAAATAATACCATCAGGAAAAGTCTGTCTATACAGAATACTTTCTTTCCTTTCTGAGTACAAGCTGTAAGCCTACCCTGGTTCTGTGGATTTGGAAATTGAATGAAATATGATTCAGAAGCTAAATTAAAATAGACTCCAAGAGAAAAAAAAATACAGTTTGTGTGCCCGAGTGTCACTGCGATGGCATGTTGGGATCCTCTGTTCAACCCCCGACCCATAGGGCACCTGTAAACTGGTGACATCAGTGGATGTCAAAGTTGTGAGACAATCCGAAGTCCTTTTCAGAAAAATTTGATATTTCCTTGTAAGAAATTCAGGTTCAAAACGTGTTCCACAGAAATATTTTATTTGCTGCTTCAGTCAGGATGGAAACGAAAAGCTATTTAAAACTTGACATTCTCTTCCCTTACTTAGCCTGAGAGTGTTTAACATCTGTGAATTGTGAAATTCACAAACTTGCTGGCCTGAGCCCTAGCCAAATCAAACAGCTTGTTCTACAAAATGTGGAACTTGAAGGGAAGATCATTTTACTAATTCATTATATTTTTTTGTTCATTAGAGTGAAAGTTCTTTATTCCCCACTATTGGCAGAATCTGATGACCTGACTATACAAAACTCCTCAATTGAAAATACTCAATTTCCTTTGACGGTGGATGAGTTAATCCATCACACAGTTATTCCATCACTTTGCTCATTTATAAAATTAGTGGTGAATCCGTAGTGCAGGGCTTCTCTAATGTTAAAATACCTGCAAGTCACCTGGAAACCTCCTTAATGCTGATTCTGGCTCTGTAGGTGCAGGACAGCACTTGAGTCTCTGTTTCTAACATGCTCACAGGTGATGCTGTGCTGCTCATACTGTGTGTAACAAGGCCAAGTGCTCTTTCCAGGTCTGATATTTCTGATTCAATATGTCAAGGAAATATGCAATAACTCCTCTAAATATTTTTAAATTACCAGCAGTGGCTATGGGCCCCCCTTAAGGATCAATTAGTAGACATTCCTGGGATGGTTTCAATTTTAAAACGTTTACTATCTAATTTATAAAATAAAAAAAAGAAGGTCATTTAAGATCTATGCTCTGACATCAATAAAGACTATTTAAAGAATCCTAAATTCACTTAGTTAAGAGGGACAGATATCAAATGAACACACGTGTCATACAATTATGTATGAAAACATTAATTCCTACTGCATTCTGGAAATAAATGCAGAGAGCTACCTTAACCAAAGGCAAAAGCACATCTTCAGCAGCACACCTATAGTACATAACCATAAAACAACCTGGGAAAATGGTGACAGTTATACTATAATTATGATAATTGCCACTTATATTTACATTATATTCTTCCCTAAAGGACTCAAATTACTATACAAATGCATAAATTATTTCCCTGGTGTGCAAGTTAAGTGGTTTTTAAAGACTGCTTTTAGGCAAAGAATGCAATAGAATAAGGTACAGAGAAGATGATGATAAGATAATTGTCTAACTGACCATGACCTGCCCGTTTCTATGATGTTGTGAGTGAAAGCTTTTGATTTGTATGAATAAAAGGAGGAAGTAAAGGATTCTGGGAAGTACCAGCAATTAGGGCTTGGAACTCTGGACAAAATATAAGAGAAGGAGACACTTTCTCCCTGCCACCTCCTAGCAGCTGAGAATGTATACTCTGACAAACTCAAATATTGATAATACAACTCTTCTCACTAACATCCATGTACATTATTTCACAACAGCTTTTCTAAATGCACTCTAGCCACCAGGTTACATATTTTTCTGGGAACTCCCCTGCTCCAGATCATCTTTTCCTTCTACCCAGAATGTTTTTAAACCCTATTTGCACTTATTCATATCCCATGAGTTTTACCAAGATAAGGAAACCTCCCTTTTTCCTTCAGATAGAAGGGACCGCCCTTACCTCTAATATCCTGAATATTATGCCTATAATTGTATAAGGGTACCTATTGCTTTCTATGTGTATTCTAGCTATTTTTGCATAAAAACAACAGCATTAAACAACTTGAAGGCAGGTTTGTATCTGATTCATCTCTGTATCTCCAGGACTGAGCAAATACTAGGCTCAGGCATTGTCCAAGGGTATCATCTATTATTGAATAAGTTTTGCAACAGACTGAAAAATGATTTCCATCAAACATTTGATTTTTCTTAGAATCAACTTTACTGGGGTATAATTTATACACAGTGAAATTCACCAATTTTAAATATTCAGTTGAAGGAGTTTTTACAAATCTTAACAACACATAGCTTCTTCCACCACTGATAGAGAACATTTCCACCAATCCAAAAGGCCCCTCGTACTTTTTAGTAGTCAGTCTTCCCTCACTTCTGGTCCTAGGAAATCACTGTTTTATCATTATAGATTAGATGTGCATTTTCTAGTACAGCACTAGCCAATATATCTTTTTGTGGTGAGGGAGATGTTCTGTCTGTGTACCGTCTAAGACTGTAGCCAGAATGACTGAGGAACTATGTTTGCATTCAAGTGAATCAATTGAAATGTAAACAACCATATGTGGCTAGTGGCTACTGTTTTGGGCCACATAGTGTTAGAATAAAATATAAACGGAGACACACATTATGCTCTCTTTTGGGTCTTTTGCTCAGAAAGATGTTTTTGATGCACATCTATGTTGTTACATGTTTCAGTAACTTGTTTTTATTTTTTGGCTGTTGAACTGATAGAGTATTTCCTTTTGTTCCTGGCTGTTTAATAATACAGCCAGAAACAGAAGTCCAATAGACTTTATAAGAGCTTAATAATAATATAATAATAATAATACAACCCAGAACTTACTTGCTCTTGGTCCTGTGCAGTCCATTAAATTATCCCACTTCCAAGGCTGCTGCATCACTAAAGGAAGCAAAACATGCAGTGCAAAGAAATTGTCCCAGCTGAATTTAGTCTAAGCTCAGGTCCTAATTTCATGACTTTGAGGCAAGAAGCCTACTCTTTTAGAGTCTTAGATTCTTTATCTTGAAGAAGAAAGATGTTCTAATTAGTATTCTTTTGTTTGAAGCAACAGAAACCAAATCTGGCTAAATAAAACCGAAAGTATGAGAGTACATAAGGTAATTCACAGACTGCCCTGGAAATCTATACAACCAGATTTTAGAAAGGGTCAGAACAAGAATAACTTCAGAGATCCTGGTAACAGAAACAGTCACTTCACAGTGCCACAGGCATCTAGGAGTCCCATAACATCTTTTGAACTTGACTCACTCAGGTTAAGATTCAGATTCCCAGAAGTAAGAGGCCGTGCTGGACCCAGAGAATCCTGGGCACCTTGACTGATGGCTCTCCTAAGATCAGGCAAGAAGTGTTTCCCAAAAGAGAAGAGAGGTTGTACTAACTAAGGCAAGGGAACTAGGTACAGAGCACTTCCAACAGCAGATGCCCCCAAGAAGACCTTCCAGTGGATGAGTGTGCGCTGGCAGTCCATGAGAAACTGAAGTTATTTGTGTCAAGGTAACAGGCTCAAGTCCGTCCTTTCAGGTCCCCCGACTGCCCTTCCTTTTATAATGTGGGAATCAGGCACCGGCCTCTATCATAGGAGGTGGTGGAGTAAACTCCTGTGTCACCCACACTGAAGATTCAAAAGCTGGATGAGCTTTAGTTTTAGAATACATTTCTGTACGGCATGCCAGTTCAACCCCCATTCTATTTTATAGATGCAGAAAACAAAGAGCTTTTCACTGGGGGATTCTACTAATCCTTCCAGTTTTGCACTCTATGGATCTATGGTTTTCAGGAGGTTTGACATCTAGTAGAAGTAACGCTAGGCCTAGAACTTAAAATATGATGGATTGCGGTCAGATGCTTTTTTTTCAAATCAGTGAAAAACAATGAATGGCAAGCTTTGCCATGTGCTTCCTGTCAATGGATTTGACCTCTGTCCCCTTGAAGGTTACTAGAATTCATCAACTATGAAAAATCATGTAATTTAAGCTGATGTCTCAGAGTTTACTAAGAAGAAAGCATATGCTTCGAGGGGTGTCCTGAGAAAGGGACACTTTTCTATTCAGAGGGCATGCAAGGAAACACAGCGGCCAGTTGGGGAGAGTGGAGGTTGGCAGTTTCCCTAACAGACAAACCTGATACTCTCCAAGTCACACCCAGTGTCCAAAAGCAATGTGGGTGGGCTTCTCTTCCAGACATCCCTGAGCAGCTGTGTGGGGGCTGCTCTTCACCCCGCCCTCCTTTGCTCAAAGCCCACGTGAATGAGAGATAAATAAGGAAACACAGGAAGTCCTTATTTGGCACTGCCCAGATTATTTTTTTCCTGAACCATTTAAGGGTCACAGAAAAGGTGCCCCTTTACTCTAAATATTTCAGTGTGTTTCCTAAAAACTAGGAACTCTCTTCCTAATCATAGCTCAATAATCAAAATCAGAAAGTTAAAACTGGCAAATCAGTATCACTTTACTGATCTTATTCAGATTTTTCCAATTGGCCCAGTAATGTCATTTATAGCAAGAAAAATTGTGAATCATGCATTGCATTCAGGGGTCATGTTTTTTTTTTTTTTTTTTTTTTAAGTCTGTTTTAACTGGGAACAGTTCCTTGGTTTTTCTCTGTGCTTTTTGACACTGAAAATTTGGGAGAGTACAAACCAATTATTTTATAGAATGTCCCTCAGTTTAGTTTTGTCTGATGTTTCCTCATAAATAGATTCAGTTATCCTTGTTTGGCAGGAACATGACAGTGATAATGACGTGTCAGTCTTAATGCATCATATCAGGGATGGTTTGTGTTTAAAGTCCACTAGTGGGTTTTTCTCAGGTCTCTTCCCAGAAGCAGATTTACTGTGAATCTAATGAACACACACATTTTCATTGCTTTTTACATCCCTTAAGTTCTGATTAACTTTATATGTGTTTTTCATCAGAATTACCAATTGTACCAAAATTCCAAATGAGATGGGAAAGAATTTTCCTAGTGGAAGTCAAAATTGTAAAGAAAGAAGAAAATGTTTATTGGCAGTTCAAAGTGTGTAATCTGCTATGCTTTTTGTTTCTCTTCTAAATCAATGTTCACTTTTATGCCTGTGCTTGTATTCACAATATTGTTTGCTTGTTTGTTTCTAAGTGGACTCCCGAGAGATTTCAGCCCTGCAAAACCTGAATCTGCCCTGCCTTTTCCCAGTAGGGGCTCTCTGTCCCATCAAACAGGATCTTTCCTCTACCTGTGCAGCCATCTCCAAAGCCTAAGCCCATCTATATATCATTCTTTTGGAATTGGCCAGAAGGGCCCCCTGAATCCTTTGCAAATCCTCATTTGCTGGCACATTCCTGGCTTTTTTCTTGGTTTTGCCACAATCTCCCATGCGACATTAGAGAAGTGAAAACTATAATAAATTCTTTGTACAGCTATTTTTATTGTTTTATTTTCAAGCTAAATAGACTAAAAGGATACTTGGACCAGGGTCTTACTTTATTACTTTATCTTCAGGACCGGGGCCTGGCACTTACAAGATATTTGATTAAATGATTAATTAATATCTTCTCCTGAATTGTGCTCCAATCAGAAAATGAATGCATTGTGCTTCTGGAGTTCCCCAATTCCTCTCTCAGCTCTTTTTATTACATATAATGCAGACCCTTTAAGCCTAGAGACCACATGTCCATGTGTCTTTTCGACCTTCAGGAAAAACTATAAAGGCACTGGGAACTGATAGAGGTTCAGGAAAGAGAAGAGAGGCTCCTGAAAAGAAATATGGAGAATTTGTATAGCACTTTAGATGACTTTCAAATGTTCCATTTCTGCCAACTATATTGAGTAAAACTTTCCTCAGTTCACTTTCCTGCTGTTTTCCTTCTTTTCTACCAAAAATATGAATAGCCAGAGAACCCACAGAAACACAACCTGAACAGGTCTTAGAAGCTATTGTTTTAAGCCCCAGAGAATCCTCGGTGGAATGGAGAATATTAAATAGTCAGCCATTGTAAAAGTTGATATAGTAATGAATTTATACATCTTGAACAACTTATAGAGTTCTTTTTTCAAGTTCTGTAGAACTTGAGGCCAAGCTTTTGAAAAATGTGTATTGGTTAAGAGAGGATTGATTATTATGAGATAATAAATCAATCCCCATATCACAAATCTTAAGACAATGAAGGCTTGCTTCTTTTCATTCAGTGTTGGAGGCTGTGCTTTACAAAGTCATTCAGAGATATTATCTGACGAAGACTAAACTCTCTGGACTGTCAACTGTAGCTACAGGAGGGAAAGAAAGTCCCTGAGGTTTGTATACCATCTATTACGTCTTTCAGCTTCCATTAAGAGTCCACTGGTCAAAATAAATCATGAGGCCTAACTAAATGCAAAGGCTGCAAAATATCAGGAAAGCAGGAGTATTTGATGGGCTGTTAATATATCTGCTATAAGGTATCATTCTTTTGATATTCCATGTAGATAATACCTAACTTTGAAGACCCAACATAAATGTCAATTCCTCCAAGAAGCTTTTCTCTCATTTATCCAGCAAGGTAATTTATCTTCTTCTATTTCCATAGTATTTTCCCTGTGTGCATTTAAAGAAACACTTTAGAAAGAACATAGTAGGCACTCGTACATATCTATGTGTGTGTATATATTGAAACATGTTTATATATTGAAACACAGTAAAGCACTGGATTATGGCTGTAGAAGAAAAGGTTGCATAAATTATATTAAAGATTGCCCAAATCCAAGAGTCTATGATTCTATGACTATAAACTTCTGGAAAGCTCCACTTACATATGATCCATGTGTTTATCTATCTATAAAATAATGCCTTGTTCCAAGGTATTTGAGGTAGTTTATAGAATAGTCAGAAGAAGATTAGATATTATGTATGTAGGCAAATGAGGAAATCAATAATCAGCATAATCATCAAGGTTCAGAAAAATAAATGGAAACCAAGGACAATATTTGTTCACAAATGTAGGACATGAAATTCTATACTTTTGCTAGCAAGTCATGAAATTGTCTGTAAACTTCTAAGCAGCCAATGCAAGAAGCACATATACTTATTATTTTTTTTTGTCCACAATAGTTGCTTAGACTTTTCTTTCACATAGCACATCCCGGGTACAAAATAATTATATGTTGAAAGAATAGGGGAAAATATAAATTATGCTGTGTCTTCCAAATTAATTGAACTTCCGCTTCTAGTCTCTGAATATAATGCATTTGTTCTGGTGGTTTATTGCAAATAAATGATGATGGATGATATTTTGATTAGGACTGAATTTCTAGTAGGTTCTCAGTATAATTTTCTCAGAGTCATTATTGATTTGATGATTAATTAATAGAGTGAACACCATATTACTTGCAGGCCTCCTCTGTGGGCCTGTGAGTGTGCTGGGTGCTGTAGGTGGTAGGTAAATCAATAAGATCTAGTCCCTATACTGAAATATTCCCCAGTAAAGGTGAAAATGATTTTCTTTTCCTTTTTGCATCTTAAGATTCATGGAAAAAAAAAGACTATGACATAGCTGTACCCCTGAGTTCTCATGACCAGTTTGCGTGATGGACTTTGGTTTCATGAGATAAGATTATGTTGATTAGTATTCAAGAAGCATGTGTGTAGGTGGGAAAGAATAGAATGCAACATTCTTATTTACTCTCCTGTGGTTGGTTTGAGCCTAAGAGGGACAGCTGTGGCTGAACCTCTCCCTCGGACTTGCATTTGCAAATTTATGCCTTGTAATTTGAGCACTGCTCATCAGAAACTCATAAAAGTCGTAATTTGTGGACAATGAAAGAGGATTGGCGTGACTCAAGGAAACAAGACCTTATTTGCAGACCTGTAAATTCTAAAGCCTATAACACAATGATTTCTTAAAATGCCTGGGTACTATTCTTGTATATGACTTTCTGAGATACAATATTTGTCTATGGAGCACAGCCTCCTCCCCCCAATAGGAACTAGAGACACTAATCAATGCCTCCTTTTGAAAATTAGCTGTACTCAATGTTAAAAAGGAATTCAGAAACCATGTACTCAGAAAGAAAAAATCCCATCTAACGGAATGACTTAAAAATGACAAGTCTTTGTATAGTGGTTTCAATCTTATAGAACCCTTCAACAGACGTTATGTTATTGGAGTTTCCCAACAGTCATGAGAAGTAGGTGGCTAGAAAACTGGTGTCATTATCTCCATTTTCTGTAGGAGGAAACTGAGACTCAGTTTAAGAAATAACAATCATATGATCATATATCCATCAGTCACAGTGACCTGTATTGGAACCCAGCTCTTCTCACTCCCAGATCTGAGTTTACCCACATAATGAAATAACTTTAACCTATGGTGTGCCTGGTGATGTGCTGGGCTGTAGGAAAATAAAGATTAATAAAACACAATCCTTCTTGTCATTCCCTACCATATTGCATTTTCAAACCTTGAATTTTATAGTGTTTGGTGCTTATTAAATATATCATATCCATTACCTGTGAGAAGAGACAGTTGGTGACTGCATTAATCATTTGAATATAGTGGCTGAGCCAGTATCTAAACTCAAGTAAGCCTAAGTTTCTCTGAAATGATTACCACATGTCAGCCCCAAAAGAAGACTCAGAATATATCATGCACATTTTTCTATACTGGAGTCCTATGACTGGTCTTTACTACCTGTCCCTCAGTGTGGTTCTCCTGATCCAGTCAGCCTGTAATGACATCAGCCTCAGCAATGCCAGCCCCCAAGGGAAGGCATGTGCGCAGGACTAGCACCCACATTTGGGCAAGGAGTCAAGAATGTCAACTCTGATTATTCTGAAATCTGGGTTGTGGGGGTAGATGCATGGGTGAAATGCTTCTGTGGGATGGAAGAGATTCTCAGGGCATCCTTACAGAGGAATCCCCAAGGGATGTCACCTAAGTGGGTCTTGTCTCCAGCAATATCTATGTGCCAAGTTGTCCAAGGATTACATTTAAGATGTTACCTTGGAAGAATAACTTCAGTCCAGCAACAGAACTGCCTTTGAGTAGGTGACACTATCTCACACTATTTTGGCACCCAACTGCTAAATGCATCTAAGTAATACGAATTCCTAGAATCTCTTATATTATACTTTCGAGTAGAATAAATAATATCATGATGATAATTGCAAAAAACGTACTTCTAAAGTAAAAATCATCCTTCTTTTTCAGATCATGAGATTCTGACCATACATACATAGAGAGAGAGACTTATGGAGAGAATATATAAATAAAAAGATCAATGATAGATACAATAATGATATTTATATAAAATACATTGATATATGTGATATACATAGAGGTGTGTGTGTGTGTGTGTGTGTTCGCAGAGAGAATTCGTTAGGCAGGTCTCTCCTCTAATTTACTTCTTCTGCTAAGATCTTTTTTTTTTTTGCTAAGATCTTCTAAATAAGGCAATATTATAAAATTATTTAAAAATAAATAAAACAAATCCTCTGATAGGAGAAACAAAACTATCTATTCAGTGCATTTCCATGGTGTGGGAAAAGTTATGTGGACACACTTTCACAGAGGCAAAATAGAAGTAAGGAAATTCATGAACTCAATAGTAATTATGTATGTTGGGGTTTTGGAGTAAAGAAAGTACTTTTTTCCTTATACTTTTCTGCATTTTTCAAAAGCTATGTGAGACTATGCATTATATTTATACTCATAGATAATCCAAAAGAAACCCCATTAAATATACTTTCCTGGAAAATTTTTAAAAGTGAAAAAAGTTTATATGCAAAAGTGTGAGTCTTAGGTGATTGCAACCTACAAAAATCTGTTTGATTGTAAGAGATCATCTCTGGAAGATGTGCATGATAAGGTGAAACAAATAATATCAAGATGAATGGAAACTAAAAATATGTGTCTCCATTCCCTAACTAACTGTCCTGTGGATCTGCAGGAAGAATTTGTACTAAAGAATGGGATATGTTCACCCCAATTTGAAATATGACCAGAAGTGCTAGATATGAGGCAATTCCATTCAAGGGAATTCAGTATTTTTGCAGGTTGGTTGAATGAGGTTGGCATTGCGTGACCTGGGGTCACCAGGCCAGTGGGTGGTGTCTCTTCCTGAGTTCTCCTCTCAGACAACCACTGGCCCAAGCCGAGTAATGGCCCTTATAAGACACTTGTGATGTGGAGTGTGGCAGCCACGAAAATACACAGCTCAGTTACCCTGTTACCGGGAGCATAATTGACTGACAATCACAGCTGTTTCTTCTTGGATCCACACCGGGTTCCAATAGGAGCCACATTTCATCCAGGCTGCCCCAGCCAATGACTGGACATGATGGGGCTACTAAACCAATGAGATGCAGGGCACTTCCATTAGGCAATTTTGACTCAACAGCACCTCATAGGCCTCACCAAATCCTTCTTGAAACTACGTTTGAGAATTTCCCTGCTGAATCTTCCTTCCTTCCTTCCTTCCTCCCCTTGTTGGATTTTTATTGTCATCTGAAAGCATTCCCCTGACCCTGTTTCTTTTGTTCCCTACCTCTTTATTGTTCAAGATTTCTTCTCAATAAATTGTTTGCATATCTAATCCCATCTTGCAATTTGCTTCTTGGAGGGCACAAAGTAATACAAGTGGTTCTAAGAGTGGTGCAAGAAAATAGATGGAAGTTAGGGCTTGAGACTGGTTCACTCTCCACCTGTCAAGCTTATAGGATATCATCATGAGTGGTATATGGAGTATGAGTTGTTCTTGGCCCAAGGTGTGGCCCCAGCTGTTGTATCTTTTACTGATTGAGGACCTGGTAAAACATCTTATTGGAGGTTAGACCCTTGCAAGTTTAAAAATTCAGGCATTTGGAAGATACCGGAGACAGTACCTCCAAGGAAAATTGAGTTATATACTTATTGCTTGTATTTACACACTGGAAAGGATTTTGAGAAAATGAGGGTCCTTAACAAATAGTTAAAAGCTAAGTGTGAGGGTCAGATGGTCTCTTTGGCAGCTTGTAAAGAGATAAGGGCCTCTTTGTAAGAGCAAACAAAACTGAGCAGCAGGCTGAAGTCTGTTAGTTAGAGATCCAGAGATTCAGAGATATTTAATGTTCAGCTATGGCTGGTTGGAACGGCCAGAGACCCTGAAACATGTGAAATGGACACTGAGTGAATGCCCCTGATGAGATGATTCTACAACTGCCATAAACTCTCAGATCTTATAGAGATGGACCCCCCTTTCCTAGCAAAAGCTGGAAATTCCCTCATACTAGAAGATACTACAGAGGCTTCATTCCTCAGAGCACTAGATGTCCCTGTACAACATTACCTTTACTTACTCTCATGGTTGCCAGGCCCCTAAAAATGGTTAAATACCAGCAAAACCTGGCTGGGTATGTGCTAGACATGATAAGGGAGGAAACAAATTATATACCAAAAGAGTTCCAAGAACTAGCCAGCACGTACTGAGAGAAGCCATGGGGAATGACCCTGAAATTATATATATATGAGGGTACCTGATTGTGGGGCTAGAATGTGAGAATATTTATGAAAGAGTTCATTGTCTTGGGGGCACTGTCTCACTACATGAGATTTATCATCATAGCAAGACTCCAGAGGATGGGGAGAACTTGCTGCTAGGGTGGCTCTAAGAAGCCTGGAGACAGTGATGGCCAATGCTGAGTGAAAAAGAATTGCCAGAGTTTCTCTGGCATATGGCAGAGAAGGAATAAAAAGGCCAAGGGAACTGGGATCCTGGGAATGGATACATGGTAGGAGTTCAGAAGATCCACCAGGGAAGTATGTTTGATCAAGGGTCTAGAGGGCACACATTTACCAAGGATATCAGGAATGTGTTGGTGAGAGGTTTGCTTCTTCATGAATACCATTAAGAAGTTCAGTGTGTTCTCCTCTGCAGCCCAGGGCTGCTGATAGGACAAATGGTCACAGGACTGAGTTCTTTTAGCACCCATGGTTATGATGCTCCTATTTAACTAGAATTGATATACTTGGCAGTTGGAGTAGTCCTCACATTGGGTTCTTGACCTGTGCAAAAAGAGCTATCAGAGTACAAAAGAAGAATTGGAAATCTCTCAAAAATGCCCCCTCCTCAGTCAACCAAGGTAGCAGATATAAAGCAATATAGCATCCCAATATACACTATGTAGAAGAAAGGGGCTCCCTATCACATCTTGACTTAATTTGCCAGTCTGGCCCATAAGAACTCAGATGGATCCTGGAGACTGAGTTAAGACTTTTGAGAGCTCACTCAAGTAATAGCTCTGATTGTAGCTACTGGAGGTGATGCCATGACTAGACCAGATTAAGAAGGCCCCAAGTACATGATTAGCAGCCATGGGTTTCTTGTCCATTCTGAGTAGAAAAGGGAATCAGAAAAGTTCATGTTCTTGTGGGACATACATCAGTTGGTGTCCTAGTTTACTTGCTGCTAGAATGCAATATACCAGAAATGGAAAGGCTTTTAAAAAGGGGAATTTAATAAGTTACAAGTTTACAGTTCTAAGGTCATGAAAATGTCCCAATTAAAGCAACTCTATAGAAATGTCCAATCTAAGGCATCCAGGGAAAGATACCTTGATTCAAGAAGGCTGATGAAGTTCAGCATTTCTCTCTCAAGTGGAAAGGCACATGGTGAACACAGCATCATCTGCTAGCTTCCTCTCCAGGCCTCTTGTTTCATAAAGATCCCCAGGGGCATTCTCCTTCATCTCCAAAGGTCGCTAACTGGTGGCCTCTGTGGTTCTCTTGGCCTTGGGCTCTGCTCAGCTCTGCTGTGGCTTTCTCATTTTTCTTGAAAGACATTTTCTGTAAAAATGTCTCCTCTTTTATAGGATCTCAGTAAACTATTCAAGACCCACTTAGAATGGGTGGAGACATGCCTCTGTCTCATCAAGCTTAATACTTACAATTGATTGAGTCACATCTCTGTGGAGATAACCCAATCGAGTTTCCAACCTATAGTACTGAATAGGGATTAGAAGAGACCATTGATCCTACAAGATTGGTTAGGGGTAAAACATTGCTTTTCTAGGGTACATAAATCCTTCCAAACTGGCACAATGAGTAATTCATAGTTTTGTTTCAAGGCTATGTTAAGTCTCCTATCTTCTGTCATATTGAAGAGATCTGGACTGCCTGGTCAACTCCACAGAGCATCAAACTGATACATTACATTAATAACATCATGTTTATCAGGCAGGACAAACAAGTGATGGCTGGTATGTTGAAGGCATAAGATATCTGCTCTACATAGGATGGGGAAAGCCCTCCAAAAATTCATAGTCCTGATATTTCAGTCTGGATTTTTAGGGATCCCATGGTCAGGTGTTTGCCAGAATATGCCCTCCAAAATGAAAATAAATTTCTCCATCTTACATCTGTTATCACAAAGAAGGAAGCAAAGACCTAGTAGTTTTTTTTGAGGGGGGGGGGGGAGGGAGTCTAGGGGCAATATAGTTCATGCTTAGGAACAGTGCTCTGGCCCATGTACAAGGAAGCCTTCAGCTTTGAGTAAGACCAGAGCAAGATGAATTATATCCAGGCTGTGATATACTTACCACTTAGGCCATGCGATCTGCTAGACCTCATGATGTTAAAGGCATAAGTGGTGAGAAAAGATATAGTGTGCAGGTTATGATAAATCCAATGGGAGAATCACCATGCAAACCTTGATATTCAGGAGTAAATCTATGCCATTTACAGCAGAGGATTATATGCTTTTGGTAAATAGCTCCTGGTATGTCACTGGATCCTGGACGTAATGGAACACTTGAATATGGGACACAAAATGACCATGTATAGAGAACTTCACATCATGAGCTGAATTATTTTGGTTCTGCTAAGTCATAAAATCAGCACAGCATTAGCCCATTGAAATATGAAGATGGTACCGTCAATATTGGACCCAAGAAGATCCAGAGATTGGGCAGCTGAGCAATCAGATAATTCAGACACCCTCCACTACCAACTGACACCCACTGCAGTGGTGCTGGCAGACCTTCACTAACTTGCAGCTAAGACCAGCTGAGTAAGTAGAAAAGGCCCATGAATGCTCTTGAACCAAAGATGACCAGAAACATACCTGAAGCTGAGCAAGTTGGATTAATTATTTGTTATAACAAGGTTGAACACAAACAATGAGAGGATCTCAGTGAAAGGATGTTAGAAAGGATTTATGGAATTTGATTTTGCATTAGCTTATTTGGGGGAAGGTTCAAGGAGTGGGACTCTGCTGTGTATCTGATGCCATTAGGAAGTGGTTTCATTCCATTATTGGGTATCCTAATAAATTTTACCTCTAAGGTGGAAGGAATAAAGTGCAACTAAATCCTGTAATTTGGTAAAGAAGTAACAGCCATTCATATTAGCTGGGATAGTGGGATGTTGGTCATTTTATAGTTTGAGCAATGTTCATCCCTTATACTGTATCCGTAAGTGATTACAGAGTGATCTTATTTTTGTCTTCATCCATCAGTCACAAAGAAGCCTTGTCTGTGGCTAATGGTCTGTGAAATCATGTTTGTTTTCAACCAGAGGACAGCAAGACCTAGCTTTAAGTATCAGGCCAGGTTCTAGCAACATAAGGCTTAGCTTATAGTGTTATGTCATTTCCTAGTTCTCAGGAATTGCTTTTCTCTTCCTCAGGGCCAAACTTTATGAATGAATTATCTAAATAGATGTATGCCATAAATGAAGAACAACTGTCTTATATGCTGCATTTGAGAATGGCACCAAAGACAGTGGAGAGGTAAATTCTTCTCAAAAAGTGGAGCTGTGAATAGTGCAGCTGTTCATCCACTTTGTGTGGAAGTAGAATCAGTCTAAAATAATAAAATAAATAGATAAACGAACAGTAGCCAATGGCCTGACCATTTTGTCAGGGACCTGGACAGATAAGGATTGGAGACAAGGAGGGCTACAAAATGGACATGTGGGAGTGGGCATGTGGTATAAAGATGCTATACCACATTTTAACTCTCATCACAACTCAGAGAAAGAGACTAAACAGGTAAACAAAGTTATGTAAATGTGGCAAGGGCCATTAAAGCACACAAAAAATGGCTGAAATTATGAATAATGGTAGAGGTTGTGGTTAGGAAGAAAGGTCTTTCTGAAGAGGCAATGTTTAACCTGAGAAATGGAGGGTGAGAAAGAGTCTAAGTCATGTGATGAGTGAGAGGAATAGCATTTTTGGCAGAGGGAAGAGCATTTCTATGGCCTTGAAATAGGGAAGCATTTAGAATGTTGAAGCGATTGAAAGATGACAATGTGTCTGGACCAGAGAGTAAGTGAGAGAAGGTACAAAAGGAGATGGACACAGGCAGGAATCAGATCATACCTGGCCAGGAAAGGAGTCTGGGTTTCACTCTAAGAGTAGTGGAAAAGATTTGAAATGTTTTGCATACGGATGTGACATGATCCAACTAAAATTTTTAAAAAATATTTCTCCAGCCTGTCTATGGAGAAGGGACTGGAGGTGGGGCAAGAATGGAACAGGAGGAATACTTAGGGAGCTACTGAAGTAATCATGTGGATTAATCACAATGCAAATCAAGACAGGACCTCACCCTACCTTGTGAACGGGCTATATATTGTCTATCCTGGAGTGGGAAGTAGCTGTGTAGGTGAATGACGCAGCTGCCTTTTCCAGCTGACATACCAGTGTCCGACATTCTTATCAATTCAGCTCCCCAAATATAAGTGGGATGGTGTACATATAGTTCAATAGGATCAGTAACAGTTTAATATTAAAACCTTGCCTCTTACACAACATCCTCTTAAACATCCATTTCTATCATCTTGTCTTATGAAAGTCAATCCTTTAGTCAATTTCAGATTAAATATACTCCATATGAGACTTTTCTTCTAATATCATACTGAAGTAAAAAAAAAAAAAATAGAATCAAAGTAATGTAGGGAATGAAATCTTACCTGAGTGTAAAGGATTTCTTACCAGGGATTGAATGCAATAAAAGAGGAAAGAAGTAAATTCCCACTTACCCTTTCTAAGACAGTGAAGTTGCCTGGGGTGCTACTCTTCTCAAAAGAACAGAGTCCACAAGGACATTTGCTGACTGTGGATGTAGCCCGTCAGATTACTCTTCTAAAATACAGTTACCTAGTGTTAAAAATGTTGCCACTCCATTGAAAGCATTACAATCCAATCCTTATTCACTCTCTGTCAATGGCACCAATGGATAGGGTACTGCTGTTTACAAAGAGAAAAAAGGAGAAGGATTCACTTAAAAAAAGTTGGCTCACAGTTTACATGAAACTCACTTGTAATTCATGTATAGAAAGAAGTCTAACATGAGTTCTGAAGAGATGATTAAAATGTACATTAGAGTGATTGCTCATTTCTAGTTTGTATTTTCCATCAAAACCCCACTTAATGGCTGTAAATTTAGAAAATATAAGAAAGAAATGGTGCAATCAGATTAACGGAATTTCAGAATGAAAGAAAACATTTTTCACTGTATGTAGCTACAGTACTTTCCTCCCTTGAATCCTAAGGTTGAAAAGATTGAAATTGGTTGCACCCATTCATTAAATCCATAATTGATGTTTTCAGTTTTTGGGGAAAAGGGAAGACTTGAGCATGCTACTGAGAAACAGGGAGCTAAGTGAAGTTTTGAGACAGTTACTCTTGATTTTAATATTGAAGTGCTGTGCATGTGGGTTTCTTTGGAAAAAATATTAAAATATTCTTAATCATAATCCCAGTTTAGTGTTTGGTAACAAATTATAAAGTTACTGATTAGAGTGCTAGCTTCAAGTTGAAAAAAAAAAACAGGATGAATGACTTCAAAGGCAGTTTATGTACAGAGCCGCTAATGTAGTTAAACCACATTCTGCTTTAAATTAGTTTGAAAATGAGGTAAAAATGAACAAAGTGATTAAACAGCCAAAGAATGTAAGCTATATAACTTTCTTTTCACATCACCTGTAAGACTTTCGTCTATCCTGGTCTAATGGCCTGATGGTTTCTTATCTCCTTATATTTTTGATTATGCAAAGACATTGAGCACTCCAGGAACCCTGATTACTAAATGTCCTGGAATTCTGGTCCATGAACTAAATAATAAATCACTGGAAAGTTCATTTTTATAACTCTGATGACAAATGAACTGGTAGGATGAGGGTTAGTAAAGCTTTTAGATCATACCTCTCTCATTGCTGTAATTCCTTGCAAAACCTCCTCATTCAACCTGATGTTATTCCTAATAAATGTTCTCACTAAGATTTTCTCAGGGGTTTTCAAGATTATCTATACCATACACCCCTAATATACACATTCACACATGCACACACACAGATACAGACACCTTTATTCTTTGCTTTAATAAGAAACTGAAATTTGATGTTATTTTAATTTTTTAAAAGCCAGGTAATGGTAGTTAATGAACTCATAACCTAGGACTTTGTTGTTATCAGAGATCTGCACATCTTAAGTAATTTAAGACCCTTCCCCTCTTTTTATCAGGCCAACCCTCCCAAGTCCATTGTATTTTAAGTCAAATAAAAGTTTTAAATTGTGTTTGCTAGACTTTTATTAAGTTTTGCCACCAAACATTAGTATATTAGAATCATGAGTTTAGAGAGATTTTACATGGTATTCAAAACCCATATATATGCTCATCTTAAAAACTACATAAGTACATAAAAATGAAAAAAAAATCTAAAATTGCTGTCTACCATTTCATGTTTTCATATTTCCTTCCAGGAATAGAAAGGCATAGAAATTTATGTACATACAAAACTTTTGGGAATATACATGTATGCCAGTTTGAAGCTATTACCTACCCCAGAAAAGCTATGTTCTTTAATCTTTCTTCAATATTGCTGGGTGGGATCTTTTTGATTGCTCCCATGGAGATGTGACCCACCCAATTTTGGATGGTAACTTTTGATTAAATGGTTTCCATGGAGATGTACCTCCACCCATTCAAGGCGAGGTTGCTTACTGGAGCCCTTTGAATCATTTTGGAAAAACCTTTAGAGCCAACAGAACCAATGGAGCCCACATAGCCAGAGACCTTTGGAGATGCCAAGGAAAACACACCCAGGGAATCATTATGAAACCAGAAGCCAGGAGAACAAACTAACAGAAGTTACCATTGTACTCTTTCTAGCTGAGAGAGAAACCCTGAACATCATCAGCCTTCTTGAGCCTAGGTATCTTTCTCTGGCTGCCTTGGTTTGGACATTTTTATAGGCTTACCTTAATTTGGACATTTTTATGGCCTTAGGACTGTAAGGCCATGAAACTTAGGACTGTAAGTTTTATAAACTTAAACAACATATGTATGCATGGCTGCAATCATATGCATGCTGGTATACATTCTTCTTTTTCAATTGACATTATATTAGAAGAAATGTTCATGTACTCACAATAGTCATAATTATCATTTAAGTTATTATGTCTACTGCACTGAAATTTTCCTATTTACTTAGTCATTTTACAACAGTAAAAATTTTTAACCTTTTTTCAATTTTTCACAATTTGGATAAAATATCTGTAATAACAGATAAAGCTACAATCAATACATACCTTGTCACAAATAACATTTTTCTATTGAATTAATTTTCTTGTATAAACTTTTATTTTGAAATGATTTTTGATTTGCAGAAAAGTTAAAAAATAGTACAGAGTTCCCATATACTTTTCACCATATTCTCCAAATGTTAACATCTTGCATCACTATGGTACATATGTCAAAATTAGAAAATTAGCGTGAACATTAAACTATAAATTTTGTATAAATTTCATTGGTTTTTCCAATATTGTCATTTTTCTGCTCCAAGATCTAATTCAAGGTATAAAATTGTATTTGGCCTGCTCCAGTTTGTGTCAGTTCCTCAGTCTTGTTTTATATTTCATGTTCTTGATACTTTTGTTGAGTATTCTTCAGGTATTTTGCAGAATGTCTTTCAATTTGGATTAGACTCTTGCTTTTCCTTGGGTAAACTGGTGTTTTGGGTTTATAAGAAGCATACCTAAAAAGTGACATGCCCTTCTATTTGCATCATATCAGAGGCTACATGATAGTAACATGATTTATTAGTGGAAGTACCAACCTTATAACTTTTGAAAATGGGATGGGCAATTTAAACTAACAGTTGCATGATGGCAGAAAATGGCTTGGGAAATGCAATAGTTAGTAAAGATTCCAATATTCTGAGACAATCTCTCCACAGTTTGTACAATATGTAAAAAGATTCTTCAAAGAATAGAGAAGACCAAATATATATTACATGCATATACCAGCATTTTAGAATGTGATGGAAATATTTTATCTTGTAATCTTACTTCATGGCTATTATTGTTTGTATTTATTTTTCTTTATTCTTCTCTACCTTTCACTCTCTTTATTAAAAACTAGCCTTGAGATTATCTTCACTTTATTCCTTTAAACCACACCAATTGATTTGGAGATGACAGTGAAGCTTAATGCACAATCATTGTCTCACTAAAGTTGTATTATGATGTATCCAGATATGGGATTGATTTCTTCTTATTTGTCCTATTTTGGATTAATTGAATTATCATTTGATGCTTATCATCAGTTCTGGAAACTTATTACCCAATATCATTTAAAATATTGACTACATGTCATTCTCCCTTTCTTCCAACTTCTTTTCCTCATTTTTCATCTCTTGCTCTCTATAACCCATTCTGAGTCATTCAGGTTTTTCCTCTGTTTATTAATTCTGTTATCTGCTGTGTCGATCTGCTCTTAAAGCCATGTATTGACAATTTTTAAATTTTTATTTTGGTTATTATATTAAAAAAATTCTAAAAAGCTTTACTTGGTACTTTTCAAATTATCCAAAAACTTAGGATCTTAAAATGAGACACACTTATTATTTCCCTGTTTCTGTGCATCAGAAATCCAGGCACAACATAGCTGGGTCCTTTACTTTAGGGATTCTCACAAGCTAACATTCAAGAAGTCAGCTAATGTGTAGTCATCTCAAGGCTTGACTCATGGGACTGTTCCCCAGATCTAATTCCCTGCAGACTGCTGTTTTAAGGACCTCCCCTTCACTGGTGGTTGATGGAGGCCATGCTGAGTTCTTTGCCACATGGGCCTCTCTAACATAACCACTTGCTTCTTCACAGAAAGAAAGCAAGAGCATGTAGAACAGAGTGCTGGCAAGAGAGCAATCATCACTTGTCCGATCGAATCATGGAAGTGACATTCCACCACTTATAAAATAGTCCTTTCACTAGAGAAAGTCACTAGGGACAATCCACACTCAAGGGGAGGGAATTATAAAAGTTGTGAATATTAGGAAGTGAGGATCTTTGTGGCCATTTTAGGAATCTACCTCTTGCAAGTAAACAGCTATTTTGTAGACGATCTCTAATCATTCTAGTCTCTGAAGTCTCTTTAGGCCTTGTTTTGTTCTGTTGTGTTTACTGTTTTTCACTCATGGCACCTTGTTTCCTTCAGTTTTTTGTTATTTTTGACTGTGAACTGTTTATTTACATCGGAGTCTTATTGGTGGGAATTTGTTGAGGTCTGAAACAAAGATGAGTTTCTCTAGGGAGGAATTATGTTTGCTTCTGCCAGGCACCTGTTAGAATTACTAGTAAGGATGCAATTACATTTTCATTGTGAGGAGTTTGGACAACCAACAAGGTAGTATGAATTGAGGTTAAAAACTTGCATAAGAATTGACTTGAGATATGGGGATGAAGGGGCTTATTTACTTTTTATTTTTTTAAATTTCTTATTTTATTTTTTGGCATGGGCAGGCTCCGGAAATCGAACTCAGGTCTCCAGAATTCTCCAGAGAATTCTGCTCCTGAGCCACTGTTGCACTGCCCTCTTTTCATTTTTTATTTATTTATTTTTTCTTATATACTTTTGGTTCAACATTTTCCTATGTATGGCAGAAGGATGTCCTGATGAGCTTCTTATATTGAGTAGATCTTTTGTCTCTTGTCCCTTTTGCCCTTTGGGACTGTGAACACTAAAGCTCAAGTTCACCCAGGCCAATAAATATCCTCAGGGTAAAAATGCCTGTAGGGCTCTATCACATCCCTGGGTTCCTGCCTTTACTTACAGATTTGTCTACAGGATTCTTAGTTTTTCTATAGCTCATCTATGTATCTAATAATAAACATTTTCCCAAGATATTTAGTTGTTTTTAATTGGATATGATCCAGTTTCTGATTATTAGAAATGGGAAACTTGAAGGTCTCTAATAATCCTTCCATTCCTTTAAAAAAATACTTATAGATTGGATACCAGGTACCAAAATCTATATTGGACTTTCAAAGACTAGGCTTTCTTTCTTCAAGGAGCTCACAGTTTAGCAAATATGTAAATTGAGATAATTATGTAAATTGTCAATTATGATTCAATACAATGTATATTTTTCATAGCTGAGGCAAAAATATATTACTTATGAGGGCACAGAAGTCACAATTAACTCAGCCACACCATGACCCCACGGTATAAATCTGGCTTTTGCATTTTGAATGACAACTGAGATATTCTTGTATTTTCTCCAAATAGCAATGACCTATATAGATAGCCTTTACATTTGATAAAATGTGTATTAATGTAGTAGAACTTGTCAAATTTAAATTTGACTTGATATGAGCAGTGTCTGGTAGGTTTGGAGACTGAGTTTCCTTCTTGGCTTTAATATTATCTGTAGGCAAGGCAAGCCATGTTTTTAAATTTTTCTTGTATTTGTATTTTTTCATTTTATTTGTAGGGAACTGAGCCCCATGAGGTCATGTGCCTTTCTCTTTTCACTTTGTAATATGTGGTTTCAGTGAGAAGAAAAAAAAGTGATACAACTAGATGAAAAATGAACTGCCAGAAAATTCTGAGGTCCTGAATAGAAAACATGAGTGAAAGAATACATCAGAGCCTGGTCTTCAGCATGAGGCAATTGAAAGAGAGAGAGGATGTTAGGAGATGCGTGTTCAAGGAATGACTTTCTGCTTAATTCTCACATGGTTTAGGAAAATGACTTTTTCTCATTGGTCCTCAGGTAAAGAAAACATAAAAAGTTAGCTTGTGTCCTATGTCCCAAGATCTTAAAAGGATCATTTAGGAAAATTAATTGAAATTACTTTACAAACTGTAAAGTTCGTTCTCAATTTTGATTCACATTGTTTTTTTTCCTTGGAGGTAATATAATAAGATACAATCGACTTATATGGCTCATTTCCAAGATCCAATCTTTTTTTTTATCCCCCCTCAAGAAATTACATTTTGCCAGCTCATAGTTAAATCTTGGATCCATGGCTATTCTACTCTTTCTCTACAATACTTTTAGTCTATACCTTGCTTGCATCTCCCTAGAAATTAGCCTCATCCAAGAAAGGAAATCTGCAGGGTCCCCTAGATTTCCTCTTTTTCCATCAGAAGGTATGTGACAATTTTCCAGCCCTCATTTAAATTTTTAGTTTTTACTGAGGAAACTCTCAGTTAGGCTGGATGGGTAAGGATTTGGGGGTGGGCGAAGAAGGAAGGTACTAAGAGCAAATTTTAAAAAATCTAACAATAGTTAGTTAGATGAAAGTTAAATAGAGTTTAGAATTTAGAGAACGCACTTTGCCAAACATGCTATATTTATTTGTGCTGATCCCTCCATTCATATTGCAATCTAAGTTTTATTTATTTATTTGGTTTTCCAGATAAAGAAGATGAAACTCAGAGGTGTGAGATTACTTGTCAAAATCTCAACATAAGGAGATAGCAGATCTAATATTCAGATCCAGGACTGCCTGATTCCAAAAACCATTTTCTTTGCCCAGGGCTTCCTTTTGATAGACATGACTGCTTTGTCTTTTATACAATATTTTCTTAAATAAAATAGATTTGCTTGTTTCAAATGCTCTATTAACTCATTCATTCACTTGCTGACCATTCAATTCAAAATAAATTATCAATAACAGCTGGGTTGAAAGTTAGGTCTCTGGGCTGATCACAGAAAGGAGAGGGATTTTGATGTTTGATTTGGGTTTTTGTTTTGCTTTGTTTTGTTGATGGGAGAAAGAAAAGGAGAATATCTTTCTAAAATGAAGACTATATTTCTGGGTTTTTAAGTGAAACGCACGTTTCTTTATAGTCAAATAATTCCAGTTTAACAATACTGCAGGAGACTATTTAGGCCTATATAAGTGAAAGGCCTAAACAAGCCAGATGACAGGGGAAAAATGCTGGAACTCTATGACTGTGATTATTTTGTCCCTGAAGGCAATAACAATGGGGTAAAATAAACCCCACAAAGTGACTACCTGTGGTATACTTAAAAGTGTCCATTATTCTTTGTAAAGGAAAAGCAGATATCAATTTAAACCTCTTTTGACAAACAAAACAAGCCAAACTAAACCCTCGAAGGAAGAAACTTGGGCACTTTTTCATGCTTTTCTCAGGAATAAGTATAATTAGAAATAGAGTGTCTATTATAGAGGAAAAGGGTCTTATAATAAACTCAGGAAATGAAAGAAAAGAAAAAGGGCCCATATTTATGATGTAGTCCAAATTCTTCCCTTTCTTAGTGGAAAAGAGAGACCCAGAGGACAATGGGAAGGACCGGAAACACGCAGAGATTTAGAAGCCAAGGTTAAGACTAGAACTATAGCCATCTGCTTTCGCTATACGTGCTGCTCCATTGCTCACATGGAGAAAAAGAGAAATCTGCTGTTTGAGTTTAGGAATCAGTACGTATGTCTGTCTCACCACACAGGTGTTTGTCAACTTTACAGTCCTAGCAAATGAGGCCTGGGTAAAAGGGACTGTTCTTTCTCATGTAGGAACTTATTTACTCATGTAGTTGAAAGGCTTACAAATGAATTCTTAACCCAGGAGGATATCTATTGCAGCATACTAGCTCTGCGCTATTAAAATGAAGCATGTGCCTCTATTTTTTTTTTTTTTAATAATTTTTTATTAATTAAAAAGAAATTACAAGAAAGAAACACAAACATCCGTAATATATGCTCATTCCATTCTACATATATAATCAGTAATTCACAATATCATCACATAGTTGCATATTCATCATCATGATAATTTCTGAGAACATTTGCATCAATTCAGAAAAAGAAATAAAAAGGCAACAGAAAAATAAAACAAAAACAGAAAAAGAAAAAGAATTTTTACATACCATATTCCTTATCCCTCCCTTTCATTGATCGCTAGTATTTCAAACTGAATTTATTTTAACATTTTTTCCTCTATTATTTATTCATTTTTTTTCCTGAATCTACTATGTGCTTTTATTTTTTTATCCAATTTTTAAAATTTTTTTAATTAATCAAAAAAAAGAAAAGAAATTAACACAGCATTTAGAAATCATTCCATTCTACACATGCACTCAGTAATTCTTAGTATCATCACATAGATGTATGATCATCATTTCTTAGTACATTTGCATCGATTTAGGAAAAGAACTAGCAAAACAGCAGAAAAAGATATAGAATGTTAATATAGAGAAGAGAATTAAAATAATAATACTAATAAAATATATACATATATATAAAAAGGAAAAAGAAAAAAGACATAAACAGAAGATACAAACAAACAAACAAACAAAAAACCATATTTCAGGTGCAGCTTCATTCAGTGTTCCAACATAGTTACATTACACTTAGGTATTATTGTGCTGTCCATTTTTGAGTTTTTGTATCTAGTCCTGTTGCACAGTCTGTATCCCTTCAGCTCCAATTACCCGTTATCTTACCCTGTTTCTAACTCCTGCTGGTCTCTGTTACCAATGATATATTCCAAGCTGATTCTCGAATGTCGGTTCACATCAGTGGGACCATACAGTATTTGTCCTTTAGTTTTTGGCTAGACTCACTCAGCGTAATGTTCTCTAGGTCCATCCATGTTATTACATGCTTCATAAGTTTAGTCTGTCTTAAAGCTGCATAATACTCCATCGTAGGTATACGCCACAGTTTGTTTAGCCACTCGTCTGTTGATGGACACTTTGGCTGTTTCCATCTCTTTGCAATTGTAGATAATGCTGCTATAAACACTGGTGTGCAAATGTCCGTCTGTGTCTTTGCCCTTAAGTCCTTTGAGTAGATACCTAGTAGTGGTATTGCTGGGTCGTAATCCATTCTGCCATTCTATGTCTTTTGATTGGGAAATTCAGTCCATTACCTTTTAGTGTTATTACTGTTTGGATAATATTTTCCTCTACCATTTTGGCTTCTGTATTATATATATCATATCTGATTTTCCTTCTTTCTACACTTTACTCCATACCTTTCTCTTCTGTCTTTTCGTATCTGACTCTAGTGCTCCCTTTAGTATTTCTTGCAAAGCTGGTCTCTTGGTCACAAATTCTCTCAGTGACTTTTTGTCTATAAATGTTTTAATTTCTCCTTCATTTTTGAAGGACAATTTTGCTGGATATAGAAGCCTTGGTTGGAAGTTTTTCTCTTTTAGTAATTTAAATATATCATCCCACTTTCTTCTAGCTTCCATGGTTTCTGCTGAGAAATCTACACATAGTCTTATTGGGTTTCCCTTGTATGTGATGGATTGTTTTTCTCTTGCTGCTTTCAAGATCCTCTCTTTCTCTTTGACCTCTGACATTCTAACTAGTAAGTGTCTTGGAGAACGCCTATTTGGGTCTATTCTCTTTGGGGTGCGCTGCACTTCTTGGATCTGTAAGTTTAGGTCTTTCATAAGAGTTGGGAAATTTTCAGTGATAATTTCTTCCATTAGTTTTTCTCCTCCTTTTCCCTTCTCTTCTCCTTCTGGGACACCCACAACACGTATATTTGTGCGCTTCATATTGTCATTCAGTTCCCTGATCCCCTGCTCAAGTTTTCCCATTCTTTTCCCTATAGTTTCTGTTTCTTTTTGGAATTCAGATGTTCCATCCTCCAGTTCACTAATTGTAGCTTCTGTCTCTTTAGATCTACCATTGTAGGTATCCATTGTTTTTTCCATTTTTTCTTCTTTGTCCTTCACTCCCATAAGTTCTGTGATTTGTTTTTTCAGATTTTCTATTTCTTCTTTTTGTTCAGCCCATGTCTTCTTCATGTCCTCCCTCAATTTATTGATTTGGTTTTTGAAGAAGTTTTCCATTTCTGTTCGTATATTCAGCATTAGTTGTCTCAGCTCCTGTATCTCATTTGAACTATTGGTTTGTTCCTTTGACTGGGCCATATCTTTAATTTTCCGAGCGTCATCCATTATTTTCTGCTGGTGTCTGGGCATTTGATCAGATTTCCCTGGGTGTGGGACCCCGCTGGTTGAAAGGTTTTTCTGTGAAATCTCTGGGCTGTTTTTCTTTTCCTGCCCGGTAGGTGGCACTCGTGGCGCTCGTCTGTCTGTGGGGCCCACCAGTAAAAGTTGCCGTGTCTCCTTTAACTGGCCAGTCCGAATCTTGCAGTCAGCCCGGGAAACCGCGCGTGGAGGGGGTGGATCGCCGGCCGCCGTGGCTTGGGGGACTCTGGTCCAAATTGCCCAGCTGGCCCGAGACGCCAAGCGTGGCGGGAGGGCCCCACTATCCAACGTTCCCACTCAGACCGGGGAGCCACGTGCGTGGAGGGGACCCCAGTCGCCAGCCGCCCCGGCCGGGAAAACGCGCGCCCCTTGGATATCTCACCGCAGCGGATTCTCCCTGCCCCTTCAGCCGTTCCAGAATGGGGTACGCTGTCTTTTTGGTCTCTGTTGTGGCTCCGGGAGCTGTTTCGTATTGTTTCTGTTTCTTTAGTTGCTTTTCTGGAGGAGGAGCTAAGACCCGCGCGTCTTACTAAGCCGCCATCTTCTCCGGAAGTGTGCCTCTATTTTAACAATAGAATGTTCATTAGTAAATTGCAGACTCTACAAGCTATATAATTTAATACATGGCAATCCAGAATTTGTGAACGGAACTTCTGGTATGAACAGAGAGTATGTGAAGTCAGTGTCATGATGCAACAGCTATTCCCTGCAGCCCAAAGAAAGAAAGAAGAGGCTTAAGATTGCAGTCAAAGAGAATTAACATTTTCTGGCGCAGATGCATCACTGGCTGCACAAGGTGATTTTATTGTGCATTATACTTTAATTATAACTGTGCTGTAGCCATCTGCTCCACTTTATTCCCTAATTATAGATGCAAAAAGCATTTCACAACTCCCATCCATAAAAAAGATCTGAGGGATTTCATGGCAGGCTCACTCTGAGCTTCTATCTTGGCCTATGGACTCTTCCTTCAACGGAACGTCTGAACAGACCAAGAAAGAGTGTGCAATGCACTGATCTCCCCAGAAGGCCTGGTGTGTCTGAGCTTGTTCCATCTATTAATGATTCTCTTCTATGTTATTACAGGTATTTTGGCCAGTCCTATGGTCACATTTAACTTCCTGTTATATACTTACATAATTTTTTTCTATATCCATCCTCCCCAGAAAACATTTAAAAGGGGATCCTTTTATTACATTTAATTTCCAGTGCTACCACGTTAAGCATCTCTCTAAATGCTTCTGAGGACCCCATGCAAAAGGTGGCACTGTCCACATTCTTCAGTGAAGAGGAGAGATTCAGAGAGTTTAAAGGTTTTCCTTAGGGTGACAGAGTTGATCAACTGCAGATTCAGGCTTGAAGCCACATCTACAGATATTGGTGCCCAATCTCCATACTCACTAACATAAGGCATCATTTGAAAGTGGTGTTTACATCTCCCTTTGTATAGCAGGGGTGTCCTGGAGCCACCTCACACTGCCTCACAAGATCAAATTGTGGGCTTCTATTTCCAACTGCATGTTCAGTGACTTCATGTTGGTAGCTTGAAATCAGCCACTCTGTGGGTGCAGGAAATCAACAAGTGCTACAAATAGGGGTTCTTCCATTGCCCAAAAGTCAGTTGTGAATCATTACCAGAATGCTACCATATATGGAAAATAGATCTTTGCACTTCAAGAAAATAACATAGTTAGTAGCACAATGTACTCTTCAACTCTGAACTTAAATAACGTGAGAGAAAAACACTTGCAAATGAGGAAAAGAATGAGGGCTCTTTTTCCATTGGAAAGTTCAGAAATTTTAATTGAACCCTTTGGTTGTAGTTTTTAGGGTTTCAAAGGTGATCTGGAGAAGAAAAAATAGATAAATGGGACCTCATCAAAATTACAAGCTTTGTGCATCAAAGGATTTCATCATGAAAGTAAAATTAAAACCTATGTCATTCAATGAAGGTTTACTATCCAGAATATATAAAGAAAACTTATAACTCAACAGCAGAAAGACAAAAAAGTAAACTAAAGATATGGGCAAAAATTTCAATAAGCATTTCTCCTAAGAAGATACACAAGTGGTCAATAAGCACATGAAAAGATGCTCAATATCATTAGCCATTAGGGAAATGCAAATCATTACCACAGTGAGATACTATTTCAAACCCACTATAAATGGCTACTATTTAAAAAATGCAATTTAAACATTGGAGACAATATGGGGCAATGAGAACATTTGTTTACTGTTGATGGAAATGTAAAATGGTGCAGCTGCTGTGGAAAAGTTTGACAGTTCCTCAGAAAGTTGAACATAGAATTACCACATGACCTGGTGTTCTAGTTTGCTAGCTGCTGGAATGCAATATACCAGAAACGGAATGGCTTTTAAAAAGGGGAATTTAATGAGTTGCTAGTTTACAGTTCTAAGGCCGAGAAAATGTCCCAATTAAAACAAGTCTAAAGAAATGTCCAATCAAAGGCATCTAGGGAAAGATACCTTGGTTCAAGAAGGCCGATGAAGTTCAGGGTTTCTCTCTCAAGTGAGAAGGCACATGGCGAACACAGTCATGGCTTCTCTCTCAGCTGGAAGGGCACATGGCGAACACGGCGTCATCTGCTAGCTTTGTCTCCTGGCTTCCTGTTTCATGAAGCTCCCCGGGAGGCGTTTTCCTTCTTCATCTCCAAAGGTCGCTGGCTGGTAGACTCTCTGCTTCGTGGTGCTGCAGCATTCTCTGCTCTCTCTGAATCTCTCTGAATCTCATTACAGTTTCAAATATACAGTATTGAATAGGGATTATTCTACCTTTAAGAAATGGGATTTATATTAAAACATGGCTTTTCTTAGGGGGCATGCTTCCTTTCAAACCAGCACACCTGGTAATCCCACTTCTAGTATATCACTAAAAGAATTAAAAGCAGGGACTCAAGAAGATTTTTCACACCAATGTTCATGGTGACATTACTCATGATTGCCAAAAGAGGGAAGCAACCCAAGTGCTCATCGGCAGATGAATGGATGAAAAAATGTGGAATATTATTCAGTCATAAAAAGGAATGGTGTTCTGATACATGCCAGAACATGGAGGAATCTTGTAGACATCATGTTGAATGAAATGAAATAAGCAAGACACAATATTGTATGATCTCATTTTTATGAAATAAGTGGAATAAGCAAATTCATAGAGTCAGAAATTAGAATATATCCCAGGGACTGGGATATAAGTTGGAAATGTGAAGTTAATGCTTAATTGGTCAGTTTCTATTTGGGGTGATGGAAAAATTTGGTAATGGATGGTGGTGACAGTAGCAAACCCTAAATAACTGAATATGGTTAAGCAGAAGAAATTTTAAGTTTTATATGTTAATTGAATAAATTTTTTAAAAACCTGTGTGAATATACAACACAAACAGTGAATCCTAGCATAATTTATGGCCTAAAGTTAATAGTACAGTTATGATAATATTCTTTCATAAATTGCAACGGAGGAAACACACTTTTGCAAAGCTTTAATAATAAGGGGATATATAGGAACTTTGTACTTTGCATGATTAATTTTTCTGTAAAACTAAAACTTACCTAATTGAAAATATAAATATAAAGTGATCAAGAAATTAGGAACTCAGGTGTCCAAGGAGACTCCGGCTGATGCACAGTAGTTCAAAAGCAGGAGGTTCCAGGAGGTTATGTAGTTTCTGGCATCCAAGTTCACTCCAAACAGATACTGGCATGGGAGAGAATACCTTTGATAGAACCTCAATTTGGGCATATCTGAACAAGAGTAAGTGACTATACATATCTTTTTTATGGGTGCTAAAAGGGAAACAATTTGGAAATTCTAAGTTCCCCACTTCACCACAAAATCTTGGTTTTCCACAAAAATGCAAAATCATTAAAAATGTTCCATCAAATCTGAAATGAAGAAGTGTTTAAAATATCTATGGAATCAAAAATAAACCTTGAGATGCTAGAATAAAATGCAGAGTAAGCTTTTTACCAAACTCAAATCACAAGGTATTAGAACCACGACACTAAAATTCAGCACATGTTATGCTGATTAGAGATTTAATTACTTTCTCTATATAGCAAAGACAGCTGCATCAGATGGTATGTATGCTTCCTAATGGACATCTGAATTTATCTATGTGCTGATATCAAAAATTTATTTCTGATGACCTGGAAAGTATTTAGTCAAGTCTGATAGGAAGATTAAGTACTAATATATAATTGCATATTTTGCAGATGTCTTTTGCAGTCTTAGTGAATCAACCTATAGCAAGTTTCTTAAAGGCCAGTTAATTCAGTTAACAGATCAGCATCAGATCTAACATTAACATCTAAAGCAGTGAGGAGCAATGTGTAATTAAGCAGTAGTAATTAAGAGGAGGGATTTGGGAGCAAGAATGCCTAACTTGACTCTCACCTCTGCTCCTTACTAGCTGTCAGACCTTGGTTAAGTTATTCAGCTCAAGTAACATCAAACTGGGATTGTGATACTATGTCAATCACTTCCTTCAATACAATAGTAAATGACAGGTTTAATTCCCAAACAAGACCTTCCTTCTCCAAGTGAAGTGCTTTCACCTCTTCAATATGCTACTCCTCAATTAATATGTTTTTATAATGTGTCTTAAACATCTCTTTGTGAAATAGGAAAATTCATTCCTATAACAGCAATAGCAACAGCACAAACAACGAAAACAGCAAAGACACCCCCACTCCCAAAGCTTAGGGCAAGGAATGATGTAAAAGCACTTGAATCATTGTTGAGGAAAGCAAATAAATTAGAAACAGAAGAAGAGGAAATATAAAAATGAAGAATGAAGTTGGGTTGAATACAAAAAATGTTCAATTCCAGTATATTACCCAACCAACGACAAAGCCTAACACGGGGACTTGCTCTCTGTTCAGGGAACTGTCCTGAGATAAAATGTGGATTAGTACCATGGAACATATTAGTGGTTGGTGTTTGGTAAACTTTATTTGCAACCCTGAAAACAGATTACAAGGAAGAAACTTCCAGGCCACCTGGAATATTGCCATCTCTACTGCTCTCGTTGCCACTGTGATGTTGCTCTTTGGTCTACTATCATTATTTGCTTTGGATTCCTGGAAGAAAGAGTATTAATTCACTATTTCTCATTACCAAGTTTCAAAATGAGGATGGTGATGGAAAAGAAAAGAGAGGGACTCTGAGAAATCAAGTTGTGGTTAGAAGTCCAGTGCCCTGGTGATTATGGGAATTGATGGGTCCAAAGAGTTCATGCAGTTGAAATCTAAGGCCAATGATTGGCCTTTCTAGACCCAATTGTATACAAGTATAAGGCCAAGTCAGTGCACTAGCTAGTAACAGCAGGAAATTGGTCAAAAGTTAAAGAAACATGTAGACAGATTCTAATGACAAGAACTGGGAAAACAAAAAGATAATCATAGAGGTAATACTGAAGTTAAAGCAGATGGAGGGAAATTGCAATTGAGGGAAATTAATGTAATGTTGAAACAAATTCAAAATTGAAGACTGGGCAGTTGAAAGTCTGAATAGTCTAGGAACCCCAAGGTGAGCTGGGGCATTAGTCAAACCTCTTTGCACTCTGCAGTTCTTTTCTTTTCCATGGTTGAGGCCATGATGCCTTGTGCAAAGTCTTGGCAAATAAGTCTCAAAACCTTGGAAATCTTCTCTCGGGTCTGCCTTGTACTTGATCTCCATGAGCTGACTTCTGGGGCCTATAGGTTCCATCCCATAGGTGCAAGAAGGTTTATGATTCCGGTTTCTGCCTCTGCTTAGTTGTTCAGATGAATACTTATCCCTAAATATGGTCTTTCAGATTCCCATTCATTCAGACCTCAGACCATAGGCCAGTTCACATCAACACTCTTCCCAGGCTCTAAATCCAGCCGTTTGACTCTCACTAGATGAGATTCAGCTTGGCGTGGTGGTTTACTAGTGGTATTGCTGGAGCGGGTTATTAGCCAGGCTCAGATTCTGATCTCTGAGGTGCTATGTAAGTGTTGAAAGAAGCTGACACAGTGTTGATAGAAGCTTATGTATTAGGTGCTCCCCATACTTTCTTTTCTGTTGTTTTGATACTTTTCTTTGACTTTATTCTGCTTGAGGTTTATAAAGCTTCTTGCTTATGTGGTTTCATATCTTTAACCTTTTTTGGAAGATGTTTGGTCAGAATTTCTTTAAATTCTATTCATACCTCATTATTTCTCTTCTTTCCTTCCGTATTCCAATTATAAGGATTTTAGAACACTTTTAAACTCTGTCTCATAGGTCTCTTATACTCTTTGTTTTTCATCTTTGTCCTTTCGTTGCTTCAGTTTGGATATTTTCTACTGACCTGTCATTCAGTTCATTAATCCTCTGTTGTTTCGTTCTTAACGTGCTGTTAATATCACATATCGAATTTAAGTACCTCACAGTTCTACAATTTGCACTTGACTTTTCATAAATTTTAAGTCTTTGATGCAATTGTTTGCCTTTTCTTCTATTGTATTAATATTAATCCTTGTTATTTTTAAGTCCCTGTCTGATGACTACATTATCTAAATAATTTATAGGTCTGTTTCAATTATTTGTTTTTTTTCTAAGATTTTAGCCATTTGATTTTTTTATTCTTTTTTTTAAATTTATGACACATATCCACATGCAAACACAAACATTTTTGTCATATGATCATTCCATTCTTGTTATATAATCAATAACTCACAATACCATCACATAGCTGCATATTCATCATCATGATCATTAGAACATTTGCATCAATTCAGAAAAAGAAATAAAAAGAAAACAGAAAAAAATCATACATACCATACCCCTTATCCCTCCCTTTCATTGATCACTAGCATTTCAATCTAATAAATTTATTTTAACATTTGTTCCCCTAATAATTTATTTATTATTGTATTATTTCCCCAATTATTTATTTATTTTTAAAGCATATGTTTTACTCATCTGTCACAGTCACATTGTGAAAGCTGTGTCATTATACAATCATCTTCAAGAAACATGGCTACCGAAGTACATTTTCAGGCACTTCCCTCCAGCCTCTACATTACACCTTGATTAAAAAGCTGATGTCTATTTAATGCATAAGAATAACCTCCAGGATAACCTCTTGACTCTGTTTGGAATCTCTCAGCCATTGACATTTTATTTTGTCTCATTTCACCCTTCCCACTTTTAATCAAGAAGGTTTTCTCAATCCCTTGATGCTGAGTCCCAGCTCATTCTAGGATTTCTGTCCCACATTGCCAGGAAGGTCCACACCCCTAGGAGTCATGCCCCATGTAGAGCAGGGGCCAGGGCAGTGAGTTTGCTTGTGGTATTGGCTGAGAGAGAGAGGCCACATCTGTGCAACAGAAGAGGCTCTCTTGGGGGTGACTCTTAAGCCTAATTTTAAGTCAGCTTATCATATCCTTTTCAGGGTTAAACTTCATATGAACAAACCCCAAGATTGAGGGTTCAATCTATTGCTTTGGTTTTCCCCATTGCTTGTGAGAATATCAAGAATTCTCCACCTGGGGAAGTTGAATTTTCCCCTTTCTCACCATTCCCCCAAGATAGCCATTTGATTTTGTTTTTTACCAGGTTTTGTAATTTTTAATTTGATGTCAGATAATTTGGATGAAACATTTTAGATGATAGGAAAATGTTATCTTCCTCCAGCGAGGGTTTGTATTTCTTCTGACAGGTAGAACATTAGCAAACCACCCTACCACCATCAAGGATTAGTTTGGGGCTTTATTAGGTCATATCTACTTCAGTTTTGCCCATACTCTGAAGGTATTGCCTGTTAGTGCGCTGTCCTTTCTCCTATGGAATGGCTCTTTTGGGACCTCAAGAAAAGCCCCAGGTATTTATCCAGGCCTCTCCACTTTGGTGGGGCTTAACACCTCTTGTGTATTTAAATCTTTGCTTGCATCTTCAGCCTCCAAGCTTCTGTTTTCTTTAGGATTTCTTTTTCTGGAATTCTAGCCCTGCGCATGTTTAGCTTTGAGTTGAACAATAATTCTAAGGAAGCATTCACGCAGATTTTGGAGTTCATGATGCAGTTTCCACCCTTCTGAGATTTTGCACCTCAAGTCCTACCAACTTTGGCAGCCTCCAACTGAAAACTCTGACTCCTCTACTCGTAAGATTGATGCTTTCTATTTGAGTTTTTCACCACTCAGCCGCCAGCTGACCTACAATGCAAAGAGGAAAAATCTTCCAGGGAAAGTGCCAAGCACCTTCATAATCAAGTTGGCAGCAGTGATGCTTTTGTGTTACTTTCAGGGTTGTTAGCCCTCAGACCATTAGCCTGAATTTTTTACTTAGAAATGCCTTCAAATACTTCTTTTATATACATATTTTAATAGTTATATCTGTTTTCAGCAGGAAGAATCATCTAATACAAAGTATTCTGTCATGGCTGAAATATAAATTTTATTAGAAAAACTTAAAACGTGTATCACAGTTTATTTTACAATCCATATTCAATTTGATTTATTTTTTATTTTAAATGATTAGATTTTGAAGCAGCCTACAAAAGGCCATTTATGAAACTGGTTTAACAAATAGAAAGAAAAATTTCAATATCAAGCAAAAGTGAAGTAAGCAAACGTCCAAACCATAGGAGTTGTTATGGTTCTGTGAACATGCTTCATATTTGATTCTGGAGTCTTCAGGCAGCCAAAGTACTAAGTGAAACATGATCCAACCAGAGCTCTCATAACCAGAAAGGAAGGATCATATATGCCAGGTACACTGAAATGACAACTCTTCCAGGGTAGTTCAATGGTGGCTCAGTGGCCGAATTTCTTGCCTGCTATGCTGGAAACCCGAGTTCGATTCCCAGAACCTGCCCATGCCAACAAAAAGAAAAGGTAACTTTTTCAAAATATAAAATCTTAAATAAAAAAGATTTTATGTGAGACTTTTGATAAAAAAAAGTTTTGTCTGAAATGCTGACAAAAGCCATAATGATGTAATTTCATAATAACAGGCTAAATATATATTTACCGGCATTGATATCAGATGACAGTGGCCAAATATTTCCCAAAACCTAAAGGATGACAAACGCCACAGCTATCATTTTCTTTTGCTATAGTTTTTTTTTTTCACATGGGCAGGCACTGGGAATTGAACCTGGGTCTCACATGGCAGGCGAGAACTCTACCTGCTGAGCCACCGTGGCCCACCTGCTATAGTTTTCTTTTTATTTCTTTAGATATATCAATAAAATAGAAATAATGCATAAAAACCCATGTTTTACTCCATTTTGTGGTTACTATTTTAACAATATTCTCTAAAAGAGGCACTGATGAAATTTCACCCACTGTATGACGTATTTCTGAACACTGGTTTGATAAACTCAGAAACCAGTATGTACGTAGACAGGTATTAATATCTTGCTAACAGAAAGATTATACAGATGAGGACTGGTCAAACTTGTTACCTGCTCTTGACAGACAATCCTATCTGTTAGTGGGTGGAGCTGAGCTTTTAACACAAATATCTTGTGTTGTTCAATGAATGGATGGGTGGATGGATGAATGGATGAATAAATAAACAAATGAAAAAGCAAATGGGAAAAAAAAAAGCAAATGGATTTTGGGCACAAAATTTAGGAGAGTGCTCACCTCACAGATGGAGTGAAATAACCCCAGCTGTGGGATGTGAACAGTTTGGCAGATGGTGAATGGGGCATCTCAGAACTCGATTTTTCAGTTTCATCTGCATCTTTTATAAGACATCTGTAACATTACAGTGATACCTCCATTAACAAAGCCTTCGGAAACAAAGCTGTTTTATAATTGAGTTGGCAGCCTTGACAATAGCTTATAAACATATAAAGCATGCTACTATGTGTCATTCAGCTTAGTGATGGAAGTACCAATGAAGCTGCACATGTGCACGTGGCAAAATATTGTGCACGGCCACTTTGGGTGGACATAATCAATGGGATTGATCCCAGTATCCCTAGGGTAGTGTTTAGCTTGTCCTTTTCCCATGGCATTTTTTTCCCTAATGTCCTTTACTCATTTAATGGCAACCTCCCCTCCCACTAAAGTGCCTGGTACCCTCTGTTCTTTAGCTACTTATCCCTATGCTATCAAAATAAGAAAGGTGAATATATTTTCATAGTTGTGGGTTGTCTGACTGATTTCAGATACTTCTCACATTTATACTCTCAGTAGTAAGCCTCCTAAAACCGCATCTGCCATGAGTGCCAGTTATGGATTACACGTGTTCTGGAAACAGCACTATATGATCTAAATCCTGAAGGCTGCTTGGCCAACTCACCCCATGTGCCTTGAGCAGTCAGTCCTCTGTACTGAGCTTCAGTTTTCACATTTACAAAATGTGAAGGTTAATAACCTCTAAGGTCCCTTACAGATAGTACTTTCTAGGATTCAAATCCATAGGAAACCTATGGAGAGAAATTACTGTCTTTCTCCTAATTCCGAGAATTGAGAGGGATGAAAATATAAATTCTGGCTGATGTTGTTTTATGGTTCTGGGTAACAAAAGAAGATGGATTTCTTTGATAAATATTTCTCTAGACATATATTAGAAAATCTGTCTGGGATACTCCGTAATCTTTCAGAAAAAATGGCAGAGAACTACAAAACTCAGTGGCATGACACTGCCACTACATTCCCAGAATCTGGGCAGAAGTTTCTAGAGCCAGGACAGGATTCCCCATGCTTATTTTCCCTTGCCTCCACCATCACGGAAGTATGTGTCAAACAGTAATCTCCTAGGGCAGCCAACTCCATTTACAAAAAGCATCAACTCTAACCGAGTTCTTTTCTGTATGTTGAAGTGAAATGTGCTTCACTGCTATTTCTATCTGATAGAAGTTTTAATTTTCTATCTTGGAGGCACATTTCAATTCTTTTCACCCTGATAGCCTTAAAATATTTAAGGACAGCTAGCATAGCCCCTGAGGTGAAATTCCTTGGATTCTTCCCCAAAAGAAGGAACTTGACTCACAAAATAGATTTAGAGAGGAGATGATAATTATGAGGATGTGGTATGATTTCCAGGTGCTCACAACATTATTGTTATTATTAATGTAGATGGGGTAAACTTAGGAAAGAAGTGAAACTTTCAAGTCTTGTATCTTAAACTAGTTGATGTATGAATATGATTCATCAAAAACGGTAAGAACAAAATGCATTTGGCAAAAGTTCTATTTTGATAAAAAGAAACCTCAATTTTGCATTCCCCTTTTTGCTCCCATCCCTTTTGACTCCATTTGTTGTTAGTGATCTAAAATGAAAGCGTTTGCAGCAAGGTTACTGATGTCTGGAAAGAGAAGAGAGGATAAACTAGCAAAATTATAAAGGATAAGCTCAGAGAGGTCAGTTCATTCACAGATTACTCATTCAGGGCCCCGCAGACCTTTTCCCAGGTAGGAAAATGAGTCACATCTAACACTACAAATCTTAAAAGGGACAAATACACTCCTCACATTTGGATCATCAATAGAAATCCAAAAGCACAAAATGAGGGTGGTGTGATTTGTAGAAGCACAAAGATTTAGAGAATTTTACCATGGTGGCTACTAGGGAAATACTGCAAATACAGGTGCATTCATGGAACGGTGTCCCCAAACAGAGGAAATATACCACGTTATGGTCAGACCACACCACAGGTAGATTTCTAGCTACCATGGTCTTCAAGAAATGAAAACACCCTGGATGACTACGGTTAGGATGATGACATGACAAAATCATGCAGTACAGAAGAAAATTGAAGTTTTTAAGGATGGTCAACTCGCAAAGAGCTCAGGGAAAAATGTGAGCAGGTCTTCCGGGAAGAGGAATTGGAATTTGTACCGGGGAGAACATGTTTCATGAAGGTAATTTTTACTTAACAAAAGGAAGCACTTTATAAAGAGTGGGAAACAAATGACCATATAACAGTACATTTCAGACAGTAGAAAAATTGAGGCTAGTAAATCCATTGCTGGGGCTGTTGCAAAACAATGTGGGTAGCTGATGAATGTTCCAGTGTGGTATTCTTAAAATATAAACAGTGACCTTCGGATCAATTTGGTGCCCTGAGATTTAGATTGATTGAGATCTTACAACAAGGCTCATCTAAGTAGGAGAAATGGTCCTAGAGCTATAGGGCCAAGCTCTAATTAATGCTTTCCATAAAAATTTTTGTGACCTTAAGCAAATTACTTTTCTTGTCTGTGCCTGTTTTTCTGCTACAAATGGCCAAAATTTACACTTGGATCAGTGGTTTTCAAACTTAATATGTTACCCAGAAATGTACAAATAACTGAAAATTTATTTAATGAAATGGCATTTAGTGAAATTAATAAAATTTCAACTAAATATATTAAAAATAAAATTTTATGAACAGTGAGTAAGCAATTATTTGCAAAGTCCCTTTGGGGGAATGGCTAGAAAGGGGGAAAATTCAACTTCCCTAAGTAGGGAATTCTTGATATTCTCACAAGCAGTGGGGACAACCAAAGCAATAGGCTGAGCCCTCAATCTTGGGGTTTGTTCATATGAAACTTAATCCCGCAAAGGATAGGCTAAGCCTACTTAAATTTAGCCTTAAGAGTCACCCCCAGAGAACCTCTTGTGTTGCTCAGATGTGGCCTCTCTCAGTGAACACCACAAGCAAATTCACTGCCCTCCCCCTCTCTATGTAGGGCATGACTCCCAGGGGTGTGGACCCTCCTGGCAACATGGGACAGAAATCCTAGAATGAGATGGGACTCAGCATCAAGGGATTGAGAAAATTTTCTCGACCAAATAGGGAAGAGTGAAATGAGACAAAATAAAATGTCAATGGCTGGGAGATTCCAAACAGAGTTGAGGGGCTATTCTGGAGATTATTCTTATGCATTATATAGATATCACCTTTTTAGTTAAGGTGTAATGGAGAGGCTGGAGGGAACTGCCTGAAAATGTAGAGCTGTGTTCCAGTAGCCATGTTTCTTGAAGATGAGTGTATAATGATATAGCTTTCACAATATGACTGTGTAATTGTGAAAACCTTGTGTCTGATGCTCCTTTTATCTATCTTATTGGCAGATGAGTAAAACATATGGATTAAAAATAAATAAATAATTGGGGGAACAAATGTTAAAATAAATTTATTAGATTGAAATGAAAGGGAGGGGTAAGGGGTATGGTATGTATGAATTTTTTTCTGTTTTCTTTTTATTTCTTTTTCTGAATTAATGCAAATGTTCTGAGAAATGATCATACTTATGAATATCCAACTATATGATGATATTGTGAGTTATTGATTATATATCAAAAATGGAATGATCGTGTAGTAAGAATGTTTGTGCTTGCATGTTACATTTAATAAATAAATTAAAAAATGAATAAGTAAATAAAAATAAATAAAATTTTAATTCAAAGTTAAACTTGGAAACAAAAACTCAAATTGAAGTGAGGATTGAGACCTCTCTTCCTGCCTCTCTTTTCCTTCCAAGACTTCTCAAGGCAGTCTATGAAAGGACCCCTCACAATTCCTAAGATTTTGAAGGGGCATGGACTGTAGGGCATCACCCTACTGATCTCTGGGAGCCTAGCATTTGTCAGTCTAAGTGTATCCCAGCATCTCCTATTTCATAGAATGAAGAAAAGGATTCAGGGCTTTGAAAGTTATCAGGAAAGTTACTTCAGAAATTGAGATATTTAGCACACATTCAGACACAATCCCCTGAGCATATATGCAACGTACAATTTCTGAGCCCTGCTTTCTTCTTATTCCAAGGTCTGGAATATACTTCCACTTTTTTGCACTGACCTGAATCCTGTATACACTTCAAAATCCAACTCATATTTCCTCCAGAAAGACTTCCTAAATCAGTCCCCTACTTCATAACTTCTTTGATATCTCTTGGAACATTATATTGTATATGTCCATTTTGTCGACTCAAAGGATCCAGGCACTGCTAGAGGCAGCGAAGTATGGTGTAGAGTGCTTGGGTTAAGGAATCACAGGTTTACTATCTGCTGATTCTGGGGACCCTGGGTAACTAAACTTCCTTGAGCTGCAGACTTCTTATTTGTAAAATGGGAATGAGAATGTTTGCTCAAAAGGATATTTGAAAAGATTCAGTGAGGGTATACATGAAAGCATCCAGCCCAAAAATAACAGCTTTGTAAGTTAACATTCCCATCCCAGCCCTTTTATTTGTCCCAGAGGAAAGGGGGATTTAAACATTTCTAGGGGAAGATCTTTTCAGTGTTTATATTTGAGGATTGCTACTGCCTTCCTTCCTAGACTCAATTGTCATTCAATATTTCTAAACACCACAGTAAATAAAAAGAAATAGGCTGAATAAGGTTAGTAATGCTTTATAGAATGTGTGTTTACATATCTGATCTAATTTGATCCTCACAATAAGACACTGGTAGATATTATTCTTTTGCATTTACAGATGAGGAAACAGGCCTAAGGATTAAGTGACTCACCCAAAGTACTTCACCACTTGGAGAGGAACTGAGACTCAAAGTTATGCCTCCTTTATTCCAAAAGTCATGATTTTTCCACTCTGTTTTGCTACGTATGTGGGTGCTTCTTGGTTTCTGCTTTCCGAAAGTCATAATGCATCTTATACATCTTTTTTTTTCTTTATCAGCAAAGTCTTGGGTTTACAGAAAAATCATGCATAAAATTCAGGTTTTCCATATACTACCCTACTACTAACGCCTTTCATTGGCATGGACTGTTTGCTACAGTTGATGATAGCATATTTTTATAATTGGACTGTTAACTGTGGTCCAAGATTTAATTCAGGGTTTACTGTTTGTGTAGTGTAGTTCCATGGATTTTTTGTTCTTAACATTTCTATTCTGTTGCCATATATACAGTATAAAATGTCCCTTTTTCATCACATAAAGATATATATTTCAGTGCTGTTAATTACATTCTCAATGTTGAGCTACCCTCACCACCATCCATTACCAAAACATTTCCATCATTAAGTGCTTAGGAAAAGGAGGTAAAATCTCACTTAAGATCAGAAAGGTCAGAGAGCGGCTAGGATTGCTTCATCCCTTACAGAAAACAGCCTCATCTAGCTTGCCTCATCTGTGGGAATCCTTCCTGGGAGAGCTGCTTTGGGACATCAAGATTTATAGCTTTATCCATGGGAATAACCCTGTCCTCCTTCATTTTCAAAGACCTTTCTGAGGTGTTAAACTCCTCTCAAGGAGAGTTCTTTATTTTCTCCAGCCCTGCCCTTTTCTGTCTCTATGTCACTCTACAGCTCACTCAGGATCTGCCATATCCTTGCTTTGTAATCGCCCTCAGACCTTTTGAGGAAGAGTCAGGCATCTTCACCGGTTGTCCATGAAGTTCATTAAGGGCTGTTTCACCTGGCACAGCAATTGTTATGCCCCCTAAGCCCTTGGCTGAGATCTGCAGATTCAAGCAGATCATTGAAATAAACCCTGACAATTCAACAGCCCTAAATTTGGGAGGTCTGGGTATAGGAAAACTCATAAAACTTGATGCAACAGCTGCTGACAGATTTCACCTCCCTCCATTCACCACACACCCAGTTGCCCACATCTCACCTTAAAGTCCAGAAGAGCCGTGCACGTGCTCCTGAAGGGAGAACTTGGCACAGGCTCTTTATTCCCCAGGGCATAACTAGGGATTATGTATAATTGACGACTCACTACCGTGGGTGCATTGCATGAAGGCAATCATTTCAGTAGAGGGCTGTTTTCTTCACTCTGCTTGAATCCATGATAGAAGATCAGACTGCTGGCTCCACTCTGGCCTTAAAAGACCTTCCTCATTCCATTTGAAGATAGAAGATATGCTTAGAAACTTTGAATAACAGGTCATCCTTAGTTTCTTCCTTGACTTGCTTTAGTTGGAAAAATGAATTAGTGTTGAGACAGATAGTTTTGCAGGAACCACCTTCTCCCCTCAAAAAAGTTCCAAGTACTGCTCAGCAAGAAGGCATTTCAAAGAGCATGGCCATGCAGAAGCAGCAGCCATGATTCTTACTGCTTGTCCATCATTCCCACCAAAATTGCAAAGAAGAAAAAAAAATCACAGGGAGTGCTGAGAAGAAGGATCGTTGCCATCTAATATAGAAGATAAAGAGACATTTTTACCTTTATGTTCTGATGCATTACAGAAACTAGGATATAGTGCTTGGGTACCTACTATGTGCCAGTTGTTATACAAGTGTTTTACACATTACATCATCTCATCTTTACAACATTGGGGAAGTAGGTATGATCATGATGATTGTCAGAAGAGGAAATTGAGGCTCAGAATGTGGGAAAGTCAATAAGTTTGAATCCAGTAAGCCTGGATTCAAATCCACTTTCATTCGACTACAGAGATTGTCTCCTCCGTGCTGAATAAAATTGCTGTCACATTCTAGAGCACTAGTCCTTGCTAATCTAGTTTATGCCAGGTCATTCAGAAATCATATTAGAGAGCTTATAATAAACTCATATTGAGATGTCAACATATTCTGTACTTGAGGGGATATGATAGAAGTAGAAGACATCTGAGAACCTCTCTTTGAGAGATTTCAAAACTAATCGTGGAGAAGTACATGCAGTAACTTTATACGTAGGTTCATAATTTTGTGGTTAGATACAGACTGGCCTAAGTGCCAAGGGGACACTCAGAAAGGGAAAGATGACCGTAAGCCCTGGGAAGTCTTTATGTAAGAATTGGTCTTTGAAAGACTCAGGCCTATCTGGGACACAGCACGAGACCTGGGGAAGATTGAGAGTTTACCACATGTATTACTAGTCTTTTTTCTGCCCCTTTAGTAAAAATAAAGTTTTTTATTTTTTTATTTTGAAAGGCACAGTAATCACAGAAATGGTACTCAGGGCATATCCAGACTTTCCAACAGAACAGGCACATCCACTTATTTTAGAGACCATGTTAAGGTAGATAGACTACTAGAATATAAACTGGAGCTTTCATCCTGGCTAAGCTGTGTGATCCTGGAAAGTCATTTCTATCTTTGATCCTCAATTTCCCCAATAATAGACTGGGGCATTGGAATAATAATTAATGATGTTGCTTCTAGTGCTAGCATGCTGCAGATGCTCTCTCAGAGTTTCTAAGTCTAGTGGAAGGAAGACTGGATGAGAGTTAGGAGCCACTGGACACACTATGGACCCAGCCCTAACTACATCTGCGATCTTGGGTGACTGCTTTTCCCTCTCCAGGTTTCAGTTTTCCAACTTATAAAATGAACGTACTGCGGTTGTTCTCTAAAGAACCTTTACACTCTGGCATTTAATGAATATAAATACTCTACCTTAAATTATTCCCAGTAAAAGTATCCATTTGGATAAAATGAATAAAACAAAATAGACCTCCTGAAGGCACTAAATTGAGTATTTGATATTATTAATTTAAATTGGTTTTGACTCAAATATAACATCTTTTGCACAATGACTCAGAAAATTAATTAGCCTTGCTTTAATTAAATAATAATCCTGTTTAATGCCAATTAAAATACCACATCTGAGTCAATTCACTGCAACAAGGTGTAGTTAATGCAGGAAACCAGCTCCTTTGCCATGCGGAGCTAGTTTGATGACTGAGGCACTAGGACTCCTGATTTGCAGATAGGCATCTAGGGCCCCAATCCGCAAGATGAAAATTCCCAGAGGCCATGGGTGCAACCTGCTCTGATGAAATCTTGCATACCTTAGCCTTCTTCATCAGATTATTTTTCAAGCCTATTATTTGCATTAAAGACACCTAGAGAAATCCAATAGTGCTGAGTTTTCCGAATATATTCCCAGAAGCCAAACCATTTTTGCCTAGTGCAACATTCTTCCAGAAAACTCCAGTTATGGTTGGCCTGAAGAGACTTTTTGACCTCTCTGAACTTTAGCATGATATCACCCATTAGAATCCAGCATAGTTCAGGTAGTGGGATCATTAAACGCTAGTAATAAAGCTTTCTCTGCTTTTGCAACCTGATGCAATTTTTCATGTTCTTTTGAAACAACATGATTTTGGTTTATGCTAGCTTAAGGCACTCATCATTTCCCACATTGTACTTAAATTTTAGTGTAACTTGTGTTATATCCACTTAGAGTGACTTAATAATTATATTAATAAAAGTTGCTTTTTAAAAAAGTAGTTTATATCATATATGGCTTTCTCGTATATCATATTTTGAGCCTCATAAGAACTTTTGAAGTTTGGGTAAATGTTATTGTCCTTTTATCACAGATAAGAAAATTGAAGCTCAAGGATTTTAAGTGGTTTGCTTAACTTCACATGGTAGTAGTCTTTCCAGGGCTCTGTCATTAAAGTCCCTCTGCCTAACTAACTCTAGATAATAGAGTAGTAAAATCTCAATAAATGCCAAATTGAAGAGATAGGAGAGTATAGTCTCCCTTCCAAAGATAAGTCCCCCAAGAAGCACAGAACTTTAGGACTATATAAGGAAAGTTTTTTATTAGTCTGTACAAACAGTCAACGGTCAATGATTGCTTGATGGTGAGACTTGAAAAAAACAGCCAATATGGGGTAAACCCAAGTGTGGTAGAATTAAGATGGCTGTAAATCACTTGCTGCTTTTGCCATTGAAAGGGTGGAAAATAATTTCCCTCCCTTTGTACCTGTGCTGCTTGCCCTTAGTGACATTCATGGCCAATTGAATGTGGCAGAGGTGACATTCTGGCTCTTACAAGGCTAGGTCATAAGTTTTGCAACTGAGCATCTTGGGACATTTTCTCGGGGAATACTGAGTGTCCATGCAAGAAGATCAATACCATGAGGTAGCTAAGCTGGAAAGACCATGGATAGATGCATGTGTTGACTGTATCAACTAACCAAGCCTTCTAACTATCACTGTCAAGGCACCAACATTGAGGAAAGCTTTCTAAGAGACTCTGGAAAGAGCCATCTGGCAGTTAAATAATATCAAATAGCTCAGTCAATGCCATGTGGAACAGAAGAATTACTCAGCAGAGGTTGGCCAGAATTCCTGACTCACAAAATCATGAGGTATAATAAAATGGTTGCCGTTTTAAGCCACTTAGCTTTGGAAAAATTTGTTATGCAGCGATAGATAACTGGCACATCAGATTATAAAGAAATTGGGAAAGGGATAACCATAATACCTTAAAATGTACAACTGTTATAGCCTCCAATTATCCTAGTTTTTCAGCCCTGAAATAGGGATACTATCAGTGACTGCCTTACAGATTTTTTTTAAGGATTAAATCAGATAAAACATACAAAGCACTTAGCGCAGTGACTATCATATTATAGTGCTTAATTAACTGTATGTTAATATAATTAATTAAATATATGTTTTTAGTTTATTAACTATAAGCAATTATTCTTGTAAACAATTAAAAGATGCAACATACGCAATTGAAGCATGCAAAAGGAAGCAGTGGGAATATCAAAGAGAGACACCTAAGCAAGCTGAAGGCATGTCACTTCACACAGGAGTCAGGGATAGTGGAGGTAGCTGATATTTTGCAGACAGAAAAAGCAAACACATATTGGAATAGTTATAAGTCCTTGTAGGAGAAACTTCTGGCTCTTCTCTCATAGGAAGGGCCCAATGTAGTCAACTTGCTACAAGTAGCCAGTTGGTCTCCTAGAGACATAGGGCCTTATTAAGGGATCAGTATTGCTCTCTTGCTGACATGTTGGCGGCTCAGAGGCCGCAGTAGATAAATCAGTCTTGGTAAGTGGGAGTCCATGCTGTTGAGCCCATGCATATACTTCACGTCTGTCACTATGACCTCTCTGTCCGTTGTGCCAGTCTAAGGTTGTCAATGGTAAAGGCTGGCTAATGTCAATTGGCCAAGTAATTTTTTCCTCATAGTTGTTTAGTGCTTCTTCTGTGACAAATGTTTTTGGTTGGCATTAAGATGTGATAGAAAAATATTTACACTTTGTGTCCACTTCCATATGTCCATCTATATACCACAATCCCAGACCTTTTTTTCTCCAATATTCTTATCCTTTCCCTACCAAGCCCCTGATCAGACAGCTGGGCCATTGACCACTACCCAAAAATCTATACATATTCACTGTTGGGTACCACCTGTTTCCACAAAAAAAATTGTATAACCATGGTTTACTGTTCACAGCTCCATGCATTGGGAAGATTTTCCTTCTTAGTTGTCTTTCAGGACCACCCTTGAATATGGTTATAATGCAGCACCATCCATTTTTTGGCTTGTGCTCACATACCAACTCAATCTATCCATATCCGAGCTTGTTTTTTTCCTCCTGTTTCAGATCCCCCACATGATCATAGGTGCAAACCAAAGGAGAACATTAATACAACTGTGATGAGAGATACAGGGGTCTGAACTACATACACGTATAATTTATTATGTTTACTGGTCCTCCTCTAGCTCAATCCTAGATACACTATCTTACAATCGATCTTTGCTGGACTAATCCAACTTTATGACTTGAAGGGTCTCTCAGACACCAGCTCATAATGGGCAGCTTCAAACTCATGGTCACTTGTGTCCCATTGGTCAAATATTCTATCTCTACCAAAGCCTAGTGACATGCAAAGAACAATTTCTCAAAGGATATATAATTCTTTACTGATGATACCATGGCCTTGTTCCAGAATCCCAGGGACCCGTGCTGCAATTCTCTAACTAGAGCTTGCCATAAGCTCCATATTGTATCTTTTCACACCACTAATATCTCCCACACCAAAGAGTCTGCTGAGTAGCTGTGTGTAATATTTGTCTCTGGAACCCAGTGAGGCCTACCAGATATTGTACTTCTTTCTTCATGGTAGGGTATGCGAGATGCAGCATTTTTTTTTTAATTTTTTTTTTTTTTTTTTTTTTTACATTGGAGGAGATATCACAGTATGACTCTAATTCAAAGTGATAGAGAGAGGAAAAGTAAGAAGGAATGTTGGGTGGAAATGTGCAGTTCTAAGGAAATTACAGCAAAGCTGTTTGGAATCCTTGAGTGAAAGTGTCTTTTCAGAGGAGACTTTGCCATCCAGGACTGGGCATACCCTAGTGTAAATGTTATGATGTCATAGGTAGCAGCTGAGGCCTAGATCAGTTATGCTGCATATAGTCTGAAATCAGAGACAAGAATTATCTGTCATTGTTAAAACTGATTCAAATTGGATTGACTTCAGAAAGAGATACCAAGTCACTTTGGCATACTATGACTGCAAGCAACCACTCAAGCATGAATTGTTCCTATATTTGCAGAGGGGGCTTCCAAATTTCCTAGACTTTTTCCAATCTACTCCTACACCTTGTTCAACTCCTTAAGTGTTTTTTCATTGCTGGCAGTCAAGTAAAGGAAATACCTTGTGGAAATTTCTATCTGAAAAGGAAAGGAGTATTTGTAACTACTTCCTTATTTATCACCTGAACGTCATTTCTAGAAGCAGTCCACAAACAGGCTTTGCGCTATAGTGTATAAGTCAGCAAGCTTTTTCTATAAAAGATCATATAGTGAGTATTTTTAGCTTTGCAGGCCATATGGTCTCTGTTACGTTTGCTCAACATTTGCCACTGTAGCACAAAAACAGCTTTAGACAATAGGTAGTAAATGGGCATGGCTGTATTTCAATGAAAGTTTATTTACAAAAATAGGAGGCTGGCAGGATTTTGTCCATGGGTCATAGTTTACAGACTCCTATTATAGTGGAAAGGGACCAACACTTGAGGCCCACAAATTCTATTCTTAACAACCATGTCTTCTAATCAACCATGTGTCATTCTGGAAAGATTATTTTGTCCTATCTTATTTTGAGTTACCCCATCTGTAGCACATCCCCATATTCACAGCAACTAGCACTATGTCTATTGCATGGTAAACTATAAGGTTTACCGACTCAGTGAATGCATGAACTCTTTATAGACTTTGCCTGAAAGACTGCTAATTTTCTTCCAACTTTAAAATTCTCTGAAAATGTTGGCTAATAGAGGGAGTTAAATTTATCTCCTGACTTCTACAAATCATGGATTCTGCGTGTACCAATGCTAATGAGATTAAACAAAAATGTAAAGGGTTCTAATCATCTAAATCAAGTATGTGTGGGCCCACATTCAACAGCATTGTTGAAGAGTTTTGCATGTCTCTCTAAGCTTACCAATCATTCAGACTCAAAGGAATCCCAAAGGGAAAAGCAAAAAGTGCCAGTTACAAATCAGCAAGATATTATTCATGCATCCATAATCCTGGATTTGGTGACATACTTACCTAATTGCCATGGGCTACTAAGCAAGCCCCCCTCCATTGTTTTCTCCTATGTAAGAAGAGAGCCCTAATACCAGTGTTTTACCCATTCCACAGTCAATGGCATAAAAAGCAAACGACTAGATGAATTTTAAGAGTTCCGTTGCAGACTAAGGAGATCAAAATCATTGAATGTGAGAATGGTAGGGACTTTATATAACACCTACTCCTCATTATACATTGAGGAAACCACAGAGTGACCTTCTTTAAAAATGTTCCTCAGATTAAACTACTTCTCTATTAAAATCCTTTGATAAATGCCCAATAGCTCATTTGTTCAATGGATAGTCATCCAGCATCTGGACTGTACATTTAAGATATAATGTTACACAAAAGATCCTTCCCTTGTTGATTGTGTATTTTGATGGGGGAAGATAGGAACTAAACAAATAATTTTGAAATATTATTATAAACCCTGAAGAGTTCTATATAAAAGAAAGGAAAAGTGCCATAAAAAAGGGTTATAATTCAGATTATGCAGCAAGAAGGAACCTTCATTTAAGCTACAATACGAAGGATGAGAAGAGAAACCTTACGCAAGGCTGGGGGTAAGTGCACAGGAGACAGAAGAGATAATAGCATCTGGGAAGTTCCTGAGAAGAAAAAGGACTTGGTTGCCTTCAAGGAACCAAGTTCAGGGTGTCAGACTGAGAAAGAAAATAATACAAAATGAGGTCAGTGAGTTAGAGCTGTCCAGATCATGTGAAATCTGAAGATTAGGTTGAGGTTACAATTTCAAAGTAGGATTTTTAGCATGAGAATGCTAAGATCTAATTTTCATTAAAAATTCTCCCTTGCTCTGGCTACTTTGTGGACACTCTTTTATAAAGAAGCAAGATTAAAAGTAGGGTGATGCGTTAGGAGGCTACTGTAGTAATCTGAGGCAGAGATGATGGTGGCATAGACCAGGGTCATGGCAGAGAATATAGAGAGTTTATGGAATAGTTTTAAATATATTTGGAATATATTTTGAATCAACAGAGTTTGGTGAATAACTAGAAATATGACTTGCTCTTTATGCTATGATATCTATCTAATATAACACAAAGAAGGCATTTAGTAAATACTTGTTGACTCAATGATTGAAACTAAGAAAGCTCAAAAGAATTACTTAAGGTCCCATGATTAGGGAAGCCCTGGACTCAGTCTATAACCAGGACCTGAGTTTGAATTCTGTTTTCTCAATGTGTTAACATCTTGATCAATTAATTTCCTCATATAAAAAGGATGATAACTTATTAAACAAAGATTTGTTGAGTACTGAGTCTGTAGCCAGACTCTATTCTAGTGCTGAGAATACCATAGTGACCAAAACTGTCAAAATCACTTCCTTCATGGAATTCATTTCTTTTAGGACAAACATGAATGTGCCAACTATTGTCTCTGCTCCATCTCTTCCCTTTCTGTGCCCTTCTCTGGAACATAGGGAACCAGAAGCCTACATTTCCCTTACTGCATTTATTGGTTGCTATCTGGCTAGGTTCTGTGAATGGGAAGGGGCATTGGTGGAAAAGATAGAAAAAGGCCCTTTTTTACCTTGTCTTTGGTAGTGGCTCAGGCAATGGTAGCAGCAGAGGCAACCTGTGCATGTTTTTAGATTCATGTTCAGGCAGTCTCTAATGTATTGTATCAGCAAGAGTCCATTCAGGGAAATAGGAGTCATTCTAGATATTTCCAACAGAGAACATTTATTATAAAGATTGTGCTATAAAAATGTTGAAATAGTCAAAAGACTGAATGAGCAAAAAGGAAAATGCTGCTAACCAGAGCAGATGTAAGACCCATATTTGCTGAGTCACTGGGGCTGTGGGAACTTCCACTGTTGCTACTCCTTCTTTAGAACATCTCCCATTGCTGCTTTGCAGGAAGCTAAGAGCCTCTTCACCTACTGACATCAAAGATACCTGAGAACCTAAAGTCTCTTAACATTATTGCTTCTAAGAAAATTCCAAGAACATTATTTCACCAAGGCTGCTAAAGCCTGTGCTCCTGCTTCTGTTGCTTCTCTTGGAATCACACTGGCTGAGTAGGTACACAGGAGCCCACAATCACTGACACAGCTGCTGTTGCTAATGAAGCTATGGTTAGACACAAGTAAAACTGCTTCTCTTTTCCTTCTGTTTTCCTGTCTCCGTACAGAGCCTCTCAACGACAGAAACTAGCCAGAAGCTAGTTTCCTTACAGAGGTAAGGAAATCTGAAAATGTAGACTTGTAATTTGTAGGCTTCCAGCCTTCTGCCATTTAGAGAAATGTGGAAAGATGGGGATGGAGCAAAGCAATTAGCTAATAGTTAAATAATTAGTCCAGTAAACAAAAGTTGTAAGTAAATTTTTTACTTTTTTAGAAGGTAATAAGTGCTGCAGAAAAATAAAGCAGTGAAAAAATAAGGGAATTTCTGGGGTTATGGGGAGGGGGGATTTAAAATAGCATGGTTGTGTGGGCTTAATTTGAGCCAGGATTGAAGGGTGGCAGGATAAGCCTTGTAGATATCTGGGGAAAGAGTGCCCCAGTCAGAAAGAACAGTATGTGCAAGGACCTTGCGGCTGATGTGGCCAGGCAACTTGGAAGAACAACAAGATTGCCAGTATGGCTGGAGCCCAGTAAGACGAGAAAGTGTGAGGTTGGACCAGAAGTCAGAGAAGTGATGGGAAAGGCAATGAGGCTGGGTAATACATAAGTCATTGTAGAAAGTTTTTTTTTCACTATGAGTTAGAACAGAGGCCAGAGGTAAATTCTGAGCAAAACAGTGATATAATCTGACTACCAGGATAATAATATCTACCTTGCAGAGCTAGGTGAGGATTAAATAAAGCACAGTATCTAACACAAAGTAGGGACCGTAGTCTACAAGTTAATGCTAATCCCTTATCATAATGAATACTAGAAATTTTTGTTGTAATTTTGTTGGACCCTTTGAATAAGCTCAGGTATGCAAATATCTCCTCCATATACAATATAAAGTTTGGTCATTTTGCTGAATGATTGGACATTTTACTAAATGTTATGATATAGAGACAAAAGTACTTCAATCCATTAGATAAATACTAACCTTTTTCAGAAAGCTCTTGAATTATTTCATCATAGGAGGCTTAATAAACTGTCCTCAAATGTCCCTGCACCATTTCACAGTCAGGTCTGTTCCATTGTTTCCTGAATAACTGTCATATGATCCTTTTTTGTGTGTGAGGAACTCAGTCTAGAATCAGAACCCACAGATAAAAAGTCAAGATACATTTGATTAAGCACCATAGCAGAGGTAGGTATGCCATGCTGTGGAGTTCCTGATGAGAAAGGAAGCTTTACCAGGGAGGTAAATCTTGAACTGGGTCTTCAATGATACTGAAGATTTTCACTGTGGAGAAGAGGGCAGAGAGTATCTTAGGTGTGCATGTGCAGATGTCTAGCAATATAAGGAAAAGTAAAGATTCCGTGTGACTGACATCTAGAATGCAGGAAGAGAAAGAGGAATCTTGGCATCTCGAGCTGGACAGGCTGTAGTTCTTCTGTTTTCCTATAGGAAGAAGGAAGTCAAGTCTTCAGAAACTGTGATATAATTTGGCTTGTACAAATTGGATAGAAGGCAGGTCTTTGTCAGGAGAGCCTCTTGGTGAAATGTTAGAAGGATCAGAGTCTGAAGAATTTCAAACTGTGTAAATTTGATCAGGGCCAAATCTGACATAGGCTACATGCATATCTATTTGTGGCCCTGTATTAATTTTTTAGTATTCTCCCAGTTAATGACAGGCACTGAACAAGGGAATCTGTTAACATATAGAGAAAATATAGAGGCAAAGAACGTGGTCTAAAGAGTTGGACGCACCTAGTAAGTTCAAGTCCCACCTCCATTAAATAAAAATGGTATGAGTCAGACCTTATTTATTTTTCTGTAAAATTGGAATGATGATAAACCCAAATTCTAGAATTCTGTAAAGTTAAAATTATGTAATGCATATAAATCAATGTATTTCTAGAACATATTAAGTGAACACACAAATAAGCCTGCCTGGATGTGTATTCCAGCTTTAACATTTTATGATGTAAACTTGGGCCAAATGTTTGACTACTCTGCCTCCAATTCCTCATCCCATAAAATGGGGATAATAAAAGTAGATAATTCATAAGATTGCTGTGAGAATTAACCAAGTTCGTATAGTTAGCACTTTAGTCCAGTGCCTAGTACAGTACATAGTAATAGATCAATAACTGTGAAAGATGGAATTGACAAAGATGGCGATTTTCATATTTGATGATGACAAAGACAAGGCAAATGTGCTCAGCTGAGACTAATTTTTTTAAATTTAATTATTGGAATTGCTGCAAGAGTTCTGGAAATTGGTAGGATAAAAGCAAAGGCTTTCAGTGAAAGCAGTGCAGTAAATCCATTGAAATTCTTCCACCAAAAATGGCCCAAGAATGATAATGAAGGCATGAAATGTTGACTATCAGAAAGCCAAGGCTTCCCTCCACTTTCACTTGGCCCAAAGAGCCTTTTCTCCCTTTGGAATAGCTTCTTACTTATCCTATCAGCTGATATTTATATTAGCATATGTCAAGGAGTCTGGTCTGGTCTCTGATCAAATTTTTGAGGTGGTAGCAAATGCATTGTCATGATATAATGGACAGTTGGAAAATGATTGCAGACTATAAACTTATCTAAGGAGTCAAATGTGTAAACATTGGGCTTCTTCAACTAATTTTCAATAATACCATGAGAATCAAAGGATTGTTGAAACACTTGCTCTTTAGACTAAAATATAGCTTCTTTCTCACTTCATCCTCACTCTTCAGTCCACAGCTTTGACTAATCATAAATCCCACTTTGCCAGCAAGATACATTATAAATTGCACAGGTTTCTGAAATCCTTGTTGCTCATTAATCTTGTTATATGAAAAAGAAAAATAGAAAATAGAAGACAAAGGGAAAGAATGAAAAACATCCAAAAGTTAAGACTTTAAAAAGGGGTCTGAAAAGTTATCATGCATAAGGTTATCCTGGCGGGCTTACTAAAATACAGATTGCTGGGCCCCACTTCCAGGGTTTCTGACTCAACAGTCTGGGATGAAACCCCAGAATTTGTATTTCTAATAAGTTCCCTGGTGATGCTAATGTTCCACACTTTTGAGAAAACTGCTCTAAAGCATAAAATCCTCAAAGAATTTTGTTAATATGTCTCAATATGATTTTGAAAATTTTCAAAATGCTCCTTCACATTTTTTAAGTTCACATTTAAAATAAATTTTTCATTACAGACCAAAATAGTTGCAAATGTAATAATATTCAGTGAACTGTAAATATTAACATTGCAATCAAAACTATGACATCTCAAATAAAAATTTTAAATGATTTCAATAGAATGTAAATAGCATAGTAACTTTACATCCAAAATCATCTTCTAAAAAAGACATAAACCAGCTCTTCCCTACTATTTGGAAATTTTGTATCATTCTGTTTGCTCCTTTTGATTATGTATTTGTTCAATCAGCTGGTAGAACTGTATTCTCCTGTAATATAGTTTCATCCTTGAAAGCCTTTTATATAATCACCCAATCCTACTTTTCTTCAATGAAACACAATAATTTTTTCTTCAATAAAGCACAATACTTTTTTAAAAGTATGAGGTTCCTTCCTTCTGTCCTTCTTTTCTTCCATTCTTTCTTTCTTTTTTCCTCTTAATTAGAGAAGTTGCAGGTGACAGAAAAACCATACAGAATATACAGAGTTCCCATATACCACCCACCCCCATTAGTAACCCTTTGTAATTGTGTTGTACCTTTAATACAACTGATGAAAGGCTATTATTATAACTGCACTATTAACTCTAGTCCATAGTTTGCATTAAGGTTCAATATTTGTATTGTACAGTCCTATGTTGTTTTTAAATTTTTTATTGTAGTAAAATATATACACCCTAAAATCTCCCTTACAGCCATATTCAAATATATTATTCGTGGTCTTAATTACATGTACGTCATTTAAACTTATTTTTTTCATTTCCTATGACCATTAAATGCAAGTGCTAAAACCTGATTTCTTTTTATCATAAAAGTCAATAAAAACAATCAAAGCAATTGACTGCAGTAAAACTCCAGAAGTCAATATTTTAAAGTGTTCATTTGTTTGGTTTTCTGAGGTTTTTAAACCTTAGGGCCATGCACCAAAAGAAGGAGGTATGGAGTGGGGAGAGATTACTTTTTGTTGATATAGTTGTTATTGAAAGATCTCAGTGAAAGGGCCAGAGGGAAATGAGAAACTGCCTGAAGTTCTCAACTCCTGGCTATATCTTAGCAAGAAAGAGGGCATGTGGATATTAAGGCTGTAGAAATTGATTCCCTTAAAACTCTTTAGTCCCCTGTGCCCTTTATATTGCTTTGTGTACTCTTACAGGTACTGGAACCCTTGTTCGAATTCTGCTGCTCAGGGAATTGTTAGTTTTCACTTTCTGCTTCTCACTGATATTGGGCTGATATATTTTGAAATAAACACTTGCTTTCTCTTTATTCATCATAATGATCACAACAAATAATCATGCTTCATTTTTTAATTTATGTCATTGTAATAGGTATTACCTCACTTTATCCTCATGAAAAACCTGTGGATAGATATGTAGGCAAAGTAGACATTAGTGTCCTTATGTCCTTATGTCTCAGTAACAACTGAGGGACAAAAATTCCAGGAGAAGAAATGAATTGCCCAGTGCCATTCATCTAGAAAGCAATTGAGCCCAGTTTTAAATCAGGGACCACTGACTTATTTTATGAGTTTTTTCATTGCATTATATCAGGAGCAGTTCTCCCTTTGCAGATGACAGGGTTGAATACTGCAAAGTCTCTTCCTTACTCAAGAACAGGGGCTGCTTGGATTCTCAAGGTAAAGGCCTTGAGTGTCAACTAATGAGGAACAGTTGAATCTTGGAACATTCTGGTGATCAGAAGGCTGAAGAGTAGCCACCTGAGACAGAGCAGAGCAAATTCTCTTACTGCTTTCCATCATCCCTAGGGGAGAGCTTCCCATCCCATCCTTTGGGGTTGATTCCTAAAATTTCACATTATAAGCATTCCCACCTTCGCTTGAAGCAGAAGTGTTTCACAGGCATGGAGGCCACACTGAATACGGTTTTTGAGAATTCATGGCAAGGCTGTCATACCAGTAGTTAGGTTTCGACCATAGAAGCTTTTAAATTAAAATCTCCCAATCTCCAAAATAACAAAATATTTTATTTAAACATTCAGTATAGGTAGGGTAGGAAGGTGGGAATTGCATTAATCCAGACCATAAGAACATGAGATTTTGAAGAGTTTCATTAGATCTGTCCAGAACGCTGCAATTTTCTCTGCTGCCCTTCTGATATTCTGTAATCTTTCCTGCAGAAATTCATTGATTCAAAACATCAATATTTGGGGTGCATCTATAATGACCATAGAAAAATGAAGACCAATGGCAGAGTGAAGGAAAGGCAGGGCACCATATAGGAGTGAGATTATTGCAAAGCCAAGCAGAGAGGATGATGAGTACCTAAATGATAGAAGAAGATGCAAACGTGAGAAAATGGAAGTGAAGGTAAATACATACAATTAGAATCTAAGTGCCTTGGTTATTGTTAAGATGTGGGATAGCACTATATGTAGAGAAGATTATTGACTTGAATGAAAGTTTGAATTAGACTTATAGTTGCTATGTTGACAGAAGTAAGGCTCCTCAAGTCTTACCATTTGAGGTGATTTTGTCCAGGATCTGTCTTCTGTCTAATACAGGCCCCTCTTTGTGCTCCTCCAATCCTAGAATGCTGGAAAGAATAGTAAAAGCTTATATTCTAAACATGCAGCAATCCACAAAGGGTGAGAACATGTCTGCAGCACAGTGGAATGCAGCATGAGTGTTATATTAAAAAACTTGGCTTTGCATCTTGGTCCCACTGCTTAATAAATGTCACCACAACCAAAGTTCACAAGATAATGAGATAAGGAGTGAAATAAGTTAAAGGAGAATAAAATAATTGGCAAGCTATCATGTGCTATTAAAATATTGCTAGTCTATAAAACCCCTTATTGTTTTATTTAATTTTTATTTAGAAGGCAACATAAATACTTTGATAGAAGAGGAAAAATGAGTAATATAGCACTAGGTTTAGATTCACTGGAAATGATTGACATGAAAGTGGTAGTTTTCAGTTTTGAATGAGCCTTGGCAGGGCTCTGTATCAGCTCAATAGAACCGTCATAACCAGCAACTGCAAACTACAAGTTTTCTGATTTAGGTTCCTTCTCAGGAGGTTTACTTAGGAATTGTAACATGACAAAATAGCAGCGCTGCTTTGAAGGAAGCTGACAGCGTCACTGCTGGCTCCAAATGAATGGCTGCCATGGCCAAGCATGCCTTGTCATTTCTTTGTCTTAGGGTGCTTTTCTTTGCCACTCAAGAGTCAAAGCAATGGTAACTGAGAAGCCGGCATCAGCGTGAGTGACAGTATTCTAAGACGGCTCGCTGATTGATTGATGGACGATGATGAATATTGTCTAAAAGAATAAAAAGCTATGTTTCATTTTAGAAACCATTCACATTTGGACAACATAGGCCAACAATCAGACATTTCTAAATTTAATGTGCATACCATTTTCAAATATACAAACAATAATCAAACCCACCGCCTACCAAGAACCACGTATATTAATAAGTGTCAAAGTAATTCAAACATCAGAAAGCTTTTTCCACCTGCACAGATGCCATGAGTCCCAGCTGATGAAATGACAGTAGAGAATACAGGTATGCAAATTCTAGCTAATGATAATCCTTGCTAAACTTTACATCAGTACAATAATCCCTCTTTCTTTATACAACTGAAAATTACTGTATTTAGTGGCTGGGGAAGAAACTTTTCAGATCACACAGTTCAAAGACCTTTATTTCATTATAAATGGAGGAGGCTGAAGCCTTATTGTGAAAATCTCATTCTCAAAGTCCAGTGTTGATTTTGTGGTGTCACTCACCAGTAGAAGTCCTAACTGGACACGAACGAACCATCAAATTAAGATAATTTAAGGTGAGTTTAGCAAAGTGAGTTTATCTTGATTTAAGAATAAATACAAAGGAGTAGGTAGAGTATGGGGAAACATAAGAAATAGTGCTGAAACTGAGAATAGCTGGCTGCAGTTTGTCCTATCCCAAGGCTCAGAGTCAAAATGTGGGAGAAGATAATTGGGAAAAAAAGAGAGCCCTATAGGGAAGCTGTCTTGAAAAGAGCAGGTGACTTTTTGTGAAGGGCTACATCCAGTCTTAGACTTCAGAGGAAAGCCTGATTTTACTGTTTCCCACTTCTGACCTCCCACTGGGACTGCTCACTAACGGAACCCAACTATAATGTGAAGGGTTTATTGATATGGGCTGTCAGCCCATCTCTCAATTCAAAGAGCAGGTGGAAAGCAAATATGGAAGGGGAATTGGATGATACTTGTAATCATTTCTCAATATGTATGAGAACAAGAAATAAACACACAGGAATAGGTAGCAGCAAAAAGATGAGAGCACAGAATAGAGCTAAGCAAGATTGAAAAAAAAAGCTGTGCAGGGGGACTTAGGGGAATTTCCCATTGATCAACTTCTCTCAAGGGTGTTTGGGGGAAATTCTAAGAGGCTTTAGGATATAGGGGCTAGAGTCAAAAAAACATCTTTTAAAATTGCAGCTGCAGTTTATTTTTATTTGAACAACTTGATACATAAATTACAACCAATGGGCGCTCTTGAGGGCTGCCACAGAGAGTCCTGCAAAAGCACTTCTAAAACCCACAGCATTGGGTGTGACTTCCACCTTAGAGGCTTCTCATAGTATAGGAAGAAAATGAATTATTTAGAATACACTAAATTTCATTTGAATAAAGCTTTACATTCTCTGAAGTGTTTCTAAATTCAATATCTCCCAATGGTACTGAACCAGATATTTGTATTGTTATTTTATAGAGTGGAAAACAGGCCCAGGTGAAACAAGTAGTAACCTGACATCATACAGCTAGACAGTGGCCTCAAATGTAGGTCTTCTTGTAATCATAAGTTCATTGTCCTTTCCACTCTACTTCAGTTCTCCTTCCATGGGCATGGTCAAAGTTTACAAGAGGTGTGATTTGACCTGCCAGAATGGAATCCTTGGTATAAAGTGTATACAAAGGCAATATTCCATATATTTATCAATCTTTCACATGTGCCTGGCCAGGAACTCAATAAATTTGGGCTAATAATTCTCAGCTTTGAAGCACAGTTCAGAAATACAAGAGAAGGCATTTTGGTTGCCACAATTCCTGGGGCATTTAGTGGCTGAAGCTAGGAATTCCAAACACTTTACAGTGTATATGCTAATAATGCCCACTGAAGAATTGTTCAGTCCAAAGATACTAAAAGGCCTCTCAATGAGAAACTCTTCAATTTAGATTGTCCCTATACTCTGACCCAAACTTTTCAAGAGGAAGCAACCTCCAAATATAAACTATCAAAACACTTTCAGGTATTTCCTTCTAACTGTGAACAGCCTATTTAAGAACTCCACAGCTAATTTCAAAGTATAGCCAAGTTAGAGAGATCCAGTGGTTTAGGCCCTTGCTATTCAAAAGTGTGGTCTGCATTGAAGAGCATATGCATCATCTTGGGATCTTGTTAAAATGAAGTTTTGGATTTATTTGATCTTAGGTGAGTAAGCAATCTGCATTTCTCTTGGTTTGAGAGGATAGCGATACCTCCCATGTGATGCCAGGTAAGTCCCTGAGACCTTGAAGTTGGACTTTGAGCCTATTCACCCTCAGTGCTCCTTGTGGACTTTGGCTGGACTAAGCCTCTTCAGACCTCAGGCTCAGCTATAGGAATCCCTCTCACGAACCCCAAACCTGCACAGGGCTATCAGGCATTAGCTGAAACTCCATAGTCTGAAACATTTATGATTTATTTAGTAGCACTGGAAGCCACTGTAGATTATCAGGCAGGAACATCCCTGTCCAACCCTATATGCTTTCTAAATACAAGCTGCCATCTCCTATTGTCCAAACTATTAATTGCCTAAACTACTCCCTGAGAATCTGTTGGATGAATTTCCTACCAATCTAATGATTGTCAAACCTCTGCCAGGAAAAGGGTCAGGAATAGAAGGGAACTGGTGCCACTATCTCTTCAATTAGTTTTCAATCCCCCAACCCCCGAATCTACAATGAGCAATGCTCCACATCTCCACTCCCTTGAAAGTTCTTGGTATCTCTATCCACATGTAGGACCAAGGTATGGTCCCTCTTTGAGTGCCATTTCCTTTACATAGAACACCATTCCCCAACTTCATTTTTACCTTATGAACACCTACTCATTCCCCAAAGCTGTATTTAGTGTGCACTTTTCCATGTCTTGTTCCCTGACTCATTTCAAATGGGCAGAATTAATTATTCCTGGAATTCAGGGCCTAGAATCTAGGTAGTTATCACAATAATGTACTTATCATATGTTATTAAAGAGGGTGTCTATAAAATCTGGAAATATAGATGATATTACATTATTGGTTTCATAAATCAAAAGTGTCCTTGACCTTATGCTTATATGCCTATGTTTTCCGACTTTGTGGAACCCCATATTTGTTCACAAAAGTACCCTGTGGGCTCTATGTTACCTGAAGCCAGGGCGTTGTCGAACACATTTTCCTTTCCTCAGCATCTAGCACGGTTTCTGGTATATTTTTGACTTTTAGTATAGGTTGTCAAATTGAGATGTAAGTCGATTGCTCTTAATGATGCCTTTATCAATAGATTCAAGTGAACAACTCATGGAGAGACTGCTGATAGTATAGAACACAGATCCTACCATTTACATGTGGAAGAAGCCTTCCCCATATCTTAGGTACCTAAGTCCACTGTCTCAACTCCAGAAGTAATTTTTTTGTGTTTGGCTTTTGATGGTAGATTTATAGAGGACTTTTCATGATAATCTTAAAGGGTGGAAGTATAAAGATGATTGAAACATGAGACATTGTCCTGCAGTCAAAACTCCAACTTTGAAGTCTAAGGCCTGACACTCCCCCGCCCCCGCCCCAAACCCCTTTGAACTTGCCAAAGAAGGGTAAAAGCTCAAGATGTCAGGCTAAGGTCAGTTCCATCTTGTAAACTGGAATAAATGGAAGCATGTGGTCACCCTCATTGTCATTCACAATCTTTCACTTGGGCTCAGAAAGCTTCTCCTAACAGGTTAAAATAAAACCTCCCCCAGGGTACCAAATTACAACTGAAATGCCTGTGGGTAACCAAACCAAGAGTCACAGCAGCAGTAAAATGATTCAGTAAAATGAGTCAGTCTGTCTCTACGTTTCCATACCAAGGTGCAGAATACAGCAGCTAGCTGCAAACTGCTCAAGCCTGCACAACATTTGTATAGTCAGAAAAAGTGCCAGCACAAGGAATTTTCCTCTCCAGGAGTGCCCCCCTTAGGTCATACTTACCCCGCTGAGCTGCGATTGTTCCAAATGCATCTCTAAGCAAAACAACTGTAATTACAAAGAATCTGGTACTAACAAGACCTTGAATCACTTGATTATGAAACCCAAAGTGCTGAAATAGTATAAGGATGATTTTTGTTTTGTTTTGCTATTATACAAGTAAAGCACACTTAATGTAAAAAATTAACCAGTACAAGTAAGTGTTGAAGAAAGAGGAGAAGATGGAGGAGGAGGAGGAGGAGGAGGAAAAAAACCACTTGAAATGAAACCTTGGTTAACATTTTGTGATATCCTTCATATCTAATTGATATGCATGTATCATATATGTATATGTGTACATATATATCAATTAGATGTATGTATCATATATGTATATGTCTAAAGTGAGAGCATATATTTTCATATCACAATTATATATGATTAAATTCATTCCATGACAGTTAAAATTATTTAATTATATAATTTCATGGTTGATTTATATTCTGTACTATACGCAAATTATGTATTTAACCAATTCATTCAATTGAATTGAATTCAATTAATTCAATTTAACCATACAAATTGTTCAAATTATCCCATTATTATAAGCAAAGCTGTTGCAAACATCCTCTTAGCTACATTTCTCACTTGTCCTTAAGAGTTTTGTTAGGGTGAATTACTAAAAATGAAACTGTAAGTTCAAGAGACATGGAAGTCACTGGTTACGTGCTTGTCAGAAAGTGTGTCAATTTATTCCCATCAAGAGTATGATGAGACCTCAACAATTCTCTACATCATCTACACCAAGATTATCATTTAAAACTCTTCAAATTTAAAGATGAATATATCCTATTTAAATTGTTTTCATCACTGATGAGATAACCATTTTATTTGATTGGCATTTGAATTTCTTTGTGAAATTTCTGGCCTTTTTTTTCAGAGGTATCATTTTTCTTCTTACAGATGGGCAAAAATTATTTGTATTAAAACTGTTAATCCTTTGAAATATATATTGTGCAGACTTTCCTAGTTTTTGATTAATTTTTTTAACTTTGTTAATGGTGTCTCTTGTACTATCAAGCATTACTTTTTCTTTTCTTTTCTTTTTTTTTTTTTAAGGTGCATAGGTGGGGAATCGAACCCGGGTCTCCTGCATGGAGAGCAAGCATTCTACCACTGGACCACCTGTGCACCCTCAAGCATTACTTTTTAATGTCGTAAAGCTATCAGTCCTGCTCATGTGGTTTTTTGCCTTGGGTGTTTAAGTAATGGGATACCAGTTGAAGCTGAAAAACTGAAGATAGAAAAACTGCCACTTAAATTAAGTATTGGGGTGCATGGGTGGTTCACTGGTAGAATGCTCACTTTTCATGCGGGAGACCCAGGTTGGATTCCTGAACCATGAACCTCTCAAAAAAAGAATTAAAAAAAATTAAGTATTGCTTGGTTTTGAGAAAAATGCTCCAGTGAACTGATTAGTTATGGAAATACAAATAAAATACCCTTGTCCATGGTTCATGGTGCACGGGCAGGAAACACCCATTGGAGAAAAGTGAACTGATACTACAAGTGACAGGAAGAGGCCAAGACAAAGATGCCCGGGAGGAAACCCCCTGATAAGGGTCTGAGTTTTTGAATTGTGAAACCAGAACAATAATATACTGTTATATATTTCATAGCTGGCTTCTAGGGAAAAATGTGTGCATATTTATATGTATATGAGTTTATTACAAATTTTAACAGTATAATATTTATGTAACTTACAATTTTCAAATAATAAAATATACAATACTATGTATTGTAAACTTCATACAGTCAATTGATTTTCACAGATTATGTTCACTATTATTTCCTAAAGTCTTATGCCCAGAGCCAACCCACGGCTGCAGTTGTGAATTAATATAATCTCAATATGAATGTGGGGTGATGTTTTTGTTTATATAAGAGAGCAAGACAAAAGCGGAACAATAAAATCATAACTCTGAACTTTTGTTGTCAATGACCTATTTAGTTGTCAAATGCCTTATTTGCTGAATCAGATAAACATTTTCAAATACTGGAAAATACCCTCAATGTTTTATGATATTCACGGTGTTGACAATTGCATATATGATACAATTTTAATTTATTCTGTATTATTAACATTTTTTCCATAGCTTTCTTAACCATCAAGAATACAGTAAGTCTAATAAGGTGATTTGCATCTGCAGATTTCTTTGGTATAAATTCTCTCAATACGGCTGATTTCAAGGTGAAGTAGAGAAGAGATGGAAATCTCAAGAGCAAAGATACTACTAAAATGTAGTAAAATAGGAAATAAATTTAATTGTAAATTTATATAATTTAATTTTAGTAATAATTGTGTTTAACCACACAATTGCAATACAGTTTGCAATATTGCTGAAATTTGTCCATTTACTCTCATGGGCTGGTAGAAGTCAGCTCCAGTACTCCACTGATAGTAATATACATTTTAATTTCACATCCTTTGTTTCACAATTTATGTCAGCTGTCTTGAAACCTTCAGAAAACGCTTATTGTTAGTTAAGGGAGTTGAGGGAACGGAGCTTAGAGCCAAGCTTGGAATTAAGTAATAGAGTGTGAGCAGCAATTTCCTAAAGTTGATCATTCTGAGACATCAGTAGGTGAAATGCAAAAGAAGAAAGTTGTAGTTTGGAGCAAGCTCTTGTGAGAGGGTAAAGATTCGATTGATAGACTGTGTAAACATAACAATAAATTCCCAGAATACCGTGTTAGGAGCTTGATTTTCCTGAAATCTTAAAGTATGTATAGCTCAGGGATCTTCCCCTCATAATTTATCCCTAGGAAATTAATAAGTATTTTCATGAAAAGGAAATGTTAATTTTTAAACAGCCTTATTGATGTATATTTGTGTACAATGAACCGCACATATTTAATGTGTACAATTTGATAAGTTTCCCCATATGTATGCACTCATAAAGCTATCATATGATTAATATAATGAAAACTTCATCATCTCGAGAAGTTTCTTCATGACCTTTTTTTAATCTCTCCCTCTCCAGGCAACCACTGATCTGCTTTCTGACAAGGCAGATTAGACTGCATTTTCTAGACTTTTACATAAATGGAATCATACAGCGTATACTCTTCTGGATCTGGCTTCTTTCACTCAGTATAATTATTTTGAGATTCACCCATGTTTTCACATTTATCAATAGCTGCTATTTGGGAGACTTGCATTCCATTTTATGGATAAAACCTTTTTTTTTCCAGCTCACCTGTTGTTGAACCTGTGGGTTGTTTCCACTTTTTGGCTGTTGCAGATAAAGCTGATTTAAGATTTATGTACAAGTGTTGTTGTCAACATACGCTTAATGTTTATGTTTCCTTCAGGTGAATAAATATCTAGTATAAAATGGCTGGTTTCATTGTAGATATGCATTTAACATTTAAGAAACTGCTAAACTATTTTCAAGAGAGATTTTACAATTTTACGTTTCCATTAGCAGTGCATGAAAATTCTGGTTGCTCTGTATCCTCACCAAACCTTAATATGATCATTGTTTTTTTTCAATTTTAGCCATTCTTATATTTTAGTGATGTAACATTTTAGTTTTGGTCTGCATTTTCCTTAAGTCTAATGAGGTTGCTTCTTTCCCCATGCTTATTTTCCATCCATATGTCTTCTTTGGTGAGTTACTATTCCAGTGCTTTTACCATTTTTCGTATGCATTGTTTGTTTAGATAATGTGTATTTTTAAGTGTATATATTCTAGACAATTTGTTATCAAATATGGGATTAAAAATATTTTCTCCCACTCGGTGTCTTGTTGCTTTATTTTCTTACCAGTATTTTTCAGGGAGCAGAATTTCCTAGTTCTTATCAAATTCAAGTTATCAATAGTTTCTTTTATTGATGGTGCTTTTGATGTCATAACTATGAAATCATTGCCTAAAACAAGGGCACAAAAATTTTCTCCTATGCTTTCTTCAAAAATTTTGCATGTTTAGGTTTATATTTAGGTTTATTGTTCAGTTAGAGTTAATTTTTATATAAAGTGTAAGATACAGATCCAAGTTTATATTTGTGTATGTATATGCAATTGTTTCAGCACCTTTTCCTGAAAAAGCTGTTCTTTCACTGCTAAATTGCTTTTACATTTTTGTTGAAAATCAGTTGCGCATAAAAATATGTGTCTATTTCTGGCATCTGTACTCTATTCTGCTGAGCTATTGGCTTCTCTTTATGCCAATAAACACTATTCTCTTTACTGTAGCATTATAATAAATTTTAAATCATCTTACATCTTTGTTAGTCTCACATCTTTTTTCTCTTTAAAAGTAGTACCATATATCATAGGACTTATTCATTTCTAAAATGTAAATTCTAGAATCAGATTTTTAATTTCTACAATTAAATTAAAAATCAGATTTTTAATTTCTACAACAAATTCTGCTGGGATTTTTATTGGGATCTATAGATCAATTTGGGGAGAACTGACATTTTAACAATATTGAATTTTCCCACCTATTAACATAGTATATTTCTCCATATATGTAGGTCGTCTTTAATTTCTCTCATCATTGCTATGTAATTTTCAGAGTACAGATCTTGCATATCTTTTCTCATATTTATCCCTAAACATTTCATAATTTAAATGCTATTATATATTTTTTACCTTAATTGAATTGTTCAATTTCTATAAACTCTTAATTGTCTCTAGTTTAGCTTTCATTTTGATGTATTTTCATCTCAGTTTGGATCATTTTTATATCAGCCATGTCACTGGTTAACGTATTCCACTTTTTCTGCAGCCTCTAGAATATATGGAATATCATCACAATAACTGTTTTAATATTTCAGTTGAATGATTTTTCTCATTGTTGGCTGTATTTTTCTGCTTCTTTGCTTGCTAGGTAACACATTGTGAATTTTACCTTTTTGGGTATTAGATATTATTGTCTTCTTATAAATATTCATGAGGTTTGTTCGGTTACACAGTTTATTTCCTGGGAAATAGTTTCATCCTCTTGGATCTTTACTTTTGATATTTGTTATATAGGACAAACACAGCATTTAGTCTAGGGTTGCCACAACTAAGGCAAGATGCTTCTGAGTACTCTGATACTCTCCCTGATTTATGAGAACAAACCATTCCCCCCTGTTCCTGGCTGGCATTTTGTGAGCTCCAAATACTTTCAGATGTTTTTTTCCTCCTGACTTCAAGAAGTTTTCTCACATGCATGTGCTAACCAATTTTTCAAGAATACACGATTATTCTGCAGAGTTCCAAAGTCTCAAAAGGCCCAGCCCTTGCCTACCGCCATCATCACCAGCCCCCATACCACTGCCTCCTTTTCTGTGGTACCTTGCTTTCATTCCACAACCTGGGGGAGATGTTAATTTTAATGAAAAGGACTGACCAGACCTTTAACTTGAAAACTGGGAATAAGCAGTCCTAGATGCTAATCAAGGCAGGAAACCTCAGTGGCAGGGCCCCTTTCCCCCAGGCTGGATAAATACCAAAGTTAAACAGTAAAGATATATCTCTCTTCTGTGACATGAAGTGCAGTATATGGAGCTACCATTTACTAACCATGACCCAAGCAGTTCTGGCTCCTACCGGAGCCTAGCCACAATAGGTTTTCTTCCCCTACTCTTTTGGACACTTTGTGCTGTGTAAGTTATAAAAGTCACTTGAAAGTTTCCACTGTGCCCCGAGGTTGTGTTCTCAAGATGCACTGTATAACAACTTGCTCCAGAGATTTTGGTGCAGCAAATGGGGTGCACAGGAAACTATGGAGCGGGTTGACTTTTGGTGGTTCTTTTTATACCTCTTGCATTCCTTTTGAACAGGAATGTCTCAGACAACATAGGATTCATGGCTCTGTGGGCTAAATTAAGTGGTTGCCCTGCCCTACCAGCTTGAGTAGAGGAACTTAACTACAGCTGGAGGACCTACGAGGTACTTTCTCTACTCCTTAGGGAAGAGGTGGCAAGAAATGGGACTTGGAAAACCCCCCATGCATGCCAATAGTTGGTGAGCTGGTTCCATGCTGAGATCAGAGAGGTTGGGACTTTCACTGCCTGGCCTTCACTTCCCTGGCTTACAGCTTCTTATACCTGGAACTAGGCCCCCTCAGTGCCCTCAGCTACACAGACTGATCTTCAGGTTGGTGAGAGCCCACTCAATATTCAGGAGACTAATAGATTGAAGATGCAGGGTTGGTAGAGGTGAAAAAACAAATGTGTGAAGTTTTATCGAAAAAGTGGTATGGGATATGAAAGATAGATATGGGCAGAAGTTAGGAGATCTCCTCTCATGGCTGTCCTGACTTTACAATCAGGGTGTGACGACTACCCTGATCAGCAAGGTTAAGTAGAAAAGTCTTGGTTGTTTTGCACCCAACACTGGCCTCCAACAGATTCAGTCAATTAGAGCTCAAGGATGAGGATGGGGAGGATGGTGAAGGAGAGGTGGCTGCCTCTGGAGTTGTGCCAAGGCTAGGCATGGCATGGCCACAACCTTTGTTGACTGGATCCAAAAGAGAATTAGATGAACATATTCCACTTTAAGTGATCTCCCATGAATTCCAACTAAGTCTTGGCATAATGAGAAGGAAGCTGTGGTCATGCTGGACAGCTAAGTATTGGCTCATGGATATTCCATCCCTGCTCAAGAGATTTAGCTCATTACCAGATTCCCATGTTATGAAGGGACATTTATGATTTTATCAGAAAAGTTCCCCTAGAGTGAGGTAACAAGGTGATTTTGTTCCTCAACCAAGGACTTCCCTGGGAGATGCAGTTGAGCAGGTTTCTCATGCCCTCCTCACTTAGGGGAGGGGCTCCCATCTAGGGAAGTGGCCACCATGATGACTGATAAGGGGAGCCAGTCCAGCAGGCCATAGGCACATGCCTACTAAGCCAATGGGTTCTAGAACCCATGGGTTGGGTTGGCAACCACTTGCTCTTCTTGGGCCCCCACTCACTGAACAATGTTCTTAGAATTGTTAGAACAAGGGGTTCCCAAGGACACCCTATAGGATCTTTATGGGAAAACTTTGGGAAAAATATAGACTAGAAGGAGGGCCATTGGTTGGACAAGGAACATAACCCTGCCTGGCCTCCTTCCCATAATTTCCAGATCCATGCAATAGAAAAGGTGGTGGAGTCTGCAGATCCCCCATCTCTCCTTTTGGCCCCAGTGGAGTAGTCCAACCACTGGGAGGGCCCTCTCTACCCAGACTTGATTAAATTAAAATGTAGGAGTAAGGCCAAGGACATTGGCCACCTAGGACCTGAAGCCCTATCTATGACCCAGTGTGTGTGCAATTTGGGACCAGTGAATAAATCTTTATGGCACTTTTCTAGTCAGGCACCCAGGCCACCATTATTCTAAGAGATGCAGAGGGGAAGGGATGGTGAATAGCGCTGGGAGATTTTGGGCATTCCACATTAGTATGGGACAGGAAGTTACTGCCACCTTATGGATTGGCCTTCCCAATCCTATGGCTGTCTCTGTGGTTGCAATTCCTTTCAGGAAATGCTTGGCTAAGAATCACTATCTTATACCTCTGTACCTCATAGCAGTGAATGCAAGGATATGCTGACCCATCCCAGCAAATTCTGGTTATCACAGAAGCCATGCATTCTCAATGCTCCCATATCCTCCCTACATTTTCCAGCAGTGTCTGTATCACCTCCCTGGTAGGGAAAAGGATTTTACTAATCTGACAAAGGACCTTCTATCTGTGTGTGTCTTCTATTCCACTGCTTCTGCCAATAATAACCTGGTTTGTTCAGTGAAAAGGGTGAGTGGAGTATGGTGGCTGACTAAGACTATTGATGTTTGAATGCAGAAATGTCTCCTTTGGCACCCATAATATCCCAGGCATTGTGATTTTCACAGAAGCCATTATAAGACCTCCCTATAATGTATTTGGTATGCCATTATTGATTGGAAAATGCATTTTTCATGATCTCCCTATGGGAGCAGGACCCCATAGGAAAGGTTTGTTTTCCAATGACAAGGCCTACAGCATACTTTCACTGTACTGCTGCATCAGTAGTTAAATGTCTCTACTATCTGCCAACAGTGGTTAGTGCAGGATTTCAGTAAGTTCCCTTTGCCCAAGGGGCTCTGTCATGGTCAGTCTCATGTGTCAACTTGACCAGGTGGTGGTACCTGTTTGGTTGGCAAACAGCCTGTCTGTTGCTATGAAGACATTTCATTGAATTAATCATGATCACATCGGCTACATCCACAGCTGATTCCATTTGTAATCAGCTAAGGGGAGTGTCTTCTTTAATAAGTGATGCTTAATCTAATCACTGGAAGCCTTTTAAGGAAGATTCAGAATAGACAGGCTCTATTGTTGCTGCGGTTGGCGAGCCTGTCCTATGCAGTTCATCCAGACCCTCCACTGGAGTTGTCAGCTTCACAGCCTGCCCTATGGATTTGGGACTCTATGTTCCCATGGTTACATGAGACACTTTTATAAATTTTTTATTTATGAATATTTCCTGTTGATTCTGTTTCTCTAGAGAACCCTAACTGATGTAGGCTCTAAGTATTCCATTATGTTGATGACATCATGTTGGTGGGCCAGAGCAAGGAACAAACCATCCTGGGATTGTACATATCGCTAACTGATCTGGACTTCAGCAGTGCAACTGGACCATAAATTCTGATGAGAAACAAGGCCGAGCCCAGCAAATCACCTTCTTGGGTAGCATATGAACCAGAGCCCAGTGCCAATCCCTGGCTCAATATGAAACAAATTACTGTCCCTAAAATCACCCACCCAGCAGGTGATTGGGTTATTTTCATATTGGTACCCACATATTCCTCATCTTGGTATCCTTCTGGCATCCTTATATCAGGTGACACAGAAGTAGATGCTTTCCACTGGGGAACAGAGGAAGAACAGGCCCTGCAGGATGTAAAGATGGTGAGTTCAGCTGCCCTGCTTCTGGAACATTTAGATCCTGGATCTCCATTTCAGTTACAGGTTTTGGCCACCAAGAACAATGCCAACTGTTTCCTCTGGTAGAGAGAAACAACCATGGGAATTCACAGACATCTGTTTTCTTTTTTTGGGGGGTGGGGCAGGAAGTTCCCAGATGCAATCTAGTGCTGCTCCCCTTTTCTGAGGTAACTTCTGGTGTGCTGTAAGACCTTGGTGGGAACATATGGTATCACTGAGAGCTCTGGGGTCCTCCTGAGGCTAGAATCATGTCCTCGGTCCTGAGTAATCATAACACTCAACCAGGCATGCCCAAAAAAGAGCATCATCATGTGGAAGTGGTATACTCAGGATCCTGCCCGCCCAGACTCCCAGGGAGAGACATGCTTCTATGAGCAGATGGTGGAGGTCCCACTCAACAATGATTCCATTGCAACAGTAGATGAGGGCCCTTCCCTCTCTGTATTGACATCTGGGGACCCCAACTCAAGGTTACCCCACCAGATGCTCAGTAGTTGTCCACTGAAGAACTGGCCAAGTAGAAGCTATCTGGAATACATCAGGCAGCAGCGGCTGTTTCCCTTACCTCAGACAATACTATATGCCGTAACTGGCACTGGGAAAAAATCTCCAATTGACTAAACTATGAGTGATCCTCTTTCCCTAGAATGCTCAGATCCAAGCACCTCCATATGCTGTTTACTGACTCATGGGCTGCTGCTAATGGCTTAAGAGTCTGTCAGGTTCATGGAGAGAATGCACCTTGGAGAACCAAAGGTTCCCAAATGTGGGGAAGAGACTTTTGGAAATAATAGGTGACATGAAAAGGTACCATCTATGTTATCCATACTGATGCACATGGCAAGGACCTGTGTCATGATAAATATCACTGAAACGACCTAATCAATAAAGAATCCATTGAGCTGCTAATTGCCCCCAACACAGCTACTCTCAATGGGAACAATAAACTTAACCTTGATGACATCTATGAAACAGCTAAATTTCCCATGGATGCTTCCACTGCTGGGTAGATTTATCAGTGAACTGGACATGGAAATTTTGACACCACAAAATTATGGGCCCAGGAACATAGAGTACCTTTTTTGTTTGAAGATGCCCAATCTGTCATTTGCCAATGTGGAAAATGTCAAATAGAAGCCAGAGCCTTAGAGGGCATTTAGAAGCTATTCTAGACAGATACACTGGGTTGCTCATGGCAAATGGACTACGTTGGTCCTCTTTTGCCATCCCAAACTATGTCATATGCCTTGGTTACAGTGGACACATGTTCAGGCTATGCTCCTGCCTTTCCAGTTTATATGCAGACATAGCAAGTACATTGGAAAAATGGCTTTACCACCCTTTTGGGTGCCCAGACTTCATCTCCTCTGACCAGGAACCCCACTTTACTACATGGTTCATTTGACAATAGGCCCAGACTTATGAAATTAGATGGATTTTCTATCACTCACCACCCCCAAGGCATTGTGGAGAACTTTAATAGCTGCCTGAAAAAGGAGTTTCATGTCTGTGCCCTGGCAACTTTCTTATTGGACAGATTTCTTGCCTTACTTAGGCTTTCTGAAAGTAAAACTCAGGTTTTCCCTCATAAGATAAAATGGCCCTATTCTTCTTTCTAGCCAAGGGAGGGGACGAAGCTTGGGGAGGAACCCACACTTTGCTGTCCATCTGTCCTTACAGATGAGGATTGACCCTGAAAAGAGGAAGAAGCACTTGTGACTCTCCTTCCCAACCACTTTCAAGGGATCATCCCATTTTTTACACCATCACACCCTCCACATGATTCCCAGGATGGTGGGAAGATAGGGCCACCAGATTCGAAAGAGGGGTAGAATGAAGGAAAACTTTGGGCGACAATCCAGTGAGATAGACCAATGGGGCCTGACATGCACAAACTGCAGATTAATGGGTGACACCTACCCTTGGTTGGTCCACCCATTCCCTTGGGAATGGGCATAGGACACCTTAGAGGCATCCCAAAATCTCTTACATATCAGGAAAGGGTTGAAGTGGACTGCAAGATATAGGTAAGGCACTCAGATCAATGGGGAAAAGGTGAGGTTATAGTTCAGGGAAAGGGGCAGACAGACTAGGTTGCTTAGGAGGAAAACATAAGTTACTAAAAATAGGCTGAGAGAGGTGTCTCTCATGAAAAATGGTTGTACAACTACCCTGACAGGACTAGTTCTCTTCTTTTCTAAACAATTGACCCAGCAGCAGCCTAGAAGGAAGATATCTTTGTCCAGCTGACCTGGTGGGCAAGGACACATTGTGGCGACAAGGAATCTGACCAATGGCTAGTTGTGCCATTCAATCCCTCACTTTTTTTCTAAACAGACACAATTTTTTCTAAATTGACACTCAAGGAGCTGATCTTCCCTGCTTCACATTTGAATTAACACCAGGAAATTCTTCATTTATGCCCCATGAAAAAGATAATGGCCCAGGCACTGGCTGTGTATTCTTCTTCTCCACACCCTTGGACAACCAGTCAAGATATAACAACTGATGTAATGAAACTGGCAAATGGCTCAATCATCTTTCCAGTTTATTAACCAATGAACACATGATATGCAATCTGTCTTCCACCTTGGCTGACATTTCTGGGTTCACAGCACAAGCCCTTTAGGCTTAGCAAAAGTCATTAGTGTCTCTAGCCAAAGTAGTGTCTTGATGACCGTATTGCCTTAGCCTTCGCCCTAGTCCAACAATGAGGCATATGTGCTATTGTTAACACCTCTTGCTATATATGGGTTAATACTGCAGGTGAAATAGGAGGTGACTAAAACCCAACAGCAGGCTTACTAAATTCAAAGTGTATAAACAGATTACACGTGGGACCTCTTCAGCTGCCTCCCATGGGGAAGGGGAATATGGATGCCACCATTACTTCAGACAGGCCTCATCACTTTGGAGTAATGGTACACACAGGTGAAGCCCTCCCAGTGCACTGCAAACCTTGGCTGCCAATGTTGCTGAGAGTCATAGGCCATCAGGCCCAATCGGTCTCCACCTTCTTGTCTGAAGTAAGAGGTTGTAGAAGATAATGCAGAGGAGTAAATTGGGCCTGGTAAAGCAGACAAGGGGTGAACTGCTGGAGAAGTCACAGACACACTTTCACAGCTATCACCCCGCCGTTGCCTACTCATCCTCACTTTCCTTCTATGGTGTGATTATTCCATTCTACAACCTGGGAGAGATGTTAAATCTACTGAAAAGGCCCAACCAGAACTTAAACCTGAAAACCAGGAAGAAGCAGTACCACATGCTAATAAAGGCAGGAATTCTCAGTGGCAGGATCCTTTCCCCTCTTCAAACAATATAGATTTGTCTCTCTCTTCCAAGGCAAAGTGTGGCATCTCGAGATGCCATCTATCAACTCCAACCCGGACAGTCTTAGCCATCTTGAGAGACTGGTCATGGTGGGATTTCTTCCTCTGCTCTTTTGGACACTTTGTGCTGTGTAAATAATAAAGCAACCATTTGCTGAAAGTTTCTGTTGTTATCTGAGCCTATGTTCCCTCAATGCACCATATGCCAATTCATTCCACATAAGCCTTCAATTTACAATCTATCTTTTTTCTTTTACATCCAGTTGTTTTGTTTAAAAATTATATAATTTTCATTATATTGCCAGATATTTTGATTATCATATGGGTGTTTTCAACTCTTCCTCTATTTAGAATGGTGTGGAGACCCAGGGCTCAGGCCCCCTTCCCATTTTAAGAATAAGTTACTGGGGTGGGCCACAGTGGCTCTGCAGGCAGAGTTCTCGCCTGCCATTCCAGAGACCCGAGTTTGATTCCCATTGCTGAACACAGCCACCTATAATGACTGGGGCAGAAGTTAAGCATCATCACATCTTCTCAGATGTGGGGGGAGGTGTGGGGGGGAATGCACAGATGGCATCATAAACAAAGCATTAAAACTCCTTTGCCTTGTTCACTGTTGATCACGAGACCCTACTGCAACTCTTTTCTCAACCCTTGTCCTAAACCCGTATAGGCCCTTATACTCCCTGCCCCCTTTGTGGAGCATTAACTTCTATTTCCTGACTGGTCACCATCAAGAAGAATCTTCTCCTGCTTGCAAGCTCCAATAAAATTCATGTTTAATTCTCTGCCTAGTGTGTTCTTTAGTCTTAAGGCTGTGTCAACCCAAGCTCTTTGAGAGATGGATTGAAACAAATGGCCAATACCTATGTGTCTTATTTCCACTATATAAAATCAGATTTCAGGGCATGCGATGGTGGTTCTGTGGCAGAATTCTTGCCTGCCATACCAGAGACCTGGGTTTGGTTCCTGGTGCCTGCCCATGCACAAAAACAGAAAAATCAGATTTCAGTAGTTCTAAATCCTAGCAAATTTCCTAGAACATAATAGGCAAATTAATTCATTTTTTTCTTTCCTACATTCCTTCTTCCCTTCCTCACTAATTTCTTTCCTTCCTCCATTTCTTCCTTCCCTCTCCCCTCCCATTCTTTCATTTGTTCATTGATGACATCCAACCCCTATTGTCAGCATGTTTCCAGATTTGTTTTCTCCTATGTCCCTGCATATGTACTATACTATAAACTCTTGGACTAGTTTCATTTTTCCTTGAATCTGTTTTAAGCTTGTTTATCTAGGCTTTTTCTCAAGCTCTTCCCTTCATTTATAATTATCTTTCTATCTGTCTGCTTGTCCATTCTTTAAGGACCAATTCAAATGTCAACGTCTCCATCACGTCACCTTGGATTATCTCAGGCATGAAAACTTTTGTCTGTATTCCTTATCATTTCATATCAAACCTTGAAAATAGCACAATGTTTTTGGATTTGAAGTTCAGTTCTGACTCTATTTGTGCAACTTTAACCTAAACATTGGCACTTCAGTATCCTACCTATAAATGAGAATCATAATTTCTATATCACAAGGTAGTTATGTTGTATCAAATTAACAATATATATAAAGCATCTCACACATAACAGATGTTTGTTTCCTTTGTTCTTCTGTGATCTGCTAGCACTTGTTTGCATTTTTATTATAGAACTAATTTTTTTCAAACATTATTATTTATGCATATATCTTATTTCTAAGTGTAAGTGCTTGAAATCGTGGGGGATTCAGATTATGTATCCCATAACGTCTCATACAGTCTTTCAAAGGCAGGTATTAAATAATATTGTGATTTTTAAATACAATCTGGCAAACCACCCTTGATGTATCCAACAAAGTTCATATGAAACTATCCATATATATATATATATATATATATATATATATATATATACATTAAAAGATAAAAACTCAGAACTCACAGAAAGAAGCATTAATCAACATTTTACAAGAATATGGAGAAATGTTCCCCAACTGAAAGCTGATATAATATAATTTTAAAATTGTGGGCCGTCCATATTTTACTAGAAACCAAGCCTGCTTACCCCTTGGTACAGAAACACAAAGTCCCAATCAGAAAGCAATTGCCTCTCCTTTAGCTTCCAGCTGCTGGGTCTATTTCTTCCATGCTGCATGGCCTACCTAGCTCTGTAACTATACCATCAAATTCCTTCAGAAAATTGTATCCTCCAGAAAATTGTAATTTCCAGAGGACAACCAGTCAGAACCTAGTGAAGAGGACAGGTACAACACAAGATATAATATGAAAGATGTAGTCCTCACGAGTTAAGGCACCTGAGTACTCTGCACTTTAATAAGGACCATTATTTCATATGCCCTATTTTATTTTATGGTGTTAGTGAAGAAGTTGACTATGGCTGTAGACAGCAGAGCTATACTACCATCTTGGAAGGGTGTGAGTTTGGGCAGTTAGAGCATCTATAATAGTTCTAGTGAAATACGGTGTTGCCTATAGGGATGAAGAAGTTGAGACAGGTAGGGGGCTGAAGGTAACTTCAAGAATTTCGGACAGCAGCTATTATACAACTCTGACTCTAGCTGCATGAAGTCAGGCCCGACTCTACAGGCTAAGGACAAGCCTCCACAAGACCACATTCACTCAGACATCAGCTGCAAGTGTGGAGGTCCCCAGGGCCATCTTAATTTCTGACAAACTGGTTACAAATTCAGGGATTCCCACCATCCCTTCAGGGTTGATAATTTGCTGGAATGACTCATAGAATTCACTGAAAGCACAACACTTGCAATTATAATTTTATTATAGCTAAAGGATACAAACAAGAAGTCAAAAGAAGAGACACAGTAGGAGGTCTGGGAGGGTCTCAAACACAAAACCTCCAGGCTCTTTCCATGTGGAGTCAAAACTCTCAGCACATGGATGTATATTATCAATCATGGAAGCTTTCTGGAGCTTCAGTGGTCAAGATTTTTTATTAGGGTTTTATTACATAGGTGTGATTGATGGAATAAATGCCCATGTGGTTGATTTGACTCTCTAGACCCCTTTCCCTTCCCAGAAGTTTGGGATGATAAGACCTGACTGAAAACCCTGGCTTCCTAATCACATGGTTGGTTTATCTGTTGTGGCCAGCCCCACCCTAAGATCATGAATATGGCAGTTCCCTCCCTCAGTCATTTTAGCATATGAAACATTAAGTGTGTTCTCTGGCTGATGACACATAAAAACATCATTTCTATACAGGAAACTCTAAAGATTTAGAGGTTCTTTCTCTTTTTCATTCTCTCTCTCTCTCTCTCTCTCTGTCTTGTCAAGTTAAGTTAGCAAATTTTTATGAAATGGCATAAATGCACCTGCTATTTCCTTGTTTAGTCTCAATTTCTGGGTTTCTATGATCATCAACCTGGGCTTAATGTGAAACTCATGTTTAATGCTTACAAACACTTGGTGCCTAAATGCAAATGACAGACTTCATCTGTTGCTCAATCAAAGATTGAGAAATCTGCTGCTCCAGCCCGTAAACAATGGATGCATTGGATTTATTGAGAGATGGCATGCTAATCTCCAATACTGTAGGACTTTAAAGATACATGTTGACTATAGATGATTTAAAATTTAAGAATCTAATCTGCCTAAAGTGTCTTATTTCTAACCTGAGTAGTTGAATGAATGTATACAGAAAGATGAGACTTGGGATTTCCATATTCTGCTGGGTAGATGATGGTACAGTTATTAAACATTAGGACTACATGAAAAGGAGAAAAATAATGATGTTTTACCAAGAAACAAAAATAGACCAACTCTGGAGAGAATCAGGACACCTCAGGGACTCCACCTGGCAACGGGAATTTAGAAAGTTTTTTTCTTGGAACTATCATTAAAGTGACTGAGCACTGATAATTCACATTTTCTAGTTTTTCCATTCAGGCTCCAATTCCCTAGAAAAGAGAATTTGACTGGCCCAGGTTGAGTCTATGAACTTTGTTCATTTAGGTAGAAAGAAATATCCTGGAACAGGCAGCCATCTCAAAGTATATCTACTTCAAGAGGGAGGATAATTCAATTTTCAGACAGACTATGTTTGAGGTCCTTATAGGGGAAATTCATTGGGCCATTAGACCACATGGACCCAGAGTTTAAGAAAAATCAGTGCCAAAAAGAGTCATTGGAGTCAACAATATATAGAAATCATGGGAAGGACGGATTTATGTATGACTGAAAATAAGTCATACATATCCATGAGAATACTTTTAAGAAATAGGGAAAACTGAAGAGACCCAAGGAGATTAAGAACAATCTGAGGGCTTAGGAAAGAGAAAGTGAGGGCTAGAGTACTTATAGAAATACAACAATGACCCAATGATTTCCTTTTCCAGAAATGCATCCTTCTTCTAAGCCTAAGAGTAGAAGAAATATTACAGGTGAATAAATCACTATTTATTTTCCAGGAAACATGTATCCAGAGAACAATCTTACAAGTATCACTCTCAGGTCCAAAGAATAAAACATGACGGAAAATGCAGATTTAATTTTTTTCTGATATCTCAGGTTCCAGTCAACCATATCCATTCTCATAACATCTCTTCTGGATTTGTATATCTATCTATCTATCTATCTATCTATCTATCTATCTATCTATCTATCTATCTATCTATCTATATCTGTCTGTCTGTCTATCTATCTATCTATCTATCTTTCTATCTATTTTTGCATGGGCAGGCACAGGGAATCAAACCCAGGTCTCCAGCATGCCAGGTGAGAACTATGCCTGCTGAGCCACTGTCACATCGCCCCTGGATTTGTTTTTGAATTCACAATGGAAAGTCAAAACAAAGTGAAGGTTATTGAAAGGGAGAGTATGGAGCTGAAATGCTGTATCCAAAGAAATAGTGAGGTTCTCTAAGGAAAGAGTAGGAATCTGGTATGGAATAAAAATCAGGGAAAACGTTTGAAAATTTACATTGATATGGAAGAAAATTTCTTATAAATTTAAAATAATATGGGTTTACTTTTCTACATGGTTGTAGAGGATAAGGGTGATGTTTCCTAAGCAATGAGGTTCTGCTAACTTTTTAGGCTTAAAGGAGTGAGCACTAACAACTGTGACCTAAAGCTTTTCCTTCCTATAGGAAAGTGAAAGTGATTGAAAAACTTTGTCTTGGCTTTTTGTCACAAATCTGGAAACAGAGAGAGAAAAAGTTAAATTTCAAAGTTGAAGCAACACATCACTTTTCATAATAAGAAAACTAGCCATTTTGACTGATTTTAACAACCTTTATGTTTTTGTTCTTCATATAGGCTTGTACGTGTTAACATAGTCATGTCAGTAGAAGGAAATCTGACACAATCAAAATAGTTATATGGATTAAAAAAGAAACTATAAAATCTCAACCAATCCCAAATCACAAAACACAGTATTTATAGTAGAAAAAAGAAGGAATATTAATATTCACTCTTAATTTCTAGGTGAAAGCGGGATGTGTGAAAAACCTGACTACACCTACAAAGTATTCAGATAAACAGCAATTCTGTGAAAAACATTTTTTTTTCCAGTTAGTGTACCTTTTTTTCTTTTTCTGAGTTAAAAATACTGGGAGACATTCCTTATATTGTTAGTTAGGACCCAACCCTGCCCTATAGGCTAAAACTTGCCTCAAAATCTACCATAGAAGGTTATAATTTTTTTTTTTTTGTATGCTGTATGTCAGGGTCACATTTCATTATTTTTCCATGTGAGTATCCTGTTCTTGCAACATCATTTGTTGAAGTTTTGTTTGCTTGTTTGTTGAGAAGTGCATGGACCAGGAACTGAACCCGGGTCTCCCACATGGCAGATGGGAATTCTACCACTGAACTACCCCTGCACCCCCAGAAGGTTTTATAATGTTTTGAAAAGTCTATTTTAATCCTTAACATATCAGCCAAATAGTACATTATAATGTCATAGTGGAGTGCCACCATGTTACTTTTGATACACAATGAAATAAAGGATTATGATATTATCCTATTAACAGCAAAATAAGTTTTGAAAACAGTGAAAAACTAATGCCTAATAGATTAGGTAGATATTATTTATTATGCATTGTTCCTTCTATTAATTGTGAATTCAATTTTGGGGGCTGGATCCAGAAATAGGCCATTTAGCTTATCTTTGTTCTTGGCTACTGACAAATACAAGTATTAATCCTGCTCCATTGTCTTACAGATACTTGGCTCTGGATTGAGCCAGGGATTGTGGGAGTCTGTCTGAAAATCCATGTCCATTCTTGGGAAAAATAAGTTTTATATTCTTCAAATGGTGACTGTAAAACACCTTTATAGAAGATAAAGTTCTAGAAATGAAGAAAGATAATCAAAAAAGAGTTTTGACCAGTACAGTGTCATACAGCCAGGGTGAGAGAGTTGGTATTCCAAGAGTCCTTGACCAAGTGACATGTTTCCCTTATGTCACATGGCATTCCTCAGTGATTATCGTTTGATGTTGGCTCCACTACAGAGCAGCTTAATAAAATGGAGAACAGCAAACAGTTTTGTAAGTGTCAAAATCAGAAAAACCAGAATTTGAATACTGGCTCTAACATTCATTAGCTATTTGGCTTAAGCAAGTTACTTACATTCTCTGGGCCTCATCTTCTTAGCTATACTTTTCTTAATTTTAAGTAATATTGATCTCATAGTACTGCTGTAAAGAGTAAATGAGATTATGCATATAAAGTGTTGTGTACAAGGATATGCACAGAGTAGGCTCTCAACAAATGCTAGTTATCAATGTTTCTAGTAATATATATAGACATACTATACATATAGTACTTTCTAGCATACATACATTAACACACTTCGTTGTTAGTGACAGAAACCCAACACAAACCCACTAGAGTAAAAAGAAAGCATTTAGGGGGGTGTGAGGGTAGTTCAGTGGTAGAATTCTTGTCTTCCATGCAGGAGACCCGGGTTCGATTCCCGGCCCATGCACTTTGCCCCAAAACAAACAAACAAAAATTCAACAAATAGTGCTGTAACAATGGGTTACTCACATGGAAAAAAATGAAATGTAACCCCACCATACAGCATACAAAAAAAAAAAGGTAAAAAAGAAGAAGAAAACGTTTAATGCTGGCATAATCTAACTGTAGGAAGGTCGGTAGCCTAAGGGATAATCAGAATTGAGGATTTAAGTCCTTCTAGGATTCTCACCATCTCTCCTTTCTGATTATTTCTGATTGTTGTCTCATTTACTCAGCTCATGTCACCTTTCATCTTGTTAGAAATGTGGCTGCTGGCAAATTGCAGGAGCACAACTCCATGTTTTTGCCACCAAAGAGGGACTGCACCTATTTCCCTGAGCTCAGATCGAAACATCTGATTTTGCTCGCTCGTTGCCACTTCCAGTTGAGGGAAGGAAAGCAGGACTCATTATTGTTTTAGCTTGGGTGTTGCACGCTCCTCCCAAAACTTGAGAAATTGACGTGGGTCATTGTTGAAGCACCCACTACGAAAATTCAAACAATCATAACGTTGGGTAAAAGAGCAGGCTGCAAAAGGCACACTAAATATGATACTAATTACATAATTTTTTTACATAAAATTTAAAGACACAAAACAATACTTCCCTATTATTTATGCACAATATATGTTGTAAAAATACAGCACATATATATAACATACTAAAATCTGGGAAGGAGATAAAGAGAGTGGAGAAAGGAGAAATCTAAATGTATCTCTGAGGTTTTAGTTAGAAATAAAGGGAAAAAGAAGGACTGTAGGAGAGAGGGAGAGAGACACACACACACAGAAGTCTGAAGAAACTGCAACAGCAATACAACAATATTAGGTCAAGCCAAAGTCTCAAACCACACTACATATATACTGTAGGGGGAGAAAAGAAACATAATTTTATTTCTTAAAAGAAACCACACCATACTCAGTAACATTTTCAGGAATAATACAACAATACAAAGATATTAGGTCAAGTCAAAGTCTCAAACCACTATATATATATATATATATATATATATATATATACTGTAAGGGGAAAAATGAAACAAAATTGTATTTCTTGAAAGAAACCACACTATACCCAGTAGCATTTCAGGGGACATGTATTGGTCAGATAAACACTAGAGGACCACTGTATTTAAATTCTCATTCATTTTCTACAAACTTCTATGTTTTCTTCAATTCAGCACAGGTATGGAACAACCTAATCTTGTTTCACCTGCTTTTAAAATACTATAAACTCTCATTGATACATTCATTTTTCTTATTCAACAAAAAAGTTCTTTTCTTTTTTTCTTTTACACAGAGTAACTATACTGGATATTGAAATAAAGGCTGACTTGTTGACAAGATGTTAAAGTAATCAGTAATCTCTTGAGACAACAAAAAATGAGACACATGGTCATTAATTCCTAAAGAACAGAGACAATCTTTCTTTGTCAAAAGATCTGGAGCCAGGTAAATATAAGAAAAGATATAGCTGAGATTAAACAAACAAAAAGAAGTACTGCTGTCTGCCAAAAGAGAGAGAAAACAAACAAAGTGCTTACTTTATCATGAAAGGAAACAAAGGGAAGCAGGAAGGAGGCTTACCTGTGAATGATAATTCTAGATCTTTTACATGGTTTAATAACACGTAGGGATAGGATAGATGGATTACTAGTTTTGTGTTTATAGTTTGCATGAAACAATTTTTGTTTCTTGTTTTAGGCAAACATAGCATGAAATTAAATATTTAGTATATAACACAAAATTTTACTTTTCTTTATTTGTTCTATTGAAAGACCCAAAGTAAGATCCTTTCTAAAGTTTTCCTTAGTGCTTTGAATATTAAGATATTATTTATTGGTCATTTATTATTTTCCAACTCCATGGACGTGTATATATTCTCTGTCCTCACCCTTAATTTAAGAGGAAAAACTAAAATATGTGAAATATTAAATCAGAGTTGGGTGCTAAAAACTGTTAGTGCTTACTCAATGAGGCCTCTGCATTTGATTGAAAGACCCAAAGTAAGGTAGAGAAAGTTGAATGGCCCCAGATTAGGTCTCCGGCAGGGATAAAGGCTGTGGATAAAGTATGACAGCTGTTACAATTGTATTAAAACATGTCTCAATTATATTGACATACATATGTTGTGATAAACATTTATTTTTTTTCTAGACTACCTTTAAACACAATGAAAGCATTAAAAAATGCTTACAAAAAGCAACTGATTCTATTCCATGCTGTTCACACACCATGCCTTTTTTGAGAGGAAGGAGCTGTCATGATCCTTTGGAAAAAGAAAATCTTTTTGCTACTCCAAAAGAGTTGATTGCTGATCTGCAGTTCCAATCTGGGGGCTACAGAACCCATGAGCCTCAGTTCAGATCTTGTCCAACAATGCATATGATCAGCCTGGACAAACTCCTCTCTCCTGAAGAGCTTCCTGATGGGCAGGGATGAAGGGATTGTCAAATTATCAGAGTAGGTCTCAAATATTTTTTGTTTTTTGCTCTGTTCTTCAGAGCCTAGCAGAGTGCCAGGTTCATGCTAGGTGCCATATCAAGTTTGTTAAATTAATTAACTGACTTATGCACGAAGCAAAAAGAACCACAAGTGATTTTTCAAATCTTATATTGAAAGATATCTTCCCTTGGCATCTCCTATGCACCAATTTTTGAGAAGGATTTCATTAATGGACATTACCACATGGCAAGGCATTTGGTAATATGATAAGGGGACTTTTGCCTCTAAGACACCTGTTTGAATCCATCCCAAGTAGATAGGGGTGAAAGTTACTGTTGCCAATATGCAGAGAGCTGGTAATGGATTAGGGTTTAGATCCCATAAAACAGGTGTCCGAATAAAAAAAACAAAATCAGTCATAACTATGACCCAGAGAAGCTAGGGATTGAATGAAGCCTGAACCAAGAACTTGCATACAACCTGAACAAGAGCTTTGGAGGAAGTTCATGGTCTCAATGTAGTGGCTAAATATGGTGCATTAAAGATGCTTAAGAGACTGGAGTTATTAGAACCAATTTCTAGCCCTGTCTCTGGCATGACATGGCTTACTAATCAAGACAAAAAGTCCTAGGCTCAACTTCTATATTTCCTGCCTCAGACCAGGAATTGTTCCCCAAATCCCTGGTTCCTTTTAGTGGGAAATGACACAACCTGAGTACTAGTAGTATTCAATGCTACTTCTTTGGATATTATTTCTAGTCCTTTTCAATGGAAAGAACTAGGAAATATAAATGCATTCAAAATAAAATACATTATGAGCTCATACTGACATTTTCAATTGAAATTAAGGACTATAGAGATTTTTACTTACCGTTTTGTATTATCTCTATGATATTTTTCTTACAAAAGGAGAATCCTGGTTCTCAAGGACAGAAGGGATGATAGAATACCTCACAAGTGTTCATTTTCTTAATCTGATGCTACACACATAACAGTCTCCGAATAACAATATAATACACTATCACCATAAATATAATTACTGAGAACAAGTATATATGTTTTCCCCATGCTTTCCTTATTCTCTTTCTATTTGTAATGGTCGTGCTATTTCTACTCGGTCTGATGTAAAGTCATTACATAGTATATTGGTTCTGTTTTAACTCTTTTTTAAACTTTGTTCTTCAAGCAACTAACATACTTAATAGTCAACATCAGACCTTATATTGATGTCTCTTTAATCATTTTGATTGAAGCTTCTTCTCTGTCAATTTTTCAGGATGGAGAACAGTATTTCCTGAGTCCTTAAACATTGGTAATTTTTGCATTTCATTCTTGAAAATCAGTCTTACTGTATATAAAACCCTCACTTCACATTTTCTTTAGTATCTTAAATATCTTTGGCATAAGGCATTGATCTGACGTTGTTCAAATCTGCTTTTACTTATAAATACATCACTCGTGATTTTTCTTAGTGGAATTCTATTTCTCTGTCCTTAAAATCAAATAATTTCATAGACTTTCTTTGGTTTTGGTCATTTTGGATTGATTATCTTCTCAGATACACAGTATGCTCTTTCAAAATACAGTTTTCAAACTTTTTTTTGAAAAATTAAGACAGTTTTCTTAAAGTTTAGCTTTTAGGTTTTAGTATCTGTTCTGATCTTTTCTTTTGTTTTTCAGGATCTCCCATTATCTATATTTTGGATTTTCTTGGGGAATCATCAATATTTATCCCTTTCAATAAAATATTTACCCTTTGTTTCTTTTTTTTTTAAATAAATTTCTCCTTTTTTCCTCCCATTTTTCACTTGTTAAATGAATTTTTTATTCCTAAAAATACTAATTCTTTCCTGAGTTCTGTTACCACATTCCTGAGTTGATCTAACCTCTCTTTGCATTGTTCTTTCATGACTTTCATCATTTTTGTCAAGGTCTTCCATCGTTTTTTGAAAAATAAGGCTGTGGTTTGGATCATATCTGTGGGCTTGTCATTTCAGCAAGTTTAAATTGTTTGTAGAGATGTTATTCTGCTACTAATCTTTTTCAAAAAATAATAACTTTGTTTAAAATTTGATCTCAACACTTTTCTTTCATATATTTTTATGTGCAATTATTTTTTTCTGAACTCTAAAAGGAGGTTTGCTTCAGGTTGCCTTTCTAAATTCACAGAACCCTCTCTTCTATCGTTTCCTTGTAGCATTCAAAAACATTGTGGCTTGCTTTCTATGACTTCCTGGCTTTAGTTCCTTCCCTCCATTCATCTGCCTGTTTTCCTCATGTCTACTGTCCTCATCTTACTCAATTTTTATTGCAGTTTATCCTGTGTGTTAAGAGGCTCTGTCTTGGAAGGGAATCCTGGCTGGTCAATTTCTCAAATTCATAAGGGATAAACTTCTTCAATTTCCTTCTGACTTTTCCACAGTCCCCTTCCACTCATCTGATACTGGACTGGACAAACTCCTTCTAGTCAGTGCTGTTCTCCATGATGCTATGATTTACCGTAAATACTTATTACACTTTGGTTCTATTTTTAAGACGGCAAATAGCCTGTAGATGCCTTTTGTTTTCAGCCACACAGAGATTGATGTTATGTAGGCTGTTGACCCATTTTGGGGTTTGTAGGGTTTTCTTTTCCCCAATTTTCACTTTAAGCGTTATTCATCAGTTTTTATTGTTGTTGTTGGTTTGTTTGCTTGATTTTAAAGTTGCTCTCTAGTTCCTCTGTTTTTATGTGGATGTTTTAGTTTCCTAAGTTGTTCAAACCAATGCCATGAAATGGTTCAGGTTAAACAACAGGAATGCATTAGCTCATGATTTTGAACTGGGGAAATGTCCAAATCTGGGAATCGTCAAGGCGATGCTTTCTCCCTCAGGACTGTGGTGTCCTCAGGCTGACTGCCAATGATCCTTGGTCCTTAGCTCCTCTGTCATATAGCAACGCACATGGTATCCTCTCTTGCCTTCTCTATTCTCTTCCAGGCTCTGTTGAATTTCAGCTTCTGGCTGTTTTCTGTGGTTTTTTCTCACTCTCTTCTGAATTTCATTCCATTTCTCAAGGACCGCAATAATAGGATTAAGACCTATCCTAATTGGGCTGGGTTACACCTCAACTGAAGTAACCGCATCAAAAGTTCATACTTACAATGGGTCACATTAAGTTTAGGAACATGTTTTTCTGGGGTACATACAGCTACAAACTACCACAGTGGGTATGCAAGAGACTGGAAAAAAAAATTCCCACAAAGGCATTGATTTTAAGTCGTTTAAGGAATTGAAAGCATTCTGGAGAAATATTTCTATCCCCTTCCCCAAGTTATACTGTGGTAACCAGCTGTCCCGAACTAGAACCAAGATAGAACTTGCTGGTTTATCTAATGCCTGTTCACTGGATTACTAAACCAAGCTGTAGTTACTGAATAAGCTTTACATCTATAACAGATAAATATCGTACATCCCTGCCTTCATAGGGTATATGGGGGATAGAGGAAAAAGCTAAATAATAAAATGGAGCCAGACAGAAAAATCCAGAAAGAGATACTTTTTATAGGAGAAGTGACCATTGTTTATGCCAAAGAAATAACATAAAAAAAAAAAAGGTGGAGAAGAGATAAAAAGATATCAAAGGGACATTGACCATGGTTTATGCCAAAGAAATAACATAAAAAACAAAAGGTGGAGAAGAGATAAAAAGATATCAAAGGGACATAACATTCAAAAGCATTGTCACACTGTAATAAAATAGCTTTTTACCTCACAGTACTGTAAAAAGTCAAACTTTAATGTGCTGTTATTCCATTGTGTATGAGGGACACCAAAGAGTAGCAAACGAGAAAGGTCCCAGTCCAAGATTATTATCTCGAGGAAAGATCTTTGAATCTCTACCTCCAGTTTGAAAAATTACAAGTAAGCGAATACCAAACGGGATGTGGTGCTGAGTAATCCCGGATGTCTGATGTCATTTTTCTCTATTGCTCAAAGAGATAGTGTCTGAGAAACTTATAAAAAAAAAAAAAGGCATTCTTTTTTTTTTCAGATAATCTCAAATTCACAGAAAAGTTGCAAGAATGATGTATGTTTTTTTCCAGAACCATGAATGACTAGGATGTTCAATGATGGCCCACCTCTGCTGAGTAAGTTAGTGTATAATTCTGACCAAGGCATTCTTTTATGATCCATAAAATAGTCACAAAATCAAGAGATTAACATTAATACTATCTAATCCTCAGATCCCATCATACATCTTTCACCAATCGCTCCAGTAATGTCCTTTATTGCACAAATATCCAGTCTAGGATTATATATTGCATTTACTTATAAGGTTTCTTTAGTTTCATGCAACCTAAGGCAGTTCTTCAGTCTTTTCACACTTTTGAAAAATACATGGTTTTGATCCATGGGTCTTGGCTTTGTTTTGAACAGCTCTATTATCTTGGTAGGGTAACTTATTTGGGATGGAATTTTCTCCACTTGAAGGGGGTTGGACACTATGAACTCCAAAGCCCTTTCCAGCTTTCAAATGTCTAGTATATGTCATAAGCTTATTTTGTTCAAAAAGGCTGATTTCATGCTTAAATCATCTTGGAAAATAAGAGCTTGTATGTGGTCAATTTTGCATCTATTTATACTGCCAGAAGGTACCATCAGTGGCAGGTCAGCACTCTCACATTTAAAGGATAGTATAAGTATATCTTTAACTTTAATTAGCAGAAGGCAATGTCAAAGACAGCAAGGTCAACAGAATGAAATTTCATAATAAGTCTGAGTCAACAGGTTTAAGCCCAAGAGACTAAGGCACGATTGAGAATTAAAACCTACTGACTGCAGCTGAATTCCAAATAAACCTTTTACACGGACACTATAATTTTTATACTAGGGTTGCTTCTAACAGGAAATCTTCATTCCATGGGGCAAACATGGAATCTAAAAGAAGTCAGCTTCCCCCTCTCCACTCTATTAACTATTCTAAGGACGCTTAAGATTATATTCAACCTGAAACCAGGAAGGAATCTGTCTCCCCTTCAAGTAGAATGCCTCCATGTCCCCTCACCTTGCCTGAGCACCAGTTTTATATCAAACATTGGTGGAAAGCAAACAAAAATCAACTCTCAGAGCTGCTGGCTACATTTTACCAAGGTGAGCTTGAAACAGGCTATCCTGTTACACCTCTTTAAAAAAAAATGCAGCCTAAGTCAAATCCATCTCCAACCCACACACACTCCCTCAAACCATAACACACAGTTAGCACAATCCCAAGGTGGTCGAGTGGTTTAACCACAAATATCCTGGCAGACTTGTGATCTGACTCTTGGTTTACACAGCTGAAATGGGACATCTGGGGCCTCTAGTTAGCACAGGGGAAGAAGGAAACTGTGATGGATGAGTGCCCGTTGTGGTCAAATGTGGTCAAATCTGCCTTTGGACAGATACAATAGGGGCTCCCTGCCTGAACAAAAAGGAAGAGGAAAAAACCAACTCCCCTTCCCCCCCAAAAAAATCAAGAGGGAAAACCATTGCTTCAGCAAACATCTAGAACATAATGGAAATTACTGGATTGGAGTAGGGGTAGTAAATGGAGGGAGGATTCTAAAGTTAATAAGACATTTAATAAGACATAATAAATAAATATTATCCTCTAGGCTAGGTCTGATGCAAAGTAGAAATAGTTCATTACAATAAGGAATAGGTATTATAGAACTGAATGTGTAATACTTTTGCTTTAGTGGTATGTAAAAAAATGTAGGAAGGAAGGGAGGAAGGGAGGGAGAAAGATGGGGGGAGAGAGGGAGGGAAGGAGGAAGGAATGTGATATACTAGAAACAGAACAGCGTTCAAAACGGGGAATTTATTAAGTTGCAAGTTTACAGTTTTAAAGCATGAAAACATCCCAATTAAAGCAAGTCCATAAAGATGTCCAAATTAAGGCACCAACAAGAAGTTACCTTCACTCAAGAAAGGCTGATGAAGTTTAAGGTTTCTCTCTCATGAACCTGGCAACATCTGCTAGCTTCCTCTCTAGGCTTCTTGTTTCATGAAGCTCCCCAGGGATTGTTCTTCATCTCCAGCTGGCTGACGAACTCTGTGGCTCTCTTCAAAATGCTCCTCTTTTAAAGGATTCCTGTAAACTAATCAAGTCCCACCTGGAAGGGGTAGAGTCACATCTCCATCTAATCAAAAAGTTAATACCCACAATTGGGTGTGTTATATCTCCATGGAGAAAATTTAATCAAAAGATTCCAACCTACATTATTGTAATAAGGATTAAAAGAAAGCATTGCTCCCATAAAATTGGACGAGGATTAAAACATGGCTTTTCTAAGGTACTTAATCCTTTCAAACCAGCACAACATCCATTCCCTAAAATTGGAGGTGAGAGATGATAATCAGATGCAAGTAAATAAAAATATGTACAAGATCATCAGTAATTTCTCAACCACCAGGCAAATATCTCCTATTCTTTTTATTGTTTTAATGTAATTCCACATTTGTATAGCATTATATATTCCTATGTAAGTGTATATTTCAGGCAGACAGGAAAAGATCTAGCATAAACTATATTTAATTCAGTGATGGATTAAGCCATACCCAAGGCTGGGTTCATATAAGTGACTGAGCCCACCTTGAGAAAATTAGCTGATGTCACCTTATTTTAGTTTCCTAAGGTTGTTGCAAAAATTATCACAAGTTGGGTGTGCTTAAACAATGGAAATTTTTTCGCTCACAAGCGTACTATGAACTGGATATCTATATATTTATATCCCTATACTGTCCATCAGTTTGTCTGTCTATAATCTATCTATAGTCAAGCCAGCTAGCTTTATATTTGACTACTTTTTTTTTTTTTTCAGAGTACCACTCACGCTCCTGTTGATCTATTTTGGTAAAGAAATGGCTTTAAATTGCATTAGGTTCACAGTTCCCTGACCCTCAGAGTTCTACTTATTCTCTTCAGGATTAGAAATCTTCCCTACTTTCTGCAGTCACTGTGATGCACTCAACCCACCAGTGTTATACAGAAAATTAAAATACAAGTCTTTAATTTAGCAGATCCACCCACAAGGTTCCAGAAGCTTAAGTCAGCATGAGTCTTTGGGAAAATATCACTCGGGAAAAAATAGTACATGTGAGAAAAATACTGTGAATTTAGAAGCATTTGTTTTACAAACTACAGATGCAGAGTGAAAGAAAATGACATCTCACTTAGATATTAAGCGTTCCTACATAACACATCCATCTGCAACATGTTTTACAGTCACTTACCCGCTAAACCTCTCAGCACACAGATTTTCACACGAGGTACAATACAGCTGACCCCGTTTTACAGATGGAGAGAATAGAAACACGGAGAGATTAAATGAATTCTCAAAGTTTCCAATCAATTTTAAGACATCTGTCATTTGGTAGGAGTGAACTAAGTAAGCCACACTAGTACTTTATTAAAGCTAAAAGAAAATTAATAGAGAAAATTTTACTGGCTTCAGGTTTTCTCTATAAAAGAGGCTCCATGGCTGTAATTTGGTTAAAAGGGCAGATGGAGGAATTATGTTTAAGCCACATTTTATAGCAAAAACATTGTCAAGTTATATATTTGTTGGGGGTAAGTTTGTGAGGGAGGGAATGCTAAGTAATGTCAGTGACAAAGAACTGATACAAATAACCTAGAAAAGGAGCCATTCAGAAGAGTAAAACCATTTTCTAATGGAGGAAGGCCTGAAATGAGAAATGGATTGCTCAGCTTCCAGTCATGGCTGTGTGTCCTTAGGCAAGTTTCTTCATCATTCTGAGCTTCAATGATCTCATCTTTAAAGTAAAAGGGATGGACAAGATCAGTGGTTCTCAAAGCATGGCCCTACAGGTAGCAGTATCAGCATCACCTAGAAACTGGTTAGAAATGCAAACTCTCAGGCTCAGTCTAGAGATATTGAACCAGAAATGCTGCGAGTTTGTGTTTAAGAAGACCTAAGGCATGGTAAAATCTGAGGACCACTGAAATAAATGTTCTTTAAGAGCCTTCCAATACTAAGATTCTGAATGCATCTATTATGTTAGTGATATGTTGAAAAGTGCCTTTCAAATAATTTTAAAGATATTTTGGATTCTTCCAAACACATATTAGTTCATTTCATGCTCTGTGAAGGTGTCAGTTGATAATCTCCACTTTGATATCAGAGAAATTGAGTTTACGGAAACTCTAGGAATCAAGGTCTGATGCAAGGCAGTATAATTTTTCTCTTTCCTGAAATCAAATGCCCTTATCTTGTCTTTCTGCAGCTCAGGCTTTGGAAGCACAACCACAATCCATTTCAATCAAAAAGGAAAATTGGCAGACATGGAACCCAGGGTTATTTTCCCTTTTATTTAATTACCTTGGCGAGACAGAACCCATTTGTGCCCTGCAGTCTCCAGGTAAAATATGGGCATAATATTAGTTAAGGTTTCCACTTTCCTAGAATGTTAGAAAGAAATATGAAATAATGCAAATAAAAGTTTTACAGTTTCTCAGAAGAAAAGATAAAATTCATAAACATTTCATGCATTTAGGTTTTGCAGTGAGGTCCCTGAAGGCAGGACCTATGACTTTCTCTTTTAAATGCATAGCCTAACTCAGAGTAGGTGAAGAACAATTGCTTATTAAATTTGATATAAAGAAGAGTAGTGTTCAATTTTAAGAGGCACATGGCAAATTGGATGGGAACAGTGTCGCGTAACCACATTAAGGATACCCCAAACCTCATCAGGGGAAGAACAGTAAAAGAAAGTGGAGATATTTAACCCAAAGAATAAATGATATTGAGAAGTAAAATAGGCATCTTTGAATAACTGAGTGGAAGGTCTTTCATGTGGAAGGTGGGACAATGGGTAAAATGGCAGAAAGGAAGATTTTTGGCTCTTCCTCTAGCAACTTCCTGTCACTGAAAGTGAATGCAAGCTGAGCAGATTCAGGAGATAGAGAAGTGACTCAAAATGTTGAAAAGAAGTGTTGGAAGTTAAGCTTGGAGAGAAGAGAATCAGGGAGGTAAGGTTATGTGATGGGCTGGTTATACTCTGTCTGCTGCTCTAATGCCCAAGCTGTTCTCTGCCCTATTCTGTGTCCTGGGGAGTTGATCTTTTCTGATGTTATCACCCAGGCACCCTTGTCCTTCAGCTTCTGGTTGAGTGTGCAAAACGGAATGCATGGATAAATGGCTGGAGTGTGGAGGAGAGAATATCTTATGTATTTACTCCAGCCCTACCCTGTCTCCCTACATGGCAGGGCCTCTCTTCTAAACACCAACCCCATAATGTCACTCCCTCCCTGTGCCCCTAGGTAGCTTGGGCTGGTGACAGCTTCAAACGTCGCTAGTTCTGGGATGCTTCATCCCTGGTTGGTTCTCCAAAAACTGCTCACGCCTGTTAAAACAGTACACTCTTAAGTGACCTGTGTGCCATCTGATGGACAGTCTGGTTACTGAGGGCAGTGGTTCTCAATATTTAACCTACATCAGTATCACCTGGACAACTTGTTAAAGCACAGACTACTGGACTCTCAATCCAGGATTTCTGATTCAATAGTCCTGAGTCAAAGAACCTACACTTCTAACAAGTTCCTAGGTGATGACGATACTACTGGCCCGGGAACCACGCTGTGAGAATAACTTCCTCATAGAGATTCTCCAACATGGTCACATAGAGTCATTTCCTGAAATATATAAGGTACAGACCCCCGGAATCCACTCCGGATCTACTTAAAATGGAACCTGAAAGATGAAAACTCGGGAATGTGCATTTTAAAAATTTTTCTCAGGTAATTATGATGAAGCTGGAACTGTTTCTCCAAGAAGCAGATCATGAGAAAGCAACATCCTTTTTATCCTGTGTCTATTGGCTAAAGGTAACGGGAGGGCTCGGACCAAGCCTGAGAAAGGAACCAGTGTACATGTTCCATGTCTTCTTCCCAGATTGAGTTCAGCAGCTTTACTTTTGGAGATGGGTGGTTTCTCTGAATAACAGAAGGAGATATGATCACTTTGTTCTCTTTTGTTCCACTTCAGCATCTACCGCACACCTGCAGAGTGCACCCACCACAGTGCCTTTGCATTGTTGGTTCTCTTCTCTGGCTTCATGGAAGACCTCAAACTCATCGAGGACAGGAACTGAATCTAACCATTTTGAATCATCAACACTTAGCACATTGGCATTTAGCACATCCTTATACCACCAGACTGTAGCACCTGGGCTGGCATAAATAAGTGGCAGGGGTGGGGATGGGAGGGAAGAATTGCTGAATATATGACTGAAATAATGGAATGAATGAATACATGTTCCTCCTCGTGCTTTCCATTATGTCAACACAAAATAATATTAAGCTTTTACTTTGCTCTCGGATGCTGATTTTAAATACATTTGCTGAAGCAGAGGGACTTGGAGTAGAATGGCTTCATAGATCTTTTCTGTCTCTTAACTTCTTGGTTCAACAAGTAATTGAAAGGAATCAATCTCCCGCTGACTGACAGTTTTGACAGCTGCTGTTCTCGGGATGTCAATGTATAATCTGTTATTCTACTTACCAATTTAAAACTGAACAGAGACATATGTACTGTCAGCCTCATTCCTCTGATCTGGCTCCTGGCCCCCAGCTCCCCTGTCTGCCCTATTTTATCCTTTTCCTCTCTCATGTCAGTGAAACGCTTTTAAATTTGGAGCACTTCTGAACTCCTCTGCCCCAAGCTAGAAGCTGGATTAGAGCTTACCTTCCCTGAGTATTATTAAGGCATGTTCACAAGTGAAGCCTCCAGTTTTGCAAACTAAGAGGGCATCATAAATTTGGGTCTGTTCAAATTATAAATGAATCTTTTCTCTATGCTTCGCCAAGGAACGGGGATATTAAAGTGAATAAGAATAATAATAAAAAGCGAGTTCGTTGCATGGGTATAATTAAACTGAATAGCTCACACACACAAAATAAAGCTCTGAACACTGGCTTCCTCTCAGACACACCCCAGTACGCCCAGACCTCGCCTTAGAAAGGTATGCACCGCTTGTCATCCTGACAGAAAGCAAACACCTACACTCACCCTCCTGTCTGCAAAAAGAAGACAAGTTTGGCTTCCTGACTCGAAAACTCCTCCATCCCCTGGGAGCAAAAAAAGTACCTATTTTTCCTATACTCAGTATTCCAGACACTGAAAATGCGATAACTTGCACTGATTGGGTGACTGGCATTAATGGATGAGTACCTGATGCAGGGTTATTTGATATGTATTCAATCTTACAAGTGATTTTCCATCTGTGCCAGAAAAAAAAAAAAAAAAAAAAAGCCAGTGGCATGTTAGGGATATTTTTTTACCCCCAAAGCTTGTAAGCAGACAGCCTGGAAGGCCTTCCCATGTGGATTGCGTCTCAGAAAGTGTGAGCTCTGAGGCTAGAGCAAGCACGATGGGTGGAGTTGCTGCCACCTGCACTTTCTCTCCTAAAGCCGTTTAAAACCCCACCAAGAACCAGTCAACCCAGATGAGGCTACACCTACCTTCCCTTCTCAAGAGCTGTGGGTCCAAAGCACACCTGGAATGAAGACTTAGTAGTATTTCCTTACTATACTTGATAAGCAGAGCTTGTGATAACACAGTGCCCTGGTTATTTATCATTTGGAGACTTTGTGAACAAATGTAGCCCTTCTTCTCAAAGAGGCTTTTCACACAGATCCTTTCCTTTTAGGGTAACAAAATATTCACCATAAAATGAATGTGTATGCTGTATATGCTTTTCTTAACTTTAATAACTTCTCTTGTTCTTTATTTCCCTTTCTTGTACTTTTGATATTCACACATTCTGTATTTACAAGAAGGAAAGGGGTGTTTGTGTGGAGGGGACAAAACAGTTCCACAGAAATCAAATCTGCTTTTAAATTATTCTTCATTCATAGTCCCTTGCAACCTGGCACAAACTTCCTCTAAGGTAGAGCATAGCTTAATATGTCATACTCTCTCTCTCCCTTCAGTCAATTGCAATCAACTGACTGGTCTTCAAAGCTGCTAGTTTCACAGAAAAGAAAGTCCCTTTGAACAAGACTGAGGCTTAAAGGATCCCTGTCTAATGCCACCATTTGACATTTGATAGAGTTCACAAGTGAGAGAGGAAGAAATTTATCTGAAGTGGCTAAGAAAGCTTGTCACACTTTTTTCAAATTGTGTTAGATTCTCTTTTATTCTGCATCATCATACTTGGTATTCATAATGCTAACCATATTTATAATGGAATTCTGAAAATATTAAGCCTATAATAAAGCATGATTAATTATTCATGCTATTGTGTAAACTTTCCTTACGATAAAAATGATCTTGAGAATTCATTTGTCTCTCTACATCTATGTGTCCCTGTTAATAAGAGAGTTCAAGTACTGATATTTAATTTGCCCTTAAGCTCCAATGTCTCCTTTTGTTATATCCTTGATAACTGATGATTACAGAGGTGAATATTATGCTCTATTACTGTGGATAATCAAGAGTTAAACAAGTGCATTTATGTATATGGAATTAATATAGGCGTGTGTTAAGCATATAAAATAATCTCTAAGAGTTTATTGGGACTATTCCTTAACATTTAACTAGTTTATATTATTATGATTTATTTCATTTTTTAGGGGAAAATGAATAGAAATCTTGAATAGGGAATTTATGAGTATTTGCTCCAGCTTTACTCTTTATTTTTATGTTGTGACTGTGGAAAGTCATTTCACTTAACTCAATGACTTATCTGTGAAATGGGAGCAGGTGATAGGGTAGGGAAAGAGGAGAAATTTTATATTACATATTTTACTTCTACTATTCAGTGAGGCAGGAACATGGCATAAGCTTCTAAATATTGACATCTTCATACATAGAAATTTCAAGGTTATTTGCACATAAAAGGCAAAATATGTGGGTAAAGGAGCAGTCGACAATGGCTACAAGAATAGCAGCTCCAGGCAGTTCCCTTTTTTGTTGTTGAAGGTGTATGTTTATTAAGTGTGGGGGGGCAAGTTTGAAGCTGTTTTTATGTACCCCAGGTAAACATGTTCTTAAATCTAATTCATTCCTGTGGGTATAAACCCATTGTAAGTATGGTCTATTTATGAGACTACGTCAGTTAAGGTGTGATCCACTCATTTAGGATGAGTCTCACTCCTAATCGGAGTCCTTCATGAATGGAATGAACACACACACATACAGAGAGAGAGAGAGAGAGAAAGCCACAGAAACAAGAAGCTGAGCTCATTGAAAGCCACAGAAACAAGAAGTTGAAATCATTGAAACCCAGGAGAAAAGGGAGAGACCAGCAGAGCCTGCCATGGGTCTTGCCATGTGATAGAGAAGCCAAGGATTGTCAACAGCCAGTCTTTGGGAAGGAAAAATTGCTTTAATGATGACTTGATTTGAACAATTCTTGTGGCCTTAAAACTGTAAGCTAATACATTCCCATTGTTTAAAGCCAACCCATTTTATGGTTTCTGTTTTGAGCAGCCTGGGAATCTAAAATAGGCAGCATGGATGGAGGGGGAAAAAAGCCAAGTACTGATGTGAATTCTCTCAGTTTTTGACTTCTACTTTCACCCTTCCTACACTCTGAATCTGTTTCCTTTTAGAAGCAAAGAGTCCCTGGAAAGACTTAGCTGGTGTCCTTCCTATGAACACAGATATACTTCCAGAAAGCCATATTCCTAGTATACCTGGCATATACATAATTTATATGTATATAAATCAACTTTATGAATGCTTAGTAACTTAAACAAGATTCATCCATATTACTTTAACAACAATGTTAACTAAATAATTTATTGAATTTTAATCAAAGGAAACTTCCATCTAGTCACATTTAGTTACAGCTTTAAAGTGTTAAAAGAAATATTTTAACACAAAATTATTAAAGTACATCTCGAAAGAAAGAAGAAGAAACCACTACCAAATTTGATGTTATTTCTTAGTGAATATCACACAAAAGCCACAACAAAAAGTAAAATATTTCTGGTTTCTGAGCTTCACAATCATACACCATAAGCTGAGAGAGCTTAGTGTAAAGCTGTAATCGTCATAAACTGATTTGCTAAAGACATTGCTGAAGCCTCTCTCTTTGTGATAGACATACCTGCCTGAACCATCAAGAAGTCAGGGCATAAACATAGAGCCAACTACAGAGTTTTCATCACCAAGACAAGCTAACTGTACACTGATGAAAATCTCCAGCAATATTCTTCCTGGGTATTTGGGTTGAGGTGAATAGGTAAGTCACCTTTCCAGTACGGGAGAGCTTCTGAAGGTAACTGGGTGTGGCAGCACAGGCTGCCTCCACACTCTGTTTTTCCTCCTCCCCCAGCCACAATCATGCCTCTTACCGCAAACCAGCAGATTCTGGTTTGGTGCAAAGAGTAATGGAAATCAGCACCCTGTATACACGGTCCCAAATGCCATAAGTTCCCTGTTTTACTATGTGAATAGCCTGAAAATTGTTTCGGTAATAAGAGAACACAATTTTGCATAGACATTTTAATCAACCACAGGTTAACATGTGTAGTGGAAAGACAACCTATTTGCTTAAGGACCTTAAGGAAGTTACCTCTCCTCTCAGAGACTCAAAGGGATTGCAACAGATCAGTGGTGAGCAAAACTGGCTGCGCATTAAAAGCCCCTGGGGATCTTTGAAAACACTGAAGCCCGGGCCTTGCCCCATACCACCATTAAATCAGAATCTCCGGCAATGGGGTCTGGGCATTGGTACTTTTCAAAAGCTCCCCAGTGGATTCTGATACACAGCACAGAAAACATCTACAGGAGTTGAGAGTTGACCTTAGAGTAAAACATTGAGCTCTTAAAAATGAGTGGGAAGGGTATTTTGAACAGAAAAGACAGATGTTAACCCTACATGTTAGGGCAGTGCTCTTTTATATAGCCATTGTGAAAAAACCTGAAAATTAAATAGGGTCTCACAAGATCATCCAGCTGTTTGAGGAAAAGCGAGATTTCTGCTTCCTATTGTAATATTCAGAACCTTCAGCTTTTTCAGTTTTCCATGAGTGCGGTTGCTTGAGAAGGAATACGCCGCGGAACAAAATAGTATCCACAAATTTCTATTGCCTCATTTTGGCAAAGAAGACTGTGTTTTGCCTCAGGCTGTGCTTCGTAGGCCGGAGTTGCCATGGGAAGCAGGACTTTATTGGGATGCCAGAACAAACAGGCTCTGAAACCACCCCAGCATAACTTACAGAGCTGCCTATAAATCAAAGGGAGCCCTAGGGTCAAAGCCACTTAACACACACACACATTCACACATACACATACTCCTGAAAAATATTACAAAGGAGAAGGTGTGTCAGGGAAATCCAACTAAAATTACGGCACGTAAGTAATAACTGAAATTTATGTGCCTCTTTCATCCACAGTTCTCAAAAGACACAGAATGTGCTAAGATTACTTGTCTTTTGAAAGCTTTCCAAAGCTCTGAAGGATAAAAGAGGAGGGATTCTGCATATAAAAACCAGGCAAGTGGATGTGACTGAAAGGGGTCATCTACTCCATTCTCCTGCTTATAAGCATGGTTACAATCAAACCAAACCATTTTATTTCTTCTTCCTCGGCAAAGTCACTTCTGTACCACTCCAGGGACTGACCCTCCCTCCAGCTCATGTAATTTTTCTCGAGGGGACTCTCTACCAGTGATCAGTCTACTGGGACAGGATTCTAAAGCAATTTCGCCTATCCAAACATTTGAGTAACGAATGTGGGAGCTTGAACAGGTTAACCACTGTTAAATTGACCACTTCTCTTCCTATTTTCCCTACCCTCTTGATTTTCTCTTTTAGCACAAATAGCCTTTCCACCACTAAAGAATGAACTTCTTTGACTGTGGAGAATGGTATTTTCCTTAGAGATGTGACAATTCCCAGAGAAACTTGATAGTTCTCCTGACACCAGTCTTTTTTGTTTTTCAATTTTTTTATTGTATGATATAACATGCATATAAAGCAGGGAATGAAAAAAGCAATAGTACAAAGTACTCTTCAACAAGTATTTACAGGACAGATCCCAGAGTTTGTCAGGTATACCATACCATCCTCTCAGATTTTTCCTTCCAACCACTCCAGAATATAGGAGGCTAGAAAGAATAAATATTTTTTTTATCATCACAATCGATGTTTTTGTGAAAAATAGCATATACAAAAAAAAGCAATAAATTTCAAAGCACAGTACAACAATTAGTTGTAGAACAGATTTCAGAGTCTGGTATGGGTTATGATTTCACAACTTTAGGCTTTTACTTCTAGGTGCTCTAAGAAACTGGAGACGAAAAGAAATATCAATTTAATAATTCAACAACTATATTCATTTGTTAAACTCAACCTTCTCTGTAGACCTCCACCATCACCTTTGATCTTTCTATCCCACTCTTTAGGGATATTTGGGCTATGGCCAATCTAATTTTTTTCATGTTAGAAGGGGCTATCAATGCTATGAAATAGGGAGATGGAACTAGCTGATGTTCTGGAGAGGCTGAGCCCTCTGAGTTTCAGGACATATCTGGTCTAGGACCCATCTGGGGGTTGTAGGTTTCTGAAAAGGTACCGTGGAACCCTTATAGAATCTTCTATATTTTCCTATGTGTTCTTTAGGATTGACTGGAATGGTTTTGGTTGGGGGTTGGCAAGTTATGATAGGTAGCAATGTTTAACTGAAGCTCACATAATAGTGACTTCCAGAGCAGCTTCTCGACTCTATTTAAATTCTCTCAGCCACTGATACTGTATTAATTACACTTCTTTTCCCTCTTTTGGTCGGCATGGAATTGTTGATGCCATGGTGCCAGGGTCAGACTCATCATTGAAGTTATCTCCCACACCGCCAGGGAGACTTTCACCCCTGGATGTCATGTCCCACATAGAGGGGAAGGCAATGATTTCACTTGCGGAGTTGGGCTTAGAGAGAGTGAGGCCACCATCTGAACAACAACAGAGATCCTCTAGAAGTAACTCCCAGGCCTACCTATAGATCCTGTAAGCGCCTCTGCTACCTACATAAGCTCCACAAGAGTAAGCCTCAAGATCAAGGACTTGGCCTATTGATTTGGGTGTCAATAATATATGACTCAGTATCAGGACATTGCTTGATAGTAAAGTTTAATAGTTTGATATTTTTTTCTCCCATCTTTCAAGGGACTTTGCCAATACTTTTTTTTTTTTTGCACGGGCAGGCACTGGGTTTCAAACTTAGCAGGTTGAGAACTCTGCCTGCTGAGCCACCATGGCCCATTCCAGCCAATACTTTTTGATTATCTGCTTAATATATTCTAGGATGTATCCAGGCATTACATTAAGTTATACAGAATTAAAGACCCTCATTCTTATTCCGGGCTCTCTGTGTTTCATTTGTTCAAATGAGCTATCCAGACAGGTTGAGTTAGATTATGTGCTACAGAAAACTTAGGTTCTGGACAAACTAAACCTTTCCTACTTTGGTCTCAAAGAGTAGATGCAGTTCTAAAATAAAGACAATGTCTTCCTTCCCCCTGTGTTCTGAATTACCTTAATCTTGGCCTGATAGGCTTCATTCTTATCTCTAAATGCCAGGTTATAGATATATAAAACAGCCTCTCAAAATCCAGAAATAATAATCACCACTCCAGACTAAAGGTGTCTGCTATACGAGCTTATAATCTAAGCCCCTGATTTCTTATAAGCATTTTCTAAAGGAAACCTACAATAATTGTTCTTTCATTTTTGGCTTATTGTGCCCCACCCAGTGTCCCACAGGTTCATTCACATTGTTGTATGCCTCATAAGTTCTTTTCTTTTTGTAGCAGCATAGTATTCTATCATATGTATACACTGTCATTCACCAATCTACTTCTCAATCGGTGCATCCTTCAGCCACTGGCATTCATTAGGCATCATGTATAGTGCTCAAAGTCCACAGTCCATCAACATTTTCAATTTTAGTTAATTTCACTGTTTCCAAGAGAAAGATAATCAATAAACACACCCTCACCAAATAGGAAATCTAAACCTCCCCTTAACTCTTGTCCCTCTCCCCATTATTTACCCCTGCTGTTGCTGAGGTAGTGCTGATGCTTTCCTGTTAAACATGGCTTACAGCATGCAGTGGCAGTTTTCCCCCTGTACACAAATCAAACCTTTGAAGTAGTTCTTGCGAGAACTTTATTTATATTTCTAGTGTGAATCAGATACAACCCCTTTCAATCTTGTTCATCTTCAATATGGTAATATTACTTATAGACCCACTAGAGAATGGCCTTCACTCCTATCTATTCTCTTACATTGGAGTTCAACTTCATTAGCTAACCGTTCCCCCATCTCTAGCTCCTATGTATCTCTAAGTTCCCTATATTCTGTATTATTAGCCTCTGATTTATCTTTAAAATCCAAAAGTGGAGTCTTGTAGCATCTATCCTTTTGCGGACCCCAGTCTTTAAACCCAAGCACTCTTGCTCTGCCATCTCTGGAAACTAGGGACAACTGGTTATCCTCCCCAGCTAGAGGCTCAATAGACACTATTTGACTCCATGTCTTGCCCTCAGGCAGTCTCACTTCTCTCATTTCAAGAATGCTAAATTGAAATGTAAGATTAAATTTGAAAATTACAAAACCCATACAAGAAAATTATATAAGAAAAACTTTAGAAAGTAATCCCACTTTGCCATTTTACAAAGGGTCACTTTGTTGTATAAAAGATGAGGACATTGGCAGTAGGAATATTGCAGTGTAGAGGTTATCTGGATGGTATTGCACTCATATGCTTGGCCCACCTGTCGTTAGCTTCTGCAATACTCACCTCCACTTCAAGTTACGGGTTTAGTTCTGCTCAGAGCTCTGGGATCCGTCCTGACTCTAGCCACGTGGTTGACTCAAATCTAGTTCAATATCCTAGAGTACTGCCTTAAGGAACACTCATTACTGGTCTTACTCTGGCATTATGTCCTTGTGTTAATAACTTGGTCTCTGTCCTGTCCTTGACACTAAGTCACCACCGTAACCCGAGTGTCTATTAGATTCTTGCTGTCTTAGTTACTTATTTGTAACTTCTTAGCATACCAGCCTCCCTAGGAACGCTTTTTTTTGTCGTCTCTTTTAAATGAGGTGGAGGCATAGAGAACCAGCTATCAAAGAGAAAGGAGCAGGGATGGGAAAGAAGCTTGGAATAATTATTGGGTTAAATTGCAGACTGCTGCATCTGCTTTTATTCCCTCCTCATGGTGCCTGCCTTTTGATTAGGTGTTTGTCCACATTGCCTCAAATTCTTAGCACCAGTGTTTTTTTTTTTTAACTCTTCACTTTCTCCTCCGATCATCCAAGTCAAGACTTGTGTCTCCTTTCCCTACTTGCTATAACTTGACTTCTCCAACTCCATAATAGAGTAAATGTACAAGGAGGCAGCTATGGTATAGAAAGAGGAATCCTGCACCTGCTAGTTGAATGAGTTCCAGTTTCTCTATTCATTGATGGGTTGAATTTGGGCATGTTGCTTTACTTCTCAGAGGTTTAGATTACTCTGGAGATTTTTTGTGTAAAAAATAAGTTGTGTAAGTATATAGCATTATAAATATGTAGACTGTTTTCTCCTCCTTTTCTAGTGTTATGAGAATAGAGGGTTAAGCATGCAAAATTTTCATTACTTCCTCAAAAAAATTTTAGAGTCATTTTTAGGAGTACTTTACTGTCAAGTACAGGTTAGGTTTGCTTTGGTCACAGTTACTAAACCATGTTTTCACTACTAAACATTTAGTGCAAAGGTTTGGTACCTGCATTTATAGCTCTAATGTGCATTTTTCCCAGGTCCTTCCCCTGGCACTTTAGCTGAAACAAAACTTCAAAGAAAGAATTCTAGGCTCCTGGGAGAGCTTCAAAGGCATCCTACAGGGTCAATTAGCACCTATAAAATTTATCTCTGCTGTCACTAATGGCTATTAAACTAAAGTGAGGGCTAATGAAGACTGATAACCACCACCTCCTGGGTTTGTTATTATTTAAGTGGAAAATAACCCTTAACTCTCTATATTGAATATCCAATTCATGATTGATTTGAGATTTATTAACTATTGTAGATTTGGGGCTCCTTATCTATTTCTTTTAGGTACCGAGGTTTGCTATGTACTTACAACAAATATAACTTATTTGCCTGCCTGTGTATTAAAATAAATTGGCAAGACTTCCTCATGAAATAGGAAGTGACCCCATGATAGATACACACACGCTTTGAAAGATTACAAAATATAAAGTGGGCACAATAGCACAAGCTATTATAATGTGTTATGTCATGACGCAAGACTGAGATCAAATCTTACTCTTTTGTTTTTATCTTCTTGATCTTGGGCAAGTTAATTAATCTACCTGTGTCTTTGTTTCTTCAAGTGCAAGATGAGGTTCATGAAAGTACCTCCAGGAGTTATATTTAGTGAAATGAGTGCATACAAAGTACTCAGTGGCCACTACGATTTGATGATCATGTGAATGGAATTTTCATTAACAAAGGCAAATGATATTTAAAGTCAATGCTGAACTATTTGTTTGAATTTTACAGTGTTATGATGATTTTTCTTATATTAATATCATGCATATTATAATGTAATTTAATGTATATGCTTCTATATCATGTAGATAAAATATTTCAATATGCAGATTTTTTGCTTTGTGATTTTTTTTCTTCCTGATTGTAAAATTAGGATGTTCTAAATTTGTTTTTTAAAGATCTAAAAATGATAAAGGAATAGGAAAAAAAAAAACCTTGTCTATATACAATTATCCAGAGGCATCTGTTATTTTGTCACAGTCCTTTAAACAGTTTTTAAGATCAGGAATACTACTGAAATAAATATAAAAAGGATTTTTGGTTTATCTAGGTATATTTGGTGTATATGAGATTTCCAATAAATAGAAGAAAATTACTGGTTCTGCTCATTAATATCGGGCTGTTATTTCATTTCCACTTTCCTTTGATTTTTCCACACTTTTAAAGCAGAGCTTTCCACCCTGACTGTACCTTGTATCACCCGGAGAGCTTCAGGAACCTGCTGCAGCTCAGATCTCAACAAGAGCAGGGGTGCAGATGGGCATTGGTGGTTTTTAAATGTTCCCAGGGGATTCTAACCTACAGCCAATGTTGAGAACCACTGCCTCATAGGGACTGAATTCTTTCCTCTGCTCATGAAGAAAACCAATCTTTTCTAGCTTAAAACAGGGGAAATAAATCTTTCCTAAATACTGCTGTCCTGTCAAAGCAATTTCTCCTTCGCCTCAAAGCTCCTGAGAAAACACTGACACTAAGGGCTGCTCCTGTGCTTGCCTCCTATAGAGTCCTCCCCCTTATGTCACTGTTCTTTGGAAGTTCACAAATCATCACTCAGTAACTTCAATAACTTGAAAAAAAATCATTCTTTAAATTGGTTTGCTTCCTTTGTGGCATTTTTTGTTCAGTTCTCCACACCCAAACGTTCTTTCCTCATTGAGTTTCCTTACCATGCCCTCTTTTGAACTTCTAGGCAAATTGATGTCATGCCAAAAAAAAAAAAAAAAAAAATGTGGGGAGAGGGTTCTTGAATCAGTGTGGTGAGTTTTGGTCTCAGTCCCATCAGCTACCAAATGGGAGATTTAATGAGTTACACAATATAAAACCCTTGTGGACTGCCTTGTATACCTAAGGAGCTCTGGATATGTTTGCCCTGCATTTCCCTCTTCTACCTCTTCTTCTGTTTCTCTCCTACCAAAGGTAGATATTTGGGTCCACCAGAGGGCCATGGGAATGTTTCCTGGGGGAGAAATTCCTTCTCCAGAGGGGAAAGCAGACTGCACTCTCTTCTCACTCTTGGGAGGAAGGTGAGCCACTTCAAGAAAAGAAGGGAGAAATGGAGGAAAGAGAGCAAGAGTAAGAAAACTTCTGAAATTATTATTATGTGACGGGTGATAGAAACTCATTTATAGCTCTGTCAAAGAACATATTCAAAAATACATTCCTTTGCAAAACTTCTGCAGTTGGGTTTTTTGTTTAGTTGGTTGATTGGTTGAGAGTTTGGGAGGATGTTTGTATGGGCAGAAGCAGTTTTCAAGGAAGCAAAGGTGTATTCCTCTTCCTTGCAAAATAGATCTATTCCAAGTGTAGTAATCAAGAGAGGTACTATTTACTGGGCTTTACTATATGCTGCTCTAGGTTAGTAAACCTTGGCATAAAAATTAAAGGAGGGGCGATGCAACAGTGGCTCAGTGGCAGAATTCTCATCTACCACGCCATAGACCAGGGTGCGATTTCTGGTGCCTGCCTGTCCATGCACAAAACCAAAGCAAATTCAATATTGCTGGGTGGGATCTCTTTGTTTCCATGGAGATATGACCCACCCAATTGTGAATGGTACCTTTTGATTAGGTAGTTTCCATGGAGATGTGTCTCTACAAAAAGTGGATTGCTAACTCAAGTCCCTTAAGAGGGAACTTCTTTGGAAAAAGTTTTAGAGCCAACAGAGCCCACAGAGCTGGAGATCTTTGGAGATGCAGAAGGAAAATGCCCCCAGGGAAGCCTTATGAGTTGAAAGAGAAAGTTAACCTATGTCACCATGTGCCCTCCCAGCTGAGAGAGAAACCCTGAACCTCATCAGCCCTTTCTTTGGAGTTAAGGTATCATTCTCTGGGTGCCTTAGCTTGGATATTTACACAGCCTTAGAACTATAAACTTGCAACTTAGTAAACTCTCTTTTTAAAAGCCAACAAAACAAAACAGAAAAACTAAGGGAGGATATATTCTCTAGCAAAAGAAAACTATTTGATGTTTCCCCGCATGTGACATCATTTCCTACTCCAAAGTCCTTAACTTGTGCTTCGTTTGGAAGTACCTACTCTTCATCATCTCCCCCACTCAAGGTTCTAAGCAAACTTTCAAGCCTCATTGAAAATGCACATTTCTCTTCGGAATGTGCAAAATTATTAACCTATAGCCCTCTTGTGGTCTAGTGTCTCTTTTCCTTCCATTTAAGTTCTAATGTGTATGATCAGCACTAATTGACTATAGATTTCATGGTGTGCTTTCATAGTGTCTAGCACAGGGCTTGGCAAGTAGTAGGCATTTAATAAATATTTTTGGAATTAATGAATGGATAATGTTATTCTTAGTATCCCGCAGCTTTTTGTTTTGTTTTGCTTTTTAGTTTTTTCCTCCTTCCCTCACTCTCTCCCTTTAATGAGGATTATAAGTGCATAGGTGTAGTTTACCTGGAGACATTAGCATTTCTCTTGATGATAATACATATTATTAGTCTTATTATTATTATTATTTGATGTTGTATGACAGTTTTTACACAATATTTCTTTAAAGTTATGAAAACAAACTTTCCTCAACATTAGGTAAGCCATGTTGAATAAATGACTTGGTTAGGGGATCATGAGAGGAAAAGTGTTGATAATCTCTAAATGTGAATGTTGTATAGATGACACATAAATATGCAAAAATTCAGCAACTTGGGATTTATTTGGTGAAACATAAAATTTCAACTTCCATTGCTTGAGGCCATTAATTTGCTGAGACTCATATGACTGGAAGTGAGGAAATCCATAGCTGATAAGCATAGTTAGTAATGCTTCTTAATACTATCAGACTTCTTTACACTTACAATTCACTTTATATTCATGGATTAACATCTGGCTGAGGATTGAGGACACAGACAGGTTGTGATGCCTGAGTGCTATGTCAACTAATATTGAATTAAGAAACCGGCATGAGTATGTGTGAATTAGTAGCCATTCACTAGATTGTTTTTCATAGTGAAGTTTTAAAAAATTTAGTTGAAATATTGAACAATAAGAAAAGCAAACAGAAAAATCAGTATTACTCAGTGATGAATATCTTTTAATGTTAAGTTCCCTCCCATTTTTTTCTATATGCATACATTCTATTAATAAAATTTCTATTCATGTTTGCTTAAAACAACATCAGGATTATTACAACTATACAATTTTCTGCTTTTCTGCTTTTACATTTGTAGTAGGTATATTTTACTGCACTGTTATGCATTATTTGAAAATTTGATATTTAATGACTACATAGGATCTGAATGTTTGGATGGAACATAAAATTACTTATCCATTTTTCCCACTGAGCTGTACTTTAAATTGTCCTTAGATTTTCTAGTGCAGTCATAAATGATACTTCAAAGAACATCTGTATACCCAGATTTGTCAGCATATCTCTGCTTACTCTCTTAAGTTATAATTCTAGATGTGAAATTACTCCTTTGTATGTTAAGCTTTGTAAACCTACAAAACTAAAAGATGGATAATGTTACAAGTGACTTTTAGTATTATGGCTATGTGCAAGGATTGGGGTTTAGAGCATGATATGATAGAAAGACTCACAAGTGACTTCACTTGTGGGTAAACGATTAGATACATGCATATTACATAATTGGTTATATAAGCTGTATTGTATCATGTTCCCCTGGAATTTATGAAGCCCTTCTTAGCAGGCTGTTTATACTGAGTAATGGGTAGTGTTTCCGGGCCCCACGTATGGTAAAAAGACTCATGACGTGGAACTCAAGAGAACTAACTTCTAAACCTACCTCAGCTCAAATGAATGTGGGACACTTCTAAGTTACTCATTTTAGGATTGATTTGAATGGGGATTTTTGAACTTTAGCATACAACAGAATCATCTGGAGGGCTTGTCAAAACTTAATTGCTGAGTTTCAGATTCAGAAGTTTGGGCTGGAATCTAGGAATTTGGATTACTAATAAATTCCCAGCTGTTGCTACTGCTGCTGGTCTAGGGACCAGAGTTTGAAAGCAACTGAACTATAGTACCTGCTATGAAGAGGCACCAGGATGGTGAGGATGCAAGGGAAAAGCTCCCACTCATTTAAAATAAAATGTAAGTATAAAAATCAAACAGAACATAACCTGGAAAAGAAGGGATAAAAAGAATCACTGATTCTATCCTCTTTAGTCCAACTGAGCTCTTGAGGGCTCCTGCTGATCATTTCCCCCACATGTCATATCCCGTAGATGTGTTGCTTTCCCTCTAATATTTGGGAACAGACATGGTTCAAAAATTCATCTCTTAAATCCCCTAGAATGAGCTGTGACTCAGCATCAGGGGATTGAGAAAACCTTCTCGACCAAAAGGGGGAAGAGTGAAATGAGACAAAATAAAGTGTCAATGGTTGAGAGATTCCAAACAGAATCGAGAGGTTATCCTGGAAGTTATTCTTATGCATTAAATAGATATCACCTTGTTAGTCAAGATATAGTGGAGAGGCTGGAGGGAGCTGCCTGAAAATGTGGAGCTGTGTTCCAGTAGCCATGTTTCTTGAAGATGATTGTATAATGATATAGCTTTCACAATGTGACTGTGTGATTGTGAAACCTTGTGTCTGATGCTCCTTTTATCTACCTTATCAACAGATGAGTAAAACATACGGAATAAAGATGAATAATAGGGAGAACAAATGTTAAAAGAAATTTAGAGTGAAATGCTGATGATCGGTGGGGGTATGGTATGTATGAATTGTTTTTTCTGTTTTCCTTTTATTTCTTTTTCTGAATAGATACAAATGTTCCAAGAAATGATCATGATGATGAATATGTAACTATGTGATGCTATTGTGAATTACTGATTATATATGTAGAACGGAATGATCAAAAGTTACAAATGTTTGCGTTTGTTTGGTGTTTTCTGATATTTTAAAAATAATTTTAAAAATTAATTAAAAAAATCAATTTCTTGGTTCCCTTGAGGGATGAGATAGAATTATTAAATACTACTGCCAACACTAAAGAGTGAATAGGAAAAGATCAAACAACAAGAAGCAGAGAAAGTCTAGCTTACATAGTACCAGTATCTTATGATTCTATTAATGAATCGGCTCTGAAGAATTGCAAAACAGAGTCTTTGCACACACAGGCTCCCAAGAGAGCTGGATTGCATTTCTAGTATCCACGGACAATTTCCATGCTTCTTGCATGGCTCCCTTGCTTTCTGCAGCCTGGCTTGTCTCCATATGGCAGGAAGTATTCTCCTTTTAACCTTGCAGGGGCAGGTTTCCTGGTCACTCTGTGGCTTAGTTTATTTAAAGGCAGCCCATTCAGTCCATCTTGGTCTTTTCTCTTGCACAGGCAGCTAGCAGGACTTTAGTGATTGACAAAGGGTGGACCCAGCCTAAGTCATTCAAGACCCAGCCCCTGTACACTATATATGTATACATAGTACAGAGGAATAACACTTTAATCATAGCACAATCCTAGGATATAGGTAACAGGAATTGTACATCTACAGTAATTAGACTGCTGGAAAGAATAATGGCTGTTTCTCTGACATTAAGTGGATATGAAACTATGCACAATTAGACTGATTGAAGGAAATTGGAATATTATGTCTCCTACATTCAGTTTTGTGGGTTTTTTTTGCATGCTTTATGGTGGGGGTCATTCTTTTTCCATGTGAGTGTCCCCGTATGGCAGCACCATTTGTTGAATTTTTGTTGTTTGATTTTTTCCTTTGTTTGTTTGCTTGGGATGTTCATGGACTGGGAATCGAACCTGGGTCTCCCACATGGCAGGCAAGAATTCTACCACTGACCTACCCTTGCTTCCCAAACTCAGTCTTTAAACAAGGTGTTTGAATCACCTTGTATGGGTCCAGGAGTTAAAACTAGGATTAGTGAATGGACACTACAGGACAAAACTGAAAGGGATAACATTTAATAAGTACCTACGTATATTGTAAGAGATTTAGCATGCAGTTTGTGAGATATAGTGTTGTCTTAAAGCAAACCAGGCTGCCTTAACAGATAATGAGCTACCAGTTGCTGGAGGCATTCAATCCTGATTAATATTCAAGTTCCACTACTTCCAATAAGCCCTTTGGTTACTTCCATTCTCTGAATCCAGGTACTAGCTTTCTACCTGGTCTTTCTGCTTCTACTCTAGCCCCTTACAATTCGTTGCAGTTTGAGTAATAACTAAAAATGGTAAAACATATCAGACCTCTACTCAAAACACGTCAATGACTTTAAATGCATTTGGCATTAAACCCAAACTCCTTAACAAGCCCACGTGGCCTGGCTTGCACTCACCTCTCTGATCTTATTCCTTCTATTCTCCTTTATGTTCACCAAGCCCCAGACATTTAAGCTTTCTTTCTGTTCTTTAAAGAGGGCATTCTCTTGTTTTCCTCAGCCCTCTTGCACTTGCCATCCCTTCTGTCTGTGATCTTCACCCCTCCAAGCAATGCTGGCTCCATTTCATCATCCATATCTTAGCAAAATGTTTCCTTTTCAGGAAGTTTCATCCTAACTACACTTTCTAAAACATAAAAGCCTTTGTTCATAACTAGCCACCATTCAACCCATTTTCTCATTTTGTTTTCTTCATCTACCTTAAATTATTTTATGTATCAGGTTGCTTGTTACTCTCTTTCTTCCCACTAGAACATGTGACCCCTGAGAAGAGAAGCTTTGTTTATTATGTTCATGTCTGCCTCCCTAGCACCCAGAGTATAACCTGGTATATAAAGGAAGGAAAGAAGGAAGGAAGGAAGGAAGGAAGGAAGGAAGGAAGGAAGGAAGGAAGGAAGGAAGGGAGGGAGGAAGGAAGGAAGGAAGGGAGAGAGAGAGGGAGGGAGGGGGGAAGGAGGAATGGAAGAAGTGGAGAAGAAGGGAGAGAAAGAGGGAGGAAGAAGGGAAGGGGAAAGGAAGATACAAAGAAGAGTTAAAAGTTTTAATCTACCTGTTTTGAGCATTTTGTTGGCCGATACATGTTTTACCAAGTACTGTATGTTTCAGTTGTGAAGATTTTGTTTGGATTTTAAAGATCAGAAACCAACACATAATCTAATTCATTTCCTTCTCATCTGACCAAATAATTAAATTCAATTACTCTGCTTTAGAGATGGAGAAACAGAAAACCAGTGAGGTTGACTTGCCCAAGGTCATGTGGCAGAGCCAAAAGAAGTTCTTTCCACTGCATCACCCTGGAATTTTTAAACACTCCAACAAGACTTATACCTTTTCTCTAAAGACAGAGCTCAGAGTCCTTATTTTTAAACCTACATTAAATGGAAAGCTTTGGAAGAGCAGGTGGTGGTAATGCTATGAATCTGGCTCAGCAGGGGAACACTGAGGTCATGATATTTTTCACATTTAGTAACTTCAAAAATATAGAGATGATGTAAACTTCCTAACACTTCTTGCCAGCCTAGTGATACTGGTAACTCTGGGCAGGAGTGTACCTCATTGGTCAGGACTGGGACTTGTGTGGCCAATGAGCTTTCTAAAGTCAAGAGAGATGCTCTGCTAATGCTTTCAGATGACTGTCTTGGATTCACATCCTGCCTACAGTAACACTAGCAAGGCTGCTTAAATTTCCTATTAGATACATGACAAAAATATCCTATGATGTGAAGAAGTTGCTAAGACCAAATAGCACCTACTTAATAGAGTTGAAAGATTTAATGAGCAAATGCATTTAAAGTGCTTTGCACACTCTCTGGCACTTAGTAAGTGCTCACTAAATGTCACTTTTTTTAAAAACTAAAGAATAGATTGAAATGGAAGTGACTTTGAATTTTCATTTTCTGATTTAAATTGGGTCACTCAGCCTGATGTGCCGTCTGCTGTAAGACCATCTCCATGGAAGAATCATATAATCAATCATAGGTCAGACCTGAAAGGGACAATTGTGATCATTTGCTGCATTTCAGGTAGTAGAAGCCAAACAACAGCAAAGACAAACAAACAAAAGACTGGAGATCTAACCAAAGGCAGTGGCAGAATTGGGGTTAGAACCCAGAGCTTTTTTTCCCCAGTCTATTTCTTTCTTCTCTTACTCAGACGGCAGCATTTATTGTGCTTTTCATTTGGCCGATTTTATGAATTTTCTATCCCATTAAAAAAACATTCAGGTACCCGAAGATAAGATATATAGTTCCATCTTTCAATTAGGGGCTCCAGTAGGTTTGGATTCACTTTCCTCATCCTATTGAAAGTCCTCATGACCACTCACTATATATATTTCATTCCATGGGGGATCACAAATGATAGATCATATCGAAGGACACTTCCAGGTCTAAAATTCTGTAATTCTATATTCTGAATGATGATTCCCAGCCCAGTTGTTCTGTCGTGGTTCTCAAATAGTTGTTTAAGATTGCAGGCAAATATGTGCAAAAATGATTTTCAAATGACCTTTTAAGAGCAAAGATAAGTATTAATGATTTAGAATTACATTCTGTGCAATATTTTGTTTCCAAGTTAAACAAAAAAAGAAAGAAAAGATACATGATGAGTTATTGCAAAGGGCAGAGGATTTTAACCTCAAAGTTTTAAAAATAGTAGTTCTATTGCTAATTATACCTAAAATTTGGGGGATTAACATTTGCTATTCATGGAGAATTATCCCTGTGCTAATTCTAATTAGTGGCCCGTGGTTCATTATTTTGTGAACAAGTCCTCATGAGCTCGTAGTCAAGACTAAGAAAACTGAACATCAATTTGTCTGAGTTTTATTCCCTCAATGTGCTCCCACAGCTTTGTACATATAGTTTTCCTAAATCAACTAATTTTTTACTAATGTTTTGCAAATAAACTTCAGGATATTTTCCCTCACTTGATTGACCTTCAAACGACATTTGAGTTTTAAAAAGAAAGCTAAACAATTCACTTCATCTCTGTGAAGATGGAGGTGGACAAAATTAATGCTCACCACTTGGCTATTAGAGATGTCCTCTTGCATTTGCTACAATTTATTGTATCAAGGGGAGCAAAAAGAAGAGATAGTAAAATTTGAGCTCCAGCTCTGAGGCTTTGCATACACTCTAATGATTAGGTAGCATTCCCCACTTCAGGGGTTCAGTTTCTTGATCTGTAAAATGAAGGTAGCACCTACTATAGGATTCAAGTCTCTATCCGAAGAAGTCAAGGATCTGTCAATAAATGCCAAAAGGTTTAAGAGATGGTACAATTAAATTCCTCCTACACTCCCACGTGCCTATGAATGACTTAGCAGCAGAAAATAGCTATGTTCCTCTGAATGTGGATTTAGCCATCTCCGACTCCAAGCAGCTGGAAAAATGAGCAGATGCATTTGTGCTACTGCTAATGAAATTACAAAGTTGCCTTGTATCTCAGGGAGCAATATAGTCTTACGTTGACTGAGAGATATTTTGGATTTTTCACTGCCACATCCTAGTGATCCCCAAACACTGCCAATTTGACCTCTGTATGTACACTGCATTTGTGTGGCCATCCCCTCATTCTAGCCCACAGCCAATGCAGAGTTCAAATCCTCAGCCTCTCTTCCTGGATCACTATAACAGACTGCCAGTACATTCTTGGCTTTACTCTCTCTGTCTATCCCCACTGCCCCAGGTTGATTTCCCTAGAACATAAATGTGACCACAGCCTTAAAACATTGATGGCTTGATTGGCTTCAGAATAAAATCTAAACAACATAGCTTTAATTTCACATGATCTGGCTTCAATCTATCTTTCAAATCTCAACTCCCAATCACACATTCTTAATGCAGCCTCAAGGAAATGTGCGTTTCTCTAGAATACTGTTAGATGATATTTACTGAGCACTCTCAAGGTGCCAGGTGCTTTTACTTGTATTACCTCATTTCATCAGATTAATATTTCAAGATAGGTATTGTTATCTCAGTTTTTTCTAAATTTTTATTAATAAAATCAATCAACATACAACACACACATTTTTAACCTATGAACATTCCATACTTGGTGTGCAATCAATGGCTCACAATATCATCAGATAGTTGTATATTCATCCCCATGATGATCTCAGTTTGAAAGAGAGTATGGGTTACTTGTTGGAGGTTGTTTAGCTGGAAAAGGGGCAATCTAGATGCCTCTATCTTCTTTCTACCTGGCCATGCTGCCTTCCTCCAAAAACACTACACTTTCACTTACTTACACATGCTCTTTTCTTTCTGAAATGTCTTTTACATTTCTACTTGTTTGAACCCCCTCCCCACATGCTTTAGACCAATCTAAAAGGCCACATTCTCTGGGGAATTTTTTCTTTTTTTTGTATTCATCTAGTGAAATTAATTGTTCTCTCCTCTATGCTCCAGCACTTTGTTTATAGACATCAATAATATTAGAGATATTTAAGTGCATGCCTTAGATTCCTATGTGAATGTAGGTTCTTGGTGAGTAGGCACCACAATGTCTACAACATAGTCAGTGCTAATTAAATGTTGTTTGGATGAATGCCTACAATAAGTAAATAATATATTATTGTTTATGACCCTTTTATGCTAAACAAGTCAAAATAAAAATAAATCACTAAATACACAGCAGTGCTTGGAGTTGGCACAGAAAAAAACTTACAAAAGAGCTCAAACTTCAAAAATAACTACCGTGTACTCAGAAATGTTAGCCTGCTCATGATAAAACTGATTACTCCTGAAATGAACTGCAACCATTTTCTTGCATATGGCTCAAAAAAACTTTCTACTGATACAGTCTTTAAAAATAGCCATTTTTTCCCCCCAAATTGCTCAAACATTAATCTGCTTCCAATCTTGGAGCAAAATAAACTTCCAGTCTTTCTCTGGGGATAGGTGGTGATGTTTTCCCACATGAACTCACAGCTAAGCAGAGGGTTGGGTGTGTTCCAGAGCGAGTGCCACATTTTTAGTTTATTACAACAACGATGACAATTACAAAGATACAAGCACATGGCCCCGTCTAAAGCTTTTGTGGAAAGCATTACTGCAGTCACGCAACAAGACTTTCCACATTTAGTCAGACGTGCCTATTTACCCATCGAGGGAAGAAGATGTCTGAGCAATCAAACATGCCAAAAAGACATAATCTGTAAAGAACATGCTAGTTATTTTAGAAAGTAAACAAAGGCAAATATATGCCAGCAAATGTGTTTCATGTCTCTGAAATGACATTAATGAAAAAGAAAGTTTTCTTTTGGTGGTGATTGTTAAGCACACGCAGACTCACAGTCTTCTTAGCTCCCCTCCACAATGTCACTCCTCTCTATGCTTTTCCATCTTTCCCCTAGTGGAGAAAGAACTGCAACCATGACCTTCCTGCTTCTTATCTTTCAACATTCTCTTTGACTTTGGGACCAGAATAATATTCCTAAAAACGCAGGTTGTATCATGTTACAAGTTTTCACATGAATCTGAAGCACCCTCCACTGCATAGGATAATGAGTCAAGCCTTTCAAGGATGACCTCACTTGGAGCTGGAATGCCCACCCCCACCTCATAAAACTACATTCTTCGAGATACAGCTCAATTATTATGTTTCCAAAGAAGTATCCCAGCCTCAATTCAAAGCAATCTTTTCTCTGAATAGGGATATTTATTTTTTTCTGTGCTTTGTTTTGAATTACTTGCTTATAAATTATAAATGCCCCAAGGGCAGAGACTAGATTTAATTCATTTTTGTATCTTGCGAAGCATCTAATGCACTGGCTAACCAAGCAAGTTTTTATGTTTACTGAATCAATGCCTGAATAACAAATGAATTTCTTGAAAGTAAACATAAAATAGATTTAGGCATGAGTGCCTTTTCCTCATTGAAAATTCCTGATCTCAAAGTATAATCTCAATGAGGAAGATCCAAGTCAAGTTGTTGAGGAATATCATAAAACTGTAATCACTAAATCAGGAAATCCCATCAAACCAATGGTCTGCCTTCAAGGTTCCAAATGTCTCTTTGTACCCTGCTGGTTCTTCGTGTTCCATTCAAAACTAAGTTTAAAAATTCATCATGCTAGCTTCGCAATGACAAAACACCCAAAACAGAAAAACAGATTTGAAGTCAAGGTGAACTTTTTGGTTGCTGGTAAGTATTTTTCAAAATGGTACTTTCTTTCTTGTCTTTCAGAGACTTTTGAAAGCACAGCATCTTCAGTGTTTCATGTTACTACTGAAAAAAAACAGAGGTACAGAGAGATTAATCTACCCATGTCCACAGGATAGTAAGTAGTGGAGAAGGAATGTGAGAGGAGGAGCTTCACATTGGAGTTTGACTTTGACTCCTACTATGATGCCTTGACTTGGCCATTCTTTCAGTTGCCTCTTCTGTGGTCTGTTTTCTTCACTCCTCACAGGAATAATCTAAGAAGGAAGCTTTAGACCCCACCCCCACCCCCCAAAGTATAAAGTTTTAGCAAGGGCCTATCATTCCAGAATCTATTCTTGGAATTTTGTAACATGTCTTTCATATACATGAGGTCTGCCTTATCCAATGATGTGTTTTAATTTAGGGTAAAATATGTTTTTTCAAGCTGAAATAGAAATGTCTTAATTTTGAAAAAGCACATTATATTTATTCACTCTCCAGTAAATCAATTGCATATTTATGAAATTTTCTTTAAAAAGTCACGGAGGTGAAGTGCGGTAAAGGCAGGCCAGGAATTTGGCCAGACTAGGTATGCTCACCTGGGAGAGTTAGTGCCAGTAGAGCAGGAAGATAAATCCACACAGTTCAAGTTTGAAGACCAAAGTTACTCTTGTTAGTTTCAAAAGCAGTATTACCAACTCTTTTTATTATCTATTTTCTCTTTCCCAATCTGGATTGAGTTCTACCAATTTTCCTTTCAAATAACATCATGCATCAAAATGCTTCTTTAAGGCCAGCCCTTTCTTGATTGCCTCAGGATAAGCAATTTTCTTATACCATCATATGGTCCTTATATAGTACTGCCTTCAGTCATAGTTGTTCATGTGAATGGTACATATTAAATACCCAAATAAATGATTTTGAATAGAATTCAGTAAATATATTGCATATTCCCATATTGGTGCATTTAAAGTGCTGCCTTATCCAGCTCTATAGAACACTCACTTTCACAATACATGGTGCTAAGCGCTTGCATACAATAGGTGCTTAGCAAGAGAGCATTGAAGAGAATGATTAAATAAACCTTTCATTTTTTAAATCTTGTTGCTCTGATATCCCAGAGGTCTGGGCCTTTTCAGATAAGCAAAATATAAACTGAAATATTCAAACACTAGAAGTTTATGATACTCCTTTCCCTGCTTGAGGGCTGTGCAGGGGTTTGGGTCCATTCTATGAAGCCAAGATTGATAGAAAGGGTCTCTAATTCAGAAGTACAAGGAACAAGAGAGGTGAGATTAATTGTGTGTGCTTGGGTGGAATGGTAGGGGTTGGGGAGAAGGAACCTGGGTAGGTCACCATTGTAAGAGCTAGGTGATTAGAGACTAGAGGGAAATATTCAGTAGGGAATCTGATATGTAATAAGTCCAGGCTTCAGCAAATACCTAAGAAAAGTGCTATTCCCCCTATTTTTCATATACTCCCAAGGCAAGATGTATTGGAGAGCTGGTGCAAGTGTTCAGCCAGAGACAACATGGTACCTTCACATTTTTTTTTTCTCCTTCTCACATATTAACAAGGGACCTGTTAGCTTTTTCTTAAGATTAGTGTATCAGCTTTCAATTATTTATTAAGGCTCTCAGGTTAAATTAAAGCTGATCTTATCTTGCAATTCAGAAACGTCTTATACAATCTTGAACACCTTCGGGTGGGCACTAAAAATAAGTTTACAAGTGCATTTGTTTCAAAATGTCATATACCAAGATGAAAGGAGATGGCTGAGTACTATATAAAGTCTCTACCATGAACTCCCTGTTCAGTCCCACAGGCAGTGTCTGGTTCTGCAGACAGAAATGGAAGGAATAGCATTCTCCAAAACTCTTGGAGTCACTCTGCCACTTCTTTGCAGAATATGTGAAAGAAATAGTAAGGAAGGGCATCCTCCCTAACTCTACATAGATGCCAACATGAATTCAGTACAAGAGGACTCCAGACTCCTTGATATTCCTTGGGTCTCTTGAGTCCTATAGTATATAGATTATAGCAGAGGTAAAGATGACTCCCAGGGAAGCCCAATAGGATTCACAGGCAATGACAACTCCAAAGCTACAGAGCAGGAAATAAAATAGCAGTGATCGGTAAGCCAAGTTCATAAACACAAATGAGAGCTATTCCCTGGTGGTTTCTGGAACTAATGGAGAGAACTTTGCAAAGGGTTGAAGGCTTATATATTGGGAAACACTGAGTCAATGAAACAGGTGCTATCAATTGGCAGCTGTGAAGAACTGGGGATTTGGAGCCAGAGAGCCTGACTTTGAACCATTTTCTAGCCAGGTGATCACAGGTAAGGCATTTAACCTCACTAACCCCCCATTTCCTCCTCTGTAAAATAGGGGAAGGGTTGCATGTACACCTATGTATTCACTAATCTGCCTTGACCTATAGTGAAAGACGACTCTATTTCCTCCCCTACATTACAGTCTGTCTATCCGACTTCACTAGAGCCTTTCTAAGGAACAGGACTTGTTAAGCTAATTAGTCAGAAACTAGGAATTATGTTGGGCACAGTTGTGGTACCTTAATGTCAGATTCCATGACCCTCTTTTCCACTTCTGATCTCCCTTTAGGAAGTTGACTACACATTATGCTTTGTTTTAGCCTCTGTCTAAGCTTACGGCTGGGTGAGTAGACGTTGTTCTTCCTACCAAACCTTCTTCAGTCTCCCAAACCTCAGGTCTAAGCCATGTTCTCCAAACTGATTTCATAACACTTTTCCCCTGTGGGCTTTCCCAGACATTAATAATATCAGCACTTTCCCATTTGGCTGCTGATTCTTAGGTGCATGTGCTCTTTGGCTGGGAACTCTGGAGAAGAGAAGGGATGAGTGGTAGGATTTGGGCATTGAATCAGCCACACCTTAAACCACACCCAACATGTGTCAATGTGCCTTTTCATAGGATTTGAGGAGGATTAAATGAGAGAATGTAGGTAAAGTGCTAAGCACAGTTCCTGGCATATAACACCCATTCAATAAATGTTAATTATTGTTAATAATACACATGGATCGCAAATATTTGTCATCAGCAATTTGCACCCCATCAGAAAATTTCAGAGGTTTGGGAAAAATACTTTGGGGCTGGACATCTGAGCCTTTGATTGATGGAAAGTGCAATGAAATGGGTATTCTAAATGTACCATTAATCTTCTTTCTTCAGTTAAATAAGAAATGAAACTTTTTCTTATAGGCACCCTACCCTGTCTTCTGAGAGAATTCAGAAGTACAAGGAACTAATTCAGAAGTACAAGACATAATAATATCAGCACATTCCCATTTGGTTGGGAAGTTTTTTGTGGAATTGTGGAATTTTAGGGTTATACACACATATATACTTTTTCTTTGGCCTTTGGGTAGCCAATGTTGGTGAAGAGATATGCTCCAGACCTTTTGTGATAAATTCTGTTTAATAATGAAAAAATATGATATTGAGATATGGACACCTCCTCAAAAGAGTTTTCTTTCATTATACTAAAATTTCCTTTTACATTTCCTCTAGCAGTACTGAAGAATTGGGGGCAAGGGTTTGGTACTTGGAGAAAAGATGTGGTAGAAGCAATTGAGATTTGAAAAGTAGCCCCTAGCAGTGTGATAGAAGGTTAGGAGCTGCAGAGGGGACAGGCAGCCTTAGACCCCTTCTAGTGTGACTCTAGGAAGCATTGTTGTCTGATAGCCAATATTTCGTTCTCCCATTCTGGTTTTCAGTTCCCTCATGCTACTTTCATGTCGTTGGTAAAAAAAAAAAAAATGAACCTCATTTTCCATGCTTGAGGAATGGCAAGAGAGGAATATCCATGATCAGAAGAGTCAGAAGGAGAAGAGGATAAACTGTCTATCAAAGTGATGAGAGGCTTCAGAAGGTGAACTAAAGACCTGGCTAAAGCCATAAGCTGAATAATTAGAACATGTAAACATTTCCAAGGAATGATCAGAGGTACTGTTGTAGAAGCAGACTTCCTGCAATTATGTAGAGGGGGCATGTTTTATTGTGTTTCGATATAACAGGACAGGGCAATTTGGAAGGAAAGAGAACTTGAAATGTTACAGTAAAAACCTACAATTGAGCAGGATAGACCAATTTTGGAGAAGTTGTCCTGCTTCTGTTTCTTACTTTTTCTGTCCTTGAATATGTCCTCTTCACTCTCTAGGCTTCAGATTTCTCCCCAGTAAAATGAATGTCAAGGTATACTACCTATAAATATCTTTTGACTCTCAATATTATTAATTGCATTATTGTACATTTAATCAACCATGCAACTAAACAGTTGTGGGTCTCTCATGTGTCAGGCAACAGGAAATGAAAGTATGAATAAGAGATGACCCCCAAACTCAAGTACTTACATTTGAGGGGGAGGGACAAATGCATAGATTATTTGAATGTAGTGTAAATGTGTGCACAGAATCCTGTGGGAAAATAAAGCCAGCAGGGGTGCTATTTCAGATTGAGGATAGTTTCCCAGAGGAGACCGATGAACTAATTTTCAAAGTTGCTTCAAATTGTTAATTTGGTTCATAAACTCTTTCAAATTTCATATATATGTGTATCCATTTTTTCACAATATACAGCAAATGCAGGTGAGACCTCCCCTTACTAATAGCCTTTCTATAGAAAAGTCACAGATACAAGTTATGGAAGAACAGATTATTAAGCAATAGTAGCCATAGAAATATATCTGTGGAGTAGAGAACCAGTGGAGTGAAAGGCAATAGGCTGGTTTTCAGTAAACTAAGTTCTAATTCTGACAACCACTTACTTTGCCATGTGACCTTGTGCAATTCAGGAGACCACTTTGAACCTCATTTCCCTTTCAGTGAAAAGGAAATTATTCCCTTCTGTGTTTCCTCAGAGGGCTGGCAAGAAGATCAAATGAATACTGGATATGAAGGTGCTTTATAAAGTATAAAGGAGCTTTCTCATTGGTGCGGAATAGACTCTAAGAGTCTGGCCCTCATTTAAAGGCACCAGAAGAATGGCAGGTGCAGGAAGAGATGATTGCAGAGAAGTGGGCAGTGTTTTACTGAGTTGAGAGTTCCTAAACAATCACCTTAACAAGTGGGTGATTACAGTCCTAGGACAAGGATGTTGTAGGATGAGACTGTCCCCCAAGCAGTTCCATAGACCTGCATGATATCAATGTGCATGAGGGGAACAGGAAGAGCCATGGATGAAAAACAAGAAGGGCAGTGTCAGTGAGGGTCTGAGTATCACCCATCACACAAAGCGACAACTGCCAGAGCTCAGAGGGCTACAGAGAATGAGGACAGTCGCTGGATTGGGTTCAGACACATTCCTTAGGCCTTGCATCACACTCCGGGATGGTGATCTTTGCTCCTCTAAGCTTATCCTCTACTCAGACCCCCTGGATGTGTGCTTTCCAGGTGGCTGTATCTGCTTTCCTCCCAGAACGGATTACTCATTTGTGCTCTCTTAGCCATGCCATCAACACCAGGGAAAGCATCTGCCCCCATGCTGGGACAGAAGATCTTGATGCCCAACAGGTTATGAAACACACAAGCTCCACAAGCAGATTCCCTGGAAAGCGGACAGGGCTTGTGCAGCATGTCCATCACACCCTCGGTGTACCTAATGAATTTTTAATCTTGTTTGTATACATTCAGAGGTGCAGAGAGTCATGCTAGAAAGGGTGCTGGACCTTGAGTCATCTCAGATCCCCTAAGGGGAAAGGAAATCACTTTATATAGGAACTACTATTTGCTGGACCATATGCTAGGGCGTGTTCTCCAAATTTTGAAAATATCCTTAGAGCTGTGCTTTGAGGTAGTTATTTTTTATCACTACATTTCAGATGAGAGAACTGAGATCAGAGAGATTTATTATTTGACTAGTGAAAAAGTTGAAACCAGAAATTCAGTACAAATCTGGGTCACTGAAATGGCCTCAGCGTCCTCATCCAGAAAATGAAATCAGTGGTAGTTTCTACAAGTCCCTTCTGTCTCCAAAAACCTATGATCCTTTTAAGTTATGGACTCTGGCAATAAATTTTTTTTTTTGTACTGTAAGAGCTATTTATATCTCACTTCACAGTGTGTTTTCTCTTCCTAAGATATATTAGGTACTTACAAAATACTAGGAAGGTTGAATTGAATATGATTTTCAAAGCATCATTTTCCTTATCTATATAATGAGAATAATGGTTCTTGCATTACAGTCTCTTGAGGTTGCTATGATACTATAATGAAATCTTTTGTTTGGAAGTTTTTTTTATGTATTTACATATTCTTTATTATATTTAATGTATGTAATATGCATACAGATATACGTATACAAATAATACATGTGTGTGTGTGTATATATGTGTATATATATATATATATATACTAATTGCAATCAGTGATTTTGACAAAATGAACACTTAGCATCCAGAATGAAAATCAGAATATCCCCAGAATCTCAGAAGTCTCCTTCTGTTCTCTCCCAGTTATTACTCCTCTACCCCAAGGACAGCCACTTTACAGGTATCTAACAGTATAGATGAATGTTGCCTGCTGTTCTAGTTTGCAAGCTGCCAGAATGCAATGTGCCAGAAATGGAATGGCTTTTATAAAGGGAATTAATAAGTTACAAGTTTATAGTTCCAAGACTATAGAAATGTCCAAATTAAGGCATCCAGGGAAAGATACTTTAATTCAAGGAACTCTGTCATCTAGGGAGTCACTGGCTGGCATCTGCTGGTCTCTTGCTCTTGGGCTCCATTATTTTCAGTATCTGTTTCTGTGGGAGCTCTTCACTTGGTTTCTCCAGGGCTGGCTTTTATCTCTTGGCTCTCTCCAGGTTCTGGCTTATTTAACATCTCATGTCTGCTGGGCTCCAGGCATCTCCAAACATCCATGTCTCTGCTCTCTGCCTGTCAACTCTGCTTTGAAGTCTCCACTGGCTCCTTTGTCTCTGACTCTCTCCAAAATATTTTCTCTTTTAAAGAATTCCAGTAAATGAATCAAAGACCCAGCGGGAATGGGTGGAGTCACATCTCCATCTAATCCAAAGATCACATCCACAATTAGGTGTGTCACATCTCCATGGAGATAATCTAATCAAAAGTTTCCAACCTACAGTGCTGGATCAGGATTAAAAGAAATGGCTGCTCTCACAAGATTGCATCAGGATTAAAACATGGCTTCTCTGGAGCACATAATATTTTCCAACAAGCACACTTGCTTTCATACTATATTTGAAAGGAATAATACATAGGCCTACTATATTTGACTTCTTTTGCTCAATGAATTGTAAGTTTCATTCAATTTTTTGTATATAAGTTTAGATCATTCTTTCTCGTTGATGTATAATATTCCCATGTGTGAATATGCCACTATTTATGTATAAATCTTACTGACGATGGGCATCTGGGTAGTTTTCAGTCTTTGACTAGTGCACATAGTGCTTCTATGAAATCATACTACATGTCTTTTATGGACATATGGATGCATTTTATTGGATATATTCCTAGATGCTTATATGTTTATTTATATGTTTAACTTTAGTGGATGTTGCCAAAAAGTTTGCAAAGATATATCTATCTTATCAAGACCCACCCCAATGGGTGGAGACATGTTGTCACCTAATCCATTTTAACAATCACTCTTGATTAAATCACATCTCCAGGGAGATGATCTGATTGCAGTTTCAAACATACAGTATTGAATATGAATTATCCTGCCTTTACAAAATGGGATTTTGATTAAAACATGACTTTTCTAGGGTCCATACATTCTTTCAAACCAGCACAATAATTGTTTCTGAAAATTCATTACTAGGTATAGGAGAACTCTGGCCAGATGTGAAGCTAGAATTGTGATTGGTGGGATGAGGGAGACAATTAAGGAAAATTAAGGAAGAGTTGAAAACAAACAAGTGTGGGACTTTTTCACAGGTCAGATTCTCCATGAAGTGGAGTCTGACATGGAGATTTACAATGTAAAGCTAATTGGTGAGCGCTCTTGGGAATAAGACATGTAAAGAGGCAAGAAGGCAAGATTGGGCAGAAAGAGGAGTTGAATTGCAATGTAATAATACCAAAGGCTTCAGAAGATCTTACAGAGCAGGGTTGACCCTTCAGAGGTGTTCAAATTGGAGTGACATTTATATCCCCATTTGACTAGTCATTTGATGAGAGCTTCTTCTAGGGTGGAGTGACCTTAAACAAGGCAGTTATCTTTAACCTGCAGGCAATCCCAGGAGAAGAACATAGCTCAGAGCACTTAGCTGCCCAAACTCTCAGCGCATGAGAGAATGCATACTTTAGTCCTAAAGGGTGGCAGTTGGGTTCAGTGAGGTACATCATAGCATCTCTGACAACATTTAACTTCCATATGTGAAGAAATGAGTGCTCTTTTTCTCCAAAATATTCTTTCACAAATGGCTCTGTCATCTTTAATTTCTGAAACGCAATTAGGAATGCATGCTAACCCCAGGCCAGTTTCCTTGGTGACCTTGATGGCCTTTTTGCTATCTTTGTAAGTGATATCCCCAGCAGGCTGCCATTAAAATAAAGAATATTTTCAATATAACAGATGCTTTTATCGAGACAATTGTGCCAAGCCCTAGTGTCAAGTCATTCACACTCACCCCAACCTGGCCTCAAGCAAGTACTGACTTTCTTTCTGTGCCTATAGGTGTATTTTTTCTATAATTTCATACAGTTGAAATCATATAATACATAATCTTTAAGTTTGAGTTCTTTTACTTAATATAATGTTTTGAGAATCTCCCTGCTATTGTATATATTAATATTTTGTGTTTTTTTATGCCAAGTAGTATTCCATGGCATAGATATACCATAAATTGTTTTTCATCCAACAGTTGATGGACATTTAAGTTGTTTCCAGTTTTAAGCTATTGTGAATACTACTACTATAAATATTTTAATTCAAGTATTTGTGTGGTCATATGCTTTCATCTCTCTTTGGTAAATTCCTAAAAGTAGAATCCTAGGTCATGTTATAATATATATTTAACTTCATAAGTTACCGCCATAGTATTTTTCAATGTGGCAGTATAAGTTTTCATTCTCAGTAACACAATAAAAGAATTCCAGTTATTCCATATCCCCATCAACACTTGGTATTGTCATTCTTTTTAACTGAAGTTTGTCCATTTCATCCAAATTGTTAAATACATTAATTTCAAGTGATACATTCCCTTAGTATCTTTTTTTTGTTCTAAGTAATATCTCCCACTTCACACAATAATTGTAACCTGTGTCTTTTCTTTCTTTTCTTGATAAGTCTTCCAAGAGTTTGGATCAATTTTATTGATTTTTTTGAAGATAAGCTTATGTTTTTCATTGTTTTTCTATTGTTTGTTTTCTGTGTCACTACTTTCCACTCTTTATTATTTTCTTTTTACTATTTATTTTTGGTTCAATTATAGTTTTTAAACATTGTTATTGTGAAAGACAACATATATACAAAAATAATAAATTTCACAATATGTTGTAACAAGTAATTATAAAACAGATTTCAGTTTTGTATCGGTTAAATTTCCACAATTTTAGGTTTTTCCTTGTAGCTGCTCCAAGATACTAGAGGCTACAAGAAATATCAATATACTCATTCAGCAGTCATACTCATTTGTTAAATCCTACCTTGTTTGTTATAACTCCTTCGATCTCTCTCTCCCAATATTTAGTGGTATTTGTACTATGCCCATTCTACCTTTTTCATGTTGGAAAGGGCTGTCAATAATATGGGATAGGGGATGGAACTAATTGATGTTCTGGAGAGGCTGGCTCCTTTGGGTTTTAGTACTTAACAGGCCTAGGAACCCATTTTGAAGTTGTAGGTTTCTGGAAAGTAATCATAGCACATGGAACTTTTATAGATTCCCAGATACAGCCCTAGGTGTTCTTTAGGCTTGACAGGGATGGTTTTGGTTGAGGTTTGGCAAACCATGGTAAATAGCAATATTAAGCTGAAGCTTGCATAAGAGTAACCTCCAGAATAGCCACTGGACTCTATTTTAACTCTCTGAGCCATTGATACATTATTTTGTTATAATTCTTCCTCTCCTTTTGATCGGAAAAGCATTGTTGATCCCATGGTGTCAGTGCCAGGCTCATCTCTGGAATTCATATCCTATGTGGTCAGGGAGATTTTACCCCTGGATGTCATGTCCCATATAGGGGGAAGATAATTATTTTACTTGTAGCATTTGGCTTAGAAAGATAGGCCACATCTGAGCAACAAAAGAGGTCCACTGGAAGTAACTCTGAGGCCTAACCATAAGTAGGCTTGGCTTTTCTGCTACTTAAATAAGCTTTATAATAGCAAGCCTCAAGATCAAGACATGGCCTATGAACTTAAGAGACCCTAATGTTTGAGGCAGTATCAGGGTTTCCCAGTGGTAAAACTTAATAAATCCACATTTTTTTCCTCATGTCCATCAAGGGACTTTACCAATAATTTTTTACATATTTGCACAACATACTCTAGGATGTATCTAGGACGTATTTGTAGTCTTTACAGAATTACAAGCTCACATTCCCATTCTGGGCCCCTGTGTTTGGATTGTTTAAATGCTCTATCCAGACAGTTGAGTTAGGTTATGTGCCACAGAACACAAGAAAGAAAATTTTCTTTAGTCTCACTGGATATGTGAAATTCTAAAATACAGGCAATGTCCTCCTTACCCCTGAATTTTGATTTACCTTAGTTCCAACCCAATCAGCTTTATTCTTATCTCTAATTAAAGCCTGATCTCTTTTTCAGATTCCTCAACAGTTTTCACATTCCTTAACAGTTTTTGCAGTTTTGCATCTGAAAATCCAATGCTGATTTTCAGACCTGTAGAACTCCTACTCTGAGTCTTGGGTGTCACAAAGGTACCTAAAGTTCCAGGGAAATACCAGGTTATGCATATATAATGCAGCCTCTTAAAATCTAGAAAGAACAATTACAGCTCTGGACTAAATGTGACTGCTATAAAAGTTTACAATGTAGGCCCCAATTTTCTTAAAAAAGTTTTCTAAAAAAGACCATACAATATTTGCTCTTTTGTTTCTGGCTTATTTTGCATCACATAATGTCCCCTGGGTTCATTCACCTTGTTGCATGCCTCATGATTTTGTTCCTTTTGTAGCCACACAATATTCAATCATATTTATACAGTACAATTTGCCACTAAACTTCTCAGTCAGTCTATTCTTTAGCCATCTACATCCACTGGGCATCAACATTATAGCTGACCAAAGTCAATGGTCCATGTCTCACATTATTCCCACTTGGTGGTATATTCACCAACACTTTCAATTTTAGACAATTTACTAGCTCCCAAGAGAAAAATAATCAATAAACATGCCCTCCCCAAACAGAAAATCCAAACCTCCCCTTAACACTTGCCCCCCCCCCAAATTATTTACCCTTGGTATTTATGGGATACTGTTGATGTCTTCCTGTTAAATACAGACTATAGCATGGAATAGTAGTTTTCCCCGATACCCTGATAGTATTTATTCTTTGTACAAGACTCATACCTTTGAAGTACTCCATGAAGAACCTATTTATATTTGTATTAATCAGTGGAATCCATGGGTCTGTACAATGCCTTCAGTCATGTCCATCTTCAGCGTGGCAATATTACTTATAGACCTATTAATGAACTGCTTTACTTCTATCCAGTCCTATAGATTTATGTTCAACCTCATTAGCTAACTGTTCACCCATCTCTAGCTTCTGTGTATATCTAGGTCCCCTGAATTTCTATTATTATTAGACTCTGAGTTTATCTTTACCAAGGCCATAAAATCAAAATCATACACTATCCTTTTGTGTCTGGCTTATTTCACTCAGCATTGTGTCCTCAAGGTAGATCCATGTTGCTATGATGCTTCAGGACCTCATTTTTTCTTATTGCTACATAATGTTGTTGTATGTATATACCAAATTTTATCCAGGCATCTGTTGAGGGGCACTTGAACTGTTTTCATCTTTTAGCAATTGTGAATAAACCACTATGAACATCGGTGCGCAAATGTCTGTTTTGTGTCACTTCTTTCAGCTCTTCTCGGTCTATACCCAGTATTGCTATTGCCAGGTCATAGGGCAATTTGATATTTAGTTTTCTAAGGAATCACCAAACTGTCTCCCATAGCTGCTAAACCATTATACATTCCCCCCCCAGCCATGCATAAATGTTCCAATTTCTCCACATACACTCCAAAATTGATAGTTTCCTGTTTAATAGTTGCCATTCTTACAGGTGTGAGGTGGTATTTCATTGTATTTTTGGCCTTCATTTCCCTTATAGCTAATGAAAATGAGCATCTTTTCATGTGCTTTTTAGCCATCTGTATTTGCTCATCAGAAAAATGTCTATTCATATCTTTAACCCATTTTATAATTGGCTTGTTTGTTCTTTTGTTGTTGACTTCTATGATTGTTTTTATGTATATGGGCTTTCAAACCTTTATCCAATATGTGAGTTCCAAATATTTTCTCCCATTGAATTGGCTGCCTTTTCACCTCTTTGACAGTATAAGTCATAGAAGCATTTGATTTTGATGAATTCTCATTTATCTGTTTTTTCTTTCATTGGTTGTATTTTAGGTGTAAAATTTAGTAACCCATCTCCTATTACTAGGTCTTAAAGATGTTTCCCTATATTTTCTTCTAGGAGTTAGGCCTTTGATGCACTTTGCATTAATTTTTGTATAGGGTGTAAGATAAGTACCCTCTTTCATTCTTTTGGCTATTGCAATGTAGTTCTCCCATGCCCATTTATTGAAAAGACAATTGTGTCCAAGGTCAGTGGATTTGGAGATCTTGTTGAAGATCAGTTGACTGTTAATTTGATTGTCTATTTCCACACTGTTGTTTCAATTTCTTTGGTCAATTCTTCATCTGTGTGACAGTACCATACTGTTTTGACCATTGTAGCTTTATAATAAGCATTCAAATCATGAAGTGTTAATCTTCTCACTTCATTCTTCTATTATTTTTAGGGTTTTTTAAAAATCTATTCATGGTCTCTTTCTCTTCCAAATGAATTTGATAACTAATTTTTCCAAGTCATCAAAATTTGTTGTTGGACTTTTGATTTGTATTGCATTGAATCTGTAGATCTATTTGGGTAGAATTGACAACTTAATTACCTTTGACTATCCTATCCATGAGCAGGGAATGTCTTCCATCTATTTAGATCTTCTTTGATTTATTTTAGCAATGTTATGTAATTTTCTATGTACAGGTCCTTCACATCCCTGGTTAAGTTTATTCCTAGATGCTTGATTCTTTTAGCTGCTATTTTGAATGGATTTTTTTCCATATTTTAGCTGCTATTTTGAATGGATTTTTTTCCATAATTGTCTCCTCTTTTAGGTCATTGCATGTGTATAGAAACATTACTGATTTTTCATATCTTATATCCTGTCACTTTGCTGAATTTGTTTATTAGCTCAAAAAGCTTTGTCATAGATTTCTCAAGATTTTCCAAGGATAGTGTCATGTCATCTGCAAATAATGAAAGCCTAACTTCTTCCCTTCTGATTTGGATGCCTTTTATTTCTTTTCCTGCTTGATTGCTCTAGCTAGAACTTCTAATACAATATTAAATAATAGTAGTGACAGAGGATATCATTGTCTCATTCCTGATCTTAAAGGAAAGGCTTTCAGTCTCTCCCCATTGTGTACAATGCTGGCTATGAGTTTTTAATATATACCCATTATCATATTGAGGAAATTTCCTTCAATTCCTATCCTTTGAAGTGTTTTTATTAGAAAAGGATGCTGAATTTTCTTGAATGCTTTTCCAGGATCAATTGAAAGGATCATGTGATTTTTCCCTTTTGATTTGTTAATGTGCTGTGTTACATTGATTGATTTTCCTGTGTTGAACCACCCTTGCATTCCTGGTATAAACCCCACTTGATCATGTGTATAATTCTTTTGATGTGTCACTGGATTCAATTTGTTAATATTTTCTTGGGCATTTTTACATCTATATTTATTAGGGAGATTGGCCTGTAGTTTTTCTTTTTATAGCATCTTTACCCAGTTTTGGTATTAGAATTAGGTAGTATTCCTTTTGCCTCAATTTTTTGGAAGAGTTTGAGCAGCATTGGTATTAGCTGTTTTGGAGTGTTAGATAAAATTTCGCTGTGAAGGCATTTGGCCCTGGGCTTTTCTTTGTAGGAATATTTTTGATGACTGAATGAATCACTTTACTTGTGATTGGTTTGTTGAAATCTATTTCTTCTTGAGTCAGTGTAGAATATTCATGTATTTCTAGGAATTTGTGAATTTCATCTAGGTTGTCTAGTTTATTTATGTATAGTTTTTCATAGTATCCTCTTATTTATTTATTTATTTTTTTACTTCTTCAGGGTCCATTGTAACAACCCCCCTCCCATTTATGATTTTGTTTACTAGCATCTCTTTTTTTTTTTTTTCTTTGTCAGCCTAGGTAGGGGTCCATTGATTTTACTGATTTTCTCAAGAACCAACTTTTGTTTTTAATGATGATTTCTATTTTTTTTCTCCAATTCATTTAATTCTGCTTTAATCTTTCTTAGAGATTAAATCTTTCTTCTATTTGATTTGGGGGTAGTTTGCTGTTCTTTTTCTAGCTCCTTCAGGTGGGTAGTTTAGTCCTCAAGTTTTTTTCTTTCCTCTTTTTGATATAGGAATTTAGGCCAATAAATTTTCCTCTCAACATTGCCTTTCCCACGTTCCACAAGTTATGACATATCATATTCTAATTTTCATTCATATCCAGTTATTTCCCAATTTCTCTAGCAATTTCTTCTTTGACCTGCTGGTTGTTTAAGAGTGCATCATTTAATGTCCATATATTTGTCAAAGTTCTGCCTCTTTAGTGCTTATTGATTTCCAGCTTCATTCCATTGTGATTAGAGAAAGTGCTTTGAATAATTTCAATCTTTAAAAATTGACCGTTTTGTCCCCCAGCCTATGATCTATCCTGGAGAACATTCCATAAGCAGTAGAGAAGAATGCATTCCCTAAAATTTGGAGGTGTAACAATCTATGTCTGTTAAGTCTAATTCATTTATCAAATTGTTTGAGTTCTGTATTTCCTTGTTGCTTCTCTTGTTTGGTTGTTCTATCTACAAAGGAGAGTGGTGTATTGAAGTCTCCTACTATTATTACTGAAATGTCTATCACTTCCTTCAGTTTTGCCAGTCTTTGCCTCATGTACTTTGGAGCTCTTTTATTGGGAGCATAAACATTTATGATTGCTATTTGTTCTTGGTGAAATATTCCTTCTTAATATGTAGTGTCCTTCTTTGTCTCTTATGATGTCTTTACGTTTAGAGTCTATTTTGTCCGATATTTGTATAACTATTCCTGCTTTCTTTTGGTTACAACTTGCATGGAACATCTTTTTCCATCCCTCACTTCTAACTTATTTTTTTCCTTGGGACTAAGATGAGTCTCTTGTTAGCATGTGGATAGATCGTATTTCTTAATCATTTCTGCCAATTGATATCTTTTAATTGGTGAGTTCAGCCCATCAAAATTCAAAGTTATTTCTTTAAAGGCATTTCTTGCATCTACCATCTTATCCTTTCAATTTATTTTTATTTTATTTTTTCCTTTCAATTTATTTTATTTTAAATACTCTTAGGGAATTTCTTTAATAGATATTCTTAACCAAGATTTCTCATTAGCTTAAAATTCGATTCAATCTTTCCATTTCACTAGTGTTGTCTCTACTTCACTGTATTACATAAAAACACCTTCTCCAAACCAGCATTTCCAGCAATCATATGGTGAGCCCCAGGTCAGCCTCTTTGTTCCCCAGATGAACAAACTAGTTAATAAAGTTAATGCTTCTTTACTGCAAGGTAAAAGCTCCTAACTCATACATAATGGAAAAGGAATGAAACTTTTGCAAAGAACACTTTTTAAGAAGAGGTACTTTTTGCTTATGAAAAGAAAACTATGAGTCCTCTATAAATAATAAAAGAGTATATTTTACAAATAAGCACATGATTTGGAGTGAAGAATTCTGATGTTGCTCTGTAGGTCCAGGTTGTTAAAACTCTTTGTGTTTCTCCTGCAGGGCCCCTTCATCAGATAGCACAAAGCCTTTATTTAGAATGTCCACAATCCTCTACAATACAGGATTCCCCTTCAATCTCCTGACAAATCAATTGAGGTCTTCTTATTTTTCCAAAGTAGAAATCTCTCTCCTTCTTGAAGTCTTAGATGGTTAGTTTCAATACATTGAATTGCTGTATCAATTCTGCCTCCTCAATGGAGATGTCCATTGCCCACCCAGGATTCTTTTTCACCACACCTGGACCAGCCTGAGGAGTTGCAATAGTTCTCTGTGTTGCAGTGGGCCTCTGCAGACCTGCACTGCTAGAGCTAAGAATTTTCTTTAGTTTATTCAGAGTTGGAGTAAAAAGTGAGGGAGCCACTGCCGTCTCTTGACCTTGTCTAGTGGCTACAGGATTGTAGTCTTTTCCATCATAGTTTGCATCAAAAAACTTCTTGAGCAACTGAATAAATTCAAAATTGTCCTGAAACTTTCCTTTCACTAATTTGTTCACAGGAATTATTTCATCAACACCCATTCTCTTAAAACCTGCTTGTAGGGTGGGCCACGGTGGCTCAGCAGGCAGAGTTCTCACCCACCATGCCTGAGACCTCGGTTCGATATCTGGTGCCTGCTTATATGAAAAAAAAAAAGGGAAAACCTGTTGGTAATATTTTGACCTTCTGTATGCACTCATGTTCTAACTTGGCTTGGAATTTCACCTTCTTCAAGACAATGAAGCCAGGGTACAGCATGTCCATAAACTGACAATAGGCAGCCCCTAAGTACAACTGTTCAAGCTTTGTCACGTTCAACTGCAAACTCATTGATCCATGCCAGCATGTGATGTTGACTTAAGTTATCACTGATCATTGATGTTGAGTGTACATTCACTGCCATCTTCTTGGTCTAAGCCTTTACATTTCCCCATAGCATTGGAAGAATGCCTTCCACACAGTGGGCAATCATATTTATCTCAGCCACGACCCAGAAAACCTATCTTTGGTTTTTATTTGTCAGATCTATATATTCTTTTCCCTCCTTCTCTTTTCTCCTTTAAGTTATCCTTACTAGTACTTTTTCAATTCTGTATCCTTTTCCAGACCTCACTCTCATTTCTCTCTCTCTCTTTTTTTTCAGGGAGTGGAACTCCTTTTAATATTTCTTGTAGTGCCAGTCTATTATTGACAAAAATTCTCTCAGACTTTGTCTGCCTGTGAAAATTTTAATCTTTCCCTCACTTTTGAAGGGCAATTTGGCTGGATATATAATTATTGGCTTGTAGTCTTTCTCTTTTAGGATCTTAAATTTATCATGCCACTGCCTTCTCACCTCCATGATGCTTATTGAGTAGTCCTTTCTGGTTTTCCTTGTATGTGGTGAGTTGCTTTCCTCTTGCCATTTTCAAGATTTTCTGCTTCTCTTCAAAATTTGACAGACTGATTACTATATGTCTTGGGGTAAGCCTATTTGGCTTGATTCTATTAGGGGTTCATTTTTAAAATTTGCACATTTATGTCTTTTAAAAGGGTTAGGAAATTTCCCCATATTATCTCCTCAGCTAATATTCCTAGCCCTTCTTCTTATCCCTTTCTTCTTTTTCTGGGACAATGATTCTTACATTTGTGTGCTTCGTGTTGTCCATCATTTTCCTGAGATCCGCTTCAAATTTTTCCATCTTTTTTTGCTATTTGTTCTTTTGCACATCTGAATTCAATTGTCCTGTCCTATTGCTTGCTTATTCTTTCTTCTGCCTCTTGAATCTACTGTTGTGTGTCTCTAATATATTTTTTATTTGGTCTGCATTATTTATGCTACTTTTCTACTTATTCTTTCAAACTCTTATTTATTCTCTTCTTTCATCTTATTGATATCTTTTGTCATTAGTCAACCCATTGACTTTATTTAGGAGAGCTGTGTGTTTGACTAGTTTTTCCAAAGTCTGTGTGTCCTCCAGTGTTTTAATTTGGTCACTAGGCTGGGCTATATCTGTCTGTGTCTTCCTCAGCTTTATGATTTACTGTTGACTGTGAGGCACTTAATTATTTTGATAGAGTTACTTTGGAAGTAGATTTACCTCAGTTGTCTAAGGTTTTGTATCTGTGGGGTGGGCATGAGGTGGGGTGCAGGGTGTAGGGCTATGTGTAAGGTAGGGATGTTGCACTGGGGATGTAAGGTGCAGGGTAGAGTGTCAAGGTGGTTGCATGGGGAACATGGGAGTGGAGTTCAGCACAGGCAGGCCTTGGAACACAGGAGTAGAGTGTGGCAGAGGGGACATGGAGGCAGGGCACAGTGGGAGGCACATCACGGGGGCTATGCAGGTGCGTGGGACACAGGGGGACTGAGTGTGAGGCACAGGGTGGCATGGCATGGGGACTGGAGGGCTTGGTGCAGATGTGTGGCTGTGGCTGTTTGGGGGATTGGCCATGGTTTCCCATATGCAAGGTGCACAGGGGTTGGAGAGGCAGATTGCAGGTGTGTGTGTGTGTTTGTGTGTGTGTGTGTGTGTGTGTGTGTGTGTGTGTGTGTGCGGGGATGCAGGGCTTAGGTGTGTAGGTGCATGGGTGTGGGGCAGTCAAGGAGCACAGCTTGGCTTGCTTCTTCATCCCTGCCTCCCTGTCCATATACTCTTGGGGCTCTGAGCCTTCATTTGGAAAGGGGTAGGATCATTGCATAGTTGGGTGGTCTATATGAACAGGGAAAGCTTGTTTACTGACTTCCAGATTCATCAAGGAAGCTTCAGATTGCAGAGCTGAGGAGGCTGATACCCAAGCTGGCTGTGGAGCAGGCACTTTCCTGGGATATCTCTCATCCCCCAATGGAGCCCACTCACCCTGTTCTCTGCATCTCTATTCCTCAACTTTCTTATCCAGGACCTCCCTAGGCAGTGTAGAAGACCCTTGTATTAGTTTGTAAGGTGTCAGAATGCAATATATCAGAAATGAAATGGCTTTTATAAAGGGAACTTAGTAAGTTACAAGTTTATGGTTCTAAGTCTTTGAAAATGTCCAAACTTAGGCATCCAGGGAAATAAAACTTAATTCAAGAAACACCAATGCGTCTGTAACACCTCTCAGCTGGGAAGGCATTCTGGCCCCTTGCTGTTTCCTTGCTCCAGGGCTGCATTGCCTTCAACCTCTCTGTTCTTGTAAGGGTTCCTTACTTTGCTTCTCTAGGGCTGGCTTTCATCTGTTGGCTTCCCTTGGCTCTCTCCAGGATTTGTGTAACATCTCATGGCAATGTTTGGTGGGCTTCAAGTATCTCCAAACATCTGTGTCTCTGTTCTGTGAAGCAACTGTTCTCCAAGCATCTCTGTTGGCTCTGTTGTTTTATAAGTTTCTCCAAAATGTTTCCCCTCTTAAAGACTCTAGTAAATTATTCAAAATCTACCTGGAATGGGTAGTCACATCTTCATCAGGTCAAAAGGTCACACTCACAACTGGGTGTGTCACATCTCTGTGAAGAAAACCTAATCAATAGTTTCCAACCTAGGGTATTGTATCAGGATTAAAAGAAATGGCTCCTTCACAAGATTAGGTCAGGATTAAAACATGGCTTTCCTGGGGTACATAATATATTCACACTAACACACCCCTCTCTACTCATTTGCACATTGAAACTACTGTCTTAGTTGTTTTTCTGTCATTTTTCTAAATGCTCCTTAGAGTAGGGGTGAACTCAGCTTTTACTATTCCACCATCACCTTGGAAGTCTAGTTTAATTATTTTTACCTTATAAATTTATTTTAGAAATGTACACATTGACTTTAGATCTTCTTTCTAATTTAAGCATTTGAATTGTTATGATGTATTTTCATTTTCACTCCATTTGAAATATTTTCTAATTTTTCTTGAGTTTTCCATTTTGGTCAATTGTGTAATTAAACTTTTTTTGGAGGATATTCAAGACTTTTGTTATAGATTTATAATTTAATTATTTTGTCATCAGAGAATATACTTTGTATGGTTTCAATCCTTTTATATTTATTGAGACCTGGTTTATGACCAAGCACATCTCAAGGAATATTGAAAAATAAAATATTCTGTTGTTGTCAAAGAAAGAGCCTAATAATATCAATTAGGTCAAGTTGGATTTTAGTGCTGATGCTCAATTCTCCTGTATACTTATTTGCCAATCACTGAAACAGGAATCTTGAAATCACATAATATAAGTGAAGGAAAATGAACTTAAATAGTAACAACTATTAATAGTTTTTCCTTCTTGTATTTTAAAGCTCTGTTATTGAGTATATGCACAGATTTTTTATCCTTCTTGAAGTAGTAAATGTTTTATCATTATGAAATGTACCACTTTATCTCAGGTAAAGCTCTTATTCCCAAACTCTAATTTGTATGAAATTAATAGAGTCACTTCACATTTCTTAAGATTCATGTTTACATGGTGTGCTGGTTTGAAAGTATTATGTACTCTAGAAGAACAATGTTTTAATCCTAATCCAATCTTGTGGGAGCAACCATTTCTTTTAATATTGATTCAGTAGTGTAGGTTGGAATCTTTGGTTTATATTATCTCCACAGAGATGTGGCACACCCAATTGTGAATGTGACTTTTGATTAGATGGAAATTTGACTCCACCTATTCCAGGAGGGTCTTGATAAGCTTACTGGAATCCTCTAAAAGAGGAAACATTTTGGAGAGGGACAGAAACAACAGAAACCTCAGAACTGACAGATACCAGAACTGACACAGATGTTGACACTTGCAGAACAGAGACACAGATGTTTGGAGATGCTTGGAGCCGAGCAGACATCACCATGAGATGTTGAGCAAGCCAACTTGGAGAGAGCCAAGGGAAACCAAAAGATGAAGGCCAGCCCCAGAGAAGCAAAGTGGGGAACTCCTAAGGGACAGAGGCTGAAAACAATGGAGCCTAGGAGCAAGGGACCAGCAGGTACCAGCCATATGACTTCCCAGCTGACAGAGGTGTGCTAGACCCATTGGCCTTTCTTGAGTGAAGGTAACCTCTTGTTGATGACTTAATTTGGGCACTTTCACTTCCTTAGAACTATAAACTTGTAACTTATTAAAAAAAAAGCTGTAACTTTAAAAAAGCTGTCCCAGTTCTGGTATATTGCATTCCATCAGCTTGCAAACTAATACACATTGTATATCTTTTTCCACTCTTTATTTTTTAAAAATAAACTATAAATTTTGGTGTGGTTTTTAAAGTAAAGTTGCAAAAATTGCAGAAGAGATTCCTGTTTAAACTTCACCCATTTTCTCTTAATGTTAGCATCCTCAATAAACATGACACATTTATCAAAACTGAGAAAGCAACATTGGTAGAATATCATTAACTGGATATCAAAATTTATTAGGATGTCACTAGTTTTTCCACTACTGTGTTTGCTTATGTTCTTGTATCTAATTCAAGATATCATACTGCATTTATCGATCATATCTACTTAGTCTTCTCTGGCTTATAAAAGTTTCTCAACTGTCTTTGTTCTTCATGACATTGACAGTTTTGAAGAATACTGATCAGGTATTTGATAGAATGTCCCATAATTTGTGTTTGCCTTCTTCTTATTATTTTTTTTTATGATTATAGGGGGCTAATGGATTTGGGGGAAGAATACCACAGAGTAAACTGTAATTCTCATAGCATCATATCAAATTGTAGATGATAACACTGATGATGTTAATTTTGACCACTTGGTTAAGTGAGTGTCTGCCATGTTTCTCTACTTTGTATAGTTTAAGTCCATCCCACATTCAACAAGAGAGGAATTAAGCCCCATCTCTTAAAAGAGGAGTGTATGTATATATATATACATTGCTTGAGATTCCTCTCTAAAGAAGATTTGTTCCTTACCTTATTTTTTATTTGTTTGTTTATTTATTTATGGAATCATTTATTAGTATCAGTATGGACTAGACATGCTTATTTTATACATTTGTTTATAATTCAACACTTTGTTATTTATTTTGCAGCTCAAATTATTCCAGCTTTAACAGCTCTGCTGCTTTCTGGTTGGTGCCTATGTCCCCTTGATATGTCTATATCCTTTAGTTTTTGAGCACTCCTTACTTTCTGGCAGTACAAAGACGCCCCAAGATTATTTTGCATTATCCCTGCTTTAGATCTAGAATCAATAATTTCTGTAGGACCCCTGGTTCCTTTTTTAATGTAGATCCAAGTCTCTTAGCTGTATCAATTTCCTTTGATCTGAAGAATTTCTTTTAACAGTCTTTGCATGGAAGATGTACTTATGAAGAATTCCCTCAGGTTTTGTTTGTCTGAGAAAATATTCATTTCTCCTTTATGCTTGAAGGATAATTTCTCTGGAGGCAGAATTCCAGATTAGTGTTTTGTTTTGTTTCTTTTTTTCCCAATGCTTTAAATATTTCATTCCACTATCTTTTTGCTTGCATGGTTTTTGATGAGAAGTCTGCTGTAACTCTTATCTTTATTCCTTTATAAAGTATTTATTTATTTATTTATTGGCTTCTTTTAAGATTTTCTTTATATTTGGTCTTCCGTAGTTTGAATATAATACGCTAAGAGGTATAAGTATGTGTATTTGTTCATTTGGCATTTATCTTGCTTAAATTCCCTGAACTTTCTGGCTCTGTCAGTTGATGTCTGCATTGATTTTAGAAAGTGTTCAACTATTATTATTTCAAATATTTTTTGTGCTCTGTTCTCCCTTTCCTCCCCTTCTGGCATTATAATTAAACTTTCGGTCCACCTATGATGTTGCCTCATAATCCTTGGATGTTCTGCCCTTTTTATTCTTCTTCTTTTTCTTTTTTTTCATACTTGACCTATTCTCAACTTCAGGGTTTCTTTAGACATGTTACATCTACTAATGAACCCATTGGAAGCATTTTTCATTTCTTCTACAGTGTTTTTGATTTCCAGATTTTCCTTTTGATTCTATCATAGAATTTTAATTTCTCTCTTACATTAACCATCTGTTCTTGCATGTTTTAGACTTTTTAAGCTAGAGCCCCTAGCATATCAATCATAGTTATTTTAAATTCTATGTGTGAAAATTACAACATCTGTGTATATTTGACTCTGGCTTATGTTTTTTTTTTTTTGTCACTTTAGACTATTTTCTCTTGTCCTTTGAAATGTCTTGTAATTTTTTAGTGAAAGCTGAACATATTTTATTGGATAATAGGGTTTGAGATAAATAGGCCTTTAAAGTGAAGATTTATTTTAATCTGGCTAGGAGTTGCACTGTGTTTAATGTTTGCTGTAGCTATAGGTGCCAGAGGATTCAATACCCTCTAGTGCTCTTTAATTGTCTGGCTTTTTTCTTTGGATTTCTCTAAATACTCTTCCTCAAAAAAGCCTGCTTTGCAATTCTTTTAGCTAAAATACACTATTGTTATGCTGGAGCTCCATTGAAATTGTTATGAGGTAATTAAATCTCTGTTTTATAGTGGGCCTGTATCTCAGGGCTGTAATCTTAGTAAGTGTCCAGTGGTAAAACTTTTTTCCATCGACCACTACTTCCAACCTTGGCTGCAGCATCTTCAATATATTCATTGGGATCTTTACCTCTGTTGATGCTTCTCTCTCTCTCTCTCTCTCTCTCTCTCTCTCAATAAGGAAACTGGGAGAGGCTGGGATGGGAGAAATTCTACACCCCTAATTGCAATAAGGCTCTGAAAGTCTTTCCCTCTCAATGGTAGAGATTTGTTATGAAGGCTCTGGGTGTATTTCACAGTGATTACTTTTCCCTTTCCCCTGCCAAGGTCATGAGGGAATTTTTCTTGGATATCCATTGTGAGGATCTTGTGGATTTCTTGGATGTAAAGTCCATGAATATATGTGGACTCCTCTTAAGATTACAGCCCAAAAGAGTTTCTCAGTCTAATTCTAATTCACACTCGACCTCCAGTAATTCATCAAAATTACCACTCAGATGTTTATTCTGGTTTGCTAGCTGCTGGAATGCATTATACCAGAAATGGAACAGCTTTTAAAAACAGGAATTTAATAAGTTGCTGGTTTACAGTTCTAAGGCTGAGAAAATGTCCCAATTCAAACAAGTCTATAGAAATGTCCAATCAAAGACATCCAGGGAAAGATACCTTGGTTCAAGAAGGCTAATGATGTTCAGGGTTTCTCTCTCAAGTGAAAAGGCACATGGTGAACATGGTCAGAGTTTCTCTCTCATCTGGTAGGGCACATGGTGAACATGGTCAGGATTTCTCTCTCATCTGGAAAGGCATGTGGCAGACATGATGTCATCTGCTAGCTTTCTCTCCTGGCTTCCTGTTTCATGAAGCACCCTGGGAGACATTTTTCTTCTTCATCTCCAAAGGTAGACTCTCTACTTCCTGTGGCTGTGTCATTTTGCTCTATCAGAATCTCTTTTTCTCTGAAATATTTTCTCTTTTATAGGAATCCAGTAAACTAATCAAGAACCATCCCAACGGGTAGAGATACTTCTCCACTTAATACAGCTTAACAACCACTCTTAATTGAGTCACCTCTCCAGGCAGATGATCTAATTACAGTTTCAAACATACAGTACTGAATAAGAATTAGAAAAAATGGCTGTGTTTATGAAATGGGATTAGGATTAAAACATGGCTTTTCTAGGGTACATAAACATTTTCAAATGGGCACAATGTTACTACCTGTTTATGGCTTCAGGTGGTTTTCCTGGATTTGTCCATAACCACAGATGTCAGAGTGGAGGCTTGACCTGATATCCTCTGTTCTCTAATGAGTCCAAGGAAAGTTATTGAGTTTCACTTTTTCCAACCTTTTCTTATAAAGACAGGAATGATAGCTTCCAAGTGTTTTACTTGTTGGATCTGAAACAGAAACTTGAGAAAGTTATTTAGAATCCAAGATGTTCGCAGTGGCTGTACTCATTGCTATTTGGGTCTCACTACCTTTAAGTGCTCTCAATGGATAGACACAAGAAATATATGTATACAAACTCACACATCTATAATTATTTATGACAGCCATTTATTTTTAACCCATTTGTGTCTTAATATTTAAAGTGTGTAGCTTACAGACAGTGTTTTAATTTGCTAAAACTGCAAGAGAGCAATATACCAGAAATGGATTAGATTTTATAAAGGGGATTTATTAAGGTACAAATTGCAATTCTAAGGCTGTGAAAATGTCCAAATTAAGTCACCAACAATAAGATATTCTCTTGGAGGAAAGGCAGCCTCCAGGTTCCTCTGTCATGGGAAAGCACATGGCAATGTTGCTGCCCCCCCAGATTGGTTTCAAAATGCTCTCTCAGCTCCTGTTGGTTCTTCTGGCTTTTGCTGGGGGTGCATTCCTGCTACATCTCCAAAATGTCTGTATCTAGGCATCTGCTGTCTGTATCTCTGAGCTCTTTCTCTGTCTGTGAACTCTTATAAGGACTCCAGTAAACTAATTAAGACCCACCTTGCACGAGAGGGGCCACAACTCCATGGAAATAATCTAATCAATTGGGTAAGTCACATCTCCATGAAAACTACCTAATGAAAAGATCCCACCCTACAACATTTCTGTCCCCACAAGATCAGATTAGGAGTAAAAAAACATGGCTTTTCTTGGGTACCTAACAGTTTCAAACCAACACAGACAGCATATATATATATATATATTTTCGCATGGGCAAGCAGTGGGAACAGTGTATATTGTTTCTCCAGTCAATCTCTTCCTTCTAACTTAAGTGTTTAAACCAGTTGCATTAATATAATTATTAGTAAAGTTAAGTTTAAGTCCATTATCTTGGTATATGTGGTCCAATTTTCCTCCTAGATTTTTTTTTTAATTTTTTTATTAATCAAAAAAAAGAAAAGAAATTAACACAACATTTAGAAATCATTCCATTCTACAAATGCACTCAGTAATTCTTAGTATCATCACATAGATGTATGATCATCATTTCTTAGTACATTTGCATCGATTTAGGAAAAGAACTAGCAAAACAGCAGAAAAAGATATAGAATGTTAATATAGAGAAGAGAATTAAAATAATAATACTAATAATATATATATATATATAAAGGAAAAAGAAAAAAACAAAAACAAAAGATACAAACACACACACAAACAAACAAAAAACCATATTTCAGGTGCAGCTTCATTCAGTGTTCCAACCTAGTTACATTACACTTAGGTATTATTGTGCTGTCCATTTTTGAGTTTTTGTATCTAGTCCTGTTGCACAGTCTGTATCCCTTCAGCTCCAATTACCCATTATCTTACCCTGTTTCTAACTCCTGCTGGTCTCTGTTACCAATGATATATTCCAAGCTGATTCTCCAATGTCGGTTCACATCAGTGGGACCTTACAGTATTTGTCCTTTAGTTTTGGGCTAGACTCACTCAGCATAATGTTCTCTAGGTCCATCCATGTTATTACATGCTTCATAAGTTTAGTCTGTCTTAAAGCTGCATAATATTCCATCGTAGGTATATGCCACAGTTTGTTTAGCCACTCGTCTGTTGATGAACATTTTGGCTGTTTCCATCTCTTTGCAATTGTAGATAATGCTGCTATAAACACTGGTGTGCAAATGTCCATCTGTGTCTTTGCCCTTAAGTCCCTTGAGTAGATACCTAGCAGTGGTATTGCTGGGTCATAATCCATTCTGCCATTCTATGTCTTTTGATTGGGAAATTCAGTCCATTAACTTTTAGTATTATTACTGTTTGGATAATATTTTCCTCTACCATTTTGGCTTTTGTATTATATATATCATATCTGATTTTCCTTCTTTCTACACTTTACTCCATACCTCTCTCTTCTGTCTTTTCGTATCTGACTCTAGTGCTCCCTTTAGTATTTCTTGCAGAGCTGGTCTCTTGGTCACAAATTCTCTCAGTGACTTTTTGTCTATAAATGTTTTAATTTCTCCTTCATTTTTGAAGGACAATTTTGCTGGATATAGGAGTCTTGGTTGGCAGTTTTTCTCTTTTAGTAATTTAAATATATCATCCCACTGTCTTCTAGCTTCCATGGTTTCTGCTGAGAAATCTACACATAGTCTTATTGGGTTTCCCTTGTATGTGACAGATTGTTTTTCTCTTGCTGCTTTCAAGATCCTCTCTTTCTCTTTGACCTCTGACATTCTAACTAGTAAGTGTCTTGGAGAACGCCTATTTGGGTCTATTCTCCTTGGGGTGTGCTGTACTTCTTGGATCTGCAAATTTAGGTCTTTCATAAGAGTTGGGAAATTTTCAGTGATAATTTCTTCCATTAGTTTTTCTCCTCCTTTTCCCTTCTCTTCTCCTTCTGGGACACCCACAACACGTATATTTGTGCGCTTCATATTGTCATTCAGTTCCCTGATCCCCTGCTCAAGTTTTTCCATTCTTTTCCCTATAGTTTCTGTTTCTTTTTGGAATTCAGATGTTCCATCCTCCAGTTCACTAATTGTAGCTTCTGTCTCTTTAGATCTACCATTGTAGGTATCCATTGTTTTTTCCATTTTTTCTTCTTTGTCCTTCACTCCCATAAGTTCTGTGATTTGTTTTTTCAGATTTTCTATTTCTTCTTTTTGTTCAGCCCATGTCTTCTTCATGTCCTCCCTCAATTTATTGATTTGGTTTTTGAAGAGTTTTTCCATTTCTGTTCGTATATTCAGCATTAGTTGTCTCAGCTCCTGTATCTCATTTGAACTATTGGTTTGTTCCTTTGACTGGGCCATATCTTCAATTTTCCGAGCGTCATCCATTATTTTCTGCTGGTGTCTGGGCATTTGATCAGATTTCCCTGGGTGTGGGACCCAGCTGGTTGAAAGCTTTTTCTGTGAAATCTCTGGGCTCTGTTTTTCTTTTCCTGCCCAGTAGGTGGCGCTTGTGGCGCTCGTCTGTCTGCACGGCAGTCGGCCGGGAAACCGCGCGTGGAGGGGGGTCGCTGGCCGCCGCGGCTTGGGAGAGTGCCGGTCCTAATTGCCCAGCTGGCCCGAAACGCCAAGCATGATGGGAGGGCCCCGCTATCCAACGTTCCCAGTCAGACCGGGGAGCCACGTGCGTGGAGGGAACCCCAGTCGCCAGCCGCCCTGGCCGGGAAACGCGTGCCCCTCGGGTATCTCACCGCAGCAGATTCTCCCTGCCCGTTCAGCTGTTCCAGAATGGGGTACGCTGTCTTTTTGGTCTCTGTCGTGACTCCGGGAGCTGTTTTGTATTGTTTCTGTTTCTTTAGTTGCTTTTCTGGAGGAGGAACTAAGACCCGCGCGTCTTACTAAGCCGCCATCTTCTACCAGAGTCCCCTCCTAGATTTTTTAATTAATATTTTATGCCTTCCTTTGGATTAGTTTAGTTCCTTTCCATCTGTGTTATTGAGGTCAGATATACTTATTTTATTGTTGTTTATTTCCATAGTTACTCTAGGGAATATATATCTTTAATTTAATGCAGTATATATTGAATCGATAATATACCATACACATATAGGAAGAATCTCACAATGTTATCCTTTCATTTCAGCACTCATGATTCATTTTTCTGCTGTTGCTGTTAGATATTTTACAACTACATATTTTATAAACTCTTCAATACATTGCCATTATTTTTTCTTTAAACACACTTTTCTTCAAACTAATTAAAAATTAGTAAAAAGTTATTTACCTTCTTAGTTATCATTTCTGGGCTCTTTAAACCTTTGCGTAGTTATGTGACCAATTGATAACATCTTTCTGTAGCCTGTAGAACTTCTATTAACATCTTTGTAGTGCAGGTATGTCAGCAATGAATTCTCTCAGCTTTTGTTTGTGTAAAAATGTTTTTATTTTAGATTTATTTTTGTTCCTTTTTATTTTTCCTTTTACATGGGCAGGCACCAGGAATCGAGCCCAGGTCTCCAGCATGACTGGCAAGAACTCTGCCACTGAGACACCGTGGCCTGCTCTCAGATTTATTTTTGAAAGATATTTTCAGTGGATATAGAATTTTAGTTGAGCTTTTGTTTTCTTTCTTCCACTCAGCAATTTAATGGTGTCACTTCATTTTCTTCTACTTCTTTTATTTCTAAGTTTGCTGTCATTTTTATCTTTGTTATTTTAAGTATAATGTTTCTACTTTTCTGACTGCTTAAAATTTATCTCTTTATCATTGGTGTTTAAAATTTGATTTTGATGTGTATTGGTGTAGTTTTCAGTATGTTAATTCTTCTTGGTTGTTTATTGGTGTTATTGAACCTACAGATTTGAATATTTTATTGAATTCGGAAAATTTTCAGTCATTATTTCTTTTTTCTTTACTTGTTATTGGAGAAATTGTGGGCTTACAGGAAAATCACATGCACAGTTTTCCCTACTATTAACAATTTGCATTAGTGTAGCAACTTTGTTACAGTTGCTGGAAAATATTATTATAAGTATACTATTAACTACACTCCAGTAGGGTTCATTGTTTGTATAGTACCGTCCTATGTATACTTCTATTTTTGTAATATATATATATAACCTAAAATTTCCCATTTTAAACACTTTCAAGTAAAGTCAATGATGTTACTTATATTTACAATATTTGGCTATTATCACAACCATCCATTACCAAACCATTTCCAAACAGAAACTCTTTACCAATCAAACATTAACTTCCCATTCTCTACTTATACTTTAGGCTCTGGTAGACTGTGTTCTACTTTCTGACTCAGTGAATTTGCTTATTCTGATTATTTCATGTCAGTGAGATCATACAATATTTTTCCTTTTAGCATATTTCGTTCAACATGATGTTTTCAAGGTTCATCTATTCTGTTGCATTTAGCAGAACTTCATTCCTCTTTACAACTAAGTTGTAATCCATTGTATATATGTTTTGCTTATCCTTTCATCCATTGGTGAACATTTGGGTTGCTTCCATCATTTGGCAATTGTGAATAATGTTGTATGAACAGCATTAAGCAATTATTTTTTGAGTCATTGATTTTAATTCTTTGGGTTATATAATTAGAAGTGGAATTGCTGAATCATATGGCAATTCTATTCTTAATTTTCTGAGGAATTGCTAATCCATTTTCCATAGTAGCTGTGCCATTTTATAGCCCCATCAAAAATGAATGTGTATTCTATTTCTCCACATCCTCTCCAAAACTTAATTTCTTATTTTTGATAGTAGTTATTTTAGTGGGTATGAAATGGTATGTCATTGTGGTTTTGATTTGCTTTCCCCTAATGGCTAAAGAGTGGTTTTTCATGTGCTTAAAGGTTGTCTTTTACTTTCATGATGAAGTTTTTGGGCATAAAAGTTTCTAATTTTGATGAAGTTCCATTCATTTATTTTTTTTCTTTTGTTGCCCATGTTTTGTGTGTAAAATCTAAGAAATCATTGCCTAACATAAGTTTCTGAAGATGCTTCTTCATGTTTTCTTCTAAGAGTTTTATAGTTCTGGTTATTACAGTTAGAGCTTTTTAAATTTTGAGTTATTTTTGTGTATGATGTGTGGTGGGTTCCACTTTCATTGTTTTGCATATGGCTACACTGTTTTCCCAGCACTATTTGCAAATCAATTGAGATAACTACATGTTTTCTCCTTCATCCTATTAATGTGGTATATTACATTATTTTATTTTGTTATGTTGACCCATTCTTGAGATAAATCCTCCCTGATCATGGTATATACATCTTTTAATGGGCTGTTGGATTTGGTTGTTGGAGAATGAGTCATGTCCCACAAGAAAGGCTTGTTCAAGTCCCACCCGTGATTCCGTGGGTGTGAACCCATTTGTAAATAAGACCTTTGAAGATGTATTGGTTAACATGTGCCCAAACTGAATGAGGTTGGACCTTACTCCAATATGGCTGAAGTCCACATAAGCAAAGAACATTGGACATGGAGAGGAAGACAAGTAGAGCAGCCTGAGTCTGGAAGTAAAAAGAGCCTGGAAGAAAAAGGAAAAGTTGCCACTATATGCATTGCCATGTGACAGAAAACTAAGGATCAGGGATCACTGACAGCCAGTCCCAAAGTGACACAATATTCTGGGAGAACAGTTTGCCTTGCTGATATACTGATTTTGGAATTCTCTTAGCCTCAAAACCTGGAGTCAATAAATTCCCATTGTTTAAGCTAATTGTATTTGCTTTAACAGCTAATGGTCTGAAACAGTTTTAGGCACCAAAAAATGGTGTTCTTCTATGATAAATATCTAAAAATGTGGAAATGGCTTTGGAATTTGGTAATGGAAAGACACTGGAGAAATTGTAAAATGCTTGATAGAAAAAGTCTAGATTGATTTGAAGAGTCTGTCTGTAGAAAAATAGACATTAAAGTTATTTCCAATGAGGCCCTAGAAGGAAATGATGTATGTGTTATTGGCGATTGAAAAAAATGTGTACCTTCTTATAAAGTGTCAGGGCTTTGGTGAAATTCTGTTCTGATTTTGGATGGAAGGCAGAATTTGAAAGCAATGAACTTGGATATTTAGATGAGGAGATTTCCAAGCTAAGTGTGGAAGGTGCAGCCTGGCTTCTTGCAGCTTATAGTAAACACAAGATTAAAGCTATATGTTGATAATTAAACACCTAAGTACAAAATAACTAGAAATGAATAATTTTGAAACTTCTCAGCCCATCCAGTAGCACTTGCTGAGATGAGGGACCTCACCAAGCTTTCAGGAAGTGAAAGCTCAGAGGATTGGGCTACAGTGGATTTAACCAAATAAACCTTTGTTAAAGAGAATGTATCTGAAAATGGGTCAAGAAACCATTTCAGTAAAAATCAGGATTAGAAATTCAGTTTTCCAGGAAGAATCTGTGGAAACTTCTATCATCTGATTATTTGGACTTGTTTAAACTGCATGCAAAGCCAAGAAGCTTTTTAGAAAATCTTTATAAGCAGAAACACTGTCATCCTGAACTAAAAGAGACAGGAAAAGCTCAAATTAAAGGAAGAAGGACTTCAAGGGCAGAACCATGGAAACATAGGTATGGAATGAAAAGATCTCCTTGAGTCAAGAAAAAGGACCCACCCATGTGTAGAAAGGATGTGTTAGTCCTTGCACTTAGAGAGGGAAGAACATCTTTCCTCATGCTGGGAAGGAATGGGCCTTGTATCCTGTTGTTCAGAGAGAGAGTTCTGCCACCCGATCAGACCTTGAAATCTAGTGGATTTTGCCCTGCTGGATTTCAGACTTGTTTGGGATCATGACCCCTGGTTTCCAGAAAGAAAACCCACTGAAGTGGTAATGTTTATTCTATGCTTGTCCCACCATTGAATATTGGAAGAACATAACTTGTTTTCTAGGTTTCACAGGCCCATTGGAGAGGAGTTTTGCCCTAGGATGGACCATAACACTTCACTAATTTTGGTGAGACTTTGTCCTTTAATATTGTTATTGATTTGACTTAAGGTTTTGGGATGTTGTAATGTAATGAATGTATTTTGCATGCCAAAGATCATGCCTTTTAGTGATAAAGAGGGTGAATTTTGGGGATTAAATCACATCCCTCAAAGAAGGCATGGTTAGGGTCCCAACCTCTGGTCATGTGAGTATGAACCCATTTGTAAATAGGTAATTAGTGGAGGTGTGCCCAAACTGAATGGGGGTAGACCTTAATCCAATATAATTGAAGTCCTTAAAAGCAGAGAAAAGAGGACATGGAGAGAAGGTCATGAAAGGAAGTCAGAAGCTGGAAGCTGGAAGTAAAGGGAGCACAGAAGAGAAAAAATACTCTTCAATGTTCATTGCCATGTGATAGGAAAAACAAGGACTAAGGATCACCAGTGCCACCCTGTTTAGGGAAAAAACATTGCCTTGATGATACTCCAACTTCTGGAAGCCTCAAAACCATGACCCAATAAATTCCTACTGTTAAGTTAATTCATTATATTGTATTTGTTTTAGTAGCTAGTGTTTGTTGAGGATTCTTACATCCATTTGCATAAGGGATATTAGACTGTAATTTTCTTTTTGTAAGTTATCGTTGCCTGGCTTTGGTATTAGGGCTGATGTTGGCCTCATAAAATAAATTAGAAAATATTCTCTCCTCTTCCATTTTTTGAAAGAGTCTGAGCAAGATTAGTGTTAAATGTTTTGGAATATTTGGTAAAATTTACCAGTGACGCTATCTGGTCCTGTGTGTTTCTTTCTTGGGGAAGATTTTGATTACTGACAATACCTTTATCTGTTATTGGTCTGTTAAAAGATCTGTTTCTTCTTGAGTTAGGATAGGTAGTTGGTGTGTTTCAGGGAATTTTCCCATTTTATCTAGGCTATCTAATTTGTTGGTGTAGTTTTCATAATATCCTCTTATGATCTTTGCATTTCTGTGGAGTTGGTAGTAATATACACCCTTTCATTTCTCATTGCAATCATTTGCATCCTCTCTTTTTTATCTCTGTCACTGTGGTCATTTGGACCTCTTATGTACTCCATGAAATGTCACGTTCTTTTAATTTATTATTGTGGGGGTAGATTTATTGTGGGTGGGACCAATTGGTTCAATTGAGATGTGACGCAACCCATTCAGGGTGGGTTTTAATTTTCTACTGGGGTACTTTATGAGGATAAGAGAGAAAATGCCTGGAGACATTTGGAGAGAGCCATTGAAATCAGAAACCAGGAGAGAACCACCAGCAGACATTACCATATGACTTTTCATGTGACAGAGGAGCCATGGATGCCAGCAGTCTTTCCTCAGAAAAGGTATTATCCTCTTGATACTTTAATTTGGACATTTTCATGGTCTTAGCTCTGTAAATTTGTAAACTGGTAAATCCCACAAAGATAAATAGATTTTTAAAAAGTAGAGCCTTAGTGATCTGTGAAACACTGTAAAATAGAACAAAATATATGTAACTGGATTTTGGGGTTGAGGGGAAGGAAGAAAAATTATTTCAAGGAATTATGGCTGAGAACAAAGAAAAAATGAATATACAAACAAACAGCAACAACAACAACAAAAATTATAGCTCAGACTTCCAGTCAACAAACATGACAGTGTAAATGCTCAAGAATACTGTTTCCCTACAGAATCTTTGATCAACAAGCAGAAAACTGAAAGAGCCAGTTTAAGGGTTGCGTTAACTGGGTAAGTGTCTTATCAAGAAAGCAGTACTTTATATATGGTAGGAGAAGCTTTCATGGCACCTTGCTGTCTCTACCCCATGACCTCTACAGTGCAGTACAGAGCCAACCTGCAATGTCTTTGTGGATAACTTTGTCTATTCAAGAAAGAGCAGAGAAATCCCTATGCACATGCTTTGGTGCCTGCAGAGATTATCAGAATGAATTAAAACATATGATTCAATTATATGCTGTTTACAAGAGAGCCACCTTAAATTTGAGAAAGAAGTATCTGAATTCCCCAAATTATTTTAAATCCCATGAAAATCTAGACTATGCTCAGATATTTCCATATTTTTGTAAAGTTAACTTTTGGTTTTTTTGCCTATGCCATGAGTATTGGTAAATATTTAGAAGAAAGTATGAAGTAGAGGAAGGAGAAAATCCTTCAATCAAGGTGATTTTAAAAAGAAGGGAGATTGAAGAAGAAATATGAGGTCAGGTACAAAAGTTCTTTTCACCCTCCATTATCAGAGCCTACAACTTATTAGAAATTAATAGACGTTTTAGAAAAATCCCATTCGAATAGTGTGTCAGATTTAAACCATTATGTACCCCAGAAAGGGCATATTTTAATCCTAATCTGATCTTGTGGGTACAGCCATTTCTATAAATCCACATTCAGTATTTTAGGGTGGAGACTTTTGATTAGATCATACCCACAAAGATGTGACATGCCCGCTTATGGGTATGGCTTTTTGATTAGATGGAGATGTGACTCCACCCATTCAAGGTGGGCCCTGATTAGTTAACTAGAGTCCTTTAAAAGGGGGAAACACTTTGGAGAAACCTCAGATGCAGACACTTGGAGAATAGTTGCTTCAGAACTGACAGAGACATGGATATTTGGAGATGATTGTAGCACTGACAGAGAGAGTAGATGGCCAGACATGGAAAGATCCCAGTAGATCTCACCTTCTGCTTTCCTGTGAGATGCACTAAGCAAGCCAGAACCTGGATTTGTGTTCAGGAGGAGGTAAGTGAAGGCTGCAGATCTTAGAGAGGAAACCACTGGCATCAGAAGCTAGAAATAAAGGAACTGGGAACAAGGACCAGCAGATGCCAGCCATGTGCTTTCCCAGATTGGCCTTCCTTGAGCCAAGCTATCTTTCTCTGGATGCTTTAGTTACTACATATTTACTGCCTTAGAACTGTAAACTTGTAACTTATTAAATTCCCTTTTAAAAGCCATTCCATTTCTGGTATATTGCATTCCAGCAGCATTTAGCAAACTAATATATAAGGGGAGCCAAAGAGTATAAGAGCTTGTCATATATGGGAAGGAGGAGAAACTTCTTATCTCTTATTTCCTTATTTCTTATTTCTCAAGCATTCAGCATACGCACTGCCTTCTGTAGAGAAGCAATGACATAGAGCTGGTGTCCAAAATTGCAAATAAGATGCTGACCAGTGCTTTTGTTGGAAGAATCTACTTACTAGTGGAAAGAACACAAAGGTTACCAGGAGGAAAGTAAATGGCTTGAAAGTTGATCTTCAGACACTAGCATGTATCCCCATTGGAAAAAAAGAGGACCAGTCAAACTTCAATTCTCACCAGTCTATGCCACAGCACAGATCAGCCACTTTAGTGACCATATGAGCAAGAAAACAAAAGATGCTATTTGGAGTTTTGTCATTTTTACAGCCATGAGATAATCTAAACTACATTGCTCCCCATCATACATCAAGATGACATTTTGGAGAGAAGCCAGGTTGGGAGTGTCAGATCGTAAATCTGAAAAACTGAGCAAGTACTTTAGTCTTTCAAGCAGAGACTGAGTTACCTCAAGAGAATGCTTAAATCATTAAATTTGGCTAAGATTATCTGATTGGAATTAAAATATTATTTTACTTTTAAAAAGTAATAAAGTATAAACAAATATAGCAAATGCTATTCAAGGCATGATGTGACAGTTTAATAAGAGTCTTGATACAGTGGAATGCAGATGCTATGGAAATAGAAGAAATATGAATTATTTCTAACCTCGTACACCAATCACTCCATGAAGTGTCTGAAATAGGGCTTGAAGTATGAGAGCAATATCAGATAAAGAAAAAGAGAGAGCAGTGTATCTAGGAAATAAAGCAACCATGAGAAAAGTCAATACATTTGAAATTGAGCTTCCTAGAAGCTACCCACAGTTTCAATATGGTTGCATACTTTACCAAACAAGGAGAGTAATTATGGAGTAATTATGCTAGCCAGATGATGTCTTATACAATGGAACATAATATGTCACCTATGCCTTCATCTTTGCTGTATTCTGTTGGTTAGAAGCAAATCACTGGTCCTAGTCACATTCACCAGAAACACCAGGATCAGGGATCATGAGAGAGGTATCTTAGAGTCTGTCACCCAAGCACACTGCTAATAATCTTAAACACATTATTCCATTCAATCCTCACCACAAACTCTATAATAAGAAGTGAGAATTGTATCCCCCAATCAATTCATTTATGACATATCTGATGAATGGGTATCCTTAATAATATAAAACACATTTTAGCTTTGTATTTTCAACTTAATATTCATGATTATTTTATTAAATTTAATGCTAAATTAAGATATTTGTATGCCAGTAGAAGTGAATGGGTGGTCTAGTTTCTCTGCAGTGTGATTTATAAGGTAAAGTATTAGTATCTGCTCCTACATATAGCTCTTTTAAAGCTACATCCATTAATCAGATATTATTATCCTTATTTTAAAGCTGACAAAACTGAGGTACAAAGAAATTAGGTAATTTTCCCAGTATCATTCAACTAGTAAGTGATGGCATTGGAAACCAAATCCAGATCTGTCTGTTTTCAACCATCATGCAAACTGCCTCTTTAAATTTGATTCTACTAATAACTGGAAGCTGCTTAACTTTATTCATGAGAGTCATGCAATTTTACCCTTTAGGATAATTAGCCTTGCAAAGATGCTAAAGAGGCATTGGGCTTTTTTTTTTCGCATAGGCAGGCACCAGGAATTGAACCTGGGTCTCTGGCATGGCAGAAGAGGCAATGGACTTTGAACAAGCCACATGGAAGTGTTGACCACCACTGAGACCTCCTACCTGCAGAGCTCAATGTGTGGTATATAAGGTTTTTTCAACAAATACATACTGAAGGAAGGAAGAAAAGGATAAGTAGAGGGAAGAGGGAAGTTAGGATTTATCTGTAGTAGTCTGGGTTGTTTGGTAGGACGTATTTAGAACACTTCGACCTGCCTTGGGAATCAGAGTTCATCAAAATCTAAAATCTTAGTTTTGATTATTAAATAATATGCATAGTTCTTTAATTTACTGTGGCTCAGATTTTGCTTTTTGCCCTGACCTCCATATCATCTTTGATGTTTGTTCTATATCACTGTGACCAGTAATGCTCAGCCAAAAGACTGAACATCCCTTTCCATTGCAGCAAGACTGATTATGTGAATAAGTTTTAGAAAATGAGATATAAGTTAGCGTTCTTTGGAAAGATTTCTGGGAAGTTTTCATAAAAGGGTCCAAATTGGTAATGGGGAAAGCCCTTGTTTTATCTTTCCTTTTTCCAACCTGCAAAATGGGTGGATGATTAGAGCTCTTTAGAGGTCATTTTGGACCATGAAATGGCCTTAAGTATAGAAGATATGAAAATAGAGTCTGGATTTCTAATGATGGTGGAGATACCAATCCAACTCTGAACTTAATTCCAATTTTTTTTTTACATAAAAGAGAGAGAGAGAGAGAAAGTGAAATAAATTTCTTATTTGTGTAAGTCAGTATTACTTTGTGGCTTTGATCTATACAGTTGATCTAATTCTAAGTGATATAATGTAAGAATCAGGAGTTGACTAAGACTTATATATACAGTTAGTGTATCTATTTCAAAACATACTTGACAGTTTTTAAAAAGTTAAAATTTTGTTGTGAAAACCTATATACAAAAAAGGAATACATTTCAAAGCATTCTGCAAAAAATTAGTTAAAGAACAGATTTCAGAGTTTTGTATGGGTTACACCTCCACAATTTTAGGTTTCTCCTTCTAGCTGCTCCAAGACATGGGAGACTAAAAGAAATACCAGTATAATTATTCAACAGTCATACTCATTTGTTAAATTCTATTTTTTTCTGTTATAACTACACCTTCTCCTTTGAACTTTCTCTCAATCTTTAGGGGTATTTGAGCTATGTCCATTCTAACTCTTGCATGTTGGAAAGGGCTGTCAATAATATGGGATAGGGGGTTGGAATTAGTTGATGTTTTGAAGAGGCTGGCCCCTCTGGGTTTCAGTACTTCTCTGGCCAAGGAACCTGTTCTATTTAGCAAGCTGGTGGAATGCAACATACCTGAAACAGAATGGCTTTTAAAAAGGGGAATTTATTAAGTTGCAAATTCACAATTCTAAGGCTGTGAAAATGTCCAAATTAAGGCATCTAGGGAAAGATACCTTGCTTTAAGAAGGCTGATGATGTTCAGGGTTTCTCTCTCAGCTGGAAAGACACATGGCAATGTCTGCTAGCTTTCTGTCCAGGAATCTTCAATGGCTTCCTCAGGGCTCTGTCTGTTCTGTTGGCTCTGGTGGTTTTATTGGTTCTATAGCTTCTTCCAAAATCTTTCCCTCTTAAAGGGCTCCAATAAGCAGCCCCACCTTAGGGTTGTTTATCATCCACAATTGGGTGGGTCACATTTCCATAGAAACAATAAAAAGAATACCACTCAGCAATACTGAATGAGGATTTCAAGACATAGCTTTTCTGGGGTATACAACAGATTCAAACCAATACATTCCACCATTTGGACCCCAAAATGACATGTTCCTTCCAAATGCAAAATACATTCTTCATTTCATCACAATATCAGAAAGTCTTAAACCATTTCAGTAACAATATGAATACAGTACAAAATCCCATCAAAATTAGCTACAGGCATGGTGTGTCCTAAGGCAAAATTCTCCTCTGCTTCTGGACTTTTAAAACTCAGAACAAGTTAACTGCTACCAATATATGAAGGAGGAACAGTCATAGGATAAATAACCCAATTTCCATAGGAAGAAATTGGAAGGAACACAGGAATCACTGGACACATACAGTTCTGAGAAGCTACAGGGCAAACACCACTACTTTTCAAAGTCTGTTAGTCATTGATCCTTGGAGCTTTGGAAAGTGGCTGTCCCACCTTTTCCAAGGATCTATGCAGCAGCTCTCTTCTCTCTGAATGCAACCTTGGGGGACATTGGGGAAACCATCTTTTTCTCGCCTCCACCCTTTCCAAATTTGGGGCCACACTTGGGCTGTCTGCCATCTCCAGGGTTCATACTCAACCCCTCCAGAACAAGGAGTGGTAGCCAGGCTCTCCCTAGTCCCCGAAGAATGTGCTCTACCCTCTCTTCAAGGTCTGGGGCACAGCTTCTCCTGAGCAAGATGGAAAGTCCCCCTTCTGCCTTTGGGACAAACTCATCATCTCCAAGTACTTGGGTGGGTCTGCTCTCCTGGCCCAAGGTTTCTTGACTTCAGACCTTAGCTTCCATGGTTCTGCCTCTGAAAACATTTAACCTTCACTTTGTCCCTTTTCTGAGCCTTTTAGTCCACACTAGCAATGGTTCCATTTACACATATCCCACAACACTGTTGTTGGGTTTCTGTGCAATTGCTCAGATCATGCCCATCAGACAAAAGGAATTTCCACAAATCCTTCCTGGATGACTCCGTCTTCAATAATGGATTTTGCTAAAATGGCTGACTGTTTCCACATTTGGTTAAATCCTCACATGGTGCACTATTCTCTGAAGTCACCCTTTCTGGAAGCCCAGAATTTTCCAGACCATCAATTTCTGCTTTCTTTGTACCAAAGAGTTTAGTTCTCAGCTTATCTCTTTCCTTTCATATTTTACTATAAGCTTTAAGGAGCAGCCAGACTGCGTTTTCCACATTTAGCCTGAAAATTTCTTCTGCTAAATATCCATGTTCAGTACTCTCAAGTTCTGCCTTCCATCTACAAAGAATGCCTTCCTTCCAGTTTGGAATGACACATTACTCATGTCTGTTTAGAGCCTCATTGGAGGTATCTCTATAATCCACATTTCTACCAACAGTCTCTTCAAAGCACTCTAGGCCTTCTCTATCAAGCTCTTCACAATTCTTCCAAAATCTTCCCCTTACCCATTTAAAAAGGCATTTCAACATGTTCAGTATTTGCAAGCTACACCAGCACCCCACTCATGGTTCTAAATCTGTTCTAGTTAGTAAGGTGCTGGAATCTGTTATACCTGAAACAGAAAGGCTTTTAAAAAGGGGAATTTATTAAGGTGAAAATTTACAGTTCTAAGGCTGTGAAAATGTCCAAATTAAGGCATCCAGGAAAAGATACCTTGATTCAAGACCGATGATGTTCAGGGTTTCTCTTTCAGCTGGAAAAACACATGGCAGCATCTGCTAGCTTTCTCTCCAGGAATCTTCAATGACTTCCCCAGGGCTCTGTCCAACCCCATCTTGAATGGTTGAAGACACATCTCCATGGAAACCACCTAATCAAAAGTTACCACCCACAATTGGATGGGTCACATCTCCATGGAAACAATAAAAAGATACCACCCAGAAATGTTGAATGAAGATTAAAGGACATGGTTTTTCTGGGGAACACAACAGATTCAAACCAGCACAGGACCCATCTGGACTTCACAGTTTTCTGAAAAGTAATCATAGTGCATGGACCCTTTGGAGAATCTCAGATAAAGCCCAAGGTATTTTTTAGGTTTGGAAGGAATGTTTTTGGTTGGGATTTGGCAAACCATAATAAAAAGCAATATCTAGCTGAGGCTTGCTTAAGAGTAGCCTCCAGCATAGCCTCTCCACTCTACTTTAACTCTCTCAGCCACTGATAAATAACCTTTTCAGTCAGGAAGGCACTGTCAATTCAATGGTTTCAGGGTCAGGCCCATCCCTGGAAGCCATATCTCACAATGTCTGGGAAACTTTCTCCCCTAGATGTCATGTCCCATATGGGGGGGGGGGGGTCGCGGTAATTACTTGCAGAGTTGGACTTAGAGAGGGAGAGGCCACTTCTGAGTAACAAAAGAGGTCCTTTGGAAGTAACTCATAGGCCTAACTGTAGGTAGGCTTAGCTTCTCTGCCACATAAATAACCTTCACAAGAGCCAGCCTCAAGATCAAGGGCTTGGCCTATTGACTTAGTAGTCCCCATTATTTGAGACAGTATCAGGGGTTTCCCTGGTGGTAAAGTTGAATAGTTCTATATTTTTTCTCCCATCCCTCAAGGAACTTTCCCCATACTTTTAAATGTTCTGTTCAACATTCTCTGGACTGTAACCAAGCATACATTGAACTATATAGAATTATATGTCCTCATTCCAATTCTGGGCTTCCAATGTTTAGGTTGTTTAAATGATCTATCCAGACAGCTTGAGTTAGATTATTTGCTACCAAAATTTAGGTTTTGTTCAAAATAATAAAGCTTAATGTTTTTTTAGCCAGTCACAATGTCTCTGTTTCAAAGTAAATACATGAAATGGTTCAAAGTGGCCCTTGAAAATAAAAAAGTTAAAAAAAATACATTTTATTTTTGCTAGCCACAAAGCTCAACCAAATTTTTCAGCCTTCTGTGCAATTATCGTGCCCATGTGACTGAGTTCTAGTCAATGGAAAGTGGGTAGAAGTGATGTATACCACCTCCAGGCTGGCCCATAAACCATCAACAGATAATTCTTTGCTCCTATATCTTTCCTCATTCAGCTGAAAAGAAAGAAGTTTGAGGACATAAAGCCACATGGAGCAACAAGATGGAAAGAGTAAGGGTTCCTAAATGATTACACAGAACACCATCTTTTAATTTTTACATAATGGAGAAATAAGTTTCTATTATGTCGATCCATTGAGATTTTGTGGTTGCCTATAATAACTAGTTCAGTTGAATTCAACAGCATTGTCAAATATTCAAAATAATATGTAATCATAAACATATCAAGTGCTTTAGTGGGAAAATTGATCTCTGAAACCAACTAGCTCTATAATTTAGAGAAAACAATCTCCCTTATGTGTAATTTTATCATTGATAAAATGGGGGGAAATCATCCATACTAGAGGGTTATCAAAAATACGAGCAGAGATAATTGTTATGAAAACCATAAACAACTATATAAATATTAGTAGCTAAGAGTGTAAGTAAGTGAAAATGAGGGCCTGAGCTAAGTATAGTACCATGGGAATATAAAAGAGATGGTGTACAGAAAATCCACTGCAGGTTGATATATTTAAAGTATTCTGAAGTTTCTTGCTCATGAATTTATTCTGAAATTCTTCTACAAAAAAATAGTGTTCTGGCAAAAAGACTTTCTTTCTCTAGTTTTCTCTTGAAGAAATTTAGGGAACAATTAAAAATGACTTCACAGGATGTAGCTGTTCTAGTAAATGATTTAGGTTGCAAACCCCAATGTATCTTTTAGTATATGCATGTCTGAGTATAGGACACTTATCCTAAAATGGATGTGCACAAGCATTATTTCCCTGGTAACTAGAGCCAATACTCTTGTTAAATATTGATAATGGCAAGAAAATTGAAGGAGAACAGTCACTGAACCCAGAGTGAGTGCTATCTCTTGTCTTTGGTGGTATCAAGCATCAAACAATGTATCATTGCCCTCAGAATATGAACAGTGGCCAAGAGAGATGTTTTATGTAAGATTTTGGTTGAAACAAAAAATCCAGGTGATGGAGACATGGATATGATAACACATAGTTCTAACTAAACAAAAAGGGAATCTTGTGACTTTGGGGGATAAAAACCTTGTATAGGTATAGCTTTGGCTCCATATTCTTTCTTTGTATCTTGTCTTGAATTTACGTCTTCTTGCTGAGCATCTCTACCTTGCTGTGTTCCATCACATAAAGTGTAAACTTCCTAAAAGTGAGTTGATCATGTCTTTCATAGTAGGTTGCACACACAAAAATTCCAACTCATGCTAACTTGAGGCAACAAAGAGAAAATCATTGTGGTATAGTGAATTGTGTACCCCAATTTAGACATATTCTTAATCTTAATCTGCATTCCTGTGAGTGTGAACACATTACAAATAGGATCTCTGGAAGATGTTATCTTAAATAAGGGGTGGCCCAAATGAGTGAGGGAGGAGCTTAACTCACACTGCCAGAGTCCTTTATAAGTAGAAGAAATGTGGAAATAGTCAGGGAGAGCCATAGAGAGGTGTTGGAAGCAAGAAGTTAATGGAATGCAAAAGATAAAAAAGGGGGAATTGTCATTTACACTAGGCAGGGTTTGAAGCCAAGAAACTCCAAGGATGGCCAATAGTCAGCACCAGAATGACTTTGGGGGGAAACCATCACATTGCTGATTCCCCAGTTTTGGACTTCTAGCCTCAAAAATGTGAGTCAATAAATTCCCATTGTTTAAGCCAATCTATGTAGAGTATTTGCCTTCACAGCCTAGCAAAGTAAGACAGTAATAAACTCATGTAACTAGAAAGTCCAAGGAAGGCATTAGGAACAATTTAATCCACTGGCTAAGATAATTCGACCTTGTTCTTTCTCCATTTTTCAGTTATGTGTTGACTTCATTCTCAGGCAACTATGTCCTTGTGGGGAATAATGAGAGGCAGCAGATTCAGGATTGCATCCTATTTATCAGTAATAACACCTGCAAAGTAAAAACTTAAAAAGCCAAATAAAGCATATCATCAACTAAAATGATTGCCATTAACTTTAATTGAGGCTCTGAAATTATAGAAGGTTGGGGAGCCACCTTTCTTGAGCATGTTACTACCACAAACTCAAGAACATTTTGTGTCAACAAAAAAGAAATGGAGCATGATTGCTAGGTGGGCAATCTAGCAGGGTCTTCTACTAGAACCATAATGTACTTTCATTTGCTCTCAGCTCTCTCCCCTATGTGCTAGTTGACGTAAGGCAAAAAAAAAAGGTCCTTGAGGCAGATGCTGCCCTCTGATATATTAATGAGGAGGGATGAGGATCTCCACAGTTCCCTCGACTTCTCTTTTCTGTTCAGATTTCTTTAGCCAGTTGGTACAGTTACATATAATATACATAATCGTGTGGCTAGGATTTTACATTAAAAAATGAGTAACATCACACTTACTTAGCTTAGTTAAATTTCATCTTCCTGACTGTACAATATTTGAAGGCAAGGATCTAGTCTATTTTCTTCACTGTTTTGTTTTTGGAGCCTAAGGAAGTGCTTTGCAGCTTTATACGTATCGTCTGAATTGCTAAATCCCATCATTTCCTACCATTTCATACCATCTATTAGCTCTCCAACCTTGCCTCCACAGAAACTCTCCTCTCCAGCCTGAAAGCTTTGTTCCTCCATGAAGTAATTGCTAATTCTTACATAATCTTATGTGCTAGGCATTGCTCTAAGTGTTTTATTTATAATGACTTTTTCATCTTTACAAGAGCCCTCTGTGGTGGATGCTACTAGTATTATCCCAATTTTAGTAATAGACCCATTATAAGCAAGTTGATGAGAGTCGCATAGCAAGTAAATGATGAAGCTAAGGTTTCAACCCAAATAGAGTAAGTTTGATAAATATCATGCTATATTGCTTCCTCAAAGTCTAGCCACTTTCTAAGATCCAGCTCATATCTTTTCTCATGCACAAAAATTTTCTATTATTTAGAAATAGTGTCTTTCTATTTTGTAAACTGTTTATTCATGATTATGGAACTTTTTAAATGGTGTCTTTTGATTTGGTTAATTGTTTGGATGTTCGATTTGTTCCACCATCATTTAAATTCATAAAGACAGAAATGAAATTTTAATCTGCATTCTACCCTATTTACCCTCCTGTTTTGGTTTGCTAAAGCTTCTGGAGCACAATATACAATGAGAATTTATTTTAACTTAGAATTTACAGTTTTTAGGTCACAAATGTCCAACTCAAGGCATCAACAGGATGATACCTGGATGCTAAAGACAGGCTGTTCACATCTGGGGCACCTCTGTCACATAGGAAGGCACATGACCAATATCTGCTGGACCTTCTCTCCCAGGTTTTGTTGCTTTTAACTTCTCTCTTCAGTAACTTCCTCTATTTTCTGTGGGTCTTCTATTAGCTTCCCCATGCCTTTTCTGTAAGCTCTCTGTGTGTCTTTTATCTTCTTGTAAAAGACTCTGGTAAGGGGAGTATGACCTACCTTGAAGGGGTGGGTCACATCTCAATTGAAATAACCCAAACAAAAGATTCTACCCACAAAAGGTCTGCACACACAGGAGTGGATTAAAAGAATGTGGTCTTTTCTGGGGTATATAACAGTTTCAAATTAACACACACCCCCACCTCCCTCTATGGAATATATTAGCACAAGGTATTGAGCACTTTATATGTTTATAAGGAACACTTCGTCATTACTCTATATATCTTCCCAAGTTAAATTAATTAGAATATTATCCATAAAAACCTCAGCCAAGTTTCAGCTGAAAATCATGAAGACATTATATTTAGTGCATCCTCAGACTTGGAGCTAGCAATGACAGAGAAAGGAAAACAAAACAAACAAATCAAAAGAAAGAAACAAACAACCCTACCCCCAATCCTTCGTTTATCACTATAATCATATCGAACAGATTTGTAAAGGGAGTAAAATATTCTTCATATATATGTTATATTTTAGAATTAAAAAAGTTAGAAAAAAGAGAAAGATATGCTGTGCACTTTTATGCACAAGCCCTGGAACGCACGCTTAACCTGGTGATTTGTGTCTAGAGCACTTGCTGCGCCAGGAAGAGTTACCTCACACAAGACACAAGACAGTCATGGCTGTGGAAAGTCCCCTGAAGTCACCGGAACATACACAGGAGCCTGTGTCTATGGATATAAATATAAAATGCTTCACTCACCTCGGCCCCCAAATCTGACCTTATTTGTCACTGCTACCTTGGCTGCGTCTGGAGGGAAGGGAAAGAAGAACATCTTGACCAGCTGATGCTTTGACAGACGCAGTAGAGGCACATGTGTTCAAGAGACTTGGAGGAAGCTGCATGCCCCCTCCCTGTACATCTTTACCTTTGCTGCTCTCAGAGCCCCTACTGACAGATGAAGCCACGTTGGCTCATATGACATCTTTCTCCAGAAATTCAAAACATTGTCTTTTTTTCCCTCTCTCTAGTATGAATTGTTCCTTGTAAAAATTATATGATCTCATTGTTTAAAGGGGAAACAAGGGATGAAAAAGGAATTCATAATTTCTACTACCTAACGAAACCATCTTACCACTTAAAAAAAATTCCTGTGCAGGCTCAGCAGACAGAGTTCTCATCTGTCATGCCGGAGACTGGGGTTCAATTCCCGGTGCCTGTCCAAGCAAAAGAAAAAAAAGGAAAGGAAAAATCCCTTATGGTCTTTTCCCTATACTTTAAAAAATTTATTGTGTTTTGTTTCTGGATATAAAATCACAATTTGGAAAAATGCCTCAGTATATAACTAGGGCGATCACATAGGTTAATCTCCAAGCCAGAACAATTTGTAGAAAAAAAATGGGGAACCAAAATTCATTATACAAATTTTTGAAATCTTTATTTATTGACTAGCAAATTGGTTTTATGATATAGGTGAACCTAAATTAGTACTATTCAAAAACTGTTTTCAAAAATTAAATTCATTCTAAAAAATTTAAGTAACATAAAAAGTTAAGTAACATAAAGAAAAATTCTTTATGTTAATTGTCTGAACTCAAAAACCTAACAAATACTTTTCCTATATGTTCAAAAATTTTACTCAGTTTTTAGTTGTATCTGTCATCATTCATGTTTTTGAAGAGTGTATTTTTGTAACAAAAATTTTAAATCATTTTTTTCCAGGCAATATCAGAAATCTTTCTTCAAAATTGTATTTTACAATTAATAAATTTGAAATTGTTTCCACTTTCAATTGAATTTTCTCTGTTTCAATTTAAAAAATTCTTTACATTTCCAACTTTACCTATTGCTTTTACATAAAGTAAAACAGAAACAACCATGATTCCCCCCCCCCAGGTTTTAATCACTGCATGAATAGTAAAATTTTGCTATTTGATTATAGTAACTCTTTGATTATAAAATATTTAAAGAATATGTCTCTGCAAAGAATCTACACATTACACCACTTCTATAAGAAGCACAGAATTAATTTCGATTTCCTTTAAATGCATATATTGAGGGCAGTGTGACAGTGGCTCAGTGGCAGAGTTCTCGCCTGCCATGCCGGAGACCTGGGTTCGATTCCTGATGCCTGTTCATGCAAAAGAAAAAGACATATAAATGTATATGTTGAATGTTTTTCTTCTTGTTCTTGTTTTTAGTCTCCTTACATATTCAGGCATCCTTTCCCCCTTAATCTTTTGACATGTTTCAGTTCAGATTGCCAAGAAATAATTTGGCCCTCTCATCTGTCTACCTGTGCCAGCTTACAGGTCCAACCAGGACAGGTCACATAAAACAAGCCATATCGATTTCGGCAGCAGAGACTTTGGTGAGGAAGTGCCCCTTTGGATGGAGGATATTAACCACCTCTGCTTGACCTGTCCTGAACACACGTGTTACCTCATTCAATTTTTTGATGGAGAGATGCTTGCTCTTGTAATTTCTTGGAAACAACAAACTTTTCTGAGTCACCTACTTAATCTTTTCCATCAAACGCATTGCCTGAGTTTCTCAGCATCTGGGTATTTCTTTTCTTTT